>NC_139017.1:178876527-180086583 GCF_964374135.1 Grampus griseus | reverse complement strand
CATCAGCTTGATAAAAACATCTGCAAAAATAAATAAATAAATAAACAACTAACATTATACTTAATGGTGAGAAACTGTACACTTTCCTCCTCAGAGTGGGAACATGGCAAGGATATCTACTCTCATCACTCTTATTCAATTTAATGAAGAATTTCTAGCCAGGGAGGTAAGGCATGTAAAAGAAATTAAAGACATACAGATTGGAAAAAAAGAAATAGAACTGTCTCTCTTTGCAAACGCCATAATTGTCTATGAAGAAAATTCCATGGAATCTCCAAAAAAAACTCCTAGAAGTAATAGATGAATTCACTAAGGTTGCAAGATCCGAGGTAAACATATGGACATGAACTGTATTTTTATATATTAGCAATGTACACATGGACACCAAACTTTAAAATGCAATATAATTTACAATCGCTTAAAAATTAAATGTTTAGATATAACTATAACAAACCATGTACACGATTTGTTTGCTGAAAACTACAAAAGGCTGATGAAAGAAATCAAAGATCTAAATAAATGAAGAGACATACTGTGCTCACAGATTAGAAGACTCAAAACAGTAATATGTCCTCCTTTAATTGAAACACAGGTTTAGCACAATACATATCAAAATCTCAGCAAGATTTTTTGTAGGTATAGAAAAAATATTTTAAAATTCATATGCAAAGGCAAAGGAGCTATAATAGCTAAAATAATGTTGAAAATGAATAATAAAGAGGAAAGATTTAGTCTATCCAATTTCAAGACTTATTATGTATCTATAGTAATCTAGAATGTGTGGTATTGTCAGAAGGATAGACAGATCAATGGAACAAAACAGAAAACCATAAATAAACCCATGAAAGTGTTTCCAATTGATTTTTTTTATTTTATTTTTTTATTTTTTTTTGCGGTACGCGGGCCTCTCACTGTCGTGGCCTCTCCCGTTGCGGAGCACAGGCTCCGGACGCGCAGGTTCAGCGGCCATGGCTCACGGGCCCAGCCGCTCCGCGGCATGTGGGATCTTCCCAGACCGGGGCACGAACCCGTGTCCCCTGCATCGGCAGGCGGACTCTCAACCACTGCGCCACCACCAGGGAAGCCCTTTCCAATTGATTTTTGACAAAGGTGCAAAAGTAATTCAACGGAGGAAAGATAAACTTTCCATCAAATGATAATTTTTATGGGTTAAATTGCATCTCCCCAAAAAAGTATGTGGCAATTTTAAAATCCAGCGCCTCTGACTGTGACATTATTTGGAAAAAAAGGGTCTGTATATAAGTAATCAACCTAAAATTAGGTTATTATGGAGAGTTCTAATTCAACATGACGGGTGCCATTATAATAAAGGGACATCTGGACACAGAGAGAGCCAAACACAGAGGGAAGATGAAGTGAAGAGACAGGGAGAGGCCATGTGAAGATAAAGGCAGAGGTCAGGGTGTTGCTTCTACAAGCTAGGGAACAAAAGGATGCCAGCAACCACCAGAATCTAGCAGAGAGGGCTTGATCAGATTCTCCCTCACAGCCTCCGAAGGAACCAGCCATACTGAAACCTTGATCTTGGACTTCTGACCTCCAGAGCTGTGAGAGAGTAAATGTCCATTGTTTAAGTCACCCAGTGTGTGGTGCTTTGTTAACGGCAGCCCCAGGAGACTAATACAGTACTGGACCAAGTAGACAGCAATTGTCGAAAAAATAAACCTCAACCGAAATTTCACATCTTAAACAAAAATTAACTCAAAATGCATCATGGAATTAAATGTAAAACTATAAAACTTTTAGAAAAACCACAGGAAAAAAAAATCTTTAGTATCTAGGGCAGCCAAAAAGTCCTTAGATTTGACACCAAAAGCATGATCCATAAAAGGAAAAATGGATAAATTAGACTTCATCAAAATTAAAATCTTATGCTCTGTGAAACTCCCTATTAAGAGGATGAAAAGGCAAGCTACAAAATGGCAGAAAATATTTGCAAACCACGTATTTAACAAAGAACTAGTATCTAAAATATACAAAGTACTCTCCAAAGTCAATAGTGTTAAAAAAAAAGAAAAACAATCCAGTTAGAAAATGGACACATGACATGAGGAGAGATTTCACCAAGGAGGATACGCAGATGTCACATTACCAAATGAGAAGACATTCAACATCGTTAGCCATGAAAGGAATGCAAATTAAAATCTCAATGAGATACCACTACCTACCTATCAGAATGGCTAAAAGAAAAAAAAAAAATCCACAACTCCAAATGCTGGCGAGGGTGCAGAGAAACTGGATCACTTACATTGTTGGTGAGAATGAAACATGGGACAGTCACTCTGAAAAAGTATGGGATTTTCTTTATAAACTAAGCATGCAGCTAGCGTATAACCCAGCAATTGCACTCCTGGGCATTTATCCCAGAGAAATGAAGACTTATGTTCACACAAAACATGGCCACAAATGTCTATTGCGTTTGAATGTCCTAATAGCCCCAAAATGGAAGCAATCCAATGTCCAATGTCCTTCAATAGGTGAATGGCCAAAAAGCTTTTGTACACTCACACCAGGTAATACTACATGCAATAGAAATGAACATACTGTGGATACACTCAGCTGCCTGCATGGCCAAAGAATTATGCTGAGTGAGAAAAACCAGTCTCAAAGGTTACATACTCTATGATTCCATTTATGTAACATTCTCGAAATGAGGACATTATAAAATAGAGGACGGCGTAGTGGTTGCCAGGGGTTGAGGAGGAGTTGGGGATCTGAGGGAAGTGGACGTGGCTATAAAAGGGCAACAATGTAAGATCCCTGTTCTGTATCTTGATGTACCAACATCAATGTCCTGGTTGTGAGATTGTTTATAACTTTGCAGTATGTTACCGTTGGGGAACATGGGATGTCCCTGTATTAGTTCCTACAATCACAGGTGACTCTATAATTATTTCAAGGTAAAATGTTTAATTTTAAAAATGAGGATGCTTATTACTCTCCATTGTGTAACCCCCCCCCATATGAGCTTCCTACTTGTCCTTGTAAGAAGACCTGGCCGTTATCATGGCTAAGGACCCCTGTGATCTTGTCTCTACCACCTTCATCCCCTCCCAGCTCTTCTTCTGGCTGCTGCCCGTGCTCCCACCACACTGCCCTTCCATGCCCTCCATCCTCAAATGCGCCATGACCTTCCTGCCTCAGGGCGTGCAATGCCCTCTCCTCTTCCTGAAAGTTTATGGTACATCACACACTGAATTATTCACCTATAGTGAGAATTTTTGAACAAAGAATGTCCGGGAGCACCTACTATGTACCAGGTCCTATTCCACGCAAAGAGGAGACAGTAGCAAGCAACCCAGCTGAAATGCTTGCTGACACACAGCCCACCTTCTGCATTGTTCATCTGTGTCTCTGAGGAGGGCAGAAGCTGCAGGACAGCATGGCATATGTATACCCCATGCGATATCTGGGATATACTTATGCCAAAAGTTATTTGTTACTTATCTGAAATTCAAATTCAACTGAGTGTTCTGCACTTTATCCGGCAACTCTAACCGGTAGGACCTTCTGAGAAACCTCACGAGGTATGTCTTAGACCCACCTGCTCAGGGGCTGAATGGGAGCATTCATCCATCTCTTCCTGTCCCCATTAGTGAAGGTTGACACATGAGATGTTAACTCCTCTGCACTTCTGGTTGTCTACATGATACAAAACACTTATGCCAAAAATTAGTTGTTATTTCTTGTTCTATTGCAAAAGTCTCTCATGCTCATCCGCACATAGCAAGTCCATGTCAGTAGTTGTTGAGTGAACCAGTAAATGAATCATTGATACCTACACCCGTTCTCTGTCCCTCCTAGGAAACTGTGTGCTTTAAAACATCTCTTAGATCCCATATCAGATCGTCTTGGGCTCACTCTTCTTCCAGCTGCTGTGATGGGGACCAGTTCTGCAGAGTCTTGGCTGGCTTTATGCCGGTGCTACCTGGTAGCAACTTGCCTGAGGCCCATGGCACACCTTGCACTGCTGTCCCCAGGGTTCTCTGATGTCCAGTGTGCATGGGAACCCTATGCAAACCTGATCAGCTCTCTCATGTCAACAACCAGAAGTGTGGAGCAGTTACCATCTCCCCTGGCAACCCTTGGCTAATGGGGGCAGGAAGAGATGGATGAATGCTCCTCCATTCAGCCCCTAAGTGGTGGTTCTAAGCCACAACTCATGAGGCTTCCCTGATAAAGTACAGCATACCCAGGTAAATTTGAATCTCAGTCAAATAATAAATAATTTTTGGTATAAGTATATCCCAAATATTGCATGGGAATATGAACTGTATCTGTATGAATAAGAACAGTATCTGCTGTTCATCTGAAATTCAAACTTAGCTGGGCATCCTGTATTTTTATTTGCTGAATCTGGCAACTAGCTGGTCATTAGTGGGGCCACGTCTGTAATGTGTCCTTGTGTTGACTCTCCCTCCTTCCCTGGAATCACAAATAAGCTACTCCCGCTTAAGCCTTTGTCTCAGGCTAAGACACTCTTTTTGATTTTCAAAGAAAGACTTTTTAAAAAAGTCAACCGATCCAAAAATTAAGAAAACCCTCTTTCATAATCTGGGTCACCATGGTCTAAGTTAAAGGCATGCTCCCCACCCCAAGCCCCTACTGAGTTCACCGAATTTCCTTCTGAATATTCTTTATACCTTTTGAAGTCTGAGGGATATTAGCTAAGAAGACTAGTACTTAAGTATAAGCCTTTAAAAAGTCGTTTGACCTGGTTAAGTCACCTGTGCCCTACTTTGGCAAAATGTTTTTGAAGTCTTCATCTCAATAGCAACAAATCTTCCCTTTTAAAAAAGCCCCATGGAGAAGCAGAGGGTAGTAAGGCATGATCCCCTCAGTGGGCTAGTTTCAGCTTCAAGAACTTTCCTTATTAGTGATAGACTAGTGTGTGCTTACATAATACACCAATTACTCAAAAGGCTTCATTCAGAGACAAATTCAGCCACAGATATTCTCCCGGGAGAGAGGCCAGCCTTCAAACATCTGTTTTCAGATAAGGGATCTGCAAAGCTTGTGTGTGTGTGTGTGTGTGTGTGTGTGTGTGTGTGTGTGTGTGTGTTGCAGGGGAGGGGGAATAGTGGTTATCAGAGGGAATTTTCCCGAACTACAAGGTAAGTCAAGGGCAGAGAAGAAGTCAGAGGTCTTAATAAGGAACAGGATGGTCAAGAATGGTCAGTCTTTGGTGAGTGTGTATTTTTTTGTTACTATCTTTGTTAGCACACCTCAGAAATAGAAAGCTCCTGTTAGACCCAGAGATAAAGCCCTTTCTGCTTTATACTCATCATCTTGGGCGAGAATGTTCTGTTTCGACAGATTCATGATGTTGTACCCATCCTGCTAAAGTGCCAGATGGGACTCACAAAATTATCTCAGTTTAACTGAAAGCTAGTTTTGAATGGCTGAAGAGTAAAGGGGCATTGTCACACACCCGTGTACTTGGGCTGGTTCGTATCCCAACCCCGCTGAACCTGGTCTATATTCCAAACTCCTCAGAGCATCATGTGTTGACCCAGAAACCAGGGAAGGGGTGCAGGCTAGCTACATCAGAGTCTCCGGGTGAGGGCAATGAGCCCCCCAGTCCTGGCACCCGCCCAAGCCCCTGGATCAGGCTCTCTGAGGGTGGGGTCCATGACTCAGCATCTAGATCAGCTCCTCAGAAGGACTTTGTGTGCTGTACAGTTTGCTAACTGCCCAGTTAAAGGAGAGAGACCTCCTGCTCTTTCCTCTCTTTCTTCCCTTCAGAGTCACAGAGGCTAAAATGTCCCGTGTCCACATCTGCCTTTACTCCTGTTTCTCTTAGCTTTCGGTCTTTGTATGAAAAGAGTGGAAACTATTTCAGGCGGCTGAGTGCCCTCGCAATCCCATCCTCAAAGACATTTCATGTCACCTGAATCCCATTAGAGGCAAGACTGTTCCTGGTTGGGTACCTTCTGTCCTCTGCCCCTCTCTCTGCAGCTTTCTTGTGTCGCCCACCGAGCCTCCGCACCAACTCAACACCAGGAGAATGGAGCCCATCAGCAAGTTCTCAGCTCTGTGTATATCTGAAGCCTTGGCATCACCACAGCTGTTACTTTTTATAGCTTCTTTGCCCAAGTTTTTGGGTACCACTGAGAGATGAGTCACCAGGTGTGCCTCTAACTAGAAAAATTAGGAATCATTCAGTGCTTTGATGGTGCCAATTAGCTTCCCAGTATGAGCGCCAAGATTTTTTCTAATTAAGGCAGAAACGTTTCTCAGTCTATAATAATCTCATTTAAAATGTGTCCAAAACACCTAATATGCCTTTGTTTAGGAACATCATTCCTAGGCATTTTCCAACTGTGTGAAGATAGACGGATCCCTGGGATGCTTACTGGTTATTCACCAGACACATATGTGGTGCTGGTGTGGGGCTGTGGCTTTGCAAGGCAAATGGGCTGTTCAAGTTGAGTGTGCACCTCTGTACACTAAAGACCTGCTCATCTTTGGAAAGAGACTCATACCTTTAACCCCAAAGGAACAAAGATGTCCTTCGGATAAGAGTAGTAGGTCTCTTGTCCTCAGACTTCTACCTCCCAAACACTGTGGAGGCATAGATTCAAATTTGACAAATTGCAATACCTAGGCTTAAGGCTCTTCTAAAATCCTAGAAAATGGAAAATCAGTGTCCAAGGCTGTTCCTGAATCCCATTTTTAGCAGAGTTCCGTACAATCCAAGATTCACTGGACCGTAAGAGCCAAGAGAGTGGGGACTGGGGTGTATTGTGGTCACTGCTGCGTCCCCAGCACCTAGAACAGTGCCTGGCCCTTGGGGGTTATGGGACAAAATCAACTGTTGTCCAACAAGTCATGTGACTTGCTCTTGTACTCAGTGAGATGCCTCCTCACAAAGCTTCATGACCCATGTTTCTGATCTCTTAGGTAGAGCTACAGAAAGCTAGAACTCTTTGGAGGAGATGTAGTTTACCCTGCATGCAATAAACATTTTCAGTCTATAAAACAATCTAATCCAACTTATTTTTGTACCCATCAATTCCACAGTGTGTGAATGCCCTGTATGGAAGCTATAAAACTCAGGGAAATCTTCTTCCTTCTGGTAAGGGACATCCTCTCCCCATCGTGTGCTCTGTTGCACAGTAGAACAATAGTACTTTTGTAGACATTTCACATCTGCCTCTTTCCTGACTAAACTATCATTTTAAACAAGATCTGTGGTCAAGGGGGGAGATGAGCTGGCCTGACTTGTGCATTTCCTGCCCATTTACTGAGAGAGACAGGTGCTCATGAATGGTCAGGAGGAAGTAAAGCAAAGACCTGGGTTTTGTGTCTCTGGTGTGAGTCCTCAGGTCACTAAAGTTGTTGGGAAACAGTTCTTTAGATGGTGATGTCAGTGTCCATGCAGGGATCATGCCTCACTTTTCTTTGCATCTCAGGGCCAAGGACTGCATTTGGTTTTAGTAAATGCCGGTTGAATGAATGAAGAGGCTCCTCAGATGGTGTGTAATTAGAAAAGGCACCGTCTTCTCTCCTGCTGTCTATAAATATTCCATCAGTGAGAAACGACATAGCCCCAGGAAACAACAAAATGAGCTGGCGTGGAAACCAAGCAGCACTTTTTGGAATTCAGTAGAGAGAAGCCAGAAGCCACTTCCTTGGGCAGTCAACAGGGATGCCTGAGAGCTTCTGCCCTTTACAACTTGGAAGACAAATAGCAAAAACTCTGAGATTACAATAAAAATCCCTCTGCAAATAACTTCTGAGAACAGTGATGGGAGGGGAGGGGAGGGTTTGGCTCCTGGCCTCAGACTTACTGAGCAGGATGGGGGAAAGAAAGGAGAGAAAGAAACCCTCTTTGATCAGGAGGAAGTGTAGCCCAGAGAGCTCTCATTTATAAGAAAACATTATCTCCTGATCCATATGTTCCATTTTCTATTTAGAGCTAATTTACTGTAGTGTGTACTGTGCAGCCTGAGGGACAGGCTGGCTTTTGGGCACCTGCCAGGCAGCCCCTCACTGTCCAGTTTACTGAATTCAGATCAGCTGGAGCAGATGTGAAGCAGGACAGTTAGTGCTGGTGGTAGTTCTCTTCTATCCCCTGGGTTGCAGGGTGCACGACTAACAAGCGTCCTTGCCATGGGGCTGCCTGGCCCAGGTGTCCCTTCTAAAGAGTCCCCAGGTCCCACTTGAACTTCACTTCTTGGCCTCTCCTTTTCCCTCTTGTGTTAGTTTTCTACTATGACATAATACAAATGTAGCCGCTTTCTACAACTCTCAAGAGTTGCCTTGCAGTGTCCATGGGTCAGGAGTCCAGGCACAGATTAACTAGGTCCTCTGCTCAGGGTGACACAAAGCTTTAGTGGACATGTCAGCTGGGGCTGTGGTCTCACCTGAAGCTCAACTGGGGAAGGACCCAGAAGCTCATGGTTGTTGCAGCTCCTTGAAGGCCACCCAACTGAGGGCTCTCTTCCTTGCTGACTGTCAGCTCCTCACCAGGTGGCCCTCTCCAAATAATAGCTCACAAGATGGTGGCTTGTATCTTCAAATCCAGCACGTGGGTCCTCAAGGCAAGCACGGCAGTGTTACAATGTAACAATTGTAAGAATCGTGGGAACATAATCATGTATGTCCCATCACCATTACCATATTCTATTTGTTGGAGGTAGGTCATAGGTCCCACTCACACTCAGGGGGAGGGAATCCCACAAGGACCTGATCCCCTGGAGGTGGGGATCGTGGAAGCCACCTTAGAATCTTCCTGCCACTTCTGTCCACATTCCGTCCCTTGATTTTAAATTCTCTCAAAACCCCCAAATTTAAACACCAACTCCAAAATTCTAGACTTGCATATGTGATGCCTATTCGATATCTCCATTAGCAATCTAAAAGTGATATTGAATTTAATACATTCATGACACAATCCTGATTACCAACCCTTCAAATCTGCTCCTCCTGTGATTGTCCTCATCTCATTTGATGGCAGCACCGTTTTTCTGAATTTTCAGACAAAAACTACCTTTCACTCTTCTCTGTTATATCCCAAAGCCCAATTCCTGCTGCCTCTACATTGAAATTGTGTCCAGACTCTGAAGACATCTTACACTCTGCCCCACTTCTGCACCCAGACCAAGCCAGCACCCCCATGTTTCACCTGGACCAATGGCATCCCAACTGGATTGTGCTTCTGTGCTTGCCGTCCTTCTCAATAGTTTACCCAGAGTGATTGTTTTAAAGGATTCTCCTCTACTCAAAACACTCCAATGGCTTCCATCTCAATTAGAGTTAAGTCCAAAGCCTCCACTATGATCCATATGTCCCCAGGTGATGGGCCCCAGAGTATGTGTTTGACTTTAATAAATGCAACCTTTCCATTGCTGTCTCCTCTCAAACCTCATTCACCTTCTGCTGTTCCTCAGACACACAAAGCATTCTTCAGCCTCAGGGCTTTGTACAGACTCTTCCTCTGCTGCAACGCATGTCTCCCAGATATTCCAAGAAATTATTTCCTCTCTTCCTCAAACCCCTGCTCACACCTTACATTCTGCATTCTGAGCGGGACCTTCCCTGACCCTGATATATGTGTGTGTGTGTGTGTGTGTGTGTGTGTGTATACACACACACACACACACACACACACACATGGCAGCCTAGCACCTTCTAACCCTCTTACTCTACTCAGTGTTTCTCCGCAGAACTGATGGAGTATGTGTTTGTGTGTATATGTGTTGTTTGCTGCCCCCACTAGCATATAAGTTCCACATCTTTTAGCTCTCTTTCTCCAGGGCATAGCATCCTACCTACTCAATAAATGTTGATTGAATGAATGAATGGGTCCTAAAGTCACTCTAAATTTGCTATTGTGCCTTGGGGCACAGGGAAATTCTTTTACCCATCCTCTCTGTGTGTATGAGGTCTTCACCTCAATTATTTCTCTCTTCACTGAACCCTAGTTTAAGCCTTTCCAGGACTGGGGTCCAAGCTGTCTCTTTAAATAAACAGCATTTCTCCTTTTGTTCCTGTTTTCCTCTCCACTCATTTGGAAAGTTTCAGCGCGCGCGATTATGCTGGTATGACTAATATTTTATCCTGGCAGACGCATAGTTTGCAGGAAGTGATGCTCCCTCCCCACGTTAGCTTCCAACGAAAACAACAAAATGACAATGGTGAAGTCTGTGACAATAGTTATGGAGATGAGAAGGAGCCCTCCACAGAATAGAGCCTTTCTGTAGATGCAAATTCCTGATCCAACTCCTGCCAGCCGTCTGACCTTGGCCATGCTGCTTGCCCTCTCCAAATCTCATTGTCTTCATATACAGAACAGGATAATCACACCACCCATGTCAGACTATTATGAGGAATACATAATTGAATGGATTCTCAAATGTCTACCACCGTGCCCAGCATGTAGTAGGAACTCAACAAATAGCTAAAAATTAGCCTTCATGGGAGGCTGACAAAGGCTTCTACCTTGCAACATGGTACAAAGAATGAAATAACACCCGCCTTTTTCCTTTTAAGAGCATTTTTGCTTTTAAAATCACTTTGGACCACCAAGAGAACTAGTTAGTTATGGTCTACCCTGTTACCAGGTAGCCAAACGCTGAGTTAATCCTGATGGTGTTCTTGGAATATCAGAGGGTTTTCTCTAGAACATTCCACCCCAACCAGGAGAGGGCATGCTTTACTACAGCACAGTCAAGCAGATCTTTTTATTTCTTCTAAATATTTGCTGCACTTTGAATAGTGTGACTGAATCTAAGAACAAAGACAGGGAATGAAGGGACTTTTTGTCAACAAATCCTTTCTGCTTCAGAGAACTTAGCAGAGTGGTTTCTGAATCCTGACAACTTTCAAAATCTTAATTTGGGAGGTAAGCTTTCTGGTGAGGTCAATGTAGTCTCCCAAAGAAATAGAGTAATAAAAGACAGATGCAATCCCCCCCTTTCCATCACCTCCCTCCCATCCCCAACTTCATGTCACAGACAATCATTGTTCTAATTATGAAAATATCACCTCCTGACAGAAAGATTCAAAGAGTTATATGATCTTCAACTAGATATTATACAACCACATTTTAATATCATTTACCTCCACAGAAGCGGCATAAAGAGATTAAACTTCCGTCAAAATCGTCTGAGGATTCAACATTCTAAGCACAAGATATGAGTGGGCGAATACTGCTTCCTATGGAACCCAGAATAGTGTTTAATAACTTTAGGAGCTGAGGCAGTCAGCTCCTCTTCTTTCTTAACCCAGCGGGATGCTTGGTTGTACCCACCCAATCCATTTTTCTTCATTTTCATAAACCTGGCATAGGTCCACCTTAAATTAATGTTAAACAGCTTTAGTAAGGCAAATTGACTTCAATTTCAAGGCTCTCCAGGAGCTGGCATGCATTAGTAGGCTCCAGTGGTTTCCAATAGGTTCCAAAAGCATTTTTGTTGCTGTTTTAAACATTGGGGAACATCAAGGCTGGGGATATTAATACACACTATGATTAAGCTACTGTTTTCTTTCTCAGCAGTTTAATTGTTCACAGTAGGACTGCTGCTAACAGGTGTATTTCATATCCCATCACTTCCTTTACCAAGCTTTGCAGCCAGCTCATTCTGAGATGTAAAAATCATACCAGCACATAACTTCTTGCTCTGCTCCAGAAGAAAGGAGTCGCTATTGTAGCAGGATGGCAAACCCCATGGCGTTCTAACAACTCCACGTCCTCATTCTTTCCCTCTATGAACAGATGCAGACGAAGTTCTCTTTCTTTATTGAGCAATTAAATCACTTGCAGGATGGCAGGATTGCAGTGGACCAGTGATCAGGGGTTTCAGGATCTCACGGTACATCAGGCACAAAGCAACAAATCCGGCAGAGAGGCCTCCATGGTCTAATCGAAGTCACTTTCCCACTCAACTCAGGGGTCCTGCTGGCCGACCACCGTGCCACGTGGGAGTCCATCAGTCTAGCTAGAAGGCTTCAATGAAAAAGTGGTGTGTGTGTATGTTTCTTTATGTGTGTAAGTGCCTTGACGGATGGATGAAGAAATAGAAGGGTGTGTG
Organism: Grampus griseus; assembly: GCF_964374135.1. Taxonomy (NCBI): domain Eukaryota; kingdom Metazoa; phylum Chordata; class Mammalia; order Artiodactyla; family Delphinidae; genus Grampus; species Grampus griseus. The sequence continues at coordinate 180,074,524 of NC_139017.1, read as the reverse complement.
TGTGAATGTGTGTGTCTGCATGGATGAATGTCTGTATGTGAGTGTGTGTATCTGTGTCTAGGTGGATAAATGGATGAGTGGATGGGTGGATGGATGGATGGTTGTGTGTGTATGTGTGCGTGTGTCTTGATGACTGGATGGATGGATGGACATGTGAGTGTATGTGTGTGTGTCTAGATAGATAAATGGATAGATGGATGGGTATATGTGAGTGTGTATGTGTGTATGTATACATGGATGAATGGATAGGTGAACATGGGTGGACACATGTATGTGTGTGTGTGCATGCGTGTATGTCTAGGTGAATGGATGGATGGATGGACATGTGAATATGTGTTTTTATGTGTGTGTCTAGATGGTTGGATAAATGTTTGTGTGTGTTGTGTGTGTATATAGTGGGATGGATAGACAGTCAAATATATACAAATGAATATGTATATATCCCAAACACACACACTAGCTTTCAACTTTATTAAAAACCCATCACGTGTTTGGCCCCCACAACAAGACTTACACACTGACAGTTGTCATGAAGCTGAGAAAACTGCCTGAGGACTGTGATATCCAAGGAAGCTGCTGAAGATGCCCCTTGGAACCAACTTTTAAGTAATATGTTTTCCAGAAGCTCACACATCATGCTGGGGTCAACACCAGTCCCAACTTCCTTTCTCAGTTAGGAAGTTGGATGTATTCTCTGGTTACTCCCAAGTTTCCCTAACTGTTATCTTTATGAGATTTGGGCTATGAGATTCTTGGAAGAGATGGGAAAGGTTCAGAGGGGCATGGCCCACCAGCAACAGGGGGTCCTGGTCCTCCATCACTTGCTGCTGTGTCTTTGGCTCTAACCTGATACCCTCTGTGTTCAACTAACCAGTAACTCTGGATGATGGCTGGGCTCAAGCCACAGGCAGCATCCAATACCCCCATCCCACTCCCAAGGAATGGCACCATGAGGGCTCACACTTTCCCTGATTGCAATGAGAGCAGGGTGAGCAAACTGGGTTGGCAGGGCTGGGGGCTGCCCTCTGGCCAATCCCAGGAACACTCTTGAATGACAGGACACCCTTACTCAATTCCCTATCACATCTTGGATAAGTGTCTAGAGGACATGGTCTTGATCAACTATGGGGCAGATTCTGCCTGGAACACAGCAAAATTGGAAGGTCCACTGTGTATGCACTGGATGAGCACCCTGAGGGCTCAAAGAAGTGTTTCAAGAGGTGCTTACAAATGTTACAAGATGCTTCTTTTGGTCCCAATGTGCTTACAGTCTAAATGGGGGTGGAGACACCACGTGACCACTCATGTAAATATTGCCCAAGGGTACAGGTACAGTTCTGGGGGAGGTGCAATGTAACTTCAATAAAGGAGGCGCAGGAGGCACAAAGAAGGTGCGATCCTTCAGCCAGGCTGCATGGAGGACCTGGAAGAAAGGAAGTGAACACCTTTTGAGCAGGTGAAGAGGTGAGAGGAAGGTATTCAATAGCAGGAACAGGGAGGTCACCTCATGACAACTTAGGGGAGCATTAAAGAGGCTGTCTTTGCCTGAGCTCAGGGAACTTGAGAAGGAAGGGAGGCGGAGGAGGGGAGGGGGAGGGGAGGGGAGGGGAGGGGAGGGGGAAGGGAGGGGAGGGGAAGGAGGAGAAGGAGGGGGAGGAGGGGGAGGGGGAGGAGGAGGAGACAGGTGTCTTTTGCAGGATGGACAGGAAATGAAGAGAAATGTGCTTTTCCATCAGATCATTTTAGAACTTTCTAAACATCAGCACAGCAGCACTGAAGATGGGAATGTTTCCACTCATTCATGAGTGAGACCAGGCTTCACTCAAACATATTTCAATAGCGCCCACAGGTGAGCAGCGAGAGACGTGTGACTCTGAATTATTCTTTCATCATGCAAAGCTGCTTCCCTAAGGAACCATGGGCTACACCCACAAGATGTTCACAAATGCCCTCTGTGTCCCCAGGGGCACGGCATGGGGGAAAAGACATGGGAATAAATGAGCCCTGAGCAGATCCCCCTGATCCAGACCACTGAGCCCTCCTGCCACCTTCCTGCGGGCTGTCCCCATCCTCACCTGTGAACACAGCTGCCTCCCACCAGCCCTCTCCCAACCCCTGTGTGTTGATATGATCACTGGTTTCTCTGCCCCTGCAGGTGTCTCTTCACAAGGAAACTGACATGCTAACATTTCATGGCTCCTATTCACAGCTTCTGATTCATCATGCATCCCCTCCCCAGGATCTGGGGTCCTTGAACTGCGTGCTTTCCCTCCCAGATTCCTCTCTCCTCTTTTCCCCATCTGGCTTAGCAAGTTTCTGCACCAGCCTTGGCCGCCCCACCCCTACATCAACTCCCTTCATTGGCAACAACCCAGAAGCTTCCACCAGAAACCATTATCTGAATACCTACAGTGCTGAATGCTATCCTGCTCTCTGCTCCAAGGGCTGTTTCTTCCAGAATGCTCTGCACACAGCTGTAAAAATAGCCCAGTGCACTCCGTACAAACATCAGCTTCCATTCTTACAGATTTCAGGCACCACTGTGAAAAGATATGGTGTTTCTCCTCAAGAAGCTGGCAGGCATCTGGAGCTGAGACACCTGATTGCCTGAGATGAAATCTGAGGGTAAGAAGTGGATAGGACAGGGCAACAAGCTTTTGAAAAGATGCTCGAATGGGCCTTGCAGATGAGAGAGGCCTTGGCCCTGGGGAGGAATGCAATGTCTGGGCTTGAGCAGGGATGGAACTGTTAGATGTGGACTTTGGAAATGGCAGCTCAGGGAAGCTCCCCGGATGCTCTGTTTTAATCCATCAGACAGTGGGTAGCTGGTAAAGGATTTGCGTCTTATAAGTTCATGTCTATTAAAAGGATTGCTCCAGAGCTCTGTTTATGCTGTAATTTTAAAGACTTAGAACTATAATGATTTTACTTCTTGAGGATCTTTTATTCTTCGGAGAAACACAATCTTACAGTGAAAATCCATGTGTACGAGTAATGTCAAGGTGGAGGTCAATATCCCCTGATGTTTCCTCTACCTCAAGAGGTGTGTCTGTACTATTTCACAGAACAAGGACCCCAGGGGAGGGGACCATCACCAGACCTGTCCCTGGTGTCATCTTTCCTTACTTACTCCTGCCTTTTGTTACCCTGCAGCCAAGTCAGACAATTACCCTTTAAGAATTTAAATACTGTGATGGCTCTCTTGGAACTTATCAACCTTCTCCTTCCCATTTTAGACTTTACTGTCCCATGACACATATTCTCAGTTTATAAAATGGATTCTCAGAGGCTCTATTTTAACCTACACGCTTGTGCTTTAAATCAATAACCAATAACCAGTTTAAGCTCATTGCCTTATTAGCTGCCACACAGTACTGGTGCCCAGTACAGTGTCAGAGCTGACAGCTGATGTTAAAGAATGCTCGGAGGTCTTAGCTTTTTGGCGTTTTTTTTTTTTGGAAGTTCTACAGCTGTCTGCAGTGTGACTGGAGAGCTAATAACTCTGAGACGTAGTACCATCCTCTCCAAGTTCATTTTAATACCGAAAACCAAAATGAACTATTAAAACTTATTACCATTTTTATCTCTAATGGTGCAGATTCCATTTCCTATTATTTTATTCTCATCTGAAAGCAAATCACATTCGCATAAGGAAGGGGAAAACTCTTGGGTTTTTTTCTTTTCTTAATTAAGAAAAAACACACATAAAATTTCTAGGGGAAAGAAAGTGCCAGTCAAACACATCCGTTAAGCAAATCGAACTCCCCAAAACCTGATGTTATGGACTGAATCATGTCTCCATCAAAGTTGGAGACCTAAACCCCTGTACATTCGAATATGACCATATTTGGAGATTGGGTCTTTATAGAGATAATCAAGTTAAAATGAAGTCATTACGGTGGGTCCCAATCCAATGTGACTGGTGTCCTTATAAGAAGAGAAGATTAGGACACAGACCCGCGCAGAAGGACGACCACAAGCACAAGGGGAGAAGACAGCCATCTACCCACCAAGGAGAGAGGCCTCGGGAAGAACTAACCCTGCCCCTGCCGACACCTTGATCCTAGACTTCCAGCCTCCAGGACTGTAAGGCAACAAATTCCTGTTGTCTAAGCCACTCTGTGATACTTTGTTACAGCCGCCCAAGATGCCTACCACACCTGAAATTAAGAGGTTACTGGAGTATCAGAGTTTTGCTCATTGTGGTGATAACAGTAGGTAACATTTATTTTCACATATCATCTCATTTAATCCTAAGAAATCCCCGTGAAGTGAGTGTTGCTATGGTCTGCAGTCTTGCAGATGAGGAAACTCATCACAGGAATGCTAAGTAATTGGTTCAAGGTCATCCCATTATTGGGCAGAACCAGGTGGCCTAATCCAGAGTCTATTCTCTTAACCAGGAAGCCCTACCAAGTCACTCTGGAACCTTGGATTTTGCTGGATGTGAAGCAAAATTGTGTGAGCCAGGAGTCTGGCTCCATTAAACCACCATACCTGAGTGCAGGCCTTTTACTGATGACTACCCACATCAACACACACACACGTGTGTTTCATCCAGGACAGCAAAGATGAGCTGACAGGAGAAGGAGGGACACCTTCCTTGCCATTGGCTGCCCTAGGACTGGCCTGCCCTTCTTCTGAGGCATGGTAACAGCCCAGAGCAGGAGAGCCAGGGTCTTGGACAGAGACAGCAGGGCCTGAAAGGAGTTAGGGCCTCCAGGAACCAGATACAGAGATGCAGCAGGTGGTGGCCCAGGGTCCAAGGCCAGGATGTCCAAGGCAACAAGAGACAAGCAGAAACCTGGAAAAAGGGGCAAGTTCCAGCCTCCTTGGAACTGAGCTTGGGGAGCCCTGGGACCCTGGCAACCACAGGGCTGGGACCACATGAAGAAAAGGACAGCTCTGCCCAGTGCTGCCCAGTGCTGGGTACCATGATGATACAAGGAACCCTAAACACATCCCCCAGGAAAGGTATTTGGCCAAAAGGGGCTGTATCTGCTTCCCCTCCTACCATCAAGGGGGCAGGAGGTGACCATCTCACCCATTCCCAAATGCCAAGATTCTAAGAGTTTCACATTAAGTTACTAACACTTACTGAGCACTTACTGTGCGCCAGGTTCTCTTCTCTGTGTTCCAACACCCACGATGTCTATGCCTGCTTTCACAGCCTTGTAAGGCGAATGTTATCATTGTGCCCATTTTAAAGATGAGGACACTGAGGCCCAGAGAGTGAAATAATTTGCCCAGAGACACACAACTAGCATTGAGACAACATGTGAACCCAGGTTTGACTCCAGCACCAATGTCAAACGTTAAGTGTCATGCTTCTCTTTATAACCCATGGGGTAGTCCAAAAAAGTAAGGCACATGCTACCCCTGCTGGGGGCATGGCTCTTCTCTCAGAAAGATGTGCTATTGAATATTTAATTCCCATGTAGGCCGAGGACCAAGTGGTGATAACTGAGTGATAACTTTCTGTTCAAAAGGATACTTTGAACCCTATTATATAACATCAAAGTATTTTTCAGGGACAGATAACATTTTACTGGTATTTCATGAAATATGATTAAAACCAAGAGAGATCCTGGCATTCAGATTTTCTAGGGTCTGTTCAAGCTAAAGACTTGAGGAGAACAGGACGCCTTGTCTTAGCTCAAGCGATGCATCCATGGGGACACTTCTTCCCTGTGCAGGGGGCCGACACAATGGATGACCACACTTACCTCAGCTGTGAATATTCTTAATAAAATTAACAAGAATCTAGAACTATGGGTGTACATACAACGTACCAGAGAGACCCATTCAAACAAGAAGCCACTTCTGTGATGGAGGGTAAATAGTTCCATTTGACAGATGAGGCAACTGAGGAGTCAAGGTTGCACCATGTGCCCAAAGCCTGTCTGGGGATCAGCAGAGCTGGGAAGTGAGTCTACTCTCTCCTCCCAGAGCCCACAGAATAGCAGATTCTGCTTCCTCCTTAACCAACCAGAGGGCGGACACAGAGCCTGGATGGAAGGGAGATGAGGAACCCTTGTGTTCTCTGTCATGGCAGGTCTTCACTCTACTTCCCTAATCCAGAGTAATAGTGTTCATCCTGGGACACGGCCACCACCTGGCTGCAGGTTAGCTCTCCAGCCTCCCGTGTTTCTAGGAGCAACCATACATGGATGTGACACGTCCAGATTCCAAGTTGTGTCTTCAAGGAAGCTCCCACTGCTTGGCTCTCTCCCTGTCACCATTGAGGACAAGAGGATCACAGTGACATTGGAGGGATGCCCAGTAACAGACAAGAGGTTTGAGTCCTGCACTTTGTGGGAAGGAAATATATGAATTGTTATTTTGGCCGGTATAATTTGGCATCTCTTGTTTACAGGGGACAAGTCAATATCCAAGTGCATCTATAAAGACATTGGGGACAACTTCATCACTTTCCTTTTCCATTTTTGAAAGTTGTGAGGCTCTCATGCACACTTATAAAATAGCGTGTCACTTTCCAAAGCTTAAGATGATTTGGAGCAGAAAATGGTTCCCCAGTTTGTCTTTCGAACCAGTCAATAAATCTGGCAGACGTCCCTGAATTATAGCAAAGATGTTCGATCTACAGAGTACAACCATCTCAGCATCGTTCCTCGGAAGGAATATGTGTGTCTCCTGGAAACCAAGGGCTCGAAGGATTTCTCTGCAGGTTCTTTATCACCTGTCAGCTTCATTCTTTCTTCCATAAACTGCAATGATGAGGCTGTAAAAGAATTACGTGGAAGGCGTTTTCTGGAAGCAAACAGGGATGGGGAGAACTGGAGTCGAAGGGGGGAATGGCTCCCCAAAGAGGCAAACTCAGTGAGTGGAATTGATGGAGACAACTGAAGATGCCAGGGGGCAAGATAATTGCAAAACACATTGTAGTTCTGATAACAAACAATTTTAGCAGGGAGGGCTCAGGGGCTCTGCGCAGCTTGGGGAAATCAAACTCAAGAAGACCGAAAGCCTTGGAAACCAACATCATGATGAACGCTGGAGTGTGCCCTCCCCTGAAGGTCAAAAAGGCGCTGAAGGACAATCCAGCCCAGGCAGCGCCTGTCCATGGCTCCTGGTTTTTAAGGCTAGCTTGGACTTTTTCAGAAAAAAAAGATGCTCATGGTCAAGGCACAGCATTTAGAGTTAATATCACAACCCAGGCAAAAGTAAGGAAGATGAAGTCATCCAATTATCTACCAGACGATGAATTTCAGCAAGAGTGTAGATTAAAATAGACTCAGAGAGGAATGTTCTGGAAACTGTTGCACATGTTCACTGAGAGAAACACACAAGACTATTTCGGGCAGCATTCTTGGTTCTAGAAACAACGGGAACCCCTGAAATAAGGATTGTGGATGCATAAGTGTGTTGTGTCCACACTGTGGAATACACACAGCCATGGAGACAAAAGAAGCACAGACACAAGTATCAGCAGGGATGATTTGTGCCGAGGCCCAAAAAAAGGCAAGTTACAGAAGAATGTATACAGTTCGTTCTTGAAAAATATTTATCTGTGGAACGTCTACTATGTGTCAGGCACTCTCCTAAAGCAAGAGGTATAGACACACAGTCTCTGCCTCCAGAAAGCTTACATTCTCATGGGAATAAAGACATTAATTCAATAGTTGTCAGATGGAGATGGGGCCATGGAAGCAGGGGGCAGGAAGGCAGACAGGAAAGGGCATCATTTAAATTTTAATTTGAAAGGTGTCACGAAGAAGGCAAGATTGAGCCACAAAGAAGAAAGAGTGGGGGAAAGGCATTCTAGGCACAGAGAAAGAACGGCATGTGCAAAGGCCCTGAGGTAGAAGGGTGCCGAGGATGTTGGAAGAACAGCAAGAGGCCAGGAGGTGGGACCAGAGTGAGCAATGCAGAAAGTAGCAGAAGCTGAGGTCTGTGGATGGAAACCTGGGAGCTCCAAAGGCAGAGGAAGTGGGTGGTGCTTGGAAAGCTGCCACCATGAGGGGCTTGGCTTTAACTCTGCCATATAAGTGTCTTCAGCAGAGAGAAGGCATGAGCGGAAGGAGGGAAACTGAAGACGTTTATCCTGATGACCCAAGGGAGAGATGATGATAGCTTGGGCAAGCAGGGGCACCAGACATGGTGGAAGCGTAACTGGTTTAAAAGATTCAAAAGTAAGCATATCATTTACAGACACGTGGATATTTAGTAATTCTCTAAAGAAAAGCAAGGGGTGAAGAGACATCATGGAAAAAGTTTATCTGGTGGGTAGGGACAGGGAGAGAGGAAGGTTGATGGCAAGACATACATTCAGGGTTACCTATGCAATGGAGACCATTCACCCTGGTATGTGGGAATTTCTTTCAGTATTCTTTACATGCCATGTATATTGCATATAGTCTTTTGCATGTGTGAGATTTCATAATTAAAAATGACACATGCCATTAGTTGAAATCTCTAGCTACCTAATGTCTCTTTTAACATAAGAACATAAACCTTAAAAAAAAAATAAAAAGAAAGTGTGTGAATTCATTCATAGTCTTGGACCTAAAACTGAGGAGTCAGAAAATATAAAAATCAATCAATGCAACCATAAGAATATTAAAAGCCACATGCAGAGTCAAATGATGAGAATGAAACAAAATAGACCAGAACTCCTGGGAAGGGCTCACCCTGCCCCATGGCAGGTGAGTCTCCCTCTTCACACCCTGAGAGCAGCACACAGGACCACCTTGTTTGACCCTGGTGTCTTGGCAAATCCTGAGATGAAATATAGTCATTGCTACTCATGTTTTCAAAGGCACCAGAAGATGGGCTTGTCAAGAGATAGGTCTTGTAAGGGACACTTAAGAATTACCAAGAACCAGGGTTCAGCCAGATTAAAGCTCCATAGGGTTCCCTCTGGATTCAGCTCACCTTTTTAAAACCATTTCAATGCCTTTTCGGAGGCTAACACAAAGGACTGGAAGATGAGAAAATGTATAAGGCTGATAGATACTGTCTATGTTTTATGCAATCTACGCCATAGATGGAACTCTGTGTCCGAGGTAAAAACTCATGCTTCAGAGCATGTATATTCTGAGTGTTAGGACTGAGTGCCAGTGTAGAGTGGACGTTTACAGGACTTGAAATTCCTCCAGCTCATGTTGTTTCAGGACGTGGATATGCTTCTGGCTGTTTTATTATTTAAGCCAATAAGTGAGGATTCCTCCAGAGCCCAGACCCCTCTTGAACTGGAGAAGAGGGTTGCTATAAATATTATTTGATAAACGATGTCAAGTTTTAATAAAAACAGATGTCACAAAATTTTAAGTGCTTTCATTTCTGGGTCCCTGGGATTCGTTCCAATTTCAGAGTATTGCCAACTCCAAAATGAAATTACCTTAGATAAAGTGAGGTGTTCGGAGAGTATTGAAGAATGGTCCTGATTTGGGATTTTACCCTATGGCAGAGAACTGCCTGGTCAGGGAAATTTTGCAAGATGTGGGTGTGGTCCACAAAATCTTTTCAGAAAAAACCGATTCAATTCAGGGGCATAATTGCCTTTGTTTTGCAATAATCAGGGAAGATTTTCCAGCCAAACACTTCCGAAATATTTATTAATGAAACATCATGGGTTTCATAAATACCTTGATTTCACGGGTTCTATTTCTTAAGATGTTCAAGATAATCTTGGTAAATAAATAAGACAGTTTGGAAATTTTTGCCTCTTTCAAACCAGCTGGACTAAACCTATTCAAGAAGCTGAAGAGAGGAATATTTTGTGTGCATCTTGGTTTATTTTCGCATTGTTTCGCAGTGCGCGCTCCACATTCCACGCGGGTGGCCTCAGGCCAGCCATGTAACCTGTCTGAGCCTTCATTTCCTCATCTGTAAATAGCTGTGTAATAATGGTTCCTCCTCCCCCTATGATGATGGAATTGTCAGATGATCCCACAGGGCTCGTGAAGTGCCTGCCATGGGGTCCATTGACAACAGCACCTGGCCCCACGAGCAGGTGCTGGGTCTGAAGACTTGCTAGACTGGCTGAGACGTGAGCACTGCCGGCCTCATCAGACAGGCCTGGTGGGGCACAGCAACAGAGAATTTGCAAACGCACAGGCTTTCTCTGACCTCTCATTACTGAACAGCTCACCTCCCCTCTCCTCCACACATTTTTGTTGTTGTTGTTGCTTTCATAAGAGGGGGACATTTGGTCAATTTTTCTTTCATTCAAGAAGATACAGCAAATAGCTCTTCTGTGTCCTGCCTTGGATATTCTCATTCTACTGGTGGAAATTGTTCCTCTTTTTCCTTTAAAAAAAAAAATGAATGAGTCTTCTCTACATGATCTCTTTGCATCATTGCATTTTACGGAATTGTCTTGAAGTTCCTCGTTTTTAATATGTGTGGTGACGATTCTTTCATCCATTTCTACCCATAAATATATATATATATTTCTACATAAATGGAATCTTATCTTTCACATTGTTTTTATCTAAAGTCTTTTCATTTTTCTGCACACCAGTCACCCTTCCGCACAGGTAACTTGGTATACATCCATTCACACCTTTTTCGGGTGCTCATGTGATCATATCTGTTTTTGTGTTTATACTGATAAACACACATAAAACAATAGTGAACTCTGTGTATGTAGTATGTAGTGTATGTAGTATGTTCTCAGCATTACTTTCTTTTCATTCCCACTTAATTCTCACAGCTCTTGGAGGTAGCTGCCATTATTATTCCCATTTTTACATGTGAGGAATCAGAGGTACAGAGAGGTTAAGGAAGATGACCAATTTCACGTAAGATTCAAATGCAGGCTGGCAGTGTGGCTACAGGTCCATGCACTGAAGGAGTTCTTGGTCATTGCTTACTTTGCAAATTGGGATAATGTTATGTAAACCCTTCTGAGTCTTTCTCTTTACATGTCACAAGACATTGCAAAAATCCATCTAATTCAACTCATTATTTTGAATGGCTGCATGATATTCCACTTCTTTCATATTCCACAGTAGAATCTCTGGGCATTTCCTTTGTTTAAAGTATTTTTGCCCCTATATACAACATTGCTAAAAAATATGAAAAATCTGGAACATTGCCTTAGGTAATGGTGCTTCTTTTTCTCTGAGACAATTTTTCTTTCTTTGTTTTTTTCTTTTTTTTTTTTGCAGTATGCGGGCCTCTCACTGTTGTGGCCTTTCCCATTGCGGAGCGCAGCCTCCGGATGCGCAGGCTCAGCGGCCATAGCTCACGGGCCCAGCCACTCCACAGCATGTGGGATTTTCCCGGACCAGGGCACGAACCCGCGTCCCGTGCATCAGCAGGCAGACTCTCAACCACTGCGCCACCAGGGAAGCCCTCTCTGAGACACTTTTTTTTTTTCTTTTGCGGTATGCGGGCCTTCCACTGCTATGGCCTCTCCCCTTGCGGAGCACAGGCTCCGGACGCGCAGGCTCAGCGGCCATGGCTCACGGGCCCAGCCGCTCCGCGGCACGCGGGATCCTCCCGGACCGGATCACAAACCCGCGCCACCCACATTGGCAGGCGGACTCTCAACCACTGCGCCACCAGGGAAGGCCCATCTGAGACAATTTTTTTAAAAGTATGAATGACACCAAAACTGACCACAGAAGAAACAGAAAACTTGAATTGGCCAATTGACAAAGAAAACATTGGAAAGGCAATTAAAGATGTACTATTTGTAAAGAAGTAAGTTCACAGTTAAGTCCCAACTACCATGTAAAAAACAGATAACTCCAGTATAATTTATACTTTTAAAGGCATAAGGAAATATGGGAAATTATCAATTATAACATCCTGACTACCTCCAGCCCCTGTGGTACCTTCATGTAGATTAGAAAAGCTGCCCTGTCTGGGGTGATGCAGATCTGCCCGTGATGCCTTAGACAAAAAAGAAGTACCCCTGCCTATGGACTTTCCCATCTGCACGGCTTGGTCACCAGAAGGCTGGATCTCAGTGTCACCTGCCTCTCACCAGGCACCTTTGTACACTTCACAAAGCACACAGCTCCTCAGGACAGTGAACCTGACCTCTGAAACCATAGTACAAAATGTAGTACAAAGAAAGACACTCATAGGCTAGCTCCATTTATCAGTGTAGACATCACTGTTCCAAACAGTGTTTCAGCAAATTCATATATCTGGTGATATATGAAAAGAATAAAACTCTATAACCAAGAAGTGTTTGCTCCAAAAATGGAAACATGCTTTATATTTTGAAATTCACTACCACAAATTTTTAACTTATTAAGGGGAAAAAAAAGATATGAAAAAGTCCTAAGAAGACATTGGACAAAATTTTAGTAATCACTAGTAATAAAAATTCCAAGAAAAATATAAATTAAAAAAACCAATAATATAGGGCTTCCCTGGTGGCGCAGTGGTTAAGAATCTGCCTGCCAATGGATGGGACACAGGTTTGAACCCTGGTCCAGGAAGATCCCACATGCCGTGGAGCAACTAAGCCCGTGCAACACATCTACTGAGCCTACGCTCTAGAGCCTGGGAGCCACAACTACTGAGCCCGCATGCTGCAACTACTGAAGCCTGTGAGCCTAGAACCCGTGCTCTGCAACAAGAGAAGCCACCACAATAATAAGCCTGCTCACCGCAATGAAGAGTAGCCCCTGCTCGCTGCAAATAGAGAAAGCCCGCGCGCAGCAATGAAGACTCAATGCAGCCATAAATAAATAAATAAATAAAATTTTAACAAACAATATGATAAATGTTATTTCTTCAAAACAAGCATCAAGTATCATTTTGAATGGTGAATAACTGAAATGATATCTATTAAAATCAGGAAACAGGATAGTTATTATCACCATTATTATTGACCATTCTTCAAAATTTCAGAGAATGTAATAAGAAAAATTAAAAAACCAGGATAAAGAGGAAATAACGCTCCCCTTCCCCATGTTATGATCACATATCTAGAAAACACAAGAGATTACAGGAAAAAAAATAATTCTGGTATTATTAAGGGTTTTTTTATTAGGTACACAAATTAAAAAACAAATAAGAAAAACTAGTAGCTTTTCTTGGTCTTATAAATAATTTTAGTAACAGAAAACAGAGCTTCCTATATACCAGGCATGTTCTAAGTTCTTTACATGGATTAACTCATTTAATCCTCACCACAAAGTTTGGTAGATACAATTATCATCCCCATTTTCAAGATGAGGAAAGAAAGCACAGGGAGGTGAAATAGCTTGGCCCAAACTAGAGTCATGGAACAGTCAGATAGGAATCCAGGCAATTTAACTCCAGATGTGCATTTAACCCACCTCCCTCTGCTGCTTCTCACTGCAGAACAGAAATGGGATAATTCAATTTAAACAGAAAGAATCTATATGCACACTGCTAAAAACTTTTCTGGTCATATTTATGTTCATTACACACACAGACACACACTTATATTCTTTTACATAAGTCATAAATGAATAACAGAATAATGTTATGCATGCTTAAGTTTTAAAATTTTCTCTCTCTTTATCTCCCTCTCTCTGTTTTCCTCTATCTCTGTCCATCTGTCTCTGTCTCTCCATCTTTCTCTGTCTCTCTCTCCCTCCCTCTTTCTCTCTCCCTCTTTCTCTCTCTCTCTCTCCCTGTCTCTTCACCCCCCTGCCATGCTACTGCCTCAACTTCCATTCTTCTTCTCCATCTACCATAATCACACCACTCCCAATCCATGTTAATTGGTGTTTGCAAATCAGTGTCTGTCCATCCATATTTTTCACCACTGCCATATACTTACATACAAACACACATATTTTCATACATACCAAAATTTTGTATTGTTTTCTAAAATGATGTCTTTATAACAAGTTTATTCTTTTAACCTCTGCATAACATTGATTTTATTATTGTAATTGTACCATTTTTCATCCAGTCATTACTTTCTTGGGAGGTATTAAATTGTATTTTTCCCCCCCGGGTTTTTAGCCACATGGAATAAAGCTGCAGAATCTATTTATCATCTATAATAATTACATATTATATAATTATGAGTATATAACTTTAGGTACTGGCTTTTGTATTTTTAGGTGAACAGATGGAATCCATATTTTAAATTTTAATTAATTTTGTCAAATGCTTTCCAAAATACCTGTTAAATGTACATTTCTACTAGAAACTGATAAGAATTTGCTCTCTGGAATATCTTGCCAACAGTAAGTGTAAAAGTTCTCCTTAATTTTTATGGCCAGATTGTTGTACAGAGATATCTCTTTTTAACTTCAAATTGCTTTTGCCTGACTGCTGATGAGTAAGAGAGCCTTTCCCTATTTGCTAATCACTTGGATTTGCTCATCTCTGCATTGATTACTTATATACATGGTCCATTTTTGGTTGAGTTGTCTTCCTGTTATTTGCCAGTTATTAGAGCCTTTTATATTATACTTATTAACCCTTTGCCTGTCATAGACACAGCAAATATTTTACAAATCTCTCTGTTCTTAATTTTAATTTCTTGTCAGCAGAAGCTTTTTTTAAAATTTAATAAAATCTATATTTTATCTTATAGCTTCTGGGTTTCTGGCTCAGCTTAATAAATTATATCTTTCTTCTAGATGTTTTATATATTTGCAGTTGTCTTTAGTGCATTTGCACTTCATATTTTTTGTGGTGTAAGGAAGGAGCTGAGCTTTATTTTCTTCCAGAAAAACGACCAGTTACACTAGCACCATTTATTAATCCATCTTCTTCCCAGTGAAGTAAAATGTTCCCTGCACTGAGATCTGTGTCTAGATTTTCTATGCAATCCCTCCACCAGAATGAATTGTGTGCAACCTGTTTTGAAGTCTAATAAGAGATCAGTGTTCTTGGTTGTCCCCAGTACCAATTCCTTCACATGGACCTGAAGATTATTTTTCTTCTAATTTCCAAAAAAGCCCCCACAACTAACCAGCCAACCAACCAACCAACCACCCAACCAAACAACACAGAGCACAGTCTGTCTCTCTGTCTCCCTCCCTCTCCCCTTCTCCCCCCCTCCTCCTTCCCCTCCTCCTCCCCCTCTTCCTTCTCTCCTCCCTCCTCCTCCCCTTCTTCCTCTTCTTCCACCTTCTCTTATTTTTCCCTTCTTCTTCTCCTCCTTCTTCTCCTTCTCCTTCTTCTCCTTCTCCTTCTTCTTCTTCTCCTTCTCCTTCTTCTTCTTCTCCTTCTCCTTCTTCTTCTTCTCCTTCTCCTTCTCCTTCTTCTCCTTCTTCTTCTCCTCCTCCTCCTCCTCCTCCTCCTTCTTCTTCTCCTTCTTCTCCTCCTCCTTCTTCTTCTTCTCCTTCTTCTCCTCCTCCTCCTTCTTCTTCTTCTTCTTCTCTGTTTTCCATAAAAGTCCTATATCTTGTTTGTTGTTTATTTGTTTCAGATGCTTATCACTATAATAAAGAAAAACTATTGAGTTGTGTACACTTCTCTCTTAGTCACCCATTTCATCAAATTTCTTTTTTAATTTCAGTAGTTTGTTACTTAACTGTCTTGGGTATTTTGATTCTGCAATCTCATCAGCAAAACAAACAAAAAAGGACAGTTTTATCTCTTTTCTAATGTTTACACTTGTTTTTTCATTTTCTTATATCTTTGCCTTTCCTACAATGACAAAACAATGTTGAATAATTGTGATAGTAGAAATGTCTTAGTTACCAATTTTAAGTAAAACAGATGTAGTGTATGTCCATTAAGGATAATATTTGTTGCTTTTTTTTGTAAATAATTTTTGTCATATTTAAGTAGTATTTATTTATTCCTATTTTACTAAGGGGTTTGTTTTCATTTTCAATGGTATCTAAATTTTAATAATTGCCTTTTCAGTATTACTAGTTTGATCATAAGTGTTTTCCCCTTTTTTTTCTGTCAGAATAAATTATGTTGATAGATTTTATAACATTCAATCAGACTTTCATTGCTGTAACAAACATCATCTAAATTATTTAGATGCCCATTGACAGACGAATGGATAAAGAAGACGTGGTACGTATATACAATGGAGTATTACTCAACCATAAAAAGGAACGAAACTGGGTCATTTGTAGACATGTGGATGGATCTAGAGACTGTCATACAGACTGAAGTAAGTCAGAAAGAGAAAAAAAGATATTGTATATTAATGCATATATGTGGAACCTAGAAAACTGGTACAGATGAACCAGTTTACAGGGCAGAAATTGAGACACAGACGTAGAGAACAAACGTATGGACACCAAGAGAGGAAGTGGTAGGGGATGGGGGTGGTGGTGTGATGAATTGGGAGATTGGCATTGACATGTATACACTGATATGTATAAAATGGATGACTAATAAGAACCTGCTGTATAAAAAAATTAAAAAATTTTTTAAAAGCCTAATGCTAATAAATAAAGTAAAACAAAATACTTATTAAAATAATAGAATATCTATTTGTTGATTTATTTTTACAATATTTAATTGTTTATTATTTATATTTATATAACTTCTATTTGGTAAGTTAGATTGGACTGGACTTTCCTCTTTTGATTTTACCTTGATCACATTCAGCATAAGACCACACTTGACTTTACTCCTTCCATCTTGCTTTATGTTATTTCTTTTACCTTGTTATTTCCTTCTTTTTTTTCCTATTTTTTAAAATAGTGTGATCAAATCACTATTGACTTCTCTTTCCCCTTGTTCACTTGGAAGTTGTCTTTGAATCCTTTTAATTAAAGCCTTCAGTGACTCCCTCCTCCCTGTGTCCACATCCAATAACATTCCCATCAAGAGATATGTAACAGAGCATGGTCCTATGGGGACTTCCCAGGTCATACCCCCTCCTCCATGTCCTCTGCCTGCCTCTTGTATGTAGAAAACTTTAGCCAAAGAATAAATTTAATCAGAGAAATGAGAAAATGCAGAAACAAAAGAAAACAGTCAAACAAGACAAAATAATAATAGTTTAGCCATTAAACCAAGTCAGAGACCTTTAGTTTCTCCTCAAGGGCTATAAATGATATTCTGAGCCATGTCCTTGGAGCTGTTTTGCAGATACTGAAACCCCCACAAGGTGGAAGAAGTTAACAGCATGATGACCAGAATTCAGCCATTACATAAGCTGTCACAATTCCAAGAACTGGCCTCAAGGAAATAGGAACAAACTGACCCTGGAGTTGAAGATTAAATGTACTTAAAACAATCAAGATGATACTGATCAGGTCACCAAATGACCAATTTCAAGGTGACTGCCAGAGATAGCTGTGCTGTTCTGCATTTAGCACCCCCCAACCTGTGCACGCCTGAAATTCCCCTTTAAAATCTCTTGCCCACTGATCGACAACAGGGAGTTGGTTCTTTGGAACATGAGTCCACCTTCTCCCCAAGATTGTCTGCTTCCTCAATAAAGCTATCTTTCCTTTCACTCAACACTTGTCCTTCAGTATTTGATTCTTGAGTAATAAGCAGCTGAACCTGAGTTCATAACAGATGGAGTCAGTGTCCCCATCCTCTTGCATCTGAGTGGGGCTCGTGACTTCATTTAACCAAGAGACTGGGGCAGGGCTTCCCTTGTGGTGCAGTGGTTAAGAATCTGCCTGTTAATGCAGGGGACATGGGTTTGAGCCCTGGTCCAGGAAGATCCCACATGCCACAGAGCAACTAAGCCTGTGTGCCACAAGTACTGAGCCTGTGCTCTAGAGCCCAGGAGCCACAACTACTGAAGCCCACATACCTAGGGCCTGTGCTCCTCAACAAGAGAAGCCACTGCAATGAGAAGGCCAAGCACCGTAACAAAGAGTATCCCCTGCTCGCCACAACTAGAGAAAGCCTGCATGCAGCAATGAAGACCCAATGCACCCAAAAATAAATAAATTAATTAATTAATAAAAAGAAAAACAGAGTGGGGCAGGTAATGTTGTGAAAATTCCAAAGTTGAGGACTTAAGGATCTTTGGGGCTTCTGCTCCTGCAATTTGGTCCCTACCTCCATGCGTAGAAGTTTGGGCAATTCTCTTTAAGGATAAGAGACCCTGTGAGAACCTTCAAGGGACCTTGATAGCACATGGAGAGGGAGAGATCCAGGGGGCCCCGATTCCTAGCCAAATGCAGCTACACCAGTGACCACAGTCAACCCAAACAAATCATGAGAAATAACTGTTGTTTTAAGCCATTACATTTTGAGGCTGTGGTCATGCAGCAAGAGGTAACTGATTCCACAGTATTTTTCCATCTGCTATATTCATAATCAAACAAGCATTTCCTCATTATTGTATGAAAACAAGATACCAACTATTTTCTTCCACCAAAATAGTATTACCCCATCTGACGAGGCAGATGTGAATTTCAAATACATTGATTTCCACCTTCTCCCTCCCTCTCGGATCTGCTGAGAGCTCCGTGGCAGTCTGCAAGCATGTTCACTCCAGTCAGCAAACATGTCTTTTCTATTTCAGGAATTCATATTTGGCAGTTATTTTACTTGTGTTACACATTTCCAGTCACTTTATCATTGTACATTTACATTTAACTGTGTGTGTGTACTTTCAAGGCTTCTGTCAGCTTTAATATTAAAAACCCCAGATATAGTCTCTGTGTCTCAGCCATGTTGGAGCTCTTTCTCATCTGTCAGATGAAGGGTTTCTAGTTTCCTGGAGGGCAATCCTTCTCCCTCTGTATCTTGTCCATGTTCTTCCAGTCTTCAGTTTCCAAAGCAGCAAAAGAAGAGCCTGATGCCAACCTGATTCCACTTTTCCTCTTCCTCTTTATATTTTGTGTGTTTAACTGGACTCTAACTAGTCAGGTAACTAATGCAGAACAGTATAATCTCAGGGGCTTGGTGAGAAGTAAAAAAGGACTGCCCCGTGGCTACATGGGATGAGACTGGAATGGTTGGCATCTCGGGGCCTATTTCAAAGAATGAGCTGCCTATGTTAATACCAGCAGATTGACTTTGTGATGGAATGAATTACACTATGGTGCAGAGGTCATTCTTATGCTACTGAGCCATACTTAAGGACATTTTAGGTGGTGCATAATATACAAACAAAGAAGTGCAAAAATATCATCCTTCGTGAAGACGGCATAGAATATCCTCTCACACAGAATGAGTTAAAGCTTCTGTTAACTTCTAGAAGCTTTATTGAGTTACCTTTGGTATCAAGGTCTTTGACTCACCTGGAATTGATTTGGGGTTATGGTGTGAAGTGACAGGGAGTCATGGTTTGTTTTTGCTCTTCATATATGATTATTCAGTTGATACAGTCCAATAATTGGTTACCTAATTGTCACAGGCCATTAACTGAAGGACCATTATTCTGGACTCTTTATTCTGTCCCATTCATATATACTTGTGCATGAATACCATATAGATTTAATTACTATAATTGTTAACAAGAATCTTTGAGTCTATTCTTCTTCAAGATAATTTTGGCTATCCTTAGGCCTTTGTGTTTTCATATATAATTTAGAATCTGATTGTCCATTCTCTCTTTCTCCTTGACATGGTTGGATTCAACTAACCATGTTGCTATTTGTTTTCTATTTGTCCTATCTGTTCTTTGGCTTTTCTTTATCTCTTTCTCTTTCTTTTGGATTATTTTAATGTTTTTGTGTTGCCATTTTATCTCTTCCATTAACTTATTATCTACACTTCTCTGTTTTATTGATTTTTATAGTTGTTGTTCTAGGATTGACAATATGCATATTTAACTCATCATAGTGAATCTTCAAACAATAGTATGCCACTTCACATACACTGTAAAATCTTTACAAGAGTATGTTTTTCTTTCTCACTCTTGTAGTTTGTACTATTGTTATCACATATTTAAATATGCATATGCTATAAACACATTTTTATTATTTTTATATTAAACAATTTTTAAAGATATTTTAAAATGAAGAAAATGTATTTTATATTTACTCACACATTTACCATTTCTTGTGCTTTACCAACTTTCGTTTTGTAGAGCTAAATTTCCATCTGGTATTGTTTCTTTTTCCTCAAAGAACTGCCTTTAACATTTCTTGTACAGTGATGAATTCTCTGTTGTTGGTTTTTTTTTTGTTTTTTTTTTTTTTGTCTAAAAATGTCTTTATTTCTGCCTACATTTAAAAAAAAAATTCACTAGGCATAGAAGTCTAGGTTGACAGATTTTTTTCTTTTAGTACTTTAAACATGTTGTCCCATTGTCTTCTGGTCTGCATAACTTCTTTTTTTTTTTTAACATCTTTATTGGGGTATAATTGCTTTACAATGGTGTGTTAGTTTCTGCTTTATAACAAAGTGAATCAGTTATACATATACATATGTTCCCATATCTCTTCCCTCTTGCGTCTCCCTCCCTCCCACCCTCCCTATCCTACCCCTCCAGGCGGTCACAAAGCACAGAGCTGATCTCCCTGTGCTATGGGGCTGCTTCCCACTAGCTATCTACCTTACGTTTGTTAGTGTATATATGTCCATGCCTCTCTCTCGTTTTGTCACAGCTCACCCTTCCCCCTCCCCATATCCTCAAGTCCGTTCTCTAGTAGGTCTGTGTCTTTATTCCTGTCTTACCCCTAGGTTCTTCATGACATTTTTTTTCTTAAATTCCATATATATGTGTTAGCATACGGTATTTGTCTTTCTCTTTCTGACTTACTTCACTCTGTATGACAGACTCTAGGTCTAACCACCTCATTACAAATAGCTCAATTTCGTTTCTTTTTATGGCTGAGTAATATTCCATTGTATATATGTGCCACATCTTCTTTATCCATTCATCTGATGATGGGCACTTAGGTTGTTTCCATCTCTGGGCTATTGTAAATAGAGCTGCAATTAACATTTTGGTACATGACTCTTTTTGAATTATGGTTTTCTCAGGGTATACGCCAGTAGTGGGATTGCTGGGTCATATGGTAGTTCTATTGGCAGGTTTTAAGGAACCTCCATACTGTTCTCCATAGTGGCTGTACCAATTCACATTCCACCAGCAGTGCAAGAGTGTTCCCTTTTCTTCACACCCTCTCCAGCATTTATTGTTTCTAGATTTTTTGATGATGGCCATTCTGACTGGTGTGAGATGATATCTCATTGTAGTTTTGATTTGCATTTCTCTAATGATTAATGATGTTGAGCATTCTTTCATGTGTTTGTTGGCAGTCTGTATATCTTTTTTGGAGAAATGTCTATTTAGGTCTTCTGCCCATTTTTGGATTGGGTTGTTTATTTTTTTTGTTATTGAGCTGCTTGTAAATTTTGGAAATTAATCCTTTGTCAGTTGTTTCATTTGCAAATATTTTCTCCCATTATAAGGGTTGTCTTTTGGTCTTGTTTATGGTTTCCTTTGCTGTGCAAAAGCTTTGAAGTTTCATTAGGTCCCCTTTGTTTATTTTTGTTTTTATTTCCATTTCTCTAGGAGGTGGGTCAAAAAGGATCTTACCTGTATGCAGAAAATTATAAGACACTGATGAAAGAAATTAAAGATGATACAAATAGATGGAGAGATATACCATGTTCTTGGATTGGAAGAATCAACATTGTGAAAATGACTATACTACCCAAAGCAATCTACAGATTCAGTGCAATCCCTATCAAACTGTCACTGGCATTTTTCACCAAACTAGAACAAAAAATTTCACAATTTGTATGGAAACAAAAAAGACCCCAAATAGCCAAAGCAATCTTGAGAAAGAAAAATGGAGCTGGAGGAATCAGGCTCCCTGACTTCAGACTATACTACAAAGCTACAGTAATCAAGACAGTATGGTACTGGCACAAAAACAGAAAGATAAATCAATGGAACAAGATAGAAAGCCCAGAGATAAACCCACGCACATATGGTCACCTTATCTTTGATAAAGGAGGCAGGAATGTACAGTGGAGAAAGGACAGCCTCTTCAATAAGTGGTGCTGGGAAAATTGGACAGGTACATGTGAAAGTATGAGATTAGATCACTCCCTAACACCATACACAAAAATAAGCTCAAAATGGATTAAAGACTTAAATGTAAGGCCAGAAACTGCATAACTTCTGATAAGATGTTTGCTTACATGATTATTTTTATTCTTCTATACATGATGTATCTGTTTACCATAGTTATTTTTAAAATTTTCTCTTTGTTTCTGGTCTTCAACAATTTAATTATAATGTACCTTGGTATAGTTTTTGCCTTGGGGTTCTTTGGTACTCTGATTTGTGGATTTGGGGTTTTATCAAATTTGGAAATCTTTCAGCTATTATTTTCTTCAGATATTTTCTCCTCTCCCTCTTTATTATATGCCTACAATTATATGTATATTAGACAATTTATCCATAAGCCATTGAGGCTTTGTTAATTGTTTTCATGTTTTTCCTTCATTTAGAATAGTTTCAGTTGCTATGTCTTCTATTTGGCTCATCTTTTTTGCTGCAGTATCTCATTTGTTATTTATATCTTTCATGACAGTTGTATTTTTCATCTCTAGATCTTATTTTTAGACTCCTTTAAATTCTTTCATGTTTCCCCTCATTGTATCTCCTTCATTCTTGAACATTTGTAGCATATTTAAGTAGTAGTTTTTTTTGGGGGGAGAGTTGTTTTGTTTTGTTTTTTGCGGTACACGGGCCTCCCACTGCTGTGGCCCCTCCCACTGTGGAACACAGGCTCCGGACGCGCAGACCCAATGGCCATGGCTCATGGGCCCAGCCACTCCATGGCATGCGGGATCTCCCTGGACCAGGGCACAAACCCCCGTCCCCTGCATCAGCAGGCGGACTCTCAACCACTGCACCACCAGGGAGGCCCTAAGTAGTAGTTTTTATATGTTCATCTCCTAATTTCATCATTTTGTCACTTCTGCCTTTAGGTTCTGTTAGGGTAGGTCTAGAGCAGAATGCAGTCCAACGTTAATTTCATTTGTGTTTTAAGACAATCACTTTATGAGAACTCTTTAAGTGTCTCTTTACTCTGGTTGGAGGAAACACAAACTATTTCCATCCTTGTTCTAGTTGCAAGAATGTTTTAGCTTATTACTTTTTAGAGGTTTTTTTTTTTCACTCAGCCTTGTGGAGTTCCACTCCACACACATGCCAGTCCGCACTCAGACACGTATCTGGGCACACTCTGCAGATCTCTGGGTCTTTCTCTCTCTCTCTCTCTCTCTCTCTCTGAAGTGACCTCCTCTCTGGTGTCTTGCCCTACTGATTCTAGCTCTCAACTTCTGTGAACCCCAATCTCCTTCTCCTCAATTCAATGAGTCTGCTGTGTTCTATTTGGGTTGACTCGTCCTATACTAAGGACTGGAAAATGCCTCAGGCAGTGTGTTGGGACAGTTCCATAGCTTACTTTGTTTCCATTCTCTCAGAGATCACAATCGTGTGCTTCCTGTGTCCAATATCTAAAAATTGTTCTTTTATTTATTTTGTCTAGTTATGACAAGGGGGCAATTCTTGTAGTAGTTAATTTGTCACTGTCAGAAATGGAAATCTTATCTTGTAATTTTCTTGTCTCGTAAAGTTCCTGTATGGTTTTGGTATCAAAGTTATGCAGATCTCATAAAGTGATTTTGATGGTGTTCCATTTTCTCTGTAAAAGTTTGCACAATATTGCAGTATTGAAGTTATTTCTTCCCTAAATGTTTGAATGCATTTACTAGTATAGCCATATGGGCCTGGAGTTTTCTTCGTGGGAAGGTTTGAATTACTGATTCAGTTTCTTTATCAGTAATAGGTTTATTAGATTTTCTTTTTCTCCTTGTATCAAATTTAGTAAATTTTGTTGTTAAAGAAATTCTTCTATTTAATCTACATTTTTAAATTTATTGGCATAAAGTTGCTCAAAACATTCTCTTATTTTTATTTTTTGTAGGATGACCCTCTATTCTTTCAATCTGATATTGAAAAGTTGTGCTTCCTTTCTTTCTCTTAATTAGGCTTGCTAGAGGTTTATTCATTTTATTAGTCTTTTCCAGTAACTAATTTCTGTCATTGTTGTTCTTCTTTATATGTGTATGTGTGTGTAACATATGTATCTTTATTTTTATTCAATATAATTTTTCTACCTTTGACTTTTCTATCTTCTTGATATTGATATTTAGATCATTGGTTTTCAATATTTATTACTTCTTTATGCATTTAAGGCTAAATTTTTCCCTTTAGATACTTCTTAAGCTGATCCTATAGGTGTTGATATGTCATATTTTCATTATCATTCAGTTCTCAATATATTCTGATTTTATTGTGATATATTATTTAAACCTGCCTTAATTGAGAAATGTAATGCTTGATTTCTAAACATTTAGGGAATGTTCTAATTATTATTTTGCTAATGGTTCCTAACTTAATTGCACTCTGGTCAAAGAACATACTCTGAAAAATATTTTAACACTATACTATTTGCTGAACACTTGAGCAGTTTTGGTTAAAGTTTCAGGTAAACTTGGCAAAAGTGTGCATTCTGTCTTTGTTGGCTACATTTATATTTGTTCTCTGTGTTATTTAGTTCAAAATATTAATTTAATTTTCAGTTATTGCTCACTCTCCTGATTTGTGGCTTTGGAAATTTTGTAAGTATTAATAGGCTTTAAATATTCTTCACTTATCTCTTAAAATACTGTTTCTTTTCCATTCTCTCTCAACTCTCATTTTGGGAACCCAACTGCAGGTATGTTAGAACTTCACACCTTGTTCCCTGTATCTCAGCACTCTTTCATGCAGGTTTCTTTTAATCTTTCTTGATCTTCCTAATTTAATCAGAATATTTTCTACTGTCTCATCTTTTAGTTCACTTGTCCGTCCTTCAGCTATATTTGATCTGTGATTTTACCCATCTTATGATTTCTTAATTCTAATAATTTTATTTTTAATCCTAGAATTTTTAGTATTTTTAAAATAGGTTTTATCTTATAGGTTTTGAAATGTACCATCTTGTCATGTACATTACTCATTCTGTAACACTAAGTATAATAATTCCAATATCATGATCAACAAGACTTTTTATATTGTCTGGTTTCTCTTTTAGATTTTGGTCACTTGGTTCTGTCCCCTGATGTCTCTTTCAATTTTCACTTGATTGTCTAATATTGTGTAAGAAATGTTACAGTGATCATTGGTATTCTAAATGATGTTACCTTCCTCTGCAGAGAATTTACCTTGCTTTTAACAGCCAGGCACCTTAAACCAACTAGCAATCAAGCTCACTTCAAACTGGGGTCAGTTATATGAGTGCTGGTCAATTTCTGCTTCATTCTTAGTTTTACCGGGTAGACTTCAGAAGTCTTAACTGAAAACCCAGTATGCTTACTACAACCCCCTATCAGGTCTTGAAATTTAACCTTATCTCCTCAGCATCAAGAGACTGCCAAAAGATCCAGTCAACTGCTTATCTTCTTAGTTTCTACTTTCTGTTAAGTTTCTCATCCTCTAGGCTACTGCTTACAAACTGGTAAAGATCTCAAGGTGAAAAGTGATGGCAAATACTCAGCCCCTTCTCTCTATATTTTCCTCTTTGCCACCATTTTGATCTTTAGGTCCTGGTTTCCTTGGTAGCTCTTCAATACCTTCCCTAAATATATTTATTAAATTTTATTAATTCAGCTTTTCTAGTTCTCTATGGGAGCTTTGGTTTAATTCAGGCTTGTCCATCAGAGCCAGAAGACAAATCTCTCTTTTTCTTTTCTCACATATTTTGTTTTTCCTCATTGAAGACATGTGATTTCTTTTCTTATCCTTGGAATTAGGAATTTCACAAAGAGTATGTTCTTTTCCATTAATCCTGCTTAGAACTTGTTAGCTTTTAAAATTGCATATCCATAATTCTTTCTTTAGCACATTCATTCATTCACTGAATATATCAGTCATGTCCAGCAATTTCACTTCTAGGTATATGCCCAAAAGAATTAAAAGTAGGGACTCAAACAAATATTTTACACCCATGTACATAGAAGCTTTATTCATAATAGCCAAAAGGTGGAAATGATGAGATATTAGCCTTAAAAAAGAAGGAAATTCTGACATATGATACAACATAGATGAACCTTGAAGACATTATGTTAAGTGAAATAAGCTACATACAAAAGGACAAATGTGCTATGATTCCACTTATATGAGTACCTACAGTAATCAAAATTCACAGACTGAGAGAAGAATGGAGGCTGCCAGGTGTTGGGGAGGGGAATGAGGAGTTCATGTTTAAAGGGGACAGAGTTTCAACTTGGGAAGATGAAAAAGTTCTGGAGGTGGATAGTGGTGAAGGTTGTACAACAACATGAAAGTACCTAATGCCACTGAATTTATGCTTAAAAATGGTTATCAAGGTAAATTTTATGTTATAGATATTTTATCACAATGAAAATACATGTATACCAGGATCTTATTGGGGAACAGGCAGCACACTTGAGCTGGTGATCAAGGAGATTTAATAAGGGAGCATGTACAAAGGTGGGACAAGGTAAGAATTGCTCAGGATGGCAAGGAACACAGTCTGGGGAGGGTTAAGAGCAATTAGCACAGAACAGTTACCAGAACCTGAAGAGAGCTGATGTAGAGTGTGCCCTGGCAGTAGCTGTGGCTTCTTGATCAACTTCCCTCTGACCTACAGTTGCCCTCCCCAAACCTTGGCAGAATCCAACAGGACTCAGGAAGGCAAAAAGACCCATATATGCATTTCCTCCAGGTCAGCCTCCTGAGAAAGAGAAAAGGTGGGTAAATGTGGAGAGCATACCTGGTGGAGGATGAGAAGAAACCCAGCAGAACAGATAGTTCCTGAGCACTTCTTCTGAGCCAGCCATTGCTCCAGGTGCTTAGGTCAAAGCTCTAAATGAAATAAAGACCCCTCCTCATGGAAGACCCCTTCCACCTAACACCCAGAAACTAACTTCTATGACTTATGTAAGAATTACTGTATTATCGTCTTTCATCTGATGTTTGTTGTTTTTCTGGAACTCCTATTATTCTCATATTTGGGTTTTGGATGCATATTCCAAATCACCTGTTCCTTTTGTTAATATTTCCATCTCTGAATTTTTGTTAGGTCTTGAGAAATTTCTTTCATTTCATCTTCTAGCCCAGCAGTTGGCAAAATTTTCTGCAAAGGGCCAGGTGGCAAATGTTCTAGGCTTTGTGGGTTATGTAGTCTGTCCCAAATACTCAACTCTGCTGTTACAATGCAAAGGCAGACACAAACATAGGCAAAGGGTGGGAATGGTGGTATTCCCATAAAACTTTATTTACAAAAACAAACAGTGGGCTGGATTTTGCCTGTGGCCCTTAGTTTGTGACCCCCAATTTAGGCCATTAAGTTGGGTCCTAACCATGATTTATTCTAACCTTCAATTCATCTATTCAGTCATCTAATTAAAAAAATCATATTTTGTTAAATTGTTGTTTTCCAGAAGGTCTGCTTATGTAATTTAATCTCCTCAATTTTTCTTTGATATTTTATCCAGCACCTTGGGTCCCTAAAGCCCACCAGTTTGGGTGCTCTGTTTCTTTCTCATGCTGGGTGCAGGTCCTTTGGGAATGTTGTTATTTTCCTTTGGCAAGTCATGGCTGCATTGATCCTTGGTTCTGGGGGTACATTTGGTGGTCGAAATTCAACAACTCTCCTCTGATTGGCAGCAGGTGACAAGGCATCAGCTCCTTATCTGGGAACAAAGCACAAGGGCAGGGCTCTCTCCTCCCAGTCTTCTTGGGCTCCAAGGTTGGAGTTTCTGGGGCAGCAGCCCTTCTGCCCTCCATTTACCTGTACCCCAGCCCTTTGTGGATCTGTATCCCAGTAGGTCTCATGAGATGACACATCAGGCTGGAGCTCCACCTTCCTCTAAAGAATATGTGCTGACCAGTCTTCACCCTCTGCCAGGCTCTCACCAGCCCAGGAGGCACCATATTCTGCACAACTTCTCACAGCCAAGACCCCCAATGTATGCCACCTTGGTTTCCCCCTCCAGGCTCCACATACCTGCCAACCCGGAAGCTTCAGGTATGACCTTCTGCAGCTGAATGTCAGCTGGGATGGAGGAAGAGCAGTAGTGGTGATTTTAGGCTGCCATCATTTGCTGTCAACATTAACACCAGAGCTTCAATCTGTCTAAGCATTGTGAGTTTTCAAGTGGCAGCAGCCAAAGCTTTTCAGAGTCAGAGTTTTTGGTCATCAGCATGAAGAAACAAGGACACTGGGTGAATGTGGTGATGAGGTTCATACAGAAGAATCCAGGTCCAGACAGCAAACATGGATCCCCAGGCAGCCTGAGGGCAAGATTGGCATGGAGAGTGACTCTGGAGAAAGAAGATCTCTGAGCAGAGTCTGCATCTCAGACAGTTGGTTTGCCTACTACGCCATGTGATGGGCTTCAGGCCAAGTGTCTGCCATGCTCCTTCCATGACATGAGCACGACCCAGAGCAGGTCCATAGGGTTGTGGTGTGAGGGCTGGAAGGGACCATTGCGGCCATCAGCCACATCACCCCCCAGTCCTCTGGTGCTTCTCTCTTCCATCCTCTCCTCCTTCTAAACACACGCATCTCTAGAGCATCTTCAACTACCATGGGGTGGCCAGCATGGACCCTTAGCCTCTGCCCATTTATAAATATATCATGCACACAGGATCAGTGGTGCTGCTGAAATAACAAAGAACATGGCAGCAAAATTATCACTGGTTCACATTATCTTTAGAGAGTGACAGATGTCCATGTTCCTGACATGGGTGTTTATGCAGGAAGACATTAAAACATTAAATATGACTCTATTTTTGACAGCAGACCTGATCCCCTATTCAATATCAATATGCCAGCATTATTATTATTTTATGAAAACAATAATTCACAGTTTGCTGAAAGAGAATAACAGTATTGATCTTCTGAACAGTGCATTTTATTTTCCATAAAATTTTTATGGAGCATGACAAGCCGTGTGCTGGCTCTGATCTCTTCTGCACATTAATGTACTAAGCTTTTGCAGATATAGAAATTATGAGAGCTGTGTTAATAAAATCAGCTCTGATGGTCTGGGAACAAAAAGTAAAGATTTCCTCACTGCAGTTTTGCTCCAAGCTTATTAGTTTTTGAGGTTTGTGAACTGACCTAAAAAGAAAACAGAAATCTCTCCTTAGTGAGCAGAAGGAAATGTGTTAGCAACCACCAGAAACTCTTTCTCAGGGGCTTCTTAATAGCACTGCAAATGCACATTTCAGAAGCAATTGAGCATGAGCAAAGACATGGGGTGATTCAGACAGACCACAGCATGTCTCCCTACCCTGAGATAATATCTGTCTTCATATAAGAGTATTTCTAACATTGCTTGGAGTAGCTTTGTCCTTGGAAATACTTCTCTGAGGATCTCTAAAACCACTGCATTTCTCTAATTTCATTAAGTTCCACTCAGAAGTTGTTATTCCAACTGGTCCATTGGCAATTTGAGGGTGGAGTTATTTGGGTGATCTTTCTCAAGTCTTCAAGTTCTATTTTGTGTACTACAAGGATTCACTACTGTCCATAGACATGATGTGTTTTAATAGCTCTCTCTCAAAACAAAAACAAAAGAGTTACCATGTCAAAGTCTTGGTCTGACTGTGGTATACAGAGATACTCCCAAACAAGGGCATTTATGATTAACATCTGGAGGAGGATCATGGGTTTAATAGCCTCTTTAGCTGGCCACCTTCACTCTGCCACAAATATATATGGTGTGCGCACACGTGCGGATGTCTGTGTGTGTGTGTGTGTGTTTTCCAAAAACAGCCAACTCTCAGACAGCAACTTGGTGTCCAATAACTCAATCCAATTCTGTAATTAACTACCTGGAGTTACTACAGACCTTACAGGTTAAGAGCTTAATTCCACAAGGCTTCCCCTTCTTCAGATGCTAGCTGGAAATTGGATCCCCAGGTTACCTGCCCTTCTGCCTAGCAGACTACAAATTTGGGGATTACCACAATCCCCCCTCAGGCCCAACAACTTGCTAGAACAACTTCCAGAATTCAGGAAATCACTGTCTTTACTCTTACAGTTTTATTATAAAGGATATAACTCAGGAACAGCCGAAGGAAGAGATACAAAATACGATGGAGGGTGGCCATGGAGCTTCCATGCCCTCTCTGGGCAAGTCACCAGCACTTCAATGTGTTCATCAGTTAGAAGCCTCTGAACTCCATTTAGGATTTTTAAACTGAGGTTTCATTATATAAACATGATTAAGTCATTGGCCATTGGTCATTGATCTCAATCCCCAGCTCCTCTACCCATGGGGTAGGGCTGAAAATTTTAACCCTCTAATCACTTGGTTGATTTTCCTGGTGACCAGTTCTCATCCTGAAGCTATCTAGGGGCTCACCAAGAGTCATCTCATTAGCATAAAAAACACACTCATCACTCAGGAAATTCCAAGGGTTTTAGGATCTCTTTGTCAGGAAGAGGAGACAAAGACTAAATATATTTATATTAAACCACAGCCTTCCAACATGTTAGGAGGAGGAGCAGGGAAAGGCAGGCATCTGTCTCACCAACAGGAACCTGTATTTTATCTCCCTGAGTATAGTATTATAGAACATACATGCACACCCAGGCATTAGTGCTCTGCTGGACAAAGGGAGAAAATGTGTCTTCTTATCATTAGATTAAATCAGGGAGAGAGAGATTTTTATGAGCTCATGATCTGAGCCTACTCCTGTCAAGGAAGCCATCAGTCTTCCAGTATCTTTCATTCTCTCTCCCCTTATTGTAATTAATCAAAAATGAACTGTAAACTGACTCCATTTTTTTCCCACAGAGCTCCCAGAATAACAAATCCACTCAGCTTTTTCTGATTATTAACTTATGGCATTAAAGAGATTGGCCTCAAGCATCTGCAGAGCCAGTTATACTGGACAGTGTGGAGACGTCCCATAAATCACTTTCCAAGCTGTAACCCACTCACAGTGCGTGACGGAAAGGCTTTCACAAGATGGACAAAGATTCTCAGCAGGTAGGAGATGAGAAATCCCATAGCACCTTAAAGCTATAGTCTCAGTCCTACAGGGACTTGGCATGACCCGAGCTGACCATCACGGAGACCTCTCCAGCTGGAAGTCGACTGTTGTGTATACTCTAAGACCCACTCCAAGGACCCATCCACTGTGAAGACTGTCCTAAATCCCCTTGCTGAGGCTGGGTGTCTACCCTCCCCTTGGTCCTTCTCATTCTCTTTCTCTTTATAATGGCCAGCTCTGTGTGGGTATTACCTTTGCTCAGCCCCTCTGGACTGTGAGCTCCTTAGGCACAGGGCTTCACTCATTTGTTGTGCACATTGAATGCTGGTAGTAAAATTGAGGATGTGGAAGAACACAGGGACATTTGGAAACAGGTGGAACTCTTTTCATCACCATTCTTTACCATCTCTTGTGATTGCCAACACTGATGGGGCTGCTCTGCAATACAGATTGACTCACAAAACAGGTCAAGGATATTAACATTCTGTTGGAAATTTACCAGTGGGTACAAAATACCAAAAATAATCGGTTTGGGGAAAACATGGGTTTGAAAAACAAACTTAATCTAAAAATCAAAACAATGTTGACTCAGAAGAATGAATTTATTTTGGAAGCCAGCAATTTCAGATTTAATTGTGCTGATTTGTCACTTTTCTCCCCCCTTCCCTTTTCTACAGTGCTTTGTTGAAAAAAAGGCTCAGAGCTGCCTGGGCTTTGATTTATCTTGCATGGCAGAAGACCCCCATGCTTTCAAATACAGACCTCCTAGCTAACTCTTACTTCAAGTGCAATTAGAAGGACTTGAACATTCCATTTGAAATTTCATCCTCATACTTTAAAGAAATTAGTTTGATGAGTGATTGCAAAGGAGTGAAGCTAATAACAAAACTAATTAATGCTGGAAAATACTTCATAGGCACAGAAATTGCTCATGTACCTTCCTTATATTTAAAGAAAACTGAAAACCCCTGTGTCAGAAAGGGAATAAACCAGGAGGCTAAATCCCAACTCCCAACAGTTTGCCCGCTGCAGCATAATTAAGAGATGATTCCTGACACCTCTCTGCTTGAACCAGCATTTGTAAACAGTGAGGCCATTTAACCAAATTCACATAATTGCTACAGAAAACATGGCCCAGACTTCTAAATATCACCAGCACTCAGGAGAGAATAACAATTAAGAATGATGAAAGCTTGGGTGATGTATATGGGGAGGAAGAGGTTCTTCATCTCCATATCTCATTCTTAAACTTACTCCACAAAACTTGACAAGGCTTTTCAAGGTGGAATTCAAGATCATGTTGCCGAGGAATATGTGAATTATTTCTATTCTACTAATCTATGTCACATGACCCCAGTAGAATGGGGATGCCCGAGCACAGAAGTACTTGCAGCATGAACTCCCACTGTGTCCATCCCCAGCAGCAATCTCAGAGGAACGGTTTATTCTCATGCTTCTAAACTAAAGAAGTCTCAAGACTTCTTCATCTGTCCTTACTACAGACACCAGGCATCTCCAGCTCCTTGTAAAATATTCTAGTCCCCTGAATCCCTGATATTTTGTTAAACTGTTCTCCACCTTCAAAGTCCTAGTCACTCACTCTGATCGACCCAAGTCTTTGTCTTCTGGCCCACTTCTTGATTTTATCCTTCATAGAGAATCCCATCCAATCCACTTGCTTCTGTATCTCGTGCCTTCTGTTATGGACTGAATTCTTTCCCCAACCCCTCCAGTTCATATGTTGAAGCCCTAAACTCCAATGTGTCTGCATTTTGAAAGATGGCCTTTAGGGATGTAATTAAGGTTAAATGAGGTCATAAGGTGGGGCCCTAACCTGAAAGAATAGGTGTTCTTATAAAAAGAGGAAAACACATCAGAGATCTCTCTCTCTCCACACATGCACCGAGGAGAGGCCATGTGAGGACACAGCAAGTAGGTGGCCATTTGCAATCCGGGAAGACAGCCCTCACAAGAAACCAGCCCTAACAGCACTTGATCTGGATTCTGGCCTCCAGAATTGTGAGACAATAAAATTCTGCTATTATCACCCCCAGCTGTGATCTTGCCATGGCAGCCCAGATGACCAGGACACCTTCTTTATATTCTCCAACCGTTCTCAGTTTCTTGTGTCCAATGTCACTCTTTATGCACTATTGTCATCACTACTTCTCAAAACTTCCTCTATGGTCAAAACCTCTTCCTTCTTCCACCTCCTGTATTCAATGTGCCTCAAGTTCTCACGAGAACCTCTGGTCTACTTACCATCTCCACCTCCTCCCAACTCACCTTCCTCTCCTTCCTTACTTTTCTCCTTCTTTGCAGATTTGTCAGCCCATTATTTCATTAACAATCTCACAAATGCCCTAAATTCTCTCATCTTTGGCCAAGAGAGCCCCTTCTTTTTGTTCCTGTGTCCTTTTGGCATGACCCATGGGTTTCTGAAAGCTTCCTTGCCTTCAAGCACAAGGTGTCCCAGGCGCATATGAACGTTTTCTACTTCAGACCTAGAAATATTCCTTTCTGTAATAATCTCTGTTCCTTTTAGGGGGAAGTGGTATTTAGCAACCAAAATCTGGATGGCAGGATGTTTATTACATTTGGGTCATCATTGCTCTTAAGGTTTTCAGTGGGCAGAGTCAGAAAATACATATTTTTGGAAAGAAGAAAAAGAATATGAGTTACACCAATACTTCCTATTCAGATTGAATCCATTGATTTCTAACGTGTTAAATGTCCTCCCTTCCCATCTCCACCCACGCTCCTTGGTAGCACCCTATTTATTTCTGCAAACCTTCTGAAGAGACTGTTTATACTTTTACTAAGTCAATTTATTCACACACTTGCATATTTACTCCTCCATCCACTCAGATCTAATCTGCCTTCCACCACACAGCAAGACTGTTTTTGTTATGATAATCAAACCCCTCAACCCAATGGACCTCTTCCAATTTTCACATTTTTAAAGCAATATTTGTTTCTATAGACCCTCTGGTCTTTCTAAAACATTCTTCTGTTAATCAAGGCTCTTTCTCTTTCTGTCCCTGTAAAATTCTTCTATGTTTCCTCTAATTTGCCATGAAATGTTGGTGGCACCCAAGGTTTGAGTTTATGGCCCTGCTCTCTCTCACACATTCCTCTCTCTAGTAGAGCTCAGACATGCCCACAGCTTCAATGCCTCCAAACTTATCTGTTGCCCAGATCTCTCCTTTTCACCCCATGCACATAGATCTCTCTATTCGTGACTCTGCATAGATGCCACAAAGACATTTCAAACCTACCATGTCCAAAAGTAACTTGATTCTCTACTCCATCCCTACACGACCAATAGCACTGATCCTTTTCTGAGTGAATGCTGTCATTTTCTCGCCTGCTGCCCAAACCTGCTTCAGCTTGGTAACTAAAAGACCTGGCTTTGGAGTCACTTTCATGCCTTTGAATACGAGCTCTATCACTTACTAGTTGTGTCTCATGGTCTTCATTTCTAAAATGTGGGTAAAAATTGACCATACCTCATAGGGTTCTTGTGAAGATTAAATGACATGACACAGGTTATATGCTTAGCATGAAGTCTGGCACAGCCATCACACATGTTGGTGCCTTTGCCACCTCTCCTTCACCCTTTAGCTACCAAATCTAGCTATCAGAACAGATATTTCTCACAGCAATGGATTGGACACCTCATTTGTGTCTATACAGCTTTCTTCCCATATCTCTTCCTTCTCCTTATGGGGTGCTTATTCCATGGGTGTCCTGTACTAAAGACCATGTCACAGAAGTGAAAGATGGCTTAGCAGAACTCATCAGATACTGATGAGGGAATTTGCTAGAACCATCAGGAATGAGATGACTTTCCATTGTTTTTATTGTGGTTCTGAGTTCATAAACTCTAAGTCTGATATGAGTCTCAAGCAGCCAGTTGTCACTGTATGCCATGAAAATAGAATGATTCTGACAGATAATAAAACCAACACAGGGCAAAGCTAAAAGAAATTAAAATAGATAAATGAAAAGAAATAGAAAGAGAGAAAGGCAGAGAGAGAGAGGAGAGAGAGAGAGAAAAGAGAAGAGGGAGATAGTGTTAATGGTGTTACTTGAATTCCCGATCCTTCCTATGCCTGAAGCAAAACATTTTCCTGATTTTCCTAGTTGTGTAAGTCACAATATTCCCTTTTTTTTTTTTTTTTTTTTTTTGCGGTACATGGGCCTCTCACTGTTGTGGCCTCCTGTTACGGAGCACAGGCTCCGGACGCATAGGCTCAGCGGCCATGGCTCACAGGCCCAGCCTCTCCGCGGCATGTGGGATCCTCCAGGACTGGAGCATGAACCTGTGTCCCCTGCATCAGCAGGCGGACTCTCAACCACTGCACCACCAGGGAAGCCCCCATTTTTCTTGTTTAACCTACTCTGAGTTAGGTTTCTGAAACATGCAACCAAGATTCCTCCCTAACACAGCAACTTGTTTAAGAAAAGACTCAAGACATCTTGTAAGATATATAAAATATAGTGACAAATCATAAATTCAAATTCAGAATAAAAAGAGAACAATGAGAGTAAGATTATAAATGGATATAACAATGAATATAAAATAGTAACGTCTAAATTACCTCAACATTTGGAAGAGGTAAGACATACCTTTTGGTTCTAACGTTTTTCTCTCAACTGACTCATAAAGTGAACCCTGAAAGCTACACAATTCATAGCATACACAAGATTCTAAGCAGGTAAAACGCTTAGGAGAAGTACACCAACTCTTGGTCCTGAGACCAGACAGAAAAGCCAGGAGTCATAACTATTTCCCTCCATATGCTCTATGTTCTAGATAAATGAGAATGAAACCAACGTATCCATGCTTTTCAAAAAAGAGCCCATTATTTCCCCGCTGTGGCTGTAACAGATTCTGTTGAACTCCCCCTCCCCCCATGTCCTTAATCCTGGGTCTACCTGCAGTAGTAGTTCTCCCCTCAGATGCCTGCATCTCTCCTCATCTTTGTCTTCTGGCTTCCTCTACACCCTGAGAGCTTCCCCATCTGCATGCAGGTATGGCCCAGAAATGAAGTCATTAATGTTCCTTCCCCCAGGGCAACCTTCCAAGGGTGGCAGATGAGAGCTAGTGAATGGGTGCCCAGGTCCCCAACTTGGGGTAGGTGAAAATTCTGAGGCACGTGCACATTGTTCCTCCAAGTGTCCACTGCAGGACTGAACATCAGCCTCCCACAGGAGTAGCCCACGTGTTGGTGTATCTTCTACTGGGCTTTCTCTTTCCTCTTTCACTATTCCTATAGTCTCACTTGAGCTTCC
Source organism: Grampus griseus (assembly GCF_964374135.1). NCBI lineage: Eukaryota > Metazoa > Chordata > Mammalia > Artiodactyla > Delphinidae > Grampus > Grampus griseus. The sequence goes on along the minus strand of NC_139017.1, from coordinate 180,038,382 downwards.
TGGGATAACCTCACAAATAAAATCCTTGCACTAAAGTCCTTGTCTCAGGGTTTGGAAACCCAAACAAAGACAGTTCCTGATTGTTCCTCCAAAATGTGCAGAGTAGTTTCTGCTGTCTGCCACACAAGCTCAGACGGAGGGTGCTCTCCCCATGATGGACTCTCCATAGCTCCCTCTGAAAACAAAGTGGGATGTGCCATCCAACTCCATGCCCTCTGTTATGATTTCTTAAGAAAGTCCTTAGATGGAAAGTCCTGGTTTCTTTATAATCTAAACAGAAATTATGGATCTCTCCATATTAATCTTTTTTAAAAAATTTTATGATGCTTTGACATCTTAGGAGCCTTGTTAATCCTGGAAAGACTGCCCCTCTCAGGGTCATCTAATTCCTAGAGATAGCAAAAACTTGCCTGCAAGCTCATTTTTCACAAACCAATCAATCTAGAGCCCACCCCTCCAACAACCTCCTTTATCTAATTCTCATACACCAAGCCCCTACCCTAAATCATTTCAGGGCCAGGTACCAGACAACTATAAAACAACTAGATAGCCCAGAGCCCTTGAGATAATTCAAACTATCAAATCCTAAGCTTGCTCAAAATTGCATACCCTGCTTCACCCCATTTCTTCCTGTGAGAACTGCAATAAAAGCTCTGGGCCATGCACTGCCCTCACTCCTTCTGCCACCTGACCAGCCCTGGTGCTTTCCCATATGGGTCTACATGACATGGTGTGCCCCCTACTCTTGGGAATTGTTAGTAATAAATTCTTCTTACAAAGGCAGTTATCTCCATGTCTGTCATCTTACACCTGATTAAAAAAAATTCTGGGTACAATCCAAACAGCCTCCTCTTCCTGCTTCTCCTTAAACCCAAAGCCTACTGGTACCTGGGCCCTCTGCACCATTTCAAGGCACCAAATATTAACAAGATGTGTAGTGAGTTCACTCTTCTGAGCCTGGGCTTCCTTAACTGCAAAGATCTGTCAAAAGATCTAAGAGAGAAATAAGAGAATGTCTGGGACAGATTAAATGCTCTAGATTATTGGGTTTTATTTTTCATCTTATTATTACCTTGGGGACAAATTCTAGGTTTAGATGGCCTTGTGGTAGAGTCTGATAAAATCATGAACTCCAAGGGTAATCAGCAATTCAATGGGTCTTGAATTTATGACTGAATGTATTAATCTGTTGCTTTCCTGGTTCCTGTGAAAAATATCTTCCTGTTAAGTTTTTTCTTCTGCCTCAGTTTTTGGATTCTGGTTTCATGCATTCAATTCAAAGGACTAAGATAATAAGTACACTGCCAATTATTCAGTTCCTCTAACGGTTTATATGGCAATGATTCATTATTTCATTCATCTGAAAATAAGTGCACAAGTATACAAAGATGACCAGCAGATGAAAGGGCAGAAGGAATTACTGTAAAGCCTGCCACTTAAGGCACACACCACAACCTCTCCTGTCTTTTCTTCCTATGATGTTAATCTTACATAAGTGGTTATTACCATATGAAACACAATTGAGATTATTTCAATTAATTATGTTTGCTACATAGTTTCAAAGATTATTCTACCATTTGCTAACAATTAAACAGGCTTTCATGTTAAGTATGCCGCTTGAGGGTATGTCGAATAGGACTGTGGATATGGTAATTGAAATTAAACTTCCACTTGGAAGAAGTCTGTCCTTTGGAAGTCAAGTATCTTTGAGGTGGTGATTTAAAAGAGTAGGAAAAGCATGAATAATAACATGAATTAGTTAATAAGGTGACCAGAGATTTCCAAAGCTTTAAACCCTTTTCTCCTTCTTAGAATAAAACAGTATTTTCCACTTTGCAAAAATAATCTTACCAAGGAGAACCAGAGTTAGTTATAGGTATTTGCTGTCAACAAAGACTGATTGACTGCACCATGGGTTATGGTAGTGTGTTGGTTCAGTAGAAGATACAAGGTAATGGCTCCAACTGAGGCGGAGATATTTAGACACTGAACATGTGGCAAAGGATGGGTATGGGCCAATCAGAACACACTCAGGCCTTAACACTGGAGCAGTTTTCTAGAGACATACTTTTGGGCAAGGATTAAGCCTGGATTAGCTGGATGCTGGGGAGGTCCACACATGGCATATCTTCATTACTATTCAATTCAAAATATAATTTTAAGAGTAATTTCCTCTTGAGCTATGGATTATTTAGAGATGAACAGTTTAATTTCTAGGCAGTAGGTGATTTTCTGCTGATTGCTAGATTAAATCCATTGTGGTCAGAGAATATACTCTGAATTATTTTAATAATTTTAAACCTATGAGATTTTTTGCTGCTTCTTTATGGGGCACCATATGGTCAATCTTGATAAATGATCCCATGCACCTGAAAAAGAAATGAGCATTCTCTTGTTGGGTGCAGTGTTTTCTATATATCAATTGGATCTTGTATTAGTTGTCCTGTATGGACATATTTTCTTCCTGATTTTTATCTTCTCATTTTATTCATTATTGAGTTTGTCAAAATGTCCACATTGGTTATATGTTAATCTTCTTCTTGTAGTTCAGTCTATTGTAGATTTATATATTCTGAGGTTTTGGGTACTTACATATTTAAGTTTGTGATATCTTCCAGCTTGATTAATCCCTTTAGAATTATGAAATGTCTAAATATCTAATGATGCTGGTTGCCTTACAGTTTACTTTGTATAATGTTAGGTGCAGCTCTCTCAGGTTTCCTTTGGTTCAAGTTTACAATGGTTAGCTTTTTCCTTATACATTTACTTTCAATCTTTATGAGTCCTCATGTTTAAAGTATATCTCTCTTGTAAGCATATATAAGCTTTTTTTTTTACAATTTTTTTGAATTGTATTTTACTTATTTTGTATGCAGCAGATTCTTATTAGTTATCTATTTTATACATATTAGTGTATATATGTCAATCCCAATCTACAGTTTGATAATCATTACCTTCACCTTGCTTGTGGTATTAAGTCCATTTATATATTGCATAGTGACTAATACAATTGGCTTATATCTGCCATCTTACACCTTATTTACAGTTTGATTCAGGTGTTTAATATTCCTTGTGTTTTTCTTTCTTGTGTTACTAAAGATTAGTCAATATTTTATTAATTCTCCTTTCTTTCCCCCTAAAATTTTGCCAGCTAATGGATAATGAATAAAATAAAGCAAATAAAGATTCTTGGAATAATACTTAGAGGGGAATGTCTAGCCCTAAATACAAATATTAAAAGAGAAGAAAGGTTGAAACTCAAGATCTAAATTTCCATCTGAAAAAAGATTTAGAAAAGAAGATCAAGGGAAAACCACCAAGAAAGTAGAAGAAAGGAAATTTTGAAAGATAAGAGCTGAATTGCTTTCTCTGTTTCAGAAAATCTTGGAGCCCACTTCTTTTCAACTCCATCTCCAAAAGTAGCTAGCTAGCTGTCTGCAGCCATGTGGCTGACAGTGTATTGTTGCTCTGGCTGGGTGTCAGGCCTGTGTCTCTGAGGTGGGACAACTGAGTTCAGAACATTGGTCCACCAGAGAAGCCCTAGCTCCATGTAATATCAAATGGCAAAAACTCTCCCAGAGATCTCCATCTCAACACTAAGACCCAGCTACACTCAACAACCAGCAAGATACAGTGCGGGACACCATATGCCAAACAACTAACAAGACAGGAACACAAACCCACCCATTAGCACAGAGGCTGCCTAAAATCATAATAAGGTCACAGACACTCCAAACACACCACTGGACTCTGTCCTGCCCACCAGAAAGACAAGATCCAGTTTCAACCAACAGAACACAGGTACTAGTCCCCTCCACCAGGAAGCCTACACAACCCACTGAACCAAACTTAGTCACTGGGGACAGACAACAAAAACAATGGGAACTACAAACCTGCAGCCTGTGAAAAGAAGACCCCAAAGACAGTAACTTAAGCAAAATGACAAGACAGAGAAACCCACAGCAGATGATGTAGCAAGGTAAAAACCAAACAAACGAAGAAGAAATAGGCCGACTACCTGAAAATTAATTCAGAGTAATGATAGCAAAGATGATCCAAAATCTTGGAAATAGAATGGAGAAAACACAGAAATGATTAAAAAGGATCTAGAAGAACTAAAGAGAAAACAAACAATGATGGAAAACACAATAAATGAAATTAAAAATTCTCTAGAAGGGATCAATAGCAAAATAACTGAGGCAGAAGAACGGATAAGTGACCTGGAAGATAAAATAGTGGAAATAACTACAGCAGAGCAGAATAAAGAAAAAAGAATGAAAAGAATTGAGGACAGTCTCAGAGACCACTGGGACAACATTAAATGCACCAACATTCGAATTATAGGGGTTTCAGAAGACGAGGAGAAAAAGAAAGGGACTGAGAAAATATTTGAAGAGATTATAGTTGAAAACTTCCTTAATATGGGAAAGGAAATAGTCAATCAAGTCCAGGAAACACAGAGAGCCCCATACTGGATAAATCCAAGGAGAAACACGCCAAGACACATATTAATCAAACTATCAAAAATTAAATACAAAGAAAACATATTAAAGGCAGCAAGGGAAAAACAAGAAATAACATACAAGGGAATCCCCATAAGTTTCTGATCTTACATCAGAAACTCTGCAAGCCAGAAGGGAGTGGCAGGACATATTTAAAGTGATGAAAGGGAAAAACCTACAACCAAGATTACTCTACCCAGCAAGGATCTCATTCAGATTCGATGCAGAAATTAAAACGTTTACAAACCAGCAAAAGCTAAAAGACTACAGCACCACCAAACCAGCTTTACAACAAATGCTAAAGGAACTTCTCTAGGCAGGAAACACAAGAGAAGGAAAACACCTACAATAACACACCCAAAACAATTAAGAAAATGGTAATAGAACAAACAAATTGATAATTACCTTAAATGTAAATGGATTAAATGCTCCAAACAAAAGACAGAGACTGGATGAATGGATACAAATACAACAGCCAAATATATGCTGTATGCAAGAGACCCACTTCAGACCTAGGGACACATACAGACTGAAAATAAGGAGATGGAAAAAGATATTCCATGCAAATCAAAAGAAAGCTGGAGTAGAAATTCTTATATCAGACAAAATAGACTTTAAAATAAAGACTATTACAAGAGACAAAGAAGGGCACTGCATAATGATCAAGGGAACGATCCAAGAAGAAGATATAACAATTGTAAATATTTATGCACCCAACATAGGAGCACCTCAATACATAAGGCAAATGCTAACAGCCATAAAAGGGGAAATCAACAGTAACACAAGCATAGTAGGGGACTTTAACACGCCACTTTCACCAATGAACACATTATCCAAAGTGAAAATAAATAAGGAAACACAAGCTTTAAATGATACATTAAACAAGATGGACTTAATTGATATTTATAGGACATTCCATCCAAAAACAACAGAGTACACTTTCTTCTCAAGTGCTCATGGAACATTCTGCAGCATAGACCATATCTTGGGTTACAAATCAAGCCTTGGTAAACTTAAGATAATTGAAATCATATCAAGTATCTTTTCCAAAAAAAAATGCTATGAAACTAGATAACAATTACAGGAAAAAATCTGTAAGAAATAAAAAACATATCAAGGTTAAACAATACACAACTTAATAACCAAGAGATCACTGAAGAAATCAAAGAGGAAATAAAAAAAATACTTAGAAACAAATGACAATGAAAACATGACGACCCAAAACCTATGGGATGCAGGAAAAGCAGTCCTAAGAGGGAAGTTTACAGCAATGCAATCCTAAGTCAAGAAAGAAGAAATATCTCAAATAAAAAACCTAACCTTACACCAAAAGCAATTAGAGAAAGAAGAACAAAAAAAACCCCCCAAAATTAGCTGAAGGAAAGAAATCATAAAGATCAGATCAGAAATAAATGAAAAAGAAATGAAGGAAATGATAGCAAAGATCAATAAAACTAAAAGCTGGTTCTTTAAGAAGATAAACAACATTGATAAACCATTAACAAGACTCATCAAGATAAAAAGGGAGAAGACTCAAATCAATAGACTTAGAAATGAAAAAGGAGAAGTAAAAACTAACACAGCAGAAATACAAAGCATCATGAGAGATTACTACAAGTAACTATATGTCAATAAAATGGACAACCTGGACGAAGTGGACAAATTTTTAGAAAAGCACAATCTTCCAAGACTGAACCAGGAAGAAATAGAAAATATAAACAGACCAATCACAAGCAGTGATGTTGAGACTGTGATTAAAACTCTTACAACAGGTCTTCCCTGGTGGCACAGTGGTTGATAGTCAGCCTGCTGATGCAGGGGACACGGGTTCACACCCAGTCCAGGAAGATCCCACATACCACGGAGCGGCTAGGCCCATGAGCCATGGCCACTGAGCCTGCGCATCCAGAGCCTGTGTTCCACAACAGAAGAGGCCACAACAGTGAGAGGCCCGTGTACCGGAAAAAAAAAAAAATCTTCCAACAAACAACATCCCAGGACCAGAAGTCTTCACAGGCAAATTCTATCAAACATTTAGAGAAGAGCTAAAACCTATCCTTCCCAAACTCTTCCAAAATATAGCAGAGGGAGGAACATTCCCAAATGCATTCTACAAGGCCACCATCACCCTGATACCAAAACCAGACAAAGATGTCAAAAAGAAAGAAAACTACAGGCCAATATGACTGATGAACATAGATACAAAAATCCTCAACAAACTACCAGGAAACAGAAACCAACAGCACATTAAAAGGATCATACTCCATGATCAAGTGGGGTTTATCCCAGGAATGCAAGGATTCTTCAATATATGCAAATCAATCACTGTGATAAACCATATTAACAAATTGAAGGAGAAAAACCATATGATCATCTCAATAGAAAAAGCTTCTGATGAAATTCAACACCCATTTATGATTAACACCCTTCAGAAAGTAGGCATAGAGGGAACTCACCTCAATATAATAAAGGCCATATATGACAAAACCACAGCCAACATCATTCTCAATGGTGAAAGACTGAAAACATTTCCAGTAAGATCAGGAACAAGACAATTCTCACCACTATTATTCAACACAGTTTTTGGAATTTTAGCCACAGCAATCAGAGAAGAAAAAGGAATACAAAACAGAAAAGAAGAAGTACAGCTGTCACTGTTGGCAGATGACATGATACTACACACAGAGAATCCCAAGGTTGTTACCAGAAAACTACTAGAGCTAATCAATGAATTTGGTAAAGTAACAAGATATAAAATTAATGCACAGAAATCTCTTGCCTTCTTATACATTAATGATGAAAAATCTGAAAGAGAAATTAAGGAAACACTCCCATTTACCATTACAAAAAAAAAAAAAAAGAATAAAATACCTATGAATAGACCTACCTAAGGAGACAAAAGAGCTGTATGCAGAAAACTATAAGACACCGTTGAAAGAAATTAAAGATGATACAAGCAGAGGGAGAGATATACCATGTTCTTGGATTGGAAGAATCAACATTGTGAAAATGACTATACTACCCAAAGCAATCTACAGATTCAATGCAATCCCTATAAAACTGCCAATGCCATTTTTCACCAAACTAGAATAAAAAATTTCACAATTTGTATGTAAACACAAATGACCCTGGGTAGCCAAAGGAATCTTGAGAAAGAAAAATAGAGATGGAGGAATCAGACTCCCAGACTTCAGACAATACTACAAAGCTACAGTAATCAAGAGAGTATGGTTCTGGCACAAAAACAGAAATATAGATCAATGGAACTGGATAGAAAGCCCAGAAATAAACCCACGCACATATGGTCAACTTATATTTGATAGAGAAGGCAAGAATATACAGTGGAGAAAAGACAGCCTGTTCAATAAGTGGTGCTGGGAAAACTGGACAGCTACATGTAACAGAATGAAATTAGAACACTCCCTAACACCATACACAAAAATAAACTCAAAATGGATTAAAGACCTAAATGTAAGGTCAGGCACTATAAAACTCTTAGAGGAAAATATAATCAGAACACTCTATGACATAAATCACAACAAGATCCTTTTGACCCACCTCTTACAGAAACGGAAATAAAACCAAAAATAAACAAATGGGACCTAATGAAACTTAAACGCTTTTGCACAGCAAAGGCAACCATAAACAAGATGAAAAGACAACCCTCAGAATGGGAGAAAATATTTGTGAATGAAGCAACTGAAATAGGATTAATCTCCCAAATTTACAAGCAGCTCATGCAGCTCAATATCAAGAAAAACAAAAACAAATAACCCAATCCAACAATGGGCAGAAGAACTAAATACACATTTCTCCAAGGAAGATACACAGACTGCCAACAAACACGTGAAAGGTTGCTCAACATCACTAATCATTAGAGAAATGCAAATCAGAATTACAATGAGGTATTACCTCACACCAGACAGAATGGCCATCATCAAAAAATATACAACCAACAAATGCTGAAGAGGGTGTAGAGGAAAGGGAACCCTCTTGCACTGTTGGTGGGAATGTAAATTGATACAGTCACTATGGAGAACACTATGGAGGTTCCTTAACAAACTAAAAATAGAATTATCATACAACCCATCAATCCCACTACTGGGCATATACCTTGAGAAAACCATAATTCAAAAAGAGTCATGTACCACAATGCTCATTTCAGCTCTATTTACAATAGCCAGGACATGGAAGCAACCTAAGTGTCTGTTGACAGATGAATGGATAAAGAAGATGTGGCAGATATATACAATGGAATATTACTCAACGATAAAAAGAAACGAAATTGAGTTATTTGTAGTGAGGTGGATAGACCTAGAGACTGTCATACAGAGTGAAGTAAGTCATAAAGAGAAAAACAAATATCATATGCTAAAACATATATATGGAATCTAAAAAGGAAAAGAAAAGTTCTGAAGAACCTAGGGGCAGGACTGGAATAAAGGCACAGATGTAGAGTATGGACTTGAGGACATGGTGAGAGGGAAGAGTAACCTGGGATGAAGTGAGAGGGTGGCATGAACTTATATATACTACCAAATGTAAAATAACTACTGGGAAGAAGCCGCATAGCACAGGGAGATAAGCTTAGTGCTTTGTGACCACCTAGAGGGGTGGGATAGGGAGGGTAGGAGGGAGATGCAAGAGGGAGGAGATATGGAGATATATGTATGTATATAGTTGATTCACTTTGTTATAATGCAGAAACTAACACACCATTGTAAAGCAATTATACTCAATAAAGATGTTTAAAAAAAAAAGAAAGAAATACTGAGGAAAAGAAAGATATAGCTGAGATCAGTAAACTAGGGGAAAAACACCACAAAGTAGAGAAAAATTAATGCAGTCAAAAGTTGGTCACAAGATGTCAGAGAAAATGAAACAGTAATTCCATAAGTCCATTGGTTAAAAAAAAAAAAGTCTGTCAATAATTCAAAAAGTTAGAATCAACGTTTTGGGACTAGAAATTAAATGAAAGCCTATGGCAATCATGCAAATGCTTCATCACAAAAACAAAAAACAACAAAAGAAAACCACAAAGAAACACCTGAATCTCAGTAAGAATAGCAAGCTTTGTGGTATTTAGCTTACCCTAATCCCATCTCCTGCTCCTAAATCCGGTGGTAATTCTGAAGAAAACAGTTCACAATGCTGGTACAGGTCCCAGCCAATACCAGGAGTTGAAAAGACCTCATCCACAATGAATTGTGGTTGTTTGTTTTGACCTGTCTGGTGGCTCCCTGGAAGACTGGCCCAAAAAACTTGGCTTTGTGTCATGTTACTTGGAACTTCTGCCAGTCCTGAAGTAGAAACCCATAGGACATCTGCTGAAAACGTTTAGAGACAGATGTATTAGTTGCTGATGCCTGAGGCAATGAATAACAATTGGGGGAAACAACAGACTATCCATAAACTTGGGAGGAAAATATGGAGCATAAGATGCTTTGGGGAATAAACCCCAAAGCTCTAACATATCCTGGAAATCTAGAAGGCCACCCTCAGGACCAGGGCTTGGTTCATGCTTAGAAAAGGCCTGAGTGACCCTGAGATTTCACGTATGCTCTGCACAAGCAGGAAGTGAATTCAGAGACAGGTTGTAAATTGCTTGGCTTAGTGTTAAAGGCATGCCCTAATATACAAACAACGCATCTTCAGAGACTGAGAAATTTTTTGGTCCCAGGCATTTAAAGAATCTCTATCGAATCAGTAGCTGACCACTACGTTAATTGAAAAAAGATTACAAAAAGATGACAAAGAATACAGACTTTACAAAATTGTTCCTTTAAAGTCACTAAACAAACAGATAAACAACTACAACTACTACAACAAACAACAATGTAAACACTGGGGATGGGACAGAGTCTGAATTTCAGACTTTCCATATTTTAATATTTAAAATGTCTGGTTTTCAGGCTTCCCTGGTGGCACAGTGGTTGAGAGTCTGCCTGTCGATGCAGGGGACCCGGGTTCATGTCACGGTCCGGGAAGATCCCACATGCTGCGGAGCTGCTGGGCCCATGAGCCGTGGCTGCTGAGCCTGCGCATCCGGAGCCTGTGCTCCACAATAGGAGAGGCCACAACAGTGAGAGGCCCATGTACTGCAAAAAAAAAAAAAGTCTGGTTTTCAATAACAACAACAACCAAAATGAGGGATCAATAGAAATTAAAAAGTATAGTCCCACACATTAGAAAAAAGCAATTGATAAAAACTGTCCCTGAGTCCAGACATTGGAATTACTAGAAAAGGACTTAAATGAACTATTTAAAATATATTGAAAGAACTAAGGGAAACCATACATAAATAACTGAAGGAATATGTGAAAACAATGTTTCACCAAATAGAAAATATCAACAAAGAGATAAAAATTACAGAAGAGAATTAAATGGAAATTCTGGAGTTGAAAATTATAATATCTGCAATAAAAATTTCACTAGAGAGTCTCAACAAGTTTAAGCAAGTAGAACAAAGAGTGATTGAACCTGAAGATAGGTCAATTGAAATTATTGAGTCTGAGGAACCAAAAGGGAAAAATATAAAGTGAACAGGGACTTCCTTGGTGATGCAGTGGTTAAAAGTCCGCCTGCCAATGCAGGGGACATGGGTTTGAGCCCTGGTCCAGGAAGATCCCACATGCCGTGGAGAAACTAAGTCTGTGCGCCACAACTACTGAGCCTGCACACCATAACTACTGAAGCCCACATGTTGCAACTACTGAAACCCACACACCTAGAGCCCGTGCACCACAACAAGAGAAGCCACTGCAATGAGACACCTCTGCACCACAATGAAGAGTAGCCCCAACTAGAGAAAGCCTGAATGCAGCAACAAAGACTCAAAACAACCAAAAAAAAAAAAAAACCAAAACAGAAGTGAACACAGCCTCAGAAAATGTGAGACACCATCAAATGTACTGTTATACACGTACTAGGAGATATATAAAGGATCAGAAAAGATATTGGAAGAAATAATGGTCCCAAACTTCCCAAATTTGATGAAAAAACATTAATTTACGCACAAAAGAAGTTCAAAATACTACAAGTAGAATAAGCACAAAGAGATTCACACCAAGACACATTATAATTAAACCATTAAAAGGCAAAGACAAAGAGACAATCTAGAAATCAGCAAGAGAGGAGCATTCCATCACATACAAGTTATTCTCAATAAGATTATAACTGATTTCTCATCAGAAACCATGGAGGTCACAAGGTATTGGAATGATGTATTCAAATTATCAACGCAGAATTCTATAATACATCCAACAAAATTTTCTGTCAAAAACGAAAGAGAAATGCAGACATTCCTAGATACAAAAAAAAACTGAGGATTGTTGCTAGCAGTTCCACTGTACAAGAAATCCTAAAGAAACTTTTTTCAGTCTGAGAGCATGTGACCACACACAATAATTCAAATCTACTAGGGAAAAAACCAACAAGAACAAAGAGCATGGTAAATTTATTTATGTAATTACAAAAAAAAAAAAGCATAAAAGTAAATATCTCCTTTCATCTCTTAACTGATTTAAAGTGCAATAGTATAAAATTATATATATATATATGCATGTGATTATATATTATATATATATATATATAAAATATATTGCTAGACCTGTAAAAATATATAAATGTAATGCATTTGACAATAACTATACAAAGGATGTGGGTGAAAACAAAATTTCACTGAAATAAAAAAAATGACACCGATGGTAACTTGATCCACTGGAAAAATGAAGAAAATCAGAATCATTAATAATAAGGCTAATATACAAACTCTATAAATATTACTCTCATTTTTTTTCTCAGTTTCCTTGGTAGACATAAAATTATTTAATGTAATGGCTATATAGTGTATTGCTGAGTTTGTAACATATATAGATGTAATGTATATAATAATAATTGCACAAAAAGGAGGAAGTGAGAATATAGTTATATAGGAGTAAAATTTCTAAATCTCACTGGAATTGTTAGCATAAATTTGAATCTGATTCTGATAAGTTAAGATGTATATAATAAGCCCCAGAGTAACCACTAAAATAATTCTCAAAAAAACATAGTAAATCAATCATTAAAGTAAGCAAAATATTACACTAAAAATTATTCACTTAACACAAAAGAAAGTAGTAATGATGAACAGAGTAATAAAAATACATGAGACTTGTAAAAAGCAAAAATTAGAATGGCAGACAAAAATTCAACTACACTGATAACATTAAATATAAATGGATTTAACACTGCTGTTAAAAGACAGGGAGTGTAAGATTCAATAAAAATAAAGATGCAATTATATGTTGTCTAAAGACATACATTAGAACCAAAGATATAAATAGGTTAAGAGAAAAAGGATGGAAAATTATATACATGCAAACAGCGACAATAAGAAAGCTGCAGTTACTAAACTAATGTCAACCAAAATTGACTTTAAAACAAAAACGTTGCTAGATCTAAAGAGGGATATTTTATAATGATAAAAGTGTGAATCAACCAGAAAGATATAACGATTATAAATATATATGCACCTAACAACTGAGCCACAGAATACATAAAGCAAACACTGATGATATTGAAGGAAGAAATAAACAAATCAACAGAAATAGATACTTCAATATCACTCTTCAATTAATGAATTGAGCAGCTAGTAGAAGATCAACAAGGACAAAGAAGACTTGAACAACACAATATGCCAATGAGACCTAATGACATTGTAGAGAACTCCACCCAATGAAACCAGAATACACATTCTTCTCAAGAGCACATAGAACATTCTCCAGGATAGACCATGTGGTTGGCCATAAAACAAGAATCAGTACATGTAAAAAGATTAAAATCATACCAAGTATGTCTGCCAATCACAATGGAGTATAATTAGAAATTTATAACAGAAAGAAATGTGGAGATTCACAAATATGTGAAAATTAAAGAACACAGGAAAACAAGGTTAGTTTAATATCCAAAAATTAATTAGTGTAACACACCATATCAATAGACTAAAGACATGAATCACATGATCTCAATAGACACAGAAAATCATTTGACAAAATACATCACACTTTCATGATCAAACAAACAAAACAAAACTCTTCACATTAGGAAGAGAAGGGAACTTCCTTAACATGTTAAAAGATATCTTTTTAAAAATCTGCATTAACACTGTACTTAATGGTGAAAGACTGAATTCTTTTCCCTAAGATCAGGAAGAAGACAAAAATTTTACTCTTGTCATTTCTACTCACATTGTACTAGGGGTTCTAACTGGGAAAATTAGTCAACAAAAAGAAATAAAGGATACCCAAATTGGGAAGGAAAATGTAAAATTATCTCTACTTGTCAATGACATGATCTTGTATATGAAATTCTAAGGCATATACTGAAAATGTATTAGAACTAATAAAGGAGTTCAGCAATGCTTCAAGAGGTAAGAAAATCAATATAGAAAAATGAATTGTATTTTACACAGTAGCAATGAAAATATCAAAAATTTAATTAAGAAAACAATTTTATTTACAGTAGCATCAAAAAGAATAAAATACTTTAGAGTAAGTTTATGCAATGATGTGATAGACTAATACTCTTAAAACTTCAAAACATTGTTGAAATAAATTAAAGAAGATCTAAATAAATGGGAAGACATCAACATAATGAATTGAAAGGCTCAATATTGTTAAGATGGCAATATTTTCCTAATAGATCTACAAATTTAATGTAATCCTTATCTAAATTCCAGCTGACATCTTTGCAGAAATTGACAAGCTGATCCTAAAATTCATATGAAAATTCAAGGGCCCCAGAAAAACCAAAACATCTTGAAAAAGTAGAACAGAGTTGGGGAATTCACATTTCATGAATTCAAAATTTACTACAAAGCTATAGTAATCAATGCAGTGTGGTACTGGCATGAGAGTGGACGTTTGTCAATAGTATAGAACTGTGAATACAAAAATAAACCGTCACATTTTCAGTCAACTGAATTTTAACAGGAATGACAAGACTAATCAATGGAGAAAGAATAATCTTTTCAATAAAATGTATGGGGACAACTGGATATCCACATGTAAAAGAATAAAGTTTTGCCTTTACCTCACACCATATACAATAGTAAATTCAAGATAGATTAAAATCCTAAATATAAGAGCTAAAACTATAGACTCTTAGAAGAAAACACAAGTGTAAATCTTCATGACCGTGAATTGGACAATATTTCTTAGATACGTCACCAAAAGCACAAACAACCAAAGAAAAAATAGATAAAATAAACTTCATTAAATTAAGAACTGTTTTTCCTTCAAAGAACACCACCAATTAAGTTAAAAGACTACCCATAGAATTGGTAGAAATTCAAATTAGACTTATGATAAGGGATGAAAAATTTTGAATTTTAATTGAGCTCTGCACTCCTATGAAATGGCTTGCTAAAAAGAACCATTCCGTTCCATATGGCTTAGATAATACTTGAAGAAAACCTCCTTGTTTACCAATGACAAGGCTAGACACAGTTCCTCAAAATTTTCATTGTCTCATAAATAATTGGCTGAAATGTTTGTCCACACTGATCAATCTGGACTTAATGCTTGCTAACTTGACTTGATTAAATTTTAATTAGGCTTCTCCCCTCCCCAGAAGACCCTGGACCTTGACTCACTCTTGAACTTAGACAAGCATTGGAACACAAAAATCCTTCTTGAGAATTGGCTGACCACAGAGAAAAACATTTCAAGCTCAACTGTCCAGTCAAACCATCTACTCATCCCAGTCTCCACAACTGGCTCCTTCTATCCTTGCTTACTCGTCCCTGCAAAAGTAAATCCCTTTCTACCTGAGGTTCTTTAATATTCACGGTCAGATAATTTTTCCTGTTATAATAGCTCTCTCCTCCCATTACAAAATTAATAAAGTCCTTCCCTACTAATGTCCAGTCTTTCATTTTTTTTAATTGAGTATGTATATCTAGACTATACATAGAACTCATACAACTCAATAACAAAAAGATAAATAATCCAATACAGAAAATTGGCCAAAAGCCTAATAGACATTTTTCCAAAGAAGGTATACAACTGGACAATAAGTACATAAAAAGATGCTTGACATCATTACTCATATGGAAAATACAAATCAAAATCATGATGAGAAACTATTTTATACCCTTGGGATGACTACAATCAAAAGCTAGATAATAACATGGGACTTCCCTGGTTGTCCAGTGGTAAAGAATCCGCCTTCCAATGCAGGGGACCGGGGTTCAATCCCTGATCAGAGAACTAAGATGCCACATGATAAGGAGAAACTAAGCCCACACACACCACAAACACTGAGCTCATGCATCTCTATGCGAGAGCCCACGTGCCACAAAAACTAAAGAGCCCATGAGCCCTGGAGCCCATGCACCACAACTAGAGAGAGAAAATTCACATGCCACAACTAGAGAGAAGCCCATGCACTGCAACAAAAAAGATCCCTCACTCCTCAACAAAGATCCCATGTGCCGCAACTAAGACCCTACACAGCCAAAATAAATAAATAAATAAAGTAGCATAGACTGCCCTTTATTTTTTTTTTAACATTTTTATTGGAGTATAATTGCTTTACAGTGGTGTGTTAGTTTCTGCTGTATAACAAAGTGAATCGGCTATACATATACATATATCCCCATACCCCTCCCTCTTCCATCTCCCTCCCACTCTCCATATCCCACCCCTCTAGGTGGTCAAAAAGCACCGAGCTGATCTCCCTGTTCTATGTGACTGCTTCCCACTAGCTATCTATTTTACATTTGGTAGTGTATATATGTCCCTGCCACTCTCTCACTTCATCCCAACATACCTTTCGCCCTCCCCATGTCCTCAAGTCCATTCTCTACATCTGTGTCTTTATTCCTGTCCTATCCCTAGGTTCTTCAGAACCACTTTTATTTTTTTTTAGATTTCGTATATATACACGTTAACATACGGTATTTGTTTTCCTTTTTTGACTTACTTCACTCTGTATGACAGTCTCTAGGTCAATCCACCTCACTACAAATAACTCAATTTTGTTTCTTTATATGACTAATATTCCATTGTATATATGTGCCATATCTTCTTCATCCATTCATCTGTCAATGGACATTTAGGTGGCTTCCATGTCCTGGTTATTGTAAATAGTGCTGCAATGAACACTGTGGTACATGACTCTTTTTGAATTATGGTTTTCTCAGCATATATGCCAAGTATTGAGATTGCTGGGTTGTATGGTAGTTCTATTTTTAGTTTTTAAGGGCCATCCATACTGTTCTCCATAGTGACTGTATCAATTTACATTCCCACCAACAGTGCAAATGGGTTGCCTTTTCTCCACACCTTCTCCAGAATTTATTGTTTGTAGACTTTTTGATGATGGCCATTCTGACTGGTATGAGTTGATACCTCATTGTAGTTTTGATTTTCATTTATCTAATGGTTAGTGATGTTGAGCATCTTTTCATGTGTTTGTTGGCGATCTGCATATCTTCCTGTAGAAATGTCTATTTAGACCTTCTGCCCAGTTTTGGATTGGGTTGTTTGTTTCTTTTGATATTGAGCTGCATGAGCTGTTGTATATTTTGGTGATTAATCCTTTGTCAGTTGCTTCGTTTGCAAATATTTTCTCCCATTCTGAGGGTTGTCCTTTCATCTTATTTATGGTTTCCAATGTTGTGGAAAAGCTTTTAAGTTTCATTAGGTCCCATTTGTTTATTTTTGTTTTTATTTTCCATTTTCTAGGAGGTGGGTCAAAAAGGATCTTACTGTGATTTATGTCATAGAGTGTTCTGCTTATGTTTTCCTCTAAGAGTTTTATAATGTCTGGCCTTACATTTAGGTCTTTAATCCATTTTGAGTTTATTTTTGTGTATTGTGTTAGGGAATGTTCTAATTTCATTCTTTTACATGTAGCTGTCCAGTTTCCCCAGTACCTCTTATTGAAAAGCTTGTCTTTTCTCCATTGTATATTCTTGTCTCCTTCATCAAAGATAAGCTGACCATATTTGCATGGGTTTCTCTCTGGGCTTTCTATCCTGTTCCATTGATCTATATTTCTGTTTTTGTGCCAGTACCATACTCTCTTGATTACTGTAGCTTTCTAGTATAGTCAGAAGTCTGAGAGCCTGATTCCTCCAGCTCCATTTTTCTTTCTTAAGATTTCTTTGGCTATTCAGGGTCTTTTGTGTTCCCATACAAATTGTGCAATTTTTTGTTCTAGTTCTGTGAAAAAATGCCATTGGTACTTTGATAGGGATTGCATTGAATCTGTAGACTGTTTTACATAGTATAGTCATTTTCACAATGTTGATTCTTCCAATCCAAGAACATGGTATATCTCTCCATCTGTTTGTATCATCTTTAATTTCTTTCTTCAGTGTCTTATATTTTTCTGCATACACGTCTTTTGTCTCCCTAGGTAGGTTTATTCCTAGGTATTTTATTCATTTTGTTGCAGTGGTAAATGGGAGTGTTTCCTTAATTTCTCTTTCAGATTTTTCATCATTAATGTATATGAATGCAAGAGATTTCTATGCATTAATTTTATATCCTGCTACTTTACCAAATTCATTGATTAGTTCTAGTAGTTTTCTGGTAAAATCTTTGGGATTCTCTATATATACTATCATGTCATCTGCAAACAGTGACAGTTTTACTTCTTCTTTTCCATTTTGGATTCTTTTTATTTCTTTTTCTTCTCTGATTGCTCTGGCTAAAAACTTCCAAAACTATGTTGAATAATAGTGGTGAGAGTGGGCAACCTTGTCTTGTTCCTGATCTTAGTGGAAATGATTTCAATTTTTCACCATTGAGAATGATGTTGGCTGTGGGTTTGTCATATATGGCTTTTATTATGTTGAGGTAAGTTCCCTATATGCCAAAATATAGCAGAGGGAGGAACACTCCCAAACTCATTCTATGAGGCCACCATCACCTGGACACCAAAACCAGACAAAGATGTCACAAAAAAAGAAAACTACAGGCCAATATCACTGACGAACATAGATGCAAAAAGCTTCAACAAAATACTAGCAAAGATAATCCAACAGCACATTGAAAGGATCATACACCATGGTCAAGTGAGATTTATCCTAGGAATGCAAGGATTCTTCACCGTACTCAAATCAATCAAAGTGATCAACCATATTAACAAATTGAAGGAGAAAAACCATATGATCATCTCAATAGATGCAGAAAAACTTTCCACAAAATTCAACACATATATACAATGGAATATTACTCAGCCATAAAAAGAAATGAAATTGAGTTATTTTTAGTGAGGTGGATGGACCTAGAGACTGTCATACAGAGTGAAGTAAGTCAGAAAGAGAAAAACATACCGTATGCTAACACATATATATAGAATCTAAACAAAACAAAACAAAACACATGTTTCTGAACAACCTAGGAGCAGGACAGGAATAAAGACACAGAAGTAGAGAATGGACTTGAGAACATGGTGAGGAGGAAGGGTATGTTGGGATGAAGTGAGAGAGTGACATGGACATATATATATTACCAAATGTAAAATAGAGAGCTAGTGGGAAGCAGCTGCATAGCACCAGGAGATCAGCTCAGTGCTTTTTGACAACCTAGAGGGTTGGGGTAGGGAGGGTGGGAGATAGATGCAAGAGAGAGTAGATATTGGGATATATGTATAGCTGATTCACTTTGTTATACAGCAGAAACTAACACACCATTGTAAAGTAATTATCCTCCAATAAAGATGTTAAAAAAAAAAAGAGGTAGGAAGAAAGAGGTAGGCTTTATGAAAAAATATGTTGATTCAAGTAATCTTTTTTCATCTATCTACTTAGGGTGCTGTAATGAAAAAATTGTTAGAGATAAGAAGTGACTATTCTCAATCTAGTTAGATTTAGATATTGTACCAGTGTGACCACTTTAGAACTACTTCATTTACATAATTTTCCTTCTAGCAAAAGTAAAGCATATATGAGCATCTCAAACTCCATGTTAAAACTGTGATTCAAATTAGAGTAATACATTTTAAAAGAAAAATAAAAAGATATTTTATGTCATCCAGAATCTTCAACATTAGCTCATTTAAATAACATTACAGGTTAATTCAGGCATAAATACTTAAAATAGACGAACTTGCAACCAATAAATAGGAAAACTATATAATTATAGACATTTACTACCTTGTTAAATCTAGAGAACCATAAGGAAAAGAACATTTTTGTTGGCAAAGGTAAATGCAGTTCATACTCAAGACAATAAATACATGAACACTAAATGAAAGATAATTTTTAAATAACTTATCTCCTAAGTGCTTAAAAATGTTTTTACTTCACTTCTATGTTAGATAAACTAGGTTTCATTTTTCAGCAAAAAGCATTCAGTTCCAAAAGTATTTATGAAATGAACAAGCATTCAATAAATACAGAAAGAAAAGGAAAGAAAGTTAAACATAAAAGTTACCATATGTTCCAGCGGTTCCACTCCTGGGTATTACCTAAGAGAAATGAAAATATACGTCCATACAATAACACCAGTGTGTATAACAGTATTATTTATAATAGCTAAAATGTGGAACCAGCACAATGTTCATCAACTGATGAATGGAGAAATTAAATATGCTCTATGCCTACAATGGAATATTTTTCAGCAATAAAAGGAAATGAAGTACTGATACATACTACAATGTAGATCAGCCTTTAAAAAATTACGATACTAAGTGAAAGTAGTCAGTTACAAAGGAACATATATTGTATAACTCCATTTATATAAACAGTCCAAGACAGGTAAATCTATAGAGAAAGAAAGATTAATGGTTGCCTAGAGCTTTGTAGTTTAGGGGTGGGGATGGAATGGGTATGGGAAGGATGGGGAAATGGAGAGTGATTGATGTGTGTACAGGATCTCTTTCTGTGATAATGAAAATGTTATAAAATTGATTATGGGAATGGTTGTACATCTCTGTGGATATAATTTTAAAACTGAATTGTACACATTAAAATGGTGAATTTTATAGTATGTACATTATATGTCTATAAAGCTTTTATAAAGGGAAGAAAGGAAGGAAGGAAGGAAGGAAGGGGAAAAATGATAGAAAATGAGGTACCACCCAGACAATAAACCAAAGAAAGTTGAAGTGGCTATATTAATCTCAGACAAAGGAGACTTCAAAAGAAGAACTAATACCAGGAATAAATACAGACGTTAAATAATGATAAAAGGGTCAGTTTGCTAAGAAGACTTGACAAATCTTAAATGTGTATGTGTCTAACAACAAAGCTTTAAAACACCTAAAGCGAAAACTGATAGAACTGGGCTTCCCTGGTGGCGCAGAGATTGAGAGTGCGCCTGCTGATGCAGGCACGGGTTCGTGCCCCAGTCCAGGAGGATCCCACGTGCCGTGGAGCGGCTGGGCCCGTGAACCATGGCCGCTGTGCCTGCGTGTCCAGAGCCTGTGCTCCGCAACGGGAGAGGCCACAGCAGTGAGAGGCCCATGTACCGCAAAAAAAAAAAAAAAACTGATAGAACTGAAAGGAAAATTAAACAAATCTATAATTAAATTTAGTGACTTCATCAGTCTTCGTTCCTTGAAACTGTATTGAAGTGTGCAGTTTTGTCTTACTCCTTATACTAAGAGAAAACTTTCACTATTTCACCACTAAGCATGTTTGCAGTAGGTAGCATTCATCAGATAAAGGAAGTTCCATTCTTTTTATAGTCTGCTGAGAACTTTTTATGAATGGGTGTTGAATATGTCCAGTGATTTTCCTGTCTCTACTGAAGTGAAGGTGAGATATTTCATCCTTTTATGTAAATGTAGTAAATTTTATTTATTGATTTTTCAATGTTGCATTTATAGACTAAAACCCAGTCGTTGGTGATGTATTATCCTTTTTTTAAAAAAAAGCATTTCTAAGTCAATCTGGTATTATTTAGGGTTTTTTTCATCTGTGGTCATGAAAGATAAGCCTGTAATTTTCCTTTCTTATATCATTGTTGTCAAAGTCATGCTGGTGTTATAAAAGGTATGTGACGTGTTCTCGATTTTTCCATTGTTTGGAAGAGTTTGCATAAGATTAGTATTATTTTCCCCTTAAATATTTGGAGGAATTCACCAGTGAAGTCATTTGTGGCTGAGATATTCTTTGTGGGAAGATAATGAATAATTAATTGAATTCATTTAATTGATATCGGAGTGCAGTAAGGGAAGCATGGTCTTTTCAATAACTGGGGCTCAGTCAAGTTGACATCATGTGGAACAAAATAGACTTTCATCTCTAACTCACAGCATGCTGAAAAATCAATCCCAGATGCATTAGAGACCTAAACGTCCAAGCACATCTCTGTAAACTTAAAATACTCAAAGACCTCTTTGCTTGAAGACAAAAAACGCTAAACATATTGGGAAAATATGATAAAATTATACCATATTAAGGTTAAGAACATACGTTCAACAAAAGATACCATTGAAAGAATGAAAAGCAGCTATAAAATGAGAGATATATTCTTAATACATATATCTCTCAAAGGCCTCACATCTAGAATAGATAACTAACTTCTGAAAATCAATTGGAAAGACAGACAACCCAATAGAAAAATTAGGCAATAACATAAACAGGCATTTCCAGAAGAGAATATCCTCATGGCTGACAGACGTGTAAAGGTGCTCAACCTTATTTGTTTTCAAAAATGCAAATTCATAACACTAGGGTAACAGCTACACCCAGTAGAATAGCTAAAATTGAAAAAAAAAAAAAAGACCAGTTAGAATGTGGCACAACCAACTCTATCACACACTAACAGTAATACTCATCTTTAGAAAAGTGAAATTTAAGATATAATTTTCAGCTACCCACGTCTCAAAATTTTACTTTGTAAAACCACTTTGGAAAATTCTTTGTCAGTATCTACTAAAACTGAGTACACAGTTGATCCTTATTATTTGCAGATTTCATATTTGCAAATTGATATACTCACTAAAATTTATTTGGAATCCCCAAATTAATGTTTATGGCTTTCCACTGAAATTCATGGACGTGCACAGAACATCCGAGGTCAAACAAAATTATGCTCTGCTGTGTTGCTTCAGCTCTCATACTGTAAACAGGTGTCCATTTCATAGTCTATTTAGTACCATGTATTTTTTTTCAAATTTGTGTGCCTTTTATTGGTGTTTTTGCTTTAAAAATTCTCCCAAGCATAGTGTTGAAGTCTTTTCCTGCGTTTCTAAGCAAAAGAAGGTTGTGATGTGCCTTATGGAGAAAATATGTATGTTAGATGAGCTTCATTCTGGTATGAGTTATAGTGCTGTTGTCAGTGAGTTCAAGGTTAATGAGTTAACAGTATAAATTAAATAAGATGTCTTTAATCAGAAACACACATAAGACAAGGTTATGTATTGATCAGGTGATGAAAATGTTTTAACAAGTGGCTCACAGGAATCTAACCCTGTATTTCCCCTAGGAGCAGTCTCAGTATTTGCTAATTCAGTGTTTGCAGTGACCTTGTAAGACAAGTATTGTGAATAATGAAGATCGACTGTTCCAACAATTCCACTCTTAGTCCTATATTCCAGATAGATATAGACATATGTTTCCCCCAAAAGACACACACACAAGAATGTTCACAGCAGCATTATTTTCAATAGCCTCAACCTGAAAATTTCCCCAGAGCTCATAGCAATAACATAATTTTGGTTCATTCCCAGGGAATGAATAATCTCCAACTCTCATAAGAACATATCTTACAGATAAAATGTTTAGTGAAAGCAGTCAGACACAAAAGAGTGTATATCGTGTGATTCCATTTACAGAAAGTTCAAGAATAGGGCAAAACTAATCTATGATATTAGAAGTCAGGAGAGTGGTTCCCCATGGGTGGGTAGGTGGATTGCGGGGATTAGTGACTGAAGGAGAATGAGGAGATCTCACAGATGTTAATAAAGTTCTGGTTAATGACTTAATGCTGGTTATATGGTATCTCAAATTTTTCGAAATCCATTAATGAGTAAATCAGCAATTGCAATGGGTGTTTTTCTCCTCCTAAGACAAAGAGAATTATGAGCATTTAGTTATTTTTACTGTTTTGCTCCCCTGGGCTATTTTCAATATCCTCTAGCTCAGTTTGTGTGTAGATAGGCATTGCTATTAATCTCCTCCAAAGAAGGACATTCTTTGGCTAGTTCATTCCTGGAACTGAACACTTTTTAGTTTTCCCAGCTCTGGTGGCTCTTGAAAATGGCTTGTTCTACACTGAAGATATTAATTACAACCACACACTTCTTCCAGGGCAGGTGGATTTATCACTCAGAAACATGGGCTGGCAGAGTGGAGCAGGTAACATGTTTAATTTTGCATAATATCTAACAGCTCTCTGTGTTTAATTTCTCTTTTCTACTTCCCAGTAAATTTTATGAGATGATGCATTTGGCATCTTATTGTGGAGACGTCCTTCGTGTGTGATAAATAATATACTTAGTGTGTGATAAATAATATACTAACAGGCACCCTTGGCTTCTTCATGGATTAAATATGGGGGGCGGGGGCAGCTGGGAGGTGGAAATAATTAGGTCAACACAAGGATAAAAAATAAAAAGTCACTAGATGGTCCCAGACAACTCTAGAAATATTAGGGGGTGTCCAGATGCATGAAGGCAGATGCCTTTGTCATGTTGACCTCAGTTTCCTATTCCACAGTCACTCTCAAGACCTATTTATGAATTCAGGTTCTCTTGGGGCAGAAACTTTTCTTGTTTTTCTCACCAGTGTTTCTCCAGAGCCTTGAACAGAACCTTGAACGTGGTAAGGGATCCACCCATTGCTTACTACTTCTATCCAAAGAAGGGAAACAATAAAATAACCACTCTAACCCAAGAGGAATGCCAACATACTGTTAGGAAGGCAGATATGTAGAGTTAAGAACAGGCAACGTGGCCAGTCATCCAATTCATTCCTGTGACTCCAGCTTACGAATCTGGATTCGATGAGTTACAAAAGCAGAATCCTCTTGTTCTTCCAGGAAACAGTCAACCATGCTCCATCTAAGTCAGAACCATGCATCTAAATGTTTTTTGTGACTCCTAATGTTTAGGCAGAGCCCACAAGTCCCTGTAAGTCTACCCGTATTTGAGAAAGCTTCATGTACTATCCAAAACAGAACTAATGAAGGTGTCTACCCAAATCTAGAAATTTGGAATAGAGCTGCTAATGTGGGTCAATGTGCTCATCAGTTGGCTTGTTTATCCATCTGCCCTTACTTAGCTCTTAACAACAGAATGGTAAGGATCTTTTAGGTTCCCATGGACTTTGAACTGGCCCCAAAGATTGTCATGCCTATATTGTAGTTTTAAAGATTTGGTTTATTCCTCAGAACAGCTTACACGGTCATCTAAGCAGCAGTTTATAACAGGAACCATTTCATTCACCCATATGCCCTGTGTTTTTCTTATCTCCCTATTTTTATTATCTTTAATACCAATTCTCTGAAGTAGGTCTCAACATCTCCATTTAACAGAGAAAGGAAAGGAGATATTTGTGCAAAGTCACATTTTGATGCAGATCGTCCACGCCCTGTGGATAAAAAACAAATGAAGCTTTAAGTTGGGGAGAAGATTCTGAAAGGATTAGTGTAAGAAGGGGGAAGGGACTATTGCAGTGAGCAAAGCTCCCACCGTGAGATCTGCAAGTATCTCAAAGGCCAGGCAGGACATGTTTTCCTTTTATGAGGAGGAGTCAGCAGGACTAGAAAGAAAGGGGTGTGGGAGGGTGGGATGAAAGGGTGGCCTGGCGGGACAGTGGATCAGAGACTGCTATACCCTGAGGCCAGCCTGTTTCCAGGAAGGGCTGTGGGCTGTCTCAGGCTGAGTCACAGGTCAAAGTCCAAGGGTCCAGGAGGAGGAGAAATGTTTAATTAAACTTTTGTTAACAAGCATTTTATTTTTATTGATCAGCAGGCACAATGAAGCAAGTCATTTGTGAGGCAAAGAATAGGAAGTTGGAGGGTCTATGTCAGGCCTCATTGTAGGTAAACAAGTAGAGGGGCACTGTGTTTGTCATCTAAGTCACGTCAGGAGGGGGTCTTTGCAGTAAGCCATTTCTAGGATCACAAAAGTCTGAGGTGGGGCTTTCTGAAACAGTCACTGTTTACCAGGAACACAGACTCAAGTCAACTCTAACACTGTCATGACTCAACTGCATTTCATCCTATTTTGAGGTAGGTCTTAACATCCCCATTTACAGAGAAGGAAGGTGAGGTCAGACACTTGTACAAAGGCACACAGCTGGGACGAATCTCATCTGGGACTCAGACTCTAAAGTCAACACCCTTGGTTGCTGTTCTGAACTCTGCACCCAGAGTTCCAGGAGTCAGAGCAAGGGCAGCAGGATCAGACGTGGGCAGGGAGGTGGCCCTTGGCTCCTTTCCAGGTCCCCCACCAGCTTTTTCCATCTTTATCCCTATTTATTCTCACCAAGCCATCTTGCCCTCCAAAGCCACTATTGCATCTTTGAGCTGCCTAGTGTTTGCTCCACTGCACCCAATTTGCTGTATTCAACTGGGACAAAACATCATTATTCGTAAGCTCCACCAAGGAAGATCCAGGCAATGTTCTTCAGAAATACATTGGTCAAAGTCCATTTAAAGCCAGGAAATCAAGTTTGAAGGCACTATAATTATAATCATTGCTTGTGGATGGTTCTGTGCTGCTGTATGCAAAATCTATAATTCCCTTAGCAAGATAGCAGAACCTGGTACAGAATGCTGAACCTGAACCTGTAACAGGAAAAGCTACTATGCTCGCAAAGCCTCATGGGGGAGACTTCGGTGCTCACCTGCCAGAGCAACTCTCCATGGATTGATGGGAGGAGCCTATGGAAATACACAAATCAAACCTGGTGGCCATCCACCCAAGAGCATTCATGAGGGATCCTGTTTCGACTTGGCCTTTTCATGCAAAATGTGGTCATCCAGGCTTGACTTTTTTTTCTCCTATAATTTAGAAGAAATTGTCGGTGAGGAAAAATGTTTTTTCTTCTACCCTTCTAGGTTCGTGGCCAGGGCTTTGTAAATGAAACTGGCCAAAGACAGATGAACAAGAGAAAAATGGAAGTTTATTAGCAAATGCATTGTGCATATGCATGGAAGCACCTAGAGAGGACTAATTCAAAAATGTGGTTAGAACTTGTGAAAACGCATTCTTTCTTGGATGAGACTTGAATCCAAGGTCTCTGATTTAGGAGAGGACTCAAACCCACTGTCTTTAAATTGAAACCACTCATCTGGTGTTAGGACTTACTGAAGCTCAGGTTCTTTTGTCTCATAACAGAAAGAAATCAGCATGAGGTAAAGGGATAGGCAAACAGTGGATTTATTAGCATAGGATGCTTGTGAGAGATACAAGTGGGCAGGCAAGGGAGCACAGCCCAGAGAACAAAGAGGGCTACATTTTTATAATCAAAGAAAAAGTAGAGAGGAGACAAGACCACTCATTCTTTGGCAGACATCAAGACATACATCATTAGTTCCTCCTTTGGCCCTATATGGTTTAACCAGGACTGTCATGGTGCTATTTAAATTATATGTGTATTAACAAAAGAGTGGTGATATATACTAAAATATGGTAATTCATCTCAAGTTTCAGTATAATGTCCCCTTTCACCTAGTTTCTTTCCCCTTTCACTTATATTCCTGTCTTGGCTACATGCAGAAATGCTACTCTTCAAGGACCATTAACTCTCTGACTTCATGTAACAAGATTCAGACCCCATATCTATTGTCTTATGTTTTAACTATCAGGACTTGTGGCTTGAGTGTGCCTGGTGCTTGAATGCACATGGTCTTCCTTCAAGGTAGAGTAGATTGTTGCTAGGTTACTGGATTCTTTTCTTGAGTGGTCATTAGCTTACAACAGTCTCCCAAACTTCCTTAAAATTCCCTTTCTGTCCTTAATCCCCTAGTGGGATTTCTAAACTAACTATTTAATTATCCTACTCTATCCCTATCATGTGGGTTTAAATATGAACAAAGGAAGAGGGGTTTTTTCCTTCTGTG
Organism: Grampus griseus; assembly: GCF_964374135.1. Lineage (NCBI taxonomy): Eukaryota > Metazoa > Chordata > Mammalia > Artiodactyla > Delphinidae > Grampus > Grampus griseus. The sequence continues at coordinate 180,010,865 of NC_139017.1, read as the reverse complement.
CAGGGGAGGCAAGTTGCGTGGGAAAGTGGTATGGTAAACAAGGGTTGTTTAGTAGGGTTTGTTATGCAGATTAAGTTGGTGCCTCCTCCATTGATAAGGGTTAAGAGTCCTCCTCTTCCTTTAAGAAGGAGAGAAACACATCTCTACAAATGGAAATTTCCTTTATAAATGCAAATTTCCTTTAAAATAGGACAATTTTGCCCAGTCTTTAAAGCTTTTTCTGTGTCTTCTGGTTCTCAGTAAACTTTAGCTCAAAATAATCCATATGCCAAAAAGATATATTTTGGGGTGACACACTTTGGTACCCCCTCAAATTCAAACATTACAGAAATCTAATGCAACCCTGTTAAGGGTTGAATTTTATCCCCCAAATAATGAAAAACCCCAGAATCTGAGAAGGTGACCTTATTTGGGAAGAAGGTCTTTACAGAAGTAATCAAATTAAAATGAGGTCATGAGGGTGACCCTCACCTGTCTTTATAAAAAGGAAATTTAGACACAGGGACAGACTCATATAGAGAGGAAGATGATGTGAAGAGACACAGGGAGAAGATGACCATGGGAAGATGAAGGCGGAGATTGGAGTTATGCTGCCATTAGCTAAGGAACATAAAAGATCCCCAGGAAACCACCGGAATCTGGGGGAGAGCCATCGGAGAGATCCCTCCTCACAGCCACAAAAGGAATCAAGCCTGCCCACACCTGGGTCAGACTTATGGCCTCCAGAGCTGTGAGAGAATAGATTTGGTTGTTTATGATGCCCAGTGTGGTCTTTTGCTACAGTTGCTACAGAGAAACTGATGAAAACCCCAACACAAAAAGGAGTGTAAAGAAAGAATGTTGGTGAATGCGCACAATATATTTTGATCTGAGCAAGTGGCTGTATTTGTCCAGAAAAGCCTTTCCCTGGTGATAGACATCATCCCTGGTGAGAAAAAGATGTGTCAAAAGCCTGGGTAATGGTGCATCCTGGGGCATCTGGGGCTCTAGTCACACAGATCAACCTGCACAAGTCTGATCAGAACATGGACGGCATTGGCCAAACCCACTCTCGGATGTGGTCCATGATCACAGCGACCTGAAATCCTAATTATCTTTCCTCGTGTGAGACTTTTCCTTTCCACCAGTGGCTAAATAAATTGAACATGACGGATAATTTGGCTTACTTATTTTTAGAATACCCTGTTCTTTAACCTATCTTACGAGTCTTCATTTAAATAATCACTCCGAGCTTCCCCCAACAGAGCATCTTCTGTTCCTTAATTACATCCATAATGACTACCCATGACACAGAAGTGACAATTACTCTAGGGGCTGCTTCAACTGTGTTTCTAAGTCATGATCCCTTATCTCTTCTGGCTCCCAGGGGCAAGGTCCCTAGAAAACCCCCCAAAGGAGCCTTGAGCTTCCATCTTTGGGGGATAGAGGTGTGCCTTGAGGATCATCCAGCTTTATATATTCCCTGGGAAGTTGCACTAGAACATTTGCTCACTGAGATTTAATCAGCAATTTCTTGTCCCTTTTTTCAGTGTCACTGGATTATAATAGCACATTATTGTAAATACAGGTTCCATCTCAGTTATCTCACAAAGGATTTGCCTGTTCAGAGACCTGGCACCCTCCGACTATCTGACTCTTTTCCTTCTGTCTCCCAGAGTTTTGCAACACATCCTGCTGATGAGGGGTTTTGTGGCTTCTTTTGGATTAGAGTGTGCATAAGGTGATGTCTCTGGATGTTTTTGGAAGCCCTCCATGGCTCATCCTGCATCCACAAACCCCAGATGGGCTCCATCCATGCAAAGGATTCAGTCCTGGGGGAGACCAGAGTGTTCCCATTCCAATCATCAGAATTTCAAGTGTAGTCTGTGCTTTACAGATTGCTTCTCCATCCGCCTTCCATAACAAAAGTATCCCCTCCAAGGATGGAGGAATACAGAACAGCAACCAAAGTATTTAGTCCAATGACCTGTCTGCAAACTATTGTTAATGAAATGCCATTCTTATGATTAACAGGAAATGCTGTTAAAAATATTATTGCTAAAATAAATGAATTTCTTAATGAAAATTCAGAGAGATATAGAGATATTGAAATTATTCTGAATGGAAGGAAAATGAAGTCACCATTATCTGGGAGAACCCAGATGACCTAGAGCTTCCCCATGAGAAGTGCCATGGGTCAGAGAAGGGATTTCACCCCTCCCCCCTCTGTCCATCCTTCCTTCCTCCCACCCCCATGTTTAGCTGGGGAGCATTGCACTCATCCTAGAACAGCTTCTATGCACACACTTCCTTCTGGTGCATAATTTCTCCATCCTCACACTCTCCTGTGTTTACCGTATCAGAACTCACTCACCTATGATCTCTCTGTATTACATATGTACTCACGCTGAACATCCAGCCTGCTTAAATAGCAAAACCTTTTTAATATCTCCATATTTTGTTTTCTTCTTGAAATTTAAATTCTGCTATCAATAAGTAAAGTAGAAAAGCCAAATGTGCTTTTTGTTCTGATCAATTCTGAAGCTGGCTTTGGATTTCAGAGAAAAAGTTCTCATTACCTGTAGGATGAGTTTGGCTGTCTCAGAGGTTAAGAGACATGTCATCTGGTCTTTTTGCTTTTGGTTTCTCTCTTCTTGTCTGCTCCTGTGCACATCCCCCTTCCCAAATTCATCTACCTCCATGTCACTAGAATCAAATTCCCAGAGCCCATGTCTGGTCCTGTTTCAACACCTGGAGGATTAGTTTCCTGCTCTTCACAGGATAAGGACTCAGATCCCCAGCATGGTACTCAAGACCCTTCAAACTTGTTGTCTTGCTCCTGAGCCTCAACTGGGTTAATTCCTCTGTAAAATATTCTCTGGAATTATTGGAATAATTGTCACTTTCTGGGTAGTAAAGGATCTAACCTTGCCCAAAGAGAGGTCTGGCCTTTGCCTGAAGCTACTGGAAGGCATCTCTAGGTTCTTGGAATGTCCTGCCTGATGGGAGTGTCTTTGTTCACCTGAGGGCCTTGGTCACTGGGCAGTCTAACAATGTGATTTATGGTGAGGACTTTGGGTCTTGCAGTGTTCACTCTACTCCCAGAGGACCTGGAAACTAAAGGTCAACTATGTGGTAGTTGACCATGCGGCCACCATAAAGACTCTGGACACTGAGGCTTGAGTGAGCTATCCAGGTTGTCCATACTCTATACATGTTGTCATGTGTTGCTGCCATGAGGGGTTAGTATTCTCCATGATTCCACAAGGAAAAGACACATTTGGGACTCTGTAGGGCTCTGCTTCACATGTTTCTTCTCCTTATTGATGTTAATGGATGTCCTTTCTCTGAAATAAACCATAACCATGAGTATAACAGCTTTCAGTGAGTTATGTGAGTTCATCCAAGGAATTATTGGGACTGAAGGTGGTTTTGAGAAATCCCTGAACTTAAAATTAGTATCAGAAGTGGGCTGGACTGTGGACGCTGAAATCCACACTACCTTAAAATACACAAAACTGTTCCACTGTCCCATTTCTGTTTTTGCACTCCCCCCACCCCCCTCCTCTTTATTCACTGATGGAACCCTTTTCAAACTTAAAGACGTACTTCACTGATGTAGTTATGTACTGGTCTCATCTGGTAATGAGGGATAAATGAGGGACAGTGTCAGGTTTAATTCATAAATGCTTTATGGCTTTGGTTTTCCCTTTAGTTAAAAAAAAAAAGAAAGAAAGATTGAATCCCAGCAGTGACTCTCAACAGAAGACCCTATGTCAGGATTCTGAGTGAAGGGAGCAGACAAGAAGTGAGGTGTCTAGATATCTTGTTTGATTCCACTTGTTTCTTTGAAGCGATGGCTGAATTGGAGGTGGGGGGAGTGTGTCCTCCCTCATGAGAGCAGAAAAATTAATAATTTGTCAACTTCTGTTCACATTCTCATTAGCTCCAGCTTAATTTAGATTAGAAATATCTGCCTCATAATATGAGCTAATTTAACTTCCTACTATTTCCTTCAAGTCAAGTCTCTTTTGTATTTAAGACAATTTTTTTTCTGAAGTTCTACAAAAATACAAAAATGCTGACACTTGTCTTTGTTTTACTGCTTCCTTTTGGCCAGATCAGACCATCCATTGCTGATGTGAGAAGATAGAGCCTTAATAAATGTTACCCAAAGAATGCTCAGAACAAAGGGAATTCTGAATGCCCAGTCAAAGTACTGCTGTGTTTATACAGAAACCCAGTCCATAGGACTAAACACATCAGCCCCTCTTCCCAAGAGGAGAACCCAAAAGTCCATATGCTTATGTCATCAGAAGCCCCGAAACCACCATATGTCACTAAAGACGGCACTGAGACTGCCCTTGGCCAAGTTCCTGATGCTTGTTGATGATGTATTTCCCAAGCACAGACATTTTCAAATCAATTACTGAGAAGTTAAATGACAGGCTATGATGCCATCAGAAGATTGCAGTTCCAATCAGGTCTTTAGAGCCAAAACTCAGTCCCTGGTAGCTCATATGACTGAGTCCACAAATTGGTTCCATCAGCAACTTAAGCTCTCTGAGAACATCTGGACATACTTTCCTTACAGAAACTGTGGCAGCCCTTCGATGCCTTGGCATATAAATGAGTCAGTGCCAAGACTGGTAGTGACTGCCAGTCCCTTTTTGATGGGCAAATTAATATTCATTATTTGACAGGGGAGAAAATGCTGAGTTGTTTATCACTTGTTCATTAGTTTTAGCCAAATAAAGGATAAACATAATTACTCTTATAAACTACTGTGAGAGAGCCTAAAAATTATAGGGGTAAAAATGGAAGCCTTTAGGAAAACTTTTTTAAAAATGAGAACCTTGGGTATTAGCAGGTGAGTGGGAGTAACAGTTCTCATCTCTACTGGTGCCTGCCAACTCCATCTTGCTTTGGACCCACACGAGAAGGTTTGCCAAGAAAAACGCTATCCTACTCTTGCATTTTCTATGGGCTTTGTCTTCACTGATGAGGTGTTGGAGGCGTTTTACTACTTGTTACTTCTGTGTTCAGGAATTAAAACTGCTGTACAAGCAAATTCTCTGTTAAGTAGAAGGCCATTCCTGACGGCACCTACCTCTGAAGGCTGGACTCTCACCTCTGTTTCTGGTAAAGGTTTTCTCCTCCAACTGTTTCTGTGCCATCCCATTCTGTTCCCATTCCCCGACATCTACAGTTTCAATAACTCAGGACTTGAGATTCTGCTTCTGAATGAATCTAACTTAATCTTCTGTGGTATGGACTGAATGTTTGTGTTCCCCAAAATTCATATTTGAAGTCCTAACCTCAAGTATGGCTGTCATTGGAGGGGGTGCCTCTGAGGAAGTAATTAAGGTTAAATGAGGTTATAAGGGTGGGGCCATGATCTACTAGGAATAGCGTCCTTATAAGAAGAGACACCAGAGCGTTCTTCCCCTGCCCATGCACGAGGAAAGGCCACGTGAGGATACAGGGAGAAGGCAGTCATCCACAAGTCAGGATGAGAGCCCTCACCAGGAACTGAAAATGCTAGCACTTTTATCTGGGACCTCCAGCCTCCAGAACTGTGAGAAAATAAGTGTCTATTGTTTACCCAATCTATAGTATTTCATTAATGCAATCCAAACAAGCTAATGCTCTCTATAGTTCTGGAAATCATAACACATATATACATGCACACATATATGTGCACAAGCACGCACATATGTGTAAACACATGCTCCCTTTCTCATTTTTACCTCACTTCCCTGCCATTGTGTTTTTAGGAAGTAGTTGATGAGGATACTGGTGATGATGATTATGTGAAAGAAGAAAGGTATTAGGGTCAGGTGCTTATGTTTTCTTCCCCCCCGCCCCAAAGTACTTATACATTTAGTACTTCATTTAGGGGGCCTGGATTCATACAGTCATGGTTTACATGAGAAAGTCAGTCTCTGAAAGATGAACTTCAGTGAGCAAAACTGTCCTTCCTCAAGTTAATGAAAGGAAAATAAAACTCAGAATCTACAAATCTATAGTGATCTTTCCCTGGTGGGTGCAGGGTGTGATAAAATAAAACATAGATGCATAAAACAAAACCCCAACCTCCCTCAGTCACTGGGCATGAGCTGCCCCCAATGATGTGACCTCAAACAAGGCAGCTCTGCAGCTGAGGCTGGCTCTGATAGAACTGCAGCTGAGGGCTGTCTGTCCACATACCCCACTGTAGGGCAGCCAGTCCTTCCCAGAAGGGGGAGCTGAGCTACCTTTCTGTGTCTACAGCAAGGTGAAGCTCCCTGTGGACCCTTTCCTGATCTCATTCCTATTTTCAAATATGACCACTATACTGAAGCAGTTTTATATCCTTCCCATCAATGTTTTTATACAGTCAGCCATCTGTATCTGCGGGTTCCACATCCACAGATTCAACTGCAGACCAAAAATACTAAAAAAAAAAAAATCCAGAAAGTTCCAAAAAGAAAAACTTGAATTTGCCATGTGCCAGCAACTATTTACATAGCATTTACAATGTATTAGGTATTATAAGTAATACAGAGATGATCTGAAGTATACAGGAGGAGGTGCATAGGATATATGCAAATAATATGCTATTTCATATAAGGAACTTGAGCATCAGGAATTTTGGTGTCCATGGGGATCCTGGAACCAATTCCCCCACCGATATTGAGGGACAACTGTACTATAAATTACTGGCTCCATAAAAACTACTTGGTTCTGTTCAGTATGCTTTTGCTGTACTAATTTAATTCATTTTCAGTGATATAAAAAACCTCATTGTGTTTCTATGCTAAAATTTATTTTGTTATGTCCCCCAATGGATGTGTGAGGCTTTCCAGTTTTTACTCTTACGAGCAAAGCTGCAGTGGCAAAAAGCTTTGCAGCTGCAAATGGCAGCTCTTGCATTTCTGCATCCCCACTGAACTTAGTGCAGTGTCCACATACAATTAATACTCAAGTATAAAACACCAACCTACAATTCCTGCAATGATGCTCTCTAAGTCCCTTCCATCCCACTCTCAAACTACCAGTTCTTGGAAGTCAATACTTAAACATCACAAAGCAGGTAGATTGCTGTTATTAGCAGTGCAAAAGCCAGTATTTCTTTTGAACTGAACTGTGTTTGTAAACCTGCCTTTTTTGATCGAAAATTTTTCTCTGGGAACTCTTTCAAGATGGAGACACTTAGTGTAATATGTATGCAGATGTGGTAAACAAAACAAAAAAGAACAAATCTTTCAATCCTGTGTTTTTTAATGTAATCAACATAACATTCGTTATACTAAAAAATGAGGAGGTAATCAAAATAAAAACAAAGAATAGTCCTGTGAGCAGCTGAAGCAGATGTTTAGGCAGTAAAAGTCTGTGTTTTCATCACAGGACGCACCTTCCCACCCTCATCAAAATGTGTTTACTCTCACTCTCTCTGTGGTACAATGGAGACACACAGCGTGAGCACATATAATTTAGAGATTCATTGATGGATACTCAACAAAAATGAGAGGTGAGAAAATGAAAATTAATCATTTAAAAACCACAAATGATGGGTTCTTTTGACCTATTCATCCCAAAGAGCAGGTTTTTTTTTTTTTTTAATGAACCCAGTGTGAACCTGAAATGATGAGTTGGCACCTGCTCCTCTTCTTCCCCAGCAGTGTGACCTAGCATGCTACCAGATATCTCTGTGCTCTACATCCTTTACCTGAAAATCAGGTGTAATAATAGCCGGATAGCACAAGGAGATCAGCTTGGTGTTTGTGACCACCTAAAGGGGTGGGGTAGGGAGGGTGGGAGGGAAGGAGACGCAAGAGGGAAGAGATATGGGAACATATGTATATGTATAACTGATTCACTTTGTTATAAAGCAGAAACTAACACATCATTGTAAAGCAATTATACTCCAATAAAGATGTTTAAAGATAAATAAAATAAAATGACATCATGGAGATAAGTAATAAATTAAAAAAAAATAGCACCTGTAGCATTGGCCTTTGTTGAGACTGAATGTGCAGAAGAAAACCCTTAGGATAATGACCAGTACATATCAGGTGCTCAGTTTTGAGGATGAATAAGCCACAGCAGTCCCTGGAAAATTATAATTTTAAAATTGCTATAACTAATGTTAATGATCATGACCTTGTTTCATGGAATAAAAGAAATAATATTCAGTATTTTCCCCCCAGATGGTTTGTGAATAAAATATAACTCAATAGTAACAGATGAAAATATAAATATGGATATATATCATTATTAAAATGTGAATAGCAGTATAAAAATAATTGTGACCTTGATTCATTAAGAAAACAATAATAAATAGTGCTCATAATGCTCAATGTTTTCTCAGAAAGTAAAATGGTAAATATGATATTTTGGAATCATTTGTATACAAAAATACCATACAGAATGTATACCAATGTGCTAGGTTAATTATATCATCATTTCCCAAACCTGTATTCTCCAAGTGCCTTAACAAATTTTCCATGGAAAAGGTATGTTTGTGATAAAGTATGTTTGGTCAATGTTGGCTTAAAGAAAGTTAAACAGGGATTTCCTCTTTGAGTAATGAATTTGGAAGCTAGATCTAATTTTTCTTGCTAAAAACAAAGAGAAAATCTGGGAAAATATTAACAGAAAAATTTAAGCTAACAATGCAGTGAAGAATTATGGAACTAAAATCTAGTAGAGGAAGGAAACCCATAAAAGTAAGCCTGGCATGTAGAATTCCTTTTCCCCAGGAGGTGGCTACCGATTTGGAAGAAATATCTGAGGAGATAAGAAGCTGAACAACGTTGTTAAGAGTCACAAAGAACTAGAGGGTCAAAATTGCAGTTGAGGGTCCAATGTGGGGAGCCCTGGTGAATCCATCTACTTGGTGTTGAGCCTCTGTAGGGCTATGCGCTAGCAGTAAAGGGGGAGGGGCTTGTAAGTAAATTTTTTTCTCCCAAGGACTTAGCTTTCTTTACATTAACTTAAGTCTCTGAACTTGGACTGAGATAGACCCTAATTGCCAGTGTCCTGAACTGCTTACCAGAAGCAGTATACATCTAGTACACCTGAAAGTAGCACAGCATTTTAAATCAACTATACTTCAACATAAAATAAAAATTAAATTTAAAAAAAAGAAGCAGTATACATCTTTGTGGTAGAAGTTAACATCATCTGAGACCACAAGTTATGTCTACGATGTTTTGGGGCACAATTTAGAACTCTTAGTCAAAAATAACCAGATAGAGAAGAAGTCCAGACAATACTAATGAAAACCAAGAAACATAACAGATATTAAAAAGTAGACCCATAGAAGAACCAGAAGATGAAAATATCAAATGATGGCCTTAAAATGACCATAATTATTATATTTTAAAAATAAAACAAGATTAAAATTTTGGCAAAGAAATAAAGACCATAAGAAGTTATCAAATAGAAAGTGAAAAATACACTGATTAATATTAAAAGCTCAGTGGACAGGTGGACAGATTTAACAATAGGTTAAATGTACTTGGAAAGAGAACTAGAGCTTTGGAATATTCATCAGAAGGAAATATCCAGAATGAAATATGAAGAGTGACAATAGGACTGAAAATACAAAAGAGAAGTTAAGAAACATAAGAAAAGCCCTAAGAAGTTATGTGAAATTGCAGTCCCAGAGAAAGAAGACAGAGAGCATGCAGTAGAAAAGACAGTCTTGGAATTTTCTAGGACTAATAAAATATATCAATACATATATCCAAGAAGCCCTACACACCTGCAGCAGAATAAATAAAAATGAAACAGCACACAGGATAAGACTGCTGTCATTCGGAGACAAAGAATAAAATCCCAAAAGTAGTCAGAAATAAGAAATGAGTTACATTCAAAATAGTCAAAATTAGACTTACAGCTCATACCACAATAGAAACAACCATAAAGGGAAGACAATGTAATGACGTATTCATTCAAAGTGCTGAAAGAAAATAATTATCAATCTAATTCTTTAAGCAATGAGAATATTTTCAATAATGAAAGTGAACTAAAGTATTTTCAAACAAATAAATATCAGGCAATCCATGTTTAGCAGACTTTAATTAAAGGAGAGATACGTAGACATAAAATTAAAATGCATAGAAACAATAGTATATTTTAGGAAAAGGGCAAATGTTATTCTGAAATCCGTGCATTGTCCAAGAAGAGATTAAGTTGCCAAGTGATATTACATTTTGAAAAATCAAGGATGCAGACTGTAACCACTAAGGTAACTACTAAAAGAATAGTAAAAGAGTTTTTAACAACCAAACAAAAACGGGGAGGTGGAAAGAAGTGAGACAAAACTGCTCAAAAAATCCAAATGAAGGCAAAAAAAGGGAGAACAAGAAACATAGTTGGGACAAACAGAAAATAGTATTAATATGGTTAGTTTAAAAACTAAATGTCTAAATTACATTAAATGTAAATGGACTACATGTTTCCATAAAAATAGCAATATGCTTCTTACATGTCTTGTACATAAATTATAAGCATACAGAAAGTTTGAAGTAAAAGCATGAAAGAACACATACCATGCAATATTAATAAAATAAAATTTGTGTAACTATATTAATATCAAACAGAGTAAACTTTAAGGCAAAACACATTGCTAGAGATACACAGAGGCATTTCATTATGAGAAAAGCATCAATTCACAATTGAGTATAAACTTATACATTTCTATCACTTACTAAAGTGTATTCAAATATTTTAAAGCAAACTGAACAGAATTACAAACAGAAATTCAAAAGTTTATAATCACCTTGACAGATTTTAAAACAACTTTCTTAGTAATTTTAAGAACAAGAATAAAAATAAGGAGAGTCAAGACATTCTTGAAGAAGACAAAATAGAGAAATTGCTTTACCAAGCAATTAAATGAAATCAAATTAAATTTGTATGTTATATAATTAAATTATGTACCAAGACTTATTAAGTTACAGTGATTAAGATAGTGAGGTGCTTTGACTCGGGGGTAGAAAAATAGCCCAGTGAAACAGAGTGGAGTCCAGAAACAGATTATGCATATATGGACACCTGATTTACAGAAAAGGTGGCACTGAAGTACAACGGGAGAAAACAATTGTTTTCAGTAGATGGTGTTGGACCAATTGGATTTATATATGGAAAAAAAAATGTAAACCCTACATCATACTGTACAAAAGAATCAATTTCAGATGAATTATAGACCTAAATGTAAAAGATAAAATACTAAAACTTTAGAAAATAATGTTAGAATATGTTCGTGAATAGGATAGAGAACATTTTCTTAAGTATGACACAAATTCATTCAACATAAAAAGAATGAATAAAAATGGATTATTTCAAAATTAAGAAATTCTGTTCATCAAAAGACAATGTTAAGAGGGTGAGACAAGTCACAAAAAATATAAATAACACTGACAAATCATACAAAATAAAGACAAACAGGGCTTCCCTGGTGGCGCGGTGGTTGAGAGTCCGCCTGCCGGTGCAGGGTACATGGGTTTGTGCCCTGGTCCAGGAGGATCCCACAGGCCGTGGAGTGGCTAGGCCCGTGAGCCATGGCCACTGAGCCTGCGCATCCAGAGCCTGTGCTCTGCAACGGGAGAGGCCACAGCAGTGAGAGGCCCACATACTGCAAATAAATAAATAAAGACAAACAACCCAATAAAAAGTGTACAAGTGACTTAACTAAATAGTCTATTTAAAAAAAAAAACAATTTAAGGACTCAACTTCAGAAGTCAGCAGGGAAATGAAAATTAAAACCACAATGTGATATTACTTCATACTCCCCAGAATAACTAAAATTGAAGTATCTTACAGTACCAACTCAAACTCTCATACAGTGCTGGTGGGAGTGTAAACTAGTTTAGCTACTTTGCAAAACTGTTTGGCATTATTTAAGTTAGACATATCTGATAATCTAGCAATTCCCCTCCTAGGTATGTGAACAACAAAAATACATTCACATGCTTAGCAAGAGACAGTTACAAGAACGTTCACAACAGCATTTGTCACAATAGTCCCTAAAGTGAAATAATCCAAAAGATTATTGATGTTAGAATGGACAAATAATTTGATATAATTAGACAAGTGTATACTATATAGCAGAGAAAATGAATAAACCAAGCTCCATCCAACAAATGAATGTATCTCACAAACATGATGTTAAATGAGAGAAGCAAAACACAAAGGACCATATACCTCATACTTCCATTTATATAAAGTTCAAAACTGGAAAACTGCACTGTGGTGTTAGGAGTGAAGACAATAATCATCTTGGGGAAGAGTAAAATGAAATGAGATGGTGATTGAGAAGGAGGATGAGAAAGCATCTAGATTATCTACAACATGCCATTTCTAAACTTGTATGATGATAAATTAGATATTCACTTTGTGATCATCTGTGGAGATGTAATGCAGGTCTTCTATACTGTTTGATACATGACTTATATGTCAATTTTTTTTAAGTTCTATAAAAGGGAGAAAAACAGACGTTACATAGGTTTCTTTAGTTCAGGACTTCTGTGAGAATTTAACACACATGAGTCTTCAAGTGTAGGAATATAGTATATAGTTTATCCTGATTTACTTGATCCCGGAAAATTTCTTCTTAACCACTGAAGGATCTGTGGTTTCCAGGGAATAGTTTGGGAATCTCTGAATTTCCTGTAGTTCATAATCATCCATAGCAATCCCTATGCTATTATGGTTATTTCTAGAAATCAACAGGAACAAACCTTATTTGATAAATGTACAGAAGGCTTGCTAGAATGTTGTCCTCAGGATTGACAACTATAGAAGCCTCACTAATAAGATTACATTTAATAGCCAGAATGCAGTCTTGACTGCTATAACAAAATAACCCAAAATAAGAGCAGTGTGCTTATACAAGATAGATCACATTTCTTGGAAGTTCGGCTACCATTCCAAGGCTGGTATGGTGGTTCCACTATCATCAAAAGCCAAGGCTCATTCTGCCATCTTGTTCTGCCACCTTTCTATAGGAAGCGTCCTTCTCAGGCCCATGATGGCTGTTGGAGCTCCACTCATCACACATCCACATTTAAGCTAGTGGTATTAGGGAAAGGGGAAAAGGTAGGAAGGAATACCTCTCATTTTTAGGGGATAGCCTAGAATTAACATATATTATTTCTACTTTCTCACCATTGGTCAGAATTTAGTCACATGGCCACACCTAGCTGCAAGGGAGGCTGGAAACAGCATCACTGACAAATTAATATATAGATTTATTTTACTAAAGGAAGAGAGAGAGGATAGGGATTTGGGGGAATGTCCTTGATCCTTCCCTAAGTAAATTCCTCCAGAGGGAGTTTTAAAAGATAATCCCTTTCGTTGGTATATCCTACAAACAATATCAGTGATAAAGTACAGGGAAATCAGAACATAGATAAAAGTAAAAATACCTGCAGAAAGGAACAATGATGGCCAGTTTCAGTGGCATTACATCAACAGGACTCTGGTTATTTCTGTGTTTTAGAAGAGGGAGGCAATCTGGAGAACGTTCCATCTTTGACAGAACACCTAAGCAGCTGGTTCACCAGGACAGTGCTGCAGAGAATGTTTCGATCAGATGGCTGATATTTGTTGAACATCTGTTTGTGTGAAGTCATGTCATATGTTGGAAACAGCAGGAGCTTTGGGGGTCAAAAGGACCTGGCTGTGAACTTTGCTTTGCCACTTCCTACAGTATGATATTGCATAATCTTCTAACCCCAAATCAAAAGCAAACCAAACCCCACCAATGTCTGGGTTTTCATTTTAGTGTCTTTTCATCGGTATTGATTGCCTCTTCCCATGAATCTGATTTCAGTGTGTAAACGTTGCTGCTTCTCCTGAAACCCCACTGCCTGCAAGACACCTAATTAACAGGTGCATTTTGAAAGACACCTCACAAAAGTCTCCCTGTGTATCTGAGCACAAGGACTCTCATTAGTGAATGAGAGGTGATTATTTATACCACTTATATAATTAAAAATCCTGAAAACTAATTACAATTATCCATCAGTATTTCAACATGCCAGAACTGAAGATCTTAACCTTCCTTGCTGCATTGTTCTTTCTTCTCTTCCCATTCTAATCTCCTCAAGGGCCCCACTGCTTTCCTTTTGAAAACTCTGCAGTAGCTCTCTAGTTCCCAGAACGTAATTGTTTGCTTTCCATCTATTTCCTCCAGTTCCCAGCTGTTAGAAGGGCTATTTGTTTGTCATCTCTGAAATTGGAAGGGAAGTGCCAACAGTTGCTTCATCGTAATTCCTTGGCTATACAAATAGATATTTGAAAGATGGAAGACTCGGGTTGCAGCCGGTGTGCCTATGTCCTGATTTGTTTCTCGACCTGTTCTTCTTGTCCTGTGCACCCTGTCAGGGCTTCTAGGTGTCTCTTGTAAACATCACATGTAATTCATAGCCATTAGTTCCACCAATGGATCAAACAGGGAGAGAAACCAATATATCAGAAGTTCCAGTTAATTAAAGTAACTGCGTTGAGAAGACTCATCTGAGTCTCTCTTGCAAGTAATTTTTGAACCCTAGATGAAGCAACAGAGAAATTTCAATCTGTTGATTACATCTTCATCATCATCATGACACCACCATCATTATAATTATCCCAACACATTGGCATTGGAGTCCCCCCTCACTGGGTGCACAACACCCCACACTGTGGGCATGGGAGTTCATGCTGGCATGGAAACCATCCAGGCCTGCTTCAAGCAATGGCCATATGCCATTTCACAAGATAGGATAGCTTCTGGAAATTGTTCTGTAGATTGCTTCTCAAATGCCCCCAAGGAAGCTGAATTTTCCAGCCATGTGTGTCTGCACGGGCTTATGGTTTAAAATGACATCTGGTGAGGAGTTTCTCACTAAAAGACTTTGGATAGTGCTAAGAAGGGAGATTTAGGCCACTACCAAGAGCTGGCTTTGATCATCAAAGTTTTGCTAGATTCAGAGAAAAAGTTCTCCACTTTCAAAGGATAGTAGGTTGGAAAGTATAGTCTCTGGACCAACTTCACAGGGTCACAAAAAATTAATAAGCTTGTTTGGCTGAAATGACTGGCAACTTTTGATTCTCTGCCTTTTGGTTTTATCAACTAGAACACTAGACAGCCATCCCTTAACTATGGGGGGACATTTTGTCAGGTAGAGATGTGTCCCACCCTCCCTAGCAGGAACTGCCATTCTCCCAAAGCAACAGGACAGAATTGGGGAAGATGAAAGATGGAGGTTGCTCTGGCAGTGTCATACTCTGGCAGGGGTTGACCACAGGTAACAGGCACAAGAGATAATTTCATCTCAGCCTAGCAGAGTTGCTTTACAAGAAAGACACTGGGAATTTGACTATAATCCATGATCATTTTCCTTCCTTCCATCTGTACTTCATAGGATGGATTCCAAATTGCACTCAAAGTAGAGAGAAAATGGGACCAAAGGCAATATAACATGCTTATATGCAAATACCAAGCCAGTGGAATTCTTCTCAATTGGGAATTACTATAGGTATAAAAATTAGATTTTTAAATTATAGTTTATAAGTGTCCTGTGCCTCCCCTTGTTATAGGAGGGTACTTCCCCCTCATGTTAAATTAAGACATGCTCTTGTGACTTGCATTGGCCAATGGTAGGTGAGCAGTGTGGTATGCATCATTTTCTGTTGAAAGACTGAGGAGTTAACATGTGTATAACCACTATGTCTTCTCTATCACTGTATCACCACTACTACCATGATGGACAGCAATGTTCCAGAGAGAGCCTGCACTATTAGTGTCTGCTATTATTGTGCTGGCCAAAGTAACAAGAAAAGCCATTGATCAATTTTATAATTACGTATGTTATAATTTCTGCAATAACCACAATATTGTAACTTCCAATACATGAGGGGAAAAGAACAGAATGAGAAAACAAATTACTTCAAAATATGCTTAAAAAAAAAGAATGAAAAGAAAAATAGAAATGTCAGAAAAATTAAATGACACATTATGAAATTAAAATGTATCATTTTTATAATCCACATGAAAAATATTGTCATATTTCCAGTTCACAGGTGACATATATAAAAACTAAGAGTACAGTGCTTAAAAGTAAAGGCATAAAAAAACCCATACTTGTCAAATACTAATAAATCAAAGCTAGTGTCACTGTTTTTGTTTTTAAACATCTTTATTGGAGTATAATTGCTTTACAATGGTGTGTTAGTTTCTGCTTTATAACAAAGTGAATCAGCTATACATATACATATATCCCCATATCTCCTCCCTCTTGCATTTCCCTCCCACCCTCCCTATCCCACCCCTCTAGTGGTCAAAAAGCACCAAGCTGATCTCCCTGTGCTATGTGGCTGCTTCCCGCTAGCTATCTCTTTACATTTGGTAGTGTATATATGTCCATGCCAAGCTCTCACTTCGTCCCAGCTTACCCTTCCCTCTCCCAGTGTCCTCAAGTCCATTCTCTATGTCTGAGTCTTTCTTCCTGTCCTGCCCCTAGGTTCTTCAAAACCATTTTTTTTTTTAGATTCCATATACATGTGTTAGCATACAGTATTTGTTTTTCTTTTTCTGATTTACTTTACTCTGCATGGCAGACACTAGGTCCATCGACCTGACTACAAATAACTCAATTTCGTTTCTTTTCATGGCTGAGAAACATTTCACTGTATATATGTACCACATCTTATTATCCATTAATCTCTTGATGGACACGTAGGTTGCTCCCATGTACTGGCTATTGTAAATAGAGCTGCAAATAACATTGTGGCACATGACTCTTTTTGAATTACGGTTTTCTCTGGGTATATGCCCAGTAGTGGGATTGCTGGGTCATATGGTAGTTCTATTTGAAGTTTTTTAAGGAACCTCCATACTCTTCTCCATAGTGGCTGTATCAATTTACTTTTCCACCAAAAGTGCAAGAGGGTTCCCTTTTCTCCACACCCTCTCCAGCATTTATTGTTTGTAGATTTTTTGACGATGGCCATTCTAATTGGTGTGAGGTGATACCTCATTGTAGTTTTGATATGCATTTCTCTAATGATTAGTGATGTTGAGCATCCTTTCATGTGTTTGTTGGCAATCTGTATATTTTCTGTGGAGAAGTGTCTATTTAGGTCTTCTGCCCATGCTTGGATTGGGTTGTTTGATTTTTTTTTGATATTGAGCTGCATGAGCTGTTTCTATACTTTGGACATTAATCCTTTGTTAGTTGCTTTGTTTGAAAATATTTTCTCCCATTCTGAGGATTGTCTTTTTGTCTTGTTTATGTTTTCCTTTGTTGTGCAAAGCTTTTAAGTTTCATTAGGTCTCATTTGTTTATTTTTGTTTTTATTTCCATTTCTCTAGGACGTGAGTCAAAAAGGATCTTGCTGTGATTTATGTTATAGAGTGTTCTGCCTATGTTTTCCTCTAAGAGTTTTATACTGTCTGACCTTACATTTAGGTCTTTAATCCATTTTTAGCTTATTTTTGTGTATGGTGTTAGGGAATGTTCTAATTTCATTCTTTTACATGTACCTGTCCCGTTTTCCGAGCACCATTTATTGAAGAGGCTGTCTTTCCTCCATTGTATATTCTTGCCTCCTTTATCAAAAATAAGGTGACCATTATGTGTGTGGGCTTCTCTCTGGGCTATCAATCCTGTTCCATTGATCTATATTTCTGTTTTTGTGCCAGTACCATACTGTCTTGATGACTGTAGCTTTGTAGGATAGTCTGAAGTCCAGGAGCGTGATTACTCCAGCTCTGTTTTTCGTTCTCAAGATTGCTTTGGCTATTCGGGGTCTTTTGTGTTTCCATACAAATTATGAAAATTTTTGTTCTAGTTCTGTGAAAAATGCCATTGGTAGTTTGATAGGGATTGCATTGAATTTGTAGATTGCTTTGGGTAGTATATTTTTCACAATGTTGATTCTTCCAATCCGACAACATGGTGTATCTCTCCATCTGTTTGTATCATCTTCAATTTCTTTCATCAGTGTCTTATACTTTTCTGCATAGAAGTCTTTTGTGTCCTTAGGTAGGCCTATTCCTAGGTATTTTGCTCTTTTTGTTGCAGTAGTAAATTGGAGTGTTTCCTTAATTTCTCTTTCAGATTTTTCATCATTATTGCATAGGAATGCAAGAGACTTCTGTACATTAATTTTATATCCTGCTACTCTACCAAATTCATTGATTAGCTCTCGTACATTTATGGTAGCATCTTTAGGATTCTCTATGTATAGTATCATGTCATCTGTAAACAGTGACAGCTTTACTTTTTCTTTTCCTATTTGGATTACTTTTATTTCTTTTTCTTCTCTGGTTGCTGTGGCTAAAACCTCCAAAACTATGTTGAATAATAGTGGTGAGAGTGGACAACCTTGTCTTGTTCCTGATCTTAGAGAAGATGGTTTCAGTTTTTTACCATTGAGAACAATGTTGGCTGTGGGTTTCTCATATATGGCCTTTATTATGTTGAGGTAAGTTCCGTCTATGCCTACTTTCTGGAGGGCTTTTATCATAAAAAAGAGTTGAATTTTGTTGAAAACTTTTTCTGCATCTATTGAGATGATCATATTATTTTTCTCCTTCAATTTGTTAATATGGTTTATCACATTGATTGAAGTGCATATATTGTAGAATCCTTGCATTCCTGGGATAAACCCCACATGATTATGATGTATGATGCTTTTAATGTGCTATTGGATTCTGTGTGATAGTATTTTGTTGAGGATTTTTGCATCTATGTTCATCAGTCATATTGGCCTGTAGTTTTCTTTCTTTGTGACATCTTTGTCTGGTTTTGGTATCAGGGTGACCGTGGCCTCATAGAATGAGTTTGGCAGTGTTCCACCCTCTGCTCTATTTCAGAAGAGTTTGAGAAGGATAGGTGTTAGCTCTTCTCTAAACGTTTGATAGAATTCACCTGTGAAGCCATCTGGTCCTGGGCTTTTGTTTGTTGGAAGATTTTTATTCACAGTCTCAACATCAGTGTTTGTGATTGGTCTGTTTATATTTTCTATTTCTTTCAGATTCAGTCTTGGAATGTTGTGCTTTTCTAAGAATTTGTCCATTTCTCCCAGGTTGTCCATTTTATTGGCATATAGTTGCTTGCAGTAATCTCTCATGATCCTTTGTATTTCTGCAGTGGCAGTTGTTACTTCTCCTTTTTGATTTCTATTTCTGTTGATTTGAGTCTTCTCCCTTTTTTTCTCTTGAGTTTGGCTAATGGTTTATCAATTTTGTTTATCTTCTCAAAGAATCAGCTTTTAGTTTTATTTATCTTTACTATCATTTCCTTCATTTCTTTTTCATTTATTTCTGATCTGATCTTTATGTTTTCTTTTAACTTTGGGGTTTTTTTGTTGTTGTTCTTATTTCTCTAATTGCTTTAGGTATAAGTTTAGGTTGTTTATTTGCAATGTTTCTTGTTTCTTGAGGTAGGATTGTTTTACTATAAACTTCCCTCTTAGGACTGCTTTTGCTGCATCCCATAGGTTTTGGGTCATTGTGTTTTCATTGTCATTTTTTTAAGGTATTTTTTTTATTTCTTCTTTGATTTCTTCAGTGATCTCTTGATTATTTAGTAGTGTATTGTTTACCTCCATGTGTTTGTATTTTTTACAGATTTTTTCCTGTCATTGATATCTAGTCTCATAGCATTATGGTTGGAAAAACTACTTGATACAATTTCAATTTTATTAAATTTTCCAAAGCTTGATTTGTGACCTGGGATATGATCTTTCCTAGAAACTGTTCCATTAGCACATGAGAAGAAAGTGTATTGTTTTGTTTTTGGATGGAATGTCCTATAAATATCAATTAAATCCATCTCGTTTAATGTATCATTTAAAGTTTGTGTTTCCTTATTTATTTTCATTTTGGATGATCTGTCCATTGTTGAAAGTGGGGTGTTAAAGTCCCCTACTATGATTGTGTTACTGTTGATTTCCCCTTTATGGTTGTTAGTAGTTGCCTTATGTATTGAGGTGCTCCTATGTTGGGTGCATAAATATTTACAATTGTTATATCTTCTTCTTGGATTGATCTCTTGATCATTATATAGTGCCCTTCTTTTTCTCTTGTAATAGTCTTTATTTTAAAGTCTATTTTGTCTGATGTGAGAATTTCTACTCCAGATTTCTTTTGATTTCCATTTGCTTGTAACATCTTTCTCAATCCCCTCACTTTCAGTCTGTATGTGTCCCTAGGTCTGAAGTGGGTCTCTTGTAGACAGCATATATATGGGTCTTGTTTTTGTATCCATTCAGCCAGTCTATGTCTTTTGGTGGAAGAAGTTAATCCATTTACATTTAAGGTAATTATCGATATGTATGTTCCTATTACCATTTTCTTTAATTGTTTTGCATTTGTTATTGTAAGTCTTTTACTTCTCTTGTGTTTCCTTTCTAGAGAAGTTCCTTTAACATTTGTTATAAAGCTGGTTTGGTGGTGCTGAATTCTCTTAGCTTTGCTTGTATGTAAAAGTTTTAATTTCTCTGTCCAATCTGAATGAGATCCTTGCTGGGTAGAGTAATCTTGGTTGTAGGTTTTTCCCTTTCATCACTTTAAATATGTCCTGTCACTCCGTTCTGGCTTGCAGAGTTTCTGCTGAAATATCAGCTTTTAACCTTTTGGGGCTTCCTTTGTATGTTACTTCTTGTTTTTCCCTTGCTACTTTTAATATTTTTTCTTTGAATTTCACTTTTTAGAGTTTGATTAATATGTGTCTTGGCTTGTTTCTCCTTGGATTTTTCCTGTATGGGACTCTCTGCACTTCCTGGACTTGATTGACTATTTCCTTTCCCATATTAAGGAAGTTTTCAACCATAATCTCTTCAAATATTTTCTCAGTCCCTTTCTTTCTTTCTTCTTCTTCTGGCATCCTTATAATTCGAATGTTGGTGTGTTTAATGTTGTCCCAGAGGTCTTTGAGACTGTCCTCAATTCTTTTCTTTCTTTTTTCTTTATTCTGCTCTGTGGTAGTTATTTCCACTATTTTATCTTCCAGATCACTTCTCCATTCTTCTGCCTCAGTTACTCTGCTATTGATTCCTTTCAGAGTATTTATAATTTCATTTATTGTGTCGTTCATTGTTTATTTGCTCTTCAGTTATTCTAGATCCTTGTTAAACATTTTGTGTATTTTCTCCATTCTATGTCCAAGATTTTGGATCATCTTTATTATCATTACTCTGAATTCTTTTTCAGGTAGACTTCCTATTTCCTCCTAATTTGTTTGGCCTGGTGAGTTTTTACCTGCTCCTTCATCTGATGTGGGTTTCTCTGTCTTCTCTTTTTGTTTAACTTACTGTGTTTGGTGTCTCCTTTTCATAGGCTGCAGGTTTGTAGTTCCTGTTGTTTTTGGTGTCTGCTCCCAGTGGCTGAGGTTGCTTCAGTGGCTTGTGTAGGCTTCCTGGTGGAGGGGACTAGTGCCTGTTCTGGTGGATGAGGCTGGGTCTTGTCTTTCTGGTGGTCAGGACCGAGTCCGGTGGTGTTTTTTGGAGTTTCTTTGACCTTATTATGATTTTAGGCAGTCTCTCTGCTAATTTGTGTTCCTGTCTTGCTAGTGTTTTGTATAGGGTGTCCAGAACTGTAGCTTGCTGGTTGTTGAGTGGAGCTGGGTCTTAGCATTGAGATGGAGATCTCTGGGAGAGCGTTTCCCATTTGATATTACATGGAGCTGGGAGTTCTCTGGTGGACCAGTGTCCTGAACTCAGCTCTCCCACCTCAGACACACAGGTCTGGCACCTACCCAGAGCACCAATACCCTGTCAGTCATGAGGCTCAGAGGAAAAGGGAGATAGAAAGAAAGAAAAAAAGAAAGAAAGAAAGAAAGAAAGAAAGAAAGAAAGAAAGAAAGAAAGAAAGAAAGAAAGAAAGAAAGAAAGAAAGAAAGAAAGAAAGAAAGAAAAGAAAAGAAAAGTTATTAAAAATAAAAAATTATTCTTAAAAATAAAAAAATTAAAAAGTAATTTAAAAGAAAGAAAAGAAAGAAAGAAGTGGGCAACCAAACCAAAAAACAAAACAAAACAAATCCACCAATGATAACAAGCACTAAAAACTATTCTAAAACAATAAAATAAAAGGACAGACAGTACCCTAGGACAAATGGTAAAAGCAAAGATATAAAGACAAAATGACCCAAAGTCCACCACCTCAATTTTGGGATGATTCATTGTCTATTCAGGTATTCCAGAGATGCAGGGTACATCAAGTTGATTGTGGAGATTTAATCTGCTGCTCCTGAGGCTGCTGGGAGAGATTCCCCTTTCTCTTCTTTGTTCGCACAGCTCCTGGGGTTCAGCTTTGGATTTGGCCCTGCCTCTGTGTGTAGGTCACCTGAGGGCTTCTTTTCTTCACTCAGACAGGACAGGGTTAAAGTAGCAGCTGATTATGGGGCTCTGGCTCACTCAGGCCAGGGGAGGGATGGGTACGGAATGCGGAACGAGCCTGCAGCGGCAGAGGCCAGTGTGACGTTGCAACAGCCTGAGGCGCACCATGTGTTCTCCTGGGGAAGTTGTCCCTGGATCCTGGCACCCACCCTGGCAGTGGCAGGCTGCACAGGCTCCCAGGAGGGGAGGTGTGAATAGTGAACTCTGCTTGCACACAGGCTTCTTGGTGGCTGCAGCAGCAGCCTTAGCATCTCATGCTTGTCTCTGGTGTCCGTGCTGATAGCTGCAGTTCGCACCCATCTCTGGACCTCGTTTAGGCGGTGCTCTGAATCACCTCTCCTTGTGCACCCCAAAACAATGGTCTCTTGCCTTTTAGGCAGTTCCAAACTTTTTCCCAGACTCCCTCCCGGCTAGCTGTGGCACACTAGCCCCCTTCAGGCTGTGTTCATGCAGCCAACCCCAGTCCTCTCATTGGGATCTGAACTCCAGAGCCGGAGCCTCAGCTCCCAGCCCATGCCCACCCTGGTGGGTGAGCAGAGAAGCCTCTCAGGCTTGTGAGTGCTGGTCAGCACCGATCCTCTGTGAGGGAATCTCTCTGCCTTGCCCTCTGCACCGTTATTGCTGCGCTCTCCTCCATGGCTCTGAAGCTTCCCCCCCCCCCCAACCCCCGTCTCTGCCATTGAAGGGCCTTCCTAGTATATGGAAACTTTTCCTCCTTCACAGCTCTATCCCAGAAATGCAGGTCCTTTCCCTATTCTTTTCTCTCTGTTTTTTCCTTTTCCTTTTGCCCTACTCAGGTACATGGCGGAGTTTCTTGCTTTTGGGGAAGCCTGAGGTCTTCTGCTAGTGTTCAGTAGGTGTTCTGTAGGAGTTGTTCCACAGGCAGATGTATTTCTGATGTATTTGTGGGGAGGAAGGTGATCTCCACATCCTACTCCTCAACATCTTGAAGGTCTCCCCTAGCATCACTCTTTTAAGATCAAACTGGACTTGAAGGGAAAAACTATTATCTAAGAATAAGAGAGTTACTCATAGTGACAATGATTTGATTGACCAGGAAAACATAATGATTTTAAGTAGGTATGCATCAAACAGCACAGGTCACAATACATAAAGCCAAAAATGATAAATAAAAAATAAACACACAAAGACAAAATCACACTGGGAGATTTTTAACACTTCATCTGGGGATGATAGAATAATCTGACACATGAAATATCTATATAGTAGCTTTGAATTAGCTGATTTAAAAAACCTGACCCAATGGTCATATAAAATACTGCACTTAAGAGAATACATAATCTTGTCAAACACACTAAGTAATAAACCCAATCTCAACAAATAACAAAGAATTGATATCATACGGACCATATTTGTAAATAAAAATGAGAGTCAGGAATCAATATTTAAAGATACCTATGAAAAATTCTATATGTCTGAAAATTTTAAAACACTTCTAGGGGCTTCCCTGGTGGTGCAGTGGTTGAGACTCCGCCTGCCGATGCAGGGGACACAGGTTCATTCCCCGGTCTGGGAGGATCCCACATGCCGCGGAGCGGCTGGGCCCGTGAGCCATGGCTAGTGGACGTCCGGAGCCTGTGCTCCGCAACACGAGAGGCCACAACAGTGAGAGGCTCGCATACCAAAAAACTCCCCAAAAAACTCACTTCTAAATAACTATTTAGTCATATTCTAGGTTGTAATAGAAAGTAGAATAAATGTAGACTAGGAAAATAATAAAAATAATACATATTGAACATACTAAGACCATATATGTATATACATCCTTAAGTGATGATGCTAGAAAAGAAGAAAGTCTGAAAATTCATGAGAAAATAATTCATCTAAAAAAGGTAGAAAGGGACTTCATTGGTGGTCCAGTGATTAATCATCTGCCTTCCAAAGCAGGGGACACAGGTTCAATCCCTGGTTGGGGAACTAAGATCCCACATGTTGTGAGGCAATCAAGCCTGCACACCACAAGCACTTAGCACATGGTCCACAACTAGAGAGCCCGCATGCCGCAACTTCAGGGCCCACATGCCCTGGAGCCTGTGCACCAAAACTACAGAACCTGCACACTGCAACAAGGAGCCCGTGCACCACAGTGGGGGATCCTTCATGCTACAACAAATATCCTGCATGCTGCAACTAAGACCCAACACAGCCAAAACTAAAATAAATAAATAAATATTAAAAAAATAAAAAGGTAGAAAAAGAATAATAACATAAATACAAAATAAGTAGATGAAGATGATAATAAAGATAAAAGAAAAAATAGAAAATAAAATATGGTGAGAATAGAGCTAACAACTGGTTATTTAATGAATCTAATAAAGTTGATAACTTTTTGGCAAGATTTATCTAGAAAAAGGGAAAATGCACAAATGAAAGATGTTAAGGATAATGTTGCAACATAGAAACTAATAAGAAGATACTGTCATTTCAATACATTAAAAATTAGACAGATAAAATATTTCACACCAAACAAATAAATCCATATATTAAAAACATACCAAAATATAGCAAGAGATAAAATGATCTCCAGTTTCTTTGATGACACTAGCATAACATTAATTAGAACATGTGACTAGAGCTTCCCTGGTGGTGCAGTGGTTGAGAGTCCCTCTGCCAATGCAGGGGACACGGGTTCGTGCCCCGGTCTGGGAAGATCGCACATGCCGCAGGGTGGCTGGGCCCGTGAGCTGTGGCCGCTGAGCCTGCGCATCCGGAGCCTGTGCACCGCAATGGGAGACGCCACAACAGTGAGAGGCCGGCGTACTGCAAAAACAAGCAAACAAACAAACAAACAAACAAAAAATGTGACTAAAACAGTATAAGAAAAATTACAGTCCCATCTTTTTCTTTAAAATCCTAAACAAAATATTAAACTAAATCCAGCTTGATGTATAACCATAATTAATCATGAGCAAGTTAGGTTTATCTCAGAAATAGAAGGTGGATTTAGTATTATGAAATTATAGCAGTTTACCACATTAATAGATTAAAAGAGAAAAATCATATGATTGTCTCAACAGATGCAGAAGAAAAGTTTTCGGCAACTGCTAACATCGATTCGTGACAAAACTTCATAACAAACTAAGGGAAAGGAGCCACTTTAATTTGGTAGACTATCTTTAGAAACATCCTTCATCAGATTTCATTCTTAGTGAAACATTAAAAGCAACTTCTTTAGAAGTAGACCAGAGTGTTCACTATTCCACCTGTGTTCAACATTGCATTAAGGGTTTTAGCCAGTTCAGTAAAGCAAGAAAACTGTCATAAAAATTGGAATGAAAGAAACAAAACTTGTTATCTGTTACAGTTGCCCTATAGGAATGGAATAAACTCCTGCCAACTAAAGAATGTCCACTCACCATTCAGCTCTACCAGGATAGAGTCATTAGCCACTGTGGGTCACTGACCTTCAACACACCCTGAAAGGATTTCAGGGCAGAGATCAGGAAGGAGACACTCTGTGCTCTAGGAAAACTGGCAGAACAGACCTTCATATAGTTAGATATTTTCAGGAGAAAATTTTATAAACCCAATTTCTTGCATCTTCCCATACTTAGAAAAGCACTAAAATCATTAAATAAGGTATCTGCTCCACGTGACTAGCAGCAACCTTCAACCAAGATGAGTGCTTGATTGCAGGTACCCCTTCTCTGAAGTCACATATATATTGACCTCCCCTCTGCACCCTGCCTCTTCAGAACAGTTCCTCAGAGCTATCTCCTGGACTATAGTCCTCAGTAAGTCCCTCAATAAAACTGGAGCTCACAGCTCTCACGTAGTGGGTTTTTATTTCAGTCAGTACTGCCTACTCAAAATTTGGTTGGGATGTGGAGACTGGTGATACCACACATACACTTAAAGGGTATGAAAATGTTTATTATTCACATAATAAGACTTTCTGGGGAGAGCAAGGCAGGATCCCAAGTTGGTCCAAAAATGGCTTGAGCAATCAGGCCCAGGAAATTGGCCTGTGGTTTTTACGGTGTTTAGTTTTCCATGTGCAAGTCCTGGGGCTTGAGTGGTTCAAATGTCATGCTTGACCACACAGGTTTTCTCATCAGCTTGCTCAGATGTGGGGCAGAGAGGAGGTGGGAGGAGAGTTAAGAGCTGACAGCAGTCAAATATCAAAATTGGAGTCAGACTCTTTATCACACTATTTAGAGACGATATTATTGAAATTAGAAAAGTGAAAACACTGCAGATTAAGTATCAAAATTACTAAAACATAAAACAGTAACATTGCTAGGTATTAAATCTGTAGACAAATTCAGTTGTATTTATATAAACTAGCAGCAACAGGTAGACATTTAGATTAGAAGAAGAAGATTTACAACAGCATCAAAAACTACCTAGAGATGAATCTAACAAAAATATAGGAACTGTCAGAGGGAAATTTATAGAATATTAATAAAAATTACTTTTACAAAATTCAATAACAGAAAGCTCTCAATTCTGCCCAAATTAAATGAAATCTATTCAAAATTCTATTTAAAAGAGCAAAGCCCTATTTTGAAACTTTATTAAAAAGAGCACTGGCTCTTCCATTCTTTGGCTAACTGACACATGCTCTTTCCGCAGAACAATTGGTTTTGGTTGAAATTTGTCACATGGCTCTGCCAAGCTGTGAAAGGCTGCAGAATGTGGGGAAGCAAACAGAATTACTGATAAGCACCATCGTCCCTGCAAAATATCCAGTAAAACTGAGAATGCACAAATCTTCTGACAAAGTTTAGATCATGAAGAAACTCTTGAACATATGCACTAGAAGGTGTTGACTTAAAGGAAGATACACAACATGAGAGTTGTGAGTTTAAGGTTTTTTCAGGGTCTTACTGAGGACCACAGCATGGGAAACAGACTTCCAGATAGTTCCAAAGAATTTCTCTGAAGAGGTAGGGAAGGAGCAAGTATATATATAGATAAATTTTGGGGGGGGGCTAGGAAATAAATGTAGTCAAACCTACATCTTGGTAAAAGATTACTGCCAATCACAAATAACAGATACCTCAAGTTAATGATTTTAGTGCTTTTCTATGTAAGAGAAGATGCAAGAATCTGGGGTCATTGAAATTTCTCTTGAGATATGTATCTTAACTATCTATGGGCTGTTTATCCAAAGCACAGAATACTTCATCCTATTTTTCGTATCCTGAATTCCCCTCAGGGTGCGCTGTCAGTGGGCAACTGTAGTGGGGTGTGATTTAACTCTTCGTTTGGATGATGAGTGACATTCTTAGTTCCTTCTTTTTTTTTTTTTCTTTCCACTGAGGCATATCCAAATCTGTCTTTACCAGCATTGTTCATAATAGCAAAAATGTTGGAAATGATCCAAAGTCCATCAACTGTAGAATGGGTAAATACATTGTACCTTCTCACAATGAAGTATTATCAGTGAGGGCTGGAGTCAGCTATGCTGCCTTGCAAGAGCTAATTGTGCACCTTTCTTCCCAACTCTGCTGGGAGGGGCTTTACTTTACATCACAGAAATGGGCAAATTGTACAAATCAGGGTTTTTGCACTTTGGAGAGCCTGTTGTTAAACATTCACCAACACACCACTGACTGTACTGCAGTAAGGGTGACAAACTATAGCCATATGCACCAACATGGTTAAATCTCTGTGTAATGTGTAATATGTGGAGAAAAAGAATAAAGTTATAGAAGAATACACACAGTATTATCCTACTTATCTAAAGTTTCAAAACTGACAAAAATAAGTACAAGAATAACCAGGCAGTTAAGGAAAAAAAATATCAAAGAAACCAAGGAAATGGTTCATAGCAAATTTTGAATGTGATTATTCAAAGGAGGTAGATCCAGGAGATTGAGAAGAAAGAACACATGAAGGAGGAAGTTTGGTTCATGGCTCTGTTCCATTTCTTGGCTTCAGTCATGGGTCAATGAATAGTCATTTTCTAATAGATCTTTTAATTGTTCATACCTATGTTCATCTGTTCTTTGGTGGGTGACTGGGTGTGTTACATTTAACCACTTACAAAAACTTATAAAATAGTAAAGTTAAAATCAGCACTGGAGAGAATAAAGAGAAAAAATGACAGGTGGAAAGACAAATATTAATAAATGCTGTGGAGGGAACACTGGATTCAGTCTCCTAGAATGCAGGGAAAGAAGACAGAGTTGAAATGAGGAAGGATAAGTGGATGGACATGACACCCAGGTAAATTAGAAGTTGTGGTTCTTCCTTTTGGGTGTGTGGGTGTGGGGAGGGGAGGGATGAGATAAGAGTCATTGATAGAAAATAAACATTTAAAATGGAGAAAATTATACATTAAAAAACCCTCTGATCAAGCAGCTCAAAGGAATGTTTCAGAAAAAATTAATGAAAAGTTATTTATATCTAGATGTACCTGGGGAAAAATTATTTTTTAAAAAGTGGGTCAAGGGAGTCTGATCAAGGATAAAGGAAGAAAAAAAATCACATTGGGTGCAATCTTTTCTGTGTTCCATTTCTTCCGGCACTTGTACTGAAGTGTCCATAGGGTTTTGAAGGTAAATGTTTGTCCCTCCAGTTTGTGTCTAATGGAGCTGTCTTACATGCATTAAGGTAAGTGAAATACACTTTGAGAATGGTCAGGAAATATATTATTCTCATATGATTTATTCCATCAGACCAACCAGGTAATCACAGTGTAAAACTCAAGAAACAGGAAGACCTAGATTTTTTTTTTAAAACATCTTTATTAGGGTATAATTGCTTTACAATGGTGTGTCAGTTTCTGTTTTATAACAAAGTGAATCAGTTATACATATGCATATGTCCCCATATCTCTTCCCTTTTGCATCTCCCTCCTTCCCACCTCCCTATCTCACCCCTCTAGGTGGTCACAAAGCACTGAGCTGATCTCTCTGTGCTATGCGGCTGCTTCCCACTAGCTATCTATTTTACGTTTCGTAGTGTATCTATGTCAATGCCACTCTCTCACTTTGTCCCAGCTTACCCTTCCCCCTCCGCATATCCTAAAGTCCATTCTCTACTAGGTCTGCATCTTTATCCCCGTCTTGCCCCTAGGTTCTTCTGGCTTTTTTTTTTTTTTTTTTTTTTTTTTTTAGATTCCATATATATGTGTTAGCATACAGTATTTGTTTTTCTCTTTCTGACTTACTTCACTCTATATGACAGTCTCTAGGTCCATCCACCTCACTACAAATAACTCAGTTTCATTCCTTTTTATGGCTGAGTAATATTCCATTGTATATATGTGCCACATTTTCTTTATCCATTCATCTGTTGACAGACACTTATGTTGCTTCCATGTCCTGGCTATTGTAAACAGAGCTGCAATGAACATTTTGGTACATGACTCGTTTTGAATTATGATTTTCTCAGGGTATATGTCCAGTAGTGGGATTGATGGGTCATATGGTAGTTCTATTTTTAGTTTTTTTAAGGAACCTCCATACTGTTATCCATAGTGGCTGTATCAATTTACATTCCCACCAACAGTGAAAGAGGATTCCTTTTTCTCCCCACCCCTCCAGCATTTACTGTTTGTAGATTTTTTTGATGATGGCCATTCTGCCCAGTGTGAGATGATATCTCATTGTAGTTTTGATTTTCATTTATCTAATGAGTAATGATGTTGGGCATTCTTTCATGTGTTTGTTCTCAATCTGTATATCTTCTTTAGAGGAATTTCTATTTAGATCTTCTGTCCATTTTTGGATTAGGTTGTTTGTTTGTTTTTGATATTGAGCTGCATGAGTTGCTTTTATGTTTTGGAGATTAATCCTTTGTCAGCTGCTTATTTTGCAAATATTATCTCCCATTCTGAGGGTTGTCTTTTCATCTTGTTTATGGTTTCCTTTGCTGGGCAAAAGCTTTTAAGTTTCATTAGGTCCAATTTGTTTATTTTTGTTTTTATTTCCATTTCTCTAGGAGGCGGGTCAAAAAGGATCTTGCTGTGATTTATGTCATAGTGTTCTGCCTATGTTTTTCCCTAAGAGTTTGATGGTGTCTGGCCTTAAATTTAGGTCTTTAATCCATTTTGAGTTTATTTTTGTGTACTGTGTTAGGGAGTGTTCTAATTTCATTCTTTTATATGTAGCTGTCCAGTTTTCCCAGCACCACTTATTGAAGAGACTGTCTTTTCTCCACTGTATATTCTTGCCTCCTTTATCAAAGATAAGGTGATCTTATGTGTGTGGGTTTCGCTCTGGGATTTCTATCCTGTTCCATTGATCTATATTTCTGTTTTTGTGCCAGTACCATATTGTCTTGATTACTGTAGCTCTGTAGTATAGTCTGAAGTCAGGGAACCTGATTCCCCCAGGTTTGTTTTTCTTTCTCAAAATTGCTTTGGCTTCTTGGGGTCTTTTGTGTTTCCATTCAAATTGTGAAAATTTTTTTCTAGTTCTGTTAAAAATGCCAGTGGTAGTTTGATAGGGATTGCATTGAATCTGTAGATTGCTTTGGATAGTAGAGTCATTTTCACAATGTTGATTCTTCCAGTCCAGGAACACAGTATATCTCTCCATCTATTTGTATCATTTTTAATTTCTTTCAGCAGTATCTTATAATTTTCTGCATACAGGTCTTTTGTCTCCTTAGGTATAGATATTTTATTCTTTTTGTTACAATGGTAAATGGGAGTGTTTTCTTAATTTCACTTTCAGATTTTTCATCATTAGTGTATAGGAATACAAGAGATTTCTGTGCATTAATTTTGTACCCTGCTACTTTACCAGATTCATTGATTAGCTCTAGTAGTTTTCTGGTAGCATCTTTAGGATTCTCTATGTATAATATCATGTCATCTGTAAACAGTGATAGCTTTACTTATTCTTTTCCAATTT
Organism: Grampus griseus; assembly: GCF_964374135.1. Taxonomy (NCBI): domain Eukaryota; kingdom Metazoa; phylum Chordata; class Mammalia; order Artiodactyla; family Delphinidae; genus Grampus; species Grampus griseus. The sequence continues at coordinate 179,979,677 of NC_139017.1, read as the reverse complement.
AGATTCCTTTTATTACTTTTTCTTCTCTGATTGCTGTGGCTAAAACTTCCAAAACTATGCTGAATAATAGTGGTAAGAGTGGGCAACCTTGTATTGTTCCTGATCTTAGTGGAAATGGTTTCAGTTTTTCACCATTGAGGACAATGTTGGCTGTGGGTTTGTCATATATGGCCTTTATTATGTTGAGGAGAGTTCCCTCTATGCCTACTTTCTGGAGGGTTTTTATCATAAATGGGTGTTGAATTTTGTCAAAAGCTTTCTCTGTATCTATTGAGATGATCATATGGTTTTTCTCCTTCAACATCTTAATATGGTGTATCATGTTGATTGATTTGTGTATATTGAAGTATCCTTGCATTCCTGGGATAAACCCCACTTGATCATAGTGTATGATCCTTTTAATGTGCTGTTGGAATCTGTTTGTTAGCATTTTGTTGAAGATTTTTGCATCTATGTTCATCAGTGATATTGGCCTGTAGTTTTCTTTTTTTGTGACATCTTTGTCTGGTTTTTGTGTCAGAGTAATGGTGGCCTCGTAGAATGAGTTTGGGAGTGTTCCTCCCTCTGCTATATTTTGGAAGAGTTTGAGAAGGACAGGTGTTAGCTCTTCTCTAAATGTTTGATAGAATTCACTTGTGAAGCCTTCAGGCCCTGGGTTTTTTTTTGTTGGAATTTTTTTTTTTTTTTTTTTTTTTTTTTTTTTTTTTTTGCAGTATGTGTGCCTCTCACTGTTGTGGCCTCTCCCATTGTGGAGCACAGGCTCTGGATGCACAGGCTCAGTGGCCATGGCTCACAGGCCCAGCCACTCTGTGGCATGTGGGATCATCCTGGACCGGGGCATGAACCTGCATCCCCTGCATCAGCAGGTGGACTCTCAACCACTACGCCACCAGGGAAGACCTGTTGGAAGATTTTTAATCACAGTTTCTATTTCAGTGCTTGTGATTGGTCTGTTCATATTTTCTATTTCTTCCTGGTTCAGTCTCGGAATATTGTGCATTTCTAAGAATTTGTCCATTTCTTCCAGGTTGTCCATTTTATTGGCATATAGTTGCTTTTAGTAATCTCTCATGATCCTTTGTATTTCTGCAGTGTCAGTTGTTGCTTCTCTTTTGTCATTTCTAATTCTATTGATTTGGGTCTTCTCCCTTTTTTTCTTGATAATTCTGTTTAATGGTTTATCAATGTTGTTTATCTTCTCAAAGAATCAGCTTTTAGTTTTATTTATCTTTGCTCTCATTTCTTTCATTTCTTTTTCATTTATTTCTGATCTGGTCTTTATGATTTCTTTTCTTCTGCTAATTTTGGGTTTTTTTTGTTCTTCTTTCTCTAACTGCTTTAGGTTTACAGTTAAGTTTTTTATTTGAGATTCTTCTTGTTTCTTAAGGTAGGCTTGTATAGCTATAAACTTCCCTCTGAGAACTGCTTTTCCTGTGTCCCATAGGTTTTGGGTCGCTGTGTTTTCATTGTAATTTATTTCTAGGTGTTTCTTTATTTCCTCTTTGATTTCTTCAGTGATCTCTTGGTTATTAAGTAGTGTGTTGTTTACCCTCCACGTGTTTGTATTTCCGACAGATTTTTTCCTGTAATTGATATCTAGTCTCATAGCATTGTGGTCAGAAAAGATACTTGATACGATTTCAGTTTTCTTAAATTTACCAAGGCTTGATTTGTGACCCAAGATATGATCTATCCTGAAGAATGTTCCATGAGCACTTGAGAAGAATGTGTATTCTGTTGTTTTTGGATGGAATGTCCTATAAATATCAATTAAGTCCATTTTGTTTAATGTACCTTTTAAAGCTTGTGTTTCCTTATTTATTTTCACTTTGGATGATCTCTCCATTGGTGAAAGTGGGGTGTTAAATTTCCCTACTATGATTGTGTTACTGTTGATTTCCCGTTTTATGGCTGTTAGTATTTGCCTTATGTATTGAGGTGCTCCTGTGTTGGGTGCATAAATATGTACAATTGTTATATCTTCTTCTTGGATTGATCCCTTGATCATTATGTAGTTTCCTTCTTTGTCTCTTGTAAAACTCTTTGTTTTAAAGTCCATTTTGTCTGATATGAGAATTGCTACTCCAGATTTCTTTTGATTTCCATTTGCATGAAATATCATTTTCCGTCCCCTCACTTTCAGTCTGTATGTGTCCCTAGGTCTGAAGTAGGTCTCTTGTAGACAGCATGTATACAGGTCTTGTTTTTGTATCCATTCAGCCAGTCTGTCTTTTGTTTGGAGCATTTAATCCATTTACATTTAAGGTAATTATCGTTATGTATGTTCCTATTACCATTTTCTTAATTGTTTTGGGTTTATTATTGTAGGTCTTTTCCTTCTCTTGTATCTCCTGCCTAGAGAAGTTCCTTTAGCATTTGTTGTAAAGCTGGTTTTGTGGTGCTGAATTCTCTTAGATATTGCTTGTCTGTAAAGCTTTTAATTTATCCATCCACTCTGAATGAGATCCTTGCTCACTAGAGTAATCTTGGTTGTCAGTTTTCCTCTTTCATCACTTTAAATATGTCCTGCCACTCCCTTCTGGCTTGCAGAGTTTCTGCTGGGAGATCAGTTCTTAACCTTATGGGGATTCCCTTATGTTTTACTTGTTGTTTTTCCCTTGCTGCTTTTAATATTTGCTCTTTGTATTTAAGTTTTGATAGTTTGATTAATATGTATCTTGGTGTGTTTCTCCTTGGATTTATCCTGTATGGGACTCTCTGTGGTTCCTGAACTTGATTAACTATTTCCTTTCCCATATTAGGGAAGTTTTCAACTATAATCTCTTCAAATATTTTCTCAGTCCCTTTCTTTTTCTCTTCTTCTTCTGGGACCCTTATAATTCAAATGTTGGTGCATTTAATATTGTCCCAGATGTCTCTGAGACTGTCCTCAATTCTTTTCATTATTTTTTCTTTATTCTGCAATGCAGTAGTTATTTCCATTATTTTATCTTCCAGGTCACTTATCCATTCTTCAGCCTCAGTTATTCTCTTATTGATCCCTTCTAGAGAATTTTTAATTTCATTTATTGTGTTGTTCATCTCTGTTTTTTTTTTGCTCTTTAGTTCTTCTAGGTCTTTGTTAAATGTTTCTTGTATTTTCTCCACTCTATTTCCAAGATTTTGGATCATCTTTACTATCATTGCTCTGAATTCTTTTTCAGGTAGACTGCCTATTTCCTCTTCATTTGTTAGGTCTGGTGGGTTTCTGCTTTGCTCCTTCATCTGCTGTGTGTTTCTCTGTCTTCTCATTTTGCTTAGCTTATTGTTTTGGGGGTCTCCTTTTCGCAGGCTGCAGGTTCATAGTTTCCGTTGTTTTTGGTGTCTGCCCCCAGTGGCTAAGTTTGGTTCAGTGGGCTGTGTAGGCTTCCTGGTGGAAGAGACTAGAGCCTGTGTTCTGGTGGATGAGGCTGGATCTTGTCTTTCTGGTAGGCAGGTCCATGTCTGGTGGACAGAGGGAATCATTATGATTTTCGGCAACCCCTGTGCTAATGGATGGGGTTGTATTCCTGTCTTGCTAGTTGTTTGGCATAGGGTGTCCAGCAGTGTAGCTTGCTCATCATTGAGTGGAGCTGGTTCTTGGCATTGAGATGGAGATCTCTGGGAGATTTTTGCCGTTTGATATTACGTGGAGCTGGGAGGTCTCTTGTGGACCAGTGTCCTTAAGTTGGCTCTCCCACCTCAGTGGCACAGCCCTGACATCTGGCTGCAGTACCAAGAGACTGTCCTCCACACAGCTCAGAATAAAAGGGAGAAAAAAAGAAAGAGAGAAAGAAGAAGCTAAATTAAAATAAAGTAAAATAAAATTAATTTATTAAAGTAAGAAATAAAAAATAATTATTAAGAAAAAAATTTTTTAAGTAAAAAGTTAAAAAAAGAAACAATGGACAGAGAGAACCGTAGGACAAATGGTAAAAGCAAAGCTATACAGACAAAATCACACACAGAAGCATACACATACACACTCACAAAAAGAGAAAAAAGGGAAATATATATATATATATATATATATATATATATATATATATATATATATATATATATATATATATATCATTGCTCCCAAAGTCCACCTCCCTAATTTGGGATGATTTGTTGTCTATTCGGGTATTCCACAGATGCAGGGTACATGAAGTTGATTGTGGAGATTTAATCTGCTGCTCCTGAGACTGCTGTGAGAAATTTCCCTTTCTTTTCTTTGTTCGCACAGCTCCTGGGATTCAGCTTTGGATTTGGACCCGCCTCTGCGTGTAGGTCGCCTGAGGGCGTCTTTTCTTCGCTCAGACAGGACGGGGTTAAAGGAGCCGCTGATTCGGAGGTTCTGGCTTACTCAGGCCGGGGGGAGGGAGGGGCGCGGATGCGGGGTGGGCCTGCAGTGGCAGAGGCCAGTGTGACGTTTCACCAGCCTGAGGTGTGCAGTGCGTTCTCCCAGGGAAGTTGTCCCTGAATCACGGGACCCTGGCAGTGGTGGGCTGCACAGGCTCCCGGGAGGGGTGGGGGGAAGTGACCTGTGCTCGCACACAGGCTTCTTGGTGGTGGCAGCAGAAGCCTTAGCGTCTCATGCCCGTCTCTGGGGTCCACACTTTTAGCCACGGCTCGTGCCCGTCTCTGGAGCTCCTTTAAGCAGCGCTCTTAATCCCCTCTCCTCATGCACCAGGAAATAAGGAGGCAAGAAAAAGTCTCTTGCCTCTTTGGCAGGTCCAGACTTTTCCCCTGACTCCCTCCCGGCTAGGCTAGCCGTGGTGCACTAACCCCCTGCAGGCTGTGTTCACGCCGCCAACTCCAGTCCTCTCCCTGCGCTCCGACTGAAGCCCGAGCCTCAGCTCCCAGCCCCACCCATCCCTGCAGGTGAGCAGACAAGCCGCTCGGGCTGGTGAGTGCCGGTCAGCACCAATCCTCTGTGCGGGAATCTCTCTGCTTTGCCCTCTGCACCCCTGTTGCTGCGCTCTCCTTTGCGGCTGCAAAGCTCCCCCTCCACCACCCACAGTCTCCGCCCGCAAAGGGGCTTCTAGTGTGTGGAAACCTTTCCTCCTTCACAGCTCCCTCTCACTGGTGCAGGTCCCGTCCCTATCCTTTTGTCTCTGTTTATTCTTTTTTCTTTTACCCTACCAAGGTACGTGGAGAGTTTCTTGCCTTTTGGGAGGTCTGAGGCCTTCTGCCAGCGTTCAGTAGGTGTTCTGTAGGAGTTGTTCCACAGGTAGATGTATTTCTGATGTAGCTGTGGGGAGGAAGGTGATCTCTGCATCTTACTCTTCCACCATCTTGAAGCTCCACCCCAGCCCTAGCTTTAAAGAAATCTGTTTCCTTGGCACCAAACTCATAAAGCAAAGGTAGATTGTGTTATGTTATCCTTCATCTGCATCTACAATGCATCAGAATATCTAACCTGTAGGGTATCCTTTACTCCACAAGTCAGATGGGGGCTTGTGATATTTAAAGAGCAAATAAACAAAATATAAAAATATAAATAAAAGCACCTGTTTTGAATGATACAAATGAATTTATTTACAAAAGATAAACAGACTCACAAACTTAGAAAACAAATTTATGGTTACCAAAGGGGAAAGATGGGGGGAGGGAGGATAAATTAGGAGTTTGGGATTAACAGATACACACTACTATATAGAAATAGTTAACCAACAAGGACATACTGTATAGTACAGGGAACTCTACTCAATATTCTGTAATAACCTATATGTGAAAAGAATCTGAAAATATAATCTATATACATATAGATGTATATCTGAATCACTTTGCTATATACCTGAAACTAACACTTTTTTTTTTTTTTTTTTTTTTTTGTGGTACGCGGGCCTCTCACTGTTGTGGCCTCTCCCGTAGTGGAGCACAGGTTCCGGATGTGCCAGCTCAGCAGCCATGGCTCACGGGCCCAGCCGCTCCACGGCATGTGGGATCCTCCCGGACCGGGGCACGAACCCGTGTCCCCTGCATCGGCAGGCGGATTCTCAACCACTGTGCCACCAGGGAAGCCCAAAACTAACACATTTTAAATCAACTATACTCCAATATTAAAAAAAAAATTTTTTAAAACACCTTTTTTTGTTCTATTCTTGCATTTATTAAACAATGTCTAAATTTATTCTCTTGTTTTTATTTTCCAGCTGTATGCTGTGGAGCACCAGGGTGGCACACAGACGCCTCAGAGGTGCTGCAGGTTTAAAACTTAATAAAAACAAATTGTGTGTTCAGATATGTTCTATGCTAAAATTTAACTTATTGATGACACTCCCAACACATTGCCTTGGATAATGACCTCAGAGTAAGCTGAGAATTGATCTGTTCCCTGCATCCTCACGCTTTTAAACTTCTAAGTGTGTCGCTGACCCAGCAGGTTGTACTGTGCAAGCATCCATTTACAATTTGGGAAATTTTATGTCCATTCTCACAACACCATGGAAACAGGCGAACTTCTTTAGCACGTGTGTGTTTTGAGTGATGGCGGACTCAGGCTTGGCTGAGTCTATTTCTGACTCTGTGTAACCACCACTCTGGAAATACCAAGAGCAGCTCATTACATCAGAACTATATTATAAATATTTTATTTATTTATTTATTTATTAACACTTACTGTAAATCTTAGGTGTTCCCGTGTTGGCTTTTATATTCTCTTGAAGGAATATAAGAAGAGACCGTATTTGTGGATTCAGCTCTGAAACAAAACTGTCTGACAAGTCCTCTTTTTAAACAGCCAACAGATGTGCTGGGGAAATGTGTGTGAATTTGTTATTTGCAGTGCTCCTTGCCTTTGAGGGCAGGTGAGTATTCAACAGATTTAATGTTTGCTCAGTGTAAATAGTCATGCTCTGGTGGTGGCTTTTAGTATTAGAAGAGGAGTGTGGGATGCAAAAGCAGAGAATCAGGGTCCTGACAATCCTACGGAGAGGTTTGCTCTGGGAGAGAAGGTGGAGGTGTCTGCTAGCTGGTTGGGGGAGGAGGTGAGAATATGGAGGACCTTTTTTTTTGTATTTATGAAGGGCAGAATTATGGATTTTTTTTTCTTTTTCATGCTTCTCTGGACTTCCCAAAGTTTCTGCAATGAGGATACACTGCTTTCCTTAGTTATAAGATACACTTTATTTATCTATTTATGTGACTGCCCTGGGTCTTGGTTGTGGCATGTGGGATCTTTGGTTGTGGCATGTGGGATCTTTTAGTTGCAGCATGTGGGATCTTTCAGTTGCAGCATGTGGGATCTAGTTCCCTGACCAGGGATCGAACGTGGGCTCCCTGCATTGGGAGTGTGGAGTCTTAACTGCTGGACCACCAGGGATGTCCCATAAGATACACTTTAAAAGCAGTATACGTAATTATGTATCATCTGTGTGATGCCAGACACATAAAATATGGCTTGAATCAGCAACAGTGCACATGGGCTCAGAACAAAAGGCTGGCTGGCACTGGCTAGCCCAGCCTCAGCTCTCAGGAAGTCAGCTAAGAGGTGCATGGGCTGCAGAGGTTTCTCCTACTCTTCTCTACCTTGGTTGGAAAATGCCACCGCCTTCTGAGCAGGAACTGCCTTATTCACCATTGTACAGATGTTCCTCAACCCAATAGACCCATCATAAATTGAAAATATCATTAAAGAAAAAAGTGCATTTAATACACCTAATCTATTGAATGTTGTGGCTTATCCTAGCCTACCTTAAATGTGCTTAGAACACTTACATTAGGCTACAGTTGAGCAAAATCATCTAACACAAAGCCTATTTTATAATAAAGTGTTGAATATCTCATATAATTGATTGAACACTGTACTGAAAGTGAAAAGCAGAATGGTTGTCTGGGAACAGAGTGATTGTAAGTGTATTGCTTTTTTACCCTCGGGATCTCGAGGCTGACTGGGAGCCAAGGCTGCCTCTGCCCAGCGTCACAGAAGAGCATTGTACTGTATACCACTAGTCTGGGAAAAGATCCACATTCAAACTTTGAAGTACGGTTTCTACTCAATGCAGATTGCTTTCACACCATCATAAAGTAAAAAAATTCTAAGTCGAACCATCGTTAAGTCAGGGGACAATCTTTGTTCCTAGGACCTAGCATACTCCTTCATGCATAACTGCTCTTCAGTAAACATTTGTTGCAAGTGAAAAGGTAATTTTCAGAAGAAGATAAAATCATGACCCTCCTACAGGTATAAAAACGAACACTTGTTAATGATTTTATTTTACTCATAGGATATGAAGGAACTAGGTAGATGTTATAACCTGTTCAAAGGAAAAGTCAAAACAGCACAAATTTATATCTAATAAGGGCATGTTGAAATGAGTTGTGAAGAGAGACAAAATTGTTTTTTTACAAAGGGGGAGGAAGCCAATTTAAACCACTATCAGGCAGCATAATCTTTACATACCTATAATTTTCCTACAATTTGCCAATGGTTGCCAAATAGTTCAAAGATAATGGACAGGACTAGACTCTGATAACCCAGAAGGGCAGGATACAGGCCATGAAGTTTTCTGCAAACGAATGAATCACTGATGTCATCTTGACAAGTAGAAAAGAGAACCTTAATCAGTAAAAATACCTTTAAATCAGGATCCTTAGTACAAGGTATTAGTGATCACTTTTAAGACAAAACATTGTGATCACTTTTAAGACAACGCATTGTGTTCCCAAGTTGTGTGTCTGTCTGCTTTGTGAAGACACAGGGACTGGGTTGTGTTCTTGTTTAGTGTCCTTGTGCTGCAGGGAGTAGTCACAGGGCAAACTCTGCCCTGAGGATTTTGATCACATACTGTGAACATCCCTATCCAAAGCAGGCTTATCTGTAGCAACATGCTACTCCAGAATTGTACCTTATATTTGTTAGATTTCACATGCAGCCAATGGCTTCTACTCCCAGTGTGCTCACTTTACAAGCCAAAACTGGTCCTGATGCTCTTATTCATAACTGCTGGAGCAGGACCCGACAGGTAGCCAACCCTGACTGTGATATTTCCACTGCCTGACTGATTACCTGGCATGAAGCTTCCACATTTAGGCTGCAGTTAGCAACTGTGCATTGATTGTGTGGCTGATACAGAAGTGGGGGGAACTCAACCTTGCTCAGCACCTGTTTGTTCTGTTGGGAATGAAGGCTTTTTGCAGGCAGGGAGCGGAGTGGTTCCAAGTAGCTTTTGTTTGGAAATAAAATGACTGGCATCCTTCTCAATGAGTAGAATTCAGTAGCAATTTTATTTAAAATAATAATAAATTAAAGTGTCCATTTGCTCATTAAATTTTTACAAAGTACCAGGCAGTGTGCCAGTGGTATCATATGTAATATATCTGATCATTATAACCAAGCTGGGAGCTTTGAGTTCATCCATCCATCCATCCACCCATCCACCCATCAATCCATCCACCCATCCATCCAACCAACCATCCATCCAACCATCGATCCATCCATCCATCCATCCACCCATCCATCCATTCATCCATTCAACCATCCATCCATCCAACCATCCATCCATCCATCCACCCATCCATTGTTTATCAAATTCCATTCTATGGAGCAAGAGTTGTACTAGCCACACAGCAAGATGAACAAGACAAACACTGCCTCTGCCCTCGGGGAGCTAACTCAATCCATCATCAAATCTCATTGGCTCTATGTTCAAAATATATCAAAAATCTGATCACTTCTTGCCACCCCATTTCTACGACCCTGCTTGAGCTTTCACAATCCTTAGAAAGACCTGAAAGGGCCTCACAGCCTTGTCCTGCCTTGTCCTCTCTCACTTTGTTTCTTAAGTCTCGCCTCCCTCCTCAGTCTGCTCCAAGCACACTGGACTCCTTACTGAGTTACTTTCAGGATATGAGACATGGGCTGCCCTACAACTTTTGCATGGACTCCTTGTCCTCTCATCCTGGCCCATTTTTCCCCTAGAAAACAACTTGGCAGACATGATCACCTCCTTCACACCTATGCTGAATTGTCCCTTTCCAATACCTTAACAAGGGCAACCTAACTCCCATTTCCAGCACTCTTAACCCTCCTTACTAGCTCGACTTTGCCTTTTGTCCATTCTAGGCAAGGATTTATTTAAAATATGTCTCTTTAGGCCTACTGGGATGTAAACTCCTTGAGGACAGTGATATTTGCCTCTTTTGTTCCTTGATGTGCCCCAGATGCTCATAAAAATGCCCAACATAGGGTAAAACTCAACAAGTTCTTACTGAATGGATGGATGAATGGATGGATGGTTGGATGAATGAATAGTCTAAGCAAGGAGAGTTAAGCTAGCACAGTGGTTTTCAACCAGGGACCAATTTTGCCCTGGAGGTGATGAAGGACTTCAAAATACTCCATCCCCCAAATATGCCACTTTGGTATAAAGATTACTGTAAGCTAAACACATTTGAGATTAAACAGGTGCAGGGTTCTCCTTGCCCCGTCCCCTTACCTGACTAAAAGTAGCAACTTTGGGGAAATAAGACTGCCATAAATTCCTCTTAAGGGTGGATTTACTCCCAGAAGCAGTAAATAAAACTCATCAAAATCCCTTTCACAGGGAATTTTTCAGATCGTAGGTGATTGCTAAGTAGAGGGACAATGTTAGTTTGTTTCAGAGGCAACTTTTCTTATCACATAAATTTTGCCCACCCATTGAGCAATAACAACTGCTAAATGCACACCTACCTGCTAATAACAGCCCCGATGGGAGAATGCTCTATGGTACATGATGTGTATTTACACTTGTCTCTCACTTGGTCCAGTTTGGTCATGGGCCCTGCCTATTTGGAAGCTTTCATTGCAAGGTGCTCCCTAATGTGTCCCAAGGCAGCATGGGACCATGAACAGCCATCTCAGAGCCAGGACTTGCTACTGCACCTGCACCTTCTGAGCCACATCCTCAACAGCCTCAGCCCCTCTCACCTCCATCTATCAGACTACCTTGATCCCTTTTGTTAAAGACTGTATTTGCTTCAGTACTTCTTTACTTAATAGGAGTTCACACATCATACCAAATGTGTAAGTGATTCTTAAGGACTTGTTTTTTATTGATGCTCTGGTTATAAAATGGAATAGGTTTTGAATAGTTGTCCCTGTACCCTAATGTTCCTATTAGCATGTTCTCTTCAACCCCACAAATTTTTAGAACTTTAGTTCCCAGGAATAGAGATGTGGTGTTTTGGTAGTTCGAATTATTTATTCAAAGTGCTTGCTACCCCTCCCTAATGGAGTTGTTGCTTAGGAGGGCACCCCTCTGATGCCCTTTCCTGTGAGATGAGACAAGTATATCCCTATTACTTCCAGGCTTGGTCATATGACTTGTTTTGGCCAATGAAATGTGACAGGAAGTGACATACCCATAAATCAGATCTGGGTGAAAACTTTAAGAGCTGTTTAAGAGGGGTTCTGTCATTCCTCCTTTTACTCTGTTCTAATCTGAGTAGTGGAGTCTGGATCAGAGAAGCTGCCTCGACATGAATGGAGAAAACATGGAGATGAGCTGAAGCCAACCCACAAAAAGCCGTGTAAGGTGAGTGGGAAGAACGTTTTGTATCCATAAGCCACTGAGATTTGGGGGCTGTTTGTTACCATGGCATAACTAATGAAAGCTGACAGAAGCATACATTTCATCAGGAATACCTGTGATTACTCAGTCCCAGGATAACTAACAACAGACCTCCCTTGCACGGAGCAAGCCTTTCACCACCTGGCAGGTGGCAGACTTAAGAACAGTGTTAAGGGCTGAACTGTGGGCCCCCAAATTCATGTCAAAAGCCTTAACCCCCCCAATGTGGCTATATTTAAGAGGTAATTAAAGTTAAGTGACATCATAAGGGTGGGGTCCTTATCCAATAGAACTGGTGCCCTTATAAGAAGGGGAAGAGATACTGAGGCTTTTCTCTTGCTGCACCAACAGAGAGAAGATCACATGAGACACAGGCAGAGGGGGACACACAGAAACGAGGAAGGGAGCTTCACCAGGAACTGGTCCTTCAACACCTTGATCTTGGACTTCCAGCCTCCAGAACTGTGAGAGGATACATGTCTGTTATTTTGCTCCCCACCTTCCTGCCCCTCAGCCTGTGGTGCTCTGCTATGGAGCCCAAGCTGACTAATCCAGACAGACAGATCTCCAGAAGAGGAGGGAAGAAAAGGGATAATCTGGTCACTCTCAGTTCCTTCCCCCAAACTCACTAATCAGGGAAGTCCCTTCCTCCCTGGTGAATGTGGAAATGGCAGGGAGACTCCAGGGTGTCAGTCTAAAGAAGTTCCTCCATGAAAACACGAAGAGTGGGCAAAAGGTGGGGCCATGCCCTCTTCTATCAAGGGGGATGGGATGGACTTTGCAGTAATCCTTGTGCCGATGAGTGCCAGTGAGAATATAAATCATAGATGGACTGAGAGTGAGGGGTGATGGGTTACAATATGGACAGATTGGACTGGGAAAAAGCAAAGGTCAGCCCCAGGCAATAGAGAGATGGTTGTGATGAACACCATGAGAGGGACACAGGAGGAGGAACAAGCTCTTGGAGAAAGACAGCTCACTCTCAGACTCATGGCCCCCAAAATCTGTGGTGCTGCCCAGTAGCAATGTTCTTAATTGGGTAGGTTTGGAGGTGGAGATGTTATTGTTGTTTCACCAAGCTGATTGCTCTTCCTGCACCCTCTACTCTCGTATTGGTGGGGTTGCATCCACGTGGCTAAGTTCTGGCCAGAAGATATGGGTTGAACTAGCAGCAGTCTCTACATTCTTCTGCTTGAGTTGCCATAAAAAAGCACCATAGACCAGGTGGCTTAAACAACAGAAGTCAATTTTCTCCCAGCCCTGGAGGCTGGAAGTCGAAGATCAAGGTGTGGGCACGCTTGGTTTCTCCCGATGCTTCTCTCCTTGGCTTGCCAATGGCCATCTTCTCCCTGTGTCTTCACATGATCATCCTTCTTTGTGTGTCTGTGTTCTGATCTCCTCTTCTTATGAGGACAGTACCTTATTTTTTTTTAATTAGGGTCTACCCATAAGACCTCATTTTAACTTAATACCTCTTTATTTCTTTTTTACAGTAGATCCTTATTGGTTATCTATTTTAAATATAGCAGTGCGTACATGTCAATCCCAAACTCCCAATCTATCCCTCCCCTGCACCCTTCCCCCGGTAACCATAAGTTCATTCTCTAAGTGAAGTAAGTCAGACAGAGAAAGACAAATATCATATGATATCGCTTATATGCAGAATCTAAAAAAAAAAAAGGTACAAATGAACTTATTTACAAAACAGAAGCACACTCATAAACTTAATCCCTCTTTAAAAGTCTTATTTCCAAATACAGTCACATTCTGAGATAGTGGGGTTAGGATTTCAACATATAAAAATTAACCACTTGGGGGGAATCCAATTTGGCATAAACAACCATTTTCTGGCTTAACTTTTAAAATACCTTGCTTGATCATCCAGCCCTGTCAAACAGTGCTGTGGAGAATTTCAAGGCCACTGTTATTGATGGCATGCCTGTAAGATGAATAAGGATACGGGGCATGCACAGTTTTGCATATAGGTCTTTATGGGGTTAACTGACCGTGATGTTTTTTTGTTTTTGTCTGTTTTTCACCACAGTCTAGCTTAGCCTGCCTGATTTATGGACACATAAACATCTGTAACTCAGGAGCTGTCTGGCTAGAAATACAGATCTGTGTGTCCTCAATAATACAAATGGAAATTAATGCCATCTGAGTAGATGGAATTAGCCATCCAAGGATCACTGTTGCAGAAGCGAGGAGAAGAGAGTGGATGTTCCAGAGTAGCAGCTAGTGGAAAAGAGGGATAGTGGAGGGTAGGTACTTATGGTAGCAGCTGGAGAAAAAAAAAATGTGCATCCAAGGGATTTTATTTAAGATTAAACCTTCTCGCCTCATGTTTAAATGTTGATGAGAAGCGGCTTGGTTGAAAACATATGAGTGGGACTAATTAGGGATTAAAGTCCTTGAGAAAGTGGAAGGAGAGAGAAAATAAAAGCCAGAGAATGTGCAGAGAGCTTCATTTTAACCCGGTAAATAGCCACTTCTTTCAGTGAATTAAGAGCAGGAACAAAGAGAGAAGAGGGTGTGGGTGAGGGAACTGGACTTGTAGAGCTGGTGATAGGAGAGGGAGTTTCCAACACTGACTTGTTCCACACATTCTCATCAGGCATCTACTCTGTGTCAGGCACTTGCACGATGATGAGGTGGGAGAGAGGGGGCTGATGAGGGATGGGGGAGGTGGGTATAGCATGGGAGGTAACAAGTCCCGTTATGCCAAGATTTGCAGGTGTCTCTCCGGTGTTGGAGTATCTGCACTGGGTCTAGATGAGGAAGTGGAAACAGTGACACACCAAACAAGTCACTGGGTCCCATGGAGAGGCAGGAGTGACTTTAGCTTCCTAACTGGGCTCTATGTCTCTAAAACTCAACTGTATTCCAGATACTCAGAGGCAGACAGAAGCCAGGAACTCAAGGCCACGCTGGACAGAATGGCTCCTTCTTCTTCTCCAGCTGTCACACATCCTGACTGAGTCTCAACTGCTACTCCTGTCCCTCCCTCTCCATCCCCATTCCTACCACCCTGGTCCATCCACTCGGCCTCTTGCACTTTCAACACTGCACTGAGCAGAATGAGGTAGGGGCTCCTTTTTGGGAAATGAAGGAAGAAGTGATGTGATCCAGGTGGACAAATCAATTATCGGCGCTGAAGCTGAGGGGTTATGTGTGTCCTGTGAAGTGCCAAGATTGCCACCCCTGCTCTCCTTTCATTTTTCTCCCAAACCTTCCTGCTTGACAAAGGTGGTTTCCAGGTAATTATGTGCCACAAATGCATCTAATGAACAGGTATCTACCTGGTTTTGTTCAACATGGCTGTTATGGACTGAATATTTGTGTCCCCCCAAAATTAATATGTTGAAGTCCTAACCCCAAATATAGTGGTATTTGGAGATGGGGCCTTTGGAAGGTGTTGACAAAAAAACTAATCAGTCAATCTAAGAAAGATATGGAAAATGTATTTGAGCCAAATTTGAGGATTATAACCCAAGAAGAGCATCTCAGAAAGCTCTGAGAACTGTTCCGCCCATTAGAAGTCAAGGTACAGTAACGCAAGTTTTTTTGAGACAGAAGGCTGTACGTTGAATCATGTATTATTGACAGTTTACACAATCCAGATCTAAGACTCACTGTGACTCCATACAATATCAGGAAGGAATGTTATCTTTTAAGACATTGTCTTATTGGTGCTAGGATACCGTTTCTCTTTATGGTGAGCAGGTATTTCTGCCAATGGGGGAGGTCGGTCGATGCCTAATGCAGATACACAATGCACAGTCGAGGGGATAGAGGAGGCCAGAGGGCAGAGAAAAATTTTTTATGTTTAATTTTTTCTTGTTTTGCCATAAAATATGAATTTTATTTCACAGAGATGATTAGGTTTAGATGAGATCATGAATGTGGTGTCCCCATGACGGGAATAGTGCCCTTATAAGAAAAGATACCAGAGACAGTGAGACATAGCTGAAAGGCAGCCATCTGCAAACCAGGAAGAGAAGCCTCACCAGAACCCAACCACGTCAGCACCCTGATTGTGGATGTCCAGCCTCCAGAACTATGAGGAATAAATGTCTGTTGTTGTCATCCACTCTATGGTATTTTGTTATTTTGTTATGGAAGTTCGAGCTGACTACTACTATAGTTTATAATTTTTAAAGAATAATAAACCTAAAGCAAGAGACCTCCAAGTGTTTGATTATGTCTTTATTATTTTTGTTATTATTGGTGGGATTTGGGTTAAGACGCTAGCAGTGTTATTTTTTTCATTCGTTCTATTTTTTCTGCACCTTGCAAATACCCTATCATAAGCATGCATTTTAAATACAAAAAAAAAGTTTTCAGGGCTTCCCTGGTGGCGCAGTGGTTGGGAGTCTGCCTGCCGATGCAGGGGACACGGGTTCGTGCCCAGATCTGGGAAGATCCTGCATGCCGCAGAACGGCTGGGCCCGTGAGCCATGGCCGCTGAGCCTGCGCGTCCGGAGCCTGTGCTCCGCAACGGGAGAGCCACAGCAGGGAGAGGCCCGCGTACCACAAAAAAAAAATAAATAAAAAGTTTTCAGACATTGTTTAATAACTTAGAAAACATGGAAAGATTTACCTATACCTAGCATCTAAAGTGTTATTGCTTCTGAAATTGAGCACTAATTTTAGAGATAAATATTTTGGTAGTTAAGCTGAAAAGGAAGATTTTTATGTAACGCAGAATTTATCTGATCAAGGAATGCATAAAATGCTGCTGGAGAGAAACTTGGAGCCACTTTCCAGAAGGAATCCACATAAATTCTGATGTAAGAGATATGCGTTAACATAACAAGTAATGTCTGACTATTGGTGTGGGGAAGAAATAAAAATATTTTTCAAATGGACATCACTTTTATTCCCCTTCAATGAAAGTTGAGGAGGTAGTGTTATGTCAGGACATTTTACACAAATTATAGATGTGTTATGGGATCCAAGTAAAATGTTTTCTAAAGGTCTAACATTATCCATGGACACGCTGTGAGAAACTACAAGAATGAGCACTTAACACTGACAGTCTCTCTGAAAACATCAAAAGCCCCAGGTGAGTAATTTTTAGAGAGTGCTATATATATTGCAGGCAGAAAGTTCTGGAAGTTGGCCAAATAGGAAGCAAGCTCCTTCCTCCAGACTCCACATGAATAAAGTTAGACAATCAGAACACTCAAGTCTTCTCAATTTGTTCCCTGGAGTTTGTTGAAAGAACTCCAGGCCAGAAAGCCATGACTTTGGTTTCCTTCTTGTGGGAGACCCACAGGTACACTCATCAAGGATGCAGGTCCATGAGCCCCAGGTGGGGCTCTTGGGAACCTGCTTCCAGACAGTATATTCTATGCTCTGTGTTGATGGAGGTTGCTTGGAAGGTGACCATCCAGTGTGAAGGGGAGCCACGTGGCTAGCCCAACCCAACTTGTGCCTAAATCATTGTGCTGAAAAATGGCAGGCCTCCTGGGCTTGAATGAATATAATTTTCTAGAAGGACTTGAATATTTGGGGATCACTGAATAGAACGCTCCTTTCCTCCCTGGACCAGAGGAAGGAACTTTGTGCAGAAGTGAAGCAGGAGCTTTGAGGCTCTTCAGAACTGGGTCCATTGTTTTAATTCTTCTCAGACAGCTCCTGAGTTACAGATTTCTACCCAGACAGCTCCTGAGTTACAGATGTTTATGTGTCCATAAATCAGGCAGGCTAAGCTAGACTGTGGTGAAAAACAGACAACAAAACAAAACATCACAGTCAGTTAACCCCATAAAGACTTCTATATACAAAACTGAGCACATGCCCCATATCCTTTTCCATCTTACAGGCATGCCATCAAAGCAGTGTGGCTTTGGTCAAGTTTCTTCACTGTTATTTCCTTTAATTTTCTCAAAAGTAAAATGGGAGGATGCAATGCTTAAATGAAAAAAAGATTCAAAGTTGCCAGCGCAGTGCCTGCACATAAGGACTCCATCGTTACATGTTTTTACTGTTGCATGAGAAGGTCGAATTCCAGTAGTGGAAACCTGGGGCACTCACGTACACCAGGGCAAAATGTCCCCAGTAGAGGGTCACTTGGAAATGTCCAAAGAAGTAGAAGAGGCTGGAAACCATTCAAAAATGGTTTTTAGAAATCAACCACTATTTGATTTACTAGTGAAAGGTTTGGACTGTTAGAAGCATGGAGCTGTCCTTTGAGTCTGTCTGTGTTGGTTGGGCATTTGGGGTTAATCCATTAGGGTGATGATGGCATTGGAAGAGGCTCACAGATAAATTTCTGGAGCTGTGAGAAAATTTCCATTCTTCTTGGACTCACAGCAAGCACCATCCTCAGATCCCAGAGACACAACACCCACCCTCTCAAATATGAAAGACACAGGACATTTGGAGACAGTTAACACTCCAGGCAAATCTAGGCTTCCTTTCCAATCCAAAATGATAAACCCTGGTTGGAAGGGCTGAAGCCAGAGGCTGAACGTTTATTTCTCATTTACTTCTAGCCAAGAGTGGGTGGCAAACTTGAAGAAAATGAGATGAGAAAGTGAATTCTCTTCTGACAAGGCAGAGAATAAAGATGCACCCAGGAAAAGATTTATTTCTGCAAGTAAACATAACCCAGAGTATTATTCTTGTAGGTCATATTCATTTACCAGTGCTGAGAAAATCATTCCCTGTCATTGTCCTCACATCATAAGTCACTTTCAGAACTTCTTTATTAAGACCAGATAAGGATCAGGAAAAAATGAGCTGGAAAGAACACAAGATCCTTTGCCTCCAAGTCTGGGAAGTCATCATCTTCATACGAATGGCTTAAATCGCCCAGCTAATGAGCTCATTCTTAATTTCCTACAACAATGGCAGTTTCCACGAGCTTTTTATCAAACCCGAGATGGGACTCATCACAAGATGGTAAATGATCTTTCATCCATTATTTTTATCAGCACCACTGATTTATTTATTACTCATAAAGGCATCACTGTTTCTATACTTTCTCTGGGAAGAGGGAGGGTGAGGGTGGGGAAAAATTCCACCAGTGGATGTGATCTCAATCAAGATTTCCTACAGGATATATTTTCTGCATTTCAGCTGATGCCTTCTTAAACTATATCAAAGCCAGCCTCCCCACTGACATCCACACCCACAATGGCAAAACTCTGAGCCTCTCCTTCAAACATTCTTGAAAAAAAAATATTTTTGACTACCTTTCTTGGTTTTTATTTTAAGTCATCTTATAAAAAATGATGATGATGATAGTAACAGTAGAGACAAGATGGCACCAAAAGAAATTAACTCTTCAACTTCCCAAGATCTATACCATTTCTCCAGCTTTACCTCCTGTCTTGAATCAGCTTGGAGATGGGGTCTGCTGTTCACTAACCTATGGTTTCCTGAAATTCTAAATATCAAGGCAATAAAAGCTGGTCAAGGTGACATCTACTATTAGTTGCATTCAGACAGTAAACGTAAAATTCATGATTTTCACTCTGGTTGTGTTCCTGCCTGTACAGCTGAGAGCCCTACAACCCCTGGATATTCTTTCTGGGGCTTCCCATTTAAGGATGGGGATAAAAGATCTAGACTACACATTATTAGGATGAAAAAGTATACATGTACATCTACATCCGGTTGTTTAAAAATGTGGCTTGACAGAGAGCTTCTCCCAATATTCCCTGACTACCCCTTCTCCCACATCATTATTTACATTCCATTTTTTTTACTGCTTCGAGATGGTGTTCATGGTACTCCTGTATTGTCTGGAAAGCTGTCAGAGCACTTACTGACAAATGGTGTGTTCTTCTGCAAAACCCCGAGTTTCATCCAATTAACCTTTATCCTGTTTGTTATATTAACAACAAAGAGCTTCCCTTCACCTACATCAACCCAGCCCATTATTCCTTTTAAGACTGACCTAACCTCAACACTCAGGAAGCCCTCCTTGATTTATCCCCCATACCTTCATCTTTGACCACCATTTTATACACCCCCCCAGCCCACTCCACATTTTATTTGTTAGCCCAGTAAGTCACAATTTGGTTACTCATCAGAATCCAGGCCCTTAGGAAGTCTAGGTATGAATGCACCTGGATCCAAGTCCAAGGATTTGGATTGACGTGGGCAGAGATGTGGTCCAGCCATCTGCTGGAAAATTTTTTAAATTTTCCATGAGATTCCACCATCAGGCAAAGACAAGATGCCCACAGCAGTGTGCACTGTGCACTGGGATCGCCACCTCCAGGAATTCTGATTCACGTGGTCTGGGGTGGGGTCTGTACAGGAGGATTTCTAACATCTTCCCAGATGATTCTGTCACAGAGATTGGTGGAAAGCCACCCACTTGGACTTTATCTGTTATGCAGTTGGGTGTTCACAAAGCATATGATGTCATGAGTGGGCTTGCTTCTCTCTTCCTAGTAAGAGGAAAGCAAGGATTGGAAACTGTAAGGGAAGAGAAAACTTTTCCTCTCTACCCTTCTAGGCTCTCCAGCTGTAAATTAAATAAACAAAAGGCACAGTAACAAAAGAAAAGCAAACAAGTTTAATAACACATGCATCACCCGTAGGCACAGAAGCACCCAAAGATGTATAAACCAAAATGTGGTTAGAACTTGGGTTTATATCAAACCTTAGCAATAAAACAACAAATTTATAGAGAAGTGACAAAACAAAGGAAAAGAAATCTGAGTTTCTAAGGCAGCAAATTTTGGGAAAGTAAATAAATGGGGGAATCAATGGAAGTCAAGGGCCAGTGAATAAAGTTTGTTGTGTGGGTCCCTCTGGTGCTGTCTCTGGTGCTAACCAGGGTCAAGAATTGACTCCAGTGATTAACATCTGTCCTTCCTGGTAGAGAGAGGAAGGAGGGCACCTTCACAAATGTAAGTTTTGCTTTTAGGCAAATTGAGAGAGGACAGAGAGCTTTTCTTGTATTTGCTTCTTCTCCGTTGGCTCAAAATAATCCTTCTTCCAAAGCGGCATATCTGGGGCTGGCATATTCTGCTACCCTTCAACACTTTCACTGGTTCATCCTTCTCTCCCCAAGATCCCAACACAGTGGAATGTCCATACCCACCTGATGTTCATCTAGCCTGGGCCAGATCTATGTTTCAGGGGACTTCATGCTTATTCAAATTGGGTAGGGGTCCTCTTTAAGAGAGAATCCCACATAACAGATAGAGATGTAGATTTAAGGGCCATCAGGTGGCCTTGAAACACTCTCAGGTTCATGGTAAACACAGATCTGCTTCCCTCCAGGTGGGTTTGCTGATATTTCTAACAGCCTTTGGCTACCTCTGCAGACAGACCTTCTTATTTTGATATGTCTACTGTGTTAGGAACACGGCCATTTTCTCCACATTTAGGGGCAGTTCTCAACCCTGGCATTACACAGGGAGATATTTCTTCTCAAGTCACAAGCAGAGGAATGCTCAAGAGAAAAGGTCATTTATTCCCCCAGAGGATGAACCCAGGTTGGGGAGAGGCATCAGCCTTAATATATGGAATGCATTTTGCCAAGACCGTGACTGTCATTAGAAATGGGCCTTTAGTGTCATTACCCCAGAGTCATCCTGGTGAAGTATGTGTCCTCCAAGTAGACAGAAAACGTTAGAGAGCCCTGAGCTGAATTGGTCAGCTGAAAACACTGGAGTGCTTTATCCAGTGAAGCCGTTTATTAGAGGACAGAAGTTCAGTGTAATAGCTAAAGAAATCTGATATTTCCATAAATTAATAAAATGTGCATGGTTGGCGTAATTCAGTGTGTAAAAGCATTGATCTCTCTCCTCCCTGAAATCCAGGAGAATTCCAGGCAGTGGGAAGAGATGGACCCTCAGGGCCAATGACATCAGACCTGTGTCAAGGGAAGGATGATGAGCTTGCCCGGGTGGGAACCCACACACACGCACACACACGCAGACACATGCATACATACACGCACGCACACCCATGCACATGCACACACATGCATTTCCAGGACTCAGCTCAGATCTGGGATAACTCTGGCCCTCTCTCAGGCCCCTCTCCCTTCTGAGCTGTGAGCTCCCAAGGGCAAGCACATTTGGGTGACTCCTTCAGTTCCCAGCACTTAACAAAGAGCCTGGGACAGAATAAGCACTCCAGGGATGGCTATGCATGAGTGAATGAATGATCAGGTGTGTCTTATGTTGTAAGGACTTCTGTCTTGATCCCACAAATACTCAGGTTTCTGGACTGTTCAAGTATGAGGTTATCATCTGTTTAACGATTTCCTTTCCCAGCTGACTCCTCACAGGGACATAGGCCTATGTTTACAGGGAGGCCTGGTGGGTCCAGGTCCCTCAGGCAATAACTGTGGGTCTTTGGGTGACACCTTACATCCTTCCAAGGTCTATTTCCTTATCTATAAAATGAGGACAATAATGGTACCCACTTTATAAGGATTAAATGAAATAATTTCTTTAAAATACTTGGTGCAGTGCCTTCCCCATATAAGCATTCCATGAAGGCCAGCTGTCCCTGTTTATGTCAATTGTCAGCTCTTATATAAAAGAGATGAGATCAAATTACCCCATTTATTTAAAATATTTTGCTTTTTCTTCATCCCTGTCCTGAAAGTTCACAGGCAACATTTTTGCAGTGAATATAGTTTTGGCTTGGGTAGTAATAGCATCATTATACCCTCAACTCCCCTTGAAGAAGTCCAGAGCAACAAGTAAACTTAGGACTCCCCAAGGAGAGGCAGGGATAATGATCAAAGGGAAAACCCTACGTCCAAGATCAGCCAGAGTAAAATAGATTATAGTGATGTCTTAAACTTGCCCATAAGCAAATGATCCCATGATTCTGCCCCATGGTTTAGTTAAGGTAAGATGGTGAGCACAGCCCGATACAAACAAACCATTTTAATGAGCGAGCACAACAAAATTAATGATGCTGACAAGTAGCAAAGTATCTTCGTTTGTTTTTCTTGGGTGTAGGCACAATTGGATGTTGAATTAGGTCAAGGGCCTGAGTTGGCAGGGGCAGGAAGTGCCAGGCCCGCTCTGGACACCAGCCAACCTGGCTTCTAGAAGGTGCCCTAAAGCCACTGTGAGGTTGTCAGCTGGTTCCCAGGCCCTCTGCTTTCAGGTAGGTTGTTAGAGCCTCATCCTGGGATGGATTTGCCCAGGATGAGGACTTTTGCTTGTGTTCCACACTCCCAGACCTCCTCTGCTGCTGAGAACACAGGAGAGGAATCCAAGCATTCTATGGATGCTGAAGCAGGTGACTTGTAAAGGACCTATGACCTACAAAAGCATGTCTTCCATCACATGGAGAAACCCATTCTTATTGTAGTGAGAAGAATTCTTCCAGATGACTTTGTGCTGAATAGGGTGGGACAAATAACCCTCTGGAGTTTTGTCTTAATGGACAGAATGTGACTCCTGTCACCAGATTGGGCAGGGAATGTTAGAAAATCCCAGCTTTCTCCTTTATCCTCTGATCTTCTCCCTAAACCAGCAGTTTTACGGATTAGGGTTAGGGTTAGGGTTAGCATTTTGACTCCCAAAACAGCGGGAGGATGTTTTGGAAAGAGTAGCGGGGGGAGCATCCAGAATATCTGAGAGTACAGTGCGTATCAGGAGGGAATTCTCTCCTTTCCCCTCAACCTTCTTGATGACACCAAGAAGACTGGTAAGTCTGGTGCTGGTTTGGCTTCACGACCTTTACATCCCATAGAAGCAGAGAGAGTTGGCCTGATGCCTGGTGCCTTCAGCAGGAAGTCAGAAGAACTGAGAACACAATACCTTTTCTCTTTTCATTTTATATTAGCTTTTAGAGTTCATTTTGCCTAATTCCATTTAAGCTTGAAGTATCATCTATTTTTCAAAGGAGTTCATTTAGTTAGAGAATGTGACTTGATCTGAATACAACATAAGTTACCTAACAGCACAGGTAGATTGGGAGTCACGGTCCTGCACTGGGTTTGGCCCCTAGCTCAGCATGGCCTTCGGTGGCTGTGGACAGGCAGAGTCCAAGCAGGGCCAGCAGAGCCCCAGACCACTTCCCCTCCCATCTCCTGCACATCAGCCTCTGCTTAAACCTCCCAGGAAGAAAGGACATCTGTGCTGACACTGAGTTTGGACAGCTGTACTGAGTGTTGTAGGACAGGATGAGCTAACAAACCTGGGTCCACACAGGATGCTGTTCTCTGGACACCAGGGTGTCCAGCTGCCAAAGGAGCTTGGATCTGAGAAGCTTCTCTGGAAGAAGAGAGGCTCAGCCTTCATGATGCCGGGAAAGCTCGGTGGATGCGTCTTGGGAGCTAGGTGGCACAGAGCCCCAGGGGGAACCATGAGAGGACGTGGCTCTGGAGTCAGAGTGCACTGGGCTCACCCTGACTCTGATGCTCAAGGTCAACCACTATGTAATCTTGGACTTGGGGACAGTCACCCCTTCAGAATGACTCTCACCACCTGCAAAATGGAATGAAAACCATCCAACATGCAATGTCACGTAAGGAATAGCAATTAATGCTGATGAACACTAGCACCACTGGGGAGTCCAGTAACAGGAGTGGTTATTTCTATGGTCAGACTACAGAAGACATCCATCTCCTTGGCCCTACTCTTTCTCGATGGGCGTCAGTGTCAATGGCATCCATCGCTGGGCACAGTTTACACCAGGGAGACAAGACCGTTGCTCCCTGGCAGACCTGTGTCTTCCAATAGAAGCCCAACCAAAGATGTGGCAGCTCATCAGAATCTCATCCTTGTATTCAGTTGTAAGTCCCTGTCACACCATTTTCTCTCATTGTGTGTGTTAAGCGGAATCCGTGTTCATTAAGTGTGTTGTCATCACCTGCCATCTGAAGCTGTTTCAGTCATTAGCAGCTTCTCTACGTTTCTATAAATATTTAAACCACTGATACCTGGTAATCACCTTGCTGTAAAATTAGGGAAGATCAGAGGACGTCGATTTACTCTGGTCATAAAGCAGAAACTAACACAACATTGTAAAGCAATTATACTCCAATAAAGAATGTTAAAAAAAAAAAAGCCAGCTTGATCTTTAGTGCTCAAGTGCTTCTTGCTACCCAATGAAATGTGAGTAAACATATTTGAATGTATATAGGAGTTTTTCTTTGGTTATGTCTTAAGCCAATAAATCATTTGAATGCTTGCAGCTCTCACACGGATTGTCCTGTGTCTTCATGGCAGTGCTACTCCTGGCCAAACTTGGAGACAATTCTGAGTTGACTCCTTGGCTACATCTGCTACTCATCTCAACTCTCGGACTCCCTTGTGATGACTCCGGGGAAGAGGAAACTCCCCAGTGGCCCATGCTGACCATACTTCATATCCTTAGATTTGCAGACTGAGTATTCTGGAAGATAACAGCCTTCTTAGAAATGATAGTGACCTCTTGCCAGATGGACAGAGTATGTTTCTGGCTAAGCAAAAATACAGAGGGTTTTTAAAAATAATTAATTAATTTATTTATTTTGGCTGTGTTGGGTCTTCGTTGCTGCGTGTGGGCTTTCTCTAGTTGTGGGGAGTGGGGGCTACTCTTCATTGCAGTGCACAGGCTTCTCATTGCGATGGCCTCTCTTGTTGTGGAGCACGGGCTCTAGGCACATGGGTTTCAGTAGTTGTGGCACACGGGCTCCAGAGCGCAGGCTCAGTAGTTTTGGCGCACGGGTTTAGTTGCTCCGCGGCATGTGGGATCTTCCCAGACAAGGGCTTGAACCCATGTCCCCTGCATTGGCAGGTGGATTCTCAACCACTGTGCCACGAGGAAAGTCCAAGAGTGCTTTTTTTATTTTTTAACAAAAATCCAGCCAAGACCCCTGTGTTGGGTGTGGCAAATCACTGTCATCTGGACTAACATCTCCCCATGACAAACATCACCAACTGATTCCTCCACTTGTTCTGGGATCAAGGATTAGCCTCACGATCTTTCCTGGCACTACAACCCAGGCAGTCACTGCCAGGTAACGGGATGTATGATGAAGTCTGTTTGTGATCCTGGACCTTAACTATGTTTCTTTAATTAAAATGGGATATCTTTTTCCTGTAAAGAAATCCTTCTACATCTGATCGGGGAATTCTCATACATTTGCAATCAGTATTTACATTAACTCATCAAAAGCTCTGCTGCCTTTTACAATCCCCTTAGTGAGTCTGGCTGGTATTTGGAACAACATCCCTCTGAGCCTGTGTGCCCGTGACTGAGCTTCCACGTGGAGGTGGGGACTCGATCCAAGCCACAGGGATTTAGAGACAAGCTGGGTGAGAACCACACCTTCTATATCTGGACCTGCTACTCCATCAGCCTCCAGTCCTTCACACACCCAGACACACATACCATCCTCACTGGTCTGCAATGAGTCTGTCCGGCTCAGAGAAGACATTTGGCAGGAGGTGTTTATGACATCTGGGATCACCTGTGCCTTTCCTCTCCCTGAATCCTTACACCCAATACAGCACCTTGCATGTGGCAGACTGACTGTGAGTCATTAGTGTTTATTGCCTCTGCCCCTACGGAAAGAGTTTGTTTTTAATCTCATTTCCCCAAAGTAGGATTTACACCAATAGCGTTGATCCTTCTGTTCTGAAGCAGAAACCATGGATATTGTGTAGGGTGGGTCACTCTCCCTGCCCTGCTGGCTTCTGCCCTCTGATTCTGGCAGTAACGGAGATGTTCTCTCTGGTCTGCAGCTGTGCTCTGGACATACTGCCAGGCTCTGAGAGGACCACTTACGCGGCTGCAGTCCATTCGTGGGGGGTGAGGGGTGATGATGCTATGGGCGTGGCAGAACATTCCAAGATACAACCAGCTTTTTCAGAAAGATTCTTACACAAAATGCTGCATCGTGTGCTGGCCTTAGGCTGGGCACAAAAACACAGATTGGGTGGCTTAAACCACAGAAGTGTATTTCTCATAGTTCTGGAGGTTGTAAGTCCAGATCATGGTGCCGGCAGGCAGATTTGGTTCCTGGTGAGAGCTTTCTTCCTGGCTTATAGATGCTGTGTGCCCATAAGGTGAAGAGAGCCAGTTCTAGCCTCTTCCTCTTGTAAGGACACTAATCCCATCATGGGAGCCTCATTCTCATGATCTGGTCTGAACCTAGTCACCTCCTAAGGGCCCCACCTCCAAAGACTGTTATGCTAGGGGTTAGGGCTTCAGCGTACGGATTTGGGGAGGACACAAACATTCAGCCCATTACTGGTCCCTCAACGTCCTCCAGGAATTACTGGCTTCATAGGGCAGAGGTGAGAGAGTGCTTTGGTTAAATCAGTCCTTCTGAATTGGGGCAGCACATCGGAAATTCTGATTTAATTGATGGAGTGTGGTCCAAGCATGGCCCGGGAGTTAGGAGTTTTAAAAAGCACCCTGGGTGCTTCCAAAGTGCATTTCTAGACTCAGGAGGGACGCACCTGTCACACACCCGCCCCATCATCCCTGCTCCTCCAGGGATGACTTCTCGGTGTGATAGTCATAAGCTGCCTGACATTTCTGAGTAGGCCTCTGCACAAGGTGTGGTGCCAAGTACTTCCACAGGGTGACAGCGTCCATCCTACAATGACACTGCAAGGGAGGTGTCAACATTCCCACTTCTCAAGAGGAGGCGAGTGGGCCTGGGTTGCTCACTCTGACCCCAGGCCTCACTTCACTGCTGAGCTTGTGTCTTTAACCCGAACCTCACTCTGCTTCTTCCAGGACTTTTGAACAAGTGCAGAATCACGAACACTTCCCCTCATGCAAAAAGAAGAGGACCAAAAAAGAGATTCCCTGAGGGACCCCAGAAATATGGGGAGCTGGGCAGTGCTCTGCCATTTGGACAGTGGCACACATTCTGGTGAATTTCTACACAGCCTCTAAGGAGCAGAGGCAGGCGAGGGAGGGGCGGTGTTGAGTGGCCCACGTGACACCGGGTCCAGCTCCCCTCCTGGGCCTGCGCTGCAGGTGGGGGCAGTGGGGATGGTTCTGCCTTTCACATCCCAGGGGCTCAGAAGGTTTGACCTTCAGAGTCTGTAGACCTGCCAGCTCAGGCAGTGGATGTCTGCACCTGCCGGGCTGAGAACAACTTGGCCTGTGATGAAAAGCCTCTCCTGGCAGCTGGCCACACCTGCAGGGCGGCACCAGCCGCTCTGGGTACCACGTTCTCAGTGAAGCAGGAGCCCGCATTCCAGCGAACCCATGGCCAAGCAGGGAGGCAGGGAGTTTCCAGCTCATTTCCCTGCATTATCCGTGGTCTGTAGATAAACAAAAAAAAACAATAATAGCTCTTGTGGTGTTTTAAGTGGCATTGGCTGTGTTTTAATTAGTAAAAGGAAGAGGAGAAGGGAGGTCTGAGAGGACTCTTCTCTAACTGCCACCTTCTCCCAAGTGTTTACTTGGCCTCCCTGCGAAGGGGCGGCAGCTTTTTATTAACCATAATTCCCTCACAATCAGTGTCTCTTCTCAAATCTAAGTCAAGGCACCAGGTTAACCTCTTGGGTCTAGAAAATAGCATTTGTTTGTTAAATGAATGCCCAGGCTCTGTTGCTTAGCACAGTCCAAGAGTCCTGGGAAAGGCAATTTTCGGATTTAAAAGCAGGTTCTGTCTTAGAGGGAGAGGCAGGCAGAGGGTGTGTGTTGCAGGGGGACAGCTTCCCAGACAGGAAAAGAGCGGCTTGAATCCCAAACCCACCTCCAAGAAGCTGTGGGATCTGGGACAAATCGTCCTTCCTCTGATGAATTTCTTAACTGAGGCCTTTAGATAGATTTACGGGGGCAGTGCGGGGTTGGGGGGTGGACTCATCTTTGGAATCTGGGGAGACAGGATGTTATGTTTAACAAACGGTCACAGGGGTTAAAGAAATGGTAAAACCCTGGATGCTCCCAACTCTTAGATTCTATGATTTTATTTCGTGGGGAAAACTCATTAAGATAAAAACCAAACAGGCGCATAACATGTAATAACATTGGAATCACTGGCAGAACTTTCAAGCGACATCCATTTATCTCGGTGTTTATCAAACTCCTACTCCAGGGTAGCCGGAGGCCCAGAATCCCAGCCCACAGATGAACAGGCAGGAGTTTGACAAAGCAGACCCGCTCCTGGCTGTTTTCTCCATTGGAGATGCTGTCCCTCCAACCTGGTGTGGACAGACCTCTGGTCCAGCTACTACCCCCCCCACGCCCCGTCCTCGTCAGCTTCCTCACAGTGTACATGCTTTTTTATTTCTATTTATCCAAGCATAAATCAGGCCACCTTACTCCCGGCCTTGCACTGCCCTGAGAACCACCTGCACGCTCTTCACCTGGGCCTCCTGGGCAGCCCCTGTCCCCCCTCACGTCACAAAGGACCCCCAGTTCAATTGGCGGGAGTGGGACCCCAGTATTATCCCGCCCCCCCATGATTCCAAAGTACAGGCAGGGTGGCTACTGCTGTCAAGGGGGAAGGAGGTCAGCTGAGTTTGGATGGGGCTGGGGCTGCCCGAGTGTGTGGCTTCCCTGTTGGGTTAACTGTGGGCAACATACAGAACAGGAGAGCGAGGAAGGACAGCCAGACAGAGAAGAGCAGGAGCAAAGCGCAGAGGCGGGAGGGAGGTCCTGAGTTTGAGCAGAGGGGAGGTCTCATCCACGGGAGTGGACACAGCCCAGGAGGGCTGAGGAGCCCTGGCCACCTGTGCCGGCCACACCGAGTGTTTGAGCTGCCAATGCCACTGCTGACCCTAAAGACACTGAGAAGCCACCCAGAGGAAGAAGTGGCACTTCTGTCACACACTCCACTTTTTGCATCATAAATACTCCAAATAAGCCCCATCAAGTTATGAGAATGCCGTGTGTGTGTGTGTGTGTGAGTGTGTGTGAGTGTGTTGTGTGAGTGTGTGTGTGTTGTGTGAGTGTGTGTGTGTTGTGTGAGTATGTGTGTTGTGTGAGTATGTGTGTGAGTGTGTGTGTTGTGTGAGTGTGTGTGAGTGTATGTGTGTGAGTGTGTGTTGTGTGACTGTGTAGTGTGTGTGTGAGTGTGTGTGGTGTGTGAGTGTGTGTGGTGTGTGAGTGACTGTGTGTGAGTGTATGTGTGTGACTGTGTGTTGTGTGACTGTGTGTTGTGTGACTGTGTGTTGTGTGTGTGTGTTGTGTGTGTGTGTTGTGTGAGTGTATGTGTTGTGTGTGTGTGTTGTGTGAGTGTGTGTGCTGTGTGAGTGTGTGTGTGCTGTGTGAGTGTGGATGAGTGTGTGTGTGTTGTGTGTGTGTCGTGTGAGTATGTGTTGTATGAGTGTGTGTGCGAATGTGTTGTGTGAGTGTGTGTGGTGTATGAGTGACTGTGTGTGAGTGTATGTGTGTGAGTGTGTGAGTGTGTTATGTGAGTGTGGTGTGTGAGTGTGTGTGGTGAGTGAGTGTGTGTTGTGTGTGTGTGAGTGTATGTTGTGTGAGAGTGTATGTGTGAGTGTGTGCGTGTGTGTGCAGGTGTGTGTGTGAGTGAGTGTGTGGTGTGTGTGTGGTGTATGAGTGTGTGTGATTGTGTGTCTGTGTGCTGTGTAAGTGTGTGTTGCGTGAGTGTGTTGTGTGAGTGAGTGTGTGTGTGAGGGTATGTGTGTGTTGTGTGAGTTGTGTGAGTGAGTGTGTGTGTGAGTTGTGTGAGTGTGTGTGTTGTGTGAGTGTGTGCTGTGTGAGTGTGTTGTGTGAGTGTGTGCTGTGTGAGTGTGTTGTGTGAGTGTCTCTTGTGTGTGTGTGAGTGTGGTGTGTGAGTGTGTGTGGTGTGTGAGTTGTGTGTGTGGTGTGTGTGTGAGTGTATGTTGTGTGAGAGTGTGTGTGGTGTGTGTGTGTTGTGTGAGTTGTGTGTGTGTGGTGTGTGAGTGTGAGTGTGTGTGTTGTGTGTGTGTTGTGTGAGTGTGTGTGTGTGAGTGTGTGTGTGTGTACGTAAGTGGGGAGAGGGAGTGGCAGGGAGGTGATGAGAGGGAGAGGGACGTGTGCAGGTGTGAGGAGACCTTGTGGTGCCCTGATTCACCTACGACAGAAACGTGTCACCGCCGGTGATTTGCCCCCACACCCACATCCTTATCCCCGAGGCAGCCCATCCTAAGTCTGGCTTGGTTATTCTTTCGACAATGCTCTAGTTCGTCAAAGTCCCTTAAGTGTGGCCAGCCCTGAGCAGGGCAGTGGTGGCCAAGAGCTGCTGCTTTGTTTGGGAGACAGTTTGGCATCTTCCCCCTGGGTGCCAGTAAACTGGGTCTCCAGATTGTCACCATGTGCATCACCATTTAGCAGCTGAGGCAGGAGTTGACCAACGACACTCAAACAGTTCCTGTTTTCTGTTTTTCTTTTTTATTCATTCAATCTAGCAAAGACTGTTACCTCCCTCCTTCCTCCCTTCTTCTTCCTTCCCTCCCTCCCTCCTGCAGACAGTAGGCATGGGGCATTCTTGCAGGCTGGGAGGATGGAGCAGGGAGCAGGGAGGGGAGCCTTCCTGCCCATGGGGTGCGGGGTCCAGAGGAGGGCACTTTGGATCTCGACTGTCCCACTGAATTGATCCGCCCGCCCCCTTCCCCACCCAGGCCCCTGTCATCAGGAAATGTGGTGGAAGAGGCTCCACTGCCTCCCTGAAAGCCATCAATACAAAGTTTCCCAGGACTGGAACACTGACAAAGTCCTCAAACAAAGCAAGAGGGCCGTCCTGCTGGATGGAACCACTCTGCACCTCATCCTGTGCTCTCTTTGCCCTCAAATCCCCTGGCACATCTGCTGTAGTCTGCAGAATCCTAGACCCTTATCTTACCCTCTTCTTCCTTCTCCTACCAGACAAAGAATAAATAACAGAGCCTTCTTAGGAAACCCATTTCCACCTGTGACAAGAACACTGGGGTGGCTGAGACACACTGCCCACCACCCTCCCATCAGCTGAGTGACCAGGGACCAGCCCCACGTGCCCACTCCTCAGTGGCTCATCTGGAGAGTCAGAGAAAGTGGCTCCCTGAAAGGCTTATGCACGTGCACGTTTCCTGGAAAACCCTTCTTCTGGATGACTTCTGGTTGCCAGCAGCTGATCCGATGACCTCATTAAGTACCACACTTGCCTTATAGCCTGCATCCATCTGCATTTTCCTTCCTGCTTCTCTTACTAGACCGTCAGCTCTAAGAATGCAAGGTCCACATTTGTATCCCAATCACCCCAAACAGCATGCAGCGCTACGTGAACGTAGAGTAAATACTGGTGAAGGGGTCAAGAAATTCATGGCTTCATTAACGGATGCAGCTCATAGATGGTTTGTGTGTTCATTTCTGTAAAACGTTAGAAAATATGATTCTGAGTCAGGAACGCGAGACGAATGTCAGACCTGGCTCCTGCACATGGCAGCTCTGCCAACCTCAGAGCCCACAAGTGTGAGAGCGACGTGCATCAGGCTGGGATCAGACAGCCAGACAAACACAAACCAAGACGGGTCGTGGAACACCAGCTGAGAAATAACAAAGTACGTTCCGTGCAGAGTTAGGATTACATGCGTGTGAAACTTACATCTTGCCAAACCGCCTTCAACGAAATCGTGCAACACAGGGCAGGAACCTGTCTGACTTTTGGAGTGACAAGAAGGCCATGAGTGATGCTGTCACAAGGATTTCCAATGAGCAAGCAAGAAATGGTACTTTTCTGACGCCTCCTGCACGCAAGAAGAGTTCCAAGATAATGCTTGCCGTCCTCTGAGTGCCTTTCTGATGGGAAAAAAAAAAAGTTTGATTTTCTTCTAATAGAGATGTCATTTTACTTCAAGTATCCAGTCCTATTGACCAAAGGAACCTCAATTTCAGAGCCATTAAAATCTAATTTTCCACACGGTGCCCCCAAGAGATTGACTAACTTTCAACGAATATTTTTTTCTTTTCAAAAATGTTGCATATCTCTCTATATATGTATTTTTTTCTTTAAAACAGGTCGTGAAACATTGCTGTCAACTTCTCCATTGTTACTCTCCCCAGTGTCTTTCGTGCAAAAGAACATAAAGGGTCCTCTGACAAAGTAAGATTTGGTGGCCGTGGAGGGAAGGCTGTATTTTTGTGATATATTATATTTATGTGGCTTACTGATATATTATAAAGGACCTACTGTCATGTTTTGCCATCAGGAAAGCAGGACAGAAGGCTCAAGGTTATTCATCTTGGAAAGTAACAGATGTGTCAAAAACTAAGCAGAAAAATGCTTCTGAGGAGAGAGTGTCTTCTTGCAAATTTCAGGGACTCTTCGAACTCTACAGGTTAGCTTTTTTTTTTTTTTTTCCAAGCGTTAAACTAAAAACTCTATTTGAAATTCTGAGATTAGAGCACCTAATGAGAGGCCACGCAGGCAGGTGTCCACAGACCCCTATACGGAGAGCTCAGTCAATTGATGAGAGTCACCGGGCTTCCCTCACGAGGGGCCACCTGGCTGCCCTCACACGGAGCCAGTTAAACTTTCTCCTTTATGCCTGATGGCAACGTGGAATCCTGGAACCAATAAGGGACATTCGTGGACAAAATTGGACAACTTAAATAAGGTCTGGAGCTGAGCTGCTAGCATCGTCTCAAGGTTAGCTTCCTAGTTTGGGTAATCGTACTCTGGCAGCTGGGTGAAGGGTTTAAGCAGATGATCTGTACTGTTGTTGCAACTTTCCTGTAAGTCAAAAATGATTTCAAGATAAACATTTAAAAGGAAGGTATACTGCGTATATTCAGAAAGGTTGGAAAGCAAGAGAGCAAAGTACCATCAAAGTTAGCAGAGGAGGGCTTCCCTCGTGGCGCAGTGGTTGGGAGTCGATGAAGGGGACACGGGTTCGTGCCCCGGTCCGGGAGAATCCCACATGCTGCGGAGCGGCTGGACCCGTGAGCCATGGCCACTGAGCCTGCGCGTCCGGAGCCTGTGCTCCGCAACGGGAGAGGCCACAGCAGTGAGAGGCCCGCGTACCGCAAAAAACAAACAACAACAAAAAAAATTAGCACAGGATATATGTACCACATCTTCTGTATCCATTCCTCTGCTGATGAATATTTAGGTTGTTTCCACATCTTGGGTATTGTAAATACTACTTCAATGAACACTGAGGTGCATGTAATTATGTTTTTTTCCTGGATATATGCCCAGGAGTGGGATTGTTGGGTCATGTGGTAGTTCTATATTTAGTTTTTTAAGAACAAAATTATGCCATTTACAGCAACATGGATGGATCTAGAGATTATCATACTAAGTGAAGTAAGTCAGACAGAGAAAGATGAATATATGATATCACTTATATGCATAATCTAATAAAAAATGATACAAATGAACTTATTTACACAACAGAAACAGACTCACAGATCTAGAAATCAAACTTATAGCTACCAAAAGGGAAAGGTGGGCGGGAGAGAGATAAATTAGGAGATTGGGATTGACATATACACACTACCGTATATAAAATAGATAACCAACAAGGACCTACTGTATAGCACAGGGAACTCTACTCAATATTCTGTAATAACCTATATGGGAAAAGAATCTGAGGAAGAATGGAGATATAGATATATATATATATATATATACACTCACTTTGCTGTACACCTGAAACTAACACAACATTGTAAATCAACTATATTCAATAAAAGTTTTTTAAAAATAACACAGGATACAAGAGCCAGGGAGTGCCTCCTTCAAAGGCTCCTTTTGGAGGATGTCCTCAAGTCAGTGGGGGCAATGCTAGAGTGATGCCACCAGAGCAACATCACCTGAATGTGTGGCTTCGGTCTATGACCAGCTGTGGCTCTCGTGTGCACCCTGACTCCAGAGAAAATTCTGCACCTGCTCTGGAAGAGTCATGAAAGAAGACACATTGTCCATCAGTGGGGGGAGGGGTGTCACAGAAGCATGTGGAAGCACTGATTGCAAGGTGGTTGCCCAGGTGTAGGTGCCCAGTAAGTCCTCACAGGTTGAAGCCTGC
Source organism: Grampus griseus (assembly GCF_964374135.1). Lineage (NCBI taxonomy): Eukaryota > Metazoa > Chordata > Mammalia > Artiodactyla > Delphinidae > Grampus > Grampus griseus. The sequence goes on along the minus strand of NC_139017.1, from coordinate 179,945,269 downwards.
AGGTCAACTCATGGCCAATGAACTCATTAGTCACGTGACTTCCAGAAGCCTAATTCCCAAGGATAAACCTCCAATCAAAGGAGGGTGTGTGGAGTGGTCTAAAGCACTGATATCATAAGAGAGGGCAGTTTTACAGAATCACAAAAATGATACGAAGGGAAAGAGCTGATTCAGAATCCATGTCTGGGGTCCAGAGGGGAGGTGAAGTTAGCAGCAAGAATTTGAGATAAGGGCCATCATTTTCAAATGGCACATATCACAGAAGCCTAGGTGGGTTTGGAATGGGACAGAGCCTCCAACGGGGCCCAAGTGGCCCTGGGATGACCATCAACTTCTCCCATCTCCCAAGAGATGAGTTTTTCTTCTGCTCCTTCGATTTATGTAAAATTAAATAAGCCTGAGTTCCCTTTGAGCTCTGCACGCCAGTGCTCTGAGGAGTCCTTAAACCAGCCCTTGGCTCAGGAGAGCCTCCACAAAGGGACCAGGGAGGGGCCACAGCGCAGGGGGAGGCAGATGTGGAAGGGGCCATTCTCACACTTCTCTGCCCATTGCTCGCTATGCAGCTGGGCAAGTGACCCTCCCCCCACTCGATGTGTGTCTCCTCAGAGCCACTGTGGATCACAGCTCTGCTGCGCTGGGTGACGTGAGGAAGCACCTGCACACACCTGGGGTGATGTGTGGGAGGCTCTGTCAGTGTTGCGGGTTGTTATTACTGTTTGTGATCCTGGTACCACCAGCAGGGACACAGGGTTTGCAACACAGCCAGCTCTAAGTTGGGACCCCCAAACAGGAGGAAAACCAAAGCCAAGACTACTCATCTGTTTTGCTTTTCTGCACCAAGAGAGCGCACAGAGCGGGTGAGGATTCTGAAGGACAAAGGCACCAAGAGGAGCCCAAGAGGCTGGGTTTGGGAAGAGGACACTGCAAGAAGGGGCAGAAATTATTCCAGCCAATAAGCCAGAGATGCAAGCGGGTTCCACTCAGGGATGCCGCCTGTCCAGACCCACCAGCTCACCCGTCTTCTGCCCACCCAAATCCCCTCTCTGAGCACCCTCAACATTTTTCTATAAACGTGGAAGACAGCGGTATTGCTTACGATCCGTAAACCTCCTTCTCAAAATGATTTCAGGAGGGTCTTCCCTGGTGGCGCAGTGGTTGAGAGTCCGCCTGCCGATGCAGGGGACACGGGTTCGTGCCCCGGTCCAGGAGGATCCCACATGCCGTGGAGCGGCTGGGCCCGTGAGCCATGGCCGCTGAGCCTGCGCGTCTGGAGCCTGTGCTCCACAACGGGAGAGGCCACAACAGTGAGAGGCCCGCGTACCGAAAAAAAAAAAAAAGATTTCAGGAGGCTTGAACTAATACAACATAAGAATAAGACACCTTGGAACAAAGATGTGGAAAAGTCCTTTGAAATTGCTTATGAATGCTTCTGAAAAGTCATTTCAGCAAGTACTAACCGCATGCACTTTTCAAGCATTGCCTTTATTTCCAGTGTGCAAGCACGCTCCTTCAAATCACCTTAGTGGGAGCTTACTGTGTGTCTGGGTGTTTTCCTCAAGTTACTCATTGAGTCTCCACAAGAAGGCCAAGAGACAGGTATGATCATTGGTCTCATTTCACATATGCGAGCGTGGAAGCTCAGTGGGGTTCAGTCACCTGCTCGAGGTCATGGGGCTCGGCAGTGGCAGAAGCGAGTCCAAGACCAAGCCCCCGTGTTCTGTGCTGTCCTGTGAGTCAAGACAACAGAAAGCCTTGCTCTTCCAGGGATAGGCATCCTTGGCATCTACCTCCTTGCACAGAGAAGACACTCAATAAACTCAGTAAACACTCTTGGACTCAGGGAAGCCAGGTGGACTCTGAACCATCAAGCTCTTGTTGTTACGATACCCTTATCAATGTCCCAGTTGAGTTTTGCACTGTTTGGGCCTCGTGTGGGGACTAAGGAGGGAGGGGAGAGCCTGGCACTGGGCTGTCTCTTCTCCCTCTGAATATTTAGCAATGTTCATCACGCCCAGCCCATGTCTCTAACAAAGTTGAAAATTTAAATTCTCATTAGGTAGAAGAGTCTGTTCCATACTTATTTCATCTGGGTGAGGAGGCTGGAGTGAGTGCAATCAGACGACATTTGCTTAAGTGTCTCTGGAGGTACACGCCGGGGGATGCAGCTGCAGCCTGATGGTGTCCTGTGTTCAGCCCTTTCCTCAAGGCCATCTGTTTCCCCATAACGATGTTTCCCTACATCATGCTGTACATACCTTCCCTCTGTCTCACATACACGGTGACACACGCTCACACATAAACACAGGACATGTAATCAACATTTCCATGTGGACAAGTTCATCTGAGTATAATCTGAGCTAAGAACCTAAATTTGGCCCAAAGAAACCCCCATGTCCTGGGTAGTGTGAGTGTGCAGGCGCACACACATACACACACACACATCTCCCTAACTCTGCCACAGACCCCCGGGTCCTCACTTGATGCATAGAAGGTCATCACACACTCAGAGCCATGATCATTTCTTTGCTCTCATTTATCAGACCCAACAACCTCTTTCTGACTAGAGGAAGGAGAAAAGCTGCTGTATCACTTTCAGCTCGAAGGTAAAACTTCAAGGACACATACAGTCACCTCAAGAGCAATAGGGCTTAAATCGAGCCCAAGTCCACCAGCCAGCAGCCTCCTCTCCTACACACTGGGCTTCTCATCTCTGCGGGTCCCCTCACTCCCATGGAATGCTAAGTGCCCTCAGGTGTCTCTCCCCCTGTGCCCTCCCCCCCAACCCAGCTAAACCTTGAACCGTATCCTTGGAGCTTCGCACCTACTCTGTTGTCTCTATTCCCAGCCCTCCACCCTGTTGTTCAGCATCCCACAGACAAGGACCACCCCCTGCACTGCCATCCTGTACCCAGCATCCTGTATCCCACACCCAGTGTCACCAGATCAACCTGTTTTCTCTGACTACCACTTTGACACTGCTTCTCGTTCAAAACCTTCAGCAACTTCCTATTACCTGTGGGACAAAGTCATCTGAGCCAGGTCCCTGTGCTGCAGGAGACCCTCTCCAGTCTTCCCAATAGAGAGGCACGTGGCCCCTTTCCAGTGATGGGGAACCCTGTACACAGAGGCAGAGCGACCTTGGACCCAGACCTCTTAAAACCAGAGTTCAAGTTCCTAGTTCCCTAGGTTGACTCTTCCTTAAACATCTCCTGGTTAACGTGAGGGTTTCCAGCAAGCAGTGCCCACCCAAACAGATGTCCTTCTAGAGGCAACAGGAGTAGAGATCAAGAAGGAAAAGTTTGTTTCCATGCCTGAGTTGTGGGAGTCTGTTAAGGGCAATAGTTAATTGTATCCAAGTATCAGGATTAAAGTCGGAGTGCACATAAAACAATGGTGACCCCACAAGGGCCACCCTCTGAGCTCATATTGTTCACATGGAGCTCACCTCGCCCTCAGCTGACTTGCAGGCCTGCCTTGAACAGCTGGTGAAAGATGCAAATCCCACGGGAAGATGCGTGTTTGTTCACCTTGGCCGCCTGAAGCTGGCCATCCCTGCACACAGGCAGCCAGAGGCCCTGACGCAGCTGACCAGCAGGTGTCTCCTATGTGGCCAGGAACTGGTTTCAACTTCCTGCAGTGCTCTTCCCACTGCCTGGGCCCCTGTCACAGAGATTAGCTGCCAGTGCCCGGGAGATGCACAAGAACATGGGTGCAGGAGAGGAATGGACACCTGGGAGGCGAAGCGGGGCATCCCCCATCCCTGGTCCATCCCCTCCTCCCATTAGCCAACCTCATGCCTGGAGGAGACAGCCCACTGCTCCCCCTCTGGGGAGGTGATTTGTATTCCAGCAAAGTTACCAAGGGACTCTGAATAGATGAAGATTCTGCTTAATATTTTTAGTAAAGATAACACTTTGCAGGACAAGTGCTTTTTAAAACTCAAAGATGGGGGATCTGGAGTGGCATTTAAAAATGGAGCTGTTAGACAAGATTTTGCCAAAGTCCTGGTAAATGTCAAACATCTTATCAACTGGGGAAGCAGCATGTGGGCTTGTTTCCCCAAACCTGATTAAAACAGAAAGGGCCTTTTGAATATTTGTTTCTGTTTTGTATTGTGGTAGGTTGGTGGGAGAGAAACAAAGGGAAAGAGAGCGGAGAGGGAGGGGAGGGAGCCTTGGGGGACTGGAGCATCCGTTTAGGTGTGTGTGCGCAGAGGAGGGAAACACAACCCCAGAGGCCCAGAGGGGACAATGGCTTTTTTTGAGCAGAATGAATACTCTGAAGGACTAACGCTGGGGAAATGGGAGTGGGGTGTCTGTGGCTGATTGGCTGAAGGGCTCTCTCTGGAGTAACTAGGGCCTCGTGGGGAAGCATATTTATGTTGGAAAACAAATTCTCCAGCATAGGGAAAGCAGGTGATCTCTGATGGCATCCGAGTGGCTTCTCCTGTCCAGTGGCTGGATTCTCACACTGAGCTGTGCTCTGAGCACACCAGTAACGAATTAGCACAGGGCCCCACTGAGCCCCTAGGTGGGGCTGTGCGAAGGACGGGGTGGTGGAGGTACTGGGCCTTTGGGCTGTTGGGACTGCCAAACGGTTGGCCAGCCTGCATCTCCAGCAGTGAACCGACCAGAAATCAATCATACAATCAGGTGTGTTTGCCACCTGCTTCTGCACACAGAAAATAAAGGAATGTTGGTGTGTGGCCAGAATTAATTGGGCCTCCGGGATTGCAAGTCCTGGCAGCCTGGCAAAGCTATCCTGAAGAGGCAGAGCCACAAAAACGGAGGGACCGGGGCAGATGTTTAGTAAAAACCCTCGGGGTGTCTCCCAGAGCTGGGGAGCCAGCATGCACGGGAGCTTTTGGAACCCATGCGTGGTGTCCCCGTGGCTCCGTTTCTGCTCCTCCAGGCACACCTGCTGCTCTGAAGACATCTGGTACCTCTCAGCCCCTACACAGGATGGGTCCCTTGCTCTAAAAAACAAGGCTCCAGTTGCCAATTCCAAACTCCCATGAGAGGGGCATCAGTGGCTCAGCGGGGTCCATGGTCAGCCAGGGTCCTCCCGTGGTCCCGTCAAGTGTGGCCAGAGAAGGGGTGAGTCACACAAAGGTTGCAGGCTCACCATGGGGTGGGCAGGTATCAGGAAGACTCTTGTCTGCTCTGGGTGGACTAGAAACAAGGTCAGGGGTAGCCGATGGCCTCGGGGATGCAGAGAGGACAGAGGGAGGCCTGAGACTCATCCAGGGCCAGGTGGGAGCAGGGGGGCACTCTCCTGGAGACCCTGCGCGGGCTCAGAGCCCCTCCGTTCCCTCTGCTTCTCCTGCCCCCATGGTCCTCTCCTGGACCAGCCCGTTATTCACCGTGGCCATGTGTTTTGCAAGTCCACACCCCAGGGCCACCACTGGGCAGCTGGGCAGGACTAAAGTCCCAATGCCATCCTGGCTTCCCTTCTTTACCACTCACCCTGTCCCTCTGGGATTGTCTTGTCCACCACTGTGGCCTCACGGCCCGACAGCAGACTGTGCCTGAGCAGGCACTTGGGTCAGTCTGCTCGGTCCACTGTCACCAAGCAACACAGACTGGGCGGTTTAAACAGCTCAGATAAGGGCTGCTTATTTCTCCCAGTCCTGGAGCCTGGACGTCTGAGATCAAGGTGTCAGCAGGGTTGGTTCCTCCTGAGGCCTCCCTCCTTAGCATGTAGACAGCTGTCTTCTCCCCGTGTTCTCAAGTGGTCATCCCTCTCTGTGCGTCTGTGTCCTGATGTCCTTTTCTTATAAGGACACCAGTTATATGGGATTTGGACCCGCCCCTCTGACCCATTTTACCTTAACTACCTCTGTAAGGACCTATCTCCAATACAGTCACGTTATGAGGCTCTGGGGGTCAGGACTTCAACCTATAACCATGGTGTGGGCACAACTCAGTTCATGGCAACTCAGTCAAGGGTCACTAAGAACTGGAGACTCCGTCTTGGTCTCAGACCCACTTGCCATCAAGATGAGATGCGGGCAGTGCAGCAGGAGCTCATGCGCTCAAAGCTCACCCATTTACCTGAGGGGGGGCTCTGCACCTGCTCCCCAAACACAAGCGTCTCTCTGATGCTACTTTGATTCCCTGATCTGATCCCCAGAAGGATAAGTGATCCCAGGACAGTGAGGTGTGTGGTCAGGTGAGTCTTCTATGGCAATGGTGGGCTTCGCAAGTAAACAGTGAAACAAAAACATGTCAGATTCTAAACCCACGTTCACATCATACACAGGTATTACAGACATGCTTGCGAACATCATTGGTGATGACACTGTGATATTTTGTCAACTCAGACGAAGGTTATCTGGGTGCACAGAGTAGTTCCCCCCATAAAGGCAGGGACCGTAGACTAGCAGAAGGCTTGCTCGCTGTGGGTGGACTCCCGGTTGCAGACGAAGCTGATGCTCTTGCCGCCACAAAGACCTTGTCCTGCGGTGAAATCATCGCGCATCCTGCACATGGGCTCAGGCCATACAATAACACACGGTGCTAGGAAAACAGCAGTTGTCAATATAATTCTCTCAACTGCCCACACAGAGGACAAGAGGGACAGGCAGCCAGACAGGATCAAGCGACCTGTCCTGAGCCCTGGAGTGCGTGGCAATGCTGCATATCCAAAGCTGTTGTGATGCTCCCATCCTTTCAATGCACTTTTTGAGCTTCCTCCAAGGAAATTGAGTATTTTTCTGCTCTGCGGTTTCTGATGTGGAAATTGCCCATGTTCTTAATGTCACATTAAGTGATAAAATGACATGCAGGTTTACAATCGGATATGATCTGGGTGATGCACGGAAGCGTGCGAGAATTCTTTTCGAATCTGAGAACCGCAGCTCTGACTTTGCAGCACGGACCGATATTTTTAAATGAGCTTTTGAACTTCACTTTAAGATGAGTCTCCTCACACACAACCTGAATACATTAGGAGTGACTGAACGTGAAACTGTCACCATCGTATCATTTTCTCCTCATTTCTGACTCTGAGCCCCTGTGGCAAAGTCACCAGCCGGATTACTCCCCCCCCACACCCCCGGCTTTATCAGCCGGATTACTCCCCCCCCACACCCCCGGCTTTATCAGCCTCTGCGTTGATTTCTTCTCTTTTTTTTTTTTTGAGGCAACGGCTATTTAAAGAGCTAGCCAAAATATGAGTCCTGCTTTTCTTTGACTGCTGTGTTTTTCTCCCCTTCCTCTACTGATCCCAAGGAAACACAATGGCTGGAATGATATTAGAAAGCTTCTAGAAGTTTCTTCTTCTGGTTTGTGTATTTGTTACCATAATCGTTTGCTGAGAGTTTAGAAACACATCCACTTTTTTCAATCACAGAGAAAATAAACTCAGACAATATTAAAACAAAGTAGTACTTAAATAATGCAGAACGGTAGGGCCCATCCATCTGCAGAGACGAGGATGAGCTCTTCCCGGGGCCCCTGATGGAGTATTTGTGGCTGGCGTGTTACCTGCTGGCGTGTTACCTGCTGGGCATCGGAGCTGCTGCAGGGGAGGAGGGGGTTAGCCACACCCCTGCCCTTGAGGGGAGGAGGGGAGCTGAGCCCCAAACCTGCATTTCCCAAAGGTAGGAAATGATGAGCACCCCCAAAAGGGGCCTTGCAAAGCACCTGGGTTTCAGAAAAGGGTTCCAGAGCCTGGAGCCTTTACCAAAAGGAAGGTGAGGGGACGAAAAGCTACATTTAAAGTTTTTTTATAATTCTTGATATATAATTGGTTGTTAAACAGATTTTCCAGGAAGCTAGGTGTTTCCTGGCTTCCGAAATGGATGTGTGTTACCTGCAGCCACACCCACCGGGGAGCTCCATTCTGTGCTCTCCTGGGCATCCCCTTTTGGGGTGACCCTGTCCTAGGAGACACACCCCTTGGGGTAGTGACCCTTTGGAATGAGGAAGGAGGCACCTTCTGCAGCTTGGGCAGAAATCGGGAGAGGATCCTTAGGGAGAGAGTTTGGGATATACAGAACGTAGACTTCTTTTTAAAATCAATGACAGATTTCCAAGGGAAACAGATGGCACATTCAAAATGGGTATTTGAGGAGAATTTAGGAAAAAGACTTTTCACAAAGGTGTGGGCAGGGTCCTGGGCTAGTAACAGCTGGTTTCTGGGCCTGAAGGGAAGGAACATGTAGCTCCTGGAACCCAGAGAGACAGAGAGAAAGGTCAGGAGAGGCTCCTGGTGGAAGTGATGTCTTCATCCATGGGTCCCCACTAGCATACAGTGACCCTGAGAGGAAGCCAGTGGAATAAATACCCCAACCTCCCCTTCTGCCCCATATCCTGCAAGTGTTCCCTGATGGCCAAGCCCAACCAGACGGCCAAGGGCATGGGGTCCACAAATGTAGGGCAGCCTCCCTGTAGGGGGAGAACAGAGGAGAACACGTCACAAGGGGTCAAGGAAGGTATCCGCAGATGGTGATATTCAGACATTCCTTCCACTCCTTGGGTCACTTTTTCTCTGTTTCTTCTTGGAGTCTTTCTCTTCCCATCCTTTAAGTGCTATAGTTCTTGGGACCCCAACCTCAGCCCTGTTTAGCTCTGCGTATTCTCCTCTCGTCTTGTGTTTCTAACTGCCGCAAACACCCAGGTGACTCTGAAATCTGAACCTTCAACTTTAGCTCCTCTTTGAGTCAAAGAGCTACACGTCTGTATGCCAATCAGAGCACCACCTGGATGTCCCCAAGCCACCGTGTACACAAGCAGTGTGTCTGAAACTCTGCCACCTCCAGCTCTGCCCGGTGAGAAGCTCAAATTCACCTCTGTTCCTTAATTTCGCCATAACCCACCCCTAGTGAGTTATTTCCTTTTGTCTCCATTGCTTGTGTACAGTCTGGGGCTTTCTCCTCTCCACTCCCACCTGCCCGGTCTCAGGTAGGTCCCTGGGCCATTCATAAGGCGGTGGACACAGTCATGGTCACGTCTCCTGATATCACATTTCTGCTAAACATGAAATAGTTTTCACAATATATGAAAAGTTCATATAAAACTTGCATATGAACTTCAAAACAAAATAATTTGTATGAACGGAAGTTAAAGAATAAAATGTTATGAGTCATTCACTTCATGACGTTTGATTAGCATGAGGGAACTGTTGGGGTGATGGACGTGTTGTAACGTCTTGACGGCAGTGGTAGATGCCTGGGTAAATACACCTGTCAAAAGTCACCCACTGTGCCTTTAAAATGTGTTCGTGACATAACATGTAAATTACACCTCAAAAAGGTTGATTTTTTAAAAGTTCATTAGATCAGATTCAAGGTAAGCCCTGATTCTAGCATTACACCCACATTCACTTGCATTCTTAAGCTCCTGAACTAGTTAGAGGTATCACTCCTCACTTCCATGAAAAAAGGTCTCCAGATCTCAGTGGCCTGTACAAGACCTTTGTGTTTTGCTCATGTCCTGCTGGGTTCAAAGACAACCTTCCAAGTGCTGAGTCAGGGAGCCGGTCTCCTCTCATTCCATCCTGTGGTCCTACTGTTTGCTGGGACCTCAGAGCCCTTGCTTTGCATCGAGCCAACAGCCAGGAGAGGAGAGAGAATCACACAGACATTTTAGAAGCCAGGTCTGGAAGTGTGGAACATAACCTCCACCCATACCCCAGTGGCCAAAATGAGTCAGATGGTCCCACCCAGATGTCAGGGGGCTGTAGGTGTCTGTACGTCAGTAGGGGAAGAGATGTGGTGAAACTGTCCCACTGTCCCCACTTCAGGCTTCTGGACAGGGACATAGCAGATGGAGTCAGAGGCATGTCTTTGGTTCCTGGGAACTGTACAGAAGCCAGAGTGTAATTTATCTAAAACACACTCCCAAGCCGTACATGCCTTTCAAATACAAGAGTCAGTGACTACAGTAGAAGGGGTGCATATGCCTGGGGGCACATATCATACACGTGAGGACCATCTGCCATGTGTCACAGGGATGGGATGAGAGTGTCCAGCTGCAGCTCCAAGCTTCTGCCCATGCCCACCCTCTGCTGGAAAGGGGACTAAACAATCTGGCTGCCCTGTGGCAGTTGGGCTGGAGGAGCAAAGAGCAGAAGCAGAAGATCAGCTGGGGCAGCAGAGGCTTCCGAGCATTACCAGAGTCCATGCTGTGGATGTAGCAGCAGCACCTCAAGAATACCACCCTGGACACTGGCATTTGACAGAAGGGGGTTATGACCACCGACCTCTAGGGATACCCCTTTCACCTTTCATGGCTCCATCGCCCACCATGAGGTCAGTGGCTCAAAAGACAGGAAGTTCTCCTTTGAGGATGACACACAGGGGAGAGAAGTTTCAGGAGGAGGATGTGGGATCCCTCCTCTCCCTTGTCTTAATTTGGTCCATAGATGGCTGTGTTAATCCTGCTTTTAATTTTCTGTATCTTATAACATTCTGACATCTTAAAAATCTTCTTTCGTTTTGTAAATAAGTTCATTTATATCATTTATAAATGATAAGTGACATCATACGATATTTGTCTTTCTCTCTGCGGCTTACTTCGCTCAGTATGATCATCTCCAGGTCCATCCATGTTGCTACAAATGACACAATTTCATTCCTTTTTATGACTGAGTAATATTCCATTATATATGTACCACATCTTCTTTATCCATTCATCTGTTCATGGACATTTAGGTTGGTTCCATGTCTTGGCTATTGTAAATAGTGCTGCAGTGAACATTGGGGCGCATGTATCTTTTCGAATTATGGTTTTCTCTGGGTCTATGCCTAGGAGTGGGATTGCTGGACCATATGGTAGCTCTACTTTTAGTTTTGTAAGGAACAGCCAGTGTGTTCTCCATAGTGGATACACCAATTTACATTCCTGCCAACAGTGTAGGAGGGTTCCCTTTTCTCCACACCCTCTCCAGCATTTATTGTTTGACATCTTAAAAATCTTGCGAGGGCTTCCCTGGTGGCGCAGTGGTTGAGAGTCCGCCTGCCGATGCAGGGGACATGGGTTCGTGCCCCGGTCCGGGAGGATCCCACATGCCACGGAGCGGCTGGGCCCGTGAGCCATGGCCGCTGAGCCTGCGCATCCGGAGTCTGTGCTCCGCAGCGGGAGAGGTCACAACAGTGAGAGGCCTGTGTGCCGCAGAAAAAAAAAAAAATCCTGCTGGCTGGGAAGAGATTCCTCCCAGGGCTCACGAAATCTGGAAGGCAAGAAAGGGCACGAAGCGTGCCTTTCAGAGGCAAACCAGCCAAACTCTGATCCATCCCCCGTCACCCCCTTCCTCTAAATCTCACACACAAGCCAGTATTTCCCCTGCCTTAGATCACCGCAGGTCAGGCGCCAGGCAACTAGAGGCCACCCCTAAAATCCAAAGCCCACCCAAATTACTCAAACTGGCCAGTCCTAAGCTGTTGCCCCTGCCCTGCCCTTCCCGAGAGAACCCCAAGGAAGCCCATGGCCTAGATTTTCCCATTCATTCCTGCTTCTGCCTCTGGGCCAAGACCCGGTGCTACCCATGTGGCCCTACATGGTGTGATGTCATCTTCTCTTGGAAGATGTCAGCAATGCATCTTCTCTCAATGGCATTGGCCCCTCCTCATGGTATCACTCAGTCACACCCAATAATTAAAATCCTGAAGGTACAAATTGAGCAAGCGTCAGTTAATCCTTTCTACAACTCTACCACCATCACTGTTACAGGGGAGGTGACGCTGTGAGTCCTTACTCCACCCTCTTTCCAAAGCCTGACTAAGTGCCATGTCCCACCTGGGAGTCTGTTACATGCATTCTATTCACTATCCTCCTAAAATCCAGCTGTTCGGCTCTATCTTTGCTCCGCACCCCTGATTAAGCACAGTGTCAAGGTGGCCAGGCACCCCACCCCCTGACTGCCTTGGCCACGTGCACATCTTCTGTGGGCTTCATATAAGTGAGCCATGAACTACAGCAGCACATTGTATTGTTAATGAATTTACTGATTCCACTGCACATCTGCAGATCTCTCAGTCCTTTTCAGAGCAATTCTGCAGCTTCCTATGTGGTCCTAAGAATACCCGTGTGGGTCTGCAGAGCAGGCACTGTTACTTCTGCCTGATTTATGGAGAAGTAAGGACCAGAGTGTGAATTGCTGGCCCAGGGACACACAGCTGGTCAGTAACAGTGCCAAGAACACAGCTGAATCTCCTTCCCTTTCTCTCGAGCTTGGTATTTGTTTTTATCCAAATACACATCCACACATCCGTAAAAGAAGGGTGATAAAGGAGAGCTGAAAAATCATGCTTCACTGTTTGTCTTTGTGGAAGGTACCACAGCTTTGCCTACGATTTGTTTAATTGCAGGGACTTGTTCTGGGCTTTGTGGTTGCAAACGTACAGAGAACAGAGCACCCACAGGTTTCAGGGTCTCATGGGGAAGAATGGCTACAACCACGTAGCAACCCATACCCACAACCACAGCTGGGACAGGGGTTCTGCTGCAAAGAACACTGTGCCATGTGGTCATTGAGGGCCAGGGCCTCACCTGTGCAGGTGTGGAGAGAGGTGTTCCTGGGGAAGAGATGTGTCAGCAGAAACCTGAAGGCTGGGGAGTGAGTGGCTAGGCAAAGGAGAGATGAGAGAGGTAGGTAGAAGGAAGGAGTATCCCAGGCAAGGAGGGAGGGTTCAGAAGCCCCTTGTGGCAGGAGAAAACGTGTGGCCCCAGAAGCCCCAAGGGACAGCCAGGGGGACTGCAACAGAGAACAAGGGAGTGATGGAGGGGAGTATGGCCTGAGGAGTGGGCAGAACCATCAAGCAAGACCCTGGAGGCCATGCCCAGCAATTTGGTCTCTCTTCCAAGACTAGTTGGATGTCTGGGAAGATTTCCAACAAATGAGATGATCTGATCACATTTGCATTGAGGAAAGTGCATGTTTTCTCCTCTGAGATGGATGGAGGAGGCAAGAATGAGAACTAAGATGTTGGATAAAAGGCTGAGGGCAGGATCCGGGCCGGAGCTGCTGCCGGTGTAGTCTAGACAACCCAGGAACCTCGCAAAGACCACCGAGAACCCTGCCTCTGAGGGTGGCCATGGCTTCCCAGGAGCTCCTCAAAACATATGGCACCCACACAAAATTAACATTCAGGGGTGCCGTTCCTCCAGCTGCACTGGCACATCTGTGGGGACCTCCAGCGGCTCACCCGCTCTGTGGGTGATAGATGGCTCTGGAGGGAAAGGAAACCGATGCTCCAGATGGAGGTGACCAGTTTAATTTGCAGCTTCTAAATCTGTTCAGATACAGTGTTCTGTCATTAAAGATTCATTTAGACTTATCGTAATAGGAAACAATATAACTCAGCCAGACCCATGAATGACAAATCGCCCTTCATCAGGAGAAATCTTACGGCAAGAGGTGTAACTTTCCATCATTTGATCCTGTAGTTAATTTCCGCATAGCTGACGGTGCTTCACTGCATTCACAATGATGAGAGCTCTCATGCTGTCCTTCTCTCCAATGTTCTACAACCAACAACATGGATTTAGGTTCTTGGGCAAATAGGAGGACCATTGGTACCAGCTTTAAGAATTGGTCAGATACATATACACACCACTATATATAAAATAGGTAACTAATAAGGACCTACTGTATAGCGCAGGGAACTCTTCTCAGTCCTCTGTAATGACGTATATGGGAAAAGAATCTAAAAAGAGTGGATATATGTATATGGATAACTGATTCACTTTGCTGCACAGCAGAAACTAACACAACATTTTAAGTCAACTATACTCCAATTAAAAAAAAAAAAAAAGAATCGGTCAGATAGCAAGTCGTGGAACCAAGGGAGTTTACAGCTTAAATATCATTGATTCCACATCACTTCTTGATTGTAAGAATGAAGAAAACCACAAAGCAAAGGAGAAAGTGACAGAAATGAGTCCCCTAAGTTATATAGCTGCAAATATGCCCTAAGGAAATTCCAGCTGTGAGGTATACGGTAGCTTCCAGTGCCTTGGGCATCCAGGGTCTCTGTATCCTTTGTAAACTCCTACAAGCGGAGGCAGCATCATTTAGGGTAAAGTGTATAGAATTTGGAGTCATACAGTTCTGACTTTGGTTTCTAGCTCTGCCACTTCCTAAAGGGTTAAAAGAAGGAGAGGGTCACAGTAGGTGCCCCAGGAGGCCAGCCAGTGTTTGAGCTCCAAAGCCCTCAGGCAAACAATCCAACTTCTAAGCACCAGTTCCCTTCTCTATGAAAAAGAAAGAAAGGAAGTCATTAATCCTACCTCATCCGCTGTTTTTAGATTTAAATGAAATAATGCATGTAAAACATCCAGTACAGTGAGCAGCATCTGAAACTTCACAGCAGCACTGATGGGCATTTACTATTTCTGGCTGTGATGACACATAAATCCCCTCATTGCATCTCTTAGTGTATCTCAGGCCAAATTAAATGAAAATGTGTGCAGAAGGCTTATTTCAGCACCTGGCACACTCCAGCATCTGCAGGGTGAGTTTTATTCTTCACTCTCTGTTTGAAAGCTGGTTGTATATCTGCCCCATCCTATAATCAAATAACCCCACGGTTGAGACACTTTTTCAACTGTATAGCAAAGGAACACACTTTATTTACCAGCTAAAACTCTAGGATTCTGGCACTCAGACAGTGTAGTGTCATGAATGCCTCACCTTCAAGGAGAGCATTGGGATTCAGGATTTGGTAACGTGAGCCTCACAATGGGTAAAAGAGCTTGGTTGCCATATCGTTTATACGTCTCTGATTGCCAGGCCCCCTTGCATCCAGGAGGTCACTCATATCCTCCTACACAGAGAACTTGGCCTAAGGACCCAGCTTGAACTCAAACCATCTTGGGCCCCAAGTGTGCATGTGAAGGGTGGCTGAGGTATTCCCTTGAGCCATACTGGCGTGCTGGGGTCAAATTGCACAGAAGCAGCTGGGAAGTTTAAATGGAATCAGATTAAGTGAAATCACTTAGGAAGTGAGACACATGTGAAGAAATGTATTAGTTATCTATCGCTGCACAACAGTATCACCATAAATTTGGTGGCTTTGAACAACACACGTTTATCATCTCACAGTTTCTGGGGGTCAGGAATCCAGGCACAGCTTAGCTGGGTACCAGCAAGGCTGCAACCAAGGCATCATCCAGGGCTGAGTCCTCGTCAGAGACTGGACTGGGAAAGGGTCTGCCCCCAAGCGCTTGTGCTCGTTTGCACAATTCGGTTCTTTGCAGGCTGCCTGACCGAGGGCCTCCATTTCTCACTGGCTGGAGGCAGGAAGCTGCTTTCTCCCCAGCAAGGGAGTGAGTCACCTGGCAAGACAGACCTTACCATCTTATATAACAAGATCACATACAAGGAATCCCGTACATCCTGTGGCTGTGGCTGCACTCTATTGGCTAGGATCAAGTCCCTGGTTCCATGCACACTGCCCTCGGGAGAGAGGATGTGAAGACCTGAAGGTGGCGGCATGGGGGCCACATCAGAGCCCATCCACCACAGCCTGAAATGTCTGGGCGCAATGACAACTCACCTGTGAGTTATTCCCTCAACTGGGCTGTGAGCCAGTGGGGGGAGGGGAGGATCCTGCACAAGTTTATGTTCCATTTGGGAGAAAAGGAGTGTCTGAGGAGGAGGGTCAGATGAAGGATAAATCGGGGTCTCTAGCTGGGAAAATAGATGACTTCAGCCATGGCTCATGGGCCCAGCCGCTCCGCGGCATGCGGGATCTTCCTGGACCGGGGCACGAGTCCGTGTCCCCTGCATCGGCAGGTGGACCCCCAACCGCTGCGCCACCAGGGAAGCCCAAGATGAGTTTTTAAAAAGAGGGATGTATCCCTTCTGAAAATGGATCTGTCCAGCCTCCTGCCGTGAAAATGGCCTTTGAGCCCTGTCCACTGGGGAGAGGCCAGCAGGGCAGCTCTGGGCACCAGGCAGAGGGGCTCTCTCTGCCTAGTTAGGGCACAATTAACTGCAGGCCTCTCAGCAAATCTGGTTCCCTCAAAGACTGCCTGCTCCAAAACGGTGTGACCCAGCAACACTGAGTGATGTGGTCATCTGTCCAGCTGCCTGAGGCCTGGGTCATTAGTGGCCTTTCCAGAAAAGAAGAGAAGTCTGTGGGGATGACCAGGGAGCATCTTACATGGATCTCAGGGGAAGGTGATGCAGCAGCCACAAAACTCTAGGTTTTAAAAGCACTTTTTAGAATAGGGATATTGGCACAGATCTCTGTTGGAGGCCCTGGGTCTGCAGTTCAGGCTAGATTTGCGGGGAGGCTGTACCTGGCTTGAACTCATGAGGCCTCACGGGGCAACCCTGGAGTTTTTACTGGGAGTTCTGGTGCTTCTGGAGGCCCCGAGTCTCCCTCACGGGTCTGATAAGCACGAGTGAAGCTCACGTTCTCCATCAGGCCAAGTCCGAGAACCCATAATCAGATGGCCTGGGGACCCTAAGACACAGCTGAAATGTCAGCCCCAACCTCCACCAAGGTGTTTCTCTCTCTCCACAGGGGGCGGGTGCTCAGGAAGGACTCAGAGGTCACTCCAAAGTGTGCTCTTCAATGCATTCGTCCCACGAGAGGCTCACAAGTTGGTAGATTTGGGCAAGTGCACATGGCATCTTCCTGCTGGCATTCATAGAAGTCCTCAGAGAATGGGATGCTGCTTGACTCGGAATTTCTCTAACATGCTTGCGCCCAGGGCTTTTGCTGTTTATTGGTAACAACTCTTATTATTTCACTGAGCCTGTGCAATACAGAACACACCAGGACATGCTGATACACCCCCAGGTCTATTCATCCACATGTGTCTACCAAGTGCCAGGCACTGCGACACGTTTGAGGAACACAGACATGGAAAGAACAGACAACAGTCCCTGCCTCCACGAGCTTCCATGCCAGCGATGGAACAATGAAAAGACAGACAAGGAAGACACGCACAGTGCCAGAGGTAAGTCCTAGAGAGGAAAATAAAGCAAAGAAGAAAACAGACAGGGTGGAGGATGTTGAAATTTGAAATGAAGTAGCTGGGGAAACCTCACTGAGAGGGACATTTCAGTCAATACTTGAAGGAAGTTAGCAGGTGCACATCTGGGGAAAGAGCACTGCGGGCAACAGGAACCGCAGGTGCAAATGTCCTGAGGTAGGTGTAGCCTGATGCTCTGGAGATGCTATGAAGGGGTCAGTGTTGTTGAGCACAAGATACGAGGTGATGGAAACAAAATCTTATGGGGTCTTATAGGCAACGGAGAGACCTTATTCTGTAGGTTTGATAGGTAACGAGGGCCAAATCCTGAAGAATTTAATGGGTAAGGGGGTATAATCCCCTAGGGTCTGATAGGTGTGTGGGGGGTTTAAATCTGTTAGGGCCTAATAGGGAAAGAAGGAGGGCAAACCCTGTAGGGTCTTGTGGTTAAGGGGAGTGGAGCAAGTCCTCTAGGGTTGGATAGGTTATGGGAATGTATCCTGCAGGGTCTGAAAGCCCACATTGAGGACTTTGGCTCTGACTGTAAAATAGGGCACATTTGCAGACTCTGAGCAGAGAAGTCATCTGGCCATGATCTCACGAAGAGTCCCTCTGGGTAAGGATTGAGACAGGACTGAGGAAGGGGCTTGAGTGGAAGCAGACAGACTCATTTCACAGGTCACTGCTATAATCCGGGAGAGCTGATGGTGACTCCAGCCAGGGTGATAAGAGTGCCGTAACGCTGTCACTCACCAGAAAGAGTCATCCTCTGTTTCTCCTTTAAGCTCTGTCCCAGATCTCCTCTCCATAAACCTCAGTCTTTAGGTCTCATGCTTTGCACAAATCCCGGGCAATCCACGGTTAGACATTGTTTTGTTTTCTCCCCCTAACTGAGCGAATGGCAAAGATTTTAAGACATTTTATGGTACTTATTAATCTTTTGTCAGTGTTTAATTTTATAGACAGGAACCAGTTAAAAGCCGAGCTGTAAAATTTCACTGTGGCTTCCAGGCCCTTCCTTTAGATCACAGGACTCACAGCTAGGAAGGGAAGGGAGTCAGGGACTCGAGGGAAGCAGATTTCATCCCGCAATGGCCTGAGGCTGGAAGGTGTGTGGAGCCCTCCTTTTTAACTCACATCAATCAACTCGATGAATTGGTGCAGAGAGCTTCCTACCAAGCAAACACTAGGGCAAGCCGCGCCTTCAGTATCGCCAGAGCAGCTCTGTGGTAGCCATCCAGATGTGCCCTGGGTATGCGCCAAACTCTTAGGATGGAGTCACCTAATATCTCATGAGTATTCCATGAGGCACTGGAGTCTTATATTCTTCCATCATGGAAATGGATGCTGGGTGACTTCTACTTTCAAAACTCCCAAGGCCAGGGTTGTCTCATCCAATCGGTCCAAAGATGCTCCTTGGGAAAGGTCTTGCATGTTGCACACTCCTTCCAGAAGTGAGCTAGCTGTCCATTACAAAGAATACTGGGCCTGGCTCTAATGTCCCACCCCAAATACCAACTGTGTTTCCTTCATGCCCCAAACAAGCTAAACAGGTTATCTTCTACTATCGCAAGATATTTCCTCATTACTTCATTGGTATCAGGTGTTCAGAGATAAGGAAAAACTGAAGCACACGGTGCTAAGAGTGGGACTAGTGAATCCCAGGGCACAGGTACTAGGGGACACACAGGTGCCCTGGGTGCTGTTTTGCAGGGGCAGAAGCAGGATTGGGACCAGGTAAGATTTCCCTGAGGTAGGGACTTGTGGTTGGATTTGTAAGATGTGACAACAGGTCAAAGGTAGGACAGATGACCACACAGCACATCAGGTACCCTGCAGATAATCCATTCTGAAGGTATGTTCTACCCTATGCCCATCCAAGCCCCCTGCAACAGTAACTGAGAACCAATGAGTCATCCCAGGACTGCTAACTGAGAGCTCTTGTCCTGTCCGTGATCACAGCCTCATAGGAAGCCACCCACTTCCGCCTCAGGTCCTGATTATCCCCCAAATGACAAGTTATAGTTTACCCTTGGTGGGCCTCAAGTTCAGTATAAGAAACTGTCATATGTATGGTACTGAAATATGGGTCATTATGGTGTTAAAGTCACCTGTTATGACCCACAGGACAAATCCCTCTTAGAGGGAGCGCTGGGCTTCTCTGCCTGACATGTTGAGGCCACGTGCCTCTCCACACACCCGTTTTCCTTCCTTCCAAGACATTCAAAACAAAGCTTTGTGCTCTGCTGTCAGAGAGTGTCCCCTCTTGAGAACTTTTTAAGATACAATTAACTTTCCTCCTTCTTTTCCCTGCCCCCAAATCATTCACACAGATTTCATCACTTCATCACTGTCCTTTTGCTCTTTTAATTCACCTCTAATCTTTTCTAGAAGCAACGTGGCGATTTAGGGAATTAATTCAACTGTTTCTTATCTGTGAACTCACGGTGACCACTGCCCCATGGTGGAAAATCACTCTCGGTGCAGACACAGTTCAATTGAGACACTAAAACTTCTCAGCATGGAGTCTCTCCAGCAGCTATCAAAAATCCTGCCTTTGCAGAATATTAAGAGCTTGGGGAAAGGCGGGTGCTATGAATTTATTCCTGAAAAAAAAAAAGATATATATCTACATACAATGCAATGAGGACCTCATTTTGTAAAACCAAATATGAAGTCCATATGTACATATAAAAATGGGGAGACGTTACACTGAAAGTTTAATATGATTGTATCTGGGTTATGGGATTAATGATCTTTCCATTCTTCTTTTCAGTTTGGTCCTTACTTGTCTTTTCTATGAGCATTGCCTGTTTCTCCTTCTCTGACTGTTGTTTCCATACATATCTGGATCATTCACATATAAACCATTGTGTAACATTCGACTGTATGAGCATATCACAGTTTCTTTATCCATTTGCATATGGTGAACATTTAAATAGTTTCCAATCACCTAGAGTTACCACCACTTGGCTATAACTTCGCGATGCACAGGTTCAAGTGTGTGTTCCCTGAGGATGTATGCTGAGCAGTGATATTGCTGTATCTTAGAATATGTGTATCCTCCAATGTGATCACCAACACACCTCCAAAACAGGTGTTTCCTTATCAATTCTTGATAGAATGAGACTACTTTTTGTTTTGTTTTGTTTTGTTTTGTTTCGCCAATATGGTTGTGTAGAATAGGGTTGGAATCTTGGTATTGTTTAAATACACAGTTCCTTGATCGCAAGTGAGGTTAAATATCTTTTCCTGTATTTTGGCTGTTCAGGTTTGCTCTGATAAATTGTCTGTAGTATTCTTTGCCCATCTGTCTATTGAGTGACTCGCATGGTTCATATGGATTTCTAGGAATCGTTTCTTTAAAATGAGGATCTTTTTCCAAGATATTTATCTGTCTTCTCTAATCATGTTTAGACCTATTAGTGTAGGTGGCTTGCTGACACTAAATTGTTTCATGAGGTTTTAAGCCTGCCCCATAAGGTCACAGTCAGACCCTGCCCATCCCAATTTGAATTGAACTAATCATGGAACTTGAGCTGTGTTCTTCCCGCAGTCCCAACACACACACACACACACACACACACACACACACACACACACACTGACGCACACACGCAGAGGGGTGGTCAGGGAAGCTTTGGTACCCAAGTCACAGAGATGTAAATTCCACAGAGAAAGAATAGGCCAAGAACTTGACTCTGGTCCAGGCATCAGACAGACGTACAACACAAGGCATTGTATTTCTCGTCTCTCTTAGGAGCTCTGATTTGAATCAAATGACTGCAGCCCTTTCCATTGTTCTGATGGAGGAAAACATATTCCTTGCATAAAGAGCTTTCTCTCTTGACAAGAACTTCTAAGCTTGTCCTTAACCAAAGTCTTTGGGGAGTGCACTCATTGAAGACCAGACCCTTTAATGAATGTTTCATCATCTAGCTCATGGAATGGCTGGCCTCTGGGATGACTACAGAGACCAGTCAGTCTCTCAGCACAACTATGAATTACATAGTTAAGTAATTATGAGTTATGTAATATTGAGTTATGAACTCTACCAGAAGCTCAGTTTCCCGACATCTGGAGACAGGATCCCAGTCGAAACTATGGTTTAACTTGCTCTCCTTCCTACTCTTACTGCCTGGTAAGCTGTCAATGAAGATGGTGGTTGAGTTGAAAAGTCATGATGCTACCCCTGAGATCACCTGTCTCAGGGCGCGTTGCTCAGTATGCAGGATTCCTGTACCATGAAGGACTTCTCATGAAAACAGGCTCTCATTACCATGCCTCCTGTGCCAAATTTAGTCAACATTATTCATTGAGGGTATTCTCTGTACTGGACCCTGTGCAAAGCATTAGGAACTGAGCTGTCTTTGTAGATACAGATAATACTTGACTTACCTAAATCTTGAGATGGGGTGACAAGGATGCAAAAGGAGTCCTGAATGCCCCCAGGGGGCCACCGTGAGAGGACCAGGAGGCAGTGTTTGACAGGGAGAGGAAGTGGAGAGCCTGCTGAGCACCAGAGCCAGGAATAAAGTTAGAGTCAGAGAGATGCGGAGGGATGGAGATGGGGAAGGATGGAGGGGAGGATGGTAGGAGACAAAGGGAAGATAAAGCCATGGCTAAGGGCTGCAGAGCCTGCTGGCCATGGGAAGGTATTGGATTTTATTCAAAATACAGTGAAATTGACAGGAAATGGGAAGATCACCAGAGCAGTGTGAAGACTGCATGGAGAGGGGTGTTCAAGGGAAGCCCGTAGGCTGACACAGCAGTGCAAAGAGAGATGACAGTTAGTATGGACCACTTCCTTCAACCTGAGAGAGCGTCTCCGACCAGCAGGTATAACTGGGGGCTGGGGAGCCCCAAGAGAGGACCAGGCAAGATCCAGACACAGCGTCAGCTGCAGGCACTCCCCTCCTTTGGAAAATAAGAAGTTGCAAAAGCCATTTTCCCAAAGAATCAGTAGCTTCCGTTTTAATGAAGGCTGAAGTCTGAATGATGTTATTCTAGCCAGGGACTTTGTTTCTGTCAGTGGTTTTAAACTAATTACCATAAATATTGTCCATTTAGAATTTCACTGTAATTCCAGTCCCTATTAGCGTGTAAGCAATGCCTTATGTTTGCCGCAAGCTACCGTTTATTCATAGAAGGAGACAGTACATCACATACATTGTCATAGCAAATAGATGTTTTTTGTATTACATTGTGTGTGGTGTGAATGAGCCAGAAGTGATTTGCTAAGTAGGAAGTGCATTTAAAAAGAATTTTGAATTTTAAAAGAAATCCACTTGCTATTGCTTGGGTGGGGGGTGCCTTGTGTGCCAACTTCCCTTTTATCTTTGAGTTTTTGCCTTAGGGAAGTATAAGCTGGCTGGTGGGCTGAAATGTTGGAGAAGGGCTCTTTTACATTGTCCCCAGGCCACCAGATGGTGATGCTGTCCACTGTAGTTATGCATGAGGGTGGGTGTCTCGTTGGTTGCAAGGACCACACTTCCTCCATTTCTCTGCTTGTCATCAACAAAGATGTCAGCTCTCTGGCACGTCAATTTGGAGCCATAAGGAAATCAAGCTGGCACATTTTGCGACGCTTAAATGCTTGGTTGCCATTCGGATTTGGAACTGTACTTTCAGGAGCCACCAAATGGAACCGCACATCTGCAGGGACCCAGGGAAAGATCACCTCTCTCCATCTATCAGAGCACATATGGAGGCAGACAGATGTTTCTGACGGAGATGGCCAGCCTAATTTGCAGTTTCTAAATCTGCAGAGACACCATGTTCTGTCGTTAAATATTCATTTAGGACCATCTTAATCAGAAACAATATAACAGAGCAATGTACCTAGATGGCAAATGGTGCTTCTTGTGCATGAACTATTAAAGTGACAGCTACTAACTTTTCTCCATCTGACCCTTCTAGTAAGCACTTGTTTGGGTAAAAAAGTGCTGTGTTTCCTCAAAGCTCAGTGAGGCAGACGTTTGCCGTGTGCTCACTGGTGTTGGACAGTGTGCCAGGGGCAAAATGGAATAGACGCTGGTAAAGATGCAGTAGGACCACTTGAGAATCTTCACGGAAGGTATTCTGAGCGTTTAAGAATAAATGGGGTAAACTCAGGTATGTCTCAGTAAATTATCACTCTTCTGCTTTGGATTCACTTTAAAATGAGTTACATTTTAAAACTTCTCAAGTCTATTTGACATTTCTCTAGATGTTATCAATGCCATTTTGAAAGCTTTCCGTGTGCCCGACACTTCATAAAATTTCTTTCTTATTCAAAGACATATTTAATTAAAACCCAGTTTTATGGTACATGCACTAGTTATTACTCTTGGCTTGAAGACTCCATCTGAACCTGTTTTTAACTCTGTGACTCAAATCCTTTGCAATCATTTTGGAAGCCTGGATGTTTTCAAAATTATTCAATAGTTCCTATATAAATTGCTCATTGATTTTTTTTTAATGTAGAAATAAAAATAAATAGAACACCCAGGAACTGGCTATAATGCAGTTAATATTATAGTATATAATATAAAGTATATAGTATACTATATAGTATATAGTATAATATTATACTATATATAAGTATATATAGTATATAATATTATATGATAATAATATTATAGTATATATTATTATGGTATATAATAATATGGTTCTCCCTCTGTGTGTGCATCCCTGGTGTCTCTTTCTCTTCTTTAAGGATACCAGTCACATTGCATTAAGAACCCACCCTATTGGCATCATTTAACCCTAATTACCTCTTTATCAGCCCCATCTCCAAATACAGTCACACTGAGGGTTACAGCTTCAATATATGAATTTTGAGGTGAACACAATTCAGTCCATAACACCCCTCCCTCGATAAATTGAATTGGAAACTGTAGGAGTAAGGGATCATTAATATTTTAATGACTTTAATTTAAAATTTTCAATTGAGGTATAGTTGACATACAATAAACCATACATATTTAAAGTGCACAATTTGATACGTTTTTGACATATGTACATGCAGGTGAAACTATTACCACAGTCAACACAGTAAACATGCACCTCTCCCCCAAAAGTTCCACCATGTCCCCTTGTAATCCCTCCCTTCTTCATCTCCCACCCCCAGGCAACCATGATCTGCTCTCTGACTCTATAAGTTTGTGTTTTATAGAATTTTACAGAATTGGAATTTTACACAATTGGAATTTTACAGCATATACTTTTTCCCCCAATCTTGCTCCTCTCACTCAGCATCATCATTTTGGGACTCACCCACGTTGCTGTGTGAATTCCTAACCCACTCTTCTTTGTTGCTGAATTTTATTGCATGGTATCACCCCAACTTTCTTTAGATTCATGTTAGCAAGGGATACTTGCTTCTATCCTTTAACTTTGAACCTGTCTGTACCTTTGTATTTAAAGTGGGTCTTGTAGGCAGCGTATTGTTTTGTTGAGTCTTGCTTGTTAATCCAAATTGACAATCTCTGCCTTTTAACTTCAGGGTTTAGTCCATTTACTTTTATTTTAAATTTATTTGGTTACATCAGGTCTTAGTTATGGCAGACGGGCTTCTTAGTTGCGGCATGTGGGCTGTTTAGTTGTGGCATGCAAACTCTTAGTTGCAGCATGCATGTGGAATCTAGTTCCCTGACCAGGGATTGAACCCAGGCTCCCTGCCTTGGGAGCATGGAGTCTTATCCACTGCACCACCAGGGAAGTCCCCTAGGTCACTTACTTTTAATATGATTATCAATAATGCTTAGGTCTGAATCTATCATCTTCCTATTTGCTTTCTATTTGTGCTGTTATTTGTTCTCTTTCCCCCCCTTTTTCGACCTTATTTTTGATTTCTATTTCATCTCCTTTGTTGGCTTTTTAGCTATAACTCTTCATTTTTTAATTTTAGTGGTCACTTTTGGGCTTATAGTCTACATGTTTAACTTATGGTAGTACATTTTCATGTACTACTATATCATTTCATGTATAGTATAAGGACTTTAAAAGGTATACTTGCATTTATCCCCTCCTAGCCTTTGTGTTATTATTATTTACACTTTTATATGTTATAAATCCCAAATTAAATTATTATTTTCAAATTATTTTCTTTCAAAGAGATTTAAATGTTTAAAAATAAGAATACATATTTATATTTATTCATGTAATTACCACTTCTGGTGTTATTCATCTTTTATGTACATCTCTATTTTCATATGAAAATAGAGATGTACATAAAAGATGAATAACAGTTTCCTTCTGTCCATTTACATTTTTTAAAGTTTTTATTGAAGTATAGTTGACTTGCAATGTTACAGCAAAGTGATTCAGTTATATATATCAGTTTCCTTCTGTCCATTTACATTTTTTTAAAGTTTTTTTTGAAGTATAGTTGATTTACAATGTTACAGCAAAGTGATTCAGTTATATATATAAAACTGAACTATATTCAGTATACTGCAATAAACCATAATGAATAAGAATATGTATATAAATATTCAGTATCTCAGGATATTGAATAAAGTTCCCTGTGCTGTACAGTAGGACCTTGTTGTTTATCTACCTTTCTTTTAATATGGGTCTGCTACTGATAAATTCTTCCAGTTTTTGTCTGTCTAGAAAAGTCTTTATATGCCTTTATTTTGAAAGCATATTTTCACTGGGAATATAATTCTAGCTTGACAACTTTTTTCTTCAGTGCTTTAAGGATGTTTCTCCACTGTTTTCGTGCTTGACTACATTTGACAACAAATATGCTGTCATCTCTATCTTTATCCTTCTGAACCTATGCATATTTCCTCTGACTACTTTTAAGACTTCTCTTTATCACTCATTCTGAACAACTTGATTATGATATGCCTTAATTTAATTTTTTTAATTAAAGCTTGTTTCTTGAATTTTACATTTCTCTGAGTTTGTTGGGCTTTTGGATATGTGGGTTTAGAATTTTCATCAAATTTGGAAGAATTTGAACCATTATTTCTTTAAATATTTTTACAGCCCCTCCCTCTTCCTCCTCTTCCTCCAAGACTCCAGTTATACATATATTAGGCTACTTTAAGTTATCCTACAGCTAACAGATGCTCTTTTCTTCTTGATTCTCTTTTCTCTGTGTGTTTCATTTTAGATAGTTTCTATTACTCTGTCCACTTTCACTAATTTGTTTTCTTTTGCAACATTTATCTCATCCAGTAAATTTTTCATCTCAGACACTGTAGTTTTCATCTCTAGGAATTTGATTTGAATCTTTTTTATGTCTTCAATATCTTTACTTAACTTTTAGGGCACAGAATGGAGTGCTAATAAATGTTTTATTGTCATCTGTTAATTGTATAATCTGTATCAGTTCTCAGTCAATGTCAATTGATTTTGTTTCCTCCTCATGTATCATATTTTCTGCTTTTTGCATGCCTGCTAATTTATGATTGGATTTTAGACATTGTAAATTTTATCCTTTGGGGTGATGGATATTTACTCAGAAACAGTGCAATCCTTTATAGTGTTTCTTGTAAGATTTGTTAGGTTAGATCAGAGCAGCATTTAGTCTAGGGCTATTTGGTTTCCACTACTACAGAAAGACTCTTCTGAATGATTTACCCAGTGTCTTTTGAATAATGAGGTTTTCCAAGCTGACTGGTGGTAGGAGGCACTATTCCTGGCCCAGTGTGTGTGCTGGACACATTTTTCATTCTTTGAAAGTTCCCTAAATATCTCTCAAGCACAGCCAAAGTGGCCTAATGGATAGTAAATGAGATTGTCCATTAAGTGTCCACTTCTAGTGTGGAGGGAGACTTCCTGGGGCCTTCTCAGCCCCCACACCATGAGCCCCTTTTTAGTTCTCTGGAAGCTTGACTGGACTCTGTTAGTTCTGGGTTTCTAAAGCTTTGAGAACCCACTTGAGTCAGATGAAGCAAAGAGGTAGACTGTCCATTATGTGAGATAAGTGTTTCTCCATCTGTCCCAATTACATGATACAGAAAACAAGCTCTCTAAATAACATGCAAATTCTCAGGGAAAGACACACATATATTAACCACCCTGGATAAAACCAGGCTTCTCTTGTGTCCTTCATGGATTAGAGAGGTCAGCATCCTAAGAGTTCCACAGATGAACCAGCCTCCAGGATTCAAAGCGGAGTTGAGACCTGACTTAAAGGGACATGACATGAAAGGTAATACTCAATTACCTGGTACCTGAGCAATGCCTCAGGGCACCTGAGACATCTAAAATCCCCCTGGATCCCTTGTGGAGTCAAAAGTACCTTTATATTAGGATAACCTTTAGCTACACAATGTTCTGCCCTCTCAAGATGCTTGAGACAATTTCATTTGATTAATGGAAACATAGAAGCCCTTGTCATTTTAACAACAGAACACTCACTTCTTTAGGGCCTACTTGCTGGTCATCTTCCTGGAGGACATATTCATCTATTTCTTTATTCAACAAAAATTTATCAAGCACCGTTAGAGTTCTAGATCTTTTGCCAGGCCAGGGTTAAAATAAAAGCACAATCTTTGCTTTGTAAATAATCCCCTCTTGCTCAGAGGGGCATCCTTATATGAGGAAGAGCTTAAGGGAAATCTTGGGTGCAGGCTGAAGGAATATGTAGGGTCATTTATTAATTCAACAAATACTGAACATATGCATATGGAAGGCACTGGTCTCTGTTGCCAAATGGGTGGTTTCTGGTCATTCCTTGAACTTTATTCCCATGATTCTAGTGTATTCTTCTTTCTCCCAGTAGTTGGCAATCCTTTTTAGTTCTTGGGTTTGCTGTCCTCACAATGCCCCCGATGGAGCTAATTTGACAAGGATTTCTCACTGAAATGGGTGCACAGACACAGCACTGACAGCAAGACTGCATGAAGACTACAGCTACAAAATGAAAATGGCAGGACTGAGGTCCTAGTCTGCTTTGTATGAAATATTCCAATTTACCCCATTTACAGTCTCTCACAGGACAGACTGGACCAGAATATTAAATGCCTATCAATATTGGAATGGTTGCTCCTAATCAAGTTAGGTTACAAATGAAGAGAATTGGAAATATTAGAATAGTTGGCTGTTTATCACCAAGAGTGAATTACGGAGCAAGAATGAACTTGATGCTACCCACTAATTGTCAATGTGGCCTCTCTGATTGTTTCAATTTTAGGAAATGATGACGGCTAATTCAATTGATGGATTTTTCTGACTTAATTGACCTCAGGGTTCTTTCTGCCTATTTTTAAAACAATGAATCAATTGTCTACTATGTTCTCAGAGAGTAGGAGTAACACCCATGCACTGAGCCCCTAAGGAGCTTATAACCAAGTGGTTAAAATGTCAACAAACTAAAATCAAACTGCAAATTGTTCTTTCATTCGTAAAATATTTGTTAAATATTTTAATCATTCTACAGAGTGCTATGGAAATTCTGAAGAGTCCATCCAAGTGAAATGCCTGAAACATAGAAGGTGCACAATAAATATTTATTATATGAATGAATGAGTGAGTGGATATATTTGGGATCGGAAGAGACTTTCATTTAGCAAGGACATTTGCTAGGAGGAGAGGTGTTTTCAAGAGAAAAAGCATGGAGTTGGAAAAACAAAGGCTAGATTTGAGGAAGAGGAAGATGTAAATTTTACCTGGAGCATGGGTATGTGCAGGAAGATGTGGAAATAAGTCTGGGTTAAAAGGCAGGGACATCTCGTAGCAGGCCATGGTCTCTGGCTGAGGAACTTAGACTCCTTCTTTAAGCAAAGGGAAACCATCAACAACTTGATGAATGTGACCAGCCAAGGCAGCACCATGAGAGGCTTTGCTTCTCTTCAACATGTTTGTGGATGCCAGAGCCATTAGTCCATGTATTACCCAGGGTTCTCCAGACAAACAGAACCAACAGGAGATAGATATATATATATATATATATATATATATACACACACACACACACACACATACATGATGAGATTTATTATAAGGAATTGGCTCATGCAATTATGGAAACTGAAAAGTCTTACCGTCTGCCCTCTGCAAGCTGGAGACCCAGGAGAGCTGGTGGTGTAACTCCAGTCCAGTTCCAAAGGCTGAGAACCAGAAGTGTCCAGGACAGGAGAGGATCCAACACCCAACTCAAGCAATCAGGCAGGAGGAACTGGACTCTTTCTTTCTTTCTCTTTTTCTTCTATTTATGTTTTCAACACTTTTGATAACGCCCACCCACATGGGGGAGGACAAAGACCTTTACTGAGTCCACCGACTCAAATGCTAATTTCATTTGGAAACACCCTCTCAGACACACTCAGAAATGATATTCAGCCAAATATCTGGACACCCTGTGATCCAGTCAAGTTGGTACATAAAATTAGTCATCACAGTTCATTTAGAGAAAATCAGCTAATTTCACAAAGCAGCTTTGCTCTCCGGAATTGAGGGTTTTATCTATGAAATAACCTGATGTTCCCAAAAATTGAGCCAACTCACCGCAGCCTTGATCCCACCTAATGCACACGAGGTGGAAACCAATGTTTATTACATCTGACTTTAGGGGAAATCAGCTTAAGTAGCTGTGAGATCCTATAGTAGAAGACCCGTGTCTAATAAATCCCGTGTCTAATTCAGAAGGAAACTATTGGCCTTTATTCAGCCAAAACCCAATTCTGCAAATAGCACATTCCTCTCCACAGTGCCAACTGCTCATCACTGGCGAGGAAAATCACTTTAACCAAAATAACCTGGTCTAGACCATGCTGATATGGGGTGAGGATAAACAACCAACACATTGACTCAATAAGGAAGTGGCCAGCTATGCCCACAGGATTCTGGACAGTTACGAGGACATTTATGGTGCCTCCTGTTCCCATTATAAAGTCAGTTTTATCTCCCTCCAGTAACTTTTACCATTCTCTCTCCTATGCCTATTGCCTTTATAGATCATGTTTTTATTATCATAGATTGATCTTTACAAGGCTACTCCAGTGTGGGTGAGGACACTGTATTTTCTGGATTTTTTTTCTCTCTGAGCCATCAATAACCCCCCCCCCCAGAGAAAATGTTGGAAAAGGAAAGAACCATTTGTCGTTTAGCAGTATGTGGAGGTAAGATCATTCTCAGGCAGCTGGTAAAATCTGCAGCAGCAATAAAGATGATTTGAGATTCTAACTGCTGTGCTGGTTAAATAACATTGGATGGAGACCACGGGAATTGGCCACCAGAGCCAGGAGAGAGGATGCATCTCAGATGCTGTTGATTTCCCAGGTGTGGAGAGGAACAGTATAATATTGGAGCCTGTAGACTCAGCCAGCTGGAAAACCATGGATGGTTGCTGATGAAGGTCAAAGACAGTTTTCTGTGGCTCTGAGGTCCCCAGGTCAATGAGAGTACAGAGGGACTTAGAAGTAGCAATTTCCTTAGAAGTGGAATGAGACTGAGGACTTACCCTGCAGCTGCATTTACATGGCAAGCACCCTGTTTTTACTCAGAGTGCATGTTTATTTGGGGTGTCCTTGAGGGGCTGATGAGGATTACAAAAGGGCTGGCCAAAGTTTGATGCTATCAAGTCCCATCTCCAGCCTTGGTCTCTGACTCTCTTGTTCCAGGGATCTCCACTAAAATAACCCTTCAATCTTGAATTGATCTCATCCCCTGCCCCCACTCCTTCCAGGTTGGATCCCATGATGCATCATTATAAGCCTCCCTTGCAAATAACTTCAACTTCCTTGGCCTTCCTCCCTTGATTCTTGGAATAAACTCCTACATTGTACCCAAGAGGGAAAAATACACTGGAGGTTTAAAAAAAAAAAAGGCTGACTGGCTCACTTTAAACCTGTGATAGGAAACTTCAGCTGGAGTCTTGGGTTGGGTCTCAGGCGAGTCTAATTGCTCATCTAGCTTCTGACACGACCGTCTCCTCTCCTTGCTTCTCTTCTTCAGCCACATCCTCACTGCTCTGATGACCTCCCCTCACAGAAGCCTCCAGACAGCAACTCCTGCATATTTCTTAGCCAAATGTAAACCCCCCAACACACACCTCCTTCTTGCCTCTTCTTACAAAGTAAGACGTACCCCTCCACTTTTTTTTAAAATTGAAATGTAGTTGATTTACAATGTTGTGTTAGTTTCAGGTGTATAGCAAAGTGATTCAGAGATTGATAGATAGATAGATAGATAGATAGATAGATAGATAGATAGATAGATAGATGATAGACAGATTCACACACACACATATATATATATATATAATCTTCAGATTTTTTCCATTATAAGTTATTACAACATATTGAATATAGTTCCCTGTGCTATACAGTAGGATGTTGTTGTTTATCTAATTTACATATAGTAGTGTGTATATTTTAATCCCAAACTCCTAATTTATCCCTGCCCCCCTTTTCCCTTTGGTAACCAAAAATTTGTTTTCTATGTCTGTGAGTCTATTTCTGTTTTGTAAATAAGTTCATTTGTATCATTTTTTAGATTTCACATATAAGTGATACCATATGATATGTGTCTTCGTCTGACTTACTTCACTTAGTATGATCATCTCTGGGTCCATTCATGTTGCTGCAAATGACATGATTTCATTCCTTTTTTATGGCTGAATAATATTCCTCTGTATATATACAGCACATCTTCTTTATCCTCCACTTTTTAAGGACTTCACTCCTTAGGGTGTTCCCTCTGTGCTACATCAGTAATCTCTCTCTATTTGATCATTTATCCATTAGCATAGAACAAGCTCTAGTAAGCTTCTTAAAGCATAAAGAATGTTTGTCCCATAGCCCTCCCAGACATCTGTATGGAGTGGTATCTATATGTTCTCTCTCTTACCTCTCACCATGCAGTCTCTCCCCCAGACGCTCTCATCTGGTTTTTATCCCAGGATCTCTCCCATAAGACTCCTATTAAAGTTACAAAACGCAAAGGGAAAATTTCTCTTTCCCCTGCCATGTCCCCTCAGTGGAGTACAACCCAGATGCCCCTTCCTTCTTTCTCTATGTACTGCCTTTCAGCCTGCAAACACTGCTGTCTTTGTTTTCCTCTTACTATTCTGGTTTCATTTTTGCTGTCATTGTCATGGGCTCCTCTTACTCTGATTTCTAAGTGGTGGCCCCTTCCGAGTTCTGTTCTTTTCTTCTTTATCTTTTCATCCCCCCAGTGATCTCATCTGTGGCCTTAAATAGCATCCCTACAATAACCCCCTATTTTTATCCCCACCAAAGAGCCCTCTCCCCTGGGTTGCTCCAGATGCATATCTCAACCTTGCTGTCTCTTGGGAATTTCACATTCACAGCTGAGATCTCGATCCTCACTCACCCTCTCACTGCACCTCCCACACTGCATCTTTTCCATTTTAATAAGCAACAAAACCATGTGCCAAATTCTCAAGCCAGAAGCTCAGAAGCATCCTGAACTTTGCCCTCTTCCTCCCAAAGCACACCAACCCAGCCCTCCAGCACATTTCAGCAATTCTATCTCCCAATAATGCTCTAATCCACATCACCTTCCCCACGACCATCACCTTAGTCCAAGCCACCTCCATCACTCACCCAGACCCCTGAAAAAGCTTTCTCAGAGTTCTCTCTGCTTCCACATTTGCCCTTCAAACTTAGGTCCCACCTAAAAGCCCCAGTAAACACTTTAACACAAAAATGAATCTTTATTCCTCTGCTGAAATCCTGCAGTGACACCCCAATGCACTTCAAATAAAATGCAAACTTCTCCCATGACCTACAAGATCATGATTGACTCATGTCTCCTGTCCAGCTCCATCCTCGGTCACACTTCCTCTTGCCCACTGTGATCCTGTGGCACTGGACTCACCAATTCAAGGGATGCACACATTTCTTTCCCATCTCACGAGAGCCCTTCTGCCTGGGGTCCTTTCTCCTTACTTTCCCATGGGTGGCCTCTTGCACTGCCTCTCTGCTCTCAGCCATTTCCTCAGGGTTGCCCTATCTAAGTGGTTCCCTTCTTGTATGTTTTTAATCACTGCACCCTGTTTTCATTTTCCTTTAGTGTCCTACACAATTTGTAGCTCTACATTTAATTATGTGCTTTTTGTTTATTGTCTGACCCTCCAGCTGAACAGAAAGCACCATACGGGGAAAGACAACGTCTGCTCATTGGCCTTTGTATCTCCAGCCCTTGGTTCAGGGTCGGCACCAAGTGTGTGGTCCAGGGATGTTGGGTGAATGAGTCTGACTCTCTGTTTCTTCCATCCGTCCAAGCTCTCCTCTAACTGCCCCTGTGCTTTATTTGGTGACTCCCTGACTCCATGCCTTGGATCCTATGGCTTCTTCTGTCCAGAACACCCTCCTGAACTCCCCCAAATGCTCAAATGACATTCTATTTGAGGCTCAGTCGGAAAGCCATCTCCTCCAAGAGGTGTTCTTATATTCTCACAGTCACATCATCAGCTTCTCTGTGTTCTCCTAGCTAAGCTCTTTAATTGGACATCCCTTGTGTTGCGGTCACCTACAGCACATTGTGAGCTGAGATAAGTGGGGGGCCATCTCCCCTAAGGGACCAAGGCTCCTGCAGACAGGGACCAGGTCCTTCTTTCTTCTGTACCATGCATTCCTTTTCTCTATTAATGACTCAAAGTTCTGTTGAGAGAAACTCTTATTCCCTGCCTCTCATTCCTGTTAGTAGAACATGACAGAACAGAGAATATTTCAAATGAGATAACCTCTGTGGTCTCCCAGACAAACACTTCATCTTATCTACTTCAACTAAATTAATATTGGGTCAGAAAATGGTCTGTATCTTACCTTGCATCGTACATGTTATTCCACATTTGCAAAGGTCCCAAGGGCAGACAGACGGGGCACAGGAGTTGCAACCTTGGGAGTCCCTTATTGAAAGTTAGACTAGCATCTTCCCTGGCTTATTTATTCCATCAATAAGCCAGGCACTGGGACTTCCCTGGTGGCGCAGTGGTTGAGAGTCCGCCTGCCGATGCAGGGGACACGGGTTCGTGCCCCGGTCCGCGAGGATCCCACATGCCGTGGAGCGGCTGAGCCCGTGAGCCATGGCCGCTGAGCCTGCGTGTCCGGAGCCTGTGCTCTGCAGTGGGAGAGGCCACATCAGTGAGAGGTCCGCGTACTGCAAAAAAAAAAAAAAAAAAAAGCCAGGCACTGAGCTGAACAAAGATGAGCAAGACATCTTGCTATGCTCAAATTAAATCCTGAAGGGCTTAATCTAGCAAAGCATCCAAGTAAGATGCCGGAGCTTACAGACAGGTGCTCTTCCATTTGGAAAAGACCCACCTATGCCCAGGTGCATCAATGCCTGTGCCTTCAGGGATGCTGTGAGCAGACAGTGTGATGGTAACACCAGAAATATTTCACCTTCCACCCTCTATCCTCTGTTAGATTAAATGTTAGGAACATGTATTTTTAAATTGACCAATCAGGCTATTCCTCTTCAAACGGCAATCTTTAGGGAACAATGAGGCCACAGAGACATAGTTAAAGACTAACCACTCAGGTATTCTAGGTTCAAATCTCATCACTCTTAGGGTAGCCTTGGGAGAAAGATTTTATCACTGTGGTGACCCAATTTTGACACACAAAGTAAAATAAGGGAATGACCTGTTCTATCAGTACAGGTCAAGGTGACAGGGTTTGAGCCTTTATATCCCCAGAATGACTAAAAATTTTTGTTTGGATTTATTCAAATAATGTGTCAACTTATTTCTTATTCTTTTCAACACTGTGCAAAGCCATAGTCGGAGGCTTGGGGAAAAATAAGGTTAAATCTAATTTGGAAAAGAATACATATGTATGCATATGTATCTATATATCTATATATTTTATTCTGCAATATACTCCCAGGCACATACAAATATTTATTTTCAATGTAAGTGAAATCCAAAACTGCAGAAACCCATTAATCCCCTTTGATTGCTCATAGGATCTGCATCTGCGACTGACCCGCTAGCCCACGGCTTGCTGTCATTCATTGCCAACACACAGGATGGAAGATGTTGTGCATCGTTAACTTGACCTTGAATGCAAGCTCACCAGGGATACGGAGGGTGGGCTGCGGCCATTTGCGGCTGGGGTGGTCACGTTGCCATAGTGTCAGTGAGCACATCTGTTTCCAGCTGAGCTGCTTTTGTTTAAGCTTCAAGCCTTTCCTTTCTCCTGTTTGAAAACAGTTACCAGGAGGCAAAATGATTCAAAGTGACATCTGGGTCCCTCTTGGCATGTGCATGGTAATTCCCTTCCTTCCATCCTGTAATTAAGTCAATTAGATTCCTAAGTCTTCTCTGAGGGGATTTCCAGAAATCCTTCCTCCAGATATACACCACTCACCAGATAGCATCAGTTCCCTCAAAGCACCACCTCCTCATGCCCGCCTTCTCTCTACTTCCTTCATAGAGCAAGGCCTAAAACTAAGCACAGCAATTGAACTTTCCTCCAAATACGGACCAGTCGGGCAAAGAAGAGAAACGAAATGCACACTGTCAGGACCCAGCTCTAGATAGGATTCCCCAGCCTGTCTATGGCTGATGGTCTCTCCAGTTCTGGTCAATCTAGGAAGGCTGTTTCCTGAATGATCTTTATTAACTGAAATATTGACAGATTTTACATAATGCTTTAGGCGTGCCTCAGAACTTTGGGTTTTATATCATCCAAATATCAGGGAATTAGAGGTTTTAGTGGATGTACTTCTTGGCACATACACAAACTGTCTTAATCAGTTCAGCTTGCTGTAACAAAAATGCTATAACCTAAGTGGCTTAAACAACAAACATTTGTTGCTTACAGTTCTGGAGGCTGGGAGTCCAAGATCAAGACAAATGATGAGGCCTGGTTTCCTGCTTTATAGATAGCTGTCTTCTCCTGTGTCTTCACGTGGGGGAAGGGGTGAAGGAGCTTGCTGGGGTCTCTTTTATGAGGGCACTAATCCCATCCATGAGGGCTCCACCCTCATAATCTTATCATCTCCCAAAAGCGACACCTCCTAACATCATCACATTGGGGGTTAGGATCTCAACATATGGATTTGGCTGGGTTGGGGGTTGGGGGTGACACAAACATTCAGTCCATAACACACTCTAAAAAGCAAACAGATAAGTCATTTTTTTCTTGTTCACATTTTCTTGATGAAAATGGAAATTGCACCTATGTCTCATCCAAAATTCTCAGACATGTTTGATAGGCTTCATATCTGGTTTGGGAAGTCTCCAGTTACATAGAAAACCTGCTTTAACATCTTAAATTCCATTTCCCTAAATGCTCATTTTCTGAACTTCTAAAGGGAGTTCTTCAAGGAAATGATCCATAACGTCCTATTAGTGCACATCTGTATCCTTTCCAATAAAATAACCTGTCCTAGCAAATAGCACCACCAAGATGCATCCATCAACTAGGAAATGCACTTACTGAAACAAGCGTCTTGGAGAAGGAGGCATCCTCTGCGGTATTCTGTCATGGGCTTATTCAGAAATCCAAACCCTTAAACCAGGAAAACTTTGGACACACACAAACAAATGCACACACACTGTGTTGCTGTTCTAATTCAGTTTGATTTATCCACCAACATAATCAATTCCAAAATCCCTGTCTAACTTAGGTCACTAAGACAATTGCAGTCAAGCATGGTGATACCATTAAAAATCAGTAAAGAAAACTCTTATTTTTAAGAGTAAAGCCTTTGTTTTTGGCACAAACCCAGATGGAGGAAGAAAAAAATGAGAGAAAACTGAAATTCATTTTCTTTCATAAGGTAACTTCAGCTAAGGATTCTGATTAACATGAGTGCTGGGCAGATTTAAGGATCTCATGAGCTTGTTTGCTTGGAGAATTGAAATTGCAGTTGGTCATGCCATTTGCTGAAATAATAAACACTAATAACTCCATACCTAATTCAGTCCTTTCAGACTTGGCAATTCATCCTGAGATCTGTGTTAACTGCCTAGGCTAATCCAGAAAACCCCAGCAGGACCTGGAAAAAAAGCTCTACACTTAGTAGGGATTCTGTAGATATCGATTTAACTTAATGGACTATTTCAACAAATAACTATGAGACCTGCTATTTGCAAATTACTATAATAAACCTTGGATTCATCCATCTATGCATCCATTTATTTAAAAAGTAAAAGTAAATTGAGTACCCACTCTGTGTCAGGTACTGTTTTAGGGCCTGAGGCTGGAGCTGTGTATAGGGGATTCAAGGAGTCCAACAAAGGACCTCTTTGTCCTCTGACCAAATTTGGAACTACAACGATATGGAAACAGGATTAGACAGATGAAGATCAGAATGTCAGAATCATTGCTGAGGGATGCTGGCTTGGAGGAGTGCAGCAAAAACTGGCTTTTAACACAGAACCCAGAATTGGGCAGAATCAAGCATCTATTTCAGGTATGGATGGAATGCAAGCACCCCAGCCCCCTGCAGGGCAGAGACCTTGCAGCTGAGCCTGTCTATGCAACCAGACCCCAAAGGGGGAGATTTGCAGGGCCAGTTCTCTCTCCAAACTCACCAGCTACAGAAGTCACCCAATAAGTAAGTGAGGAAGAGAGGCCAGTATGTCATCCTATTGGCTTTCCCATCACATGTAAATTTAAAGAGAGAGAAAGGAGATTTCCTTACCCTCTGTCTACACCATGAACAAAACAACCCACTAGCCTTGACTGAGTTTGCAGGGGATTCAGACTCTAATAGCCAAGGGGTACAAACAACGAACAATCAAACAAATAAATAAACTTGGATATTTCAAAAAGGGATAATTGCAGTAAGAATGTAGAACAGGGCGATGTGAGGTGCATAGGAGTTGGGTGGAGGTACAGATATGGATGCGGCAGCTATGGGTCTGCCTATGGAGCCCACATTCCAATAGGGCAGACAGACGTTAAGCCCGTGACAGTATAGCTAACTGCTTCATTATCGCTGAGATAAGTGGTATAATGCAAAAATGCAGGGTGCTAGCCGAGCCTCTGACAGGATGAGGACAGCCCTGAAGTCAGACACAGTCCAGGGAACCAGGAGTTCCAGGGCCCCTCTCTTCTAGATGTTGGACTTGATCATTTCCTTCAAACACACCAGTCACCAAAATGAGACACCATCTTATAAGACGCTTTTTAAAGAGCTCACACTCTATAAACAGTGGGAGAAAGATGTTAATTTAATACTCTTTTGATTTTTGAAACCAATCCAAGTGAAGCTGAAAATGGAGCTGTTTCTGCTGCCCCCATCTGGCCCCCGCCCCACTCACACACCCTACAATTTAAAGCAAGCCATTAATCCCACTATTCTTCCCACACGACCTGGAGCAGCGAGAACATTATGGGATGGAGGGGGGAAGGAGCTATGTGGCAGAGCGCAGAGGTTGCAGCAGTGGAGTACCCAGTAAGAGGAACTTTCCTCCCCAAAGGAGGCTCACAGAGAGGCCCAGTCACTGCCAAGAGAATGGGAGCAGTGCGTGACGAATTTTCCAGCTGACATAAGAGTTATTTCCTCAACAATTCCTCTCTAAACACTGCTGTTTCCTCCAGATACCTTAAGTCCTGAACATGAGTTGTTTTTCAGTCATTGGCTTGCAAGTGGCTTCTTGCCTCCAAACAATTCTCCTTTTTTTTTTGGCTTCTCCATGAGAGGTTTGGAAAGATCATTCTCTTTTACTATTGAAACTCCAAGGTCACAGAGCACAGCAGAGGGTGCTTTTCAGACAATTCTCTCTCCAGCAGGAGACGCTGAAAGCCCCAGACACTGCTGTTCTCAGCTGCCGTGTACCTGCAGATGGGTGGAAAATACTCGCTTGCTTTTTGTTCAGTCCACAAATGTTTACTGGGTGTGAGTGTGTGCTGTTGCAGCAAATGATCACAAAGTGGGTGGCTGTTATTTATTCTCTTTATTTGCACATGTTTATCCTCTTATAATTCTGGAGGCCAGAAGCTCAAAATGTCTTCTGGGGCTAAAGTCAAAGTTCTTTCTGGAGGCTCTAGGTGAGAATCCTCTCCCATGCCCTTTCTAGCTCCTGGAGGTTGCCTGTATTCCTTGGCTTACAGCCCCTTCCTCATATTCCTCCAACCTCTTTCTTTGGTTGTTTCATCCCCCTCTGCCTCCCCCTTACAAAGACCATTGCGATTACATTAGGATCCACCCAGATAATCCACATGTAATGGGAAATCCAATGGGATGACACACGGGCCTTTCTTCCTCACTTACTTATTGGGTGACTTCTGTAGCTGGTGAGTTTGGAGAGAGAACTGGCCCTGCAAATCTCCCCCTTTGGGGTCTGGTTGCATAGACAGGCTCAGCTGCAAGGTCTCTGCCCTGAAGGGGGCTGGGGTGCTTGCATTCCATCCATACCTGATATGGATGCTTGATTCTGCCCAATTCTGGGTTTGGTGTTTGGTCCTTGCATCCCCCTCTGCCTCCCTCTTACAGGGACCCTTGTGATTACATTAGGGTCCACCCCAGATAATGGGGAGTGCAATCTCCCCATCATGACCTAATTCCATCTACAAAGTCCTTTTGACATACCCTGTAACATAGTCACAGATTCCACGGACTAGGACCTGATACCCTTGGGGGCCATCTTTCAGCCAACCACCCTGGGTGAGTGGACATTCACACCTTTTAATCACATGTCATCTGAACCTTCACTCTGTGCTTGTGTAAACACCACCTGGGATGCAGAGCCAGCTTCCCACCCTAGAACAGAAGATTCAAGTTCACTGTCTTTGCTTTCCCTCCTCCTCTGGTGCCAAGACTTCAGCACTGGACTCAGGATCGAGCAGCCAGATACTACCCACAGGTTTGATTCAGCAGTTAATGGTGCAAAAAAAAGCAGGGATGTGGGGGATTGATTCCAGCAAGTGGTGGGGGTGGGCACAGCATCTATATTGTGTTTTGAGCAGCCTCAGTGGCTGGGGTTTTAACAACATAACCATGGAGCAGGGTTGATATGTCAGTGGTGCAGGACCAGGTCTGAGGTGTGATTCCACCATGGAGCTCATAGCCTCGTTCTCTGGCTCTCCCAGAGGCCTCAGTAGGTGATGTCCTTGGATAGATTCCTTTTCTACTTAAATTGGCCAAAGGCTTTCTCCTGCTGCTTGCAGTCGAGAGACATGGTCAGTTCATGTCGAGTGGGACCGCTCCTGTTGTCTCAGAACTGCTGCCAAGGCCTCCAAGCTGAATAAAGGAGACTCCAGCACAGATAAAGAGAGCTGGGAAGCCACAACAGCATGTCACCTAAAAAGGAAAGAGAACGAGGGTTATCAGGATTTCCAGGCTGGAGCCACAGAGCAGGAACATGGGGCTGTGGGAAGAGGTCCCTTCCTCCCCTTCCAATGGGGGACGAGAGCTTCACCCTGCTCTCCCTAAAACCAAATAGAGAGTGCAGGGACTTTAAAAGAATCACTTATAGATAATAGGATGATAGTACCTCCTGGTTTGCTTGGGACATGTTCACCTATTGTACTGGAGTCCTTACTAATAGCATCGCTCTCCCTCTCATAAGTGTCTAGGTTTGGACCATTGGTTCTGTGGGCATCTATTACTAAACACTTGCTTATTCCCTAGTTGGGTCTTGCTGAACTGCAAGACCTGCAGTCCTACTCTGGTCCTGGGGACATTGTAAGAGGGTCCTTGTGAGAACATGGCCTGAGTCCCCTGAATTTTGGAGGTGAGCACTTGTGAACATAGATTCATGCCTTTGTTTTTTTTTGTTTTGTTTTGTTTTTGAAAGATGAAATCCTGATGAGATACCAGCTCCATCAGGGCAAGATGAAAGTGATGTGTAACAAGTCTGTGAAGGTAGCAGAAGCAACTCCCTCCTTATCCTGACCCTCCACAGCCCTCAGAGTGCACAGAGAGACCTTCTGGGCTTCTGGTAGTTTTATGTGAAGGATTAGACTGTTTGAGGAGGGTGCAGAAGTTGTGGGGGTGCTGCAGCTAGGGAAGGGAGGGACATGGAGACCTGGACCCCCTTCTGAGCCATCCTCAGTGATGGAGTCTCTTCCATAAAAGTGAACACTACACCCCGAGAAAACCACACTCAGCCTCTATATAGAGGCCATCAGCAGCTGACAAATATCAACGGAACCGTTTCAGGACCAGGGACAGCTCACTCACAAACAACACCTGCTCCCTGCAATAAATGACGACTGTTTCCCCATCTCTTTTCCCTTAACC
Organism: Grampus griseus; assembly: GCF_964374135.1. NCBI lineage: Eukaryota > Metazoa > Chordata > Mammalia > Artiodactyla > Delphinidae > Grampus > Grampus griseus. The sequence continues at coordinate 179,904,224 of NC_139017.1, read as the reverse complement.
CCGTTCTAGATGTGTTAGAGCCTAGAAAAGCACAAAGCAGCAGGAGTGAGCTCCGCACCTCCGCACCACCACCCCCAACACGCATACCCATTCTCTGAGCTCCTCAGATGAGTGTCTGGACCATATGGAATCAGGAAGCGTTTTGAAACATTTACAAAAAAGAGAATTTTAAACAGGACTGGATTAATTTTAATAAATGATAGTGACTAGAAATTAGATCTGTCAATTAAATCTACCGAGACATCATTAACTAAAGAAAAAGAGGGTTTGACAGAGCACGGTTAATGAAGGAGATCGGAAAAAATTAATTCCCATGAGTTGAGACAGCTCAGTACACCAGGCTCAGGTTCATGGCAAAAACCTTTTGTCTTTGTGTACCTGGCATTCTCTTCCCCCAGTTTTCCAGTGGGGAAATAGTCTTCCCCCATTCTCAGTCTATATGGTGGGGAAGGGGATGTCTACTGTGCACCTTTCTCCCACCTCCACTACCCCCACCTCCACTCGAGGAGTAGACATATGACACAAGCCTCCCCTTTGAGCCTGGATCAAATGCCCCACAGGAATGAGATGACACAACATCACAGAGGGTAATATCGGGGATGCTGCTCTTGGGTCATTTCACCCTGATTTCAAGGCTGCTTCACTCCATACCTTTACACACACCATTCTCCTGCTAGTGTGTTCTCCCCCACTTCTGAATTACACCCTTTGTTTAAGACCTGAAGCCTCATCTTACCCATAAATCTGGTCCTGAGCACCCTCAGCCTGCAGCGCCAGCTCCCGTCATAACTTCACTGCCTTTAACTCCATACACCTGACTGAACGATGCATTTGGAATCAACCATGGCATCAGCGGGTCGGTGCTAATGCCTCAGATTCACTTGTGTGACTTTGTCTCATCCCCCTCATGAGAGTTTGCACCACCAACGGCCCCCAGAGGGGCCGGTTCTTAAACTCACTGTATTTGGGTGTCTCAACCTGCCCTACCTCCATCACACATCTGTTGACTGGCCCCCCATTGCTGCTCACTTGCCATACACTGGGGTGCAAAGAGTAGGCACTTGATGAATACTTATGGCTGAAGTGGGCTTGGGGGAGGGCTGAGGCTACATAAGTCCAGAGTCCTAGAACCATACTGTCAGTAAGATATCTTTCTGAAAAGAATAGAGCAACTTCAAAACATGGAAACTGTGTGAGTCAATACAGGAAAGATGATTCCAAGTTAGACCCATGTTCCAAGCCAGGGTAAGGTTCTGAGATTATGGGGGCAACAGGAGACCTCAAAGCTTTGGAAAAAAACTCACCCACTCAACATATCATGTCCCCTTAAAATCTTACTTAAGCCATTATTTTCTGTGCTTTTGCCTATGTTTTTTAAAGAGCTAGTCAACCTTGCAGGCTTTCCAGTGAAAAGCTCCACAGAGTTTCTTACCCGCTATGAGAAGTGCTGCTTCCTTTCGTGTTACTTGATATAGCATCTATCATCATCTTTACCCCATGGCCCATGGCAGAGCAGGGGAGCCCCTGATGGGCCAGCTGCTGCCTTCTCTATGCAGAGAGATCCCACTGCAGCTGAACCAGAGCCCACACTCCTCCACGTGGCAGCCCAGTGGCCTGGACTTAGAGCTGAGATATTGATGCACCTGGAGAGAGCATCTCACCACTTTCACTCTGCAGGAAGGTTCTGAACTCCCCAAGCACAGGCACAGGCGATAGATATTCTTCCTAGGTGCACAGTCCAAGGCTCTGGTAAATTCTCAAAAGAGCTCTTATTTCTTATCCACTGATTTCAGCATTATTTTCTCCTGGAATTGCAATGCATGGCCCTTGGAGACCACTGGCATGTTAATAGGCTGGTTGTGTGAAAACTGAGAATATTGCTGCATTCCTGCTGCTGCAGGCCAACACTTACAAGGAGTCTTTGGTTGGGAACCAAACACATCACTTTCAAATGCCATTTGCTTCCTTAACTTCCAACTCAATCTGATGTCACCCACTTGTTTCCAGAAATGTCATAAATAACAACACGGCGCTCAAGCGAAAATACCTCTAGCAAGTTCATATTAAATATTTTTAAATGTAAAACATTATAGAATTACAAAAAATTCTTACAAAAAATGAGTCTTAACTAAAAATAATAATAAATGGGAAAAAATCTGCATAAAACTCAACATAATTTCTGTTCCAGTTCACATCAGGGAGAAAGGATGCTGATTGATGGAGGGTGATCTTCATTAACAAAGGTAACACCAAAGCAAGTATGTCATACCAGAAAGGATATTTTTGGTGGAATTTGAAAACATATCTCAGAGAAGGGCCACAGCTGCCCTGGACATTAACAGGATGGACAGGACCAGAGATAAGGTCTCTGCAAAAGCACTAGCCCCACCTATTTAACTGAGAGCAGTTCACTAGATTCACTGAGCTGTTAGGACAATGAAATGAACTGATCTGATGAATCCCCTTTACATCTGCCAGTTTGGACCACAGAGAAGAAGAAGTCATGGTTTACAGTACAAGCAGATATCCGAAGAAAGAGAGTGAGTTCTCTATTTCAAAGTCAGCAAGGAACACACTTCCTCTGGGCCACATGTCTCTGAGTTCTGTGCATACACCAATTGGGAAGATATCACCTCCATGCTGGGTTAATTTCCTGAGCACCACGGGGGCAGCTTCTCTAGCTCCAGCCTACCCAGCTTGTCTTAATTTTGTTTGTTTCTCCCTCAAAAAGAGCTTTGCTATTTATTCACTTCCAAATCAGATACTATCAAGTCTTCCATGATAAGGTGGTTGTGTGAAATGCTCTTTGATTACAAAATGTCAGAGCCAGACACTTGTGCCCCTGAGTCCACTCCAAGTGCCCCGGACTGTGGAAATGCAAAACAGGGGCAAGGATCCAGCACTCCAGAACTTGCCAACCACAAGCCTCTTCTCGTTTATGTGCTAATAATCCCAATGACCCTGAACTGCAAGGGCGTGAGATGAGATTCAACACTGCTTAGGTCAGTAAGGATCTCAGTGCATAGGAAAATTCTGTCCTTGACGTCCCAGACAGGGAACAACAAATCTAAACACTCATGCTAAGTAGGGCACCATCGAAACCCAATTACACGCTGCAGTTGGAACTCAGCATAACATGAGCTAAGGGGAAACTTCAATTTAAAAGTTTTATTTCAACCAGCATTCTCAGTTCACTTCTGTGAATGCAATTCAATCCATGAAGACTGAACACATACTGGGTGCCAGGGTGAGTTTGCAGCATTAGTCTTGAAGGAGTTTGTAACATAAAGGGTAAGGCCAGCATATCTGTAGCCAGCCAGGCTGCTTGCCAGTGTAGTCAACAAGAAATGCCATTAGCAATCTGAAATTCCACCTTCTTTCCTCCAACTGCCTTCTCTAATTTAAAGGATCCAGGAAGCAGAGATATACCTGAAGGTGGGTAACAAGAGAAAAAGAGCCAGACAGGTACCTGGATATCTGCTTATTACACATTTGGCATCACATGCTTGTAATTTGTGCCTCAACAGGTCCAAGAGATGATAACCCCAACTATATCGAGATGTGGTGAACATCAGATGGATAAGATCTATAGAAGATCTAGCATACCACCTGTGTTACTCTCCATTGTTGTGTAAAAAATCACCACAGACTTCGGGGCTTAAAACAATACTCTTTTGTTATCTTATGGTTTCTGTAGTTCTGAAGTTTGGCACAGTGTGGCGGGGTTCTTTAGGCAGGGTTTTGTGAGGTTAAAATCAAGGTATTGATGGGCTGTGTTCTCATCTGGAGGCTCGACCAAGGAAGGACCAACTTCTAAGCTCCCTCAAGTGGTTGGCAGAATGCATTTCCTGGAGGCTCATGAAAGCTTGTTTCTCCAAAGCCAGCAAAAGAATAAGTCTGTTTTTTCTTGTACCTTCTGACTTCAAGGAAGACCTAAGGTCCTATTTTAAAGAGTTCATCTGATTGGTTCAGGCCCATGCAGAATAATCTCCCTTTTGATTAATATAAAGTCAACTGATCAGGGGCCTTAATTGAATCCTTTCTCCTTTGCAATATAAGATCACCTGGAAGTGACATCCTGCCCACACACCAGAGGAAGATATTATACAGTTTGTGATTCCCACAAGAGGTGAGAATTTGGGGGGGCATTTTAGAATTCTGCCTCTCTCGGTGCCTGACACACACACACAGGCCCTTAACAAGAGGCAGCCATGCTTGTCTGCATCCTCACCAATGTCAACATCTCCACTACATATTAGGAAGCTGAGATTTGGGTGGCTTAATTAACCAGCTCAAGATCTTACAGCTGCCTGGTAGCAAAGCCAGGAGTTGAACCCAAGCCTTCTCATTCCACACTGCATGTTCTCTTCTACACAACAACCTGCTATCAGGAGCCCATTTTAAACCAAGTAGAGTTGTCAACTGTGTTAAGCCTGATTCTCTGCCTTCCTTGTGGTAGGAGGGGAAAGAGATACAAAGCATTAGCTTCTTCCCTAACAGTCATTCTCCATCTATATTTTCTATTGTAACTCAAAATGTATTCAGCTCAGGGCACAAATATTTATGTCCTCATGAGAGGTAGGTCCTCTCCCCAAGCCTAAGAATGCATCATGCTTGCTCTAAGCCTATTCTGGGACTCTAGCTCTTCTTTGCCCACTGTGTCCAGTGATTTAAGGGAAGGTCTACTTAGGGTTACTTGGAAAGGTCTCCTTCTCAATAAAGGAGGGAGAAATAAGGGGAAAAGTTTATTTGTTCTTTTTCTTTCTACCCTCTTCTCCATGATGAGCACAGTTACATGAGGTTGCAACACTTGGAACTGGGCTGCCATCTTGAAACCAAAAGGCAAAGTCCAAACGTTAATAGAGACCACTGGCCCAGAGCCCTGACCTTGTCAAGAGTTGACCTAACCCTGACACTGACCTCTGCCAGACTTCTTGTGAGCTGGGACACATGGGCACATGATCTCATCCCCATATGTTGGCTTTCAGCTTCCAGCAGTCTCAGCTGAGAAAGAATGAGGACGAAGGGATGTGGGAAGACAGGGAGAGAGAGAGAGAAGGAGGGAGAGAAAGACTGGTTGTAAAAATGCTGCAGGAAACCCAAACACCTGTTAGGATGTGAGGAAACCCATCTTCCCTCTCACCACAAGGACTGATACCTGCAGCTCAGGTCATGGGTTTCAGAGCTGGAGGGAATGGGACAGACAGGGCCACCTTAAGTCAGTGGTTACATTCTGTTAATCTCTCCTATATTTGCATAATGGCTTTAAAGTTTGAAAGAAAATATTTTTTGATCAGGAATCTGGGGAACATTTTCGGGACTTGCACTTATCACTAAAGGTCCTGAGATGGCCATACCGAAATCAGTGGCTAAACACAAATAAATATGATTTGAGTCAGAGGCTTTTTCCATCAGCTGCTGAAACTTTCCATTAACTAACATCTAACCTCTCCCTCTGCCCTCTGAAATCTATATCCCAGACCAGATTCAAATAACAGGCTCCTTCCCTTTCCCCACTTGCCACTCCCCACATCACCTCTTGCACCTGCACCATCACTGGGGCACCTAAAATATTGATAGAAAGAAGGAGGCAGAGAAGTAGCCATTTACTGCCTGCCTTGAGCTCTATGTGAGTCACAAACTCCACCATTTAAGGAGGAAACTGGAGAAGGGAACTGGGAACAGCTCAGATGGTTTGTGGTACTCTCTAATGTCCTCAATAAGGGTCCATAAAGTAAAAGAGTTCCTCTGTCTGAACATAAGGCTCAGGATGAGGGGCATTAAATAAGCCTCCTTTCTTGATCCAAAAGGACAAACAATTTGGGACTAAACATGCACTAGGCCTGATAAAAATTAATGCATTAGTATCTGATTTGGCTCTTCTGCAAGAATAATTTCCTGTGACCCAGACTGAGCTAACATTCTCATTAGCAAGCATGTGACCATGATCAATGCATAGATATATTCCTTTACCTGCAACATCACTATGTTAGGTGGACTATAAGCCATAGAGTTATAGGCCCTGCCATCAAGAAGCTTACTTTACAATGGGGACGTGAGATACTTCTGTGAACAATTATATAATAAGAGATTCAAATGTCTGTTCTAGATAATGAGAAAAGAGATAACCAAAGGCAAGACATGATTAATTGCCAAGTGAATTGTTCAGACAGTAATGACAAGAGGTCAGAGTGGAGAATGATTGCTTCAGTCAAGGGTAATCAAGGATGGTTGTATCATCCTACAATTAGAAATGTGGAGACAAGAGAGAGACAGTGAGTAAATGAGTTGAATATCTGTTTCTCAAAGGGAGATATGGAAATAAGACTGGAAAGGAAGATGGGAAACAGAGGGTGATGAACCTCTCGTTCAGGAGGTCAAGTTCTGAGAGACTCCCCCTCTAAATGGCAGATAATATCATAGGGAAAGTGGGGAAAGGAAATCTGTGGAACTTATTCCCACGATACAACCTACAATATTACACCATATCTTAACTCCATGACCAAGTGCCTGTCTGGACTAGACTCAATATTGGACCACAGACAGAAAGAGTCTGTCTGTGCTCACTTTAGGAATGTTCTTCTGCTTCTGGCAAGAGCAAGTAGTATTGAACTTTCTCTCCTGCTGTCAACATCTATAAACTCAAACAAAATATATAAAGCAAATATTTTCAGGATTTGTAAAATAATGAAGGAACAAAATACCTGAGAGAAGAAAACATATGAGGTCAATCTGACATTCACCCTAGCTCTCTTCCTGGGGACAAGGCAGAGCCCAGTGGTTTTGCTGGGATGAAGACATAGAGATTGGAGTTTGGTGCTGCTGGAGCAGTTGGAATCTGTGAGGCAGGACCCTGGAGAGCAAGGAGGTGCAATGGAGGCACAGAAGGGGTTCCCCAAGGGTGTTTGGCTAATGGCTGGGCTTTATTCACCCAGGGTGAGACTCCTCAAATCCTAGCAGAGAGTAGCTTCTGTGGGGTTGAGAGAGGAATAATAATACCAGGAATGTCATGGTGCTTGAAAGAATTCTCATTAATTCACTGACTTTAAGTTAAGAAACCAACATGCAACAGGTTTCAAAAGCCAGAGGAAGAGTTGGGGGCAATATCATAAGCTAGAAAGATGGAGGAAGGGGTGATCCTAGAAGGAAGAGAGCCACAAAGAGGGAGCAAAATATTCTGCATAAAAATGCTGCCAAAATCTCTAGATGACTCATGAGTTATGCATGTGCGGGGAAGCCCCCAGCAGCCAGCTAAGTTCAAGGGGACCGAGCACAGATTCAACAGGTTACCCACCATGCACAGAAGGAAACTGAGTGATCACAAAAATACACTGTGACAAAATCTGTGGGATGCTGCTAAAGCAGTAATATAGGAAATATATAGTTTTAAATATTTATGCTAGAGAGGAACAAAAGTCTAAAATCAGTGGTCTACAATTCAACCTATAAATGCTAGGAAAAGAATAATAAAAAGAAAAAAATAAGAGCAGAAATAAATATAAGCACAGAAATCAATAAAATAGAAAACAAAATACAGAAAAATTAATAAAAATAAATGTTTAGATTTTGAAAAAAATCAAGAAAACAATACATCTGAAGCTAGCTAATCAAGAAAGAAAAGAGCTATAACACAAATTAATATCAGGATCAGAGGTGAGTGTATTACTACAAATCCTACAGACATTCCAGAAATTGCAATAAAATACTAAAAACAATTTTTGCTGATAAATCTGATAACTTAGGTGAAATGGACATATTTCTTGAAAAATGCAACTTATCAAAACTCACATAAGATGAAATAGAAAACTCAAATAGCCCAGTATCTATTAAACACATTGATTTCATTTTCAATAATCTTCCAAAAGGTAAAGCTTCATGCTGAGATGATTACACATGGTGAATTCCATCAAGGATTCAAGGTAAAAATTATGTCAATCCTCCATAAACTCTCTCAGAAAATAGAGAAGCAGGAAATACGTACCAATTTGTTTTATGAGGGTAGCATAACTGAGATATCAAGATATGAAAAATCTATTAAAAAAGGAGAAAAAGAAAAAAAAAACCCACATACTTTCTCAAATCAAAGTGAGCAATATATAAAAAAATAATACATTATGTTAGGTTATAATATGAATTTAATATTTGAAAACTCAATCAACAGGATTCACCATATTAGCACAAAGGTAAAATCAAATGTTAATTAAATAAATTCACACAAACATCTGACAATATTCAATACCAATTAATGTTAAAACTGACCAAATGAGGGGCTTCCCTGGTGGCGCAGTGGTTGAGAGTCCGCCTGCCGATGCAGGGGAGACGGGTTCGTGCCCCGGTCTGGGAAGATCCCACATGCCGTGGAGTGGCTGGGCCCATGAGCCATGGCCACTGAGCCTGCACGTCCGGAGCCTGTGCTCCACAACGGGAGAGGCCACAACAGTGAGAGGCCCACGTACGGCAAAAAAAAAAAAAAAAAAAAACTGACCAAATAAGGATTTGAAGATTTCTCAATCTGAAAAGGGACTTGTACAAAAAAAAAAAAAAAAAAAAAATCTACAGCCAACTCCACACAAAATACTATATTATTGACTGCTTTCCTCTTAAGATGAGGACAGAAAGTGCTATTCACTCTCATCATTTGTATTCGACATTAGTAGGTATTCTAGCCATTGTACCGAGTCAAGAAAAACGAAGATAAAAACATTAGAAAGAAAGAACTATCTCTGCTCACAGGTGACATGACTATTTTAATAGGAAATAATAAGAAATATATAGTCAACTACCATAACCAATAATTTAAATATATCAATATCACAGGAGACAAGCTGTGGAGACCCTCACAAATCTATTGTACTTTTATAAATTTGAAATGGACAATTGAAAATGTAATTTAAAAATTCAATTCCATTAATAATAGCTTCAGAAATGATAAAATAGTACAGGATAAATTTAATAAAAGATGTGCAGGAGCAGTATACTGAACAGTATACTGTTTTATACTGAAAACTATAAAACATTACTACAAGTAATGGAAGAGTATCTAAGTAAATAGAAATGTCTGTAGGATAGAAGACTTAATATTGTTAAGATATTAATTCTCTCAAAATCGATCTATAGATTCAATTTAATCATGATCTAAACTCCAGCCGGCATTAATGTAAGATTTCTTGAGCTGAATCTAAAATTTATCTGAAGATCCAGAGGACCTAGAGAAGCCTAAAGGAATTTGAAAAAAAGAATAAAGCTAGAGAACTTACTGTACCTGATTCCAAGTTAGTGTGGTGTTGGATATGGATAGACATAGATTGATGGAACAGAGCACAAAGTCTAGACGAGACCCACACGTATGTGATCTGTTGATATTCCTCAGTGGTGTCAAGGTGATGCAATGGAGAAATAATGTCCTTTTTGACCAATGGCTCTGAAACAAATAACCATACTGTAAAATATGAAACTTGATCTTACCTCACACTTTACACAAACTTTAATCTAAGTTTGATAATAGACTTCAACATAAAACGTAAAACTATGAAGCTTGTAGAAGAAAAAATTTTAAGAGAATATTTTGTGAAAGGGGGTCTAAGCAACATTTTCTTAGGCAGGATATAGAAAGCAATAACCATAAAAGAGAAAAAAAAGTTAGATTTCATCAATATTTAAAATTCCTGCTTATAAAAAGACTCGACTCAGTTAATAAAATGAATGGGCAAGTCATAAAATAGAAAAATGCTTTATAGACTATAGATCTCCTATAATTCAAAAGTAAAAAAGAAAAAAAGAAAGTAAACTAATTAAAAAGAAAGAAGCCTTTGAACAAACACTTCACAAAGGAAGGTATATAAATGGTCAATAGGAACATGAGAAAAGTTCCCAATATCATTGGTCATCATGTCAATATCAATCAATATCCTATCAATGCAAATTAAAATCACAATGTGATAGTACTTCACACCTGTCAGACTGGCAAAAATTTTAAAAGATTAACAACACAAAATGTTGCTAAGTCTGGGGAGCAACTAGAATGCTAATATATTGTTGATGGGAGTGTGGAATGGTACAACTGCTTAGGAAAATGGTCTGGCATTTTCTCATAAAACTTAAAAAACCATCAAATATTCCAATACTGGGTTTATTTACATGAAATATACAAGCATCTGGTCACAAAAGGATGGTGTGTGAATGTTCATAGTAGTTTGTTTATCATAGTCAAAAACTGTAAATAGCCCCAGGGTCCCTCACCAGGAAAAGAGCTAGACAGACTTTATTATATTCATACAATGGGATACTACTCAAAAACTTTAAAAAGAGTGAATTTCTGATGCACGCTACAACATGGATGAAGGCCAATAAAAAAAAAGTAAGCTAAATAAAACAATGAAAGAAACCTTACACAAAAGAGTAAATATTTCAGCATTCCATTTATATGTTATAGAAAAGGCTAAACTAGAGTAAATTAAAATCAGCACAAAATTAGAGGAGAAGAATAAAGTAGAAGGACAAATAGCTCAATGAAACAGAATAGACAGCCCAGAAAAAAGTCCCATACAAATATAATCAATTGATCTTTTGCCAAAGTGATGGGTCCTTTCGCCCTCGCATAGTAAAACCAATCTGGCACCGGGTTGTGATGAAGGAAAGTATAGCATGTATTGCAGGCACTAAACAAAGAATGTGGGCAGCTAATGCTCAAAAAACCTGAACTCCCTGATGGCTTTCAGGGAAAGCTTTTTAAAGATAGGGTGAGGGAGAGGGTTGTGGGTGAGTGTGATCAGCTCATGGACATTCTTCTGACTGGTTTGTGGTGAGAAAATTGGGAGTCAATATTATCAACTTTCTGGTTCCAATCAGTCTGGGATCTACGTGCTTATGGTCAGCATGCGGTTAACTTCTTCTGCTTGGTGGGGGTTTCAATATCTGCAAAACAGCTCAAAGGATACGGCTCAGCCCTTAAGGAGGAAATAAAGTCTTTGACTTTGTTTAATGGCTAAACTATTATTGTTTTGTCTTGTTTGACTGTTTTATTTTGTTTCTGCATTTTATCACTTCTCTGATTAAATTTATTCTTTGGAACTCAGGGGACCCATAGGAGGCTAAAGTTTTTCTAAAAGCAGAGGTAGGCAGAGGACATGGAGGGGGTGGTCTGTGCCAGGAAGTACCAATACTGTCCTGCTAAGTTACAGATCTTACAAAGGAGCTTGGACAATACAATGCAGCAAAGATAGTCTTTCTACAAATGGTACTGTAACAACTGGACGTCCCAATGTAAAACAAACAAACCAAACAAACCAACAATCTAGACACAGGCTTTATACCTTTCACAAAAATATTAACTCAAAATGGATCATAGATCTAAAAGTAAAATGTAAAACAATAAAACTGGAAGATAATACAGAAGAAAACCTAGATGACCTTGGGTATAATGATGACTTTTTAGCTACAACACCAAGGGCACAATCCATAATAGAAATAATTGATAAACTGAACTCCATTAAATTTCAAACCTTCTGCAAAAGAAAATGTCAAGAGAATGAGAAGACAAACCACAGACTGGAAGAAGATACTTGCAAAAGACACAGCTGATAAAAGACTGTTATGCAAACATACAAAGAATTCTTAAAACTCAAAAACTAAATTAGTGGACCAACGTCCTTGACAGACATCTCACAAGAGAAGATATATAGATGGCAAATAAGCATATGAAAAGATGCTCCATATCATATGTCATCAGAGAAATGTAAATTAAAACAACAATGAGATACCACCACATACCTATCAGAATGGTCCAAATCCAGAATGCTGGTGATGATGTGGAACAATAGGAACTCTCATTCATTGCTGGAGGGAATGCAAAATGGTACAGCCACTTTGGAAGACAGGTTGACAGTTTCTTACAAAACTAAATAGACTCTTACCCGACGATCCAGCGACTGCACTCTTTGGTATTTACCCAAAGGACTTGAAAATTTATGTCTACACAAAATCCTGCACATGAATGTTTATATCAGCTTTATTCATAACTGCCAAAACCTGGAAGCGACCAAGATGTCTTTCAGCAGGTGAATGGATAAATAAACTCTGGTACATCCAGACTATGAGTACTATTTAGCATTAAAGAGAAATGAGCTACCAAGCCACGAAAAGACAAGAAGGAAGCTAAATGCATATTACTAAGTGAAAGAAGTCAATCTGGAAAGGCTACATGCTGCATGATTCCAATTATATAACATTCTAGAAGGCAAAACTATGAAGATAGTAAAAAGGTCAGTGGTTGCCACGGGTTGGGGTGGGGAGAGGGATTAATAGGAGGAACACAGAGGACTTTTAGGGCAGTGAAACTATTGTGTATGGCACTCTAATGATAGATACATGTTGTTAAACATTTGTCCAAGCCCATAAGACATACAACACCAAGAGTGAATCTTAATTTAAACTATGGATTCTGGATGATGATGACATGTCATGGCTCCAGAAACAGACAGAAGAGCCACAAGCTCCAAGGCCAATACCTAAAGCTCTTTGTCATCAGTGTAGGTTCATCAGTTGTAACGATGTACCATCTAGTAGGGGATGTTGATGGTGAGGAAGGCTTTATACCAGTTGCTGTTCTACAGTTGTAAAGTTTCAGTTATGTAAGGTGAATAAGTTCTAGTGATCTACTGTACTGTCTTTGGTTAATTTATATGCACTTAAAAACTTGTTAAGAGGGCAGATCTCATGATAGTGTTCTTACCACAATAAAAAAAAAAAAGCTCTCTGAAGAAATATGGGTATAAATATTCAGAAGATTTTTGTAGTTTACTTTATGTAAATTTCATCTTAAAATGATTCATAAATAAATATTTAACTCTAGTTAATGATATCTTGCTGAAATATTCAGGAGAAAGTATACCGATGTCCACAACTTACTTTGAAATGCACAAAAGGTAAGATGGATTTTAGATAGAGGGATAAACAGATATATTGACGATAAAGCAAATACAGCAAAATTTTAATTGTAGAATTAAGATGGTGAGCACATGGGTGTTCACAGTATAATTCTTTCTAATTTATATATTTGAAAATTTTAATCATCACATATAGGGGAAAATAAATACACATTTCTGGAAAACCCAAAGACCCTTCAGGGCAGGACTTCCCATAAAGCCGGTCTCTGAGCCTTGCTGTCGCTTTACAAATTTAGTCAAACGAAGGAATGAATTCTCACCTTTTTTTAAGCTTTGTATGTCTAATAGTATCAACACCTCACTTCCTGGAAATGTAGCCCTTCCTTGGAAACCCTTGGGTTTCTAGTCTGGGAGCTGTCCAGCTTCTCCTAGACCTGACTTCTAATTCTCCTGAGCCTACACAGGATTAGGTTCCTGAGGGCTTTTTCTGAAGACTCTCACCTTTTTAATCCTTTCCTTTTTGATCGCATGACTCTCAGCCTCACACAGCCCATGCTTACCCAATGGTCTTTGCCTCCCAAGCTCTTCTGGCCCCAATCACTTAACTCCCAGGTAGTTGCCTAATCTGATAGACCCTTCCATGTAGGGGGTTAAAACACATTCCATTTATTTTTCCCTGTAACCACCACTTTGAAACACTCTAAGGATCACCCCCTTTCCTTCTGCCCCAGCCTGTCTCCAACTCTTTATTTTCCCTCTATGGAACTTCAGTGGCTCCAGAAACAGACAGAAGAGCCACAAGCTCCAAAGCCAATGCCTGAAGCTCTTTGTCATCAGGTCTCACCTGGCCTGGCAGATTCCCAGGTGCTCTCCTGACAGCTCCTGCACCTGCCTCCTCCCTGCTCTCAGCTCCACTGATGCTCGTCGAGTCTCCACCATGAGAAGTTTACCCTCAGTCATGGTTCCTCTCCAAAGACCACACATTTTTCCTTCAGCACCAACATCGGCCCGAGATCTGGATTTGAGTGTCCCTCTGCCTCTGAACATTTCTATGTGGGTGACTCCAAGACCTCTCAATCAGCCTCCCCAAAAGAGAGGTATTGATGTCTTCCCCAAGTTGCTTTTTCCCAGTGTCCCTGTACTAATAAACAGGACTTCCACTGACCCAGTTTGATCAGAGACTTTCTTGTACCTTCTGTCTGCAGACCATCAGGAGCTGCAGTTGACTCTACTTGCCAAATAGATCCTTCCAACTTGCTCCAAACCACCTTTGCCTCTCCTCTGAGGTCTTGCAGTAGACCTCGAACTAGTTTTCTGTTTCCCCCCGATGCCCCCTTCTCCCCTCACACACAGCTTTATTCTCAGACAGATGCAGGAGAGAATCTTCTAAAACATCCCAAAGATCACATTTGCACTGTGCTCTCTAGATTACAATGGCTGTTGTCTCACTCAGAAAGGATCCAGACTCCTTGCCACGGTTGATCTAAAATACCTACGAGGGCTGGTCCCTGGTGGCCTGTCAGTCCCTTCCCTGACCCCCATCTTCTCATTCACTCTGCTCCAACTGCACTGGGCTCCTCCCTCAGCCACACACACGCACACACACACACACACACACACACACACACACACACACACATCAGCTATGATCCTCTCTCAGGAGCACTGCCTTGAAGTTCTCTCTGCTAGGGGCCCTCTTGCTTCAGATATTCAAATGGCCAGCTCCCTAGGCTCCTCCCATGCCATCCCTCTCTTCCCCTTTTTCCTTTTTCCCTGCTTTATTCTACAAAAAGTCTGCATTAATCTGGGTACTTCCAGAAGCAGAGGCCCGAAGGGGATTAAGCATGTAGGACATTATTAGGAGAAATGCTCGTGAAAGAAACTGGGAGGGAGCCCAAAAAAGGCTAGGAGAGTGGCCGGAGCCCATGCAGGTCTGACCCAGGTGATGGGCAGCAGCAAGAAGGCAGGTGAGAGCCTAGAACCCCAGGAGATGTCTGGCGGTTTCAGCAAAGCCACTGGAGAGTCCTTGAGCCCAAGTGGGGCAAGGGAAGAGTCCCTCAGCTCTCAGCAATGGGGTCTTCATTAGGACATCATCATTCAGCCCTTGGGGAGCAGCCCATGGGAGGAGTGACCTGGGTGCAAATACAGAAATAGATTCAGAGCCCAGCAGCAGGGGCGCTTGTCACTCACGCTCCCTGTGGTGGGGGAAGTATTCCAGGGCAGCCACACGTGTGAACTTCCATAGTCCATTCACGATTCTAGTTGCTGCCTCCACTCTGACCGGAAATCAACACGAGGGAGCTGTTTTGCTTCCTCCTCTAATCCCAGCACCTAGAATAATGTCTGATGCAAAGTAGGTGCTCAGTTAAATTTCTTGCATGAACAAATGAATAAATGACTGAATGAATGAATCCAGGATGCTTCATTTCTGCCCCCTCTGGGTTCGTAGAACCCCTGGTACCCTCTCCCTTCTCACATAGTGTTTTACAATATTTTTCATCTATTGCCACGTTGGACATGGGTTTCAAGGGCTGTGCTCCTGGACACAGGTACTTGGCTCCATCCTGGTACCAAAGACCTTTCAGAGTCTGGGTTAATGTCTGCTTGATAAATCTCTGATGGTCCTCATTGGGCCCTCAGGATACTCATGTAAGAAAGGGCAAGACTAAGCCTCTTGTTTTGCAAACAGAAAGTGTGGAATGCAGAGTTATTGATCACTTTCTAAATGCCAAGGCTTATACACCTGAAGTACTGCAACCGGTACAGCCTCACGGTCTTAATCTCTCCCCATCCTGCACCCCCATTTAATGGATGGGTCAGCTGAGACTTAGGAAGTGACAGAGCCAGTGCTGAAAGCCAGAGCCTGTGGCCCTTTCCATGGCCATGGGCGGCTTGCACAGAGCCCCAGCACCCCTTGCTGGGTGGGAAAGAACCCACGTGGGAGGCGTGTCCATAGAGCTGAGACTGGAGATCTCACATTCGCCTCTGAGTCATCTTCCTTCCTCTGTGGGGCTCAGGGTTCACCTGAGCTCCTTTACCTTGGACTTCAGAATTACAAAGGTATGCAAGTGAACAGGTTAATGTTGGGACCCTGCCTTGGAATTCCAGAATAAGAGCTGCTCCAAAAGCCCATTATGATTATTCATTAATATTAATAATCAAGTCAGAGGAAGTGGAGGTGTCCAGAGCCTTGCGGATTGATGGATAACCACATCCCCTTGCTATTTGCTAATGCCATTACTTTTACAGCTTAATCTTCCTGTAACCATTTTTCAATAATCAGGGAAGTAAATTAAATGAAATGCAACTCCTCACGACTTAGCCCAGCATCTTGCTTACCCTGCTCTTACCGAAGGATATCAACTTGGGTGGGCAAGTTCTAAGCTGCCTTTTTAAAGCTCAGACCCCCGTTCTTCATGTTGCCACCACTCCCGCATTCCTCCTCCCAGTACACAAATTTTGACCACATTGGAGAAAGCTCAGATTCTGAGATTTAGGTACAGTTAATACCACCAATCTCATGCCTCTCATTGGAATTCTCACCTTAACTGAATGCTGACAAAGTCTGGAATGACAAAAGCCTCAAGTCACCATCAGCTTTCCAGCAGAAGTTTCAGAATAACCAGAAGTTTCGCCAGATGTGAAGGCATGTCTGCTCCTTCCAAGCACTTGGTGGTGTGACACGTCAGCACAACAAAGCAGCACAACAAAGTCTCCATGCAGCCCCTTGAGTGTTTGTTGTGATGGCTATACAGCAGACAACGCTTTTTAAGTCAAGGATAACCCACATTGGGATTACTTCGGGATTAGTTTGCTTCTGTACAGACCTTCAGTAGGAAAAAAAAAAAAAGGAAAAGATGGTCAAAACCTCACGCACATCTGTGGCTGCTGTAAGGGATGTTTTAAAGATAGCACCATACCAAGAATGTAGAAATAAATTAAGGAGACTTACGAGCTGTGCGCCAGAGACAGTAACACCATCTGCTTTAAGTAACAATTATTTTCCAGAAAAAAATATGCTTTAAGACGGCGTAATGTCCCTGTAGTCTAAATATTTGCTTTCCACAAGCATCCTGGGAATGATATGCAAACGTCCCGAGAATTCTGAAGGCATTTCAGAATACTGAAATGGAAAGGAACAAAGTTATTCTACTATGCAGTGTGTTCAATTGCTATGTAAATGTGGGAGCATTATTATTTATTGCTTTTTCAGCTCTGACAGTTGGAAATATTGCAGAATCATGAGACATCTGTTGAGTGGAGTGCAGGGATCTGCAAAACTGCGATTGGGATTGAACTGTCTGGGTTGTGTCTGGGCTCCTGGGTGCAGTTGTGAAGTCACAGCAAGAAACAAATTGCTCTGAACTCTTTGCAGCCGCTTACTTGGTGAAAGTTAAACACTCCAGGAGGGCATTCGGGACGTGCCATGCTAACTCTGGCTAACACACGGTTGGTTTCCGTTTCGTGCAATTTGACTCAGGTCAGACGCTGCCCAGGGACTAAGCCATCCCATGGGAGCACTTCAGAGGGGTGGTGAGCAGCACGGGCTTTGAGGGTGATATCAACCAGTGTTCTTGGCCTCCCCCAATCAACAGAAATTGGTTGCCAGTCAAGAAATTCAGGCAAGGCTTTACGGGGGCTCCTGAGGTCACAGGAAGGAGAGAAAGCAAGTAACATGTTCTCTTGCTCGCTCCCTGAAGGGGGGCAAACTCGTTCCTTACATGAGGCGAGGGAAGGGTTGTGTCCAGGGGTCAGGCCAGAGGGGTAGCTTAGGTGTTTTGCCCAGCCCTTTGGTGGTGTTGAGCGCAAGGGGCATGTGCAGTCCCTGCTTCTGCTCCCAGCACCCTGTTTCTGCTCTCAGCTCTTGAGAAATGGCAGCTGTTCTTTTTTTTTTTTGATCTTTTTGTATCTTGTTGTCCAGAATTTGCCCCAACTATGCATGCACACAGATATTTTTAAATCCCTTAGAGTTTCTTTGTACTTCGTTGCTTGAGCTGACGTTTGTCCAGGTGCAAGCACTGCAGCAAAGGGTCCCAGGTCCCAGCCTGTCTCAGGGTGGACAGACCTGGGCTCATATCCCAGCTCTGCAACTTGCTGGCTGTGGAGCTTCGGACGGGTTGTACGACTTCACTAGGTCGCAGTTTCTTTACCCGTAAAATGGGGATAAGAACACTCCCCATGTCCTAGGGTTGTTATGAGAGCAGAATTATATAATATACATCAAGGGCTTAGTGTCCTGGTTCCCAGGACACCTCCGTCCCTGCTCTGCTTCCCCAGCTAAAGGTAGCGTCCATAAAAAATACATCTGAGACATCTTAGCCAGAACACTCTGAAAATTTTATTGACACACGCTGGGGGGCAGTCAGTGGGGAGATATGATTCATTAACTTGTGGCTGCGACTTCTGAATTGTATCCTGCAGTGTCTCTAATTCTATAATCCAGGGCCTTGTTCTAGCCTTTGATATCTCAAATCTTCCAGGAGTGGCAGCACGAAGCCTGAAATGCCAGATCTTAAATATTCCTAAAAACACCTTCCCACCTTCCCGAGCTCACTCAGAAGACCTGACAGTGACACCGAGGAAACTTTAATGAGCACCCAAAGAGCATGATTATGCACTGCCTGACCACCCCAAACTGGTCCTTCCACATCTTTTCCAAGAATGCAAGAAAGATTTCTGATTATCAAGAATTCATTGCAAGATGCTTTTTTAGTAAATCAGATTCCTCTTTATAAATATCTACCATAACTCCACACTTAGATAATATTTATTTAGGAAACACCTGTTTAAGAAATGCTTACTATGAGTCCAGCATGGGATTATTGTTATTTAGATTATTGTTATTATTGTTAAATCCACTCTATTAATGATGCCCATAAGTATGCCAGTCAGCACACTGGTTTTCTAACTGGCCAGTGGAGTTCATGGGGTATTAAGGTCCTGGTTTCTAGGACTAACTTATTTATTCTCCTGGTTTATTAACTGAAAATGAGAAAAGAATCACCTAAGGATGAGACCCTTGGTACTATGTTCAGCTTCTTGAGAAATCAGCACAGGCATTAAAAAAGCGCAGTCCTGCCTAAATCTGTTCCTGCTTTTGCTTTTCCCCCTGAATTAAAGGGTGCCTGTCATCCATCATGGACAAGCAACATCCCCGGGTGTCAGGGAGAATGCTGGTGTGACACTGGCCAGAGAGCCAGGGACAGAGTACCACATAAAGCATGTGGAGATGTCCAGAAACTGGAGGCAGGAACATGGAGAGACCATGGGGAGAGCCCTGCTCCATGCAGCCTACTTGCCACCGGTTGGGTGGAGGTATGCCATGAGGGGAATGTTCAGCTGTCTCTGGAGCTATAAGGAGACACAAAGCTGACAACGGTGTCAAAGAACGTGGAGGAAGGTCTGCTATTGCAGAAAAGCCAGAGCATCCTCAGGGAAGTGGGAAAGGAGAGACGAACCCACAGCTGCACCGGGAAGAGTCTAGAGAACAGTAACCTGTTTATACGGACAGGGTGAGCCTTGGTTCCTCCCTACAGAATGGAAAAGAACCCCTTGGAGTAACGTGAAATGTCTTGGGAGAGAAACAAACAAGAAGATAAACAGACTGGGAATAGACTGACAAGAACAGCAGAGCAGAGGGGGAGGTTGGGAACATGCAGGACACAGGTGGATTCAGATGAGAAAGAATGATTGGCAGGCAGTGAGCAGGCAGAGGGAGGGAGAGAGGCAAGGCTGCCTGGCTGCAGAGGAAGGATGGGAGAGGACGAAGCAGAGCCCGGACAAACAGATGGAGGAGGGCTCTGACTCAGGACTGGGTCCACGTAGCAGAGTGGAGCATTTCCCCATCCTGACACTTGAAACCACTCTCTCAAGAGCCACTGTTTATTGAGAACTTAGTGTGGGTCGGTATGCAGGGACTTGTGTACACATTATCCACAGTGATTTCTGCCAGCTTCCACAGTTCCTTAAGCAGCAGGTGATAAACAATGTTTTTAGTGTCGCCCACCCCTTGTCTGCAAAGACGAACAGGCAAACCCTGTTCCTATACAAAGTGTTGTAAAAATTCTCAGCCTTGCTCCAAATGGTGGAAAACCCAAACACACATAGAGCTTATATTTCCAGAAGCAATGTTACTACTATGTCATTTAGGGTCATTTGGAGGAAATGTGTGATCATGGTACATATTTTAACATTTCTTCATTAGGAATTCTATTTGCTCCTCTCCCCAAAGTTTATAAATTTCACTTCCTTGAAGACCTGCCATGGGCCAGGATCCATGCAAAGAGAGATTAAAGAAAACATTAAGAAAGAGGTAGCATTTGATCTGGAAGTTGGCTATCAGCACATTGTATATTTTCAAATTATGGTTTTCTCCAGATATATGCCCAGAAGTGGGAATGCTGGATGATATGGTAATTCCATTTTTAGTTTTTTAAGGAACATCCATACTGTTTTCCATAGTGGCTGAACCAAATTACATTCCCACCAACAGTGTAGGAGGCTCCCTTTTCTCCACACCCTCTCCAGCATTTATTGTTTGTAGATTTTTTTGATGATGGCCATTCTGACCGGAGTGACATGATACCTCATTGTAATCTTGATTTGCATTTCTCTAATAACTGGCAATGTTGATCATCTTTTCATGTGCCTTTTGGCCATCTGTATTCTTTGGAGAAATGTCTATCGTGTCATGCTTCACAATCTCCCATGCAGACTGGGAGTGAATTGGATAAACAGGGAAGTTATAAACTTGGGGAGTGGGCAAGGGGGTGAGGGGCTGCAGTGACACCCAGGAAGCCATGTGGGGACTCCACACGGGGAGCTGGGGGTGGGAGGAGGAGCCTGTATCCAGCCCTGCACCATCAACGCTGATCTCTCCTGCAACAATCATCAAGGAACCTGACACCCCTCCTCTGGGATGGACCAGAGAGAATGGAAGCAGGAAATCCCCCTCCCCCAACTCCAGGATCTCAGAGAAATGGGTGAGGGTGCTGGCCATTCAGAGAAGACGTCTTGGCCAAAACAAAGCTCACTGTAAAGAGAAGTGATGAAGCTTGTACTCAAGCCGTAAATTTTTCTTTAAATTGAAGTAGAGTCGTTTTACAATGTTATGTTAGTTTCAGGTGTACAGCAAAGTGAATCAGTTGTACATATACTTATAACTATTCTTTTTCAGATTCTTTTCCCTTATAGATTATTACAAAATATTGATTATAGTTCCCTGTGCTATACAGTCAGTCCTTGTTGATTATCTATCACATATATATATATATATATATATATATATATATATATATATATATATATATATATGTTAATCCCAAACTCCTAATTTATCCCTCCCCCACTTTCCCCTTTGGTAACCATAATCTTGTTTCCTATGTCTGTGTGTCCATTTCTGTTTTGTAAATAAGTTTATTTGTATCACTTTTTTTTAGATTCCATATATAAGCACTATCATATGATATTTGTCCTTCTCTGTCTGACTTAATTCACTTAGTATGATCATCTCTAGGTCCATCCGTGTTGCTGCAAATGGCATTATTTCATTCTTCTTATGGCTGAGTGATATTCCATTATACGTATGCACCACATTTTCTTTATCCATTCTTCTGTCGATGGACATCTAGGTTGCTTCCATGTCTTGACTATTGTAAATAGTGTTGTTATAAAAATTGGGGTGCATGTATCCTTTTGAATTATAAGCCCAAACTTTGAACAGCTGCAAATTTGGAGGTTGAGAATGCTGCATGTTGCTCAAGGCAACTCGTGATGCAGAGGTGGGAGGGAGGCTGGACACCACGGAGGTGTGAGGCTCGGAGGACCTAGCAGAGAGAGAAGTGTCCAGGTAAGCCCGGTACAGAGATGCTCTCTTGAGCAGCACCTGGATCGAGTTTCCTCCCATTTCCCGTTGGGAGGAATCAGAGGTCAATGACAGAGAGGAACTGCCTTTGTCTGTGTCTGTCTGTCACACAGCCTCCCACCTGAGCATCATTGCTTGATGACCTCAGCACGTGAGTGCAGTGATAAGATCACGTCCCGGCTACATGACTGACCAGCAATGTGATGCCAGGCAGGTGCTCACCTCATTCTCATCCTAACAAGAAGCATCTCACAGGTGGTTTAAGGATTAAGTGAATTAATATTTACGCTACACCAGGCACTGTGCACGTTGACTAATAAATGATGTATGTTTTCTTCTCTTTCTCTTTCTCACCATCATTCTCCTATTTGACACAAAGAACCCTTTCAGGGACTGTTAGTCAGGTGTCTGGAGCAGGTTAACCCTCCCCACAGTTTCAGGCAAGGTCCAGGTGCCAGAGGTGGATATACCAAGGTAGCAGCTCTTTGGTTCATTCAAGTTCTGAGCATAGCACTTTCACACATGTTATCTCATGTGAACGTCATGATAGCTTTGTGAATGGGGCTGCTTCAGGGCGTGTTTCTCATGCATCCCAGCCGCACACTCAGAAGGCCCCAGGGCTTGGCTTAAGGCTCTGTTATTGTCATCTTGAAACCCTGAGTCATTTTTTCACCAAGGACCCTACGTTTTCATTTTGCACGGCGCCCCACAGATGATGTGACACCCGTGAGCTATTTTACCCTCCAGACTCCAGGGCAGCTAAGGAAGAAGCAGAGCTGGATGAGCAAACCCATGTTCCTTGGATTCAGACTTGCAGGAGTTCCCTGAACGTTTTAAAAATTATGGTAAAATACACATTACATAAATTGATCATTTTAACTGTCTTAAAGTGAGCAATTCAGTGGCATTTGGTACATTTATCGTATTGTGCAACCATTACCACTACCCAGCTCCAGAATATGCATCACCCCTGAAAGAAAATTCTGCTTATTAAGCTGTCACTCACCATCCTTCCTCCCCCAGGCCCCAGCCGCCACTGTCTCTGTGGATTTACAAATTCTGGAAGTTTCCCACAAATGGCATCATACAATATAAGGCCTTCCTTGAGCTCTTGGACCCACATTTAACTTACTTATGAAACAGAGATAATACACCTAATCTCAGTGTTGATGTAAAGGCTCAACGATAACCTGCCCAAGCACGAAGTAAACAGTGGTTACTGTCCTTGTATTGCTTGGTTATTGTTATATTAATAATATAATACGATATAATATTGGTTATAACCAATATTGGTTATTGCTTGTATTGTTGCTGTTGCTGTTGCCATGACGATAGTGATGCTGTTGATGATGACTGTGACTTGAGACCTCCATGACCACACAACCAGTAAATGCTGAATCTGAATCCTGCCCTTTGATTCTAATCCTAAATTCTAAGCTCTGTAATCTCCCTTGTTACCTGGATTGGATTTCCAAAGGGACAAAGATGGGGAGCAGGTTAAGGCCATGCAGACAGAGAAATATGATGAGAAAAGTTCTGGAGGAAGAAAGGACAGGGCAGGTGGTGGTGGGTGGAGAAGCACATGCAATGAGCTGGACTGCCCAGTTGAGGCTACAGCCTAGGGCTCTCGGTGCCCATTCTGTGAGTCTGGACCGCACACCGCAGTGGCCTTGCAGCACCTGGAGGTCTCTGGGTAGGCTTTAACAGGATCCAGACTCTGCTCTGTGGGAACTGTGGCTGGAAAGAAAGATTGTTCAGGATAAGAGAAGGTAAGCCAGCCAGTGCTGTGTCCTGGGGACATTCTTTCTCTCTCACAGGATCAGTGATTTGTAACGTCTTAAAATAACTGCAGTGCTGTGCTGGAGCTGAGCTGTGGGGACCTCCCAGTATCCGCAAGCAATAGCTCATGATGCCTTACCCTGCATCTACCTGCCTGTGATTAAGTGGAACAGGTCTGGCTTGCTACCTGGGATTCTTTCTTTCCTCTCTGAGTATGGCGTTGTCTCTGCCCCTGGTGGACCGGTATCAGCAGTACAGGAGCACGGGAACAAGACCTGCCTCTGAATACAAGGGACAGAGGCCTGGAGGATGGACCACACCCTGGCCAAGCAGCCCCCGTAATGCAGACCAACAGTTATCACACTTTTTGAGATGGCTCTGGGCAGGAGATCCAGACACCTTTGGAAACAAAGATTCTGCTTTTATGCAACCATCTTTTCTTGTATGAAAGTCCATTTGGTTGCCCGTTGGAAACTTTCCTAGCCCTTGAACTTGAGAATAGTCAGATTGTCATAGGGCGGTCCATGGAGGACCAGGAGAGACTCTGATTTCAGAGGAGTGCCAAACAAGGAGGGAGAGATGGACGAAAGAACATGGAAAAGTGGTTGTCCCTGGAGCCCTCGTTTGCAGGGGCAGAAGACATTCTGATTCTCTTTGGAACAAGATGACCAGATAGACAGGAAACGTCCACTCCAGCTGGCATGGTCTTATCCAACAAGCCGTCCATATAAATTCCAACCCTTCCATTCCCAGATCTGCCACTGCATGGTTTCATGATCTTTGGCAAATTTATATTTCCTGAACCTCTATTTCTTCATCTGTAAAATTGCTACAAAGCCATTGCACTTATGGATTTTTGTGAATATTAAATGAAATAATTGATGCAAAGTACTTAGCCAAGGCCTGTGAGTGCTGGATGATGACAACCTTAAGAAAAGCTGAGGCTCCTTGGATTCTGGGTTATTTAGTTGTTCTTAAATCTCTGGTGCCCATGCTGTAAACTTTTACATTATTATAATTTTCCTGAAGTGGCTGTCTTGTTTATTTTCCTTTGTTTTTTCTCTTTTGTTTTGTTTTGTTTTTTTAGGTATGTTTTTGGAAATCAATTTTTTGCATTTTGGGGGCTTTAATCAGAATTTTAACTCTTTCACAATTATTGAAATTACGTTTTCTTTCATTCCTACCATCTTGGTATTTCTAGCTCAATTCTTTCTCCCTCTTGAAATTTGCTGTATTAACTTTATTTCATGTCCCCCCACCCAGAGGTTTGGAATATCTGCACCTTATTTCTGGTAAACTAGTAATTACCTGTAAAACTTTTGCCAACAAATTTAAGTATTTTTTCTTGTAAATTTTCAAAATTAATCAGATTCTATAACCTCTTTACCACAAAGACAGCATAAATCTTTCTATATTCTCTCTCCTGGTATCCTGGTATTATTTAAATTTTGTCAAATTTTAGTTCCAAACTGTTTTTAATCTTTTTCATATTAAAAAAGTAACCATTTTAACTTAAATTTAATCCTTTTAACTTTTAAAAATTAACTTAAAAATTAACCTTTTTAACTTTTTAACCTAAAGTTAACAATTAACTTTAACTTTTTGACTCTTTTTAACCTTGCATAATAATTTTATTCAAAATAATACAGTAGGGGCTTCCCTGGTGGCACAGTGGTTGAGAGTCCACCTGCCGATGCAGGGGACACGGGTTCATGCCCCCGTCCGGGAAGATCCCACATGCCATGGAGCGGCTGGGCCCGTGAGCCATGGCCGCTGAGCCTGCGTGTCTGGAGCCTGTGCTCCACAACAGGAGAGGCCACAACAGTGAGAAGCCCACGTACCACAAAAAATATATATATATATTAATAATAATACAGTATTAACACTATTTTGAAAGTTTTGACTAATATTGCATTTTATTTCTCTCTTCTTCGTATCACTTTTTTTCTTGTAACTGAACTTTTTCTTGTACTATATGACTCCCTCTTCCTGGGTCCAGCTTTTGCTCTCCTGGTATAAATACTGGAAATTTCCTTTTGGGAATATTTCATAGGTGATACAATTTTCTTAAAATCTACATATTTGGGAGTTAGTTTTGTCCTCTTTTTTGACTGACTCTGGCTTATTACACAATATTTGGTTCATGTCCTTTTCCCTTAGAACGTGGGAGATATAAGCCCACTGCTTTTAAAATTTAATGCTAAAAGATGATAACTGATGCCATTCTAATTCTTGATATTTGGAAAATAGTCTGCCTTTCTTCTAAACATCTTTAAATTAGCTTGTATTTAAACTTGGATTTCAAAACTTTTAGCTGTATTTAGGGCTATGTACAGTTACACGTTTTGCTTAGCATTCAATGTTTCCTTTAGACTCAAGTCTTTCCTAATATTAGTTCATTTTCTTCTGTTGTTTTTCAATTTCTTTTTTATTTACTCTTTTCTTTCTCTCGTCGTTTTCTGGATCACCCATTATTTGGTAATGAACTTCTTGGTTCTATTATCCATGTCTCAATTTTTCCCTCATTGTTTCTTTCTTTATATTCTTGTTCTTGTGTGATAGCAGGTTGCCTCATTTCACTTCCAAATCAGTAATGGTTCTGAGCCACTGTCACTCTACTATCTGTCTATAGAATATTCCTTTTAGAAACTTTGTTTAGAAGTCTTTGTTACTTTCCTCTCGTTTCTTAAGAGCTTCTTGTTTTGGGGTGCAATCCGTCCATGTTCTTAGCAGGGGAACTCAACATCAAAAATATATCAATCCTCCCTAAATTGATTTATAGATGCAGTGTACTGCCAATTCAGATTCTAACAGAGATTCTATGAAACTTGACAAGTTGACTCTAAAATTTACATGGAAGTGTGCAAGACCAAAAATGATGGTAAAAATTAACACGAGAATGGAGGGCCCACACCACAGCTATCAACACTTGCCATAAAGCAGTCCCAAGTTAGGCAAGTTGGTATTGTCAAAGAAGGTGATAAATTGGCTGGACATAAAGTACAGAGAGTCTAGAACTAGACCCACACATAATAAAAAGTTATGACAGTGCAGAGTAATGGGAGAGGAGGAACTTTGCAATAAATAGTACTGGTTCAATTGGTTATCCATATTTTTAAAAAGTGAACTAGTTTATCCATCTCATGTTATACAAAAAAGTTTAAATAAATTTAAAACTTACAAGTAAGAAGTGAAACTCTAAAATGTTTACTTTTTAAGAACATTTATTGTGTTGAAGTATAATTGATTTACAGTGTTGTGTTAATTTCTGCTGTACAAAAAAGTAGTTCAGTTATACATATATACATTCCTTTTGTTATTCTTTTCCATTATGATTTATCACAGAATATTGAATATAGTTCTCTGTGCTATACAGTAGGACCTTGTTGTTTATCTATTCTATATATAATAGTTTGCATCTGCTAACCCCAAACTCCTAATCCATCCCTCCCCCACTTTCCCTTCCTTTTGGCAACCACAAGCCTGCTCTGTGTCTGTGAGTCTGTTTCTGTTTTGTAGGTAAGTTCATTTATGTCATATTTTATATTCCACATGTGAACAATATATAGTATTTGTCTTTCTCTTTCTGACTTACTTCACTTAGTATAATAATCTCTAGGTCCATCCATGATGCTGCAAATGACATTATTTCATTCTTTTTTATGGCTGAGTAATATTCCATTGTATATATGTACCACATCTTCTTTATCCATTCATCTGTCAATGGACATTTATGTTGTTTCCATGTCTTGGCTGTTTTGAATAGTGTTGCTATGAACATTGGGGTGCATGTATCTTTTTAAATTATAGTTTTTTCTGGATATGTGCCCAAGAGTGGGATTGCTGGATCATATTGTAACTCTATTTTTAGTTTTTTGAGGAACCTCCATACTGTTTTCCATAGTGGCTGCAACTATTTACATTCCCACCAGCAGTGTAGAAGGGTTCCCTTTTCTCCACACCCTCTCCAGCATTTGTTAACTGAAGACCTTTTAATGATGTAAACTATAAAATGTTTAAAAGAAAATACAGAATAATATCTTTCTGACCTTGGAAAAAGGGAGGAGCTCTTAAATATAACCAAAAAATATTAAATATTTCTAAAAGGTTGATAATTTTGGCTAAATTGCAATTTGAAACTTACTATTATAAATCTTACTATAAAGAAAGCTAAAACTTGAGAGAAGATATTTTCAACACATATAACTGAAAACAAAAAGTTTTAGTATTTAGACTCTATAAAGAAGTCCTTTAAATAAATAAGAAAAAAAGAAATTAACCAAGAGAGAAATGTGTAATGGACATGAACTGTCATTTCACAGAAGTGGAAACACATATATCCAAAAGAAAGAGGGAGATAATTCATTCAAAACCAGGCAAATGCAAATCCAGATACCATGATAGGCTATTTTACCTCCATGGATTTGGCACCA
Source organism: Grampus griseus (assembly GCF_964374135.1). NCBI lineage: Eukaryota > Metazoa > Chordata > Mammalia > Artiodactyla > Delphinidae > Grampus > Grampus griseus. Next base: position 179,876,265 of record NC_139017.1, on the reverse strand, counting down.
GCTAATAAGCTTATGTAACAGTGGCAGTGTATATTTGTACAGCCATTGTGCAGACAAGTGGACATTATCTTATAAAGTTAAACATACACACGTGTGACAGCATAGCAATATACTCCTAGGCACCTTAAGAAATTCTTGCCCAGGTGTATCAGGACCCAGCACAGTTCAGATTAGCAAAAAACTGGGAGCAACTCAAAGGTTCATCAACAGGACAGTGGTAAAAAAAAAAATGTATATTCACGCACTAGGTTATTAGGCACCGTTAAACATGAATGGACTATAGCTACACAACCTGAGTGATTCTGAGACTATAATATTGTGTGAAAACAAGTCTCTGTGATATGCTATTAAAAGAAATAACTACAGACACATACAACATGATGAATCTTAGAAACATAATGTTGCATGAAAATACAAGTCCCAGAAGACCACATCCAAGAAGTTGCCATTTTTATGGTAATCAGAAACGTGCAAAACTCAGCAATACACTGGTTAGAGACACACATGTGGAATTATCTTACTTTCCTTCCGGCCACAAAAGAAGTCAGTGAAACAGCCAGGCAAACCCCACTACCAGATAACCTCAGGATGCTTTTTGAGCATCTTTTCCTTAAGAGCCACAGGGGGTAGGTTTTTCTGTACTATTATGTTACCTGGTAATGATGAATAATTTGGAAAACACAAGAGCTAAAAAGGAGGAAATAAAATTACCCATCATCTGACATCTTTTTAAAACATCCCTGAAAAGGGACTGTTTTCTGTTTTGTAGACTGAAAAATGTCAATCTGGATCCCCAAGATGTCTTCCAGCTCTCTGGGCACAGAGCTAAGGGAATAGATGTCCGCACAGGAATTGCATGGCAAGAGGACTTTTGTCGGTTTGAGCTGCAGGGGCCCCAGCACTGGAGAGACAATGGATTCTCATCAATGGTCTCACATTCCTTAGCCAAGTTGTCCCACCGGTATCCAAGCCAGAACCAGCACTCGTTCACCATTTGTGTAAAAGTGTGACATACTGCGGTCTTTAGAAAATTGGATTTTTGAGGACAGAATTTCCACTTAAAATGAAATTTAACAAGCTCTCTAGAGAAATTAGCTGAGGTCAGAGATGTAAACTTGCCAAATAAACATACTGTCAGAGACTAAAATGGACAAGTTTCTCCCCCCTCCACCCTGCTTTTTAGACATTAAGGAGCCAAATAATCCTATTCTAGCTTCAGATAGAAGAAATGTTCATAAATATTCATTTTTTTTCCAACTGGAAGCATTAGGCCTTGTTACTTTGAGTGGAACTAACTGAAAATTAATGATGGTTTTTAGAAAAAGCAAGATTATATACACAGAAGCAATTAAACACAACCTATTAATTATTTAACAACTTGTTAATGAGTAGAATTTCAGCATCAGAGTTTTAGCTACTCCAGACTGCCCCTGCCAAGTCACTCATATACCATCCTTTCAAAGTTTGGCTTTCATAAGGGAAAGAATTGGGGGGATTTTCACATAGATCTGCACCTTTCAAAAAAGAATCTGGGATGCCAATTACGGGGAGATGGCAAAGAACTGTGTTGGAACTAGAACAAAGAAATCATCTCAAGATTTTGATCCAAAACCTGAGATGTGGTAAAGTTTAATTTCAGAATATTTGTTGTGAGAAAACAAATGTTAGTGCTATTCCTACTTTGTGCCTGTGTATACATATATACTGAGGATTTTAATGTGAAGTTGACGCGTCTTAAAGTAACTGCCTTTCTGCGTGTTTGTGTTATTTTAAGTAAACTCAATAAACAGAATCTGATATTTACAAAACCACTGAAGCTGGATCTTCATGGATATTACAGAACTTCAAGCTTTAAGTCTGAAATCTATGCCTAGTGAATATTTCACTTGTAAAATTGCCCCACCTACAGGCAAAGGCATGACACAGCAACCCAGCACTATTAGACATTATAAATATATACACCAAAAGGATTAAGGAAGGAAATATGTCAAGTTGATAAAACACATTTACTTATGGCTGAGGTTTCTTTCTCATCCATCCTTTCTGTATTCTCCCTGGATGTTGCAGTGCCCCAGAATCTCTCTTGGACCTCTTCTTCTCTTTTCAAGTGACACTATCCCCTAGGCAAACTCACTCAGTCCCATGGCTTTCATGCCTTCTCTATGCTGGTAACTCCCCATGGCCTGGATCTCTGTGTTGAATTCCAGATGTGTTGCTCCAGCTTCCCATTCAACACCTTCACATGCATCTCTAACAGACTCCTCAACCTTGAGCCTATTCTTCCAACATCTCAGTCCATATGCCTATCTTCTTTCCTGACCCAGAGCCTTGGAGTGACCCTTGACACCCTTCCTCTTTTCTTTCACACTCCACATCCAATCCATTGGAATCCACCTCCACCAGACACAAACTCCACACACTTCTTACCACCCACACAGCTGTCCTCTCCTTTGAACACCATTAATGACCAAACTGGTCTACAAGCTTCCACCCTTCTTTCCTCTACCACCTCCAAACTATTCACAGAGTAGCTTAGGTGATCTCTTTAAAATGTGAAAAACATCACAGGACTCCTCTGCTTAAACCCATTCAATCATGCCCCATTTCTCTGGGTGAAAGCGCAAGCCCTTTCATGTCCATCAAGGCCCAACATCATCTGCCTTCACTACTGATCTGGCCACATCTCTGGCTACTTTCCTCTTTATTGCTATGCTCCAGCCACATGGGTCCCCTGTTGTGGTCAGAATATGCCCAGAGCCCTGCACCAGGGCCTCAGTGGCTGCTATTCCCTCTGCCTGGGTCTCTTCTTCAACATGAGCTTCATAAGCCAGACCTACCCTGACTTCCGCTCTCCCCCAGCACTTCCATGCTTTCTTACCACTTGACATAGCAGTTACTTTTTCTTTTAAGTCTGTGCATTTCCTACATATTTCCTACATACTTCTCATGTGTTTCTTATGTATGCATTCACTCATTCCTATATCTAATCATTCATTTATTGTCCTTTCTTCCTACAAAAATATAGGGGCAGGGACTGTCTGTTTTGTTTCCTGCTGTGTTCTCTGCACTAGACCAATGCCTAACATAGAGTAGGTACTGAATAAATGTTTGTCAGATAAAAGAATGAATAAAGATTGATGGCATTAATAAAATTATGAATGAAGGAACTAATTATTAATGAATGAATTATCAATAAATGAATAAAGATTGATTGCATTGTGAAGTGGATGGAAGATGGCCTAACACCACAGAGAGAATTTACAGAATAAAAAAGGGGGTTTCCAAGTCATATTTAACTGTGAAAAAAAAAGACCAAATGACCAAGTCAGAGATGAAAATTGCTGCATGCTAAAATTCCACCCCCACCATCTTGCAGATATAACCATGTGACCCAGACAGCCTTCCTGCTGGACGTCATGGACGCCTCACCATCCATGTAGACACAGGGTTTTGGAACTTTGCTACTAAAAGTGTGGTCCACAGGCATTGGCCAGCAGCATGGTCATCGCATAGGAGCCAGTTGGAAATGCAGAGACTCGACTACAGCCAGACTTACTGAGTCAGAGTCTGCATGCTGGCCAGATCTTCCAGTGATATGTTTGCAAGAAAAGAACTACCACTCCCAGTTCATCACGGCTGGCATGTAAGCTCAAACCTACTTGCCTTCCCTGAGCTAAATGATTGTCACAACTTCTCTGCTTTACCCAAATGGCATTCATCCCATTTATTCACCCTTGTCAGAACCCAGGTCCCAATTCCTGCAACATCCCCTGTAATCATGATGGGTTTCCTCAATGCCCAGGAGGTACAAAAGCTGCCAACCATCTCCATTCTTTTCTCAAGGGTCCCGGTCATCAGCACACAGCTCTTGACATACTCTTGCACCCCCCTGGAGCCCTCTGAGCTCTGGTCCCCCCACCATTGCCCACCCGGGGAAAGCAGCAAGACTCTCTCCACCCCAGCCATCTCCCAGGGAGGCGACATGGTGTCCCCAGGGCAAAGATGCAGCTGAGCTGGGAGGGGTACCTGAAGCACATTGGATGGGCTTCCCAGGCCTTTGTATTCCATCAGCACCCTGTTTCCACGCTCTTAGTCAGGAAGCTGCAAACCCAGGGGTCACTTCCCAACTAAAACAGTGTCTGAGCCAAGGGCTGAGACATTTGCAGACAAACCTTGTGGAGCAGCAAAGACAAAAAGGGTGGGTGAGCCCAGAGTGCAACCCTGGAGGATCTCTCCTCCCAACCACCCCCACCCCCACAGGAAAAAAAAAGCCTACCCCTGCAGCACAGCCCAAGTGAGGGTTGAAGATTTCACCCCATCTGTCATATGCACCTATCAGCCAAAACTGTGGAGAGTTCTAAAGGAAAAGTGAGGAGATCTTTGAGATGCCTACATGCTATTTTATGAAACACAGCCTGTGCCAGACGAAACAGAATTAATGGATCAGACAGAATATGAATCTAAAATAAATTTTTTAAAAACTTCCTCAGAGTAGTTACTAAAGATATTAAAAACATGAAGTGAGTTCAAGCATTTCTGAAGAAGTGTGTCTAAAATGATAATATTTTAAATAGTGAACTCAGTTGGAATGGCAGAACGCCAGAGGGAACAAGAGGAGGTGGGACGTCAGGTGAGACATTCACCTAGAAGAATGAGGAGGGTGAAAGGACTGGGAGACAGTGGATGTGGCAGAATAAGTTCTAGACATCCACATAAAAGGAGCCCCACTGGGAGGGAGAAGGGCAAATGGAAAGGAAGTTTTCTGAAAAATAAGAAAAGACCAAGAATATCACAGACTTAGGAAAAGATGTTCTTGGCTGGAAAGGGTTCACAGAGGGCCCAAGGGGATAGGTTAAAACTATAGAACAAAAGTTTTTAAAAAAAATACACTACCAAATGTAAAATAGGTAGCTAGTGGGAAGCAGCCGCATAGCACAGGGAGATCAGCTCAGTGCTTTGTGTCCACGTAGAGGGGTGGGATAGGGAGAGTGGGAGGGAGGCCCAAGAGGGAGGAGATATGGGGATATATGTATATGTATAGCTGATTCACTTTGTTATACAGCAGAAACTAGCACACTATTGAAAAGCAATTCTACTCCAATAAAGATGTTATAAACAAACAAAAAAACTGTACCCAGACACATTAGGGTAAAATTTAAGATCATCAAAGGAAAGAGAAGATTCTAAAAACTCTCAAAGGGATAAAGCGGATAACCTGCCATGATAAAAGAATAAGATTGAAGGTACTGCTTATGTCTCCAATCTGCAACTGAGGAATGTGAGGTCCAAAGGTAGAAGGAAAAGAATTACAACCCTTGGATTCTGCACACAGACAAGCTGTCTTTAAATTGTGGGCAGAATACAAAGTTTCAGAACATTCACCACACAGTAACCAGCAAGAACTGATGCTCACTAATCAAAGCCACAGACCCTTAGATTTTTACACTAGAAATTTATGTTACCAAGTCCAGACTCATACTGCTCACCACACAACGGGCCAGTACATCAAATTGTCTGGGCAGGGAATAGCAACTTTATTCAGAAATTCAGCAGACTGAGAAGATGGTGGACTAGTGCCCCCCAAAACCATCTTCCCTGCGTTAGAATTCAGGCTTCTTTCATACTAAAAGGGGAAGGGGGTGTGGCTGCTTGTTGCACACTTCTTGGTGCCAGAATCCTTTGTTCTTGCAGCTGTCCACGTAGGTCACCTCAGGATGTCCCTGTAAACCTCCAACAAGACAGATGTTATTCTCTACTCTGCAACTTTTGATCTCTCTACGAATGGAAAACGGTTATATTTTTAAAGGTCAGAGCCTTGAGAATGGGCTATCCTGTATATTTCAAGCTATAGGCAAGATGCTTAGCTTGTAGCAAAAGCAATAGAATACAAAGGTTAAAGTAAAAGAAACAGATCCAATATGGAGTCAGATTTGTTCTTCCCTATTACATTTATAGTGGGATATCTTGTCCCCACCAAGGACCCCTTCAGGATGTTGGCTGCCTGTGCTTGGCACGACCAGAAATACAATTCTGCTATTCTCCCCCCACGCTCTGGGCCCAGGTGCAGATGTGCAGTAGCAGGTGATTAGCCAGATGAGGGTTCTGCAAGGTTAGGGCACAAGGAACACTGGTATTTCTGAGGACAGACATAAAACCCGTTAGAGTCACTGCCTACAGGAGCCATGTGAGACTGAGGGTGAGTGAGAAGAGGAAATACTAAAATAAAATAACATAAAGTAAACCAAGAGAGGTGCCTTGCAAGGGGCAATAATGGCAGCGTGAGGTGAACTGAAGCATATAATTGCCCAACTGTGTGCACCTGAGGTCCAAAATCAGGAGAAGAAGGAAAAAAGAGTGCCCATTTATTTGTCTTTTGAATAAATTGGAAAAGAAGAGCCCTGACCCATTTTATTCACCAGTGCTTCTTTGTTCATAGAAATATCAGCACGAAAAGGCAGATAGATCCTTGGCGTGGGTGATTCAGAAGAACAGTCCAGATGTGGACATCCACGGGCCAGCTGCTGGCCTGCCTGGGTATCGGCAGTCATGTGGGGTCCGCTTTGGGTTCAGCCTGGCTGCATCTATTTGTGGTTATTCATCTGCTGCACAGCCATTGATTTTATTTTATTTTTTTCCTTGCCTGTGTTAGCAGCTGATTGAGGAATAATCAGCTGGATCAACTGCAGAGCTATGCGAACTAGCTGTGAAAATGCCATAAATAACTCAATTGGCCACTTCGCATGAGGGTTATTTCTGTTCTATACAAAAAGGCTTATGTAACTCCCATACAACTCGCTATTTGAGTTGTTAGCGGGTAGAGAAGAGAAGGGAACTCAATACTTCTCTCTGGGAGAGAAGATCCTATATATAGCAGCTCCCTATGATCTGGGTGCAGCTCTGGGGGACTTCAGTCTCAGATCACACCCCCTTCTACTTTCTTTCCTCCTGTTTTTGGCCAGCAGCCCCTCCACCCAGGTGCGTCTGTCATCTACTGCTACATAACAACCAGCCCCAAACGGAGAGGCTTAAACAATAACCATTTATTGTTTCCCATAGTCCTGTTGGTCGGTTGGGCACAGCTGGATATCCCTCTGTCCTCTGTGGTATCATCAAGGGTGACTCATGTCAGATTTCAGCTGGGAGCTTGGCTGGGGCGTCCACACCCTATGTGTACCTAAGGAAGTAGCTCAGAGTACAGCATGCAGGTGTGAAGGTGACCCTGATGAGAAAGACCAGAGAGTCTGCAGCAGAGTTGGCCAGCCATGGATGCCCTTCCATCCCATCGGGTCTGCACAGGGCTCTTTGCTCTCTACTGTTTCCTCAGTCGCTGGAATATGTTTCATCCTTTCACCACCGTGTCATTCTCCAGGGCTGTGTAAACCTTGTCCCATCTGCTCCTCAACCTGAGAAGCCTCTCGACTTCCTGCATGTGTCACCCGTGCGGCTGGTTCTTGTTTGGGCTCTGAGCTCCACTGGTCTGTGCTATGTAGCACTGGGATAACAGCAGGCATTATCTTCTAGAATGTTCTGCTAGGGCATCCAGGAGTTGGCAGCTGCCATTTAGCAAAGCTCACTGATTTCTCTGTGTGTCAACTTTCCAACAACAATGCCCTAGGTCGGTGGAGCACAGAGATCAGGAGACCAAGGGCACGCATACCAGAGAGCATGCGCAGTCAGGGGACCTGGGGCAGGAGTGAGGGAGAGATGCCAACGGGGAAGCTGGGAAGCAAGCTGACTCCCCCAGCATGGCAGGACGGACCCTGGGTTGGGCACCGTAAAAGCTGTAATAATAATCACCACCTCCAGCTCATTGCTCTTGTACTAAAAGGGGTTACCTAATCATGGTATCCTGAGAGTTGAATGAATTAAGGATCAAAGTGCTTAGGAACAGGCCTGGCACAGAGTTAAGTGCTAGCTAAGAGTGAACTGCTATGACAAAACAACCTTGGCCCATCATCATTGGCCATGGCCTTGGCTAATGTCCACTGCACTCTGTGCCAATAGAAAGGAGTTCATGTGTGCCGAGGAGTTGGTTCCATGACAATTAGGGGAGTACGGTAACACCATCAGTTCTGTCCAAGGGAGCTTGGGCCTCTGCAACCACCCATTGGCTGCCCTGCACTGTGCTTTTGCTGTTCATGAACCAGGTTGTTAATCCTCTTGCTAATAACTGGGGCCCATGCAGGGCAGCACTGCTGTCAGCCCCCATCACAATGTTGCAATCCCTGACTTGCTTTCTCTCCTACTCTGCCATTTCTCTCTGCCACCCCGACTGCAGGCCCAGCTGCTCCAGCTGGACTGTCTGCTCTCCCTGGATATTTCTACCCCCTCCCCCCAACCCCGTGGCCTCTGGCCCTCCCCGCCTGCATGGATGCATAGATTTACATCTCTTCCTGGGATGTAATTGTCTGGATTATGTTTCCATATGCCAATTCATCATTGTGAGTTTAAGTACTATTTATATAAAGATTGCCTTTGTCACTCATTCTGCCTTATTTGCCTTTGAGCCTGAAGTTAGTACCCAGGTTTCAAAGGGCTGCCACACACCTTCCTTTCAAAGACAGCGTTTCCAGGCCCACGCTGCCATTTTTCATTAGTGTTACAAGGCTTGGGTAATGTCTGACTTGAGAGTGGCTCTGAACTGGCTGCCTATAACCTCATGCTGGCCTTCCAAACGACTGCAAAAGCCCCCTCTCTGTTTTTGTCATATTCCCAAGTTTCAGGAAACAAGAAGAGGCACTTTTCTGAGACTGAAGAATAACCAAGCTGAAAACCTGGTGTTTGGGGCAAAGGCACTTCCCTGGGCCCCCTGAGCACACCTCTTCTGTAGCAGATGCAGGATTCCCTGGGGCTCTTCCCTAGTGAGGAAGACCCGGCCATGATGTGGGAGCTGGGAAGAGGGAGCTTGCAAGGGTAGGAGGTAGGCTCAGACCTGGGAGGCTTTTAAGAGCTCGGCGTGAATGCATCTAAACCTTCACGCCCAAGAGACTCATCTCACTTCCCCGTCTATAAATAACTTCAGATGCCATTCTTTTTTATTTGATCTGAAAAACCCCACTCCTGTGTAGATGGAATCCTGTGCAAGAAGAAGTCCATTTTGGGAGCCCTGAGCAAACTATTCATTTTTCTTTTCCATCGATTTGGTTTTTTTCTGACCACAGATGTTTATGGAGTACCCACTACCTGCCGGGCTCTGGGGCAAACACCGGCTCCAAGAGCTTCTACGTGAGAAACTGCCCCTGTGTCCAACCATTGAGGCGTGGTGTCCATCTGGGACCCGCCTTCTGATTCATCACCCCACTGCCCTGGAATCCACATGATACTGTAATAGGGAAGAACCTTTGTACTCTATACAAGTTAATCACTAAAGGGATGTGGCCTAAAAGCTTCAATTATACATAATGGCCCAACTCTGGGAACCCTGCCTCCCGGGAAATGAGTGTTAAACTAAAATACCTTTGTTTAGCTCACAGGAAACTTCCTGACCAGTCTCACCTGTGAATGGTTGAGGGCAGGAAGAAATTAACACATCCCCTCTGGAGTCTGGCCAGAACCGGGACTTTATCCCCTCCCCTTTTAGTGTAAAAGAAGCCTGAATTCTAACTCAGGGAAGATGGTTCTTTGGCACATGAGTCCAATATCTCTCAGTCTGCCGGTTTTCTGAATGAAGTCACTATTTCTTGCCGCAGCACCTTGTCTCTCAGCTGATTGGCCTGTTGTGTGACGAGCGTTGTGAGCTTGGACTCGGTAGCCATACGGCACTTGGGGACGGCCAGGGAGCTTGTCAAGATGCAAATTCCATTCTGTAGGCCTGCGGGTCCTGAGGCTCTGCGTTTCTGCTGAGTTCCCAGGAAATATGAGTCTCCCAACTGAGGACCCCTCTGAGAACTGTGCTGTGTAAGACTGTCCCCTCCACACTGTCGCCCCTTCCTGATGCTTCTCTGCCTGTGCCCCAGGCCTGGCCGCAGACCCCAATGACTCCCCTGACTCATCATGAACTCTGTTTCTGGCCCCTGCCCTGCCTTTGGTCTCTGGCCAAGGCAAGTGGTTCCAGATGCCTTGCTGTGAGTTCCAGCGTCCTTGCCCTCCACCTCCCACCAACTACACCTCCTGTTGCCCTCCAAATCTTCCTCAAAGTTCTCTGCCTCCAGGAAGCCCTCAGGGTCTTCCCCTCTCCCTCCTTGCAAACCTTTATGCAGGGCTTCCCTGGTGGCGGAGTGGCTGAGAGTCCGCCTGCCGATGCAGGGGACGCGGGTTCGTGCCCCGGTCCGGGAAGTTCCCACGTGCCGTGGAGCGGCTGGGCCCGTGAGCCATGGCCGCTGAGCCTGCGCGTCCAGAGCCTGTGCTCCACAACGGGAGAGGCCACAACAGTGAGAGGCCCGCATACCACACACACAAAAAAAGTATAAAAAAACACCTTTATGCAGCAGGAGGATGTACAGAACAAGTGGTAGACGTGGGAGGTCACCGTGCTGCCAGATTAAAGGTGACCATTTCGCCTGTGAGTGTCGCCAAAGAAGGGAACTATTTTCTTTCCAAAGGGCAGTGAGCCTTGGGGTGATAGCCCAGGAGTTGCCTCAAGAGAGTCTAGATGCCTTTCTTCTTCAAAATGTTGAGGTCCAGAGCTGAGCTCTTTGTTGTGAGCGAGGGTGGGAGGGGTGAGAAGGTAGAGAACTGGCACCTGCATTCCCAGAGGCCAAGGAGGGATGACCGGTGGTTGCCTGCTCTGGTCAGCCCAGGGCTGTGGGGTCTTGAGTGGGGGCAGCAACCTGGGGGCCTGAGCAGGACCCCTGAGCTGAGGCTATGATGGAGGATGGGGACCCAAGAGCCCTGGTCTGTGGTCCACTTTGGGGTGGGGCCTAGAAGTTACTGGGATTCCGTTTACCCCAGACTCTGGAGAGAGAAACTAAATCAGGTTTTATTTGATGTAGAAAATCATGAACCGTGCCGTTGCTTGTGCCTTGAGCATCCTGGAGCTTCCTTACCTGTAAATTGCTCCACATGGACAGAACTGTTTCCCCACAGCAGCTGTGGATGCCAGGCTCCTGAATGTGGGGGGTCGGGGCCCTCCTTGGGGCACATGCTCAGGGCACATGGGGTCACCTGGGGTGAGGGGCTCTGTCCTGGCTGTGGGTCAGCAAGCAGGGGCCCCTGCCCAGTCAGTGACCTCTGTCATTCCTATTCTCATCAGACTCTTGGGGCACAGCCACCCAAAGGGAACATGTAGAGTAGGTGTCTCAGTCAGTAACGGCTGCTGTAACAAGGGTTACAGGGCCCTTGTTGGGGCAACTTAAACAGCAGGCATTTATTTCTCACAGCTCTGGAGGCTGGACCTCCAAGATCATGGTGCCAGCATGGCGGGGTTCTGGTGGGGACGCTCTTCCTGGCCTGCAGACGGCTGCCTTCTCACCGTGTCCTCACACGGCTGACGGTGAGGGCGCATCTGCTGTCCCTTTATAAAAGGGCACTGCTCCACTCTCACGACCTCATCTAACCTGAATTCTCTCCAAAGTCCCCACCTCCCAACCCTATCACATGGGGGGTAGGGCTTATATATAGAGATTGAAAGGGGCCATATACATTCAGTCCACAGCACTGGACAAGTGTGGCAGGTCCTCCACCTTATGTCTCCTCTTGCTGAATGACAAAGAGCACAGGTGAAGTGGCTTCAAGGTGGCAGGAAGTCAGGGGATCCTTGGGTGCCACCCTCCCTCAGTCCCCAGAGCCCTCAGTGGCACACCTCTGTCTTCTCCTATGGAGATGCCCCCTCTGGCCTCCTGGAACTCCCTATCTCTCATCTGTCCTCTGAAGGTGTGTCCTGTGCTCCCTCTGGCTGGGACTCCCTCCTGGTGCCCCAGCCACTCAGTGGTGGGGGCGCTGGTGCTGGGTGCATGGCTGAGGGTGAGGGTGGAGGATTTGGCACACATAAGCCAGCAGAGAATGTCCCCTCTCTTAGCTCAGCTCACAAACTTTAGGGTCAGTGGCTAAGATTTCAATTGATCTGAGTCACCAATCTCTGTAGAGCACAGGTTTGAGCCTTGGATACATAAGGGCTACAAAAACCTATATGCAATGCAAAATCACTAGAAGTAGACGCAGTGGTTCTGGTGTGAGATCGGGGATGCCCGGTATTCCTCCAGGTGTGGGAGGAGTCAGGCCAAGAGGGGCGGGCCTGCTCTCTGTGTCTGAGGCTCTGCTGGTTATTGATTTGGACACTGTGAAGTGGCTACGGGATGCCAGCCAGAGATCCAACCAGCACAGGGCAGACAGGGAGGGCAGAGGGCTGGACAATCACACCTGAGCCTCCAGGGCTGAGGCTGCGGGAGCCCCTCTGCCTTGTTCACTCCCCCGTGTCACTGGGGAGCCCTTCCGGAAGCAGGACACAGAATGGGTCACCGGGGGAAGCAGCGCCTGCCAGTCATTCTTGACCTTGTTCCCTCCTGAAGCCGCCTCTGAAGCCCCCACACCCTGCATCCTCTGCTGGCTGTAATCAGGAAAACTCGGGGCAAAGTCGGAGCCCTTCGGTGGGGCCTCGGGGAGGGGGAAACCCAGGCCGGGGGAAGGAATGGAAGGCCTTTTTTTTGAGGTCTGTTTGCTTTTTCATTTTGAGCCCCTGAATTTCTGAACTAATGGTCACTTCCCTGTAGATCCATGAAAGCAAATGATTACAAGAAGGAAGGAAACTAGGGTTCTCCCAAGAACAGGACCGAGGGTGACCACTGGAGGGTAGATAGAGGCCAGGAGTGCGCTGGCTCTGACTATAAAAGCACAGTTGCCGAGATGAAAGGGACACGGATGCAGTGAGATGACCGAGAAGCCCGTGGCAGGCTCCCGGGAGCAGCCGCTTGGCAAGGTGGAGGCAACCATGGGGAGGGTAGCTCGACGAGCTGACTCGGCCTGTGTCTGGATCCAGGAGTAGCTCGTGCCGTGGAGGAAACCGAGATGTGAACTCACCTTATGAGACTGAAGCGCTGACAGTCGCCCGAGAGAAAATGCTTTGGTCAACTGATTGAGGTAGGAAACTGGGAGCCCTGACACTCTGAAGATGGGGAGGGAGAGATGGACGTTTAGGAGGTGGAAGCCAGAGAGCTGTCAAAGGTGAGAAAGAGGATGCCTTGAAACTAAGTTTTTTTCTGAATTTGGACAGGGCTGTCCCTGCTTCAGGAAGGAGTCACAGGGACTCAAACCTGAGCCAGGAACCCGGGTATCTCCCCACTCAGGACAGCTGACCATCTCCTGCCACCCCACCTCCATCCTTCCCTGGGTACAGGATGTTTCCGAGGAGCCTGACACTGATGAGATGGCTTCTGACACCAGGACTCCTTGCCTAGTCTAGGAGGAGAGGTGATGAAGCCTACACCTTCACCTGCTTCCTTACTTCCCTCCCACCCTCCGCTCCTTTTCTTTCTTTCATCTTGGTGCTTAGCATATTTTTGTTACTGAGGCAAAATTCACATAACATAAAGAAAACCAATTCAGTGGCAGTTAGCACATGCACAAGGTTGTGCAAACATCACCTCTACCTACAATAGTTTCAAAGCATTTTCACCAACCCAAATAAAAACCCATGCCCACTATTCAGTCACTCCTCATTCCCCCTCTCCATTTAGATCTTTAATTTCTTTCTTTCATAGTTTTCTGTATATAAGCATTTTGCCTCCTTGGTTAGATTTATTCCCAGGTATTTTATTATTTTGGATGTCATCAAAAATGCAATTGTTTTCTCAATTTCCTTTTTTGTATTGTTCACTGATGGTGGATAGAAACACAACTGATTTGTGTGTTGCTTTGTTGCCCTGCAACTTCTCTGAGTTTGTTTATTAACTCTAGTAGGATTTTGAGTGTGTGTGTGTGTGTGTGTGTGTGTGTGTGTGTGTGTGGTGTGTTTGGGATTTTCAATATACAGGATCATGTTATCTGCAGATGGAGATAGTTTTATTTCTTCTTTTCCAATTTGTCCAAAAACATTGGACGTTGGTCTTCATTTCTCAGCTTACTTTCTGGCCTCTCACCAAGGAACCTCCCCTGAGCCCCTTGCCCAGCCTGGCTTAGCTGCCCCTGCTATGTCGTGTCCCATTCCCTGCTTTTCCCTGTTGTCATGCCCCATCTACTTTGTCATCACCTGTCTGCACGTCTGCAGATCCTGTGTGGGCAGGTGCAGTATCCCTCACAGTACCCATGGAGACCACAGAGCCAGCACGGCTCTGGAACATGGTAGGGCTGCATGCACTTGGGTGACAGTGACAGATCTGCAGAGTGGCTTCATCACTGCACTCTGAACATCTCCTACAGCTCCTCTCTGGGATGTCTCATCCCACTAACCCCCTCCCTTCCTGCACAGACCCCTCAAATTCACAAAGTGTATGGTCCCTGTCTTCGGGGCCTGGACAGAGTGAGGATCACACTTGGGGTCAGAAGGGGACGATGAGAACATTAGAGGACATTCTGATGACATTAAGCTAAGCTAAACTATTGCTGTAATAAACGAGCACTTGCCTATTCTCAATTTTCAGAAGGAAAGTCATGTTAATTGTAGCATTTTCTCAATCTTAACCTTTTATCCCAGAATTGTTTCTTAAACCTTTGGGCAGCAGATGTCACTTGCACCCAAAAGGGCACTGGCACACAGCGATGAACAAGTGGAAATGAGAGCAAGGGGACCCCTGGACGTGCCCATCACACACAGATTTCCAGGGATGCAGACTTGTGCTTGTGAGTGTGTTTATGTTTCCTAGCACCACTGTTTCCACTTCCAAGGATGGAATTAAGCAGACCGCACTTCATCACATTCTGCAAAGAGCACGTGACATTTAGGTGTGTCCACTGCAACACAAGGCACCGAGAAGCTCTGCTGTGCCCAGAGATTTTCACAGCATGTCCCCCGACTCTGGGGCCTTCAGGTCCAACTTGCACTCTGTGCAAAGGATGAGTGGGGACTGGCCGTGGCCAAGGTGGTGGGGCTCCAGGTCCCACTTCTGCTCCAAGCAGAATTTCTCTGCTCTCCCATGCTCTTTGCATTGGGTTTCCATCAGTCAGGGCTTTATCAGGAAACAGAAGCCACCCAAGGATCTAAACTGGAGGGATTTAACACAAGGAATTGATTATCCAGGTAATGGAAATGCTCCAAAGCAAAGCCCAGAAGCCCCTCTTTACTGGAGGCTTGTCGGGTACAGGAGTTACCTGACAGAAGGGAGAACCACATGGGGCCTGTTCTGAGGGCACTGGACACTGGGCTGATGCAACCACTGCTGGAGATACTGTGCAAGGCAGAGAGAGTGGGGAAGAAACACCCCAGTTTCTCCTCACCCCTTGCAGGCTGGGCTCCTCCTGTGTCCTGACCAACCACATCCAACTAGGAGTCAAGGACTCGGGAGCCCAGGAAACACAACCTGTGGGGCCCAGGTCCACAGGCAAACATCACGAGGCTCCAAGTGAAACATCACGAGAGTGATTCAATTCAATCATTCGATGAAGTGGAAAGTATCACTATAATCCCATCCCTTAGGTTAACAGATGGGGAAGTCACCCAAAGAAGACAGCAACTCGCTGGCTGACGAGCAACAGGGGCTGGACGATGACCTACATCTTCTCACACCCAGAATGTCCACCTCCTACCACACCGCATCACTTTTCACTTTTAAAGCAATTCCCCAGATGATCAATCATCTGTAATACACAAGTCCTGGAACGGGTTGGGGGGCAGCTTACCCAGATGCATGAGTTGTGTTCTCCAACCTTTAGAAGAACCTGCAGCCAGATTGCATGGTTTTTTCTGAGACACCTCCCCTCCCAACAGCTCCACATGTTCTTCATTATCTTGTAAAAGACAGATATGGTTTATGCAAACTCTCATGGTATGTTTCTGGCTTGTCCCTTCTGAAACGATTTCCCCTCGAAATGTATGTCTGGCTATTACCATTTTTGCATACAATAGCAAAAGCACAAGCCCCTTGAATTTATAGAGGACTGCAATTTTAATCATTTTTTATGGTCCGCCTTAATTGTATATCATCTTTAATGACAGTTGAAAAAATAAGTTATTCTTGCTGACATTTTTATGACCTATTTAATATTGCAGATCAGGAGTTTTATTGTATTGCATTCTGGGTATGACACACAAACTGGGAAACGAGAGGGGAGAAAAATGTCCTGGCCGAGTTATGGATTGCAGGGGAGGAAAAATGCTGATAAAGGTCTTACAGGAGAATTGTTCCAGATTGCACGGGTTACCCTGAGCTTTCATTTCTGTGTCTGTATAATGATTGTAATTCTACTGCAAAAGCTGAGTGTTGAATAAAGACTACCCTTAAAGGGTAACTTAATTTAATACAAAAGCTTTGCCCAGGTTCAGTATTACAGAAAAGCAGGGGATGTTTCAAGAGCCGCCCTCCCATCTCAGACGACAGCTACCTTCCCACAGGTCTGTTTGGCTGGCTTCTGCTCTGTTAGACAATTTCATTTCTTAATATAGTTCTGTAATGCAGGGGAGAAAAAAAAATAAGACTCACTGTTGTTAAATCAATGATGTCTTAACTTCTTTTCAAAATTTGAAGTGGGAAAAAAACCCTAAACAAACCCAGGAAAAGGCTCTGTTTGGGGTCCCCACCTAAGGCCTCCTCAGAATCCTATCCTAGCGTTGATTCCCATCCTCGGGAATAATATCTCTTTCTTACCCTCCAGCATGCCAACCGGCGTCCAGCCCCTGCTCCTAAGAAGATGGGTACCCCAGACCATCTCAGTTCTGTTCTCATGAGGAAGGAGTTAACATGGCTGACGGGTTCTCTCTGTGCATCTCAAGGGGCCGACCCCTTCCATCAAGGCCAGATGCAGGTTGGCCCTGCACACCTTTGGAGCTGACGCCGCACAAACAGCCTCCTCAAAGCCAAGACTTCAAATGTCCCATATCCAGTCAAGAAAGTCACCTGAATCGTCCTCCTGAGATTCTTTCACCGCCTTCCCAGATGGGAATAGCTAATGGGATGGGATGCTGGTACCCCTTATAGGACGGCATATTGCCCACCAAGGCAAAGGCCTAATGAGCTCTTTAACTGCACGTGAGACCCAGGAAATATAGAGAGTCTTGCCTGGGAGAATATGGATGGATGAGAAGGGGCAGGGCAAGGAGACGGGTCTTGACAAGAAGCTAGCTCAGGAGCTTCCGGTAGCCCCGTGCGAGGGGTCAAATAGACAGGATCCCAGCTGCAGGTGACCTAAGTGATTCCGTGGACAGCTGTTCATTGTTTATCCGGTGGTGTCACATCCCGCTGAGCGGAGATGCACACGCGTGGCCTGCTGCTCTTCACGGAGGTTTAAGAAGTTGGCGCTGCCGTGAAATATTTTTCTCCAGAATAAATACACGTTTCTCTGAAAGAATTCCTTCTTCCACCTGTCAGGTCTGACAGAATTCACGTGAACCCCAGTGAACCGTATTCAGTTAGACATCCAGGCAACACGGAGCCGGCTGGCTTCCTCCAAAACTCCCCATCAGAAGGCCCGCTTTCCACAGGCACCTCCGATTAGTGCCTTTCCAAGTCCAGTCCCGACAACGGGGGAAACGCTGCAGACGTTTTGCCAACATGTTATTTGTGTTTCCCTCCCTGGGATTTGCCTACCTTGCACTTTCTGGGATGTCTTGAACCACACAGGAGGAGCAGGTGGGAGGGCCGCTTGAGTCTGCAGAAACCCACCTCTGGAGGGGCAGATGGCATTGCCGCCCTCAGGCTCCCCACTTCCGACCTGGGGTCCCCTCCAATATTCCAGAGGTGGTCGGTGATGCAGAGCCTACCACTTTGCCTGTTCACTCCTAGTATCTGGCTCCCAACTGTTTCCCTTGGGAACTGGGACATACACTGCCTGCCAGATCCACAGGACTGTTTAGGACCCTCCTCTGTGTCAGCAGTGATGACAGCCACTTCTGAGCACCTGATATACACACCTTCACTCCTTTAGATGCCACAGACGGCATCTACCAAGTGCTAGTTCTGTTCTAGGCCCAGGTACACCAGTGAACCAAACAGACCTCTCCCCATCTTCTCGTGGGGTTAATATATTGGGGGGAGGCAATAAAACAGGTAAGTAAATGATATTAGCAAGTGAGATGATGTGAAATGCTGTGCAGAGACACAGATGAAGGAGAGAAATCAGAGATGGCTGGGGGAAGATGTTGGGAAGGATGAAGGAGAGGATGGAAGGGAGGATGGAGGAGAGGATAGAGGGGGAGAATGGAGGGGAGGATAGAGGAGAGGATGGAGGGGAGAATGGAGGGGAGGATAGAGGAGAGGATGGAGGGGAGAATGGAGGAGAGGATGGAGGGGAGAATGGAGTGGAGGATAGAGGAGAGGATGGAGGGGAGAATGGAGGGGAAGATGCAGACGAGGATGTAGGTGTGATTCTAGATTGTGAGATGAGACATGACCCGAGGCGGAGCCAGCATGGTCCTGAGGTTGTCCAGCAGAGGCAACAGGAAGGATTTCTCTGGGCATGAGGAGGCATGATGAGGGGAGGGTGCAGGATCCCAGTGTTCTCGTGGAGTGGGGGTAGGTAAGAGCAGAACACGGAGGGTTCCCAGTGATGGCAAAGTTGGGGCTCCAGTGTGGAGGAGCAGCGAATCTAATCTGTGATTGAGTAGGACCCCCCCAGGGCTGTACTGAGACTGTAGAGTTCGAGGACAGAGGCAGGAAGAGCCCTTAGAAGGCCATCAGGACACCGCAGGTAGGACATGATGCTGTTGGGCCCATGACAGTGATGGGAAGGGGGTTCTGGATTCTGTGTATATTATGACAGTGGAGCCAATAGGATTTGGTGATGGCTCGGATGAGGGAAAGATGCGTCAGGCAGGACTCCAGGGGCAAATGGAGATGACTATGTAGGGAGCCGCCTGGAGCGTTTAAGCTTGAAGCACATGGAGGCAGACAAGCAGGATTATTCAGCTGTCTGGGGTACAGAGGAAGAGCTCCAGGTAGGGAGATGAATTTTTATGTTATTAGCCAATCAACTGGAGTTTTAAAATCATGGAAATGAATGAGAACACCCAGCAAAGAGCATAGCGTAGATAAAGTGAACAAGAAGCCCAGCACTGAGCCCAGGGCTCTCCTGAAGGACCAGGGCGATGGGAAAACCAGCAAGAGAGACTTAGGAGTGGTCAACGGCATCAGGCGCTGCTGACCGGTCCGGCAAGACGAGGCCGGGAATTCAACCCCTGGACTTTCCAACCTTGATAGGAGTCACTGCAATGCAGTGAGAGTGGACAGTCCTCAATGGAGAGGGCTGCGTCTCTTCAGGATGTCCTGTTTTTAAAACTTTATTAATGTATAATTGGCATAAAATGAAGTGCACATATTTAAAGCATACAATTGGATAAGTTTTGACATACACATGTGTATATGTACATAGGTGTACATAGACGTACATACATGTGTATATATGTCTGTGAAGTCAGTAAAGATCAGGAACACATCTCTGACTCCCAGAAGTCTCCTCTTGCCCCTGTGATCCCTCTTTCTTGCCCCTCCCAGCTGATGATCTTCTTGCTGATGTAGGTCGATTTGCATTTTCTAGAATCTTACATGTTCATGGAATCATACATTATGTACTGTTTTTATGTCTGGCATCCCCCCCCCCCCCAACTCAGCCTAACTGTTTTGAGATTGATGGTATTTCTTTCTGAGTAGTGTCCCTTTGCATGGACAAACCAGTTTGTTTATGCATTTGCCAACGGATGGACGTTTGGGTCATTTCTAGTTTTTAGCTATTGCAAATAAAGCTGCCACAAACATTAGTGAACAAGCTTTGGATGGACGTTCAAGTGTATTCACTCTTCTTGGGTAAATGCCTAGGGGTACGTTAGCTGGATCATATGACAGGTACACATTTAACTATTTAGGAAACTGTGAAACTATTTTCCAAAGGAGTTCTGCCACTGATCATTCTCATGAGCACTCTATGGAGGGACAGAAACAGTTCTGCAAGTGTCTGCAGCTCTCAGGGTTCAATACTGTGAAGCTGGTCACACCTGGTCTTCAGCAGTTCACTAATATCCAGCTGACCTCTTCCTGTCCTCTTCCTCCTATTCTCTGTCATAGGTGAGGTGTCCGTATGTCCCAGACTGCCTGGGGGGCCTGCTTGCCCTGGGATTCTAGGCCAGTTGGTTTTCCCTGTGCCCTCAGGTTTCTGATGCATACAAGAAGAATGTGTTATTATAGGCTTTTTTCTGTTTTTGTCTTATTATCATAGGAGTGACACTTGTGCCTTTTCTACACCTGAAATGGAAGCAGAGCTAGTATTCAGTGTATTGCATCTTAATCTTCTCCATAGCCCTTCAGCTTCTATTATCAACTCATTTCACAGGTGAAGGAACTGAGGCAGAGAGAGAATATGTATGTCACCCAATGTCAAAGAGCTATGAAACCATACAGCCACTATGGAAAACAGTATGGAGGATCCTCAAAAAATCAAAAATATAACCTTCTTATGATCCAGCAATCCCACATCTAGGTAGATCTGAAGGAAATTAAATCACTCTCTGGAAGAGATATCTACACCCCCATGTTCGTGACAGCATTATTCACAACAGCCAAGTCATGGAAACAACCTAAGTGTTCGTTGACTGATAAATGAACAGAGAAACGTGGTGTGCATATGGGATTAAAATGGAATATTGTTCAGCCATGAAAAAGAAGGAAATTCTGCCATTTGCAAGAACATGGATGAACCTTGAGGATGTTACCCTAAGTGAGATAAGTCAGACAGTGAAAGACAGATACTTTATGATCTCACTTATATGTGAAATCTAAAAACACTGAACTCCAATACAGAGAGTAGATGGCTGGTTGTCGAGGGCTTGGAGTTGGGGAAAATGGAAAGATGTTGGTCAAAGTGTACAAAGTTCCAGTTGTAAGATGAATAAGTTGTGGGGATGTGATGTATAGCATGGCAACTATAGTTAACAGTACTGCACTATACACCTTAAAACTGCTGAGAAAGTAAATCTTAAATGTTATCACCACACACACACACACACGATGATAGTCAAGTGAGGTAGGTGATGGATACGCTAACTAACCTTTTTGCAAAAAATCATTTCATAATATATGGTATATAAATCATCATGTTAGAAACCTTAAACTTACACAACGTTTCATGTAAATTATATCTCAATAAAACTGAAAAATACAAAAAGAGCGAAGTGGCAGGGCTGGGATTTGAACACAGGCAGCTTGGCTCTGAATCATGAAACTACCACCTGCCAAGAACACAATAGGTTCTTAATTAGTGTTTGTTGAATTGGACATAAGAAAGGAGAGAGAATGAGTTTTGCTGACCTTGGCAATGCTGCCCTCTCTGAGATGTACATGCCTATGAATGCACCTGCATGACAAGCCTCGGCGCCCCTCCTTCCAGGGTTCCTGCAAGTAACACCTTGCTCATGCTAGCTCTGGGATCTGCAGAGGTCCAGAATAACTCCTTGTGGGAGATCCTTAAATGAAAGTCTTTGTTGCAGGGCTGAAATTGATTTCTGCATCAGGAGCATTCATATGCATGGAAAGACAATTACATTGTTAGAAATTCCCAACCATTTAGATGTGTTCAAAGTTGTATTTTCAGAGATTCTTACAGCTTTTAAATCATTATCTGCCATCCATTGGAAGGGTTTAATGGACTTCTTGTGAGTGCCTTCATAAAGTATCCACTACATAGATCAGAGCTACTAAAGTCTCCAGTCCCTGCTGACAATGCAAGTTTGTATCATTAGTTTCAGTGGTTCAAGTCCAAATCGGAAGGCAGAATGCACACATACCCCATTAGGGAACATAATATTATCGCTTTTTAGACATATTGAAGTTACTTCGGTAAATTGGGGAAACCTTACCATTTTAATATGCTAATGTCTACTTGAATTCTTCTCCTTAGTACCCCTCAACTCAAAATGAAATGTTATTCATAGAGATTTTGCCTTTTAGACTGCAATGTCTAAGAATATGGATTAAAAAAATAAAATTCTCCTACTTCCAGAGGACTTCGCCCCCTCCACCTTCCGCTCTTGGGATGGATGCTCCTGCAAAAATAATGTACCGATAAAACGTCAGCCCACACTGCTCTGAAGGTCAGGAGACACTGCACTAACCAGCTGATACCTTCCAGCAAGTCAGTTCACCCCTCTGTGCTTAGTTTGACCTTCACAAGCAGGACTTTCAATGTCCATGCATCAGCCGTTTGGAGTGGACTCCAATCCCACGTGTGTGTACAGGTGTGTACAGGTGTGTGTGTGCATGCATTCATGTGTGTGCATGTGCATGAACACATTTGCACCTATGATTTTGGTTAGCACTCAGTTAAACCAGGATTAGCACATTCATGATTTCTCAACAGCAGGCTGAACGTTGGGTTCTGTTTGGACTTGTTTGCATGCCATTTAGGTAATGATTTTGTCTCTCTTAATGAATGGATGATAAAACCAAAGTAGAGGAGCAAAAGAAAATGCCTTTGATGATCCAGCAATTTACAACTGTCTATAAATGACTAATACTCTGGATGAGAGCCATTGGGGAGGTCCTTATTATAGCGACTCTCACACCATTATTACAGTCTGAGTGCGCTGACATGTTTTTAAATTTCCCTTTAAACATTTGCTATTATGGTTATGACTGTTGTTGCTATCACCATTGTCATTATTTTTCCTGGAGAATTATCCCAAGAGGTAGCAGATGGTTACCAAGAAATTGTCTTGAGATGCCTTTCTGAGAACTTGGGTCTGTGCCTTTGAGTCCAACACTGGGAGGTGTGGGTATGCATGGGAAATTAAAAAAAACAACACTTGCACAGATCTCTCCAAGGAGACTGTTTGTACCGGCACAGAGCCTAACAGGCATGCCAATATCAAATCTGACGTGAAATGTAGGAGGTTGAAAA
Organism: Grampus griseus; assembly: GCF_964374135.1. Taxonomy (NCBI): domain Eukaryota; kingdom Metazoa; phylum Chordata; class Mammalia; order Artiodactyla; family Delphinidae; genus Grampus; species Grampus griseus. Next base: position 179,853,357 of record NC_139017.1, on the reverse strand, counting down.
ATTGTAACCAAGGGCCAATGGCCAGAAAAGGCACACCACAGCTGCTAATCTCAACACTGGCACAGTACATCGATGCGATTCACGAATATTTAGGTCGACCAGCACAGATTTCCATCCGTATATTTAATATGGCAAATCAAACAGGATGAGAGAAAACAAATACCATCTCTCTGGAAATCCCAGTGAGCACAGGGCAGTAAAGCTGACAGAAAGTCATTACAGTGTGTTTGTAAAATACATTCAAAGAAGGACAAGTCGGAGCTGTGCTATACAAAGGAACGGAGCCAATTTCTCATGTTTTGGAGTTCACCAAATTGAAACACAAGCAAATAAACCCAAGCTGCTGTGATCTTTCCCTAGGTTTCATGTGTGTCCCGGTCACCACTTGAAAGTTTCCCGTGTTGCGTAGCTTACCCCTGCAACAGAGTTCATAAGCCCAGGTCCAGGGCCACCAGAGCCCTGGTTTGATTCCCCTGATGCAGGTAGACTCGCTCAGATCAAAACACCTTCAATACCTGGGCTACCTCTCCACATGGGGTGGAATCTGCCACAGGGCAGCTGGGGCATTGAACACCTGCTTGGATCCTTCTTCTTGAAGCAGCCACTGAACACCTCTTTGTATTCAGACTTACTGGTCAGTCCCCATCGGCCACAATTCCTCTTCTTAATGCTGATACAAGGAAAGGCACATCCCCCAATGCCAGACTCTGGGCTCTCACCCATGTAGCAACAAATGCAAGAGCAGTGGAGAATGCAGATTTCATCTATTCCCCTGAATGAGCATGGCCCCCCGGGAGGATGCCAAGCCTTGTCAAAGCTTGATCCCCTCGTTATATCCCGGCAGACTCGATGGTGACATCTCGCCGACAGCTGTTGACACATCATGCCCACCTCCTCTGTCGGCACCACTTTACTCTGAAGGAGACGTTACTGTGAAAGCTTTGGAGGCTATAATTCTTTTGCCCCAAATTACAGGAAAAACCTAAACTCCCAGCGTTCCTTTCGCCCTGATGCATCTGGGGGGTGACGCCGGCAGGGAGGGTTTAACAGGAGGGTCCAGGGGGCAAACACTCCAGCTCTTTTCCATCCAATTCTTCGCACCATGGTTTCATCAATCTCTTTGAAATACACAACAGAGCATCCGGCAAGTATGAACGTTCTTAGCAAGTTCACATAAATAACCATGGAAATTGCTCCTGGGTCCCAGCCTCCCAGACAGGTTGGAGACAGATTCTATGTGGAGAGCAGTTCGCTCAACAAGATGAAGCTGAGCCCTTTCTTTGTGCAAACATCCCTCCACTCCAGGGATGCAGGGATGAAAGGGACCTCACGGGCTGGTGGGAGAGATGGACCCGTGGACAGAAAATTGGAGTATGATGTGATGAAGGGCATGATGTAGGGAACTGGGAGCCAGGGGCTATGGGGCACTGAGAATCCACTTAAACCAGACAGTGTGGGAGAGGCAGAGCAAGGCATGGGGGCGACGCTCCAGAGAAGTGTCGGCCCGCCAGGGGCAGAGGAATGACATGCTAGTGAGTCCACTTAGGGAGCAGAAGTAAGTCCAGAGGGGCCTCTCTGCACAATTACTTTCTGGGTGGGGATGTAACCCCAGGTGAGGGTGCCTTGACCTTACTGCTCACCTTAAAACCCCCAAATGACCTGAACTGTCTCTCCAGTGCTAGGAAGGAAGCCAAATCAACAAACGGTGGTTGGGAGACCCTGGTGCTGACACACAGGGGAATGTTTAGGTCTGGGGACCAGAAGGCTGTCACCTGCCTTCCTGAACCCCTAGCTGTGTCTACAGTAGCACTGTGTACCTGACTTACAGAGCCTGGACATGCTGGGGATGCCGCCAGTGCAGGGACCAATGCACGGCCCTTCAAGTTAGAGTGAGCCCTTGACATTATCCCAAGAGGAGGGAGAAAGCCATCTGCTAGGATGGGTGTGCACGTGGGTGTCTGACCACGGAGAGGGCTTGGGAGCCGAACTCTGGCACTGATGGTCACTTTACATCGGCCCCTAAACAGTCACTTCAGGCACCGTCTTCAAAGCTTGGAACTGCCCCTCACTGCTAAACAAACACGGAGTTAGGACTTCCATTATTTTTTTTTAAAGATTAATTTAACTTTCTAACTGTCTTGTGACTCTGGGCACAGAGGTTGCTTAACCTCCCTGTCATGTTTCCTGTCTGTAAAATGGAATGACAGCTGTGTCCTCTGCATGCAGCTGCTGTGAGCATGAACACGGCCTGGTTAGCGATGGTTGTTGCCTTTCACCACTTTCACTGTATTGTGATTACACATGTATTTTAATTGTGACCTAGTTGGTCAGCATTCCTTTGGCTCGTCCCCCTTCTTTGGTTTCTTACATGCCTGTTCTAAGTCTGGCTGCCTGTCCTGGACCCTGTCCTGGGGAATCCTCCAGGGTGGGGGCCTGGGGGACAGACATACCTCCCATCTCGAAAGATCAACAAAAGATGACCCCGTCCATCCTCTGATCCCTTGAAGGTGGAGCAAAGGAACATGACTGCACCCAGCAGTGGCTCTTCCCCAACCTCTGGCTCTCAAGTGACTGATCCTAAAACCTTGGGGTGGAGTCAGTGCAGATTGTGGGCAGCCAGAGATGCCACGTCGAGTGTGTGGCTCTGTCTAGCCAACTGTCCTTGGTCTCTGCTGTTGCCCAGGCTGTCCTATCTGACCTGTTTATTGATCCTGTGAGCTACCCAGGAGCCTTCCAATAAATCCTGTCAGCTTAAGTAGCCAGAGGAGGTTTCTGTGACGGTAATTAAGAACCTTGAACTGCAAATAAATAGTTGGCCCACAAAGTGGTGGCTTCTCCGAGTGAACCAGGTTGGGCAGAGACCAAAAGGGACTCACCCCTCCCTTTGTTCTTCTGTCTATCTCTGTCTGCAAGACCCCCTGTCCTTTGTTCCGTCAAATCCCACTGGGGCCAAAAGCACCATCAGGAAACCCAGAGGTGACAGCTCCTTAGCTGTGCTTAAATCCCTTCTGTTCTCCTGGGGCTTGAACCCCATCGGGCCCTGCTTTCAATGTCAGAGCTCCTCTAATGCACGTGCAAATTGACATTCGGTTTAAACACAAGTCCAAGTATGGAAGGGAAAGCTTTGCCCCTGCTAATGGGATTTCTTGCCTTGGGTTGGGGGAGTGAGCCACCCTGACCTTTTAAAATGTCTCCTCCTGCACCCGATCCCAGGGCCAGCCTTGGATGGAGAGAACTGAGTCCTCTTCTAACCTCTGGCAGCTCAGCGACCTCAGCCAAGCCCTTCCTGCTCTCTTGGCCTCTGTTTCCTGAGCTGTGAAATTAGAGTGTTGTCTCCTTCAGTTACCTAATTAACACGTCTGTGTTGAGCAAATATGATTGCCTCTTGAGTGAGTTATGAGTGATTCATGGAAAGTGCCAGGACAGGGCTTCAGTAAATGCTCTATGTCCTCACCATCAGGTGATGAAGGTTGTTTGCCATTGAGTGTACAAGGTTTTCAGGGAAATTTGATTACCGTCATCCTGGGGTCAAGAACCAACACTGCCTGCTGCCTTTGCTGGGCTGGAGGGGGAAGCAGACTTTGTGAGTCCAGGCAGGACGGCTGTTCCTCCTTTGAGAGTCAACTGGTCGAGAAGCCCAAACCCACAGGGGCGAAGGGAGGGCAAGATTGGGAAATGAATTCAACACACTCTCAAACACACATTTTAACAGGAAAATTAAACAAACCCAAAGAGGGCTCCCTGGTGATGACGTTTGCTTTAAAAACAGGACAGCGGCCCCTGGACGTTTGCTCCATGTTAACTCGGGAAGTCCTGCTTCAGCCCCTGCTCTTCCTGTCATTTGCTGCTTTCTGTCCCAGGCATGGGTGATGGTAGGTGACGGTAGTGACAGTAAGGAAAGCTCCAAAGTTTGTGGAGGGCGACTCAGGGCCACATCCCGCGTGGAGTGCTTCATCTTTGAGGTTTAATCATCAGAGCAGCTGCTGTCATCGCCAGGATGGGGGTGGGGAAACCAAGGCTGACCAACCTCGAGTTGCACAGCTGCTGAGGGCAGAGTCAGGTCCTCCTGACTCCACAGCCATTGCCATTCATGATGGAAAGAGTGGTGCAAACGGAGGGGCAGGTGAGAGCCCCAGATGGTGCAGGACAGAGCAGACACCAGAGAGCACTGAGAGGCCAAGAATCGACCCCCAAACATGTCCACATCCTAATCCCCAGACCTGTGAACTGTCACCTTACAGGACAAGGGGACTTTGCATGTGTGATTAAGTTAAGGACCTTGAGATGGAGGGTCATCCTGGCTTATCTGGGTGGCTCCAATCTAACCCCAAGGGCCCTTATAAGAGGGAGGCAGGAGGGCTGGAGTCAGAGAGAAATTAGAAGATTCTGTGCTCCTGGCTTTGCAGATGGAAGAAGGGGCCACCAGCCAAGGAATGCGGGCAACTCTAGAAGCTGGAAAAAGCAAGAAGTGGGTTCTCCCTGCAGAACTCCAGAAGGAACCAGCCCTGTCTGTGCTTGATTTAGCTTAGCAAGACCCATTTCAGACTTCTGACCTCCCGAACTGTAAGATAATACATCTGTATTGTTTCAAGCCACTAAACATGTCGTCATTTGTTACAGCAGCCACAGGAAACTCATACACCCAGCCTGCTGCCCCCAGAGGGAGGCCAGCAGTTGTGGGCACAGCCTGCTCCTTGCCAGCCTCGTGGCCAAGCTCAGGTGTGGGAAGCTTCACTGAGAAGTGGAGGTGGTAACAGTTCCTCCTTCCCAGGAGAGGCCACAAAGCCCTCAGAGCAGTGCCCGCCCGGCGAAAGCTGGGTACCACCGAGATGCGGGACACACAGGAGGCATCAGTTGTCAAAGTCAGTGAGTGTTCCAGGTGCTTCTCCAGAAGGCCCTCCATCTTCCAGAGCTACATATGCAGCCTCCAGGTGTCAGAGTCTGGGTGGTAAGAAGGTGTCCCATTGCTTCCCCAGAATTCTTTATTACAACATCGGGTGGCTCTTTTGCAGACAATAGCATCATTTGCAAAGATGATTTTGTTGCCTCACTTCCCATCCAGGCCCCCATTGGACTGTAAACTCTGTGGGGCAAGCATTCTGTCTGTTCTGCCCACTGTTACAGTAGCATCTCCTACCCCAGGGCGTGATGCATAGTAGGCACTCAACAGATGTACATGGGATCAAAGAATGATTGAACAAATGAACAGCAAGGCTGCATGTCCCTTCCCTGAGGTGTGAGCGAGAAGCAGCTCTAAAGGGGGGGTTGAGAGGAGCCAGGAAACCACGGTGGGACAGAGCAAGGAGAAGGGGCACGGAAAAGTAAGGAGAAGCAAAAGGAACTTTCTTCTGAGATGAAGACATTGCAAACCAAATGGACAGGGGAGCCCTGGGAATTGCCATTAACATCTCGGGGTGGAGAATGGCACTCAGCGATCAGACCTCGGTTGGGGAGGGAGAAGCCTCCAGAAAAATGAGGAACAAAACTGTCCTCCAAAGGTCAAACATTTCCTCTCACTTCGCAAAGCCTGAGGTTTCTGATTTCTCAGTGGACAGCTAATTCACTTTCAGACAGCCCCCTGCTTGTTGAATTTTCCCCAAGGGACGTGAACGGTAATTTCAATTTGTGTTTGAATTCATGCCCCAGCTCAGGAAAGGTGGCAGGTTGGAGGCAGTCCTAAACAGTGAGAACTGATGCTTCTCTGCTGAAGTGGTGGGCTGGGCTGTCAACAGACAGGGGTGTCAGCTCTGCTGTCTCTAGAGGACCACAGAACCACCGTATCCTGGGATGTGCATGACACAGGCTGTGCTTTGGGGAAGCAAATTTCATGCCAAGTGTTGTAAGTCCAGTTACCTTACTGGGAAGCCTGGTGCTTCTGGTGAAAAGAGTAGTTTAGGGGGAGGGTGCTTACCTACCCTCCCCCAAATGAAACCCAAGTGGATCTGCTTAGAACATAAATGAGGGGCAATGCTGTAAGGTTAGCTGGAGATGAGGAGTCCAAATGTGGGGCGGGAGTGTTCGCAGATGTTGGGAGCCAGACGATGGATAAGTTTAAAATGATTCTGTAAAACAATTTTAAAAATAAAATAAAATGATTTTGTATGTTACCTTCAAAGCCTGCATGATGTCTGCAGGGGTCCACAGGGTGCAGCCCTAGGAAGGCCACCTGCCAAAAACCTGGAGCGGAATGTTGGGGCGCTCCCACGCCACTTCCTCTTAGCTGGTTTCACCCTCCATTGCAGTTGGCACCATTGGTCATTGCAGGTAACAGAGGGTGACACCAAAGACTCCAGGCTGCTTCTCTAGGCTTGGGACCAGCTCTCAGCTCCAACTATGGAGTGGAATTTCACTGTTGAAGTTTTACAGCTGGGCTATAGCCTGCATTCCCAGAGGCCTTGCTCCCGTCTGGAAAACCAAGGTGGACATGCTGGCCAGAAAGAGAAAACTCAGCACAGAAGGGTTGGAAGCAGAGATGGGGAGGGCCTGTCGCAGTCCCTGGGCATCCTTTTCACTCCCCGAGCCTCACACCCATTTCTACTCCTTGCAGACTCACCTTTCTTCATTCGGGTGTCTCGAGAAGGAAGTTCTGTAAACACAGAGCCCTCAGGAAGCCATGAAGCAGCCTCTCTCATAAATGTTCAGCGACACTTTTCATACCATAAAGGTTGTGTCGTGATCGCTGCCCAGCTTGATCGCCAGCTTGGAGTGTTTGCCGGGTAAGAAAGGAAAAGATAAATCACGGGAGACGCAGCCTCATTATCATGTGACATTTAAGGGTAATTTACACCCGACATCGCACCACTTCTGCCGTGGAAGTAGCGTTGCCAGGAGTCTCCATCTTAGCCACTGCCACGACTGTGTCAAGAGAACGGAAATAAATTGATCCAGCTGAGTTCTCTGTGCATTTTTACTGCCTATTTATCAACGTGAGTGAATAATAATACACATGGCGTGACTTACGGGTCCTGGAATGGGGGTGGAGCTGTGTCTGGGGGCAGGTTCCCTAAATCTTGGAGTAGGTATCCTAGAAGAGAAAGGATGGTGGTCCTTGATCATACCATCAGGTCTGCCAGGGTTTGGAGTCCATCCCATGTTTGATTTTTACGTGAAAATTTCTACAAATGGTCAGCATGAGATTCCTTCCGCCCAGCACTTGGGAAGACCAATGGCTATCTCGTCACTTCTGCAGCTATTATGTCTCCAGCAAGGCTCGGTGTGTGTGCATATTTTCCACAACATACACACATGCAGCTTTATAAGTGTTCATTTTTTTCCCCTGACAGCTAGATAGCATGCTCCTCTAGGTCAGGAACCAATTTTTACTCTGTTTTGAATCTTCCAGGTTAAACGAGGGACTGCCGCCTTGGGAAAGAGGTTTTGTGTAACCTCACCTTGCTGAAAACCTCACTCAGGTTAAATCAGGGGTGTGAGAGCCCAGCAAGGGAACTGGGAGGATGAAAGGAAGGGAGGGAGTGGGGGAAATGGGGATGGGGGGGCTTCCACACAGGGGCCCATCTTCAGGAGTTCTAGTAGAGAAAGATGCCAACTGACCAACGATTAGGAGATAATGATGCCTTTCATCAGGAAGAGTCGCTGAGTTTGTTCAGAGCAGCTGCATCTAACACCACAGATAGAATTAACTCCATCACGACCACGCCACACACACGTCCTCAGAAGCGTGCCTTCTTCTGGTCACTCACGTGGATGGTGGGCGTCTGTTGGGTTGCAGTGCCAGGGTAGCTCCCAGGTGCTTCTTGGAAGCTGTTCTGGGGTCTCCTCTCCTTGCCCAAGGATTCAGTTTAGGTCAGAGAAGGCCAAGGACTTGGTATTTCCAACAAGCCCCCAGGTATCCCAGAATGGGCAGCTTCTGCTCCAGCCTGGGGTTAGCGGGGCTGGATTTGAATCCTGTTTCTTTCACTCCCTACCTGAGGGGTCTCAGGCAAGGTTTATAAGCTCATGAACCCTGGAGTTTCCTCTTCATAGAAATCTTGAAGAGTCAAGGAGACACACCTGAGAAAGACAGATCAGAGCAGCTCCACAGAGGACGCACTCAACTCATGGCTTCCTGTGGCTCTGCCCTGTGGGACTTCTGCTGACCGCCCCCCATAGCCCCTGTCTCAGCCTCACCCTTGTGTCAGATGCTGTTGGATCCCTCAGCCTCTAACTGTGCTGTTCATTTCACCCCATAATCCAGGCCCCACTTCTTCTCCCCATAAATGAACCCCTGGTTAGATCATCCTCTTGTTGCAATGTGGCTGTGACAGGCATTGCAGTTCTGTGGGCAGCTGCATGATTCTGTCACTGTTTAGACCTGTCACTTGGGCAGAAGACCCACTCCAGTTCTGAGGATAGCTGAGCACATGGAGATTCAAAGATTCCCCACAGTTGCAGAGCCCAAGCTGGTGTCAGAGCTGGTGCGAGAAGAGAAGAGGACCAGGCCCAGGTTCTGAAGAGGGATGCTGGCAGCAGGGCAGGTGCATTTTCAGGAACCTGTCACCATCCACCATGGCCAGACCCAGGGATCACAGGCCAAGGCATGGGCCATTGCCCACGGATCACAGAGAGAAGTCAACAAATCAGCAGCTGCAACACCTCCATCCAGAGGTGAGAACCGAACAGCTCAGAAAAAGATCAGTGATGGAGCAGGGCGCCCAGCAGATGCACTGGACCCCACTTCAGGCTTGTATGTCCACGTATGAAATGAGACTGGAAACCCAGCCAAGAGAAATTAGTTAAGGCAGCACACCCTTAACTGTATTTTTCTGCACAAATGGATGCCAGGCCAGGGAGCTATGATGTGGTAGAAAATTGCCTTGGGGAATGTGGGAAACTTCCCCATATTCCCCAAGGCAATTTAATGAAGGAATGGCTGGGAGGGGGGCGGGTTGGGGAGAACACCAGAAAGCAAGACAAAGAAGTCAAGTGACAAGCCCTAGGGGGACTTTCCAGAGCCAGGAGGCTCCGAGTGGCGGGCAGGAAACTGAGCCCCGGCCACCTTAAGAGAGCTCTGGTGACATCAGAGAACCACTCACTTGTAGGGCAGAAAGTGGAGACAAGGAATCCCTGAGCAATTTTCCCCACACCCTCTCCCTGCCAAACTGCCTGGGGTTTGTGCCCCGTCCTGCAGCCCAGTGCCTCCTCTATGAATTGTCATGGAATCAAGGACCACAGTTGAGCATCCATCTTCTAGTGTTTAGGTTTGCAGATGGGAAAACGGTGGGAGGAACCAGGACCTCTTAGGGTCAGGTTGTAAAGTCCCTGTAGACCTGGACTGGAGCCCAGGCTCTAGACTTGCCCTCATCCAGACGATATAGAGCACCCCCTGTGCCCCTGACACCGTCTAGCACTGGGGCAGATGGCTGACCAAGGAAGGCAGATACCTCAGGTGTGGAGCTCACAGATTGGGAGGCAGATAAATAACCTACTACTGGAGGTGCAGCACTCGTCCTGGACACGGTATCCACTGGGGAGAAAGTGTGATTGAGGGGCCTCTGGGAAACTCACATGCAGGCGGGGAGCAGCAGCTGCCCATCACAGGCAGATTTGTCCTCCTTGGTTCAAATAAGGGAAAAGACTTCCCACTGAAGCAGGCATGAGGCTGGGGAAAACTCTCACGGCAAGGAGCTGGAGCATCTCTGGGAGCTGAGCCCTCAGTCTTGCAGCCACGAGGAGGTGAGTTCTGCCAACAACCTGAATGAGCTTGGGAGGAGGTGCTGCCCAGTCTGTCCTTCAGATGAAAACGCAGCCCATGCAACACCTTGTCTGCAGCCTCTGAGACTCTGAGCCATGGAAACTGTGAGAAAATAGAGTCGCTTTAAGCTGCTCCCAGAGCCTGGCACCCCCTACCTGCCCACACGCTACCCTCCTCCCCTGACCATCTCGGCCCCTGTGAACTCCCACAGGGTCACCAGAGGACCCTGGACAGCCAGCGTGTGTGGCTGTGCTTGCCTGAAACACCATTGTTGCTTCATGTGCAACCCATGTCCTGTTAGTTGATGGTGTTGATCTTTAGGGATCTGCATGAGAAAAGCCTGCACCTAGGCATACAAAACCAGAAAAAGAGGAAAGTGGGAAACATCAACCCCAAGAGAGGCACGTGGAAGTGCTGAGAGGAGAGTGACAACCACGGAACAAAGGCAGAGAAGATGTGAGCCATCACTCACAGACACTCCCTGGGTGCCAGGCGGGTTCTAAGTGCTTGACACCTGGTTGAGGGAGACCCATGGTTCCATATGGGAACCATCCTTCCCATTTCATGGATCAGGAGACTGAATCACAGCTGAGTAACTCACCCGAGACGCAGAGCCAGGACTCGAACACACCGAAGGTCTAGTGCTGGAGTATTGGAGCAAAGGGCCACGCCACTTAAAAACTATTTAACAGACACAGAGAACCAACTTATGGTGAGCAAAGGGGAAAGGTGGGGGAGGGTAAATTTGGAATTTAGGAGCAACATGTTCACACAACTATACATAAAATAGATAAACCACAAGGACCTATTTATAGCACAGGGAACTCTACTCAATATTCTGTGATAACGTACATGGTAAAATAATCTGAAAAAGAATATATGTGTGTATATATATGTGTAACTGTATCACTGTGCCAAACACCAGAAACTAACACAACATTGTAAATCAACTAGACTTCAATTAAAAAAAAATATTTAAAACGCAGTGAGAAAGCAGCCAACACTGCACATGCCTGATCACCTTGTTAAAAATTGTAACCACACCCCAAAATCACCTTCTAATGTGCTCCATAGTTATTGAGTTATATAATTGATACATATTACATACTATTATATTATGTGTTATATTACATATAATGTGCTTGTGTGTGTATAAATATAATACATACATAATTTCAAGTATTAATATATATTTATTTATATACTTATATATATATTCATGCTGTACTCTACTACCTAGTTATTTAGTTGTTTGTATAAAGTGTACAGTACATAATCAGTTATTTATTCTCCCCTTCACCCCAGGAGAGAGTTTGCTACATGCAGGCAGGAGGTATTCTTTGTTTGTTTGCTTTCTGGGGGATTTTTTTTAGTACTTTTTGGTTTTTTTGGCTGCACCACAGTATGTGGGAACTTAGTTCCCTGACCAGGGATTGAACCCGCGTCCCCTGCATTGGAAGTGTGGTCTTAACCACTGGCCCAACAGGGAAGTCCCCAAGCCAGGAGTTTTTGATCTGTCTTGCTCATGCCTGTGTCCTCAGGCTTAGACTAGCAACTGGCACATAGTAGGTGCTCAAGAAATATTTGAGGCCTGTGGGAATAATCGTAAGGGACAAACAGAAACTAAAGCAATGGGTAAAGTGGACTCTGTCCGGGAAATCAACAACAATCAATGAGAGATGAAGGGTGGTGATGTCATGAGAAAAAGCACAACAGCACTTCTTCGCGAGGGGAATAGAGGGAGGGCATTGAAACTGGGGTCCACGTCAAGTCAGGAGTAGCAGGGAGCCAGGTTCAGCCCCGAGAAAGCACTGGGCTCTGGGTTCCACGTCACAGTGAGGACCAGGGAGCAAGGGCAGCAGATGATGCGATGCTGCCCGGAGGGCAATGGGTGTATTTGGTCTCCTTGGAAGGCACCGGCCCTAACTCGAGAGCTTGCTAATGATATCTGCAGCTCTGCATGGGCTCTCTGACTTGTTTTGAACTTACTTATGATGGAAATGGGGAAGTAAGTGCAAACGTTTATTTTTGGATAGACTTTCTATAGTGGAAAAGAAGCAAGAGGGGCCAGAGCTTCCACCATCCCCCTCCACGGTTCACACCATGGTGTCAGTCCCTAGGATGATACACATCAATGTAGCTTTGCCCTGACAAACCTGGGCTGAACATGGGTCCTTCAGAGTCCCCATGTCTGCCCCCTCCCTACAGGCTCCTCTGCCCTCTGTTCAGGTGCAGCTGCCCCCTCCTCCCCTGACAGCTGACTGACCCTGGTCCTCCCAGTAAAAGAGAAGTGGGAGGAGGCTCCACCCAGGGCACTGTTGCTTCCAGCCTTGCGCCCAGGGAAACGAGCATCAGTACCCCTGGGCTCCCCTGGAGCTGAACAGGAGTGACCAGCTTCCAAAATGAACAGTCTCAGCCTGTGGTTCACATGAAAGCAGACACCCTTCACCCAATCTTTGCTTCCCTTCAGGCCTCGAAGTCCCACTTAGTTCTATCTCCTCCTGCCAAGAGCCCCTCCACTCACACTGGCCTCCCTCTGGTGCATCCTGGGAGCTTCCTCGTGGCTCCTGGGCCTGAGCCCTGTCCTGCCCCTACCCCTGCCCAGCCTGCCCTTCCACCTTGCCAGACACCTGACCCTCACCTGGCTTCCTCATCCACTGAAGACTGTGCTCCCACCAAGTGCTGGGACAGAAAAGCCAATGTATTATCAGGTGTACGCAATTAAGAGATAACTCAAACACAGACGAATTCTCCTCCCTCAAGCATAAAGTGAGTGTCCAAAACACTCTACGAGAGGAGACAGCCAGCTCGTGTTTTCATCAGCTTTACAGAAAAGGCTGCACGAGACTCTGAGTTGTGCCCAGTTTACACCCACGTGTGAGGTAGACTTGGAGCCCATGCAAGTCCCACCCACTATTCTGCTGGATCTTCCTGTGGTCAGGCCTCCTCTCCTCCTTCCTTTGCTGGCGTAGTTCCTCCATGGAAGTCATGTGCGTACACCTGCCTGTGTGTGTTGGTCGATTGGTTGATTTGCCTGTGAACGTACTCTTTTTTTTCAGTTATACATATATATATATATATATATATATATATATATATATATATATATATATTCTTTTTCAGATTCGTTTCCTTTATAGGTTATTACAAAATATTGAGTATAGTTCCTTGCGCTATACAGTAGGACCTTGTTGTTTACCTATTTTATATACAGTAGTGTGTATATGTTAATCCCAAACTCCTAAGTTATCCCTCCTCCTCTTTCCCCCTTTGGTAACCAAAAGTCTGTTCTCCATGTCTGTGAGTCTCTTTCTGTTTTGTAAATAAATTCATTTGTGTCATATTTTAGATTCCACATATAGGTGACATCATATGATATTTGTTTTTCTCTGTCTGACTTACTTCACTAGTATGATAAACTCTAGGTTCATCCAAGTTGCTGCAAATGGCATTATTTCATTCTTTTTTAAGGGTAAGTAATATACCATTGTGTATATATACCACATCTTCTTCGTTCATTCACCTGTTGATGGACACTTTGGTTGTTTCCATATCTTGGCTATTGTAAATAGCGCTGCTACGAACATAAGGGTGCATGTATCTTTTTGAATCAGGTACCACCTCACACAAGTCATAATGGCCATCATCAAATAATCTACAAATAATAAACGCTGGAGAGGGTATGGAGAAAAGAGAACCCTCTTACACTGTTGGTTGGAATGTAAATTGGTGCAGCCTCTATGAGAAACAGTATGGAGGTTCCTTAAAACACTAAAAATTGAACTACCATATGACCCAGCAATCACACTCCTAGGCATATACCCATAGAAAACCATAATTTGCAATATACATGCACCCCAGTGTTCATCGCAGCACTATACACAATAGTCAAGATATGGAAGCAACCTAGTGTCCATCGATATAAGAATGGATAAAGAAGGTATGGCATATATATATATATATATATATATATATATATATATATATATATATATATATATATAATGGAATACTACTCAGCCATAAAAAAGAATGAAATAATGCCATTTGCAGCAACATGGATGGACCTGGAGATTGTTTTAAAAAACTAAAAATAGAGTTGCCACATGATCAATGAACATACTTTTTTTATTTTTATTTTTTTTTGCGGTACGTGGGCTTCTCACTATTGTGGCCTCTCCCATTGCGGAGCACAGGCTCCGGACGCACAGGCTCAGCAGCCATGGCTCACGGGCCCAGCCTGTCCATGGCATGTGGGATCTTCCCGGACCGGGGCACGAACCCGTGTCCCCTGCGTCGGCAGGCAGACTCCCAACCACTGGGCCACCAGGGAAGCCCCATGAACATACTTTTGAACATCTTTTAAGAGCACATCTGACCCTTTCAGGGCATGATTTGGTTTCCCTCAGACTCTGATCCACGACAGATACCCAGATGTACACGGCCTCCTGGATCCCCCCAAGCCTGCAACTCAGAATCCAACAGGCCCCTCAAATCCAACTCAACCTCGAGGGGCAGCAAGCACTTCCCCACCCCAAGCAGCAGGTTTCCAGAAGCCAGCTGGTCACTGTTCTGGTTTCCATCGAGTGGGCCCGAGGGAATGCAGTTTTCCTCTTGGGAAAAACCCAGCCCCCTTGGGGACCATGGCACAGCACAGAATTTTTTCACCTCTGCTCTTCTGTAACTGCAGGACTCATCTTCCAGCTGCTCCCGAATGAAACCAGCTGGACCAACCAGAGGACAGAAGGTGTGCATGATCCTTCCTCCCTGGTGGTTGCCATGATTGTACGTTCTGAGGCAGCATGACCCCAGCCACAGCTCGTACAAAGTGAGTTGGAGGTAAATCTCTCCTCTTGAGCCCATGCACTCTAAGGGAAGCTGTTAGACAATCATGAAAAATGCACAAGTGATAAGTCTGGAAGAGGCCCAGGTGAAGTGCTCTGCAGGTCAGAAAAGGGTGAACCTGAGGACAGGTGTGCTGTCTCTCTGCCCAAAACCTTCCAGAAGCTTCTTATCCCACTCAGTCAAATCCAAAGTCCTAAATGACCTATGATGTCCCACTTGTCCTGCCCCACATTCTTCCTCTACCTTCTGCTACTAATTCCTCCATTGCTTAGAGTGCTCCACACAAAACCACCAGGCACACTCTCACCCCAGGGCCTTTGCACCTGCTGCTCCCTCTACCAGGAACCCTCTCCATCCCCTCCATCGCCTGGTAGTACAGCTTTATCTCTTGCAGGTCTTGATTCACCCTTCTTATAATTGATCCCTTTTCCCAATACCATCTCCAATCTCTGTCCCTGTTTCATTTTCCTCCATAGCACTCATCACCAGCCAAACCCCGAATTATTTTGCTTATTTGTTTTGTTGACTGTTTGCCAAACTCTACTAGAATTTAAACCCTGTGAAAATGGGGACGTTGATTTGTTTTCTATTGTTTCCCACTGCCGAGAACAGTGCTTGGGGTGTAGCAGGAGCTCACTAAACAATAGTTGAATTAATGAGTGGTTCCTTTGGTTGTTGGGTTTATCGTGTTCCAGAAACGATGCTGGGGAGGAGGTGGTTTGCTGAGAAAGTCAGACTGAACTTCAAGGACAGATTCCATGAGGAAAGACACCACTTGGTAGACCCTACAATGCAGTACTAAGAATACAAACCAGGTTCAAACTCCCACTGGGCCACCGGCTGCAGCTGCCTATGCAAGTAACTCAGCTTACCTACACCCTGGTTTCCTTGTTGATGGACCTATGACATTTAGAGCACTGAAATTATAGGTTTCTTACTAGGCAACATATATGCAACGCAAGGTAAGCACTCAACAACCTCAGCCATCACCACCATTGACCCTCTAACTAGAGTTTTTATTTTCACTTCCACCTGATGAATGGGAATGACCAAGTGGGCCAAGCTCAGCAAATCCACATCTAAGTGCTGGTCACCTACTGGTCTTGATGGCGAGGCCTCTGCAGCTGATGCAGGTGGCTGTCCCTAAAGGAACCAGCTTGGGTCCTGTGGGGTGCGTGTCATGGGGGCTCCCTGGGCGGGAGGAGCCGTTCCCCACCGTTCATGCATCTTTGATTTCTGCAAATTCCGTGTAGGTCTCTAGGATATGATAGGAGACTTGAGCAAGAACAGAACTTATTGATCTTGGGTTTCCTGCAGGAATTAATATTATTATGAGTTGTTGGCTTTGTGGCTAGACCCCTGTGCTGTTCTAAAGCTATTTAGGAAAATCACAGTGCTCTTATATGTCAAATCCGAACCATTGACACATGGTTCAATATATAAGGATTAAGAGACAAGAGTGGAGAATACAGAGTTAGGGCTGTAAGATACTACTTTTATTAAATAAATAAACTTTAGTGACTGGGATATAATAGCAAGCAAGGACAGACACACCTTCAGTTGGGAAGGAGAAAGAGATCAAATAACCACACAAAGCAGCGTACAATGACCACAATGCCAAGTGCTATGCATGGCTTGTAAATGGTGCCAGGAGTGCCCATTATAAGGGCTTCAGCCCAGACAGAGTGGTTAGGGCTCAGCTTCTGTTGTGGGAAGAACTGTGTCCCCCCGTCCTTCTAAATTCATATATTGAAGTCCTGAGTCCTCGTATCTCCAAATGTAGCCTTATTTGGAAGCAGGGTTTTTGCAGATGTAATTAGAAAGTTAGGATGAGGTCATGCTGCAGGAAGGTGGGCCCTCAGCCTATATGCCTGGAGTCCTTATAAAAGGAGAAAATCTGGACTCAGACACTCTTACAGGAAGGTGAGGGCAGAGGTCTGGGTGATACTTCTACCAAGCCAAGGAATGTCAAAACTCACTACCAAACCCCCAGAAGCTAGGAGAGACACCTTGATCTCCCAGCCTCAGATAGAACGTACCTGCCGACACCTTGATCTCAGACCCGTAGCTTCCAGAGCTGTGAGACAGTCAACTTCCATTGTTTAAGCTGCCAGTCTGTGGTACCTTTTTTACCCCAGGAAACTAACCCAGCTTCCTTGAGGAAGGGGTAGGAGGGGTGTGAGCTGGAAGATGAATGACCATGAATCAAGCAAAGCAGGGAGGAGAGGGAGGCGCCATCTGAGAGAACAGCATGTAGGTGGTGCCTAGGAGGTGGGAGATGGGGAGTCCAGGGGTCTGAAAAGAAGTCCAGTGTGTCCAGAGCAGGGGATCCAGGGGACAAGGTGAAGGACGAGCCCAGAGCGGCAGGTGGGCTCAGGCTAGTATAGGATTTTGTCCTCATGGTAAAGCACCATTGAGGAGGTTTAGGCTGAGTTTTGAAGAGGTCCCACTGGTTACAGGTGGAGAGAGACATGGAGAAGGGCCACATGTGGGTGTCCACACAGGGGCCAGTGTGAGAGATATGGGGGCTTAGACACAGGTGCCGGTGGGGATGGAGAGGGATAGCGATATTAGGGATACTAGTGGGTAAGATCAGGAGGACTTGATCTTTGCTTAGCAAGGGGAACAGGGAGGAGCTTTCTCAAGGATGACTCCCAGGAGTCTTTGTGGTGACTTTTATAGGGGAAGGAAAGCTGCAAGAACGTGAGAATTAGAAGGAATCATGAGTTTCAACCTGGGTGTTTGAGGTAACATGGCAGCAGCCCAGGGGACAGTTCAAGGAAGAGGTCAGTTAGAAAGTGTGAAGTTGAGAAGGGAGGCTTGGGGTGTCATGCGGGTTGAATGTTTGGTTATGGACAAGATCGTCTGGGATGAGGAGAAGAGAGGGACCAGCACGAAATCTGAGGGACTCCCTGCCACATTTAATTCTGGGTAGAGAAGGAAGAGCCTACAAAGAAGACAGAAAGGGGGAAAGCAGGGACACCATGAAAGACACAGAAAGAACCTCTTCCAGGAAGAGGGTGTGTCCAACAGTGTGGAATGTCCTGGGAAATGTCCATCAGTCCCAGAACCCAGAAGGGTAGAGCTGAATAATGGAAAAAGGGAAAGTGTCCTTATAGGCAGAGATGGAGATAAGGACTCAGCTTGAGATGTCAGGTCTCAAGACGGCTGCTGGACATGCAAGTGGACATGATGACTCAGAAATTAGACAAAGAGGTCCGGAGTTCTGGAAAAGTCCAGCTGGAGATGTGGATGCTGAAGTCCTCAACATACAGATGCTATTTAAAGCAGATGAAACCACCATGAGGGTGAGTATAAACAGATATAAGGAGGAGGAGAGCTCCTGGGTCTAAGCATTGGTCACTCCAGTGATAAGAGGTCATGTTGATAGAAGGGACAAACACAGGAGGTCACAGACAGAGTCAAAGCAGGGGACAGTCAGGAGGGGGTAGATCCTAAAGTGAAGTGCAGAGGGGTCAAAAAGGTCAACACACAAGAGAGGATTGGTTCTGAAAACCAAGTGAAGAAATTGTTTGCAGAAGACAATAGTCAGTGTTGAACTCAACTCCGTTGATAAATCAAGAGAGACAATGGTTGAAAACTGAGCACTGGGTTCAGGACCACATAAGTGATTATTGATCAGAAACACTAGGAGATAGATAGATAGATAGAAAAATAGATAGATAGATAGATAGATAGATTTTATATATCTTTGTATCTCTATCTATTGGGTTGAGGGAGAGATTTATTTGAGGTATTGGCCTAGGTGATTATGGAGGCTGAGAAGTCTCATGATCTGCGGTCTGCAAGCTGGACACCCAGGAAAGCCAGTGGCAAAGTCCTAACGTAACAGAGAAGAACAAACCTGACTCCATATTGAATCTATACCTTTAGCTCTAACCCTTGTGCTCCGTTGCCTGTGCTTAGTCATGCAGGCTCTGCACCTTTGTTAAAGAGGGTTGCCTATAGCCTGAAATATATAGGATAGACTATTCTCAAGGCCCTGACCTTTAAAGGTAAAACACTTTTCCATTCAGGTAGAGATAAAAAGTTGCAGAACAGAAAAATGACAGTTGTCTTTTTGGAGGTTTAGAGGAACACGGTGACCTGACCTATGTGGACAGCTGCAAGAACAAAGGATTCCAGCGCTGAGAAGTTTGCAACAACCAGTGACACTCCCCCTCCCTTTTAGTATAAAAGAAGCCTGAATTCAAACTCAGGTGAGGTGTTTTTTGGGGATACTAGTCCACCATCTTCTCGGTCTGCTGGGTTTCCAAATAAAGTCACACCTCGTCTCTCGATTGATTGGGCTGTGACGCAGCAAGCAGTATGATCTTGGACCCAGTAACACTAAGAACCAGGTGAACTGACTGTATAAGTCTCAGTCCAAGGGCAGGACACTGATGTCCCAGCCTCGCAGTTAGGCAGAAGGGGTTTAACTCTTCCTGTGCCTTTTCTTCTATTCAGAACCTCATCAGATTGGATGAGCCCACACACGTTGGCGAGGGAGATCTTCTTTACTGCATCCACCAATTCCAATGCTAATCTTATCTGAAATAATGTTTAAACAAGTATCTGGGCACCCAAGGCCAGTCTAGTTAGGTAACACATAAAATTGACCATCCCACTGGCCATTGGATTCAGCACCGTGCAGTTGACTTTTGGCTGTAAAGGAGCAGTTCTGGGGAGGTGGTGAAGGCAAGAGCTGACTGCAGTGGGTTCAGGAGAGAGCTGCAGAGAAACTTTTGAGGACAAGTGCACGCAGCTCCTTTGAAGAATTTCACTGCATGGGGAGGAAAAGACCCAGGCAGTAGCTGAAAGGGCATTCTGATCAAGAGATGGTTCCTCTGAAGAGTGGAGAAGTAAGAGCGTATCTGTGTGCTAAGAGAAACGGTCCAAAGGATCAGAAAAAACAGTGCTGCCTGACAGAGTGGGGAGAATGTCTGTAGCAGTGCCCTTGAGCAGACAAGAAAGAGGGGATCCAGGTACAGAAGGGTGGGACCTAGTCCTGGGGGCAAGTGGTCACTGTTCAGAGAACAGCAGTCCCTTCACAGTAACAGAAGTAGATTATGTGCAGGAAGAAAGGCAGACGTGGACGGGGGTACGAAAGGTACAGAAAATCTTCTGCTTTCTGCTGTTTTCTCAGTGAAATAGGAAGTCACATCCTCAGCTGAGTGTAACTTTAGGCAGAAAGGATGGGGATGTAAAGAAGGAGGGAAGCACGTAAAGGCCAGGAAAGTTGGGACATGCACAGCTCAGGAAATAGGACAGGCTTCCTGGGAGCACTCGGGACTCCACTCCAAACAAATGACAATCACTAAAAATTACAACAGGAGTCCCTCAGAAGAGAGGAACAGAAAGCCAGGAGCTGAACATCCTCCTGGAAAGCTCGTGTGTGCCCAGGCACTCTGCTGGTGGAGGGGTCTGCAGTGCAGAGTGTTACAGGGGGAGTAGTCAGCTCACAGGGGCTTTCAAGGGAAGAGGGGGAGAGACGGCTGTTATTGAAGACAAGGTACAAGAAGAGACAGAACTGTCTGCAGCCCTCGTGATGAGGCCCTGGTGGGGGGAGGCAGTGTCACCAGGGGAACACCAGGACATGTTCAAAGGCAAAGGGAAGGTTCCGTTGAAGAAAAAGGGAGGACACAAGCGATTTGGTCCATGACTGACCATGGGCTCCAAAGGTACAGCAGATGGTCTTGGGTCTTGGGAGGGACAGGAGATGGGATCAGAACAGGGGGTGAAGAGAGCCTCCAGGGGATTGGGGTCTGGGGGACCAGGGATGGCTGGCAGTCCTGAGCTCCTGGTACTGACTGATGTACGATGAAGGATGTGGTGAGACCAGTCTCGACAGCCCAAAGGCCGACAGTGGAGGAGAAGCAGGAGGGAGCCTGGAACATCACCTGTCCCATGTAGAGGTCTGGGGATGGAGGCAAGGAAGCCAGCAGAGGGGTGGTCTTACTCGGAGCATGAGGAGTTTTTCTGTCTCTCCGGGCTCCAGCTGTGGATGTGTGGAGGCTGGTTTGTGGCTCGTCTAACTCTGAGTGTTGGGTGCCAGCTTTGCTTCTTCCCCTGGGGTATCAAGACCGTGGTGGGAGGGGGGGCTGGATGGGCTGCTCTAGGAGGACAGGCTATCTCTCGATGTATCAGTCATCTACACTGCATAACAGATTACCACAGTTTAGCAGCTGGAAACTATGCCCATTGGCCAGCTCACAGTTCTGTGGGTCTGAAGTCGGGACAGGGTATGGCTGGGTTCTATGCTCAGGGTCTCACCCTCATGGTGTTGGCCTGTTGTGTTTCAGCGGAGGCTCTGGGGGAAGGATCCACTTCCAAACGCATTCAGGTTGTTGGCAGAATCAAGTTTCTTAAGGACAGAGGCTGTAGACATGTCCTCTTGCTGGCTGTCAGCCAGAGGTCACTCAGTTCCCAGAGACCATGTGCTGCCCCATCACGTGGCCCTCCATCTTCAGAGCCAGCAATGGAGAATCTCTCTGCCATCACTTCCCTCTCACGCTTGACACTCTCATGCCTGGAAGAGCCACGTCTCTTTTAAAGACTCACCTGATTATGTCAAGCCCACCTGTGTAAGCTCCCTTCCTCAAGGCCAACTGGGCCATCACACATACCCTGGTCACAAAGTAGAATCTGTCATATTCACAGTCCGGGGGGTCGTACAAGGCACACACACTTGGTCCCCGTTGATGGAAGCCTGGTACCAAGAGGATGAGCTGCTCCAGGCTGTCGATCTCAGAAATTAACACGACATTGTAAATCAACTCTACTACAATAAAAAATTAAATTTTAGAAAAAAAGCAGGTAAAGTCATCTTCTATGGGATAAGGATGTGGTGAGGCAAGCAGGCTGGATTCCAATGTGTGCTGAGCAGTTTGAATTGTTGAGAAGACTTTGGGAGGGTGAGCTGACCAGGGACACAGCAGGACCACTGGCAGAGAAAGTGTGAGCAAGTCTCCTTGAAGACTCAGAACACAGCAAGCATGCCTACAGGACCAAGTGAAAGATGAAGGAGTGCAGGTCTTTTCTTTCTTTATGCAGCCTGGAAGCATCCCGAAAACTCTCCCCACTGCACCCCTGACACCAGTCTCAATTGCTAAGGAGGCTCAGTCGTCAAGAGGCCCTGGACATCAGCCTCCGAGGCCGCTCTCCTCCTGGGTGTATCCCAGCCTCAGCCAGGACATGGGAGGACTTGGAGCTGCTGTAGCAGCCACACATTCCTCAGGAGGACAGGACGAGGGGAAATCCAGCCTACAGCCTTCTGGAGCCAAGAGTGTGTTTGTGTAGGTTCCGAATTGAATGAACACACAGCGTGCAGCTTGCCAAATGCCAGCACCTTCATTTTCTAATAACAAATGGCTGGTTAGAATCAATAACAACTCCCTGCTGCTGTGCTAGCAGCAGCACGAGGGCGGCGGAGGCGGCCTGGGCACCAGCGGAACAGCTGCTGTGCCCACGTCTGAGGCCTCAGCGGTGGGGTGGCTGCCACTTAGCCATGCCGGCCTCACTACTGACACTCACTCCTAATACTCCTCCTGCTCTTCAGCTTCGCAGATAAAGCAGAAAATCTGCTGGGACGTGTAGCATCCATGTAAATTTTGTTTCAGCTTAGAGGGGGCCTGTGTCCAAGAGGTGGAGAGGGAGGAGGAAGCATATGCATTGTCACGGCTGGAGATCTCAGCAAACATGGAAGCATGGAACTGATTCTTTAACGTAGAGGGGGTTGGGAGTCGGAATAACATAGAGCAATTTCTAGAGCTGGCTCTTGCCAGCTTGTGTGACCTTGGAAATGTTACTTAACCTCTCTGTGCCTCACATCCTCATCTATAAAGTGGGGGTTATAATAGCAACTGTCTCATGGACATTTCCCAAGCATTCATGTGAAACACTGGGAGAGCTCAGTAAACAGTAGCATCATTACTGCTCCACTCACTCTCCCCAAAGACCCCTACTGGATCTGACCATGAGCCAGGAGCTCCTTTAAGGCCCTGGTGGGCTACAGGCTCCCTCTGGCACTTCCAGCAGCACCCAATACATCCCTCAACTCAAGGGGCTGCTCCCTGCTTTGGTGTTGGTTGGGCTGCTAGAACAAAACCACTTCAGAGACAAATGCTACCGTAGCGCTGTCAGCCTCAAGTGAGATGCTGTGGCCTGCTACCAGCCCCAGCATGACTAAAGGACTCTCTCATGTCACAGCTCCTTCATGAACAATGTACCAAGGTCCATGGGTACAAAGTCAATTATGTGCGTTCACCGTATGTACCTGTTTTCTCTGGGTCCACCTTGCAAAGCACCAACCTCAGGTGGGACAGTACCATTGTAGTCATCCTGATAACTACCTCTACCTCTCATCAACCATGTGTAGATAGTAAATGGATACCCATAGGATGGAAGGATAGCTATAGGATGGATGGATAGCCATAGGATGGATGGTTAGTTATAGAATGGATGGAGAGCCATAGAATGGATGGATACCCATAGGATGGAAGGATAGCTATAGGATGGATGGATAGCCATAGGATGGATGGATAGCTATAGGATGGGTGGTTAGCTATAGAATGGATGGAGAGCCATAGAATGGATGGATAGCCATAGGATGGATGGATAGCTATAGGATGGGTGGTTAGCTATAGAATGGATGGATAACCCCAGGATGAATGGATAGGTGTAAGATGGATGGAGAGCCATAGGATGGATGGATAGCTATAGGATGGATGGTTAGCTATAGAATGCATGAATAACCCCAGGATGGATGGATAGCCATAGGATGGATGGATAGCTATCATATGAGTGGATAGGTAGAGGATGGCTGGATGGATAGCCATAGGATGGTTGGATAGGACGGATGGATAGCACTCACTGTCAGACACTCAGGGTGGACCTTGTCACTCCTCTTGCTCAGAAGCTTCAGTGGCCCTTGTTGATCCAGCATAGTGTGCCACACCCTTCCTCACCTGGTCCTACCTGTCCTCTTGGCTTGGTACATGGTCCCTTCCTATAGATTCCAGCTATACTGTGCACTGCCTGGCTCATCAGGCCACAGGCTTTGCTCTGTCCAAATTTCTTAACCTCATCCTTCCTCTGGATAAGCTAGCACAGGTCCTCTAATGCTTAGCTCTGGAGGTCCCCCACAGTTCCTCCAGGAGGAGCTGACATTTCCCCTCTTCTGAGAGCTCCTAACACTTACCACTGTTGGTTGTTGGCAGTCAGGTTTCCCTCTAGATGATGAAAAATGGGGCATGCTGTATTCATCTCTACACCCCACAATGCCTAGTGCTTTGGCATGGAGTGGGGCCACAATAAGGACGGGTGGATGGAGGGATGGATGGATAATGGATGGACTGACTAATTCTAACATAATTAGCCCTTATGTAAGGCAGTAAGGAATAAGAGAACAGTCTCTGCTGTGGGATCAGAGAGCCCCTCTATCTGATTCTCAGATTTCATAGACCTCAGGCCTGTCTTGTTTCCCAGTCTGTCCTTCCCTCCGCCATCACTTTAGCCCACTTCCCCTGAGTTCTCACTCTTGTTTCTCTACCATTGACCATGAGCTCTCCTGCTGAGCTAGACCCTTGACACTGAACCCTAAATACCTGACCTGTCCAGTGACCCCATAATCACAGGAAGCAGAGCCTTAGATCTCAGACCCCCTGAATCACATCTCTGTTTGCCCAGAACTTTAGTACATTTTCCAAGGACAAAGAGGTACTGTATGGGCATCTTAGAGATGAGAAGGAGGAAGAAAAGAGCAAATAAGAGGCCACAATTCTCATGCATGAGCTCACTGCTGGGGAGACAAACAGCACAGCCGTGCCGGGTCAGAGCAGGAAGGGACGCGTCCTCATAAGAGGCAGGAGGGTGTTCTTGGGAATCCTGTAGGGAAATCCCTGGGGAAGGACTCATTTATTGAGTGCTTAGAATATGCTCCACAAATATCCTTTAACATCTCCTAGGAGAGAGAGAATAGTAACCCCATTTCACAGGTAGGAAACTGATGCACCCAGAAAGTGATAACGTGTAGAAGATCCCACAGCTAATAAGGGGATTGAGCCAGAATTTAAGCCCAAGTCTCTGACTCTAAAACCCCTTACAGAACTCTGGTTGTGGCCCCTGAAGGATTTGGAGGGAAATAAACAGGAAAATAATGAAAAGGGAGAGGGGGATGCAAAAGGCAGGGTAAAACCATGGCCCTTTGCCCCAGACGTCCACGCGTCCTGGCTGAAACCACAGGAGAACGTGTGCAAAAGCTGAGTCTGTGAGACGGGAACATTCCATACTGCCACGCAGCAAATCCTGGGTTCCCTGCTGCCCCAAGATGATGTTAGCCCAGCATGTGACAGCGATTAATAGCTTATTTCTCAAATCAGCCCATTAGAAATAAACATGCAGGCAAGCACGGGCCATTAATCTGCCTTGGAGCCCAACCCGCACAGGCTGACAGGGGGACAAGGGGATGAGATCGTTGGAGGTGCCCAAGGCAGGGGACTTTTGTGCACCGAGAGAACATTGCTGTGAAGTGGGGAGAGCCAAAGCCGGGCCCAAACTGTGTCTTGGGCAGGATCTACAGGGGACCCATAATCTGAGTGACCACAATGGGAGCAGGGCTTTCTTCCTAAGGGCCAAGGAGGGCTCCACATGGAAGCAGCTGCCTGCAGCGCTGCATTGAGAAGGATTTTGAGCCCATAATCAGTCGTGCTTTCTGTCTTGGGTGATGGTAGGCGAGTGAAGGCACAAGTGCTCTGAATGTGATGTCCCTGGACCCAGTGCCATGCTGAGGGCAGGAGGGAGCACCCGCCCCAACAGTGGAGTATTTTATCACTGACATTGTAAAACATCGTCTGCACATGGTAATAAGGAGAAGGAGAGGGACTTAGTTTCATTATTGTTCTTCAGTTCTCTACGGAAAATGCTCTGCCCTCTTGCCTGCTCCAGGGGGCACCACTCCCACCCACTGCCCCCTCCCCACTTGGTAGGGCTCTCCTGCCGACTGGCATGCACTCTTCAAGGTCTGCCCAGAAGACCCTGACATCTCTGCATCCTTGGGGGCTCCGACCCCTCCTTCCTCCACCTCCACCCCTGATTCTGAGAGCTCCAGACTCTTGAGGACTAAGACGGAAGGAAGGAGGGCAGGGTTCATGCAGAAACCTGGCCACAGGTGAGGTGCAGGTGAGTCAGCCCCAGAATCCAAATCCCAGTGGGCTTGCTGTGTAGCCAGGGCCACCCCTCCCTCCAAGGTGCTCCCTCATTCCTGCAGGAGCAGACAAGTGACAGGGGGCTTTCTGGTGGCTTTTCCTGGAGATGTGGCATCTTGATTTTGTGATGAAGGGCAGTCCTGCATCAGCCTAAGTTTCCCTGGGGGCTGGTGGCAGCAGGAAGTCTTCCCACCACCCCTTCTGGAGGACATCAGTGTCTCTGTCACCCGGCTTTTCTTTTTTTTTTAATTTTTAATTTATTTTATTGAAGTATAGTTGATTTACAATGTTGTGTTAATTTCTACTGTACAGCAAAGTGATTCTGTTATACATATATATGTACATATACATTCTTTTTCATATTCTTTTCTATTATGGTTTATCACAGGATATTGATTATAGTTCCCTGTGCTCTACAGTAGGACCTTGTTGTTTATCCATTCTATATATAATAGTTTGCATCAGCTAATTTCAAACTCCTAGTCCTTCCCTCCCCCACCTCCCCTCCCCCTTGGCAACCACAGTTCTGTTTTCTATGTCTGTGAGTCTGTTTCTGTTTTGTAGATAAGTTCATTTGTGCCGTATTTTAGATTCCACATGTAAGTGATATCATATGGTATTTGTCTTTCTCTGTCTGACTTACTTCACTTAGTATGATAATCTCTAGGTCCATCCATGTTGCTGCAAATGGCATTATTTCATTCTTTTTTATGGCTGAGTAGTATTCCATTGTATATATGTACCACATCTTCTTTATTCATTCATCTGTCAATGAACATTTAGGTTGTTTCCATGTCTTGGCCATTATTCTTCAGCTGCACATCAGCATTGCTAGGGTATCGGTTGGTTAGTCCCATTCTCTTGGTTTCTGGGCCGAAGTCCCCATGTCCTCTCTCAGGTGGATGAAGCTGAACATCTCAGGAAAGTGTCCCCTGAGAACCAACCTCAGCTCCCTGCCTCCATTGGACCCTAAGATCTCTGACCTGACCAACCCTATCTTTTCTGAACCCTGTCCCCAGCCTCTCACCTGGCTCCCTGTGTGGGCATCACCTGGACTGGACACCTAGGTAGGTTCCAGGGCACCCCAGGTGTCCACAGCATCATCTCTCCAGGTTTGGCCAGGTACATTGACTGGCTTCTCCTGCCTCCTGTGAAAGTTGGATGCCCTGGTGTCCCTCTCCTGATTCTTCAATGCGCACGTGTACAGAAAGGGCAATTGGCCCGGCACAAAGCCATGATAACACAGCAAAGTCTGAACTTGGCAGGAGGATAAATAAAGGGGCAATTCCTCCCCTGAAAGAAGGGCTATTTTGAAGAACAGACCTCCCTCAGGCAACCGGGTTGACGTAGAACTTCTCAGAAAAGCAACCTTGTAAGCAGCACTTCTAGGTGAAATAGTCCTGTACGGAGACACGTACCATCAGCTGATTTCTCGGTGTGGCTGGACTGTAGCCAGGAACAGACTCCACGCTCAAATGTCCCCTGAGTGGCTCTCCACATAGACTATTGTTTACATAACGGATAACTCTCTCCCATCCTAATAAGAGGCTCAGAGTGGATCCCCACACTCTTTGCTATGGCTGATTTTTTTAGAATGTCCAAGTGTGTGATTCATAGTCATTTGTTTGGGCAGCTCAGATATTTTCACCTACACAAGAACATATGGAAAAAGCAGAACCCAACCTTCCCATCTGCCCCAACTGTACAATCCTCACACCACACAGCAAACAACCAAGCTTCCTTCACCACCCAGTGCAATTTCTCCTGTCAATTAACCTGACAATGACCTTTAATGACCAATAAGTATCAATACTTCATAAAACAACAACACCATGACTGGAATTTGCTGTAGATTGTAGCCTCTTATTCACACCCTTCTCCTGTCTCCTGTCCCAGGGAGATGCAACCAGTGGCCCCCGTCCCACATTTCCTCTGGATTTCCTGTTCTCAGGGCGATGCCAGGCTCTTCATGACTTATCCACTGTATCAATCTGTATAGGAACCTTCTTAATAGAGATGGGGTATGTCAAAGTCAATGTTGCTGCCATATTAATGAACAAAGGATGTTGCTGCCATCAAGCCATCACATTACAGGACCCC
Source organism: Grampus griseus (assembly GCF_964374135.1). Classification (NCBI taxonomy): domain Eukaryota; kingdom Metazoa; phylum Chordata; class Mammalia; order Artiodactyla; family Delphinidae; genus Grampus; species Grampus griseus. The sequence continues at coordinate 179,825,517 of NC_139017.1, read as the reverse complement.
GTCCCCGACGGTGAGCCCTGAGGGAACTCAGGATGGAAACAGGATGACCACCATCAAGCCACTGCAGCTACTCCCAAGGGTGCACCCTGAGGAGACTCAGGATGAGAAAACACAGGATACTGGCCTCAGAGAGCTGAGGTGCATATCAAAGGAATGATTTCAATGAGCCCTGACTCGAGCATCTTCCCATACAGAGAAAAATGCTAAATTCCTTGACTTGAGATGTCTGGTTTTCTTTAACTAACAGTAAACTTTTGATGTTCCCACTACCTGGTCTTTGTTGAAAAACTCTTATACACCCTGGCTGCTCCCTTATTTCTTCACAGCAGTCCCTCTGAGCTGTCTGAGATGCTGCATCCTGGGCTTGAGTCCTCAGTATGTCCACCAAATAAAACATAACTCTCAACTTTTAGGTTGTGCATTCTTTTTTTTCAGTCGACAGGTACAATCTAGTGTAATAAATATTTCTTTGGGCAATTCAGAGAAAATAATCCGGGGAAAGGATAGGTCTTAGTTGTACCTTTTGATTTCCCAGGCAAAGGAGCTTTGGGGAAGCATCCCTAGTCATCCCTCTTTGTACGACCATCCTGTCCAAGTGTCCTCTCTCCCCATCCCAATGACTCCTCTTCAAGCCCCACCCTTAGCTCATCACAATGGCAGGGGCAAATTTAGGGTGAGAGTAATGGTAGCTTTCACAAAGGAGGGAACTCCATTAGGTGAGAAGTCTGGATGGAAGCCCAAGACCACCTTGTGTTTCCTTATCAGAGAACAGGGCCTGGGAAGAAATGATGGAGCCAGATTCCAAGAAGCTTCTTCTTTTTCTTTCTTAAGTTGCTTCAAATCTTTTCTCATGAGAAAGAGTGATGTCTTGCCCTTTTTGCATAAAGCCAGGGACCAACATGAAGTTCTTCTGTGATTTTGAAAGCTAGAAAATAATCCGCCGAGGGAAAAAAAAAATACAGCCCCAAATGGAGGCCTCTGTAAGTAATAAATTTGCTACCTACTGTAGTCTGTTTTCCTAAAACAAAAGTGGCTGCAGCGAGCGTTTTTTATTATTGCTCAAACAGTGTTTAAATATTTCAGCTGGGAGCCGCTGTGCGAAGAGAGACAATAGCCCGTCTGACGTGAGATTTATTAGAGAAAGCTGGAACAAATATATTTGTCGGGAACAAAATATGTCTGTAGAGATTATTCCAGATTTACAGTGATTAATAACCGATCGGATGCTGCAAAGGTTAAAAGCCGCCTCCCTGGCAGTTTCCGTGCTGGGTCGAGTCAGAATTGAACATGAACTTCAGTGGTGCCAGAAACCTGTTGCTAAAAGAACGAGGTTTTCCTAAGAGCATGAGATGAATACCAGAAGCAGACTTTCTGTTCAAAACGTGCCAGACTACTTAGTTAAACACTGACTGTCGGATGGGATTTGGAGCCAGGAGGCATTCACAGGCTTGGCACAGGCAGAGGCTCCCTGAGACCCACAGAGGAGATGCCAGACACCAGAGATTCATCTTTGCTCCAGGGACGGAGGGGTGTGCAGAGCAGGGGCAGGGCGTGAGACTGCCCTTGTATGCATCTCCTCCCATCAGCTGTTTCCAATGCACCTCTTTTCGGGATGTATACTTGAGACCCTAAGCAAAAGTGAATTGTCTTGCTTTGAGGGTGAGTTCTGACCCCTCAAGTATTGATCAAATATTGATGGCTCACACATATCTCGGCAAAGATAAAAGTTGGCACTTATCCACAGAGCTATGAGGCACTCCCTTGAGATGCAGAGCATGCTGGTGAAAGCTCCCCGCTGCCTCCCTGCAGACACGCAGCATCCGATAATGGGCAGTGGCGGCCCCCAGAGCAGCATGGAGAGACCCGTCCCACCCATGGGCGTTTTCCCTCCTGGCGAGTGGACTACAGCTCTCTGAGGATGGGGTGGAGACTAGGCTTCCTCCTGGGCAGCTGGTCCCTCAGATACTAGATACTATCCATCTTCTCCTGCAAGCTGAAGGTGGCTGGAAACAGCAGCCTGATTAATAAAACTCACAAGTAGCCCCCGAGGTCAGCGCTAACAGGCTCTCAATATACAGTCCATAGATTGAATCTTATCACCACAGAAGGGTGAGTGGGCCTTGTTGAGAGCCGACAGCCATGCCCATCTGCCCCACCAATGACAAATGTCTTCCAATCCGTCAACCGTAATGATGAGCTTTGGCTGGAAGGCACGAAGGTGCTAATGAAGACTCCCCCTGCCCACTGCTGCCTGGGGCAGGTGGGCTTGGGTGGGAGTTCGCTTCCAACTCATGCGCGGTGGCCAGAGGGGTTTCCAGCCTCCCCAGTTGTTGCCATGGAGAAGGAATTGGATGGCTTTAATACAGCTGTGCAGATGTCTCCCTGGAGACACTCCCTGACAAGTTGGCCTGGAAGAAGCAAATGAGCAACTATAAGCTTCAACTGTATTAATAAGAGATTGATTGGGCACAGGGGCTGTAAACAGCACTCTGTTCTGGCAGCCTGGGGCCTAGCAAAATGAGATAATCAGTCTGAGAGAGACACACACAGTGCGGCCGCCAGCTCCCCGCAACCTTCCATGCTGAACATCCTGGTCGAGGGGAATCTGCCCAGAGCTAATGACCACCTCCTGTAGGCCCTGCTGAGGCCCGGCCACTCCAGGCCCCAGTTGGCTCTGAACCCATATCTGATGAGTTCTGCCATATGCGTAGTGACTGGTACTTTTTAAATAATGGTGTCTGTCTGATCTCCCCACCAGCTCCCGAGGCAAGTCAGCTTGGCCTCACTGAAGGACGCTGGTGGGTACTTGGTAGAGGTCAGAGTCCATGGAGACGTGAATCTCTGGGACCATCTGCCAGTGCTCATTCTAAAGGGACTGATCCCTGCCACGTGGGGACTCCTCGTCCCTGGCCAGACCCAACTGGATCAGGACATTCCATATGCAGGCCAGAGTGACCAATGACCTGGGGAGGAAAGATGAGCTGTGCCTACCAGCATCCCCTCTTGAGCTTTTGGCATTGGGACATTGTAAATCTGGCCAGCAAGAAGTGGATAAGAGAAGTGAAGCATCAGGGAGACATCCAGGGCTGGGCCAGCAGGAAGCCGGTGACAACAGAGAGTAAAGGAGAGACAGGGAGACAGGGGGTCAGAGACAGGAGTCATTAACTTCCACATCTACCGTGGTTTCCTTCCTCAATGCCCGGGTGTGGTTGTATCAACCACTTTCCTGTATTTCTGATGCTTTGACATCTTGTGGCCCTACTGATCCTGGAGGGACTGCCCCTCCCTGGACCAGCTGATCCCAGAGACAGTGGACACCTCACTATGAGAATGTATTTCCAATGCAAACCAACCAATCTGGAGCCCACACCCCCATCACCTCCTCCATCAATTCCAGGTTACTACCCACTTGCCCTAATCACTCCAGAGCAGGTACCAGACAACTAGCGACAGCCCGGAGCCCACTGAAATCATTCAAATGAGCCAATCCTAAACCCACCTACCCCGCCTCGTCTGTTGCTTTCCATGGAAACCATGGTTAAGGCTCTTGCCCACATCTTTTTTCTTTTTCCCTCTGCCTCCTGACCAACCCTGGTGCTTCCCCATGTGGCCCTACATGGCAAGACATGCCCCCTCCCTTGGGATCTGTGAACAAAACAAACTACCTTTTCAATGGTAGTTATTTTCTGATCTGGTGATCTTGCCATACCTAAATAATAATAAAACCTGTATTTTAAAGCAGTGATATAGACAGACTCTATCTTCACACCCTTTCAGCTTTGATGGCCTGCCAGACACATGTTGGGGCACCACCCTGCCACCTCCCTTGCAGTCAGGTGGGACATGTCACTGGTCAGGCCAGTGGGCAGTGGGCATCCATGTGATTGTTGGGCAGAGCACTTGACTGCTGGTGGGAAACCCTCTGGCTGTGTCCATTCCCTCTTCCACTACAGTGACGCTTCCATCGCATGGGGTCCCTGACAGAGACCACAGGTGATGGACATGCAGAGTCATCTGGACTCCCAGCAGATTGCATGTGAGCAGACGTAGACCTTTGTTGTGCAAAGTCACTGGTGTGGAGCTGCTTGTTACGGCACCTTAACCCAGGCTGTCTGAGCAATACACTGGAGGCTGATCCACATATCTGTAATAAATTCCCTGTAACTTACATTGACTCCAGTAGGTCCCTGTGCCTTGTATCCAAAATATCCCTGCTCAGAATACCACACCTAGTGGGCAGCATGAGGAGGAGGTTAGCAGGACAGTCGCTGCTACCTTAGAGCCATGGGGGCTTAGCTGGGTCACGGGGTCCCCTTCACCCCAAACTCTTCACCTATAAAATGGGATACTGCCTCCAAAGCTGTGTGAGGGCTAAAGGATTAATAGTAATTGTTCTAATTGCTTGACGCATATTAACTCGTTTACCTGCCATAGATGTGATCAAGGTGACATCTAACACGGTGCCTGAAGCCTGGGGAAAGCTCTGTAGGTGGGGCCGAGTGGCAGCGTTCTGGGTGTGATGTGAAGATGGCGGGTGGCAGGTTGAAATTTCTGAAGGCAGATCCCCCCACCACCATATACACTGTCCCACTGTTCTGCCATGTGCCCTTGGCCCCCACCCCTCACCCATCAAGAGGCTGAGGCCAATTCCCATCCCCTTAAATATGGTCAGGCTTGTGACTGCTTTGTCTGATAGAATATGGCAAAAGTGGTGCTGCATTTCATCCCAGCTGGACATAAAATATGATGTAACATTCCCTTGTTCACTGGAACACTCCACTGGGAGCCTCGTGTGGCCTTGTGAGAAGTGTGACCACCCTGAGGCCACCATGCTGTGGGGAAGCCAAGCCCCATGGAAAGGCCAGGAATGGGCTGTGGTCAGCAGCGCTAGCCTCTGGGTCTCCTGACTGAATACCAGACACGTGAGTGAAGATGCTTCCAGAGGACCCCAGCCAGTGAGTCTCTCCCAGCCTCTGAGTCTTCCAGCTGAGGTCTCAGACCCCATGGAGTGGAAGCAAGCTGTCCCCACTGGGCTCTGTCCCAACTCCTGACCCACAGGCTCTGTGAGCAGATGAGAATGACTATCTTTTTAACATAACAAATTTGGGGGTAAGTGGTTAACAGCAATAGCACCTGGAGCAAAGGCAGAGCCAACAGGATTGCTGAGGGGCTGGATCAGAGAGCAGCAGTGATGCCCCAGTATTTACTTGCACCTGGAGTGGAGATGATGGACATCCATGTAGACCTTCCTGCTGGGCAGGTGCATTGAGCAGTTTGCAATTCAGAGCTAGAGCTGTATGACAACGCAGCGGGTCATCATCAGGCAACGAGGATGGAAGGAGCTCACTCAGAAATTCGGTGCGGCTAGAGAAGAGGTCGATCTCCTGGTCCCAGGCGTATCTCCCACAGAAACGCGTATATACGTTCACCAAAACCCCACAAGAATGCTCGCAACAGCAATCTTCAGAATGGCCCCAAACCAGAAACAATCCAATCGCCCATCCACAACAGGATGAGGAAATAAACTGTCGTCTGGTTTGACAATGGTGAAAAGAAGAACTGTTGCTCCAGAGAGCAATGGATCAACCTCACAGATAGGACGTTAAGGGGAAAAAGGTCAGACAGGAAAGGGGATCTGCTTTAGGGTTACCTTCACAGGAGGTTTAAAAAAAATGGGCAAAACGAACAAACGGATCATCATAGAAATCAGAAGGTGGTAAGAAGGTGGGGGTTGTAGTGGCTGGGAGGTGACCCAGGGAGACCCTTGGGTGCTGGAAACGTCCCATAGCCTGGCCCTTGCTGCGCTGGTACAGGTGCACTCCCTTCATAAACATTCATCAAGCTGTACAGTTTGTACACTTGCCTGCATATGTTATATTTCCCTTTAGAAAGCCTACCAAAAATCTCCCATATTCTCCATGCAGGTGGCTCCGTGCATCACATCAGGATTTTCTGTAACAAAGCTGGGATGAAAGGCAGCTATATACTTTCAGTCTCTGAACAATTATTTAACCAGAATCTGCTTTCTCTGGGACTCAGGTTTCTGTTTAAGAGAGACTTTTCTTTACTTGCCTCAGCTGGTTGGTAACAAGTCCCCAGACCCTATAAATAAAGTACACCTCCCTTCTAGCAAGGTCGGTGATCTCTACACTGTGGTCCTATAATGCCACTGCTGACTAAAATTCATTCAACTGAGAATTAAATACAATTGCTGCTGCATCGCTGCCTTTTCCTAAGACATTTTTCATTTGTATCAATGCATTAAGATTGATCAAAATGAGACATTCATTAAATAATTCTTAAAGTTTCAAGAAATGTATAATCGACTCACTTTAATTATGACATAAATTCACCCCATCGTTTTTATCACACACCTCGTTGTGGCACTGCATGGATGGTTTCCCATCGGTGATGGGGGCACAGCATCCCACTGACCAGGAGGAAGGGTCCCAGCCAGGGTCACACCTGAAGAGTGAACTGGCTTTAAAGGAGAAGACATGACGGCCTTCTGTGTGATGATTTACTCACACGTGAAAATTCAGAGGATAAGATGTGACCCTGGAATAGGTTTGGTGGGGGAAATTAGTGCCCAGAGTCCAGGATCCAGCCCTGGAGAGGTCAATGTCACCGCTATAGCAGGCTGTCCCTGACGACCCCATCCAATTCCTCATTAATCTCTTTGGTGTTACGTGAGCCAAAGGTAATAGGGGCTTAACGGTAACAGAAACGAGGTCTGCAGGAAGCAGGGACCAGTCAGCGTTCTCCCCCAGCCCCCACCCACACAACTGCATAGGTGTTCCCCCTGCTCCCCCCACTGGTCCAGTAATGGGTCTGGACACTCCCACCAGCCCCCAACTCATCTTATGTCATATTACATGGTCTGCATTCCTTTCCAGTAAACAAAAAATGCTGGAAGAAGTAAGTGTCTTCAGGAACCAAAGGGCCCTCTTGGCTCAGAGAAGCTGAGATGGTGAAAGAAACCAATGTGCATTTGCTACAAATGTCACAATAAGCTTATGACTCTGGAGGGATGGATTTCTTTTTTTTTTTTTTTTTTTTTTTTTTTTTTTGCGGTACGCGGGCCTCTCACTGTTGTGGCCTCTCCTGTTGCGGAGCACAGGCTCCGGACGCGCAGGCTCAGCGGCCATGGCTCACGGGCCCAGCCGCTCCACGGCATGTGGGATCTTTCCAGACCGGGGCACAAACCTGTATCCCCTGCATCGGCAGCCAGACTCCCAACCACTGCGCCACCAAGGAAGCCCTGGAGGGATAGATTTCAAAAGCCTGCCCTCCTCTGTGCCTTTATAGAGACTGGCGTCTGTGATCCACACAGACCTGGATGGAAAGGGACCCCTTTGAAATAAGCTTCATTTTTCATTGTTCTCCCCTAGAGCCTTTTAGCTGCATGTGGTCACAACCTCTCTCAAATCACTTTTAAGCAGCATCGTAGTCGTCTTTTTTGCTTGTTTGTTTATTTTGTTGTCGTTTGTACTCAAGGATCCTCAAGACATTGTGACTATTGGAGGGAGGGGTTCTGGACCATAACCCTTCAGAAAGATAGGTGGATAGAGAATAAGTGGAAAAGAAAGGGGGGAAGGAAGGGAGGAAAGAAGGAAACACGGCTAATCCATTTACAGATGATGAAACCAAGCCCCAAAGAGGTCCCCTGACTTGTCCACAGTACACAGCTTGTCAGAAGCAGAGCTGAGTGAGGAACCCAGTTGCCCGCCTGCGGTCTGGTCCTCCTTCCACTGTGCTGCACAGCTGGGATTCTCAGGATCTTTCTAGAATATATGGACTTGAGCTAGACCTTGAAGACGAAGGATGTCTAGACAGCCCAGTCCCGGTGACAGGGGACACCTGACTGCTGTATGTCCATTTCTCAAGTTTTGGGAAACCCCAAGTTTCTCTCTCTCTCTCCCCTCTTTCTTTCTCTCCTCACATTTTCTGAGACTTTTTCTCAGCCAGAAACTTGTACATGGAGATACAGAAGGAAGCACCACCTGCTTGCTATTGAGGAGCTCAGACTAGACTAGGGGTGTCAGAGGGACCTGTGGGTCCCATGAACCAGGAAATGACAGATGTTGCCTGGACAACCTCCAGTCTCTCAGCTCTAACTTGGCCACCCCACGCCCTCCTCCACATAACTCCACCCTGACTCTCACTTACAGCTGTTTCCCCAAGCACTCATCCTGGGGTGTCAAGGAAAGATACTCGATAAGCACATCTTTTTTTGATAGGGACCTCATACAAGCTGTAGGGAAGTAACGGTCATTGCGACTGGACACTTTTGGATTTCCTTTCCTTGGGAAACTCAGGATGGGGACGATCCCCTTCATGGGACATTTGTAAGCGAGGAAGGTAGGAGAATGTACACAGGATGGCCAGGATTCCTTCTGGGCTGATGATTTAATGATCTTTGGTTTTCTTCTTAAAACGTACACACACAGGTAAGATTTGTCTGACCTGATAGCGCATTTTCTTCTGAATATCCTGCAGTTTGTGCCCTGCCGTTCTCCTTAGCACAGAAGACTCCTTTCTCTGTTTCAAAGTCACCTACGCCTCGGTCATTCCAAGCTGTATCTGGTGAACATTGATAAAGTGCAATGTGCCAGCCACCCTGGGTGGAACACGCACTGGTTAAATATGTTGGGAGAGATTATGAGAGTTTTGACAATATTTCTAAGCGGCTTATGTGTTAGTTTCACCTTTCGCCAAACATCTGTTATGAGGATTTAGATAAGATGTCTCCTGAGTGATGTTATAACCCACACACCGTCACCTACCCCTCCTCGTCACCCCCGGGAAGAGAGGAACAATTTCACTGCAGAAGATTCAAACTTGTTTTGGGTGTTAAGGTCTCAGCTCCACACAAAAGAGTTTGGCCACGTGAGTAAAGGTCACACTATAATGATGCCTGGGTCTTCAACACACACTCAGACAAGCCCATCCTTGGTCACTGCAGACCTGGATACCCTACTCTAAGTAGAGCTAAGGGTATTTGGTCAGATGTAGGAGTGAACTCCAGGACCATCCCTAGCAGACTGCATCCATGCAATTCCATACCCTTGGCCATAACCGCAGTGTCCTCCCACTGTGGGCGGGCACCATTCCCTGCCCTGGGTTTGGCCACAGGACATGATTTGGCGAATGGCATGTTAGTAAATGATTGCAAGCAAAGTCTTGAAAGCACTTTAGCCATTGGAGTGGTTAGCTCATACCCAAGCTGGCCTGTGCTCCCAAGCCAAGCATGGAGCTGAGGCCCCAGCTGACATGAGCAAACTCAAAGTAACCCAGACCCACTGTATTGGCCATGGTTCCCCAGGGAGGCAGAACCATTAGGATGTATAGAGCTGGAGATAGAAACGTAGGTATTCCTATCCATAATATATATATTATAACACATGTATATGTACATTTAAATATATGTATTATAATATGTATATGTACATTTCTATTTATATTTCTACATATATATGGAAAGAGAGTCCTTATAAGGAATTGGCTCATCCATTATGGAGGCTGAGAATTCCCGTGAGCTGCTGTCTGCAGGCTGGACATCCAGCAAAGCTAGTGGTGAAATTCAGTTCAAGTCTGAAGACCTGAAACCAGGAGCATGAAGGGCAGGAGACAGATGTTCCAGTCCTGCAGTCAGACAGACAATACAATCCTGCCCAGTCTTCTTATTCTTTTTTTTTTTTTTGATGAATGATCATTTCAATTTTAATATTTGGGAAGTTAATTTTTTTGGCATGAGTCTACAAATGAGTATTACAGATGTTGTATAGTTTTAATAGTATGGAATTAAAATCCTCGAAGTGTAACAAATCTCGACTAACCTGAGAATTACTGAGGTGAAACAATAAAATCACCGAAAAACACCACTGTCTATGATTAACACTTACATTAGTCCTAGGACATATAATGAAATGCTACTTTCTCTTCCAAAAGCAGAAAATGCAGTTGAACAATTACTGCATGACACCCTCCAATTTATAGTTGGTGTTAACGGATTTTTTTTTTTATCAATCTTATACACATCAGTGTATACATGTCAATCCCAATCGCCCAATTCAGCACACCACCATCCCCACCTCACTGTGGTTTTCCCCCCTTGATGTCCATACATTTGTTCTCTACATCTGTGTCTCAACTTCTGCCCTGCAAACCGGCTCATCTGTACCATTCTTCTAGGTTCCACATACATGCGTTAATATGCGATATTTGTTTTTCTCTTTCTGACTTACTTCACTCTGTATGACAGTCTCTAGATCCATCCACGTCTCAACAAAGGACTCAATTCTGTTCCTTTTTATGGCTGAATAATATTCCATTGTATATATGTACCACAACTTCTTTATCCATTCGTCTGTCGATGGGCATTTAGGTTGCTTTCATGACCTGGCTATTGTAAATAGTGCTGCAATGAACATTGGGGTTTGTGTGTCTTTTTGAATTATAGTTTTCTCTGGGTATATGCCCAGTAGTGAGATTGCTGGATCATATGGTAATTCTATTTTAAGTTTTTTAAGGAACCTCCATACTGTTCTCCATAGTGGCTGTATCAATTTACATTCCCACCAACAGTGCAATAGGGTTCCCTTTTCTCCTCACCCTCTCCAGCATTTGTTGTTTGTAGATTTTCTGATGATGCCCATTCTAACCGATGTGAGGTGATACCTCATTGTAGTTTTGATTTGCATTTGTCTAATAATTAGTGATGTTGAGCAGCTTTTCATGTGCTTCTTGGCCATCTGTATGTCTTCTTTGGAGAAAGGTCTATTTAGGTCTTCTGCCCATTTTTGAATTGGGTTGTTGTTTCTTTAATATTGAGCTGCATGAGCTGTTTATATATTTTGGAGATTAATCCTTTGTCCGTTGATTCATTTGCAAATATTTTTTCCCATTCTGAGGGTTGTCTTTTCATCTTGTTTATAGTTTCCTTTGCTGTGCAAAACCTTTGAAGTTTCATTAAGTCCCATTTGTTTATTTTTGTTTTTATTTCCATTACTCTAGGAGGTAGATCAAAAAAGATCTTGCTGTGATTTATGTCAAAGAGTGTTCTTCCTATGTTTTCCTCTAAGAGTTTTATAGTGTCCGGTCTTACATTTAGTTCTCGAATTCATTTTGAGTTTATTTTTGTGTATGATGTTAGGGAGTGTTCTAATTTCATTCTTTTACATGTAGCTGTCCAGTTTTCCCAGCACCACTTATTGAAGGGACTGTCTTTTTTCCATTGTATATCTTTGCCTCCTTTGTCATAGATTAGTTGACCATAGGTGCATGGGTTTATCTCTGGGCTTTCTATCTTGTTCCATTGATCTATGTTCCTGTTTTTGTGCCAGTACCATGTTGTCTTGATTACTGTAGCTTTGTAGTATAGTCTGAAGTCAGGGAGTCTGATTCCTCCAGCTCCGTTTTTTTCCCTCAAGACTGCTTTGGCTATTCAGAATCTTTTGTGTCTCCATACAAATTTTAAGATGATTCAGTCTTATTATTCTATTCATGCCCTCAACAGATCATATAATGCCCACACACACTAGGAAGGGGGACCTGCTGTACTCGGCCTGTGATCCAAATATTCATCTCATTCGGAAACACAGTCACAGACACTCAGAAAATGTTTGTCCAGATATCTGGACACCCCACCCCTAATTCCTGGTCAAGCTGACACATAAAATTGACTGTCACCCTCACAAAACCCCACAGAAGCAGGAGCAATGTGTGGGTCTCTCTCTGTGTCCCTGAAGTTTTATGATCTCTACACAGAAAAACGGAGTGAAAATTGTTAACATTCATCTAAGACTCAATGTGTGCCAGACTCCATTCTAAGGGCTGTAAAATCCCATCAAACCAAATGTTGACTTCAACTTTGTCAGGCAAATAGGGTTTTTCATGCCTTTACAGATGAGGAAAAAGAGGCACAGGGATGTTAAATCACTTGTCCAATACCTCATGGCCAATAAGTGGTGAAGGCAAGAATCTATACCAAGAAAATGCACCATAGTATTTGCTGGGTACTCTGTGTCACATACCAGCACAGCACTGTTACTATTGCTGCTAGTAACAATGGCAGCATTACTGTCAATATTACTACTGATGTTTTTAGTATAATATCACTAACACTATGACTATACTAATAGTAAAACTATTAATGGTGGTATTACTATTACTATTCAGGTATTTAGGTATTATAAATCCTTTCTAAGCAAAGGAACTGCATAGCACAAGCTGCCATATATGGACAAGCTAAGGCTTACTTTTCCTCTAAGTTTTTTTTTTAATTGAAGTATAGTTGGTTTACAATGTGTTAATTTCTGCTGTACAGAAAAGTTATTCAATTATACATATATATACATTCTATTTTTATATTTTTTCCATTATGGTTTACCATAAGATACTGAATATAGTACTCTGTTCTATATAGTAAGACCTTGTTGTTTCCTCTAAGTTAATGTATTGTAGTCGTCCTTCCGCCAGTCTGTAAACTACTAAATGGCACCCCCAGAACCTTGCAGCAACCCTGGCACACAGCAGGAACTTAGTAAATGATTGTGGAGTGCCTAGACGCCTGTCCACAGACAGCAGGATTAAGGCGAGGTCTGTGATGGTTTACAAGATAAAATTGAAGGTCTACATCAGGGCTGGGACTAGGGTGAGGCAAATGAGACATAGCAGGGAGGTCACTTTCCAGAGGAACTTGCACCTGTACAACCCCCAAAGCAAGCAGCCCTGTTCTCTACAAAAATGCCCAGTAAGTCCCAGGCCTGCTCTATTCAGAGTCAACCTTCAACTCTCCTGTGAAAGGAGCTGCAACTAACACTCTGTCTAACTGGTTTTTCTTAAATGATTTGGGGAATGCCTCCCATGATTAGTCTGCCATTGTAAGGAGATTCCATTCCCTGGTATCTGATGACAGGTGGATTAGGAGGTGGCCTAGGTGCTGGCTGAAAATAAGAAAGAAGTCTCTATGTCACAGTTGCCACCACCCTGCAGGTAACGGATCCAACACAGGTATCAGAGAGATGAATTCTCCTGAGTATCCCCCAAAACTCCAAAGTAAGACTTTCCATAATAAACTCAAATTCCCTTTGCTGTAAATATTCTTATTTACCCTTCTACAAAGGACACACACCCAACTAATGAGAGGGGAACCTTATTTAATTTTTAAACATGCTTTCAGGAAACGTAGCCAGCTTATAAGATGATTTAGTGAGTAAACATTATACTTGCTCTAAAGAGGAAAAAGAACTTTGCTTTCTATTTCATGGCACTGAACACCCTGAAGAGTGCCGCTGTTGTTTAATGAAAAGAAAAGGGAGATGCTCACATACGTACAACAGAAACTGATGACTTAACAGAGAAATGCACAAATCCAAATGGAAAAGTATGGGCTCTCTGGCTGGGTTAAGAGCAGAAAGCCATATTGTGCTGAGTGGCTTGTTTCCTGATCAGTCCATGTCCTTTGTTCCTGGTCTAAATTGCATCTGGGAAAGAAATGCAGCTAAATGTTCTGTGCCTGCCACTCGAGAGGATGGTGATGCATGACCTGCAGAGGGACGATTCCACAGGGGAGGAAGGAGTAGCCAAGGAACCTAGTCTCAGCCATGTGGGTTGTAGGGAGGGAGTGTGAGGTTATCTCTGAAAGGGAAAAGCCAGAGGAAGGTATGGTCCATCCAGGTCATTGGCAGAGGTCATCTGCAGGGCAGAAAGGCCAACAGCCCAGCCACTCCAGGCAGGGCTTCTCCCTTCCTCTTCCCACATTGAAATGCATGTGTTTGGGATTAACAGATACCCACTGCTATATATAAAATAGATAACCAGCAAGGACCTACTGTATAGCACAGGGAACTATACTCAGTATCTTGTAATAACCTATAAGGGAAAACAATCTGAAAAAGAATAGATGTATATGTATGTATACCTGAACCACTTTGCTGTACACCTAAAACTAACTCAACATTGTAAATCAACCATGCTTAAATAAAAAAAGAAAAAGAAGGGCTTCCCTGGTGGTGCAGTGGTTGAGAGTCCACCTGCTGATGCAGGGGACACGGGTTCGTGCCCCGGTCCGGGAAGATCCCACATGCCGCGGAGCGGCTGGGCCCGTGAGCCATGGCCACTGAGCCTGTGCGTCCGGAGCCTGTGCTCCACAACAGGAGAGGCCACAACAGTGAGAGACCCGCGTATCGCAAAAAAAAAGAAGAAATGCAGGTCCCTCTTCTGGCTGCCTGAGCTGCAGAGACCCAGGAAGCGTAACTTTGCTTCTTGATTGACAAGGACTCTAGACCCAACTCTAGGACACCAGAACTTTCCACTGTCCATGTTAGAGCAAAACTTACCAGGAGGTTTGGCATAAGCATAGCTTCTATTTTTCATTTTAATGACAAAGAAAGTCTTTACGATTTAATGCTCTCTGAGGAAGGAATACTGGGTCAAATGTGAAATATGACCACAACCACATAAAAATTGTGAGTGAAAAGAACAGAATACAGTAAAGCCAAATAATAGCTCTGGTTCCTCCAGTGGTGAGATTGTTACAGATTTTGTTCCTTTTTTAAAAAAGTTTCCTCCCACAATTAGCTTACAGGACTTTTATAATGCAAAAAGTTACACAGCACTACCAATGGTATTTAAAGAAAGAAAAATGGCTAACTGGCATTCTGGTCTTACATGGTAAAGAGAAAGTGGGGGAGGGATAAATTAGGAGTTGGGGGTTAACATATACACACTACTATATATAAAATAGATAGTCAACAAGGATCTACTGTTCAGCACAGAGAACTGTACTTAATATTTTGTAATAACCTATAAGGGAAAAGTATCTGAAAAAATAGATATATATGTACGTATAACTGAATCACTTTGCTGTACACCTGAAACTAACACAACATTGTAAATCAACTATACTTCAATTTAAAAAAAGAATAAGACAAATTAAAAAATAAATTTAAAAAGAGAGAGGAGCTCCAGAGACAGAGGTGAATAAAATGACTCAAAGGGAACGGAAGTCCGTGATAAGACTTCTTGACAGACCTGAGCTTGAACTACAGCAGCATCAAGAGAAACCAGTTTACAGCCAGGAGAAAGCCCTGCAAAGTTCACTTTCATTATGTGTTTTAAAAGATTTCTATAACTCCAGGTCCTTAACTGTGTTTGGGGACAAAAATTGTTTCCAAGAGGAGCTGACAGACTGTCACTTTGGAGAGAATTATTTTAAAACTATGGGTCCACGGAGCCTGCACTTTGAAGGACAAAAAGGGTGAACGGGATCCCTCCCTATGAGGGGGAAACTTGTGGGTCCCGCTCGGATGAGAGCAGAGATACAGCATGATGCTCTCCACCCCTGTCCTCACAACCCCTCTCCCGCCACCCAGGGAAGCTAAGGGTGTCTGACTTCTGGCAGGAATCCTCCCAGGAGAGAAAGCCTAACACTTGGCAAACTAAAGAACATCGGCTCTGAGAGATCAGGGTGGAGAGACGTCTCCTGCTGGAGAGATGGGCTGGAAATGGAGACATCCCCACATCATGTGAATTGCTCAAGGTTCACCCAAGCTGATGAGGGAAAAGCTTTTGGGGAATCACACGACTCTGCAAAAATGTAAGCTCTCCGAAAGAAAGGAGAGAACCAAGGGGAATTTAACATGATTTCCAGGAATCCCTACAGAGCTGAGGAACACTGAGAGCAGGTACGCACCACTCTGTGAGGAAGCCCACCTTGAAGTGAGCTGCTGTTTTCTGTTCCCCCTCTGGTTAAGAAATCCTATTTCAGAGCCATGTTTTTGTCTCTCATCCTAGCCCGCACTGAGATACAGGACAATCAGTGCTGGTTAAGGACTTCTGGTGGATTAGACCCTTAACTCTAAACAATCCCACCTCTGCCCCACACCACGTCTTCAGGACGGGAATGGAGACACCCTGTGCCTGCCCTGTTTATACCCCCTTGTAGGGGAAGTCCTCCCCATCACTGGCCCCATGGGAAGGGCGATGGCTGCGCGATGCACCGTATCATCCTGGCTCCTGCTGGCACTGACTGGGCAGGTGTTGGACGCTGGACCATCACCATGCACAGGTGACCTACAGCCCACGAGCCAGCATAAAGGGATGAGCTGAACCCGGGAGATTCCTCACTCAGCACTGGAGATGGGAACCAGACAGGCATCAGCTGGGACTGACATCTGATGATGCTCCCAGAGGCTCTGAGAGCAGAGGTCAAGACAGGTGGGCCACAGGGAGCCCAGGCACGTGCGAGGAGTGGGGATGAGGAAGAAGAAACCATGGGTGGGGCCTGGGAGAAAGGACCAGGCAGAGATGGGCAGGGAGAAATGGAATAAGCAGCGAGCCCATCCAGGACACACGCACCCGTTCATGGAAAGGAAACCAAAAGTAAAATCGCAAATAGGAAATTATAAGTGGAGCCACTTGGGAAGTAAATGGGAGGGGCCCCCTGGGTGAGTGAGCTCAGAGGCCCCAGGTCCATGAAGGTCCATCCCCGGGGTGGGGGGTGGGGCTGGAGGCTGGGGGCTGGATGCAAAGTAAACCCCAAAGAGAGGCCAGGTGCCCCACCAGGAAGAGGTCCTTTCACAGTGTGGGTCTGGGGGCTCTGCTCTCAACAACCAAACAGGGCTCTTATCTCCACCTGTTTCTCTGCCGCCTCCCATCCAGCATGGGCCTGACAACCAGAACAGGAGAGCAGCCCTCAGCAGGACGGCACTTTGGGAGCATCGCTGCTGAAGTGGGTCTGTGGCCCTGCCTTGGGAACATGTGCTTTCCTGACGCCGTCTGTGAGACACCCGCCTGGAAGGGGCCTCACACACCCCAAAACTGCTGTTCTGCTTGTGAAATTTTCAGATGCTTCCTTGTCACTTGTACCTTCCTTGTTTTCAATAAGCAGGTTGGTCAGTGTTCAAACTTCCAGGTATGAGGTGAGTAAGTTCTGCGGACGTGATGCACAGCAAGGTGACCATAGGTAACAACACTGTATTGAGTACCCAAAAGGGCTAGGAGAGTAAATATTAAAAGTCCACACCACACACAGGCACACACACACACACATACATACACAAACACACAATACACACACATACATACACAAACACACAATACACACACACACAAACACATACACACATAACACAACACACATACATACACACACAATACACACATACACAGATAGACACACACATACACACACACATAAACGCACATACACACACACAAATAAGTATGTGAGGCGATGGAAGTGTTAATTAACGTTATTATGGTGATCATTCCCCAATATATACATGTACCAAGTCATCACTTTGTACACCTTAAATTTACACGCAGTGTCAATCCAGTCTCAGTAAAGCTGGAGAAAGATAAGCAACTGCCTATGTTCCCGCCTGCCCTTCCCCCATATTCTGTCCCTCCGCTCCCTGACCTGTACCCCTGTCCCAGGCTGCCAGGGTGGTTCTTCCTCCTTAGCATCAGGCCCCACCTTTCCCACTTCCGAGCCTCTGTGCACGCTGTTCCTGCCACCCGGACACCCTTCCTTCATTCCAGGCCTACGGAGACCCTTTCCATCCTCCAAGAATCGCTGTAAAAACTACCTCTTCTTTATGCTGGTGGTCCCATAAGGAGTGGGTTCAGTGTCCCTCGATGACCCGCATAGCACTGGCTCCTTTTATGACACATCTGATTCCTCCTCCTGCTTTAAAAAGGCAGGTGAGAAGAAGCAAAAAGGTCACAGGGCCTGTAGGCAGAAACATATGTGTGAGTCCCAGACATGCCCAATGTGGCCAAATCAATCACAGTGACGGTCACTCGCTACCCTTTCCACACCACCTGCCCTGTGCTGGGCTCTAACAAATAGTGGTTAATCCTCACAACACTCCAGCAAGAGGGAGACCATAATGACCCCCATTTTGGAGATGGGGAAACCTACGCACCGTGTCTAGGGCCACACAGCTGTGAGGGGAGAGAGGCTTCCACCCGGGGAAGTCTCGCTAGGGCACCTGTGTGCCTCCTGGAGCTGGTGGAAGCAGCATCAACCTCTCTGACTAAAGCGTCCCCTGGTGTGAAATGGAGAAAATGAACACCACCACCCATCATTCATTCATTCACTCAAGAAACAATAGCCCCGCTCAGAGGGCCCCCGTGGGCAGGAGGCATGACAGCCTGAGACCTTTATGGTTGCTTGCCTGCTTCTCCCCTCCATGGGTGGTCCGCCCAACCCCTCTCAATGGCCCCTCCCGGCAGACACCGCAGGCACTCGGGACACTGGTTTCCCCAAACTCTGCTGCAATCCCAGTTGCGTTGAATAAAATAGTTGAAGCATGGGCCACCCCCTCAAACGGCTCACTGTGATGATCACACAATGGAAACAGACTTTTCAGTGGATAATCACATACACTAATGGAGGGACATGATCACAACCCCATATGTTGGTAAAAGTGACCAGTGCTGGGACTCCCTGGTGGTCTGATGGTTAAGACTCCAAGCTTCCAATGCAGGGGGTGCGGGTTCGGTCCCTGGTCGGGGAACTAAATCCCACATGCCACATGGTGCATGGTGTGGCCAAAAGAAAAAGAGTGACCAGCGCTGAGCAAACCCCAGCTCAGACATGCAGCCAGGATGTCCGCAGGGCTTAGTTCAGAACTCAGAAGACTTTCCTATAAGGAGCCAGATGGTAACTCTCTTAGGCTTTGTGGGTCAAGAAGTGAACTTGCGAATATGATGTAGGTACTTTTTTTTAATTGGAATATAGTTGATTTACAATGTTGTGTTAGTTTTTGGTGTAGAGCAAAGTGATTCAGTTATACATATATATATGCTCTTTTTCATATTCTTTTCCATTATGGTTTATTACAGGATATTGGACATAGTTCCTTGTGCTATACAGTAGGAACTTTATTGTTGATGTATGTACTTATATAACGAGAGGAAATAAAATGCCACACGTTTTTATTGATGGCTGTTATAATAATTGAGTAACATTCTTGCGATACAAGAATAAAATTTTTGTTTCTAGGGTAACATTTTGCTTAACTGGGTTTAAAGTTGGTGATTCCTTTCACCAGTTCAGTTGCAATATGCGTGTAGATAAGCCATTCTCAGCTCACGGTCAGTAGGGAAACAGGCAGCGGCTGGATTTGGACTTTGGGCTGCTGTATGGGTTTCCTGTGTCTGCTGTAAACATTTGCCACAATCTTAATGGCTTCAAACAACACAATTTATTATCATTCGGTTCTAGAGGTCAGAAAGCCAAAAATGGGTCTCACTGAACAAAAATCAAAGTGTGGGCAAGGCTGTGTCCTTCTGGAGGCTCCAGGGAAGAATCCCTTCCCTAGCCTCCTCCAGCTTCTAGAGGCTCCTACATTCCTTGCTTGGGTCCCCACCCAGGAGTCACCTCACTTCTACCTCTGCTTCCATCATCATGTAACCTTGGGCTTCCCTCTTTCCCTTGTTAAGATCCTGTAATGATATCGCCCCCACCCTCCACCCCGCAATCACCCAAGATCATCTCCCATCTCAAGGCCCTTCATCACATCTGTGAAGTCCCTTCTGCTGCATAAGGTCTCATATTTACAAGTTGTGGAGTGTAGGACCTGCCCATCTTTGGTAAGGCCCCTATTCTTCCCGCCACTCTGAAGCTTGCAGACCCCTGTTTTGTTCACTGATGCTCATGTAAATGATGCATGAAGGTAAAATGACAGTTGTGGTTCAAATGAGAAATCTGAGGCCCTCCGTTACTTGTATAAAGGCTCAGAGCTGGTGAAATAGAGACCCTGAATTCAGCCTGGGTTCCCACTCCCCGAGAGTGCATTGCCATCTGAGCCGTTATTGAAATTCTACGTGGGAAGGGCAGGGTCCGCCCCTCTCCTGCAGTGCCTGGTACACAGCTGCTGAGAAGGAGGTTTCCAGAATATACTCTCAGAGCAACTCAATGTAGCGATTGTTTAATATGCCCCAGTTTAACTGGAGAATCAATTTTCACCCTGATGTTTTGACATGAGAATATGCAAATTGTAGAGGTCATGGTGATTCTGTGGAGGCCTGTTAACTAAGCCAGCAAACCCCACCAGCACCAAGGCTGGCCCGATCCACCAGGACCCACCCACCAACTCCAGGGGTCACGTGACTGAGAGGTCCGAGAGCCATCCAAACTCTGACCGCTCTGTTGCTTTCCACCATCCTCTACTCGATAATTTTCTCTTTAAAGTTCTTGTAGGTATCGTACGTTGTGTGCCTTCCTCCAGCCAGAAGGTGACTGGGTGAGCAAGAAGCTGGTCTTTCTGGTTCCCTACGGTCTCCTGCTCCTAGACCAGTGCCTGGCACATAGTACATGCTCAATAAATGTTTGTGAAAGGGAAGAAAGAAAGAGAGAAATGGAGGGAGAGAGAAGAGAGGAAGGAAGGGAGGAAGGGAGGAATTGAGGGAGAGAGGGAGGGAGGGAGGAAAGAAGAAAGGAGAAAGAAAGAAAGAAAGAAAGAAAGAAAGAAAGAAAGAAAGAAAGAAAGAAAGAAAGAAAGAAAGAAAGAGAAAGAAAGATAAAGAAAGAAAGAAAGGAAGAAAGAAAGGGAGGAAGGAAGGAAGGGAGGGAAGGAAGGAAGGGAGAAAGAAAGAGGGAGGATGGGAGGGAGGAAAGAAGAAAGGAAAAGAAAGACAAAAAAGAAAGAAAGAGAAAGAAAGGAAGAAAAGGAAGGAAGGAAGAAAGAAAGAGGGAGGAAGGGAGGGAGGAGGGAGGGAGGGAGAAAAGAATATATAAGGAAACCGCTTCTTCAAAATTAATCTTGACTAGAGATATAGAAACACCCTCCCGGGCCTGATGCAGTACGAATGTCCTGGGAGAGGTGAGGTAGTACTTTAAAAGGTCCTCAGTCTCACCTGAATGTGTAAGCTCTAGAACCTTCCCAGATTAAGTAAGAGGACATGGGAGGTGGAGAGAATCATAAGACCAGAGGGCCCTCCTTGGTGTTGCTGAGGTCTGGCCCTGCCCTCGGGTCTACTCTTTGCTCCCTGCACCCTGCTCCACTGTGCTCCATGGGATTCAGGGAGAAAAGCCACTGGAAGGAAGTTAGGCAGGTGCCATGGTGGCCACCACATGCAGAGCAGACGACAGGCACAGAAGTAGTCAATCTGCATTAGCCTCCTGTTAGTAATACCCCCAGTTTTGCATCTGAGTAAACAGAGGCACCGAGAAGTTAAGAAAATTTGTCTGAGGTTAAAATATCCACAGGAAGCTTATTTGTCGGTTCACAAAGTGGTTCTCAGCACCTGGTGGCCCCCTCTGCCTGGTCGAGAAGCTCACTGTCCATGATGGGTTCCCCTGGATGTCTGTTTATCATCTTTATGCTTTTTGTGATATGCTTATGCCACCTGTACTATCATTCACTTAATATGTTTTATTCACTCACCATTCTTTTAGGAGCAATTTGGGTACTATTGCCATATATGGAAAACTGTTATCATTTGACATAAATGGAATATAACCATAAAAATAAATGCAATGAAAACAGACACCTAAATTTTTAAAAATACATCTCTGTGTGTATGCCCATGTGCAGAAATCACAGGTACATTTGAAAGCAAAATTTCTGACCTGTAAATAACAAAGAAGTTGTAATAATAATACTACCAGCTATGAAGTCTATGTACAAAACAAGGTTTAGAAGTGTAAAATGTAAAAACCAAAATCAAGCCACACCTTTCCTGGAAATAGACTTAAGGCTTCCCTTCCTTCTCCAAACCCTGGGATTGGGAATAATTTTTTATGCAAATCCCAGTCTAGAAAATAGGTTTCCATCCATGTCTCCACTTTCAGACACAAGACACTGTCAGCAAAGACATCAACTACACATAGAAAACATTTATGACTATAAAGTGAACTACTTACAGCTTGTACTTAAGATGCAAAAAGTGCCCATTTCCCAGCTCAGTGACCCTTTTTATGAGCTGCCGTGAGCTGTGCATGCCCTCTCATCAGTCCCTGCAAATATGCAGATGCACAAAATGGGTTGGTCCACTTCATTTTCTTACATCTCTGCCATACTTCAGAAGCCCATAAAAGTCAAGCCAAAATGGCCTGAAAGAGAAATCTGAATCCCATCCTGATGAGGACATAAATCCAACACCTGCTTCGATGGATGCTGGTATCTGTTCCCATTTCAAGCAGATAATCTGCAGATCTGGGAAGCCAAGAGGGTCCTGTCCGACGTATTTACCATGTTCAAGTTCATTTGGGTGAAGTTTGCTCCTCTCTGAAATATCCTTAGTCCCATTTGAAGACGGGGCTGTTAGCAAAGAGAAAACCGGTGACTGGAGGGATCAGCTGGACATATAGAAATCAATATTATTATTAAATAAAAATCTATAATGTAGAAACTTATTAAATAAAACTCTATAATGATCGAGAATTGCATGCCTAAGACATGCTGAAAAGGAGATGCTTTGTACATATTTCTTCTGGTGCAGAGTCAAAATGTACCACCTAAGGAAACAAAGTGATTAGGATTCTGCAATAGCAAAAGGACCTCTGTGTCATGTATTGGAATCTATAACACTGTGGCATGTTTTCAAATTCAGCCTTATAAAGGGCCCCTCCCTCTGTACACCTATCATTCCCTAAATTCCTCCAAACCTCCTAAGAGTTGAAATATCCCAGCTGCCATCTTTCTGGAATGAGGATGAAATGGTCATGCCAGATTCAGTGGTCCGAAGCCAATTCTAATGCATCAGCTTAATTAGGAAAGTGCTGATATATTTGTTCCCTCATCACATTATCTACTGGCAGCTTCCTTCAAGGCATCACTGATTCTGTAAAATATTGTGTCCTGCATTGCCCACAGACACCTTTCTGCCATCTGGATCAAGGGAGAGTTGCGTTCAGCCAGCCAAGCATGGTGTCTAATACAGATAATGTCTGCACATCTCCAGCTACCTGGGGGGTGGAAATGAAGACTTCATCACACTGGAAACACAGCTCTGCAACGATGGTGAGTAAACACCTGAGCCAGTGATGAAGGTTTCCACCTATGAAGGAAGCAGTTGACACAAGCTCAACAGTGAGAATCCAGTGAGGGTCAAATTCATTCATTCACCCAGATTGTTTTGAGCGCCAGTCTATGTCACTCACTACTAAAGAGGAGCAAAATATAGTATTAAGGTGGGGATACGTATTATTATAAGATTAATACAAGCATTTATTAACAGCTATGTGCTAGCTGCTTTACTAAGCACTTTGCATGCATCACTGAATCCTCAAAGTAACTCCAAGCAGTGGTACTATTACTTTGTCTGCTTATTGATGAGAAAACAGAGGCACAGAGAAATTAAGTAACTCTCCCAAAGTCTTAAACAATGAGTGGCAGAATCAAAATGAGGATCCAGGCATCCTGACCTCCAGAGCCACACTCAGTGCAGATCACGTCCTGATGAGTAAGGCAAGGACCCTGTCTTCAAGCCACCCCCACCCAAAACTGGAAGAGGAGACAGATACAAAGACGTTGGTGAAAGCTATTATAATGTGACTCTTACTTCTGGTGAATAAAATAAGAGACGGGATTGAACCCTCTGCTGAAGCTAACACGAATTGGACAAAAGATGCAGCACACTGGTTTCTAAGACACTGCTGACAGTGTCTTAAAAACCAGACAATGAAGGATCCTGGTCCCAGAGAGATGGGAAATGAATAAGGTGAGCCCTGTGATTGTCTAAGCTCTATGTGTGTCCTGGAGCCTGGCAGACTCCCTGGATGAAGAGACAGAGTTGAGAATCCATGGAGACAAAGGCAGCCAAAGTTTGCAAGACAGAGTTCCAGAGAGGAGAGAGGTGCAGAGGGAGAACCCCAGGGATCTGAAGAAGCCCCTTGAGCATTCAGCCACGTACTAATCAGCGCACAGGTATAAGGAAACTACCCAAGGCCAGGGATTAAGATGACCCCAGAAGATTAGAGCAAACTGTGTGCATTGCTCACACAGGGCCAAGTACAGAGCCTGTTCCCACCAGCAAGGAAATTTCCAGACTCAAGGAGCATTGGGTAGACTATTTAGAAAATTTTGCCTTCATAATGGGGAATTATTAACCCTAGTATAAGGACTGCTTTGGTCCCACCAAACAAATCTTAACAGCAAGATCCTAAACCATCAAACTCTTTCCAAAGAATTAACTGCACCGCAGAACAAAGCTCAATAATGTTTGTAGGAAAACAAAAACATTCAGCAGCCAACAAAACCAAAGCCACAATGTCCAACATTCAATCAAAGCAAAAAAAAAAAAAGAAGAAGAAAAACACAACTATGATGAGGATAAAATCGATCAATTGATCACACTGGCACTGTCACAAATGTTCATATTGGCAGATGTGGCCATTTAAAAAGCTACTATAACTGTATGAGGGTAGAGGTGGGAGATGGAAGAGTAGAAAAATTATTTAAAGAGATGATGGCTAAAAATTTTCCAAACTCAAGGAAAACTATAGACCCACAGATCCAAGAAACTCAATAAGCCCCAAGCACGTGCAACAGAAGCCTCATCAAGACACATCACAATCAAAGTGCTCAAAACCAGGGATAAAGAGAAAAGTCTTAAAAACAGCCAGAGAAAAAGGATACCTTACGTACAGGAAAATAAAATCTGGTTGACTGCCAATTACTCATCAGAAACAATGCAAGTGAGAAGACAGAGGAGCAACGTCTTTAAAGTACTTAGACAGAAACTCTGACAACCTAGAATTCTATACCCAGAAAAAATATCTTCCAAAATTGGTAAAGATCTTCCCAGATGTACAAAATCTGAAAAAATCCATCACCAGCAGAGCTGCACTGTAGGAAATGTTTAAGGATCTCCTTAAGGAAGAAGGAAAATGATTCCGGATGGAAATCTAGATCTAAATAAAGGAATTAACTGTCCTGGAAATGATAACTACAGGGGTAAATATGCAAAATTATCTTCTTATTATTTAAATCTCCTTGCAATATAATTGACTGTTTAAACAAAAATAATAACATTGTATTGTGGGGTTTATAACATATGTAAATGTGAACTGTATGACAACTACAGCATAAAGGGCAGGAATGGAGATGTGGAGGTATAATATTGTAAGGTCTTTATACTATACAGGGAGTGCTATTATAGGACTTGTAGGCAGGCTGTGATGTTAGAAGTATACACTATAAAGCCCGAAGAAACCATTAAAAAAACAAAACAAAAAATTGAAGCGAGTAATCCAACAAAGTAGATTAAAAGAAGTCATAACAAGTACCTGATTAATTCATAGAAAAGCAGTTAACGTAGAAAAAAAGGAATAAAAGGGTAAATGGCACAAATAGCAACATGACAACTTAAAACCTAAACATATAAACAATCATTAAGTAAATGATCAAAATACACCCAATTAAAGTCAGAGATTGGTAGATTGAATTAAAAAGAATAATCCAGGGCTTCCCTGGTGGCGCCGTGGTTGAGAGTCCGCCTGCCGATGCAGGGGACACGGGTTCGTGCCCTGGTCTGGGAAGATCCCACATGCTGCGGAGCGGCTGGGCCCGTGAGCCATGGCCGCTGAGCCTGCATGTCCGGAGCCTGTGCTCCGCAACGGGAGAGGCCACAGCAGTGAGAGGCCCGCGTACCGCAAAAAAAAAAAAAGAATGATCCAACTCTATGCTGCCTACAAGAAATGCATTTTACATTTTTTTTTTTTTTTTTAACGGTATGCGGGCCTTTCACTGTTGTGGCGTCTCCCGTTGTGGAGCACAGGCTCCGGACGCGCAGGCTCAGCAGCCATGGCTCACGGGCCTAGCCGCTCCGTGGCATGTGGGATCCTCCCGGACCGGGGCACGAACCCGTGTCCCCTGCATCGGCAGGCGGACTCTCAGCCACTGCGCCACCAGGGAAGCCCCAAGAAATGCATTTTAATATAAAGACAAATAGCTTAAAGGATGGAGAAAATGATATGCCATGCTAACACTAATGAAAATAAAGCCGGAGTGGTTATATTAATATTAGAAAACATTTATTTCAGAGTAAAGAATATGAGCAGGTATAAAGAAGGTAATTTCGTCATGATAAAGAGGTAATTCATCAAGAGAACAAAACAATTCCAAATGCTTAATAATATACATAATAATAACTGAGTTCAAAATCCATTAGACAAAACTCATAGATCTGCAAGGAGAAATTCACAAATCCACATTTATGGTCAGAGATGTCACTATCCCTCTGTCAATATAATTGATAGAAATAATAGATAGAAAAACAGAAAGGATGTAGATGATTTGAATAGTACTGTCACCCAACTTGACCTAACTGACATTTATAAAATACTCCACCCAAAACAGCAGAAACTCATCTTTTGCAAGTATACAAGGGGCATGTGGCAAGAGATTAACAATTCTATGAGCCATAAAACAAGTATTAACAAATCTAAAAGGATTTAAGACATCCAATGTATGTCCTCTCACCAAAATAGAATTAAATTATAAACAAATAACAGATATATCACATAGAATTCCCAAGTGTTTGCAAACTAAATAACACACTTCTAAGTAATCCATTGGTTAAGGAAGAAATAAAAAAGGTGAATTAGAAAGTATTTTGAATGGAAGGGATGTAAAATCATTACATATGAAATTTGAGAGATTCTGCTAAATAGTACTTAAGGGGAATTTTAGAGCACTAAACACCTATATTAGAAAAGAAGTCGCAAGCTGATGACTTTCCCAATTTAAGAAATAAATGGATGGTGGTGTCTGCACCTGAAATCAAGAACACAGAAAGAGGAAGGGGTTTAGGAATGAGACCCACTGAATTACTCATAGGGCATCTAGGTGGTTATAGGTATTCAATGGTATATGATTCTCAAACCAGGGATAAGTGCAATCTGGATGCATACATTTGGAATCATCAGATGTAGGAGGCAATTGAACCACAAGTGTAAATGGAATCACCCATGGAGACTATGTAGTGTGAAAAGAGTAAGTAACCAAAGGCTGAGCCGCAGGGCACAACAAAATTTGAGAGTTGGAAGGAAAATCAGAATATGATCAATTGGACAAAGAAGGAAGAATCAGAGAGCAGGGGGACAGAAGGAGGGCATAGAGAGGTTTTCCAGAAAGACTGATGGTGTCAAATGCAGCAGAAAGACCCGTGGAGGGAAAGATCACAAGATCCACTTCACCTGGTTTTAAGAATCTCTTTTCAACCTCATCAAGAGTGCTTCAGGAGAGAACTGAGAAGTGGAAGTCAGCCTCAGTCGTTAATGGGAAGCCAGGAAGTTGAACTAGTAAACGGAGCATTCTTTTGAGAAGTTTAGATCAACAGTGGGGAGAGAAATTGTTAACTCGAGTAGAAAATGTGAGCAAAGGAAGGTTTCCAAAATGGGAAAAGCTTGAGTGTGTCTATAGGGAAAGTGACAGAAGACGCTCAAGAGGCAGAGGTTGAGGATAAGGGAGGATGAGTGAATGATGAGTAACATTCCAGGAAAAAATAATATTGTACCGGCTGTAGAGCGAAGAGCTTAGTTGGATCAGTGGGCTTTGGCCAGGAAGTTCCACATGTTGTCCTTTGAGATGGAAGAATACAAATGATGCAGGGATTTCGGGCTGTGGGAAATTCTCAACCCTTAACCCTAAATTCTGTCTTGTAACAAAACTGTGAATGGGGAAACTACAAAACTAAATTTTAAGATATGTGCTATCAAAGGAAATTGACTACAATAGCCCCCCCTTATCTGTGGGGGATAGATCCCAAGACACTGAGTGGATGCCTGAAACCATGGATAGTCCCAAACCCTATATATACTATGTTATTTCCTATACATACAACCCTATGATCAAGTTTAATTTATAAATTCGGCACAGTAAGAGATTGACAATAACTAATAATAAAATAAAACAATTACAACAATATACTGTAATCAAAGGTATGTAGATGTGGTCTCTCTCTCAAAATGTCATATCATACTGTACTTACCTTTTCCTTCTTGTGATGAGGTGAGATTCACATCCCAGTTGGGACAGAGAGGGACAGTATGAGATTTCCTCACACTACTCAAAATGGCATAAAATTTAAAACTTACAAATTGTTTACTTCTGATATTTCCCTTCTAATATTCTCAGACCCTCAGTTGACCACATCTGGTCACTGAAACCACAGAAAGCGAACTGCAGATAACAGGGAACTACTGTATACAGAAAACAGTTCTCGGCTGTGACCTTGAATGATTTTACATTTATAAAATGTCTTTTGTAAATATCTTTACGTTTGGATTAGTTTAGAGTGCCTGATTCATGGTAAACCCCATACTGTTATGTAATTCAATATAAAAATTGATGTCTGTTTCCAGAGTATGCACCATTTGGAAGAGCAGGTGGGGTACCAAGGAATTGTGTCGGTTGATAGAGGTAAATCAAGTTGGCATTAATCGTTCACTATGAAGGCTGCAAAGAGCAGATAAACTTAAAAGAAATTTGTATATTCACCCATAATCAAAAGAATAGACGTAAAACCCATAGTAAGACACTCTTGTGTTTTCTAACTGGCAAAGATTCAATAAAGATAATTTGTAGTATAGCAGATAATAGATAGAAATAATAAAAACTGCTTGGGTCTAAATTTTGTCTCCACTTCTTAGAAATGTGTACATAATTCTCCAAATCTCAGTTTCCTTATGTGTAAAGTGAGAATACTAATAGTGTCTTCTTCATCCAGGGATGAGATAATAGCAATACATGCAAGGATCTAGCTCACAGTAAGCCTACAATGAAAGCTAGCTGTGGTTATGTGGGCTATGGGGGATTGTAAATCATGCAAGGCACAACCTATGCAAAACACAACTTGGTGATTAAATTTTAGGGCAATAAGGTATTAAGAGGTTTTAAAAAGCAATTCCACATATAGGTATCTATCCTAAAGAAGTGATGAAAAACATTACTCAACAAAGAAATCATGTCTTCCATCTAATCTGCTATTTCTCTAGTGATTATCACAGAACCAAGTTCAGAGTAAATATATAGTTGAATGCATAAACAAAGACTTATGTAGGAAGATGTCTATGGTGGTATTATTTATAAGGGAAACCTGACAAATGGCTTCATAAATTAAGGCAATCTGCATGATGGAATATTATGTAACCATTAAAAAGACATTCTGAAGAATATTTAATACAAGTGCAAGTTATTCACAGTACAATATTAAGTATTAATAATAAAAAGCAAGAACTAGAATGCAGAATTACACATGCAGTATCATCCAATTTTTTTTTTTTTTTTGCAGTACGCGGGCCTCTCACTGTTGTGGCCTCTCCTGTTGCGGAGCACAGGCTCCGTACGCACAGGCTCAGCGGTCATGGCCCACGGGCCCAGCCGCTCCGCAGCATGTGGGATCTTCCCGGACCAGGGCACGAACCCGTGTCCCCTGCATCAGCAGGTGGACTCTCAACCACTGCACCACCAGGGAAGCCCCCATCCAAATTTTGTGACACATATATATGTACATAGGTACATATAGAGCAGAAGGAAAGAAAATATCAGCTAGATTTAACTCTGAGTGGTTGGCTATAGGTAATTTATTTTTGTTCTTTTTTTTTATATAAATTTATTTATTTATTTTTGGCTGTGTTGGGTCCTCGTCTCTGTGCGAGGGCTTTCTCCAGTTGCGGCGAGCGGGGGCCACTCCTCATCGCGGTGCACGGACCTCTCACTATCTCGGCCTCTCTTGTTGCGGAGCACAGGCTCCAGACACGCA
Source organism: Grampus griseus (assembly GCF_964374135.1). Taxonomy (NCBI): domain Eukaryota; kingdom Metazoa; phylum Chordata; class Mammalia; order Artiodactyla; family Delphinidae; genus Grampus; species Grampus griseus. The sequence continues at coordinate 179,795,793 of NC_139017.1, read as the reverse complement.
GGCTCAGCAGTTGTGGCTCATGGGCCCAGTTGCTCCACGGCATGTGGGATCCTCCCAGACCAGGGCCTGAACCCGTGTCCCCTGCATTGGCAGGCAGACTCTCAACCACCGCGCCACCAGGGAAACCCTATTTTTGTTCTTAATATGTGTCTGTGTTTCTAGATTTTCCGCAATGAGTATACATTGCATTTACAATCAGAGGAAAACATTTAAAAACATATAATTGGGAACAATTCATTACGGATAGTTGAAAAGAAATAGTAACCTGCAGTCAATAAAAAGAAACTTCTGAATTGTGCAACAATAACCCATGAATGAGAATGTTTAACTCTTTAGGGTTTAAAAATTGAGTGCACAATTCAAGTACGTGCTTGGAATATGGTGTGAGGAAATAGCAAACCAAACACATTGTGAAGCAGCATCTCAATGTGTGGAGCCATCAGTTAATGTAAAAATGTGTGAGATTTAAGGGGTTCCCATTCAAGATGGCAACATAGGAAGATCCTGATCTCACCTCCTCCCCTGGACACACTGAGTCTACAGATACATATGGAACAATTTCCTCTTTGAAAAACACAAAGCTGGCTAAGTGATGACTACACATGGGGCAAATGAGAAGAAAATCACATTGAAGGAGAGGATGGGACACAATCTCACCATAAATCCCAACACTTCACGGTGACCCAGAAGTGGGAGAAAAACTCCAACCCTAGAGCTTCTCTCTGAGGAGAAAAGTGTTCAAACCCCCAACAGACACCTCAAGTTTTAGGACCTGCCCCTGAGAGACAAGCTCCCAAAACATCCAGCTTAGAAAAACAATGGGGCTCGTGTCCTGAGACCTACAAAATTGTGACGATCTGGAGACAGGTCTTAGGACCCACATGCTCAGACTAACCACATCAGGATCCAGTGCAGAGGCAGCCAATCTCACTCAGACATAAAGAGGCCCACCTGCTTAAATTAAAGCATCTGCATGAGAGGCAGGCATCTAATTTAACATACACATCTAGGAGCCCACTGTACCACTCTCTGGGGACAGTGACTGGCAGGCACCATCTTCACACTTTCCCTTCCCAGAAGGGAGCTTTTACATGAGTCTGGTGCCCCAACCCACTGCCCATGGGATGCTTTTTAAATGCCTGAGTCTGGAGGTCAGGGGAGATTGTGTTCCTGGTCCCTGGGGACTGTAATAATCAGTGTTACCCAGAAAGGAGCTCATACCCCTGTTTGACACCGAATTTTTGTGATTGCCATCAGGGAACACCACTATATTGTCAGACCATGGCAGCCAGTGGGGTTTCTGCACCTAGAACCCACAGGACAATAACTAATGGAAAAAGAATTCTTAAACTGTTACCACCGCCAGGGCACAAAAAGAGGCAACAACCCAGGAACTTGGTCTCTCTGTGAAGGAGGCTTATTAGCTAATCATCATGGCTACAGCCTGAGGGGCAGGCTTCTAATTAAACACACATCTTGGGGCTGACTATAATCCTTCCTGCAGATCTTGGAGGGTGGGTGCTGTCTTCACGCTCTCTCTCTGCCGTGCTCCAGAGCGCCAGTGTCTCCTGGACAGGAGTGCTACATGCTGGGGCTCTGGTTTTTATGTCTGGCGCCCAGTCTTTGCAGCTGTCTCCAAGGGATACCTTCTGGTCTCCTGTCTCTGGTGACCAAGGGGGTGGGCGGTGCTTGCATTCCTGAGTCCCATGGGACTGTGGCAATCAGAGAGACAGTTATTGGCAAGCCGACAACCCCAGGGCACTGTACAGACAGAAGATTGAGGCACACCCCAACCTCCATCTGTCTATGCAGGAGGCCCCTGCTTGTCCTGGAGCTTCAGCCTGAGGAGCAGGCTTCAGGTTTGGCACACACCTAGTGACCTACAAAGCTGCTGTCAATGAACATAGGCTGTAGACATCATCTTGGCACTCTCCCTCTGCAGCTCACTGATATCTACCAGAAAACTGCTTACACACTCCTCAGGAACCCCAATTTTTGCACCTGCCATATAGGGGACCCCACAAGATCCATAGCCCAACGTAGCTTACACTTGCAGTCCCACAAGACTGTATATATTTGCGTACTTGTAAAACCTGCTGCCTGAGTCTGGCTTCCAAACAGCCTGAAATAGGTGCTGAGATCCTCCCCTCAAGGACACTGAAAAGCTTGGCATATCCTCAAACACTGGGAGCTATTAAAAGTATAATAGTCTGCTTGGACATGCACAAAAGTTAGAGAGACAACTAAGAGCTGGAGAAGGATTGAACAACAAGTTTCACCTCCTACTTGAGGCCACTCCTTCAGGACTAAAGAGGTCATTGTCTCATCTACTGTATAAAAACCAAGACAGAGAGTCAAGCAACATGAAGGATCAGAGGAATATGTTCCAAATGAAAGAACATGATAAAGCCTCAGGAAAAAACCTTAATGAAACAGAGATAAGGAATTTACCTGATAAAGAGTTAAAAGTAATTGTCATAAAGACATTCACTGAACTGGGGAGAAGAATGGTGAGAACTTCAACAAAGAGATGCAAAATAGCATGGGTGGACCTAGAGACTATCATTATATTAAGTGAAGTAAGTCAGACAGAGAAAGACAAATATTATATGATATCACTTATATGTGGAATCTGAAAAGTAATACAAATGAATTTACTTGCAAAACAGAAACAGAGACATAGAAAACAAACTTATGGTAACCAAAGGGGAAAGGTGGGGGTGGGATAAGTTAGGAGTATGGGATTAACAGATAGATACTATTATATATAAAATAGATAACAAGGATTTACTGTACACCACAGGGAACTATATTCAATACCTTGTAATAACCTATAATGGAAAAGAAGCTGAATATATATATATATGTGTGTGTGTGTGTATAAAAAATACATTATAATTAAAATATCAAAAGTTAAATACAAGTAGAGAATATTAATAACAGCAAGAGAAAAACAACTAGTTACATACAAGGGAACTCTCATAAGACTATCAGCAGATTTTTCAACAGAAACTTTTCAAGTCAGAAGAGAATGGCATGAAATATTCAAAGTGGTGAAACAAAAATCTTCCAACCAAGAATACTCTATCTGGTGAACTTATAATTCAGAATTGAAAGAGAGATAAAGAATTTTCCAGATAAGCAAAAGCTAAAGGATTTCATCACCACTAAACTGACCTTACAAGAAATACCAAAGGAACTTCTTTAACCTGAATAAAAGGGTGCAAATTAGTAACAAAAAAACATATGAAAGAATAAATCTCATTGGATAGGAAAATATATAGTAAGTATATGGTAAAGGTAGTGAATTAATCACTTGTAAAGCTCGTATGAAGGTTAAAAGACAAAAGTAATAACAATAACTTTGACTACAATAATAAGTTAAGGAACACAAAAGATAAAAAAGTTGTAAAATGTAACATCAAAAACATAAAATGTGTGTTGAGGGGGTAAAAATGTTGAGATTAAGAATGGGATCAACATAAAATAAATGGTTGTTATTGACATAACATAAACTGTTATAGATATAAGTTGTTATATCTCATAGTTATATGGTTATATCTCATAGGTTATATGGTCATATCTCATAGTCAGTCTCATGGTTACCACAAAGCAAAAACCTACAGTAAAAACACAAAATATAAAGAGAAATTAATATAAGTATACCACTAAGAAACTCTTCAAACCACAAAAGAAGAGAACAAAAGAAGAGAACAAAGTGGAACTACAAAACCAGTAATCAGTGAACATAATGGCAAAAAGTACATACTTATTAGTAATTATTTTAAATGTAAATGGACCAAATGTTTCAATCAAAAGACATAGACTGGCTGAATGGATTAAAAACATCTATGTGCTACCTACAAGAGACACACTTTAGATGCAAGGACACACACAGACTGAAAGTGAAGGGATGGAAAAACATATTGCATGCAAATGGAATCCAAAAGAAAGCTAGAGTAGTTATATCAGAAAAAATAGACTTTAAAACACAGACTTTAATAAGAGACAAATATGAGCATTACATAATGATAAAAGGGTCAATCCAACAAGAAAATATAACATTTATAAATATTTATGCACCCAACATAGGAACAGCTAAATATATAAAGCAAACAGTAAACATCTAAAGGGAGAAATAGACAGCAATAGGATAATAGTGGGGGGTCTTAATACCTCACTTACATCAATGGATAGGTCATCCAGACAGAAAAGCAATTAGGAAAAAACAGCCTTAAATAACATGCTAGACCAGAACAAAAACATCAGAATTCGCACTCTTTTCAAGTGCACATGGAACATTTTCCAGGATAGATCATATGTTAGGCCACAAAACAAGTCTTGATAAATTTAAGAGGACTGAAATCTTATCTAGCATCTTTTCCACATGCAATAATATGAAACTAGAAATTAATTACATGAATAAAACTGGGAAACTTACAAATATGTTGAGATTAAACAACACGTTACTGAACAATCAATAAGTCAAAGAAGAAATCAAAAGAGAAATCAAAAATTACCTTGAGACAAATGAAAATGGAAATATAACATCAAAGTTTGTGGGATGTAGGAAAAGCAGTTCTAAAAGGGAAGTTTATAGCAATAAATGCCTACCTCAACAAACAAGACAGGTCTCAAATAAGAAAAAAAGTCTAACTTTACCCCTCAAGGAACTAGAAACAGAAGAAAAAATGAAGCCTAAAGTAGGAGGATGGAAATAACAAAGATTAAAACAGAAAAAAAGTGAAATAAAGGCTAAAAGACAATTGAGAAGATCAATAAAACTAAGACCTAGTTCTTTGAAATGATAAACAAAATTGGCAAAACTTTAGCCAGACTCACCAAGAAAAGAGAGAGAACTCAAATAAATAAAATGAGAAATGAAAGATGAAATGTTACAACTGATACCACAGAAACACAAAGAATCATAAGATACTATTGTGAACTATTATACACCAACAAATTGGACAACCTGGAATAAATGGGTAAATTCCTAATAACATACAACCTACCAAGACTGAATTATGATGGAATAGAAAACCTGAACAGATTGATTACTAGTACAGAAATTGAATCCATAATCAAAAACCTCCCAGCATACAAAAGTCCAGGACCAGATGGCTTCACTGGTGAATTCTATCAAACATTCAAGAGGGAATTAATATCAATCCCTCTCAAATTTTTACAAAAATAGAAGAGAAGGGAGCTCTCCCAAATTCATTTTATGAGGCCAGCATAACACTGACACCAAAAGGATGCCACAAGAAAAGAAAATTACAGACTAGCATTCCTGATGAAAATAGACACAAAAATTCTCAACAAAATATTAGCAAACTCAATTCATAAATATGTTAAAAGGATCATACACCATGATCAAGTGGGATTTAGTCCAGGGATGCGAGGATGTTTCAACGTCCACAAATCAGTCAATGTGATAATCCACATTAACAAAATGATAGATAAAAATCATATTATCATGTCAATAGATGCAGAAAAAGCATCTGACAATATTTAACATCCATTTATCATTAAAAACTCTCAACAAAGTAGGTATAGAGGGAATGTCCCTCAGCATAATAAAGGCCACATATGGTAAGCCCACAGCTAACATACTCAATGGTAAAAAGCTGAAAGCATTCCCTCTAAGATCAGGAACAAGACAAGAATGCCCACTCTTGTCACTTGTATTAAACTTAGTATTGGAAGGCCTAGCTAGAGCAATTAGGCAAGAAAAAAGAAATAAAAGCTTCTAAATTGGAAAGGAAGAAACAAAACTCTCACTATTTGTGGGTGACATGATATTATATATAGAAAACCCTAAAGACTCCATCAAAAATTGTTAGAACTAATAAACAAATTTAATAAAGTTGCAGAATACAAAATCAATACACAGAAATCTGTTGTATTTCTATATACCAATAATGAACTATGAGAAAGAAAACAATCCCATTGCTATGCTGCTGCTTCCCACTAGCTATCTATTTTATGTTTGGTAGTGTATATATGTCCATGCCACTCTCTCACTTTGTCACAGCTTACCTTTCTCCCTCCCCACATAGCACAGGGAGATCAGCTCGGTGCTTTGTGACCACCTGGATGGGTGGGATAGGGAGGGTGGGAGGGCAGGAGACACAAGAGAGAGGAGATATGGGAACATATGTATATATATAACTGATTCACTTTGTTATAAAGCAGACACTAACACACCATTGTAAAGGAATTATACTCCAATAAAGATGTAAAAAAAAAAAAAGAAAAGAAAAGAAAACAATCCCATTTACAATTGCATTAAAAAGAATAAAATACCTAGGAATAAACTTAACCAAGGAGATGAAAGAACTGTATATTGAAAAGTACAAGACATTGATGAAAGAAACTGAAGAATATACAAATCAATGAAAAGATACTCTGTGATCATGGGATGGAAGAATCAATATTTTTAAAATTTCCATACTACAAAAGCAATTTACATATTCAATGAAATTCCTATCAAAATTTCAATTGCATTTTCTAAGAAAATAGGACAAAGAATCCTACAATTTTCATGGAACTACAAAAAAACCTGAATAGCTAAATCAATCTTGAGAAAGAAGAATATAGCTGGAGGCCTCATGCTCCTTGATTTTAAACTTACTGCAAATCTATAGTAACTAAAACAGTATGGTATTGGCATAAAAACAGACACATAGATCAATAGAACAGAATAGAGAGCCCAGAAATAAACCTACACATATATGGTCAGTTAATTAATGACAAAGGAGCCAAGAATATGTAATACACAAAGAACAGTCTCATCAATAAGTGGTGTGAGAAACTGGACAGCCATGTGCAAAATAATGAAATTCAACTACTATCTTACACCATACCCCAAAATTAACTCAAAATGAATTAAAGTCTTGAACTTAAGCCCTAAAACCAGAAAACTCATGTAATAAAACATAGGTAGTAAGATCCTTGACATAGGTCTTGGTGATAATATTTTTAATCTGACACCAAAAGCAAAAGCAACAAACCCAAAAATAAACAGGTGGAACTACATCATACTAAACAGTTTCTGCACAGCAAAGGAAGCTATCAACGAAATGAAAAGGCAACATATTGAATGGGAGAAAATATTTGCAAACCATACATCTGATAAGGGAAAAATATGTAAAATATATAAAGAATTCACACAACTCAATAGCAAAAAAAATTTTTTTTTTAAATGAGACGATCTAAATAGACAATTTTCCAAAGAAGAGATACAGATGACCAACAAATACATGGAAAGATGCTCAATGTCATTAATCACCAGAGAAATGCAAATCAAAACCACAATGAGATACTACCTCACACCTGTTAGAATGGCAGCAGCATAGCACAGGGAGATCGGCTCGGTGCTTTGCGATGACCTAGAGGGATGGGATAGGGAGGATAGGAGGGAGGCTCAAGAGGGAGGGATATGGGAACATATGTATGCATATGGCTGATTCACTTTGTTGTGCAACAGAAACTAACACAGTATTGTGAAGCAATTATACTCCAATAAAGATCTATAAAAAAAAACAGAAGAAATATCTGCTTCATAAGAAAAAAAAAAAGAAGACAAGCAGTAACAAGTGTTTGGGAGGATGTAGAGAAAAGAGGACACTTGTGTACTGTTTCTGGGATTGTAAATTGGTGCAGCCACTATGGAAAACAGCATGGAGGTTCCTCAGAAAATTAAAATTAAAACTACCATATGATCCAGCAGTTCCATGTCTGGGTATTTATCCAGAAAATGAAAATATTAACTTGAAAGATGTAAGCATCCCCACATTCATTGCAGCATTGTATATGATGGACGATATGTAGAAGCAACCTAAGTGTCCACTGATGGATGAATGGATACAGAAATTGTGGCATCACAGTTGACCCTTGAATAACACGAGTGTTGGGTTGTGCCAATCTCTGTGCAGTCAAAACTCAGAGTATAACTTCACAATTGGCCTTTCGTATCTGCAGTTCTGCATCTGTGGATTCAACCAGCCAAGGATCATGTAGTACTGTAATACATATTTAGTGAAAGAAATCTGCATATAAGTGGACCTGCACAGCTCAAATTCATGTTGTTCGAGGGTCAAGTACAATGGACTATTATTCAGCCATAAAAAAGAATAAAATCTTGCCATTTGCGACAACATGGATGACCTCCAGGGCATTACACTAAGTGAAATAAGTCAGACTGTAGACAACAAACACCATATGATCTCTCATATATGGAATCTTTTTAAAAAGAGGGGGGAAAAGCCCATGGATACAGAGAACAGACTGGTGATTGCCAGAGGTGGGCGGTGGGAGAAATGGGTGAAGGGGGTCAAAAGGTAAAAATAAATAATAAATAAATAAATAAAGTGCATTACTGAAAAAAAAAGTAATTTTTTAAAGTACTGTAATGCATAAGCCCATAGAGTCTTGTTCAGTGCAGCTAAATACTGTGCACAGATTATTACCTCATAAATTATAGTCTTATACCAACATTGAGTATTAGACTTTATTCTAACCTTGTCTATGTCTTTTTGTTCAAAAAAATTTCACAAATATACAAACACATACTTTCAGCAATTTTATAAAGACAGTAATGCTGCAGAAACTAAAATATACCGACTCTTGAATACAATGCATTTTCTTAAATAACAATAACAGTCAGCTTTAAAAACGACTCACCCTGAACTTTACATCACCATCATTGAAACTAGGGAGAATTTAAACTCATTGAAAAGACTATCAATTATAGAGAAGAAATCAATTTTAAATAACAATGTATGATTCTGATAAGTTTATCTTTAAAAAATAGAATGTTGCGTTAAATAATTTTGTAGGAATCAACTGATATGTGATTCAATAGTAGAACCCAGATGCTCATTTTAACCTCTATGTAAACCTTGTTTAAAGAAATCATAAGCCAAACTGCAATGTACTATTATGTACTGTTTCCCTTGTTTAAAAATATATTTTTTTAAGTATGGAGAAGAAGAATATATAGTAAACAAATTATGCTTCTTGTGTTCTGGTATCTTCCCAGATTGCTTATCAAAAGGGAAATATATATTTGCACAATTACCTCATACGTAAATCTAAAATCTATTAAAATATGTACCAGGCAATAATAGATTAATATACTGAGATGTTAGGTAAATTGATAAATGTCGATGGAAGTTGCTTTTTGGAACAAACTACTTTTATAAAAGTGAGATTTTGTTTTCTTATTCTCAGTAAAAAAGGACAATAGCTCATACTCTAAGTCCATTTTTTCTCCAGTGGAAGTATCTTTTGAATTTAGAAAACTTTTCCTTAAAAAAAAAAAAAGATGCTAACAAAAAGACAAATTGCACTTCTACTCTTGCCAATTCTTCTGTCATCAATATGTGATGAGGATTCTATGTCCCAGTTACGTTGGGTGCAGTGGTCAATGGGTCTGACCAGTTTGGTCTAAAGTACACATTTTCTGTTCTTCTTTTGAACCCAATACTAATTTGTATGTACTGCTCTCATAGCTTTGATCAAACTCCTCCTTATCTTATATGATGACTAGAATCTAAGCTCATGATATTTCCCACCAGTCCTATGTTCCATTGGTTTATCTAAAAAATATATATTTGGCAGGTCTAGATCACTGTGTGTAAGGTACAAGGTTGGAACTCCAAGACTAAAATACCATTAAAAATTTTTAAGAAGCCAGGAGACTGGGTAAGGTCAGCAAGGGGATGAATGGCTGAGGTTAAAAGTGGTCCAAGAACTGGGTCAAAACTAATGTTGAGAGGTTTGGGAGAAAAATACAAATCAGCAATGGAGGCAGAAAAGGAAAGACCAGTGAAGAAAAAAAAAATGAAAAAACAAATCATAAAAGGAATAGAATTTACTGAACTGGAAACTAAGTAATGGAAGCATTTCAAGCAGAAGGGACTGACTTTGTCAAATGTGACCAATACAGTAAAGATTGTGGAACCTTGTGCAGTGATGGAATTGTTCTAAAATGAGATAGTGATGGTTACGAAACTCTGCATGTTCGCAGAAAAATCAACACATATCTTTAAATGAGTGACTTTATGACAGTAAATTATACATCAAGAAAACCATTTCAAAATAAAAAGGAATTTAGCATATATCTACCCATCATTTCTACCTCCAGGTACTCCCCACCCAGGGTAAATGAAAATACATGCTTATAAGAAAGACAGGTGAGTTAATATCCACAATATCTTTGTTCATAATACCTCACACTTGAACTAACCCAAATGTACGTTATTAAGTGAATGGATAAGTGTTCTGTGATGTGTTCATACGAGGTTACATTACTCAGTTTTAAAAAGAAAATAAACTGCTTATTCAAAAAAAAATATCTCAAAAACATTACTTTGAGCAAAAGAGACAAGCATCAAAGTGTACATTGTGATTTATTTCATTTTTATGAAGTTCTGCCACTCCGAAAATCAGAAAAAGTGAGACTTTATTCCTAAGAACTGCTCCCGTGAATCATTTGTTGTACACCGAACTTCTTGTATGAATTGGGGAGTTTGCAACCTAATTTTAATTTCTAATGTGCCTGCTGCTTATCCTCCGTTATTTTCTCTCTTTAAAATTCATTAGTACAGATGAAGGACTCAGCTTATATTTTATGTACCTAGTTCTATATTATTTTTGTGCATTCTTAACTGGCATCTGGAGTTTAGTCTCCCTCTTAATGACAGAGCTGTGCAAGATGTTAGACCAGCTTATTACAAGGAAGATGGGAGACGGACTGTGAATATTAAATGTGAAGATTTATCTACAGTCTGCTCAACAGTCAGGAAGAAGGATGTCTTTTACCTTGGACCAGATGCTGCTCGTGGAAAGGATCTCCACCAGTTAGCATTTTGGTTCATTAATCCCAAACCAGACTGAGTCCTGGAAGATCTGGGGACAGCTTGTGTCCGATAACTGGTTCTCACATTTATCTTTCTGAACAATATGATTGAATTGGGCTGCCACAGAAGGCTCTCTGAGATACACGAGCACACTCATGTCTCTCCAAGTTCCAAATTGGCACCATATTCATGAAGTCCCAAAGCCTTGGGTTCAGGTGAGGGCCCTGCAAATAATTCCAGTGCGTTCAAAGCACCTGTCTCTTTAGTCAACAAGTCTCTTGAATGCCAGGAGCCTATTGGATGTGCTGCTTTTCAGAAATTGGAGGCAGGGTGCCAAAGAGAGACTAACATCTACTAGGTCCACCTCCCCCCAAACACTGGCCCTCCCCCTGCATGCCCTCCCGCACACTCTGACACACACACTAGTGTTCACTTGGAGAGTACTCATGGCCGACTGGTCTGCAAGGGGATCATGGATGGTGCTGGCATAATTTCCCATCCACTGCTTTTGGTGTCTTTTGAGGACTTGTCAATCACAGAGCCCCATCACCTCCCTCTGCATCACAGAAGTGGGCGAGTAACCCAGGCTGGCCAATGCAAATATTCCACTCCCTCAACCACAATGATGGAGTCAAGGATGATGATGTGACATCAGCAGGTCCAATTAGAGACTCCCATGTCGTTGAAACTTTGAAAAGAGTTTTCCTCCTCCATTGGCTGGGAGCTAGAGAAATAGAGTCTAGGAATGATGGAGAGTTAGGGCATGGACGTTGGGGGCAGACCACCTGGGGTCCAGTGGTGCTTCTGTGTTCCTCAGTTGCCTCACCAGGGAAGTGGGGCAGATAACTGCACCCTCCATTATAGGAGCACCCTGAAGAAGATATAAGTGACCTAGTCAGTAATACTTAATAAGCATCTGCTATGGGTAGGCACTGCCCAACCCTTAGCTCATAATATTGCCTGAGTATCCTGCAGAGAGCTACCAGGGAATCTGGTTGAACAGAGACAAACAGAGCTGACAGATGAAAGCTATATGTAATGCACATCTTTGGATCTCCTGGATCCAACATGCCTTGAGGTCTGTCTACCCCTGCCTCTCCCAAGTATGTGAGTTAAAATCCGCCCCCCCCCGCCTTTACTTAAGTCAGTTTGAGATGACTGTTTATTACTTGCAACAAGTTCTGATCACCATAAAGTCATACATAACCCAATCTTATGAAAACCAAAAATGTCTTTGTTTCAACTTATAAATTGACATTTTTCCTCCTCAAGAGAGGGTCCCTCCTTGAAAAATTTCTGGGAGGAAAACATTAGAGTTGAATTTTCTTTCCAATTCAAGTCCCAAAACTCACCACACTGAGAGTCAACGAGAAATTATAGAGCTGGTCATCTGGTAATTTTTCTCTCCTTCTGGAATATATTGTCCTTTTAACAGTGAGTACTATTTGTATTTGCTGCAAGTAGAATTTTCAATTACTCGTCTGACGTCCAGATCAGTCATTGGTTTTTATTATGCTCTGGATTTAGGAAGAAATATGCTCCTGACAGCAACTTTATTTGAATTCTTCTGCTTAGGTTAATAACAAATAAAGGCCAAGATCACCACCAGGTACAAACCCACAGAACTGCGTTTGTTCTGAGAGAGGCAGCTGCTCGAGATTTTTTTCTTTCACCTGTGCTGTGCTTTTACGGATGGATATTATTAGCCTTTCAGAAGCTGTTTGCCTTGGTCATCACCTAAAGGGGTGCAGAGGTATTCTCTCCTTTATCCCATTTTAAACTAGAAACAGTTCCTTGAGGCAGACACTGGGCTAAGCCCTTCACCTGCATCATTTTACTTAATGCTACCACCACCCTGAAATGCAGGTGATCCATCCCCGTTTTATACATAAGCAAACAAACACACCTGAGGCCAGGTGAATAGGAAAGTGGCAGACACAGGGTTCAGACCCAGGCTTGTCTGAGCTACAAGGTGCTTCAAGACTCTCCATCACCGTTAAATTGTTCAGGGGCATGAAAATCTCTGGACAGGTGCATTTTACTTCAAAACCTAGTAACTCACACACCTGCCAGCAGGGACTATCACGTATTGGTTCTTAGCCCCACTCCTGCATTTTGACTAAGCTTCAGGCACAAGGAAGTGTGGACTCAGAAAGTGTGGCTGGGAAAATCACCTGCAGGGCATCTGTGAGCCCAAGGGATCTCCATGGGGGTGGTGTGCAGTTGCAGGGCATTAGAGCTGATGGGAATCTAAATTTCATCCAGTCTCTGGAGCTGTCACTGACCCCTTCAGGCACTCAGGTATGGCTGCACAAAAGATGTTCTTTCCAAATAGCAAACTCTCCCTTCTTTTCTCTCTTCCTCCTTCTTCCTCCTTCCTCCTCCTCTTTCTCCTTCCTTTCTCTTTCCCTAGCTAATGCAAGACTTTCATCATCTACTATACCCTGTAGAAAGCAGCACAACACATTTAAAGACTTATTGGATGTTCAGTATGCCCTTGGAACAAATGAGGGAAAAGGATGGAGATAAAACACATAGGTCAACCCTTGCCTCCTGTGGCCCAGGCCAACTCTCTTTCCAGTAAATTTTTGATGCCCTCTTTGGACCTCTAGGAGAAACCCAGCAATGGGCCCTCAGCAGGCCATAGATATCATGACTCTTACGGAGGGTGAATGTGTCCATCTCTGTTGTTGACAGCTCTATTACACTTGGTTTGGACCGTTCTTTAAACTCGGCTATGCTCCAAGTTCTGAGCCATCACCTAGAATCCTGCAGGTGGTTGAGCCAAGACTTTCCTTAGATCCAAAAGCTGGGAAACTGCAGTGAAGATAAATGCTTTCTGTAATTCTTCAAAGAAAAATAAAGACCCAACCACATATAACACATGCTAAATCAGCCCAAATATCAAATGAGATAGCAAGAGACAGTGCCAGAGCTCAAATCTGGAGAATAGGAAGCACAACTTTGGAAAACATTGGGGATTGCCCAGAGCTGGTCAAACTGCAGAGTTGGGATCATGGTCTTCCTCAAGACCACCCTGACCTCTCATGCCAACGACACACTCAGAGGGTTCCCACATCTACCCTCAGGTTAGATAATTCTCTGGAAAGTCTCCCAGAACTCAATGAAAGCTGTTACACTCATGGTTACGACTTATTACAAAAATAATCTACAAATTAAAATAAGCTAAAGGAAGAAGTACGTAGGGTAGAGCCTGGGAGGGTTCAAACGTGAAGTTTCCATTGTCTCCTCCCCTTGGAGTCAGGACGCGTGACTTTCCTGCATCAATGTGACAACATGCATGAAGTATTACCAACCAGGAAAGCTCACTCTAGCTTCACTCTCCAGAGTTTTTACTGGGACCTCATTGCATAAACATGGTTGATAGATACATTGCCCACATCGTTGGACTCTGTCTCCAGTTTGACTGATGCCAACAGCCAGCTTTCACCTCGTGAGCCCGTGTGTCCAGCCTCCATGCTAAACAAAGATGTGCCTTTCAGGTATGATAAAAAATCACTTCCCAGAACCTGAGGTCAAAGACCAGATCCTCTTTGGGCAAAGCCAAATTCTTTACTCTGTAGGGATCCAGAAAAGGGACTGCTGACTTTGGGTCGAGGTGGTGTGAGAAGGCTGTAGTCGGCAGGGTCGTGAGTGTATGAGGCCAGGAGTTCCATTTAGGACAAATTATATTTGATTCCAAAAGGATATCAACAAAGATGGACATTCAAATTCAAGGATGAGTTTGATGGAGACTATCTACAGGAAGTCGTCACAAGGGTGAGGTGTGCTGCCACAGAAGAGGACAATGGTAAAGACTCGGAATCCCAGGATGGCTGGGGCCAGAGGGTAGGAATTAGCCATTGTTATTCCAGGGCTGTTAATCGCAGCCTCTTCTCCTCTTTTGTCCCCCATGTGAACTCCCCAGCAGTGAGGTCCACCCCTGCCCATGGTTTCCCCTTCCTTCCCCATAATCAGCACTAATGCATTGTTAAATACGGCACTGCAAAGACCAACTAATTATAATGCAGTTGCTTACCCTTATTTTAAACTCTGTATTTCCCTGCTTGTTGAATTGAGAGTTGTAACCCTATTATTAATTCATTAAGAAACATAATTTCACGCAAAATAATATGTTTACCCTCTTCTATGAGGTTAAGGTAGTGTAATTATGAGAGCTATGTCATGCAAAGAGCTACGAGCTCCCCAGGGCACAAAAGGAGCCTCTAATTTCTCTTTGGTCAGATACAGGGAGCCAAGAAGAGTTAACTGTAATTCTGACTTTTAGGCACATCTACTCAGATCTAAGCGAGATATCTGATGGGAGATATTAAATGAGAGGAAGATGCTTGGGAAAATATTGTTTAATCATATTTTTATCTGCTTGGTGTGAGATGATCTTCTGCATCTGGGTTCGGTGTGGCGTGAAAGGTTCATTTACATTCCGTAAACTCCTGGGGGAAAGGAGAACCAGTGATTTTCTTTTTTATGTGAAAAACGGAGATTATGTTTCAGATGGATGAGTTTCTGGGAAGGACCCAGCGAGGAAATAGGTCCAAGAAGAGTTTCCCGTGCGACCTTCAGTTTTCCGAATGGCTGACCCCAGATGCTCTCAGACAAGACCCTCACTAGCAACACCTCTGACACCTTTCTGAGACCCCTTCCTACATTCTCCTGAGCCCCAAATGCTTGGAGGCAACTTAAGAACGCTCGGGACCTCCTACACACTAACCCTATGACAGCCCTGGCCATGTTGTCATTTCAGAACATGAATTAAAATCTCAAGGTTGAGGACACTGGGAGGCAACACTTCATTATTCCATTTTTCTTCTTAAAAACTTACACTAGATCTTCGTGATTTTTGACCCCTGGAGCTGGACGTAAGTTCCCTTAAAGAACAAGGAAGACAAACGGATGTGGAACAATAGCAGAAACACTCCCGAAAACCAAATGGGCAGCAAGAGAGGAATTGCTCTTCCTGTGTGTAAGCATAAGCCACAGGCGGGGGAGAACGGAAGAGGAGGACGGAGGGGGAAAAGGGCAACTTTACTAATTGTACCAAAATGGAATATATCACGGTGGAGCCTGGCTTTTGGGGGCTGTCAAAGGGAATTACTTTCTGTCCTATGTTAACGTTCTCTGTTCTTTCTCCCTCGAATGACTAATCTTGTGTTTCATGAGGTTGCTTTTTCCCAATATGCTCTGCTTTTGTTTTCTCTTTGTACATATTGATAACTCCTCTGGATTTGATGGGCTGTCTGTCCCAGGAGGCCCCAGGGCTCTCTGGGTTGGATTCATGGTGTGAAAGTAGGCGGCCTCCTGTACCCGGATGGGACCTGGACACAGACTCCAGTTCCCCAGCCTCTGCACTTGGCTCCAAGCAAACAACCATGTGACCCTGGGCAGCTCAATTCACCTCTTTGAGTCTGTTCCCCTGGTGCAAAATGAGAGCAAGAAGGGCCCAGGAGCTGACCTATTTTGTAAGTTCATCGTGGGAAACCTATTTAAAAAGCCAGCTTTGTTACCTAAATGCAATTGTGTGCTTTTATGAGTAAAATCTTTGTTTTTTTGTTAGTTTGTTTTTCCTAGGAAGGCACCTTGGTCCTTGCCTCTCTTGGGGTTTAGGGGCATCCCCTAACTAGTTCTTAGGGGTGAATTTTCTTCCTTGGTGGGGGTGCTATCTGGAGCAGACAGTGCTTGACGCCTGGCAGCACCTCTCAGAAATCCTGGGACAAGCATCCACAGCTTGCTTCCTTCTCTCCTTAGACTCATGTCTACATGAAGCCCAAAACAATGCCTGTTCATCCCTAATTCCATAAGTTAGTGACCAATAAGGAAACAGTGTCAATCAAGCTGCCAGTCCTGAGTCAGTCAGACCAAACTGTCCATCCATTCGTCAGTAAATGCACTGGGGCCCCACCTACAGGTCCTGCTTCAGACCCAGTGATCGATGCTGCCAGGCAGCACAAGGAGCGTGTGAAAATAAAGCAGTGGGGCTGTGTCCTTAGACCCTGAGAGATCTTGGACTGGGTGGGGGGGGCGGGTCTTAGCATCCCCAAGGCAGAGCCAGGGGCAAGGGCTTGGGGACAGGGGGCTAATTGGGGGGCAGACGCCAGGGGGCAAGGAGAGTGAGACCCTTCAGAGGAGGAGGAAAGGCAGGATGAAGTGTGCACTGATGGCATGGCCAGGGGGAGCAGTTCTGTCTACCAGGAAGGCCATCTGAAGGCCAGGAGGAGGGTCACCCATCATCCCCACTGCTTGCAGTGTGACCTCCAGCCCCTGCAGGCTGTGCCTGTGCTCCAGCTGAGTCAATGCTCTGCTTGGTCAGAACAGAGCACAGGGCAATGTGAAAATGCTGGAGGACGGGGCTGGGGCCAGGGGCTCAGGGAGACCCTAGGGCATCAGAAGGAGTGAGCTGGGTGGGCCCACAGGGAGAAGCAGGTTGTCTGCGGGGTAGAGAGGACTGGGTGGATGGCTTGCATGTCCTTCTCACTGCCCCTGACTATCCTCACCCAGGGTGTGCCTGGCGGCCAGGGCTCAGTACCCCCCATCTGACTCCCTAAGTGCCAGTGTAAGTGATGACCGAGCCCTCTTGCTCCTGCCCACATGTGTGGCGAGGCTGGGTCTCTCTCTGCCGATCTTTCCTGCAGGGGCCAGAAAGGGTCCCTCCCAGGATAACTGGGTTGTCCCGGGAGAAAGACCAGTGCACACCCTGCCAGGCTCAGCCGGTCTTCATCCCTCCACGCAGTCGTCACAGACTTTAATTATCCTCACCATGCAACTCTTCAGTTAAAACCCCTGGGCCTTCTGAAGCTCTGGAACGTTCCCCCTGCCCAAGCTCCAGCCCACACCACTTGATGGCTGCTGTGTGCAAACACAAATAACTTTGAAAAGGAGCAGAAAGGAAGAGGGCACTGGTGTGAGTGGGAAGCTTCCGCGCCTGGGCAGAGGCGCTGGTGAGACGGTGATGAGCCGGTGGGTGGTGGAGACACAGGGAACACAGAAATCAAGGCCAAGGCAGCTATGAAAGAGGAAGGGAAAGAGAGAGAGAGATTGTTTCCATAGGGACAAGCAGGGCATCAGCAGGAAGTTGGGAGGAGCTGCCCAGCACGCAGGCCCAGCAGGGTGGCCCGAGGACAAGGACAGACAGCTCAGGAGCCTAGGCCCCAGCCATGTGCACTCGGGGCAATGGACCATGGACTGGACTCTGCTCTCCCTGCGTGTGAGCTGCTCCTCCTGCCGTTCAGGGTCTGTTACTCATCCGACTACCATCGTGAAGAGCAGACAGGAGCACCCCATGTGAAACACTCCCAAGGGTCACAGGTCACACCGCAGCCCCAGCAGCGAGTGGCAACAGAGAAGGGGAGTCCTGGCCTCAGAGCCCCACAAACGCCGTTTTGATCCTAACTCCAGCTCTGTCCAGCTGTGCAACACAGAACAACTCACACACCCTCTCTGGGCTCTGGATCCTCCTATATGAAGTTGGATTCTAGCTCCCCATCTCACAGGACTGTGTGATGGGGAGCTAGGGCCCTTGGGAAGGCCTGGGTGACCCTCAGACAGTGTGAGAACATATGCTCCTTTCCCTCTGCAGCTCACACCTGGTAAGCGACAGCTGCATCTCTCCAGGGCACCAGCAAGTGTATTGGATTCTTTGTGGCCCCACTTGGAACCCACATTTTGAGAGCACCCCAAATTCAGAAAAGAATTCTCCATGGAGCATGTGTTCCTGCCTCCCTGTTTGTTGCCCAGGGATGTCTTGGTCAGACAATGACTCCATCTTGAACTTGCTCCCAGCTATGGGAGGGGCATCCACAGAGGGCAGCGTGGATTGGGGAGGCACAGGTCAGTCTGAGGTCTGATGGCTGGTGATTCGGTGGCCCCTGGAGCTGCCCCTCCCTCCTTCCAGCCACTCAGACCACAGCTGGGCTTGGTATTCTAAAAAAAAGGCAGCCCTCAGACTGGGAGAAAATATTTGCAAATGAAGCAACTGACAAAGGATTAATCTCCAAAATATACAAGCAGCTCATGCAGATCAATATCAAAAAAACAAAAATCCCAATCCAAAAATGGGAAGAAGACCTAAATTGACATTTCTCCAAAGAAGATATACAGATTGCCAACAAACACATGAAAGGGAGCTCAACATCACGAATCATTAGAGAAATGCAAATCAAAACTACAATGAGGTATCACCTCACACCAGTCAGAATGGCCATCATCAAAAAATCTACAAACAATAAATGCTGGAGAGGATGTGGAGAAAAGGGAACCCTCTTGCACTGTTGGTGGGAATGTAAATTGATACAGCCACTATGGAGAACAGTATGGAGGTTCCTTAAAAAATTAAAAATAGAACTACCATACAACCCAGCAATCCCACTACTGGGCATATACCCTGAAAAAAACATAATTCAAAAAGAGTCATGTACCACAATGTTCATTGCAGCTCTATTTACAATAGCCAGGACATGGAAGCAACCTAAGTGTCCACTGACAGATGAATCGATAAAGAAGATGTGGCACAGATATACAATGGAATATTACTCAGCCATAAAAAGAAATGAAATTGAGTTATTTGTAGTGAGATGGATGGACCTAGAGTCTGTCATACAGAGTGAAGTAAGTCAGAAAGAGAAAAACAAATACCGTATGCTAACACGTATATATGGAATCTAAAAAAAAAAAAGTTCTGAAGAACCTAGGGGCAGGACAGGAATAAAGACGCAGACATAGAGAATGGACTAGAGGACATGGGGAGGGGGAAGGGAAAGCTGGGACGAAGTGAGAGAGTGGCACGGACATATATACACTACCAAATATAAAATAAATAGCTAGTGGGAAGCAGCCGCATAGCACAGGGAGATCAGCTCGGTGTTTTGTGACCACCTAGAGGGGTGGAGTAGGGAGGGTGGGAGGGAGGGAGACTCAAAAGGGAGGGCACATGGGGATATATATATGCATATGGCTGATTCACTTTGTTATACAGCAGAAACTGATGCAACATTTTAAAGCAATTATACTCCAATAAAGATGTTAAAAAAAAAAATGACCCAGACGCTCTCCTGCTCTGTATGGACACCCAAAGCTAAGAAGGCTCAGGCGTGCTTTCAGCTGGACCCTCACTCACCACTGCACCCGTCAGCCTGGCTCTGGCTCTGGCACCAGCTTCCTCCAGCAAACACAAGAGATCACGTTGGATTCTTCTGGGCCCTCCGAGACTGCTCAGAGCTGCTTCCTCCATGAAGTGGTGCTGGATTTCCCCCAGCTGGATGCAATCTCTCTTTTCTGAACTCCCATGGGTCTTTATGTTTCTCTTTAATGGCATCAATAACTTCCTACCAGTGTTGGCTACATACTTTGGAGGGCCCAGTACCAAGTGAAGATGTTGGGCCCTTGTTCAAAAGCAGCAAGAAAGTGCCATTAGAGTTACTAAAACATGAAGTTTTCCTCTTTCTTCCCCAATCTCTCTCGACTGTCACTTTTATTTGATTTTCCATTTAATGTCTTTTTAAGTAAAGAAACTTTAAAGTTTTAAGTTATTAGCATGCATTTTACCATTTCTCTTTATATGGTGCAATGCCAGTTATAAAGGCAAAGTTAAACTCTATGTGGGTTCACCAGAACTATACCATTCAGGTTTTGTAGTTCATGCATGCATGTGTCACGGGTCGGGCCAGCTTCTTGAATGTTGGACCCATGTGACCTCAAGAACGCTACTTGAAACAGGCAGCAGGAACCACGGTTGTCACGCATATGGTATGTATGTGTTTCCTCCGCTCTGCGCGTGCTCCATTGTGCCAGAAGACTTCACTTACAAAACGTTAAGATCAAAGAGAAAATTATCAATAACTTCAAGATGGTGACAGCAGGCCATTAAAGCCACGACCCTTCTGAGCGTGAGCCCTGTGTGGCTGGACAGGTCACACACCCAGGAAACTGAGCTGCTTCCTGCTTTGTTTATTGCTGGTTGAAACAAGGCTTCCCTCTGACTCCAAACTGTGAGCTCATCAAATAAGAAATCTGGACTCTAGTGTCCTGCACATGGTGAATGAAAGAAAGAATGAATGAAGGGTCAGTACATGTGTTTAAAGCCAGGACTGACACTTCACACATGCTACACACTGAATGTCTGTGTCCCCCCAAATTCATATGTTAAATTGTAATCCCCAGTGTGATGGTGTTAGGAGGTGAGGTCTTTGGGAAGTGATTAGGTCGTGAGGGTGGAGCCCTCATGAATGGGATTACTGCCCTTATTAAAGACCCCAGAGAGCTCCCTTACCCTCTTTCCACCATGTGAGGACACAGAAGAAGACTGCCACCTACAAAGCAGGAAGTGGACCCTCATCAGACACCCAACTGGCCAGCACCTTGATCTTAGACATCCAAACTCCAGAACTGTGAGAGAGAAATATCTGTTGTTTAAGCTGTCCGGTCTCTGGTGTTTTTATGGCAGCAACACAACAGACTAAGGCAACATTCAAGCAAGATTCAGCCCTCTTCCTTCAACTGCTTGCAAAAAGATAAATATCATATGATATCACTTATATGTGGATTCTAAAAAAGTGTTATAAGTGAATTTATTTACGAAACTGAAGTAGACTCACAGACATAGAAAACAAACTTATGGTTACCCAAGGGGATAGTGGGAGGAGGGAAGATAAATTAGGAGTTTAGGGTTAACAGATACACACTACTATATATAAAATAGATAGACAACAAGGATCTACTCTGTAGCACAGAGAACTATACTCAATATCCTGTGATAACCTATAATGGAAAAGAATCTGAAAATGTATATGTGGATATATAAATGTATATATATATATGTGTGTGTGTGTGTGTGTGTGTGTGTGTGTGTGTGTGTGTAACTGAATCACTTTGATGTACACTTAAAACTAACACAGCACTATAAATTAATGATACTTAAAAAAATAACTGTAAAAACGTGGAAGTGGCTAAGTTACAATGGCCCACACTTCCCCTATAGGGAATGTGGGAATCCATGTGAAAAGCCATAACTTTTAGATTTGATATACAAAAGAAAAATATGCCTTGTCTCTTCAGATACGAGCACTGTTCTCGGAAGTGCATTAAGATCAGAAATGCATGACTCAGACACACTTGATCCAAAGAACCTGGATATCTCTGGCTGTGATTCATTCATTTATCCACTTACTCAACAAATAAATATTTATAAAATGCCCACTCTGTGTACGGGGATACACCATTGAAGAAAACAGAGTCACCAAACATTTTTCCAGTGGAGAGATAAATATTAGATGAAACTCAAAAGTTAGAAGAATAGAAGATAATTACTGGCATGAAGAAACCTGAAACCGAGAGGGCAGAGGGGTGCAGGATTGGTGGGGCTGCACTTCTAGCCCGGCAGTTGTGTTGCCGAAATGCACCCTCTGTTCACCGGTGCCAAATAGAAATGCAGAGACAGAGTTTTGGGTGAAGTAGAAAAGAGTAGCTTTATTGCTTTGCCGGGCAAAGGGGGCCACAGTGGGCTAATGCCCTCAAGACTGTGTGTCCCCCCTCGGAGGGAGTGGTGAGGAGTCGTATCATGTTTAAGGAGCAGGGCGTGGTTGGCTCGTAGACATTCTTCTGATTGGTGGGTGGTGAGGTCATCGGGAGTCAGCATCCTCAACCTTTTTGTTCCAACCAGTCTGGGGTCTACATGCCTGTGGGCAGCATACAGTAAACTTCTCCCACCTGGTGGGGGTTTCAGTATCTGCAAAGCAGCTCAAAGGACACGGATCAGAATATTATCTATAGCTCTTGTAGAAGAAATAAATGTCCTTGACTTTGTTTAATGGCTGAAGTATTATTATTTTGTCTTGCTTGACTGTTTTCCTTTCTTTCTGTATTTTCTCATTTCTCTGATTAAATTTGTTCTTTGACTGAAGTTTTTCTACAGACAAAAGCCAGGTGGAGTACATGGGTGGGGTCTATGCTGGGAAGGCCTCATAGGGTTCTGCTCAGTTACAATTGGAGAAGACCTCTCAGAAGAGGTGACATTTAAGGAAGAATTTGAACCAGATGGGCTGAGCCATGTGGCAAACTCAAGGCTCGCACGATATCGGACGGGTATTTCAGGCACTCCTGAGAAGGGAGGCCAGATGGGGTTCTGCCCTCAGATGCTCTGCCAGCTCGCAGGTCCCCGGCCGCCTCTTGTCTGAACCCTAACCTGCCCCTCCCTGGTTTTGCGTGTTATGAGGTGGATGCCTACCACGCACAAGGCTGCAAGACTGCCGTGCAGCCAATCTTTGGGGATTCTGGGTGTGATCCTACATTTGTGTGGCCTCCATAACAAAGGACCATAAGCTGGAGGGGGGAGGCGTTAAACTAGAGTAGTTTATTCTCTCTCAGTTCTGGAGCCCAGAAGTCTGAAATCAAGGGGTCAGCAGGGCTGGGTTCCCACCAAATCCTCTCAGAGAGGATTCTCCCCTTCTTTCAGTTTCCCATCACCCCAGGCATTCCTGGGCTTGCAGCTCTATCACTCCCATCTCTGCCTTCATCTTCACATCGTCTTCTCCTTGTATCTCTGATTCTTCTTCCAAGGACACAAGTCACATTGAATTAGGGACCATTCTAATGATCTCATCTTAACTTGATTGGATCCGCAAAGACCCTATTCCCAAATAAGCCCACATTGACAGGTATTGGGAGTTAGGACTCCAACATGTCTTTGGGGGGAACACAATTCAACAAGGCAGTGGATGGAAGGTAATTATTTTATTGACCCTCAGAGAGATTGCACTGTCCGAGGTGGCTCATCCATTAGTCTGACTGAAGACAGCCCATATCTCTGTGCCAGTGGAAGATGATGCTTTCAAATCATCTTTCCTGTCACTCTGGGCTCTGAAGACACAGGTGTTTGGGTTGGGAGCAGCACTGACCACTCATTACCAGCTGCTGTGATTTCTGTGGGGAGATAATTACACGGTTTTGTTCACTCAAACACAGAAAGAATATGCTGCCGTCCAAGCTGGGTACCTCCACGATCTCCTGGGTCCCCCAATATGTCTCATGGCTTCTGGTCTCTCATTTCTGATTTTCCAATTTTCTACTGCTTTTGATCGGCTATTCCCTGTGGTTGAATCCTTCTGACTTCAACCTTATTGAAGTCTTTAGATGTTGAATTTAATCTCACTTTGGTATTTATGGGGAACATGTTCAGTCTTGCTTGGATTTGTTTCTCCAAAAGACTGAGAAAATTAACTCATAGAACCGTAGTCCCACACTCTCCTCATCCTGCATTCCTTCTATACCAGTACCCAGTAGACTTTAGGTTTTGTGTTTTTGAAACAACAACCAAGGAAAAATAACTTGTCACTTGGAGTTACTGCCTTTGATAGATGGCTCAGCACTTTCTCATTATGTAGCAAAAGAGCAATGAACATAGGATTTTTTTTCTGGCTACCAAAGATTGCTGTCTTTATGTTTAATTAACTATTCTGCTTTTAGTCAGTAAATCAAGCAACAAATTCCCTGGCCCTTAAAGTTGAACACAAGGACTTGTGGGTATAAAACCTTAGGCATCAAATTTCACTAAGCTGTTAAGTCCAAACTTGGGTTTAATGAAAAAAGCAAAGACCAGGAATCAGGAGGCCTGAACTGTCATGCTGACTCTGCCATTTAATCACTGGGTGACCTTGGGGGAGTCAGGTAACCTCTCTGGGTCCTCGGGTTTCTCCTGTAAAACTGGGATCATGCTACCTGCTCTCTACTTAATTCACAGAGTTGCTTGGAGAAGGCAGTGAGGAAATTAATGTAAAGCCACTTTGGAACAGATAAGGAGCTCTCCCAGAATTAGTATTTTATTTTAGCCCTATACATCTTCACTGAACTCATTAGCTACAAGTCAAGGGCACAGATGCCAAACTGGACCAGAAATCATTTGGCGACGACTCCTCAGGAACATGAAACACATTTCTCTGTGTCTTCAGCATGACCTTCAAAAGTTTCCCCCATAACTAAGAACGTGATCCTTCTGCAGAGCCATCCCCTTGCTTGGGTAAGCTGACGGACCATGCAAAATGGTCTCAAGGCAGTTGCTATGTTTTTAAAAGACAATCCCTCCTGGTCAGGGTGGCCAAACATTCTTCCAACTGCCAAGAATCTCTGGATGGAATAAATGCAAGCAGGGGTTGGGTCAAAGATGGTGGGACGATAGGGGATCCTGATCCAATGCTGTGAAGTAACTTGGCTGAAATATGTGTCTCTGGGCTGTGGCTTTTCATCTTCTCATCTGAGAAAATGACCCACTTGTTCACTGCATGGGATGCACTGTATTATTAGAAAACACTGGATTCGCCCTGTGCTGCCTCCATCTCATCTGATGCACTGCCCAGGGCATTGGGGTCTGGAAGGTGTGAGAACAATGGCTTTCCCACCCTGGAAGGGGACAGAAATGTTTGCCACCAAGCCCGGCAGACAGCTGCAGTGTTTACAAATCAGGGAGGAGAGCAAAGCATCCCGGTGTTTCAGGGGTGTGGAACTGAGTGGCACCCAGGGGTTCATCCATGGAGCTCAGCGACTTGCCAACTGTTTGCTTGTCCAGTGGAGCCCTGTGCTTTTCTTGGTGCTCTTTTCCCCTCAAATGAACTATTACGTGAAACAGTATGTGTGGAAAGGGATCAAGTCTAGTCGTCCAGGTGGAGGATGGGAGGGCTATCCTGTCCCCCATCCAGCTGTGTCCAGGTGACTCTTGGAATCCACTCTACACCCTGGTTGTGTGGATGTGGGAAGAAAGGCTTGGGGTGGGATGTTTCTTTCTCAGGTTCACACAGCCAGTTAGCAGTGGAGTTGAAACTAGCCCCACCCAGGTCCCTGCACTCTGCATCCAGTGCTCTTTGGACCCCCCATGGCGGGCATGTGCAATGCACCCGAAACGCTCTAGATCCATCACCAACCATGCTTCCATTCTGTGACTGGAAGCTCTGTGACTGTGTAAATGTGAGTACAGAGCACCCAGCAGTGCCGAGCTGGTGACAGGAAACAGACACCAACTCAAATTACCTTAAGCAAGAGAGGGTAACCTGATGGTTTGTGTACCTGATCCGTCCGTCCCAGGGGCTCAAACTACGATCTCAGGGCCCTGTGTCTCTCTCTTCCCCCTTCCTTTTCCTCCCATCTTCTCCTCCCATCTCCTCTCTTCCTCCCTTTTTTCTTCATCCCATTCTCCTCTCCTCCTCTTCTTCGTCCTCCTCCTCCCCGCCCCCCAATCTCTCTCCCTATCTCTACTCCACTCCCCTGCGTTTCATTTCGTTCCCAGACAGACTCTCATCTCATGGTAACAGAAAGGCTGTCAACAACTCCAGGCTTCCATCCTCGTAGCTCCAGAAAGAGAGGTCTATCTTCCCAAAGATTCTTACAGAAACCCTGGCCCACCCCTCAGCACACATCAGGCCACCTGCCCATCCCCCAGCCAGTCACCGTGGCCAAGGGGGCTGGACCAGCTGGCTGACTTAGCCCACTCACATGCCACCCCCGACACTGGGGTGAGTTTGACTCCAGCCAGAGCACATGGACGTCAAATAGAGGGAGGATGGCCCCCGAGGACTGTGGTTTCGCTGTTACAAGGAAATGCAAAGGGGAAGTTGAACAGGCAAACAAAAAGTCCTGTATATTACAATCAATCCTCAGTTCTAAATTCTTAGGAAAATGTCAGGATATCGGAGAGATCATTTATTTAAAGAAAGTGAAAATGCAATGTTTAATTTTAAATGTAATCTTTCAAAGAATTAAATAAGAATCAAAAAGCCAAATTCCAGAGATGTTCATAATCATGCTATCTAAATAGTAAAACAACTGTTCTGCCACGGCTAGACATTTAGTTAAGTAAATCATGGGACATCCTCCTAATGCAACATTATGCAGCTTTCAAAGTGATAATTATGAAGGCTGTAGCAACATGGAAAATGCCTCTGAGAGGAAGTAACTGAAATCACAAAACAAACTGTATCTCTGCTGTATTTATACAACCACTAAAATATTTAATGCTTGGGGCAAAGATTAGAGGGGGATGTAGAGAAATGAGAGAACTTTCATTTATTGGCACGGCAAGCTGGTAGGTGATTTTTTGTGTTATAAGTAACTGAGAAAAGAAAAAAATCAGGAATATATTGGAATGAGTTCAATCCCATGGAGCTCTGCCTTAGCTGTGAGCTCCTGGCAGGGCTCTGCCAGGCTTCACCCAGACCCCGCTTTCTGCAGCTCGCCTCCCACCACCAGAAAGACAAGCCACGACCCAGCACCTGTCGGTTTTAATGTGTGAAGGAAGGTGGAACTGGAGGTTAGGAATAAAATAATGAGGTGTTCTTACAGATGCGTTAGCGGCTGTGGGGTATGTGTGGATTAGATAGTGTCCCACTAAAATCCATTTCTTTCCCAGAACCTCAGATTGGGACCATGTTTAGAAATAGGGTCATTGCAGATGTGATTGGTTAAGAAGAGGTCATTCTGGAGTAGGATGGACCTAATCCCATTCTACTGGGTCCTTATGAGAAAAGGAGACAGACACATGGGAAAGAAGGTCATGTGACTCTAGAGGCAGAGATTAGGGTGATGCCTCTACAAGCCGAGGAACACCAAGAATACTGGCAGCCACTGGAAGCTGGAAGTGGAAAGGACAGATTCTTCCCTAGAGATTTCAGAGGAAGCGCAGCCCTGCCAACACCTTGATTTTGGATTTCTGGCCTCCAGAGCTGTGAGGGAACAAATTTCTATGGTTTTAAGACTCCGCCCCTTTATGGTACTTTGTTATGGCAGCTTCAGGAAACTCATCCAGGATGCAACACTTAGGAATCCAGACAGGGAAGGCCATTGTAGAATCTGCCAGAAGCCCCTGGGAAAGGTCTCCAGGTTGGACCATGGAAGGAAACTGGCGTGGCAGAGCCTGGTTCCAGGGGAACTGGACCACTAGGCAGCTGACCAAATCAGTGACTCAAGCCGAGGCTGTGTGCTCAGCCTACAGTGCTCTGGGCTGGCTCCTCAAATTATGGGCTCCTCCTACAGGTCTCAGCCCAGATTCTCATCTTCAGAACCCTTTCTTCAGTAGCACCAGTGGTGCTGCCAATTCAGTCCCTCTTGACCTTCACCAGCCCCCCCAGAGCCACCCCCAATACATATCCATCTCAAAAATTGTATGCTGGTCCTACAAATAAATGTACCTTGGGATCAGTCCCAGACCTTTGCTTCAACCAGAAAGGCAACCCAAAGCCTCTGTTCTGGGCTACCTGTTACTTCTCATCTCCACACTCAGCATCGTGCACCCGCCTATCTACCAAGGTGGCAGAGACCCTGAGAGACCAGACTCCCCCTGTTAAGTCCTCCAACGGGAAGCAATGGTGGGAGGTGGGAAAGGAGGTAAGGAAAAGCAGTGGTCTCTGGGTTTGGGTTCTGCAGCAGGGGCAGGAGCTGTTGACAAGCACCGATTTGGGTTTCTGCTCAAGAAAGACCCAGTAGCAGCCGAATCCACGGCAGAGCAACTGTGTGCCTCTGAGTATCCCTGCCTCCTTTTGCTCCCCCAGCCTTCAGGAAGGAGGCAGCTTCTGGAAGCTAGATATCTGTAGCCATCTTATCTTCCTCCTTTTGCACCACCAGCCCTTCCAAAGCCTTTGCAGCCAATTCCTGTATTAAATCCTCTCTGTTTGATGGCATGCCAGTGACTCATTTTCCTCTCTGGACACTGACCGACCCACAGTCCTATGTAGACATTCCAGAACCCTAATCATACAGCCTTTTCAGTCCTACCATGGCTACTTATGTGCTTGTTTATTTTGTACCTTCCTCATTGAAATGTAAAACCCAAGGACCTCTCTGGCTTGTTCACCACTCTAACCCCAGATTCATGTAGAGATCTCACAAACACTTATTTGAATGGAGAAGCTCGCCGACCAGAAGATAAGAAGGCCACGGTTAACAGAGGAGCAGAGCTGAGTCTCAGAGTTGGGGGAGGGGCTCGAACTCCTTCAGTCTGCTGTTGGAAGAGATCCTCGGCCAGGGATGGGGCTGAGGCAGGAGATAGGCTCTGGGACCCTGTAACCTATCTCATCTGGGATGCTTCACACTCTTCCTCATCCATCCATCTCGGCATGTCTCCCTCCTGGCTCCCCAGGAGCCTGGGCACCCCTCTGTGTCCCCACAGCACCTGGTTCCATGCAGGCAGGGGTAGGAGTGCCCCTCCCAGTGGACCAGTGAACTTCTTTAGGACCCGGCCCATGTATTGTGGGACTTGGGGTCCTGAGACCTCAGAAGGGGCCCAACACTCAGCTATGGTCTGTGGATATATGGAGGAACTGGATGGATTATCAGGGTGAGGAATGAAGGCTTGAAGCAAGTGCCAGGTCAAGCTTCAATCAACCCTCCCCAGATTAAAGAACCAAATCAATGAATAATAAGCATTTGGGGCCTTTCCCCTTCCTCCCCTCATTGTCTCCCCAAGGACACTCAGAGGTCATTCCTAATATTATCCCACCAAAAAGATGACAAGGCCAGTTGCCTGACCTATAGCCGCACAGGGGTTTTGAACACAGATGTGACGTCAGCAGTGTCAGCCTCCAGGGCCCCTCTGGTTCCTCTCCCTCTTGATACTGATCAGGTGGTCAGGATGGTCCTCTTCATCCTTGTTCTCACTGACATGGGCAGCTGAGACCCCAGGTGTGGAACCAGGCTGCCTGGACTCACACCCTGCCTCAGCCACTTCCGGGACCTGGAGCCCTGGGCACGTTTCTGGACCTCTCTGAGCTCACTTTCCTCATCCATAAGACAGGATTCAAATAACACCTGCCTCGCGGAATTGTTGTGAGAATTAAGTAACACAACATGAGGAAGGTGCCTGGTGTGGATACCTGACCAGCACCGGCTCTTAGAGCATTAAAGTAACATCACAAAGTGCATTGCCCATCATCAGCATTTCCCTGTGCTCTCTGAGGTCTGGTTCAAGTGAAGACAGAGAAGAGAGGATAAGGCAGACCCTACAGTTTCTTTCCCTATTGCTCAGGACCTCCTTGAATCTGTTCCAAGCACCAGTCCAAGAAACCCTGAGCTCTTGCTTCAGCCACTGTGCTGCCCTTGAAATATAGTGAGTCATATATGTAATTTTACATCTTCTAGCAGCCACATTAAAAAAATTGTAAAAGAAAAGCAGACAAAATTATTTTTATATTATTTTATATTACATTATGCTATTTAACCCAATACATCAAAAATATGATCATTGCAACACATAATCAATATAAAAATTATTAATGAAACACTTTACATCTCTTTTTTTGTACCCTTTGAAACCCAGTGAGTATTTGACACAGCCCATCTCAGTGAGGATGAGCCACATTCCAAGCTCTCAAGAGGCACATGTGGCTCACGGCTACCATATCGGGGAGAGCAGCTCTGGAGACATACTCTACTTTCAACTGAGCTGGAAGGAATTGGAATTCTGAGGGTTCCTTAGAACGAGCATGTGGATATCTTGTTGTGTCTAAGAGGCAAATGGGACAGCACTGTCCATGCAAACCAGTCCCAGCCACTGCACACACAGCGTCCTCTCCTCCAGTGGCCAGGGCTCTGTGGCACTGATGCATCCTTCCAGGCAGGAGGGACAGCCTGCTTATGATGCCACTGCTTTATGACTGAAGTGGAGCCAATTGCTTCATCTTTCACTGTAGCTGCAGGCAACCCATGGAAGCATAAAGCTTCTAGAAACTGAGTTCTGACCCTCTAGTCAAAAATAACTCCATGTCAAGTTCTGCTTTGATGGAGAAGTCTTTGTCTGAGGCAAGAGTCCCTCAGAAAACTCCACAAAAGTCAAGCGGAGAAAGCTCTGGCACTAGACAGGCTTGGGTGGCAGGAACCACATTCCTGAGGCCAGGAGTGAATTATTGGTCCCTTAGCGGCCAGCCTGCTATGTACACACCATAGAACCCCTGGTCCCTGGGTGCACAGGCCCCATGAGACCTTAGCTGGCTGATTCTCCAGGGCCCAGACTGGGCAGCTGAACAGGAAAGCCACAGTGGGCCAACACCAGCACAGACATAATTTTGCCTCCCTGGGCTGATGGAGAAGAAGAAAAGCTCTCGGTTTACCACCAGGCAGCCCTGAGTTTGAGTCCTGGGCCTTCTTCCACTGAGCCGTGGAGCCTGACGTTAAGAGTACACACCCTAGGATCAGACTAGCTTAAAATCCCCATCCCATCACTCACAGCTGTGACACTAGGGACAAGCTACCAAATCTCTCTGGGTCTCCACTTCCCTGTCTGTGAAATGGGAATAACAAAGGCACGTCCCCTGGAGGGGATGAGTTACCATATAGAAACATGCTCACACTGTCAGCTGGCCCTAACAAGGATCCCATATCAGATGATATTGCTGTGTCATCATCGCTGTGTTTACATGGAATGTTGATATTGCTGCATCATTGTCATCATCGCCATGGTTACGACATGGAACATCAGCTCATGGGGTCCTACTCTTCATTTCAAAAAACAGGTACTGAGACCCAGGAACATCAAGTGATCTTCCTTGGTTGTCACAGCTAGTTCGTGAGTGGCACAGCCCAGACTTGGATCTGGTTTTGTGGTACTTGGACTATGACAATCTTTATAGTGGCCCATGAACTCCCAAGCATCCCTGTTCTAGTGACAACATAGATGCAGGAACGTCTGCAGCCACAGACCCTAGGGATACATGCAGAGGACCTCAGGACCCTGGACAGGTCCCGCTCATACTAACTCCATTTCTTTAGGCAGCCTACACATAGTTCCCTTTCCCTCTTGGAATGATAACATTTTGATTGTTTTATTGCAGGGACAGAATTTAGTAAAGTTCCATCATGATGACAATACACTTTCCTCCCACCAATGTTCTGCAACTATGCTTGGCTGGAACTCCCTGGCCCAATACTGGACCATTGCTTGGGTGCATCCCCAGGCTTTTCTAGGCATTTTCAGGTACTCAATGGTCAGGACCACCCACTAGCATATATGATGTTTTTAGGCAAAATTTCAAAAGATGCCTTATGGGTGGATGAATTAGACAAAGGGTGCCTCTCCCTCTGTGTTAATGCAACACCCTCGCTAGGATGCAAAGCTTGGCAAACAGAGCTTAGCATGGATTTAACAACTACTGGTCCATTTGGCCAGAAACCCTTGTGCAGTGCACAACCTGGTGATCCTAATAGCAATCTCACTCCAGGCAGTTAAAAGTTCAACTTGATTTAAATCAAAACTTCCATTTTCTCATACAGTTTGACACTTTTCTGCCCCCAGTTTCAGACCAGACCATTAACTCAGTGGACCACAAGGGAGTGGGAAGCAGGGTCTGCGATTTCTCTTAATAGCTACTGCTCTGGCTCCTCCAGGGTTGGCTGGGTGATTGAAGATAACCTTATAGGATAAAATCTTCTTTGATTGGGGCCGCTGTAAGGTGGCCATGATTGAAGATTTTTGTGACTGTAGCACAACCAAGACTAGCCTAATTCCATCTTCTGATTGAACTCTTATATTTCTCCTCTCGAGGTCCTCACAGCCAGAGCCTCCTGGGGTTGGCTCAGCCAGGCAGGTGACTCTTTTGGACGGAGTCTTCTCAAGAGATTTCAAGTCTGGCTATTTACCACCACCATAACTAAGCTCATGGAGAAACTAGGTAACTTGACTCTACCTCCCACAAACTCTAGAAGTGGAGATACCCTTCTCATCACTGTCACGGGCAATCCTGCCAGCCTCTCCCCTCTACACTTCAAGGTGAGAGTCAGCTCCTGTCCTGGGCTCCACAAAGTCCAGGACTCAGGTCAGATTGTCCCAAGGCATCATCACCTGCGGCTGTGGTGTGGGCAGCATGGGTGGGTGGGGGGCGTGCAGCTCTGAGGCACCAGTAATTAGGTTCTTACAGACAGGCATGCAGTCTTCCTGAAGCTTCAAGCACTTGGGTTGGGCAGGACTTTACTCTAGCCCTGGCCCAGGGAGAACAGAGCCCGGAGGACCCTTCTCTCTGATCAATCTCCTTTGACTTCTCATCTTATCTTATATATGCCAGAGGTGGGTGACAGGGTCACAGACCAGTCTCACTGTCTCTTAGAAAGTTCTGCATGTGCCGACTAGCCCACTTCTCCTTTGAAACTGAGGACAGGCATTACCTGTTGATCTCAGTTCTGGGGCTTCCACTCTGACTTCAAGATGAAGAGGAAAATCTTACCAATTCCAGTGTCCTAAGACCTATTACATTTCTGCTTCTACTCTCTGTTTTAGAATGTGAACTACTAATATCATATTCTATATAGAGGGAACCAAGGCTTTTCAGCAATTTAATTCAGCCTGAAAGACAAGAGGTGATGTCACCTCCACTTAACTGATAATCACCATTATTATGTCTACAACACGAACCTGACAATATTTTCAAGAATCCTGAGCTGCCACTTGTTAAAAAGGTGCCAGACAGAGGTTGCTGCTTCAATCAAAGTCAGGATCATGGCCTTGCTGCCTCAGGTCTCAATGTGCTAATGTCTATTCTGCTATGTTTCTCCATCATTTTTTAAACATCATCATGTGTGTGCCTCTAACTCTTGGTATATCTCCTGTGTTTCCCTCTTTCTTTGATCAGCTTTGCTTCCCTGGATTTCTCTGCCCCTCTGTTGTGTGTGTGTGTGTGTGTGTGTGTGTGTGTGTGTGCCCATGTGTGTATCTATGCCTGGATTTTCTTAAAATGTGAGAAAAAGGAAATATTTCTAAAAACATCCAAATGTTTTTTAAAACAACCTAAACCATGAGGAGGTTGTATTAGATAACTGATAATGAATAGGTGATGACAGTGACTGTGATGATGATAATGATGATGATGATGATGATGATATGATGATGATCATGGTGGTGATGATGATGTTGGTGATGGTGATGGTGGTGATGGTGGTGATGATGGTGATGGTGGTGAAGATGGTGATGATGGCGGTGATGGTGATGGTAATGATGAAGGTCATGGTGAGAGAGGTGACAATGGTGATGATGATGATGGTGAAGATGGTGATGATGATAATGGCAGTGATGGTGATGGTGGTGATGATGGTGATGGTGATGGTGGTGATGATGATGGTGGTGATGGTGGTGATGTGATGACAATGGTAATGGTGGTGATGACAGACGATGATATGGCAGTGATGGTAGCTAACATCTGTGCAAGGCTTGCTATGTGTCTCAATGCTGAACCCTTTGCATGCATCATCTCATCCACCCCATGAGATGGACACCACAACTGGCCCCACTTAAGAGCTGAGTCACAGAGTGGTTAGGAAACATTCCCAAGGGTCAAGCAAGTAATACTGAGAGTGAAAAGCTCTGAAATGCTTCAGCTTTATGGAAGAATATAAAAAAAAACCCTGAGTGCCCTTCTAAGAATTCTTAGGACTTAGATGAGAACACCTGCCCCGGGGTGTATTGGGCAGCATTAGCAGGAAGTTTCTGCAGAGATCACAGGTGGAAAAAGACAAGCAGGGTGACAAGGGAACAGCAAGAGAGGTAAGGACTACAGGGAGTTGGCACAAAGATGGAACAGATGGAGACCAGCTGCTGGGGGAGGTAGAGGGTACCCCCAGCCTCCCTGGGGAGGAGTTAGCCTTTTTCAAACATTGAGTGAAAACCCCTCCTTCTCAGGTAGCATCCAGCTGGTAGCATGGTCTGCTAACAAGGGTGGCAGACTCACAGAGGGGTCCTCTGATGAGTTGTGTGAACAGTAATTTCATTCTATGCCATTAGTCACCAGACTTATTGGATTAAGAGCACCCAGCATAGCCCATAACTTTACATTCTGGCTGGAAATGTTTTCATACCTAGAAATAGTAGACAAAAAACGGCCATGTGCCCCCTGCTCAGAGTGGCTTTCCACATCTCTAGTCAAGGGGGCCCCAGTCACCAACATCCCCAAGTGGATTTAAGCACTTGACAGTAGACTGCTGGCCCATCACTAAAAAATCATACCCTACGCAGTTGGGAGACAGACTGCGATCCAGTAAACCCACAGCCCTAAATTCAGCAAGAACATAATTTGGAAATTATCCCCTCCCCATACTCAGCCTATTTCACAGACTTCAAATTGATCTGTCTAATCTCTTATCTGTAGCTATGAAATTGTATTTCCCTCTTAATAGGCCTACCAATGTTATAGATGACTAGTTCAGGAGCCAGCAGGAGAGGAAGAAGCAGGCATACTAAAAAGGACAATCAGCTCCTCACACCGCAGCCAGAGCTGCCTGACCCCCTTCGTGCCTGGAATCTCAGTCAACTCTGATCCCCATCTGGCCAAAGGGCTAGAGACACACAGCCCACCTGCCCCATAGAGGGAGATGTATGTGTGTATGTGTCTTCGGTGAGGAAGGGGTGATTCAAATGGGGCAAGAGGAGCGGTGGTGGTTCTCCCCTGCACCAGGCTCCTTCCCATGGGGGCACCCTCCCAGTGATCAGCTCCTCCCTTTCCCTTTCTGCTCTCACAATACTGGGCCCACCTCTCTCTGCCTTAAGCCTTCCGTGGCTCCTTACTGTTGTAAGGGCACAGCCCCAATCCCTGAATTCCACACTGTGTCCAAGGACTCTTGTTATTTTTGTTCTACTTCCCAACTGAAACTCAGCTCCATCTGCACCTGAAACTTCAACACTGTGGTTTCCTACCTCCATCCTTCCATCTGGCGTGTACCTCTCTCCTCACTTCTTTACCTGGATGACTCCACTTCACCTCCAAAGTGACAGGCTCCTCCAGGAAGCCTCCCTGAACTGCAGGCACCCATGACTTCTGTAGTGGATTGAGTGATGACACCTAAAAATATATGTCCAAGTCCTAATGCCCAGAACTTGTGAATGTGACCTTATAGGGAAAAGGGGTTTTGACGATGTAATTAGGAATCTGGAGATTATCTTGCATTAGGATGGACCCTAAATCCACTAAGTGTCCTTATAAGAAAAGGACAGCAGAAGATTTGAGACACAAATCCATAGGGAAGGGCTCATGTGAAGACAAGGCAGAGGTTAGAGAGATGTATCTGCAAGGCAAGGAGCATCAAGGATTGTTTGCACCACCAGAGGCTGGAGGAGGAAGGAAGGCTCCTTCCCTAGAGCCATCAGAGGGCGTGTCCTCCTGCCAACACCTTGATTTAACCTCCTGGCCTCCAGAACTGTGAGAGGATAAATGTCTCTTGTTCTCAACTCCCCCCACCAGATTGTCATAATTTGTTCTAGTCACCCCAGGAAACTCCTACACCCTCCAAGCTGGGTTAGACCCCAGCAGGTACACCACACAACCCAGATCCAAGTCTCACCTCTTTGGTGCATCTATACTGACATCATCCACCTTCATCCCTTCCTCACTGGGCTGGGAGCCCCCTGGCCAAGGGTCTTCTGTCATCTCTGTCTGTCCTAACTCAAGCCCTGGGCTTGGGACTCATCGGGGACGCAATACGTGCCTATTGTGCATTAGAAGAAAGTGGAACAGACTGGAATCTCCTTCAGATCTCAGGTGAAAGGACACCCTTGCCCCCCACGCCCCTCCTCTCAGGGGACAGGAGCCCAAGTCTTCCAAGGCCAACAGGACTGGCTTCCTCTTTGACAAACCCTCAGCCTGCAGCACCCAGTCCCAGCCGCCTGCTACCTGCAGGGACTTCACACCTTTATTCCTGAACAAGAAATTTGTGTCCCTGGCAGGATCTTTCCCTCATCACGATTTCCTAGAAGGGTTCCTCCTACTCCCCAGGCCTCCGGGAAAAATCCAGGTTCCATTCTGCAAGCTAAGAGACTCTCTGGCACAGGTAACAGGTGGAAAGAATAACAAGAGTCCTAAAAATAGAGACAACAAACACTTATCAAGCTTCTACCACATGGGATGGGCCAGGTGAGGTCCCCGCCAGGAGAGCCGTGCGGCTTATTGATGACCACAGGGCTTATTGGTGCCACCTCTGCATCATTACAGAGGCATCTGCTGGCACTGAAGTTGATGGAGCCCCAGAGTCCTGACTGTCAAAGTATCATCCATTTACTGGCTGGTCCCCTTTCATCATGTTCTGCTCTGATCTGTCCCCAGCGGGCGTCCCTAATACTGAGAAGATGTGCCCTGCCAACAAAGACAGCAGAGCACTTCTGATGTGCCTCCCTCTCTCCAGAGCCTGTAACTCACCCACGTGGGTCATGAGCTTCCAGGGCCATCAGCCAGGGCTCAGGGGGCACTGCAGGCCCTTGGTGTCATTTTCACCCACCTGCTATGTGCCAGGCAATCTGCTGGGCCACGTGCATCCAGCAGAGGCAACTGAGATGCTGGCTGTGCCCTTGGGAGCTCACAGACTGAGGAGCAAGTTAGAAGAAGACTGGAGCGCAAACTCCCAAAATTGTGAAGAGAGAAACTGTGTCGGAATCTAAAGAACCTGAAAATAATTGGTCAGCTGAGAGGAGAGAGGAAGAAATAAGTCCAGTTTTTGCTCCTGAGAGATAGAAGACTGGGATACTGTTAGAAAGAAGAAAATGAGGCAGAGAATAAGGAAATTTAAAAATGAGGAGGAGGAGGAAAGATGGGAAGTTCATTTTTTGACATGTTGGATTTGAACTTGGCAGGGCATCCACTTGGGCGGCTTTCTAGAAAACCAGAGGACAGGAAGTCTGGAAAGAGTCAGGATTTCAGACCCAGGTTTCAAAGTCACCCTCATCTAACAAAGAGACATGGGAAGCCGAGTAATACTCAGGATTCTTACTTAAAACATGTGGTACAAAGACCATATTTGTTAGGATTGCTTTTGGCTGCAAGTAATGGAAAAATCAACTGAAAAATTAAGTAGTTTTTTCTTCCATAAAACAAAAAGTTGGAGGTGGGAGCTGCTGGTGTTTGTCAGCAGCTCGATGAGGTCAGGCTTGGTGTCTTGTGATGCTCTTTGTCTTTCTTTCCTGGTGCCAAGGTGAGTGCCACTGCTCCAGGCTTCAGATCTGCATCCAGGACAAGGGGCATGGGATGATGCCATTGGCCTCTCTCTGCATTATCAGGAAAGTCCTCAGAGGACATCAATCCATGCTCACTGGTTAGCACTCTGTCACGTGGCCACCATCCAATAGCATTAAGGAAGCCTGGAGAATGAGATCATCTCATCTTTACAAGGTCATGAACAAAGGAGCGAGGGGAGGGTTAGTGTTGGCTTAGCCGTACCAATGTCTACCATAAGGAAAGTAAGCAAGAAGAATGGAGACTGAAAATATAGTGTTTGGGAAACCAAGGAAGGAAGATGTTCTAAAATAGGCAGAGAGGTCAAGTGCGTTAACTTCTTCAGATACAGGAAAGCTAGTGGTGAAGTGAAGATATTCCAGTTCTAGTGAAGTTTAAGAAAGAAGAGGACCGTGGATGGGGGAAGGAATGGTGAAGATGTGCGGGCAACAAGAACATTCCAACATGGGAACAAGCTTGGCACTTGGCAGGGGGAACTGAATGGTGTCTTGAAGGGAAGGAACTGCTGTGGCTCCTGATAAGAGATAGAAAATAATGGGGGTGAGGGAGGGAGTGAGCGGTATTCATCCCTGAGGTCAGTGGAGGGGTCAGTCTTGGAAAGGAGAGGCCACCAACACATGAAGGAGAGTAGAAGGAGATGAGATATTTTCAGAAGGGGGTTGAGTTAGGACCATTCTGTGATCAGTAAAGCTGGAGCAGAGTTCACCTGGAGAGGATGTCAGATGACACAGGTGAGCCTGTAGGTGCCTGTAGAGAATGAGGCCCAGAGAAGGGTGGGGAAGGCCAACTAGCTTTGGGACAGTTGCCCACTATTTAAGTTAGTTATCTGTGTCTTGGTGCCCCTAAGGACCCACTTAGAAACATGGTGCTTGCAAGAGCCCCTCTCTTTATGTTTATTGTGTGTGAAAGACCTTCATCCCTTCTGAATGTAGACCTGTTTAACATAACATATTTCTTTGAGGAAAAAGAGAAAGGAAGGAAGGAAGGGAGGAAGGAAGGGGATAAGGGAAGGGAGAAAGGGAGGGAGGGAAAGGGAGATAGGGAGGGAAAGAAAGTAGGAAGAAAGGAAGAAGGGGGGAGGGAGGGAGATAGGAAGGAAGGAAGGAAGGGAGGGAGGGAGGAAGTTAGGGGGAAAAAAGGGAGAGAGAGAGGAAAGGTGTGGGGGTGGGGGGCAGCTAGCAGTGACCATCTTGAAAATCTCCGAATTGTCTCTTAAATGTCCCTTGAGAACATCCTGGTTCCTAATCTGGTTGAGGATGGTGTTTAGACAACATCAGCAAGTACCTCTTCTTGAGCACTTGGTCATCTAATACTTGCAACTGTTCTATGAGAGAAATCCCATTATTATGCCATTTTGTGGGTAATGGATTTAAGGAACAAAGAGGTTAAGTAAGTTAAACTTGTTCAGTGTTTTCTGGCTAGTAAATAGTAGATCCAAATTTGAACGAAGGCAGTCTGATGCCAGAGCCCATCATTTTGTTGTTTGAAGTAAACAACACACGTAGTGTTCAAGTAAAGATTAGGGTTATGTTCAGCTGCAGTAAGTGTGCAGAAATACTACTATGGGGTTAGGGGGACAGGGGTGGGGGCCTGTTCTTGTCAGTCTCCCCATTCCAGAGGCAACAAATGTTTTACTTCTATCATCATCCTAATTTAATAATTTTTATCATGAGTGGATGCTGAATTTTGTCAAATTCTTTTTTCTGAATCCATTGAGGTGATTATCAGGGTTTTCACTTCTATTCTGTTAATGTGGTGAATTACATGGTTGGGTTTTGAATGTTAACCCAACCTTACAATCCTGGAATAAACCTACTTGGTCATATGTTTAAAACCTTTTAAAATATATTGAATTCTATGTTCTAATATTTTTTTAAGGATTTTTAAATCAATGTTCATAAAAGATACTGTCCTGTAGTTTTCTTTTATGGTAACATCTACCTCAGGTTTGGAGATAAAGATATTGCTGATGTAATTTTTTTTACAAGTTATTTTTATACTTCCTCTATTTTCTGAAAAACTTTGTGTAGTGTTTGTATTTTTCTTCCATCAATGTATGATAGAATTCATTTTTGAAGCCATTTTAGTGTGGAGACTTATTTGAGGAAAAGGTTTTTTTGAATATGAATTTAATTTATATAATAAATATGGGGTAATTTAGATTTGTAAGTTGTGTTTTAGAGAATCTTCTCTATCTTATCTAAGTTTAAAACTAAGCATAAAGTTGTTTATAACATCTCCTTATGTTTTCGATGTCTGTAGGGTCTGCAGTAATGTCTCCACCTCCTTTAAAATTTTTTTAGCCTTATGTAAGTAATTTGTATTTACTCCCCTACCCCTTCTTTTTTCTGGATCAGTAGTGTGGAGGTTTATCAGTATTATTTTTTTCAAAGAACCACATCTTTAACTTTGTTGATTTTTTCTATTTTGTCTGTTTCCTATTATATTGATTTCCATTCTTGTTTTTCTTACTTCCTTTCTTGTATTTTCTTTGGGTTTTCTTTGCTCTTCCTTGTCTACCTTCTTAATGTGGAAGCTTAGATCATCAGTTTAAAGGCTTCCTTCCTTTTAGTAAAAGCAGTAAATTTTCCTCCACATACTGCTTTACCTGCATGCCATCAGCTGTACATCATGTTTTCATTATTACTCACTTAAAATATCTTCTAATTTTGTGATTTCTTCTTTGACCCGTAAGTTTATTTATAAGTATGTAGTTTAATTTTCACCTATTTAGAGATTTAATTCTTTTAATATTACTTGCGGATGTAATGCCATTGTAATCACAGAACATACTTTGTACTACTTCAATCTTCTGATAGCTACTGAGATGTATTTAAGACCCAGAATCTCCCTAACTTAGTGAATATTGCAGGTGAACTTGAAAAGAGCATGCATTTTGTAGTTGTTGGATGGTGTTCCATAAATTTCAGTTAGGTTAAACTAGTTACTCGTGTTGTTTAAATTTTTTATATATTTGTTAAATTTTTGTCTATTTGTCCTGTCTCTCACTGAGAGACGTATTAGCGTTTATAACCATTATTGTGGATTTGTCTATGTTTCCCTTAATTCTGTCAATCATGCTTCAAACATTTTGAAACTCTGTTACTAGCTGCATACACATTTAGGACTGTTCTCAGTTCTTGGTAAATTGTTCCTTTTATCATTGTGTTTGTACTTTAAAGCAGTACAATACTCTAGCAATACTATTTTTTGTTGTCTACTTTTTCTGATACTAATATAACTATATTAGCTGTATTGTTTAGTGTTTGCTTAATATATGATTTTTCATTTTTTACTTTCAACTTGTTTATGTCTTAGTATTTTAAGTGTGTTTCTTGTAAAAAGCATATAGGCAGGACTAGCCTTTTTATCCAATTTGGCAATCTCTGTTTTAATAATGTGCTTAGTTCATTTACAGTTACTAAAATTTTGTTACGATTGGCTTTAACTCTACCATTGGAACTTGGGTTTTATTTATCCCATTTTTTCTTTGTTTCTCTTCCTCTTTCTTACCTTATTTTGAGTGAGTCACATATTTTTAGTCTTTCATTTTATTTACTGTATCAGTTTTTAGTTATACCTTTTTTGTGTTTTTTTTTAACATCTTTATTGGGGTATAATTGCTTTACAGTGATGTGTTAGTTTCTGCTTTATAACAAAGTGAATCAGTTTTACATATACATATGTTCCCATATGTCTTGTGTCTCCCACCCTCCCTATCCCACCCCTCCAGGCTGTCACAAAGCACCGAGCCAATATCCCTGTGCCATGCGGCTGCTTCCCACTAGCTATCTACCTTACTACGTTTGTTAGTGTGTATATGTCCATGACTCTCTCTCACCCTGTCACAGCTCACCCTTCCCCCTCCCCATAACCTCAAGTCCATTCTCTAGTAGGTCTGTGTCTTTATTCCTGCCTTACCCCTAGGTTCTTCATGACATTATTTTCCCTTAAATTCCATATATATGTGTTAGCATATGGTATTTGTCTTTTTCTTTCTGACTTACTTCACTCTGTATGACAGACTCTAGGTCTATCCACCTCATTACAAATAGCTCAATTTCGTTTCTTTTTATGGCTGAGTAATATTCCATTGTAGATATGTGCCACATCTTCTTCATCCATTCATCCGATGATGGGCACTTAGGTTGTTTCCACCTCCGGGCTATTGTAAATAGAGCTGCAATGAACATTTTGGTACATGACTCTTTTTGAATTTTGGTTTTCTCAGGGTATATGCCCAGTAGTGGGATTGCTGGGTCATATAGTAGTTCTATTTGTAGTTTTTTAAGGAACCTCCATACTGTTCTCCATAGTGGCTGAACCAATTCACATTCCCACCAGCAGTGCAAGAGTGTTCCCTTTTCTCCACACCCTCTCCAGCATTTATTGTTTCTAGATTTTTTGATGGTGGCCATTCTGACTGGTGTGAGATGATATCTCATTGTAGTTTTGATTTGCATTTCTCTAATGATTAATGATGTTTAGCATTCTTTCATGTGTTTGTTGGCAATCTGTATATCTTCTTTGGAGAAATGTCTATTTAGGTCTTCTGCCCATTTTTGGATTGGGTTGTTTGTTGATTTGTCCTAAGGTTGTGTTATGTTTTAATCATTAGCCAGAGATTACAGTGTTCAGTTTTAGTGTAGCACATTCTACCTTCAAATAAAATATTATTTTATACTATTCAATAACAGTGTAAGGATCTTATAACAGTGTAATTCCATTTTTCCCATCGTTCTTTGTGATTTTGTTTTTTCATATTTTACTTTTACATGTGCTCTAAATCCTCCAAAAAATTAAAAGAATATACCCATCCTGATTCCCATAATGCATTTCAACTAACTACAGCCCATGGGACAAATCTGGCCTATGGACTGTTTTTGTAAATAAAGTTTTATTTACACAGCCACACCTATTTATTTAGTATTATGTATGGCTGCTTTTGTACCACAGTGACAGTGTCGAGTAGTTATGATACAGACCATACACCTGGCAAAGCCTAAAATATTTACTATCTTTCTACAGAAACAAATTGTCAACCCTTGGTCTAAGGTTAAAATATTACACAACCATTTGTTTAGACCATTTATCAAAAGTAATATATTAGCATTGGCACAATACTATTAACTACACCATAGACTATTGAAATACAGACTTTCTCTGTATTTCACCAGTTTTTCCACTAACATCCTTTTTCTCATCTAGAAGCCCATCTAGCATAAAGCATTACATTTAAATATTATATCATCTTAGTCTCCTCTGAACTGTGACAGTTTCATGGTCTTTCCTTGTCTTTCATACCCTTGAAGAGCATTGGTCAGGTATTTTGTAGAATGTCCCTCCGTTTGGATTCATCTGAAGTTTTTTTTGTGATCAGACTGGACTATGGATTTTGGAGAAGGATACTACAGAAGTGAAATGCCCTTCTCATCACATCATATCAGTGGGTACATGATAACAACATAACTTACTAAGAGTAATATTAACCTTGATCACTTGGTTGAGGTGGTATCTGCCAGTTTCTCCAATGTAAAACTGTAACTTTTCCCTTCTCATACTTGATTCTTTGAATGTGAGTCACTAAACCAAGCATATATTCAAGAGGAGTAGACTTAAACTCCTGGAGGAAAAGTAAAAATAGAATCTG
Source organism: Grampus griseus (assembly GCF_964374135.1). NCBI lineage: Eukaryota > Metazoa > Chordata > Mammalia > Artiodactyla > Delphinidae > Grampus > Grampus griseus. Next base: position 179,752,315 of record NC_139017.1, on the reverse strand, counting down.
TGGACACTTTAAAAGAATCATTACAGCAATCAACAAGTATTTTAGAGGAGATACTTTGAGCTTATGCAAATAACCTGTTTCTCCTTAAAGTTTACCCACTAATTTTAGCATGAATCAGCAGATCTTGCCTGCATTACTTATGGCCGTGGTGTCCCAGTGATGATTTTCTATTTCTCTTACTCTGCATTTATTAATTGGAAATTTTACTATAGTTTTTTGTTTAACCCAGTTGTTGTCCAGCTTTTACATGGGACTCTTTATGATTTTTTAATCATCATTATTTAAGTCCCTGATAATTCCAACATCTGCTTCCTCTATGGGTTTGCTTCTATTGACTATTTCTTCTCTTCACCAGGGTCATATTTTATTGCTTCCTTATGTGTCTTAAAAATTTTTATTGTATGTCAAGCATTTTGTACAAAAGAGCAATATTGACTGATATAAACAATATTTATCTTCAGACCACTGGAGAAGAGGTAGTCTGATCTGCATTTCACATAGAGCTGAGTTCTGTCATTGCTTTTGTTTGTAATTTACTCATTGTCTGGCTCAAAAAGTATTTTGAAAATAGGATCAAGTCTTTCCTTCCTACAGAACTTGGGTTTTGAGCACAGAAAATACTCCTGGGATGTCTGTAATTTATAGTTGAGTCACCAGCTTTCTGAACTGTGGGAAATCTCAGCTTCCCCATCTGGTGCCAGTTTTGGGGTTGCTAGAGAGTTCTCTTTGCTCTCCAGTCCTGCTCCTGGTCTTGAGCACCTCAGGAAGTCTCTCTCTGCCCGGAACGCCTCAGATGAGTCTCTCTCTGCACAAGAGTGAGAAGAGTCTCTCTCTTCCCAAGCCCTAACCCTCAGCAGGTGAAAGTTGACCAGAGAGCTTCAGATGCATTATTCTCAGATCTCCTGCCTTGCCCCAACCCCACCTTCAGAGGGAAGCTCCCTTGAACTTGCAGAAAGTCTCCACATACCTCATATGTGGGGTATGTCTCAGTGAAGAACTCAACAAAGACCCATGGACTCTCTCAGGGCTACAACTCTCAAAATTCTAATCTGTGTTGCCAGCCCACATGTGACCATTTAAAGTGTGTTCATGTTTCACATGGTTTTACCTTAACCCCCTCCAGGTCAGGTTCTCCTCCTCTTACTGCTTCTTTCCCAGAAAGAGGACAGCCCTGAGTCTCATTTCCTATGAAAGGCTCATCAATTTCTGCTGTCTTATCCACTTATTTTCTTTGCATCCTCAGCTATCTGATGGGCTCAGAAAAGCTAAGATTTTATAGTGTATCCAGCTTGTTTTGGTTGCTGAGGTGAAAGCAAATGTCTCCTTCCAGGAGACCTTTCTGTATTACAACCAGGAGTGAACCTCATGTCTGCATACAATTTAAAGAATAAGCCCTATAACTTTAAAAATGTTTGGAAACTATAGGCTTAACTCCACTCTCTTGGGTAATGGATGGTGAAATTCAGCAGAGCCCAGACTAGAACTCAGTCCAATGCCAAGTGGTGCATCTTTCTGACAATACTCTCTAGTACCTGTATCACCTTCACCACTACCTTCACCACCAGTACAACCAACACCACCACAGTTTCCACCCAACATAAGACCCATTTGTCAAGCACCCATTTTGGGACAGGTATGTATTAGCTACTTACATGAATTGTCTCATTCAATTTTCATAACACCTATTTGAGGTAGGTGGTATTATACATGCCCATTTTTACAGATGAGGAAACCAAGCTTCAGAGAATCTACTAAACCTTCCCAATGAGTAAATGCAAGATCCTTGCACCCAGGTCTACCTAGCCCTGTTGTTTGCACTCTTGCTTTCTGTCTTACAACCAGACTTGGTCTCTATTGACACTTTACTGCTCTCCTGCTTGGGATGCCTGGGATTCTCCAGCTGAGCCACCATCCCTGCAGTCTGGGTTTCCACCTTTGGTCTGCTCATCTCTTCAGCTTTTGCTTTGAAGCAAGAACGGAGGCCAAGAACAACTTCTAATATAAAAGGCCACTTTCAGGAGCCATGCCATTGCCTCAGGCTCTGCCCAGGGACAGAGATGTAAGTGACCCCAAGTGGAAGCAGCTCAGCTACCCCAAGTGGAAGCACCTCAGTCTCACCATGGCACACAGAGCTGGCAGGAGCCCCTTCCAGAGGCCACAGGACCATCATGCAGAGGGAGGCACTCAGGCAGGAATAGGGAGATCCATCACTTCCAGGGCCAAATTGGAGGAGCCCATTAGCACGCCATCCACGCTATCTGGTTGTGCAGTGGGAACACCAAAGAGATTAAAGATGCCAGCACACCATGGCAAGGACTGGGGCCACCTCTATTTGTTTCCTTCTTATCTGCAGTGGGGGAAAGGAGGAAAAATGTCACCCAGATTGCTCGTGGGTGTGTGTTATTTCAAAGACTTGGAGAAAAAAGGATAACAGTGACTGGGTAAATTGGATGTGCAGGGACCTGACAGCCCTTGCCAGGATGCCCAATGAGGTTTGCATTTTATCTGTTGTGCTGCAGCCCAGTTTGGAGGAAAGTGTCAGCCAACTCAGGCAAATGGAGGTTTGAATTCAGTTCTGCCACCCACTCATTCTGTGACCTCAAGCCAGTCCCTTCCCCACCCTCTCTGGACAACTTTGTCCTCATAGATAATAAGCCTTTTGCAAAGGGCCAATGAGAACTAAGCCACAGTGTGCCTACAGATGGATGACCCTGTAAACAGTCTCAGATTAAGCAAGCGTCGTTGGTAACATCCAAAGGAAAGCCTTGACTGGGCCAGGTGATGCAGGGGAGAGTCTGGCTCTAGGACAGCCTGCAGTGGGCAGAATTCCAAACAAGAGGGGAGGTATCTTTAAGGCAGCTCAATGTCTTATCCACCATTTCTCCATCTCCTGGGCATCTGGTCAAGAGTCTAGCCCAGAGCAATTGCTGAGCCAATCTCGGCTGAGCTGCAGGTCACTCCCAACCTCACACCTGATGGAGACCATGCCAGGTGACAGAGTGAACACCATCCATCACTACTCAGATCCTGCCACCTTTGATCAAGGAAACGTGGACCCAGTAGGGAACACTGGCGGTCATTTCCATTTCCATAATCAAATGTTTATGGACCATTTCCTCCTGCCCTTTCTGTTCCCCATTCCCCTCTTATTCCTATTTGAGCAAAATGTGTTCAAACATCCCCTTTCACCCCATTGAGGACAAAAAGTGCCTGTAATGTCGGTGTAACATTTTGGAGAATGAATGCAATATTTGTGTCTATTTGCCAATCGGAATATCGATTTGTTCTTGAAATGAAAGGTCATGTCCATGAAATCCATGATGTAGAGAAGGAAAAAAAAATCCAACTTTGACACCTGTGTCTTCGCGCAGCTTTTACAATGGCTTAGCCGAGCTGCATCCCCCTGTGTGTGTCAGCCAATCTCAAACATCAGATTCAGGGAAAGACAGATCCTGCAGGTGTCCTGTCACTGCTCTCACTCTTCTGCTGGTTGTCCGGGGATGCCCTGAAAGAATACACAACAGTAGTGTGTTATGGCTTATTTGGTGAGTCAAGCAGCAGCGGACACATGGCATTGTGACTGGATAAATGGTAGACAACAGGATACTGACAGATGAAAGGCAGCAGCCCCAGGTCATCTCTGACATAAAAGCCCTATTCCCTTCAAAGTCAGGAGAATCTATGGCCATGAACTGACAAGTGTCAGGTAGTCCATATTAAGATGCTGCAGACTGATTCAGAATGAAGCTGAGCTTTGCTTGCTGGGCACAGGTGAGAATGTGGACCAGAAGCAAGTATAGAGCAAGTATCTCTTCGACTGGGCTGCTCCTTAAACATTGACCAGAGTCGTGCATTCCCAGCAAGGACGATGTGCACAGATGCGGCAGTAAGCTTTGGCAAGCCTGGCTTGGTTCACACAGGGTGTGCCTGCATGGTGCCTAACCCTAACCCTAACCCTAACTAACCCTGAACCTAGAAAGAACACAGCCCTTCTCATGTGCAATGGCCAGAGGACCCCCCCCCCCCGCCGCACCGCCCCGTCCCTACTTTCATCTCTCAAAGCAACTGCAATCCGATGCAACTTTTCGTGTGCTAACTTAGCCCACCTGCAGGTGTCCACATGGCAAAGACTGCTAGCAAAAGACCCTTTGGGGGTACTCACCCAAATTTCATTCATCTACAGGCATTTTTGAGCACGTCCTGCAGGTCAGACATTATTCTAGATACAGGCAATGCAAGAGCAAACTGAACTGAATGGTCCCTGCCCTCCCGGAGGTGGGGGGAAACATTTCAGCGGGTGTGATGGAAGACTCACCACACAACTAAAAAGACAAGGTTACAAAATAACTGCCAGGTACTTATAATAATAAGTGCTATCAAGGAAATGAACACAGAGCTGAAATGAGAAAGAAGCCATCAGACCAGAATTCCATTGCAAACCGGAGTTAGCAGAAGATTTATGGGCATAAGCCAAGCCCTGGGGTTTCAGAAAATAAGAGAAAAAAAAATGCACAAGCGAAAAAGGGGATGAAGGCCAGGATCTGTCAGGCCCGATCTTGTCACAGAAGCTGATATCCACATCCTGTCACTCAGGCGTCTTCTGCCAAAGACGTCTCCCTGAGTTCTCCCATGTCCCAGACTAGAGAGGTACACTGGGGCAACTTCATCATAGACAAGTTCCAGGCTTCTCTCTCTTTTTTTTTTTTTTTTCTTCAGGCTTCTCTTAATCCTTGTTTCTTTCTTCTGCTTAGAGACCATAGCAAGCTCTTGCCGCCCCCTGTGCTCAGTGGAGACATCCCATACACGGCACTGTGTGTGTTCTAAAACTGGGAGGGGGATGCAGAATGATAGGGGCACTCCTGAGATACAGCCCTTCCCATGGCCCACCCTGAGATTTGTGAAGATTTACTCCTATTAAGCAATTTCAGGTTTTAAAGATCCCCCTGAGGGCTTACTTAAAATACCGAAGGCAATAATAATATAATCCCAATAATAATGGTTATTTGTTCTTCAATCATCTGTTCAAGAGTGGTTTTTCAAGGGGTGGTTCCCCCATCCCCACCCCCTGACAACCTCTAGAAAGGTTTTCCATCAATTCCCGCTTCCTGCTTGTTTGGCTGTTTAAACCAAGAAAATGGGTGAAGGAACAAAAGTAGCCCTGGTGGTAAACAGGATTTGTGAGTATACAGAGAACCCTACGTGTCTTTGGAGAAATGGGAAAATGAGGGTCTGAATTTTGATATCAGCCCCTCCCTCCCTTTTCAGTGGTTAGCATGAGACTTTTCTTGGTTGCAATGACCAGATGCTAATTCCAATGAGCTCCAGAAAGAACAAGAGCTCTGGTGACCCATGTAACTACAAAGTCAGCAGCATGGAACTTCCTGCTTCATCTGTGGATGGATCCAGGGTTGACATGGTTTCTGGTCCATTCTCCTCTCTCAACTCTGTTTGCCTTGTTCTCCACAACCTCCATCCATTTGGCATTCTTCAGGTCACCAGCAGTGCCACAGTGACACTCAGCAGGTTTCAACTCCTTACACCTGACACTGGCCACCGGAATCTCCCTATGGGGATCCCACAGGGAAAAGACGGGAAAGAAGGGAAGGCCAGCTTACCAGCACCTGCGTTTCCTGGGACGTCAGAGCTGACATCTCAAGGCGAGTGGTAAGTTCTGGAGCTGGTGTTCACCAGCCACCTCTCTTTGCTAAATCCATAGCTGGATTCTCAGCCCCCACCTCACTGGACCGCCAGCACCCTTCCTTCTACATAACTGGTCACTGCCTGCACCACACACCCTTCCCTCCCTCGCCCCTGCACTGGCTTTCAGACACCACAGGCTCAAATGTCCTCCTGCCCAATGGTTGCTCCTTTCCCTCTCCTTGGCTGGTCTGTCCTTTGTTCCCCAGCATCCCTGGGCTTTAGCTGCCTAGAACTAGTGCAGCCGCTTCTCCCCGTCCACACTTGCACCCTCGGTGATCTTGCCAGGCTGGTAGCTTTCAACCCAGACAAACATCTATCTCCCTGCTTCAGTCAGGTAAAGACTTCTCTCTGGATCCCCAGACTCATGTGTCCAGCCCACCCCACCCGACCCCACCCCCAGCATCCACACCCTGCTGTTACCACCTGCAGCAGGGGCTCCAAACCACCTCTGCCCACAGCATTCTCCTGCTCAGGGGATGCCCACTCCAGGCTTTGAGTCTCAAAGGGGGAAATCCCTGGAGTCAGCACTTTGTCTCACCCCCTCACTCAATCCATAGGAAAACTGTTGCCTCTGCTTCCTAAATATCCCCAGAATCTCACCATCTCACCCCATCTCCCTCTTGGATTCCTGCAGTAGCCACCGAATTGGTCCCTGCTTCTCCCCTGCCCCCCCGACAAGTTCTCCTAAACGCAGCGGTCAGTAGGGGCTTTTAAAATCTGGGCAAGGTCAGTCTCTCCTCTGATCAAACCTGCAGTCGTTTTCTGTTTCATCCAGAGAAAAAGGCCAAGACCTCACAGCCAGGACTCTGCTGTATGGCCTGTACCCCAGTTACCACTGGGACATCACTCCTGGCTCTAGGGTGGTCCTCAGCGTGTCTTGCATGCATCCCTCCTCCCACCCCCAGGAGGGTCTTTGCTCCAGCTGTTCACTCTGCATCCATCTGATGCTTCCCTTGGATCCTTCCCCATCACTGGCTCCCCATCACCTTATGACCAATGCCTCCTCTGTCCATTTTGAACCAGCCCTTCAACCCACTCCAAGCCTCCCACGTCTTCTAACATCCTGTATCGATTATTGATGGTACCCACGGCTCAGAGTTTGTCTCTCTCTGCTGGCGATGGAACGTGAGCTCCTCCAGGGCCAACAATGGAGACTGTTTTGCCCCTTAATACATCCAAGCATCTAAAATGCTGCCTGGTAATAAGAGATGCCCAGTAAATACTCACTGAGTAATGCCCAGGACTCACCTGGCCACCCTGTCCCAAGCAGAGTGAAAGGGGGCTCTTGTTATATGACATTAACAATAAATCCATCTCATGAGTCAGCCTCATGAGGGCATAGAGCTGAGCGAGGCTGTGGCCACAACAGGTGGGAGGGACACCTGGAAGGTGCTAGATTCTTAGGTACATGTTTGATGTCCTTAACTCTGAGTCTTATCCGTGAAGCCACAAACAAGACAGGAGATTTCAGGACAAAGCGGTCGGCAGGGATCAGAGTGCCACATCTTAGCAACATCTCCCAGGGTGCATCCTGCCCCCACTGCACCTGACTTAGTCCCCTCACCTGTGCACCCCCAGACTGGAAACCCGGAGTAAGTGTGTTCACTCTGTGTGCATCTGCTCCAAACCAGACGAGGTTTCTGAACAACAGAGATGTGATTGGGAGCGTGAACTTCTCCTGAGTGGCCTCACAATTCATCCATAAAAGTCAGAGTTCACGTGCGAAGGTGGCTCCTTTTGAGGAAATAATTCAGTCCTCGTTTTCCATTTAAGATGGAAATTGGGAAAGATAACTAGAGAGCTTTGATAGATGGACCAAGAAATGGGAGAGGCAGAGCAAGTTGTCCCAAGACCAGGTAGGAACAGATGACAGAAGGAAGCAGGGGCAGATCCCTGCTTAGACTCCACTCTCAGGAGCTCAGCATCCTGAAACAGTGACAGCAGAGGGGTGTATCCAGGGACAGAGTGTGGAGCCCACCTCTCATCAGGTAGAGCCACTGGGCGAGGGAAGGGGGGGCCATGCCCCCCCCGCCCCCCACCCCCGGAAGCTGAGCCCAGAGCCAGCTGTTTCCTCCACCTTCGGCTCCCACCACAGCCCACTTGCTTGGACAACAGCTCCTGGCTGGGCTTGTGACCTGGAGCCCAAGGAACCCCCTGAGGGCACAGTCATGCACAGCCCCTGCATGTGCCACCTTCACCACCACAGCAATAAGGAGAGACGTGGGTCCGGTGCAGCAGCTGTGGCCTGGCTCCTAGGAGGATGAGATTTTCCTTCTGTGTTGGGAAAGAACTGGGAAGTTTCAGAGAAGGATGAGAAACCCACCAAGGGCTCTCACTTTCCTTTAGGGTGAAGCTTCTGACATTTACAAATAATTAGGTGCCTGAGCTGGAAGGACGAAGCAGGAGGTGGCGTTTCTGATTGGGACTCAACAGTTACCATTACTGGCACTGCTCCACTGGAATAAATGTGCTGGTGGTCTCAAGAGGGGCTTTGTCCTTTCTCATGACTGAGTAGTATTCCCTCGTATATATGAGTCACATCTTCTTTATCCATTCATCTGTCCATGGACACTGAGGTTGCTTCCATGTCTTGGCTGTTGTGAATAGTGCTGCTATGAATATTGGGGTGTATGTATCTTTTTGAATTAGAGCTTTGTCCCAATATATACCCATACACCCAGGAAAGGGATTACCGTATCATATGCTATTTTTAGTTTTAGTTTTCTGAAGAACCTCCACAAGGTCCTACTGTAAGTACAGGGAACTCTATCCAATCTCCTGGGATAAACTATAATGGAAAATAATATTTAAAAAAGAATGTATATATACTCAGTGTATAACTGAGGCACTTTGCTGTACAGCAGAAATTAACGCAACATTGTAAATCAACTATACTCCAATATCTTTTTTTAAAAAGAAGAGGGAGAAAGAGAGCTTTTGTCTCCATCTGGCCTCACCGGCAGTGATGAGGGTGAAGTTCAGAGATGCCCTTGGAGGACTAGAGAGTGGATGCCCTCCTCCCCAAACCCTGCAATTGACTCTGAACTCCTGAGCCAGGGAGCAGCTGTGGTTACAAGACGAAGATCCAATTTAGGAAAATGTATCAAGCTCATAAAGCAGGGACTTTGAGCCATAACCCAGGAGCTGATGCGACCCGTGAATATGCCTCAGCTCCACCCCTGCAGGAGGCGTGGTCCCTCTGGAATAACACCTGTCCAGAACCAGTTCCGTCCCACCCAATGGGCTCCTTTGCTGCCCCAAATTCCAATACAAAATTACCTTGGGATTTTCTAGGTTAGCACACCCTCTGTAAGATGAATTTTACATCACACTCCATAAATAGCACAATAATATCTACAGAAGACTGGGCTCTGAATGGGGAACATTCATTGGAGGAATAGATTACACGTCTTATCAGACCCCAGATTTCTTTCTCCCGTTGGGGCTTATATAGAGCTTCCCGGGGGAGCCCAGCGGGTTTTTGTTCTCAAGCTTTGGGAGAAACTTGATTTGTCAACAGTGCATTTCCAGGCAGGTTGCCATTTGGGATGGGCTGCTTCCTGAGATCCATCCAAATCTCTTCCTCCAGCACCGTGATGGGAGGGGGCGTGGCCATGATGATCTTAAACATTTTATGTTTCTACAGAACAGGACAGAAAGGAGCCATTTCTCACTGCCGCTCTCGGCTTTGGTTTGAATTGGAAAGTCTGTCTGTGTTGCTCCCTTAATGTGCTTTTCTGCCCTATCTGGGGCCTCAGTCTTCCTCTCAGTACAGAGCAGGATGGAGCAGGCAATACAGATGATTACAAGAGGGGTTCTGACACCCCTGCCAGCAGGGTCCTGCGCAGAGCCCCAGAGCTGCCATTTGTCTTATTAGACCCTCGAGGCTGATGAAGTCCTTCCTCTGGGGTCTCCTATGTGATGGGAGATTGTGCGCGGCCTCTGTTCCCCTCCAGCCTCAGCCAGACTTTCAATCACCGGCTTTGACAGCCAGGCCCTGCACCAGCCATCCACTTCCCTGACTGAGGTTCAGAGCAAGGAAGGCCCTGTTATTTTATGTTGAGATCTGAGGCTGCCTTTCCAAGAGGTGGTTTGACTATCCTTGAGAGACTGAATAGGTAAACAGACAACGGCCAGACGGTAAAGAAAAATAAAACTCTGACCCACACCCTGCAGTAACAAGCCCAGGAAACAGATCCACGTCAAGGAAGAAGAAAACTTTCCTCTACCCTCCTAGGTTCTCCCTGCTGGTCTAAGACTTAAATTGATATGAGACAGATGAACAAGAGAAAATCAAATTTCATTCCATACATACAGGAATCCACACACATGAAAGGGTCAGAGACCCCACAGACCTGAGAGATTCAGAGACAGAAAGGTAAAATGAGGTATATACACCATCCTGAGCTAAGGAGTGGGATGGGCCTGGGGTTTCCCAGGACAGGAGGGTCATTCACAAGATGATAGAAAAGGAGCAGTTGGTTGGTAATTAGATGCTTGTCCTGCCACACAGATGGGGCCACTTAGATAAAATTTATCTCTGGTAATAACACTTTTTCTGGGAAAAATCCCCAATTTCAATTCCTCTAGGTGGTTAAGGGAGAAGCAGTCATTTTTCTCCACTGCCTTTAGCTCAAGATAATCCACATGCCAAAGGAACACATCTCAAGGAGGGCCTATTCTGAGCCCCTCCACCCTTATCTACAGTAGCCAGTCGGGGAAGCTGGCTGCTGTGAGTCAGGCTGGTAGGAAATCAGATTATTATCTCTGGTAACTGATCCCAGAAGCTGAACAATAACCCCTGTGGACTGAAAATAAAAAATGCACAACGTGAGAGCTGTGAGTTACGTTTTATTTGGGCCAAAATGAGGACTATAGTCCAGGAGAGCGCCTCTCAGATAACTCTGAGAAACTGCTCCAAAGAGGGAGGGAGGAGGTCAGTGTTCTATATGATTTTAGTGAAGGGGGCACGTGCGTCAAGCACACGTTTTGGCAGAGGCTGGCTGCTACTCGGGACGAGTCACCGTTAATGACTTTAGTGCTTTTCTAGATGCGAGGAGCTGCAAGAATGGGGCTCATGAAACCTTCTCCTGTAAATATCTAAGTCTCTAATGGCTTGTTCAGCCAGTTTTCCCAGAGCAGAGCACCCCATTCCTGATCTCTGCCCTGAACTCCTTTCAGGGTATGTTGAAGGTCAGTGAGTGCAATGGCTGTAGCAGTTCGTGACTTAATCCTTATAGAGGTAGGCGGTAAGTGACCACTTTTTGTTGGCACCCCTGTAATAATCAGCCCCAAGAGGCCAGGACTTGATTAAGAACTGCCAGCTTCTCTAACATGGGACCAATCAGAGAAACCCAAATGTGGCCCCCTAACCGATCACATGGGGCACCCTCATTCTACTCACTGCCCCTCCCCCAGCTTCCTGGCCACCAGCCCCGATCAGAGCACACCTGGAACTTCCCCTTTTGTTCTATGAGGCTCCCCCTGACTTTGAGTCTCAGCCAGAAGACAAGTGCCATGGCCGGCCCCCTGCGACAGCTGCTCTGAATAAGTGGCCTTTGCCTGCTCCCCTTCTCTTTGTTCATCTCCACATCTTTAAATGGGGCTTCCCTGCTCATCACACATAATGGAGCCAGCTGTGAGCGGAGCTGATCCAGCATCCCTTCTCTCCTGCCCCCCAAGCTTATTGGTAGCACATTACTGAATTTCTTTTTTTTCTTTAGTTTCTTTTTCTTATTGAAGTATAGTTGATTTACAATATTGTATTTGTTTCAGGTGTACAGCACAGTGATTCAGATATATATATATATATATATATGCTCATATATATATTCAGATATACATTATATATATTTATCTGTTCTTTTTCAGATTCTTTTCCCTTATAGTTTACTACAAAATATTGAGTATAGTTCCCTGTGCTATACAGTAGGTTCTTGTTGTTTATCTAATATATATATAGTAGTGTGTGTATGTTAATCCCAACCTCCTAATTTATCCCTCCCCTCCTTTCCCCTTTGATAACCATAAATTTGTCCTTGAGATCAGCTCTGCAGATCACCAGCCATGGAGCCAGTCACCTCCCTGCTGCCTTTAAAGGGTAGAACACAAAGAGCCAGGCATGAAATTAGTAAACCTCATAGCGGGGAGTAAGCAAGGCAGCCAGGGCTTCTGGGAATGAGTGTCATCAGCTCAGTTTGAAAATTACTCCTGTCCTTGCTTTTTTCCTTTGTCTTTCTAAGTAAGAGACTTTTATCCCCAGGCTCCCTGGGACACTGTCTCTGGAGGATGCTGCCAGGACTAGTGGCATAGGACTGCAAAGAATGAGGTGGTAAGAGGCTCTGGACATGCAAAAGAGAACTGCAGGGCCAGACAAAAGCAATTAGCTTAAGAGGAAAAAGAGCAAATTCTTTTATTTTCCATATTTAGCTCATCAGTGGCTGATCCTGGAGCTCCCGGCTTAGAGGTTTTCCTGCTGTGGGAGAAGATGCTCTATAACCATCCCCACATCAGGGAAGCAAGGACGATGGGAGGAGGTGACGTGAAGGAAGTAAGTGAAGGACAGGTTGATAACAAACACGACAGTGGCCGAGGGAAGGCCAAGGGGTGGGGGCGGATCGGGTCTAGGTTGTTGGAAATTGTGTCCCATTCCTCTCCTCGTCCAACCCAGAGAAAGTCAAGCGAATCGCTGAAGCAGGACGAACACCAAGGGCAGTGGGGGCTCTGTCTCTGTTCCCCACATGAGACTCTGGAAAGAGGCCAAATCTCGGGCCTCCCCACCAGCACCCCTTGGGCATGACGAACCCACTGGGTGGCCCGGGCAGTCTGGCAATGTCACGCTTTTGCTCAAGTGGCGGAGATGGATGGAGGAGATGGGGGTCTGTTCATCCCCAAGATGAGCTGAAGGGGTGGGCACAGGAGGTGAGAGGTGCCAGGGTGGGGTGGGCTGTAGAGTGAGCCAGGGACAAGCCCAGATGCTAGGGAATTGCATGGACGGGTCTACTCTGGCACCTGGAGCCTAGGTGAGGCCGAACAGCCAGAAGGAGCCAGTGGGTGAGACTCTGAGTGCCCCAGGGAGGCTCGAGCCCCGGGGTCAGCAGAGTGCCCCTCAGCCAGGCAGACACAGGGCAGAGACAGAGACCCTGCACACGTGGAGCCACGGCTCCCTCTGCCACGGGACTACGGAAGCTTCTCTCTCGCCTGGACCACACGCCACTGGGGAGAGCAGGCAGGATGGGAGCGTGGCAGACACCCAGTCAATCTAAAGGCTCTACGCTCATCTGGATGGCTCCTGCCTCCCTCACGCCCACTCACGGAGGGGGGAAGTGGGAGTGGGGAAAACCTACCCAGCTCTGCAAAGGGGTCGCCTCTTCACTGCGTGTCTCAGCTGAGAACCCCTATCTCGCCATGATTAGCCTGAGCACCATCTGCCCACGTAGAGGCTGGGCGTCAGGAAGCACAGGTCAAGGTTATTCCCTCAACAAGATTTATCGGGAGGCTGTGATGCTCCAGGCGCTGGGAACGTGGCAATGACCGTTCCATGGCAGTGGACAGCAGAACCTGCACGATTCCAGAGACACGATTGACTGCAGCAGGAGCAGACACTTCAAAGCAAGATGAGAAAAGTAGAAAAGCAATCATCAGAACCTAACCTTTAGGAAGTCTTCACTACATGATCAGAAATGTCATGGAATGAAACGTCCAGAGTTGCATGAATGGGAGTCCCTCCCCTAAAAAACCTAGTAGCCTAAGTGGGGACCAGGTCACACACATACACACACACACGAACACTCATATATATTCAAAAACGCACAGATACACACACACAAACACATTTACACATGCAGTACAGCGTATGTTGTATGTACGCATGTGTGTATGGACATAGATATATACAACTATTGATACATAGGGATGTAAGCATGTGTACATACATGCAAACACAGGCAATTTGTGTGTACATATGCATACACATATAGACATATACAAGTACATATACATTTACACCCACAAGCACATGCACACACCCACATGTATGCATACATACTTGCACACATACAAACACATGGATGGGCACACACAAACTCATGATACACACGCACACATACACACATGCATGCACATGCAGAACTCGTACACATACACACGTGCACTTATATACACAGGTACACACATACACACATGTGCACACATACATCATTTTTTTAATTGCAAATAAAAGTGGGCAAAATATATATCTAGCCCCTGGATTGTAGCCCATACGCTCCAACATCTCCTTCACCCCCACCCCTCTGTTTTATCTCCCACATCACCAAGCTTCCGTCTGGAAGAGCACTCTCCAACCTTCTCTCTGACAGGTCTTCCTGGCATCAGAGCATCAGGTCTAAGCTGACACGGGCTGACAGCCGCGGCTGGTGAGAGATGGGCAGCCTGCATGCCTGGACACCATGTGGGCTCCAAGTCAACCACTGATCAGAGCTTGTCAAACAGAGAGAGAGACAGATCTGCTACATGGGACAGACTGGCCCCGATTCCAAGTGTACTTTATAAATCCCTGCTTCACAAACTGCCCTCTGACTGACAGCATTGTACTGAGTAACTATGTGGAGATAATCTGCCAAAACAGTACCCTTGGCTCCGTCCTCCAGGGAGGTGGATGCGCCGCGTGCCAGGCCCGACTGCTGACACAGTGTTCGCTCCAGAGCGGAAGTTGCTTTCCATTTATTAATCTAAAAAATTACATCCTGCCCTGGGAATTGGGAGGTCTCGAAACGAGCCTGGCTGATCATAAATGCTTGTCCTTTCATTTGTCCATCCGTCCACCCCTGAATTTATTCACTGCTGGTGGTGAGATCGTAAATAGACTTTAACACACTTAGAAAAGCACAGAACAAAAGGCAGAGGTGTGCATGTGAAGTGCGTGTTTTCAGAACGCTCATTTCATGACAACTAATCTAATGTACAGATGACGTCATGTATGTGATGCTAAAAAGTAGGATGTGACCACTGGAAACCAGATGGCATGGGCTCGAGTGGTCGCTGAAAGCATCTGCGTTCCCACGGGTCACAGTTCACTTCGCTGGAATAACCATCCAACTGGAACTTCACAGCAGCTTTGCCAAAACTGCAGGGACACCAGGAGGACAGGGCCCTGCACAGCACACGTACGCTGAGGTGCTTTAAAACTTGTTGAGTGAATGAACAGGAGTGGAAGAGAAAGCGCCCCCTCTCCAAAGAGGAGTCAGTAAGAAGAAGGCTGAGTACTTTACTCCTGCTCTCAACTTCAGTGGCTAAGAGACCATCAGGTTTCTATTGCTATGGAACAAGTTTCCACAAATTTAGGGGCTTAATACAACGTACATTTATTTTCTCAGGAGGGCAGGCCTGGCTTAGATGGGTCCTCTGCCAGGGTCTCAGAGGCTGCAGTCCAGGTGTCATATGGGCTGCGTCTTCATCTGAAGGACCGAACACATTTCCTTGTGGCTGCAAGACTGAGGCCCTGGCTTCTTGCTGACTGGAGGCTGGAGGCTGCTTTTGGTCCCAGAGGCCACCCGTGGTCCCCTGCCTCGTGGCTGTCTCGTGGATACTCTTTCAAGAAGGCAGCTTCCTTCCTCAGACAGAAGACTCTATCTTCAGAGTGGGCCCCAGTCCTTTTTGTCGGGCTTTCACTTGATTAGGTCAGGCCCACCCTGGATAATCTTCCCTCTGACTCAAAATCAACTGATTAGGGACTTTAATGACATATGCAAAATTCTACCACCTTTGCCATATTCTATTGAGGCAAGTCACAGTTTCCCCACAGTCAAGTGTGTGGGGGGGTAATTTTAAAAGGGCAAGGCTCACTGGGGGTCACCCTATGGTGCCCACCCCACCCTATACACACACTACATGTAGCAGAACAGAAGCTGAGGAGGGTGGAATGTCTTGCTCAGAGTCACACGCAGATTCCCTGGAGACCCAATTATCTGGAACCCAGTGTGCAAACAGGGAGAAACTCGCCCTTCTCACTGTTTTCTCCACTGGACAGACTTCTATCCATTTCACCTATGTTTAGCTACATCGAGAGAGAAACAAGGCCTTTGCCCTTACCCTAAATCAGGTCATGAGTTCTGTGCCACAAAGACCCTTACCCTGGATATGTAAGCAAGACTCTTCAGGGAAATGCAGACAGCATTTCCCAAGCTCCCCGTTGCATGGACCTCCCGGGGCTGCATCTAGACCACATTTGTGTTAACAAGTAATATTTATGGAACCCGGAGCCATCCCAAGCACTGGGCTCCCCACCTCACATACCTCATCTTGTTTAATCCTCACAACAACACTGGGATGCAGTTTCTGTCCCTTCTGCATTTCCCTGGTGGGGAGCAGACGCCCTGCAGGAGTCAGCACTGGCATGGAGACCCCCTCGGTTACTGCAGAGCCTGTGGTGATAACTGTTACTCTGTCACCTACAGGAAGTCCATGTTTTGCATCCTCCTAGCCAACCCCACAGTCCATCCTGTTCCCCATCCTACCCCCTTTCCTTACTGTCAACCCCAAGGGCTGCCCCACCTCCTAGTGCTAGGGGTCTCCACATGCCCCACATGCACTTGTTCTCCCTGCAAAGTGCCGAGCACTTTCCAGGGGTTACATCTGGAGATGGAAACAAAACACACAAGGTCCTGGCCTGCAAGGAGCTACAGGCTGTCTCCTGAGACCCATGTGTTTGTGCATTGGTCCATATATGTTGAGTGTCCACTTCCTGTTTGGTCCTGGAAATACAAAGAGGAACAGCCTGAGTCCTGCTCTCAACAGGCTCCTGTCTGGTGTGGGGAGAGATGCCAGGGAGATGGTCATAGGCAGCGCGACGCAGCACCTTGTGAAAGGACTGGGGAAGAGGGGCCTCATGTTGGGAGCTCTTGACACCGACAGACTCCTAAGTTCCCGCTTCCCACGTGAAGGAAAGGGCTGATCCAAGAGCATCACAAATGGTCTAACTCTCCAACTGGCATGTGGATCCCCAAAACTTTTGAGAGGCCACCCATTGTGAGGTTCATTACCGGCCATATTAGTAAACAAAGGATGTTGTAGCCATCAAGCCATCACATTACAGCCACCTGACAGTGAGCCCCGAGGGAACTCGTAATAGAAAGAGGATGACCGCCATCAAGCCACTGCAGCTACCCCCAAGGGTGCACCCTGAGGAGACTCAGGATGAGAAATCACAGGAGATTGGTCCCAGATAGCTGAGGTGCATATCAAAGGAATGATTTCAATGAGCCCTGACTTTTGCATCTTCTCATACACAGAGGAGCTAAATTCCTTAATTTGAGATGTCTGGTTTTCTTTAACTAACAGTAATCTTTTGATGTTCTGACTACCTGGTCTTTGTTGTAAAAACTCCTACGTATCCTAGCTCCACCCTTATCTCTTCACAGCAGTCCCTCAGAGCTATCTGAGATGCTGTGTCCTTGGCTTAAGTCCTCAGTTTTGTCCAACAAATAAAACCTAATTCTCAACTTTTAGGTTGTGCATTTTTTTCAGCTGACATACGCACTCACTTTGCCTTTCCTCTGAAGGGCCTGCCCCCCTCCAGCTCCTCATATCCAGTCAGCCCTCCATATCTTCAGGTTCCTCATCCTCTGATTCAACAAACCTCTGATCCATCTGTGGTTGGTTGACCCCTTGGATGCAGATCCCCAACTGTAAGGGACTTGAGCATCCTCAGATCTTGCTGTCCATGGGGGGTCCTGGAACCAATCCCCCAGGGTACAGAGGGATGACTTTCCTCCTTTTTTTGTATCTGCTGCCACTTTCTTCCTCTCCAAAATGCTTGCTACTTTCCTTGGTTGGCAGGTACCAAAAAAAGCTCTAGGCTTGAAGACCAACCTCAGGGCTGTCCTCCCTGCCTTGGTGATGGCAGAGGGGCCAAAATTCACGTTTTCTCAGCCTTGCAGGGAATGCAGTTTTGGATCAGACTTCAGGGACATTCTGGATAACTCACCAATGAAGTAGGTTCAGCCCAAAGGCGGAGGAAGGTGGCCTTTGTTTCTTATTTTGGGGGACTCACGCTGTATTATTCGGCTTACACACTCTTTTCATTCACCAGTCTTAGCTCTGAAAAGACTCTAACTTTTGGAAAGAGCAGAGGACAAAGGTCACCTCCTTTAAATTTTTCAAAAATCCCCATCCAATCGATATCCATTCACTCAACAAATATTTATCAAGCGAATGGCTCTTCCATATGAGGAGTTACAAAGTGGCTGTTTCAATGGTGAGGCACGTAATAACAAACGTTCCATCAACAGGTCAAATTGTTTAAAAGAAAACATCTGTTCACTTTCACAGTTGCTGAAAAAACTCGATACACTCCAACATTTATTCCCAATAAAACTCTTAATATACTAAAAGCAGAAGGATATTTGTGCCACCATATGATCACAGATATATACCTTAAGCCAACCAGCCTTGTATTTAATGCTCAGCATTTTAAAGTTATATATTCAATTAAATAAGCCAAATCATTCAATCTTGTATAAATGGATTTACAATTATAAGCATATTAAAAATCGACGGAGGGAAAACAACATTCACTTGGCGATTTGTGGGTTTGGTGATTATGGGTGATTCTGATCTTTTTTTGTTCTTGTGCCTATTTTCTAAATTCTCTTCAAATTTTTTTAATCAGCTCTAGATTATTAGGGTCAAAGGGGCCCTTAGAGATGGGATGGTCCAATCTTTTCACTGAGAACAGCCCAGCACGAGAACGGCCTGGCCAGGTGGGAGCCAGGTGATGCACTGCTGCCCCTGGACAGGACAGGGGTGGAAAGGTCACATATGCTGGCTACAGATTTCGGTCCATCTGTACTTCTGAGTGGCTATGGGACAGCGCAGTGCTCTGACTCCAGTGGTTTATTCTACAAGAACACCTAGAAGGCCAGATCAAAAGTTAATGACTAAAATGAGCCTTTCCTGTGAAACAAATATTTTCCTCTCTCTCCGGAACCACAGCGGCATGAGAAGTGCCTGTGTGCAGGGAGTGACATACGTGAGCCCCGGAGTTAATGTGACTGGATTTCCGTCTCCACTGAGTCTGATCCGGGCCTCCTGACTCCTGAGGCTCACTCAGACTGCTTTCACCATAGGTCTTGGTCACACATCTTGTTATAATCACGTATCATCTGGGTACCAAGTTAACCCTTCCCTGCAACCATGTGGTTCCCTAGGCCACAGTATCAGCAAGTCCAATCAGCAGAGAAAAGCCCATGTGAGGTCCATGCCTGTGAGGTCAGGGCTCCAGCTGAAAACCTCTAGCCCCCCACATTCACGACACTGAGGGTTAAGTAGGGAATGAAAGTCCAGAGGTGGGCGGTCAGGAGCTACATGAGGAAACTTACAAGCGGGTGCACTTCCTGTGAGCACATGTGCAGGTGTCCCAAGCCCTGGTCACTGCTGACCCCACGTCACCACTGGCAGGTTTGCCAATATTCTTGGCTTACGGTCAGCTCCCCCTTCCCCCAGAGGCTCATAAACAGAACATGCCTAAAACTACACGATTTTCTCTCTTTCTGTGTAAGAAGAAAATATTTATCTTGAAGGCTATATGGGAAAGTGAAAATCAAACAAATCTTTCGAGGAGCAGAGAAGGGGGGAGAAACACCTGGGCTCTCTCTTCCTCCAACCCTCTAGTCTCCCACCAGGGCCTCCATGGACGGTTGGCAGCCAGGTGACAAGAACGTCAGGGAAACACAGTCTGTACGAGGCAGCTCCCCAGACACAGAGCCGATGCAGGGAAGGACAGAGAGGACCAGAGGATATGTGACTTACCCACAAAGCCCAGGAAGAGAACCACTAGATCGTAGGCAGCATTGTACCGGCTGCAAGGTAATGGAAGTCCAGAGGAGGGCAGAAAATGTTCTCGGTGGGAACATTCTGGAACGGTGTCCTGGAGAAGGAGAGACTGGAAGGCCAGGTCCTGTTGTCAATCAACAAGAAGAAAGAATAGGGAGGGGTAGTGCCCGTCAACAGCTCTCAAAACCAATCTACCCACCGCACCGCAGTCCCAGCCTGGCAACCTAAGGGCTCTCGGTCACTTTACTTTTGGAATCACAAGTGCAAATCCTCCCCTTAGAGATTGCACTGTGCACACGTGCACAGCGATTTTGACACGTGTAAAATGAGGGGATAGTAGTGCTTTCAGAGTGACTGTGTACCACCCCACAACCCTGAGGGTATCATTCCCGAGACCCTCTACATATCCTGAGGGGAGAGGCTATGAGCAGACACAACCCAGCACCCCACCAAGGCCTCGAAGCCCACCTTGCACCAGGGGCAGCCCTGGGAGTCGGGCAAAGAGATGACGCCGCCACCACCACCACCACTGCCTGAGCCGTCCACAAATCACGGCCTGGGTTGGACCCACTGCACTTACCACTCGGAGGCAGGAGTTCAAGGCAGAAAGGCCGACCTGAAAGAACCCAGAAGCCTGGACCTCCACGGCCCACCCTCCCCGCCCCCCACCCCAAGCTCAGTGATCTGGCAGGAGTCCTGGTAAAGGGCAATGGCTATTTCCCCAAAACTCTGGAAAACTTATGAAGTACAACTACTTTCGGAGCCCAACAGACATATTGAGAAAGGGGAGAACAGAACAGTGCTCCAGTGTCCTCCTGGGCAGCTCCAAATGACCCAATGGCCATCTTCATCACTAGTCACCCAAAAGGACAGCTCCCTCTGGCATCACCCACAGCTCTGCTCATGTTATTAAACTCATCTGACTCAAGAAGGTTATTCCAACAGTTTTCAGGTTCACATAAATTCATCTCAATTCAATGCAGACTCAAATTCACTGTTGGTATTAGTCATCACATTATTAATCACAGTCTTTTACTGGGCCTTGCTCAGGGTTTGTTAGGAAGCACCTGTCTATGCCTTTTTCCAGAGGCTCATTTCTGCACCTTCCTTGGAAGGGTCACATCCTTGCCAAAACTCCATCGTGGGTGGTGAAACAATTTGGCTTGTGCAAGGCCCCCCTGCCCGAAGAAATATGTAGCTAATGGTAAGAATGTACGGTGTCACACTGGAGAGGGACAAAATGGTTCTAGTGACAAAATTATCTCTAACAGAGAGAAAAACTCTTCAGTGAGATTTTTTTCACAGCCTCCCATTCACAGCTCTGAGAAGTTGCCTTGCAAATGTCCATTATTACTCTGCTCAGTCACACCCTAGGACAGCTCTAGCCCTCATTACTCATGTGTAATAATAATACCTTGCATTTAATGTACTGCTTATCATATATATGATATGTCATATAACATTTATGATATATTTATTTACTTTTAGTTATAATTTAATAATTTGATGTATGTATTTTATAATGTACTGCTTCATCATATATGCATATATAGTACATTAAATTCACGATAATTTAATACCTATCTGTGAAGTAAAGAATTAACCCAGCAGCCTTGAGTTACTCAAATCTTATACATTCTCAGAAGGATCTATTCGTATGACTAGCCTTTGGCTGGCTCCTAGGAACTGAGGTATTAGAATGTTCCCTATGCTACTAACTGATTAGGGCACTGTGCATGCTTGAGGTCTTAAACCACATTATACCAGCTTCTGCGGATAATTTGTGTAAAAAATGTGATTTATGGTGAACACCTGCTTTCCTTCTGGGGGCGTCTGGAGTTTCAGTAACTGCAATCAGCACTGCAGTTACCCCAGTAAAAATCCTGGACTTTTAGGCTCAAGCAAACTTCCCTGGCAGAAAAGGTTTTCCATGTGTTTCTGCAGTTCATCGCTGGGGGATTTAGTATGTCCTGTGTGACTCCACTGGGTGAGAACTCTTGGAAGCTTATACCTAGTGTCCTCCAGCTTCTGCCTGATGTACATTTTTCCTTTGTTGATCCTGCTTTTTATCCCTTTGCTGTAATAAACTATAGCCTGGCTATAATGGAAAAAAAAGGTTTTCTCCGTGGATTTCAACCCTCGTCAGATCTGAGGGGGAGATCCATTGAGAGGAAAGACAGCTCAGACATTAGTATCTGCATTGAAAACAACTCCCAAGGGGTTAAAATCCAATTACCGCCTGAACGTAACTCTGCTTTCTCCATTCTGCATTAATTACCGAGCGCTCCCATTTTGCACCTCTTCTTTCTTCCCCTTGCATTTCCTCAGAAGAAGAAAATTGTTGTACAAATTATCTTAGTTGAGAAAATGTAGTGGGGGAACCTATTTATCTCGGGAGAGGGAGGTCAGATTCACTGCAAGGTGGGCAGTCAGATTCACAGCCCATTGGAGCAGGAGGGACGCCATGCGATTCAACAGGCAGGGACACAGTGAAGATGGTGGGACAGGACAGCCCTGGAGGTGGACGGCATGGATTCAGGTTTTCTAGTCTGTGTGTCAAGGGACTGGCAAATTCTAGGACAAACACTGTTGTTCCAGAAAGCAGTAAGGTGTTGGTGTAAGTAAGTGAAGTGTGGGCTCTGCTCGCCATCTTTTCCCTTGGTTTGGATATGCTGTCCAGTTGTCCTGTCCTCATGCAAACTCAGCCTCCTAATTTCTCTTTGCTCAAATTAATGTTCTGTTCCCAAGCCCACACTAGTTGACCTGTCCACGCAGGCCACCTGGCAGGGGACCTGACCAGGGTGAAGAGTATGCCAAGGATAGCTTGTCAAGGACAGGCCTCTTGTAGAAGATTAACAAGCCACCAGCCTCAATTGCCCTCCTCCCGAGTAGAGGGAAGGGTGGTGAATGAGGTCACACAGAACAAAGAAAGAAGGGGATCTAGGGCAGGTGTGGGCACCATCCTGAGTCAGGAATGTGGCACCAGGGAAAATGGGAGGTCCCGTAGAGGGGACTGATGCCCTACACATCTTCATCACTGTGCCAGGCACTCAGCAAATGCTCCATTGATACAGGATTTTTGTGACATTTCAGTATAGGAGTCGAGGGGCACGTGTGCCCGGGGGTATGAGTGGTTTATATTCTGAGTCAGTGTCTAAGGGCACAGCCTGAGCTCAAGACTGTGCCCTGGAGCTCCCACCCTCACCCTGGGCCTGGCCACCAGGAGCTCATGGCCCATCGATGGGCTCCAGGGCAACTGCCCCAGGGACGTCCAGGCCGCCCTTGGTTTTCACTGCTCTGTTCTCACCTGTTCTCACCTGCAAACTCCAGACCAGTACAGAGGTAATACATATTGAGTGTTTACTCTGTGTCCAGGATTTATACATTCTTTTATTCAATTCTCCTGACAGACCTATGAAATAAGTATTATATTATTCTTAATTATTCTTTTCTATTATATTTCTATTTTCATTGTACTTTTGAGGAAACAGACACAGAGGTATCAAACTAATAAATAATGGGGTAATCTGGGAAACCAGGTCTCTCTTACACCAAATCTATGTCCCTGACCACTTGGTTAAAATTAAGTATTATGCAGATGCCTTAAATATATATATCATGTGTATATATACACACATTTTGTGCATATGTATATATACATTTTGTATGTTAATCACATAAAGTAAATATATATATACATAGAAATAAAATATACACATAGAAAAAATATATATGCACATAATTTTTCATTTATTTCTACACATTTACATTATTTCTCTTAGGATTCAGTTTAGACTCTAGAATGATATTATATTGTTTAGGCAACTTGAACAGCTTAACTCAAATTATTTTTATAGTGAAGTTATTTAAATAAGCATAAATATAAAGCTAGGTAGAAAGTGCTTGTGCTCGCAGCTCTTATGCAACTATAGAAACAAAATAAATTTACAATTCAAGTACAAACAAAACTAAAAAACCAATAAATTTCAAATTAACCTCACCCAGGTGACTGATGATACTGTTTGCTGACACCACGTAGGCTGGATAGGGCAAGAAGGATGTATTTGCATGTTCCAGGTTTGATAAATCAACTCGGGTCTTTTTCTTTGGCTCATGATGGACCACCAATGAATTCATCATCATCATTTTCTTTAAGTGGCTTTTTTAACACTGGACCCATTTTTAACCAATGCTGCATTGTTTCTGTGGGCAAATCCATTTAAACGGAGCAACACAAAATGTATTACTGAAGAACAAACAAGTAAATACTGTTTAACTTGAAATTCTTCACGGAACATTGCCTCGCTTGGCTGCCTCAGGCAGGACCAGGCAGAATTGGTTTTGGTTTCGGTATCTTGTCCTGAGCAATAGGGCAATGGTTTCCAGCACACAGGACTCTGCAATGTCTTAACCTCCCCACCACTCTCTCTCTTCCTTGTTCTTCGTGGGGCCTGTGTGAAGTCGAGTCACCTCCGTTCCGGGGGACCTCTGCTGGGCACCATCACCATGGAAAATGAAGGCAGATGCAGAGGGAAATAGCCTTCCGTGTGGACAGCCATCCCCACCATGCAGACAGCACTCGCTCCTGTTCTGGGAAACAATTAACTAAAA
The DNA here is from genome assembly GCF_964374135.1 of Grampus griseus. NCBI lineage: Eukaryota > Metazoa > Chordata > Mammalia > Artiodactyla > Delphinidae > Grampus > Grampus griseus. The sequence goes on along the minus strand of NC_139017.1, from coordinate 179,728,174 downwards.
ACCCATCCTTTATGAAGGAACTCCGGAGGCCCCTGGGAACACATTTCAGACCCTCTCCTGAACCCTGGAGTCTGAGAAGCACTGCTCTGCACTGGGAAGCAAAACAAATTATGAATCCCCTAAAGGCTGCTCCAGAACCCCAAATCAGTGCCCTGGGACCAAGAGAGAACACATGGAGATTCAGCAGGAAAGGCATCTTGCTGGAGCACTTGTCACCACTGTTTTGCTTTCATAGCAACGTGGCTCAGTTAAAAACAGAAGATGCACTTCGGCAGTAAGAAATCTCGCTCGGCTGTGGTTCCACCATCTGCCATGGAGTCACGTCAGGACGTCAGGTGGGACTCATCCAGCTCTGGTGAAGAGACTTTGGGCTCCATTATCCAGTCCAAGGAAATGGCCCACCTCTGTCACCTCTCCAATGAATCAGATGGTGGGTGTCCTAGTAAGCTTGGGCTGTTATTACAAGTACCACAGACAGGGAGGCTTAAACAACAGAAATTTATTCTCTCCCAGTCCTGGAGGCTGGAACCCAAGATCAAGTTGTGGGCAGGGTTCTTTCTTCCTGAGGCCTCTCTTCTTGGTGTGTAGATGCCTGTCTTTTCCCATGTCCACACGTGGTCCTCCCTCTGTGTGTGTCTATGTCCTAATCTTCTCTTCTTATAAGGACACCAGTCAGATCGGATTACAACCCATTCTAATTACCTCATTTTACCTTAATTATCTCTGTAATTAAGACCCCATCTCCAAGTACGGTTGTTACCAAATCCAAGCTAGTACTGCTCACTGCACAACAGGTCAATGAATTGAGAGACGAATTGTTGGAGCAAGGAATAGCGACTTTTTTCAGAAAGCCAGCAGACCAAGAAGATGGTGGACTAGTGTCCCAAAGACCCATCTTTTCCAAATTAGAATTCAGGCTTCTTTTATACTAAAGGGGGAGGCAGTGTTGCTGGTTATTACAAACTTCTTGGTGTAAGAATCCTTTGTTCTTGTAGCTATTCACATAGGTCAGGTCAGGATGTTCCTATAAACCTCCAACAAGACAAATGTTATTCTCTGTTGCAACTTTTTAACTCTACATAAATGGAAACGTGTTATATCTTTAAAGGTCAGGGCCTTGAGAATGAGATATCCTGTATATTTCAAGCTATAGGCAACATTCTTTTACAAAAGTTGCAGAGCCAGCATAACTCAGCACAGGCAACAGAGCACAAGAGTTAGAGCTAAAGGAATAGATCTGATATGGAGTCAGGTTTGTTCTTCTCTGTTACACAGTCACATTCTGAGATCCTGGGAGTTAGGACTTCAACATTCGAATGTTTGAGGGGACACAATTCAGCCCATAACAGTGGGCGACCAGCCTCGCAGCATATGCCTGACACCTGCTGGACAGATGGCTCCCAAAGACCCACGACATGGGCTCCCCCCTTGAAAGGGACAATTGGTTACACACCAACATGTGACTGAAATGTCTCAGACTTTAGGGAGGAGTTAGGATATGCCTGAGAGAGTCAGAGCCATCAGAGTGACTCAGAACACCTTCACAATGGTCATTAGTAGTTTCACCACACAAAAAGGAAGTCTAAGCTTGTCTCTAATTACTGCAGGTTAATTAGTTCTCCTCAACATTTTAGGAAAGAAGAGTGCCTGGAGGACCATATAAATCAATGAAATCCACTCCCTGTCTGGCACAGGCTGTGGGAGGAGGGCTCTAGTAGGGTCAGACGTGGCTGGTGTGGCTGGGGACCTGGTTCTTCTGCTGCTCACCTCAATCTAAATGCGACAGGCAGTCCAGACTTTTTGCCTGGGCTCAGCTGGTGCCAGAAGTCCCAGGGGGGTGTAGCCATGGCACCAGAGTGAAGGGCACAGGGTCCACACACGTTTTCCAAAGCAGTTTCCCAAAGGTGAGGTCAAGATTCCCAGGAACTCAGCTACAAGTTTATTACTATTACCGCTCACACTTTTCCCTCCTCTCACCCCAGAAATGGGAAGCAGGGCAGTTTGCCCATCAGACCTGTCTCTATGTACCAATTCATGAGGAAGCACAATCCAATAATGCAATCTTGGTCTACAGCAATGGTTCCCAACACTGGCTTACATGGGACCTGACTGATTTCACTGGTCTGGGAGAATGTTAGGATTTTTTAGATGCCAGCCCCCCTGGTTGAAAGCCACTGGCCTACAAGAAGTAGCAGAAACATCCATGGTTTATTTGTCAGGAAGGACCACCATAACCAAGTACCACAGACCACAGGAAGGACCACCATAACCAAGTACCAAGTACCAGGGGGCTTAAACAACAGAAATTTATTTTCTCCCAGTTCTGGAGACTGAAAGTCTGCGATCAAGGTGTTGGCAAGGTTGGTTTCTCCTAAGGCCTCTCTCCTTGACATGTAGATGGCTGTCTTCTCCCAGTGTCCTCGTGTAGTCCCTCTGCACGCGTCTGTGCCCTAATCTCCTCTCCTTATAAAGACACCAGTCTTATTGGATTAGGACCTACCCATGCAACTTCATTTTACCTTAATTACCTCTTTAAAGACCCCATCACCAATACAATCACATTCTGAAGTTATGGGAATTAAAACTTCAACATATGAACTTGGGAAGGGGGGCATAATTCAGTTCATAACACGTGGCTTTGGAAATCTTGTTAATCTTTATACTCTGCTGCAGGGGTTCTCAAGACCTGCACTATTGATCTTTGGGGCCTGATGATTCTTTGCTGTGTGTCTCTCCTGTGCATTGTAGGACGTTTAGCAGCATCCCTGGCCTCCACCCACTGGATGTCACCAGTACCTACCCCTGAGTCTAGACAATCATATCTCCAGACACTACCAAGTGTCTCTGAGGGGAGGGAAAAAGCCACCTGCTTAAGAACCACTGCTCTACTGAAGTGCTTTCCAAAGAGCACTACATGGAACGCTGTTCCCATGAGGATAGTCTGCAGAAAAGGGAAGTATGTATTCATTCAAGGAATACTTGTGAGACGCTGGCTGTACTAGGCAGCGTGGGTGTGACAGTCATCTTCACAGACAAAGCTACCTCCAGGAAGTTGCCAGTCTAAACTCTAGACCAAAATGGGCAGACAGCACAGAAAGTCCCTGTAGCAAACAGTGCCATCACAGAAAAAGCACAAACAGAAATACCTTCATGAAAGTGGATAACAACTTCGTTAAGATATAATTCCTACATCTACAATCCACCAATTTAAACTGTGCAATTCTATGATTTTTTAGTATATTCACAGAATTGGGCAGCCATCACCATCATCAATTTTAGAACGTCTTCATCACCTCAGAAATCACTCCATACCCATTAGCAGTCACTCCCTATTTCCCCCTCACCCATCCACCAGCTCCTGGCAACCACCAATCTAATTTCTGTCTCTATGGATTTCCCCTTTTCTGAACATTCTGTGCAAATGGAATAATATATGACCTTTTGTGACTGGCTTCTTTCACTTAGCATGTTTTCTAGGTTCGTCCATGTTGTAGCATGTGTCGCTACTTAATTTCTTCTTACGCTAAATAATATTCCATTGTATGGATGTAGTACATTTTATATATCCTTTAATCAGTTGATGGGCATTTGGGATGTTTCCACTTTTTGGAAACACTACAAACATTCATGTACAAGATTGTATGTGCACATATGGTTTCATTTCTCTTGGGTATACACACAGGAGTGGCATTGCTGGATCATATGGAAACTCTAAGCATTTGAGAAACTGCCAGTTCTACACCATTTTAGCTGCATTTTACATTTTCCACCAGAAGAGCATGAGGGTTAAAATCTCTCCGCATCCTCCTCACTTGTCTGTCTTTTTGTTTCTAGCTATCCTACTGGGTGTGAAGTGATTCTCATTGTGTTGGGGTTTTTTTACATCTTTATTGGAGTATAATTGCTTTACAATGGTGTGTTAGTTTCTGCTTTATAACAGAGTGAATCAGTTATACATATACATATGTTCCCATATCTCTTCCCTCTTGCATCTCCCTCCCTCCCACCCTCCCACCCTCCCTATCCCACCCCTCTAGGTGGTCCCAAAGCACAGAGCTGATCTCCCTGTGCTATGTGGCTGCTTCCCACCAGCTATCTATTTTAGGTTTGGTAGTGTATATATGTCCATGCCACTCTCTCATCATGGTTTTGATTTGCATTTCCTTAATGGCTAATGATGTTGAGCATCTTCTCACATGCTTATAGGCCATTTGTGTGTCTTCTTTGGATAAATATCTGTTCAGATCCTTTACCCATTTTTAACTGGGTTGTTCTTTTATTACTGAGTGGTAAGAGTCCTTTCTGTATTCTAGTTACAAGTCCTTTATCAGAAATACGATTGACAAAACTTTCTCCTCTTCTTGTGTTATTTTTTCACTTTCTAGATGGCGTTCTTAAAGCACAGGTCTTCAGTTTTGATGATTTCAAACCTATCTATTTCTTTTTTTGTTGCTTATGGGAACCTCTGATTTTCCAGGGTTGCCTCCCCAGCTGTAGACCCTGAACCCTATGAACAAGCTGGGTGAGGACAATCAAGGTCCCGTCACTCTCGGCCACACCCAGAGTAGAGTCTCCAACTATGAGTGGGGGCTTGTGGAGGAGGAAATTCCTGACGTCTCTGGGTCCCTCACTAGGAGCTTAGCCTCTTCAAGCTTGAGTTGGAGGGAACGAGAAACACTGGCAGCCTGCTCCTCCTGGTGAGATGCCTCATACCTTGACAGGGAAGGCAGAGGAAGCCCCATCCTCTTGGCCACCCCAACACAGTGGAGAGGGAAGAGGAGGGAGTGGATCATGGTCCAAGTGCTGCACTCACTGTTCTTACCAAGTTTTAGTAGATTTTCTTGAATAATTTTTTTCATTTTCTGTGTGCTCTTAGGACAATTTCCAGAGACCTTAAATGGTTGTTTCCTTGTTTTCAGTTTTCACCAGTTCTGCTTGTTTCACAGAAGAGCAGGTACATGGGAATTTTCACATCGTTATCCTGGATGCTGAACTCTTAAGAGCCACCTTTTTAAAAGGGGAGGTCTGTGGGCTCCTCCAACAGTGTCATAGTTGAGCTGAAGGATGGAAAAAAGATAGACATGTGAAGAGTGAGGGTATGAGAGTTGCAGGTTGAGGAGACCGCCTGCAGCAGGATCCGGAAGTCAAACAGAATTTATACAAAGAATGACGGAAAGCCAGTGCGGTGATCCCAGCCAAGTGTGATGGCTTGTATGTATTTATCTCTGCTTCCTCTCAAAACCCCACCAAGATATCAATAAAGGAATAAAAGAAGTGCAGACACACAAGGACAATGAAATCCAGTGAGGATAGACAGAGAAATGAGTTGACAACATTTTGGAAGCAGAAGAGCAGATGAGCAAATGGTAATGGATTTAGCCGACCAAGAAAGCTGAAATCTAAGCCTGCAGGGGAAGAGGGTGAACCAATTTGTATCAAAGACCCTCAGAAAAGCTCCAGGCTTGTGTGTACCAGGTGATTCTAAGGGAGACTAGAAAATAGAGCTGAAAATAGGGGTATGGGTTTGCACAGAAGCAGTTCAACCCCAAGACTCCCCTAATCCCAATGCAGTCGAGGGACAGCCCTTCTCCAAGCCCAGCTGAAAATGGAGATCCGGGTCTGGAGAGGTCTGAATATCTGAGAACAAGGCTAAAACACTGTACTAAAAATAGTAAAAGTGTGCATGCTGAACAGGAAGGGCCCACATCATCCCCATCTCTGCTCCCTGAATGCTGGAGCTCAAGCCACAACCCCCAGACATCAGATACATTCCCAGGAAGGCTTCCAGGCCCACCAACACTACATAGCTTATCAGTGCACAGGGACCCCACCAGAAACGGCCCCTCCATGCATGCCAATCTTCCAGGGATGTGTAGGGTCTCTTCATTTTCTTTCTTTTTTTTTTTTTTTGCACCTCACTCTGAAATATAACAGTACAACTATTTTAGGAAAGCCTGCAACATAAAAGTCAAGAGACCGAAACAAGAAGACACAAGTGAGGGACTCCAAAGAGACAGAAATAATGCAAGAAGCAAGAGAGAGCTTCACATATACAAAATTCATGGCATCCCAGATATAAAAGAATATATCATATCCTTGAAAAAAGAGCAGAATATTCCTTTTCAAACAGAACACATTCAGAGAACAAGGAAAAGTTTTCAGAAATTAAAAATATGTTGGTAGAAATTAAAATTTGAATAGGAGAGGAAAATGAAGTTGAGAATATTTTCTAGGAAGTAGAACAGCAATACAAAGAGATGTACAATGGCAGAGAGAAGAAAATTAGGGGATAAATTTGGGAGGTTTAATGTCTTATTGATAGAAATTCCAGAAAGGGAACACCAAAAATATAGGCGAAGAACATCTTGCAGAAAGGAAGGACTTGAGTATCTAAGCTGAATGGGGCCTATTGAGTAGCCAGTAAAATAATGAACAAGACCCCCCCAAGACACATGACGATAACATTTTGAGACCCTGGGGATTAAGAGATGATACAAAAAGCCTCCAGAAGACAAAACACTGGAAATCAAAATGGTGTTGGATTTCATGTGAGTTTGGAAGAACATCTTCCAAGTTCAGAAGGAAAATCTCCAGCTTAGACATTTATACCCAGCTAAACTATGACTCACGTGTGAGGGTGGATACAGATATTTAAGGCTTGAGGGATCTAAAAATTTAGCCCCCATTCCCCCATTTTCATGAAGCTGTTAGAAGACAAGATCCATCAGAATTAGGAGTGAATCATGAGAGAGAAGCAGGTGGTGAGGGTAGGTCTGAGGGAGGCGGGTCAATTGTGGAGGAGGAGGAAGGGGGTACCACGAGTGACGTTGCCCAGAAAGATGAAAATGGAATTGTCAGACTACCTGTAGTTGGGGGCCAGCATGCGAGTGACCTTTTAACTCTGGTTGACTGTTTAGGGACATGTTAGTGACAGGTGCATGCAGACCTAGCAGAGGAAAATAGTGGTGGTTACTCATCCTAGGGAAAACCGAGAGTCAATCAGGAAAGGAAATGCCTTCATAGAAAGACTCTGTGGCTCAGCTGTGAATAATAATTACATAATTATGTAAATGATGAACATTGATGAATTATGCTTTCGGGAGCATAGGGGTGGGAGCTGTACGTGTGTTTTCTCTTGTTCTTTGGCAGGGTGCGATTTACTTAGTAAAATCCTTATCCTCTCAGTGGGAACTCTATGGAGAAGCAACTGAAATAAAAAAGAAAAAGTCAGATAAGCATTTATTTACAAATATCAAGGTCAGGGTAGAAGCAAGAGTATAAAGAACTGAAGGGGTTGCCTCTTGGAAGTGGATGATAGAAAACCTCCTGCTAATTCTATTCTAATCTGTGCAGAACTATTAGGCTTTTAAGGTGGAATATGGGAAAGAAAGACAGCTAGGGTGGTGGGAGCATAAGTCAGCAGGGGAAGGGAGAATGGGAGCCAAGGACCACATCACACTCTGAGGAGAGAGTGTGCCAGGGGCAGGAGGGGAAGCTGGGAGCCTGACAGGGAGTTTGCTCTTCAGACAAGAGGTGATGGGACATGAACAAGATGCAGAGGAGTTGGAGAGAAGGGGCCGCTTCCACTGTGTTTTGGTAGAGCCTCCAGGCCCTGCTAGTGAGATGGAGGCTGGAGGATGACGGGAAAGGGGGAACCATGTGGACTCTGGGATTTTGGGTCTGAGCAAACAATGGGTAAAAGACTGGGAGACAAATGAGTGTAGGCAGGAAAGCAAGAATTCTGCTCTGGTCATTGTGTAAGATTCCTCAGGCCGCCATGATAAAGTACCACATTCTGGGTGGCTTAAAAACTATGGAAATGTATCCTATCCCAGTTCAGAAGGCTAGGAGTCCAAAAGTAAGATGTCAGTAGGGCCACGCTCCCTCAAGAGGCTCTTGGGAGAATCTTTCCTTCCTTCTTCCAGTTTCGGGGTGGAGGGGGTGGCCATCCTGGGGCTTGTAGCTGCATCCTGTCTCTGCCTCCACGATCACCTGGAGTTCTCCCCATGTTTCTCCTGTCAAAACTTCCCTCTTCTTACAAGACACCAGTCATAGTGGATTAGGGTCCACCCTAATGACCTCATCTTAGCTTGATTATATCTGTAAAGATCGTATTTCCAAATAAGGACACATTCACAAGTACCAGGGTCAGGACTTCAACATGTCTTTCGGGGGACGCAATTCAACCATAACGGACAGGAATCATGATGAAATGGGTTTGGCAAATGCCTTCCACTCCGTCCTGCTCTTGGAAGCTCACAAAGCTCCCTGGGCTCTGAGGGGCCCTGCAGTCATGTTCCATTTTGTTTGCTCCAGAGACCCCCAAATGTGTCTGACCATTCAGTCCTTCTTCCTATAATACCCCTCGCCAGCTTCCAGAAGAAGGAGGCATGTCATGGGCTGTGCATCACTGTTAAACAGCTCAGAGCTGGTGCTGCTGGAATTATGGGAAGTGAGGAGGAGGTCTCCAGAGGATGCAGGGTACATGGGAACCGAGGCAGAAAAGGAACGTGGAGGTCTGCATGGCTGAAGGGACCACATGGGAGCCACAGGGCTCCCTCCTCAGCCACGAGCCTCGCAGCCTTGTTCTGCACCCTGCTCTCTCTTTGCCAGAAAGGATTCGTGGTATAATGCAAAAATAGATTTGGTTTTCATATTTGATTCCTGGCATGGAGCTACTAAACCCTTGAGATTTCCTGGGTGATGAGTGTCTGCTCTTTTTTTTTTTTTTTGAGCCTTCATTTATTTACTTCTTTATTGAAGTATATTGGATTTACAATGTTGTGATAATTTATGATGTACAGCAAAGTGATTCAGTTATACATATATATATACATTCTTTTTTTATGTTCATTTCCATTAGTTTGTCACAGGATATTGAGTATATTTCCCTGTGCTATACAGTAGGACCTTGTTGTTTATCTATTCTATAACAGTTTGCATCTTCTGATCCCAAACTCCCAATCCATCTCACCCCCACACCGCCTCCCCCTTGGCAACTACAAGTCTGTTCTCTATGTCTCTGTTTCTGTTTTATAGATAAGTTCATTTATGTTATATTTTAGATTCCACATGTAAGTGATATCATATGGTATTTGTCTTCTCTTTCTGACTTACTTCACTTAGTATGACAATCTCTAGTTCCATCCATGTTGCTGCAAATGGCATTCTTTCATTCCTTTTATGGCTGAGTAGTATTCCATTGTATATATGTATCACATCTTCTTTATCCATTCATCTGTCAATGGACATTTAGGTTGTTTTCATGTCCTGGCTATTGTGAATAGTGCTGTTAGGAACATAGGGGTGCATGTATCTTTTTGAATTATAGTTTTGTCTGGATATATGCCCAGGAGTGGGATTACTGGATCATATGGTAACTCTAGTTTTAGATTTTTAAGGAACCTCCATACTGTTCTCCATAGTAGCTGCACCAGTTTACATTTCCATCAATGGTGTAGGAGGGTCCCCTTTTCTCCACACCAAGAGTATCTGCTCTTATTCATAAGACTCTCCTTTAGAACACACCTGAGTCTATGCTAATGAGATGTCTGGGGGTGTGGTCACCAGAAAGACCAAGTGATTGGAGGGTTAGACTTTTCAGCCCCACCCCCTGACCTCCAGGGTGGGGAGGGGGATTTAGCTGCATAAAAACTCTCCACCAGGGCTTCCCCGGTGGCACAGTTGTTGAGAGTCCGCCTGCCGATGCAGGGGACATGGGTTCGTGCCCGGTAAAAAAAAAAAAAAAAAAACCCTCCACCAACTAGACTTGATGAGCTGCTGGTTGGTGGGCACATGGAGGGTCTGGGCGGTGGTGCCCCCAGGACAGGCATGGAAGCTCTGTGCCCCTCCCCCCACGCCTTGCTCTGCACCTCTCTTCCATTTGGCTGTTCCTGAGCTGTATCCTTTATAACAAACTGGTAAATGTCAGTAAAGTGTGTTCCTGAGTTCTATAAATCATTCTAGTACCTTATCAAGCCTGAGGAGGGGGTCGTGGGAACCCTCAATTTGCAGAAGTATGGGTGGTCCTGGACTTAAGACTGGCATCTAAAGTGGGGTCAGGGCTGTGGGACCCAGCTCTTTAACTTGTGGGATCCGACACGAACTCCAGGTAGAGTCAGAACTGAGTTCTACATAGGATGCCCAGCTGGTGTCACAGAATTGGAGAGTTGGGGGGTGTCAGAGAAAACACTCAGGCTCTGAATCCAAAGGGCTTTGAACAATAACCCAGTCATGGCCACTTGGGGATTTCTACCAATAAATCCAACATTTCTTGGAAACTGGCAACCCCCCAAGGAAAATGTGCCCACCCAGAGCCGGCTGCTCTGGTCTGGATAAATGCATTTCCCCAAACTTCATCTCTGAAGAAGAAGAGAAGTTTCCAAGCCAGTTTCCTAATCAGTTGGGCAATTTGTCATGTCTTTCCCATGACCTCACCTGTGGCTGCTCCCCAGAGCCCATTTCCTAAGACACATAGATCACTACAGAGACCAACATCTCCTGCAATGGCGCTGACTCTGTGAGATTTACTGAAGGCTCCAGGGAAGAACCATCAGGACACTCAGCTAATGAGATGGCTTCTTAAAGTGAGGTGTCTGGTGCCTCATCCCTGAGTTCATCCTCTCCCGTCATTGCAGAACGGGACCTGTTTCTTGCGTTTGCGACAGGTTCCCAGGGAGACGCCTCAAGGTAATGGGAGCGGCACCGCCCTCTTCTCCTGGCCGTCTGTCTGCACCATCAGCTGGGGCACCTGGCGTCCTTCTGCAGCCAGAGGGATCTAGGAGAACGGGATGTGAAAGAGAGGGTAAGTGACAGTCAGAACAACACGCTTGGCAGTCACTTAAATCATGCTACAAGCCTCCCAAGGCAATTTAAAAAAAAAAAAAATGTTCGGTGTGAAATTTCAGTGGAGCAACACCCCCTCCTGAACATCTGCCTCCCGAACTCTCTCCCAAGAACTTTCTAGTTATTTCCAGAGCTGATGCATTTCAGCCCAGAGAGCCTCTCGGTAGAGCTATTTCTTCATTACATGCTATTTCAGATATTTTTACATTCTCTCCTGTTTTGCCTCAAAGACAGGAAATATTTGTTTTTTTCACCCCTCTTTTCACAATGCAGCTTTCATCTGTGATTCATATCTTATGGCCAAAAAGGTGGATAAATGAACGAAGAGTACTTCTTTTCAAAGAAAATGAAATTAAAATAAGCTGCAAACTGGAAGAGCGGTGTGTACTGTCCTGAGTCCCCAGTGCTGCAGGAGGAGGACATGGTGGCATTTCCAGCCAGCATGAGCATGAAACGCTCACTGTCCCCTGGCCCATGGGGGGTCTGTGACCAAGAAGCTGGAGGAAAACGACCTCCCCCACCCCCAGCACACACACATGTTCACAAAGAGCTCTGTCCCTAACTGCCACCCAGTGGGCACAAATCACGTTTAACAGCCCCTGAACTTACTGCCAATTGAGTAAAGACCACTATTTTAGGAAATGTCAGTATTTCTCAAAAAAAAAATCTATTGTGAGCAGCTCTGATTCCAGGCAATCTGCCTGGCAAGCTGGAGCTCGGGACACACGCAGCTTGTGCCGGTGATGGCCAAGTCAGGCCCACTGGAGCCCTGAGCGTGGCTGGATGGGATGCTCTGGACGCAGCACAGAAGCTGGACACACCCTCCCTCTGCACGTGGTCCAGTGGGACAACCTCAGACATTTGGTGGGACCCTTGGTTTCTTTCTGCTGCGATCCTGGGCTCCTATAACTGAGATGAGAGTGTGGCCGTCCTGGGGGGGGACGGGTAGGCACTCACACCTGCCATGGGTAGGGGCTGCCCCAGGCTCACTGTCCAAGTTTCCAATCCCAGACTTCTGCTGGGTGGAACCACTCAGGCCTGGAGACCCAGCTGGACCCCTACACTCTGACGCCCTTGCAGCCCCTCTGTGGAGTGAGGCCTATTTCCTGAGCCCCCAGCTGCTGGGGGTCATTCTGTCCCAAAGAGACACAAAGCCCTGCCTCCTACACACTGCTCCCACTCTGCTTTCCCAGTGAGCAGCAGCCCAGACTCTACCCTCCTCTCCAGGGGTCACCAGGATATGCCCAGGGCTTCTGGCAACAGACGATTCACCCCGAGCTCTGTCACCCTCCAGAAGCGGTGGGCTCAGCTGGACATCACTAAGCATGTGGGGAAAGGCAACTATCTGAAATCAGAAAAGAACCCCAGATTTCAGAAGTCAAAACCTTTGGGACTTCCCGGGTGGCACAGTGGTTAAGAATCTGCCTGCCAATGCAGGGGACACGGGTTCGAGCCCTGGTCCAGGAAGATCCCACATGCCGCAGAGCAACGAAGCCCGTGCGCCACAACTACTGAGCCTGCACTCTAGAGACGGAGAGCCACAACTACTGAGCCCACGTGCCACAACTACCGAAGCCCGCGCACCTAGAGCCAGTGCTCCGCAACAAAGAGAAGCCACTGCAGTGAGAAGCCCGCGCACTGCAGCTAAGAGTAGCCCTTGCTCGCTGCAACTAGAGAAAGCCCGCACGCAGCAACAAAGACCCAACACAGACAAATAAATAAAATAAAAAATAATAAAAAGCCAATTCTTTTAAAAAAAGAAGAAGAAGTCAAAACCTTTGCCAACCAGAACTGTGTTTCCAAAAGCATGATTTGACCAGCGTTGTGACGCTGCTTCCCAAGTACATCAGTGATTCGGGAAAATAGATTTTGGATGCCCAGTGGTGGATCTCTGAGTGTGTGCTACTGTTTGGGGGGACATAGGGGATAGAGTTTTTAAAGCTGGTGCTGCCCCCGAGAACTTGGGGTCTGCAGCCTCCTAGCTGTGGTGGTCTCACCCACCTGCCCCGACCCTCACCGACGTCTGTTCAGGGAGTTCATCCTCTTCACCTCTCATCTGCTCACATCATGGATCTGCAGGAATTAGACACGAGGGGGTGACTGGCTTACCTAAACTGCAGCCTGCCCAGTCAGCCGCCCTAGGGAAGAGATTCTGAGATGGGGGAAGGAAAGCTAATTTGCCTCCTCTGGCTGTGGGTGGTTGTTGGGCTCAGGCAACTGTAGTCAGGTGGGAACAAATATGTTTCCCTACCCTGAGCAGGAAAGAATTAGGAAGCTGCCTTGCAGGAAACACTGTGGCCATTTGTTGGATCTGAGCTGAATTGGGGGTGGGAAGGGGTATGCTGGACTAAGGTCTGAGGTCATTCTTCTCGCTCACAGCAGACAGACAGACAGACAGTAGGTGGTAGATGCACCCTCTGGGCTGAGAAGACTCAGATCCAGGGAAGAGGAGGGAATGTTTCAGAGACAAGGCCCTGCAGAGGTGGAGGGGGAGGGGCTACGTTGGGGGTGGGGTCAGGTTCCCAAGATGCCCTTCGTCAGGGAGCAGGTGGGCAACACCTGCCTGGCTACGACCACGCAGAGGGCTCTGGGGAGCAGCCTGGATTGGATCTGGCCACAATGACCACGTCCTGCCTCTTTGGAGGAAACACCTTGCTCTGAGCTTTATTTAGCCAGGGGCCATGGTGTGGGAATAAGGACACAGGTGGACATGTCAGCTGGTTGTTTCCCCTTCACTGGTCGCAAGGAACCAACCCCAATAAGCTGACGAGTGTCCTGATGGTGACTCCTGCGGGACACCCCTGACCCCGAGGTCAGTCCCCGGTTCTCATCTTTTCCTTCCCCTGGGGTGTGGAGGGTGCATCCTCAGCCCCTGTACTGGGGAGGGATGGGTGGAGCAAGGGGAACCGGGTCCACTCGGCCTCCGGGTTTGGAGGGGAGCCAGGCACTATCACAGTGGAGCCTTCCTTGCCATGACTGAGGGCTGAGACAAAAGCCCAAGAACTGGTGGGGGAGGGGGCAGTCAGAGACCTGGAGAGTGTGGGAAAGAGGGGTATGAGTCCTCCATGTCAGTTTCATTCTCCCACGTACACACCCACATGTGTGAGCACACATACACATGCACATATGTGCATGCACCCACACATGTGCAGAGACACGTGTGTATACACCCACGCACACATACACACTCCCACACTTGGACATGCACACGCAAATGCACATACGTGCACGCATACACCTCGTGGCATTTTAGTGCTCGGGCTACAGACTTCGGCTGTGAGTTGGCCCCTGGTTCTGTCCTGGTATGTCTCTGGCAAGTTCCTGACTTCCCTGTGCTACCATGTCCTCCTCTATAAAGTGGCAGCAATCTTCGCATGTACCTCAAAGGATGGCCCCAAGGCACCTGGAGACCTTAACCAGTGCCTGGCACATAGCAGGTGCTCCAGAAATGCCAGGTATCACAGCTCTCCCTCGGAGGGGTCAAGCATTCTCACCCCCCGACGCACACTCTCCCATCTTTGTGAAGCCGTCGGACGTGCACAGCGGAGGTGCCGGTCCCTCTGCTCTGTTTGGCCTTCAGCCTTGGGGACTAAACCCTCTGTCTCATGCAGGTGGAGGATGCTCCCCTGAGAGGCTGGGAACCGCTGCAGACCCCAGGTCCTCGAGAGCCCAGCTTCTCAAATTGTCAGAGGGGAAGACCACCCCATCGCAGACCAATACTCTTGTAAAGTATGTTTTAAGTAAATCAGATCTTAGGTGTTCTCACCACACACACACAAAATGGTAATTATGTTTGATTGTGGCAATCATTTCACAATGTATATGTATATCAAAACATCACGTTGTGTATCTTAAATACGTAAATTTTCATTTGCCAATTACACCTCAATAAAGCTGGGGGGAGGGAAGTAAACTGGTAGGTAAATGAAATAAAAATAGACCTATGAGGGACAACCTCCAATTTAAAAAATTATTTTGGATTCAAAGGAAATGAAATAACTCTGCCAAATTGCTGTAAAATTTCTAAATGCTTCCTCTCGATTTCTATGCCCATCTCGTCAGTAGGCCCCAGGGATGCCAGGCCCCAGACATCAGCAGGTGGAGCATTGCCCAGGTTTTTTAGTTCTTTTCATCAGTCACTCAAAACTGGGCACTTCTGGGACCCGCTGGGACTAGGGTGAGGACGGGCAGGGTGAGGGAATTGGAGCTCTGGGGAAAGGATTGTCACTGTCATTGTCAGGAGCGAGAGGAAGAGGGAAAGAGGGTTGCAAGTCTCTGTTCCTTCATTGGGAGTTGCACCTGCCTCAGTTTAGGCGGTAAAGGAAAAAGAAACCTAAAGTGGTTAGGAGAAACTTGATGCAAAAGGACCACTGCAGGGGTGGGGCTATTCTAACTAGGGGAGGGGCTTTTCTAATTAGGGAAGGGCCATCCTAATTAGGGGTGGGGCTATTCTAATTGAGGGAGGGGGTATTCTAATTGGAGGGCTACCGCTATAGGGAGATCCCTGTGACCATATCGTCCGCAAGCATCTCAAGACAGGGAATTATATTCAACTATATTCCACCCAATCATGGAAAAGAATATTTTTATAAAAAGACCATATATATGTATTGATATAACTGAATCACTTTGCTGTACAGCAGAAATTAACACAACGTTGTAAATCAACTCTACTTCAATAAAAATAAATAAATGAATAAATAAAAAATTTTAAAAGAGTTAGGCAAAAGCGTTTTTCTTTTACAGGCTAGAAGGACAAGTGTGGGGAAGAGGTGTGAAACGGAGGGAAGATCAGATAGTAGACGAGAGAATGGTTACCCCAAGGCCAGTCTGTTCTCAGAGGGCTGTCTGCGGGCTCAGACGGAGGTGGGCCTGGGGGAGGAGAGAAGAGAAAGCCAGGGTGGGTTAACAAGCACTTTGTTTCCATTGATGGTAGGAACCAGCTGCTCAGCTAATTACTGACCAGGCAAAGAGTGGGCCCATGGGGGGCTGTGTTAGGTCTTGTGCCAGGTAAGCAAGGGAGCATGGGGGTGTCATCTAAGTCACATGGGGAGAGGGGAGGGTTGCTGTGAGCAATTCCAGAGCACCAAGGGCTGGATTTCTTGACCTTGGCTCTGTCCAGGGTCACAGAGCTGGACGTCATTGCTCCAGGGTCCTCACAGCTAGGTTCAAGTCACAGCACTGCTCCTTACAGGCCCTATCCAGGTCAGGGGACAGGGTTCTCCAATCTTGGATTCCCGGTCTGTCAGGAGGTCATAGGGAGAGTTTCATCAGGTAGAAAATGTAAACCTGAGCTGTCTAGACTCCTCCTTAAATACTGGCTTTGCTATCATACCTCCAACCAGCTAATAAGAGAAGTTCAGGGGAAAACTCTGGAATAAAGCCAAAGATCTATTTGTGAAAGCAATATTTACCTATGTATTTATTTCTCTTTTCCATAAGTCTTCCAGGATTTGGGGGCTGTTGTAAGCTACCCTCCTAAAACCCTCCCATAAGGAAGGTGGCTAGACCCATGACCTGCAGATACAGCACAGAAAGGATGCCTCGGAGAATACGACAGAGCAACGGTAGGAGGGTCATCGGAGAGGAGCTGGTCAGCAGAGACTCCAAGAAAGGAGCCCCAGCCGGTCCTGTGTCCTGGCCATCCGGCATCAACCAGAGGAGGGGACCTTGGCCAGAGGCCCTCAATGTGCCATTTCAGAAGAGAAAGTAGAGACACGATCTTCCTCCCCTGCATCCAGAAGGCATCCACATCCTCTAGCTCCCCTTGTACCAATCCCAGCCCCCCACACAAAGGGGAATAGGGCCCCTGCAGCAAGAAAGTGATCCTGCTTTCCAGGATCCTGAGGGAGAAAATCTGTCAAGCTTTCCAACACAAACTTCACTAGACTAGCACCCCGTGAATGTCGTAGTTTTAACTGTACATCTTGGGTTGACCTGAGTTATCAGTCTCTTGGGTCTGATCAATCTCTGGGCAGAGAGAGAGAAAGAGAGAGGAAGGGGATGGAGGAGAGAGAGGGGGAGAAGAAAAAAAAAAGGAAGGAAGGGGAGAGGGAGGGAAGTGTGGATGCAAGGATGGAGGGAGGGAGTCTCTGCCTGAGACCTTCCCATCCCACGTGAGTGCCCCCCAGAAAACACCTGTGACTCCTGCCTCCTCTTTACCAACCATGTTATCATCTCTTCTTGCTGCTCATGGCCTTCTTTAAGAGCAAGTTCCTTACCAATAATGAAGCAACTTTGGTATTAAATGGATAAGCAGAAACTTTAAGAAGAGATAACCGCCCAAGACCTGAAACACACTTTATAATGTTCTACAATTACCCAGGATGGGCTGGGAGGTCCCAATGGGAACCAGATGCTCTTGAGACTGTGGTTGTCCTCCGACAGCATCTCATGGAGCAGGAGATGGTCTCTTCCTGCCCCCAACTCCACTAAATGCATCCTCCACAATCATAATCACGTGGTATGAATTGACATTGAGCAATTCCTTCTTTCATGCTAATTGAAAATTACAGATTTTCCTCGTACAAATAGCTCTTCATGTCAATTACCAAATGTGGTATCCACCATATTTTAATTAACCCCTCTCCACAGCTCCCTTTGAAATGTAGTTGACTGGTTCATCTTGTCACAATTAGAGTCAATAATGACCAAGATCTCTCCAAAGAATATTTCACTTTTTATTCAAAGGATTGCAGAAGGGGACCTGTGCTTTTTCCTTTTCATCCAGCAGGACTGCTTCTAGACACACACACACACACACACACACACACACACACACACACACACAGAGCCTACCTATGTGACTATCCTGTCCTTATGTTACCATTTCCTCCAAAGTCTTTCAAATTCTCTGACTTAGATTTTTACTTTCCTCCCCTAGAGCTCCAGGGCTTGCACTTCAAATACTGTGCTTACCCAGTTTTGCATCTTATTACACTCAATTGTGCATACACTGAGTCCAGCACTAGATTACAATCTGCCGGAGACCAGCAGCTGTGTTTCCCCATGATGCCAGGATTGAGATTTAAGCCTGTGGTGGACATTCAACCAAGGGGTGTGTGTCAGTCAGCTATGCCATGTAACAAACCACCTCAGAAGCTGCCAGCTTAAAACAGCACACATTTACTGGGCTCAGGGTCTACAAGTCGGCTGGGAAGTTCTGTCGATCTGAAGAGAGCTCAGTTCAGCTCAGAAGGACTCATGCACACACTGATGGTCAGCTGATAGATCATCTAGATGCTGGCTGATCAAGAATGGTCCCCCCAGGCATGTCCTCGCCTAAGTGGCCTTGTGCCTTGCAGCAGGTGAGCCCAGGCTTGCTCTGCTGGTAGCAGGTCTGCATTTTCTCAGCCCACCTTATGATAGCTTGCACTAACTAGTTTCAGCTGCTGTGTGGTCCAGGTGCCACCAGGCTCTTCACATCCATCCCCATGAAATGGGCCACAAGGAACAGAGCACAGAGCCAGTGCCAACAGTGGGGGAAGCATACTGGCCATGCACAGGGCTGACTGTGTCCTACACACAGAGCTCATGTCACCCCAAGGTCCACTGGCCATGACTCCCTTCAGGGCTCCAGGGTCCCTGGTGGTTTCTGCTCCCAATCTGGAAGCCTTGGCTCATGTGCAGAACACCTCCTTACAGAGGACATGGCAGAGAGAAACTATACTGTGTGTGTGCATGTGCCTGCATAGGTGTGCAAGGGTCCAGGTAGAGGTAAACACTGAAAAAGCCCCACATACAGCTACTTTGTGTTGTAAGTGAAAACAGTGGATTTTCTAAATTTATAGGTTGTCTGTTTTAAGTGTACAGATAATTCAAAGTATAAAGGACTGGGGACTGGATTACATGTGAAGCTCCTGAAATTTAGGACTCCCTGCACCATCCAAGCTCCACTTGGCTTTAGTTAAGTCCCTTAACTTTTCTATATCTTAGTTAAGCTTTTTATTTAAGCGATTCTCAAGTTAGTCTTGCAGGGTTGCCATGGTGACCAGAGAAGAGCACAAATACAAATATAAATGAAAAGAACATAGTGTTGTATACATATGGGCCATCATTATTATTATTATTCCTATTGGTGCTGTAAACCTACTGGAAACACTCTTGGTCCAAATTTCCAGGAAGATCTGGACATCCTCCTCCTGCCGTATAGAGATGCTTTCCATGTTACCCTAGTGAGTGAGCGAGAGAGTGCGTTTCTGTCCATTCACACACCTTCATTCATTCCAACGATGTTCACTAGGTGCCTGCTATGTGCCCAGTAATGTTATAGACACTAAAGATCCGATCATTTGCAAAAACTACAAAATCCTTGTTCACATGGAATTTGCATTCGAGTGGGGAAGAAGAAAACTAAGTAATGAACAATGATTTCAGGTACTCCTAAGTATTATGAAAGAAGCACAGGGGGTGGTACCAAAGAGAAAAAGTGGATGAATGTCCACCCCTACCGCTGTGCGGGTTGGTGGTCCCAGAAGCATCCCCTAAGGAGGTAGGATTTATGCTCAGTCCTGTAGGATGAGGAGAGAGTTGAAACTAAGGAAGGTTCAGAGAGGCAAAGCCACCTGCCCCAAGTCACACAGCTGGCTGGTGATGGATATCCATCAGACTTTGATGTTCCAGGTTCCCCTCCCCTTCCCCCTCCCTCACCCCCCCCCCACCACCACCAGCGGATAATGGCTGTGCTCACTCTGACACTGACCAGAGGGATGAAAGGCTCTCCAAAGTCCAATTCCTCCATCCTGGAAATGATGCTTCACCCATTTAGTTACAGTCTAGTGATTCCAGCCATCAACACTCTGCTCCTTGAAAGCCACCATGACAGGACTAACCAGACCGTTTTCCACACCCACACGCATCCACCCCTCCTGCCAGATCTGACCACACAGCTGAAGGCCTCTGGGAGAAAGAGAAGCAATGTCCCATCCGTGGGACCAAGCTGGTGCCTCCCACGTCTATCTGACCGTGTGCTCAGCCATTGCTTCATGAACCCTCTGCTCTGGCCATAATCGACCCATTCAATGAATTGGCCTTTAAATGCCTGTAAAAGCTAAGATGTGCCCCGCTTCTGGGTCCAAGGTTCTGCTTGCTAAAGACCTGTGAATAGAAGTAAAGACAAAGAGTCCCGTTACAAGGAGACTTGTGACACTAGCCAGGAGGACAGAGGTTTGGTCAAACTGGGGACAACCTGAAACAAATATAAAATAATCTGTGTCCAATGAGAGTATTAGACAAAATTTTTAGGTCAGTTTAGCCTGATTTAAATATTTCCCACTCATTAGCAATAATTTAGAATACATTTCCCTTTCTCCCCCCAAACTTGAAGTTTTATTTTAATAGCTCAGTGATTTGGGAACAGATCATTAAAATTAATGCTATTCTGAAAGTTCCAGTGTGCCTAGTGGAGTCTGATCAGTGTTTTTCCTTTTATAGATAATCAGCATAGAACACTTTAATGGCCCTAGTATAACGGCATTCTCTCTCCCTCTCTCTCTCTCTCTCTCTCTCTCTCTCTCTCTGTTAATGATTAATTTTCATAGCCAGATATGGAACCCCCAAAAAAGGAGGAAACATATTTCATTAGGCTTGTCTATGCTGGACCCTAAATAATTCAGTACCCCAGATTAAAATACTCGATGCTCTCAGTGTCCTAATGGGATATAATGAAATGTTCCCAAATGCTCCTGTCTTAAAATTAACATCCTTTGAAATTCCGAGATCAATCAGGGGCAGTGACAAGAGCCAAGTCTAATCCTTTATTGATTTGTGCAGCCACAGAAGGGAAAAGGGAGCCTGGCTTAGTCCCGCCCCTCAGGCTGGCCCACTGCCGGCCGGCAGTGTTATTCATTCAGCCTGTGTCCTGATGGACTGAAAACACCAGGTGGTCAGCCCCCTGCTTGTGAGTGACAGGCAACACTGCTGAGTCTCAAAGATCTGGCCCTGGTTCTCACTCGAGGGGTAAGTTGTGGTCAGTCCTGTCCTGCACTCCCATCTGAAGACACCTTTCACTTCTGGGTGGAGGTAATGACTGAGTCACCTACTGGCTCAGGCTCTAAGTGGCCCATTTTTTGAGAGAACAGGTCTCTTATCCCCTCAGCTGCCTCTGTACCATCACTCTGTTTGACTTTTCACAGCTGTTATTACAGCCTAACATTATCTTGGTTATTTGGGGGAGGCCTCATGTCCTTTGGACTCCAGCCTCTGTCCTCTTATAAGTTAACCTCATCTGTCTTGCCCACCAAGATTGAAGCTCAAGGAGGGTAGAGAGGGATTTTTTTCTTACTGCTAAAACCCTGGTATCTGAAAGAATGCTTAGCACATAAATATTCATGGATAGATTGATGGTTGTGTGGGTGAGTGGATAGATGGATGGATGGGCAAGTGGATGGGTTGTGGATGGATGGACAGATGGTGGATGGATGGATGAACAAATTGTGTATGTATGATCAGACAGATGGATGGATGGTGGATGGATGGCTGGATGGTTGGTGGATGGATGGATGAGTGGATAAATGAATGGATGAATGGATGAATCATACTTGGATGGTGGACTGGTGGATGGATAGATGGATGGATGGTAGATGGGTGAATGGTAGATGATTGAGTGGGCAGATTGGGAGTGGTTGGATGGATGGATGGACAGATGGTGAATGGGTGGATGAATAAATGGTGGATGTATGGACAAATAGAATGTATGGACAAACGAATCATACTTGGATGGTGGATTGGTGGATGGATGGATGGGTGGGTGGATGGGTGAATGGATGAATGTATGGATGAAGGGTGGGATGGTACATGGATGGATGAGTGTCTCCCTCCTTGCATTCTCTGCATAGAAAACAACGCCCAGCACATATTTGTTGGCTAAATGAATGACCCAAACCCCAAATCCAACAGCACTGAGAATTCCGCATCCCCATGAGCTTGCTGCTACCTATGCTCTGGCTGAGAGTCTTTCCTCACAGCATCCTGTTGACCTGCTGGACCATGGTATTTGCATCTATATTAGACTAGGAGTGTTCTCTGGCCTCACTGACAGTGAACGTCTCCCCTCCAGCTCATCTCTACTCGACACACAGTAGGCCCTCACCCTTCCACACCTCTGGCAAGTAGCCACGTGGACCCACACAAAGGGACTCATAAGAGAGCACCTTGAATAATTCAACAAACAGCCCCTGGAATCCAGGCGCCTCTCACGGGCATTACGTACTTGCTGGCTGAAACTCAAAGGAAACACAGAAAATGGGAAACCACAAGAAGTCTCTGTATGAAGATTAAAATCGCCTGGTGATAAAACACCCTCATGTATCAGAGTCAGACTCAAGAGGAAACAAGAAAATCCAGCAAGTAAATTGGAATTAGGTCAGAAGGACTGGGGAGGAATCACAGTGAAAATAGCAGTTCACAAGAAGAAAATTGAAAGACAGCAGCGAGTGGGGCAAGCTGATCGCGCATTCCCTGGGAGACAGGCTGCGGCTGTCCTGGACTTGCCTCTGGGGAGTCGCCCCCGGCTGGCACTGAGCAGAATGCCCCTGGCATGGCTCAGAAACAGGAGAGCTCGTTGGAGAGAGCCAGGAGGGAAGAAGGGCTGCAAACCCCAGGACACACATCTGAGTTGTCGTTTGTTATTTGATCTTCAGAAGGTGATAACCTGGCTTCCACACCTCCCTTTGTGGTCCAGGCATCCTGGCCGTGGGTGAGAGAGGACAGCATCACCAGCCGCGTGTGTGCCTCTGGGGCGCGGACAGCAGCACCCACTGGCCAGCAGGGTGGAGCGACACCCATGTAGCACGTCCACTTTATCTCCCTGTCATTCCCAGAGCTGCGGGCTGCAGGGTGGACCCTGGGGCAGTTGGCTAGACTCAGACAGGCCTCAGAGCAGAATCACATGTAACATGAGGACGTTGGTCTGACACACTCTTTCCTTGCTTGCTACTTTGCCTAAATGCTGAAGCACTCCGGACTCAGTCCCAAAGGCCCTTCCTGGCTTGATCACACATTCTTTCCTTGTGATCCCACTGGGCCCTGATCCAAACAGCACACCTGGGGTCCCTGGCCCCCCCACCCCGACTGTTACTCCGGCCTAAATGCCCCTCCTGAGCCTCAGAGATACGTGCAGCTGTCTCCTTCCACAGCAACTCGACACCGATTATGAAGTTTCTAACCTCCCCTGGCCAAGCAGAACCCTGGAGTCCCTGCCTGCCCCACGGGTCCTGCCCCGTCCCCTTCACGTGCACCATGGTGCGTCCACTCACAGGCACTCATCAGCTCAAGCAAAAAGCCCGGGGGCCCTCCTGGAGGAATCTTTTCCCCTCGGCAACCCCCGTGGCTGGTAAGGCAGCAAGGCCTGCGGGCGGGTCTTGGAGTCCTTCTGGATTGCTCTGCTACCCTCCACACACACAAGCCACCATCCCCAGTCCGGACTCTGACAACAGCTCCCAGCAGAGGCCCGCTGGTCCATCCCACGATGTTGACTGAGCCCCCGCTGTGGGCTGGGAACAGTCTATAAGCGGGGAGGGGGGCAGCAGCAAACCAAACAGAAGCCCCTGCCCTGGACCCTGACCCGGAAGCTGGGAGACCAGCAACAACACACGTGTGCCATGCCGGCCAGGAGGGAAAAGGGGGAAAGAGCTGGGGGGGGGGGTTCATGGGGGTGGGGGGACACAGATCACGTCTGTCCTGCAAGGACTGGAAAGACGTTGGCTTTTCTCTGAATGAGACGGAAGCACCGGAGGGTTTTGAGTTGAGGAGTGAGGGGCGTTACCTGGCTGCTAATTAAACCTAGACCCTAGGGAGGTGAGAGAGGGAGCAGGGAGACAGGTAGGAGTCTGGGGAGGAGTAAGGGAGAGATGCCTGGAGAGACACCCCAGCCTGAATCAGCCTGTGGCGGGACAGGGAGAAGGATGGGCTCGGTGTCCACCTTTGGCCTCGGAGCCCACCCTGCAGCAGCCCAGCGAGCCTTCGAAAAGGTAAGGCTCCTAACAACCAGCCTGAACCTCCTAACAGCCAGCCCTCGGGGCCCCCAGTGTCGTACCCTGTCTCTCTCTTGACCCTATTTTCTCCTCTCCCCCTCACTCACTGCACTGGAGCCACACAAGCCTCCTTCGGGCTCCTCCAAAACACCCTGCTCATTCCCACCCCAGGGCCTTTGCACCAGTCTCCCCTCTGCCTGGAGGGCTCTCCCCCAACCCTCACCTGGCTACTTCTTCCTTCATTCAGTTCTCCCCTCTTCAGAGAGGACTCCCTGTTCTCTACCACCCCCACCATCTCGGTAACCTGTTTTATCTTCTTCAAAATAGCTGTCACCGCTAGATGTTTTTCTAGTTGTTTATTTTCTGAACCCCCCCCCCCGCCCCGCCCCGCAACTAAAACAGAAGTTAATGGGCACAGATGTTCTCTGGCTGGTTTACCAATGTATCCTACATCTGGAGTAGGACCTGGGTACCTAGAAGGCACTCATAAATATTTGTTAATTAGGGATGCGTGAAACAGAACAAGTGCCCATCCTCCAGAGCACACCATGGCCTCTGGGGGCCTGCTCAGGCCTTGCGGAAACTCCAGAACATGCCATTTCCTGAACAGCAAAGAGCCCAGATGGCAGGTGAAGTGAGACCAATACCATCCAGCAGGTAAGCCCCAGAGGAGCTCAGCTGCTCGGCAGTGCGTACGCAGAGCCTCTGGACTCACAGATACCTGTGGTCGATGGAGACACCAAAATCAGAATAAACTACTGAGGGAAACACAAGCTGGCTGCCTGTGGCCAGAGCACAGCCAGGGGGCCCATCAACCTCCTCTCCCAGGCCCTGGCACCACTTCCATCCCTCAGGGCTGCTCTGAAAAGCAGTCAGAGAGCAAAAGTGAACTCCACCCATCCTGCCTGGCTCACCCCTGTCCAAGGGGCCCAAGGAAGGAGCCACAAGCTTGTGCTCTATCGAAGCTGCCAAAAGAGCCCAGACAAAACCCGACGAGGTCCCGTGGCTACAAGAGCAGTGACGATGAGCGCTCCAGTGGACTGTCACCTTCTCCAGCTGGGGCAGAGAATGAACTCAGGCTGCCTTAACAGGATCTCACAGCCTGGGGGGCTTAAATATCTTTTGTCTAAGTTCCAGAGGCTGAAAGTCCAAGACCAAGGCACCATCAGGCCGATTACTGGGGAGACCTCTCTTCCTGGCTTGCAGACGGCTGCCTTCTGGCTATGTGCCTACTCGGCCCCTTCTCTTTGCACCTAGAGAAAGAGAGAGCCCCCTGTTGTCTCTTCCCCTTCTTATAAGAACACCAGTCCTATTGGATTAGGACCCTACCCTATGACCTATTTAACCCTACTTACTTCCCTACAATAGGTCACACTGGGGGTTAGGGCTTCCACCAATGAATCACGGGGGAGGCAGTTCCATCCATGACAAGTGGCCACCTGTGTCACACATGGGTTTTCTGATCCCTGTTTATTTATCCTCTAACAGTGGACTGAGACCCTCCCTGAGTGTCCAAAAGAAAGCCCCTCCCCATATAAAGAAGTATGGACATGAGTAGAGGAATGACATGAAGGCACAAGTCATGTTGATAGAATTTTCTGGAAAGGTTGACAGTGCAGAAAAGAGGAAGGCTCCCTGGACAGTGATGCAGTTCATGAACTGAGGCTACTCTGTGCCAGGAACTGGGCGAGACCCCAAGCTGTTGCTAAGCCCAGGACATGACCACCACCAAAGAGCTCACGGCCCTCAAGGGAGACTGTGCTGAAGGGACACATTCATCTCCAGGGCTGGTGTCCCTGGGAGGCACAGAGGATGCCCAGGGGTCAGGTCTGAGGCCGTGAGAACCTTGTAGGTGTTTGGTTCTGTTCCACATCCGTTCATCCAGGAGGAGGAGCCAAGATGCCTCCAGCTCTAGTCCATCTGACTCTGAGCCTTGCTTCTCAGCCCCAAACCACCCTCTCGGGGCCCTGCCTCCTTGATCTCCAATGCAGAGGGTGGGGACTGGGAAATGGGGAGACAGAGGAGGCCATGACCACACTGGGCTTTGAGAAAACACTCATGGAGAAGCTGAGGGCAGCAGTGTCCAGATTCATCCTGACTCACCCTCTGTCTACCCGGAACCAGCCTGACTTCCATCACCCGTGGGAGCTCTCCCTTGTGTGCTGCCTAAAGCGTAGCCCACACACCCTAATGCACGAGATGGGTCTGCTGAGATGAGCTGGGAAATGGAGATCGGAGGCCAAGGAGGAGGTGGCTAGGGTGGGGACGCCCATACATCAGCAGCAGGGGTGTCATCCGGCAGCCGATGCAGCTCCCTTTTCTTAGCAGAGGGCACATGGTGTCACAGCCCACAGCTGGCCAGGCCTGAGTAGGCAGTGTCCTCTGCTGTCCCCCGGATCAGGCTTGGCCCACGGGGCACACCTGCTTCCTGTCCTCATGAACGCAGGGCTGTCAGCTGTCACCACTGTGCCCGTCACGTCTCCAGGCATCAGAGCCTCTGCTGCGACAGGTACCTCTGCCCCATGAGCCACAGAGAGCTCTGTCCATGGTAGCGCTGCCCTCACAGCAAGCATGCCCTGGGTGCCTCGGCTCTGCGCTCTCCCCAGGGAGCAGTCAGTTCTTCCAAAGGAAGACCCCCTCCTCTGGTTTCCAAAACCCCCAGACCCACCTCTGTTCCACGCCCTGAGGTTCCTGGGAAGCTGAGAGGGTCCACACTCTCACCTCAGTCACCCCTCACCCAGAGACTCCCCACTCCTCTAACTCCTCCACCCAGGTCACCCCCGAAGGACTCCAACCCACCTCAGTCACACCCCCAGAGACCCCACTGCGCTTTGGTCAACTCCCCCAAGGACCCCCCTCCAGTCCTGGTTCCCCCAAGGACCCCGCTCTGCCTCAATCACTCTCTTTCCAGGGACCCCACCCCACCTCGGTCACCCCTTCCAAGGATCTCACCCAGACCTTGAGTTGGGGGGGGCCCTTTTGGTGATGACAAACGTCTGCTCTCTGGCTACAGCCTCCTCCTTCCCCAACCTCGTTCCTTCACTCCCTTAGTTCTCATCTCAACAACCTCACTCTGACCTCTAGACCCAGTTCCTTTGGTTGCCCCCCAACTGGTCCTCTGTCTTCATTTCTACTCAGGTTAGCCTGAATCCATGGATCTTCCACTTCTTTCCACCAGAACTCCACTCCCTTGAGCATCCATCAGACCCCGCCTGCAAAACTCCAACCTAGGTTCCACTTGCCTGTCCTCCCTCCCCGAGCCCCCACCAGCCAGCTGCACACTGAGCTCTGGTGCCTGCACCCGTGTGACCGACCCCCCCACCATGTGGCCTCCACATTCCTGCGCCTCCGTGGTCACCATCTCTTCCTGTCCTTCCTCAAATCCGAGTTTCCCAGGAACACAAAAACCATCTCAGAAACAATAAAGCATCTTAGAGGTAGCCTGCTCCCAGGAAACAAGAAGCCTCTAATGAGATAAAGGAAAGTTTTCAAAGCGAAAAGAATTGGAACACAATTAATGTGCAGATGGTGAACCTTCGGTAGGAAAACAGTGGTGGGGTAATGATGCAGCCCAGGAGGAAGCATCATGCAAACCCCGCTTATCAGAGCCCTTCACCCATCCCAGCCCCATGTACACAGCTCGCAGGCCATATGTGAGGATTCATCAGAAGTGCACACACAGGCGATATCACTTCTGCTGGGAATTGTCTTTGATGAGGAAAGGTGGAGTTCCAAGCTGGGAGACTTTTCTTCTGCTTTGTGGAGAGGATGGATAAATACTACCCGGTGTTTATAAAGTGCTTCAAACTTTGCCAAACTGTCCGTTATCTCCAGCAACTCAGTTGAGCCTTCTAACGAGGTGTGGTACCCAGGGCTCTGTCATTCTAAACCAGGAGAGGGGCAACCTGCAGAGAGGAGATGTGATTGTGCCGGGTCCCACAGCGGGACCACAGAGGAGGTGAGGTTAGGATGGAGGCGTGCTCTGACTGCCTATTGTGCTCCCTCCAGACAATAATAGTGATGACAACCACCCCCCCAAGGGTACCTAATAGCCACCACAGGGCTTACCAAACACTCTACCCCAGCTTCTCAACCTCGGCACTACTGACATTCTGACCCAATCATTCTTCATTGTGGGGGACTTTCCTGTGCACTGGATGATGTTTAGCAGCATCCCCACCTCCACCCACTAGATGCTGGTACTTCCTCCCACCCCCAGCATCTGTGACAACCAAAAGTGTCTCCAGACGTAGCCAAATGTCCCCAGTCGTGGGCTCCCCAGGTTGGGAACCACTGCTCCCCTCGATTATCTAATTGGACCATCACCTTTACTTCCCTCTGTGAGGACAATCACACCCTGAGATAGGAATTAACTTGCTCAGAGTGGCATCCAGGATTCTCCTGGGTTGGCTTCTCTGAATTTGATAATGAACTTGACACAGTGGAAAAGGAGGGAAAGGGGTGAACCCAGAACAATAGCTCAATGGTGGCAATTCAGAAATGGCCACTGGAAACTTCCCCAAGTGCGTCCCTGAAAGACAAGCGATGCTAGGTAAACCTCTCAGCATCGCCAAGCCCTGAGGGAATCAGCCCGGGTTGGGGGTCTCAGCTGAATGGCTTCAATGCTGCAAGCACCTCACCAGGAGCCGTTCACCCTGCCTCACCTCTGGGAACTCAGGTCTTGGACCGCAGGCTGGGTGGGGCGGAGGCCACTGTCCCTTCTGTGCCCTGGCATGGAAGCTTCTGGTAGGAGGCACCCAATGAGGCCCCTGAGCAGGTGGCAGGAGATGCCCTAGCACCACGTTCCCCTCACAGGAAGCTGGGAAACCCAGCAGCTACCTCCCATGTAGGGGCAGCTTCGTGGTTCCAGAAATCACTCGCTCCTACATTTGGCAATCTCTGGACAGGCTGTGCTCTGTGCCCTGTGCCAGGGGCTGGCAGTGTGAGCACAGACAGCATGAGGCCCCTGCCCTCAAGGGCCGGTGACCCAGCGCAGGAGACAGTGCACAGCCAAAGTCATGGCTCCTCCTGCACATGGTGAGGGACCCAGCAGTGGGGGAAGAGCACCCGGCTTCTGTCTGCTGCAGCCCTCCAGACCGTTCGAGACTCCATCTCAGGCCATCCTGCCTTTGTGCAGCTAAACAGCAAGAGGAATTCTCTTGCTACAATTGCCCAACATTCACACCTGCAGGCGTGGCCAATCGGCACCTAATCTGTGGGAACCGCCAGAGAATGAACCGGTCACAGCAATTCAAATGAACCCCAGAGCTCAGCATCCTTCCCCCCGTCAGTGTCTCGGCAAAGGGTCTCTGCCAGGCGTGAGCGTGGACACTGCAAGAGGAGAGGGGCAAGGGGGGCTGGGAACATCAGAGCCACCACAGGTCACAGGGGAGGGGCCTTGAGGGGGTGCTGGGCCCGGCTGCAGCTGGACACCCACTGCCCTTCCCCTGGGCATCAGTCCTGGTGCCCACTGTGTGACAGGATCCAAAATGGACAGGACAGAGAGCCTCCCTGACCTCAACACTGTGCCAGGCCAGCCCCCAGGCTTCTGAGATGGCTGAGGTACCTGTTCCCTTGAGTATCCCCCCACCTTGCCCCATCCTGCCTGTCACCCAACACCTGTCAGCAGAGGTGAAGCTCAGTCACTATTAATCCAGCGAATGAATGAATGATAAATTGTTCTTTTCCCCACTGAGGTATCAAGTCAAACAGATTTCCAAAATAATTGTTTGAAAACCATCACAAAACCATCGCAATTGGGGTTCTGCAGGGAAGAGCTGTAATGTGTGACCCCAAACCTGCCTCAGGTGAGGGAGGTTGGTCTGACTGTGTAGCCTTCAATGGAGAAGGTGCAGGACCTCCCCAGAAGAAGTAGGGGCTAGGGAGGGGTCAAGAGGAGGTGTTAAAGAATTTTGGTTCTAACCCAGGACTGGGAGAAAGCCACTGGGTGGTTCTGAGCAAAGGAAGGTCCTGTAGATGGACCATTTGGACCACTTACCTTGAGGTACCACTCTCTGTAGGGCTGCCTCTGTATCCCCCACCCCCATCCAGCTCATTTCAAGCCAGCTGGATGTGAAATGTCCTAAGTTAGGGCCCAGCGTGTGGTCTCTAAAGCGGTCAGGACAGTAAATCTGCTCTCCACATCACGGCCACCAGAGCCCAGGAGGCTCCTCTGCTGGCCGCTTCCTGGTCTTCATCACATCAGCCTCACCTGCCTGCCCTTCCCTGCAACCGCCTTTAGAAGACGTCAAACCTCCACACCTAACCCATTTAAATACGGCAACGCACAACACTCTGTATCACTTCCAGGTTTCACAAGGCACCTACGTCATATTTAGCACGTTTCATTTCCAAAGTGATATGAGTCATCAAAGGATGGATTTGGAAACCGACACCAGCTTCAGGGAAGAGCAGATCAAGCAAGGACCATGGATTGGCACGTGGCTTCTTGCACCTGTGGACTCAACCTTCTCTGGCTCCACAATTATTCGGGAAAGGAGAGAGAGGCCGTGCTCACACAGGACTTGGCATTTGGTCTGGATGAAACCAGCATGATGTGGGAGAAAACACACCAGGTCACACCTTGCTAGTGAAGAAACTGCCCAGTTATGCATCTTCGGGGACCACCCGAAGGAGAGCAGGGTAGCATCGTGAGTTCGGTGGCTTCTGTTGGCTAAACGTGAAGGCTAAACTTCATAACATAGTTTGTGTTATAACTTATGGTACTTCTTGAACTGGGGAAGGCCCCCAGAGGGGCTGGAAGTGGATAAGTAACCAAGTATTAATATTATAGTATTAATACTACAAGAATTAATCCTACAATATGGAGTAGAGGCCAGATGAAACTGAGCAGGTTCATGCATGTGTGTGTGTGCACAAAAGTGGCTACTGATCTAGAATGATTTAAACATCACAAGGAAATTAAAATTTGCAAAGTTTTCCAATACTACCATTACAAAATCCTAGAGATACTTTTTAAAAATTAACTTTATGATCAAACCTTTTCTTATCCTAGTAAGAACACAGCACAAAGTCTACCCTCTCAAAAAAAAATTTAAGTGTACTGTACAGTGTTGTTAACTGTAAGTGTGAGTCGTACAGGTCTCCAAAACTTATCCATCTTGTGTAATTGAAACATTGCACCCTTTGTAAAACATCTCCCCATCACCTGCTCCCAGACATTTGACCTTCTGATGCTCTGAGTCTATTTTAGATTCCACATATAAGAGGGGTCCTGCAGTGTCTGTCCTTCAGTGACTGGTTTATTTCACTCAGGACAATGTCCTCCGGGATAACCCATGTTGTTGCCAATGGCAGGATTCCCTTCCTTTTTTAAGGCTAAATAATATCCCATTGCATGTATATATCACATCCTCACCTGTTCACCCATCGATGGACACAGGGTTTTTCCATCCCTTAGATGTTGTGAACAGCTTCGCAATGAACATAGGAGAGCAGATACCTCTTCAGGATTCTGAATTCAATTGATTTAAAAGGAAAGGATGTCCTCGCAAGACATTTGTAGGAGCACCTCTGTGTGCAAACCCAGGCACGTGTGCGTGTGCACATATGAGGACGTTCACTGCAGCTGCAGCCCAGCCCATGCTCAGAGGTGGAGGGCCAGGCTTTGACTCACAGGCCAGAGTCAAAACCACCCATGAGAGGAAGCATATGCCGACAAGTTAGACATGAGGCCCACGTTATCCAACAGAGTCCAGGCGCTCTTGTGGCCCCAGGCGCCGGCTCTGCCTGTGCTGTCCCTGGGCTCCCCTGGCCTCTCTTTGCCCAGGCACTCCTCCCTCTCTGCTTTGCTTTGCCATCCTGCTGCCCCTCTCCATGGTGACTGGCCTCCCTTTTGTCTTCTCCCTCCCATGTTTCTGGCTCACACAATGAGCTTCTCCTCAGCACCAAGGGGGAACCGCCAAGCTGCCCTGACCAGTCTCTCCCTGCAGCCCAGCCTGTCTGCAAACATCCTCCCAGCGCTCCATCTTCCCCCCAAAGTCGGCCATGCTGGTGCTCTGTGGATGATGCCAACTCTGAGGATGGGTCTGGCAGGGCTAAGCAGGAGACATGGGGAGGGTTCTGGAAGCCAAGCCTTGACAGGAGCTCTGGAAAATGTGTTTCCAACACCTGGGTATCCTCTGCAGGTGCACAGCAAGCCCATGTCTGCCTCTCACGCCCTCCTGGTCTTTGACCTTCCGGGAGGATGCACAGTATGGGTGTATCACAGGCGAAAGGTTGCTAGCAGGCTATGAAGAGGGGCTGGGGTGTGCAGGGAACACCCTTATCTCTGATGGCTGGTGCCCTGGAGTCCCACCTGGGACTCTGCAAGAACAGAGTCCCAGGTGGGGTTGCCCTTGGCTTGAGGTCAGACCCACGTTGCTATGACATCCCTGCTCACTAGTCCTTCCCTTTCCGTGTCGGGCAAGACGGAGGACGAGGAATAGAGTTTGTCTGGAGGCCACACCACCCCCACCTCACATCCCATCCGCACATTGGCCAGGACTCTCCGTTCGATGCTTGAGTTCACTCAGAAACAAAGACGAGCACTTCGGAATCATCCGCAACTGTGCCTGTGCTCTGCCTTATAGAACAGTAGTAGCCTTTGCAGTGAACCTCTCATGCTTTCCGGGGTCAAGTTAAGCACTCATCACCCCGATCTTGCTTCACCCCCATGGTGATCTTTACAGGCAGCTACTGTGTTTATTCCCTGTCTTATCAAAGAGGAAACTGAGGCTCAGAGTGGTCGAATCACTCAGTTCAAGTCAAACCACCCCAAGATGTAGAGGCTTAAAACAGCTGTCATTTGTGAACCCATGATTCTTGGCTTCGCCAGCCGGCCTCTGTCAAGTTATCACGACCAGGGCTAGAAGGAGCAGCGACTCGGGCCATGAACCACCGCCTCCACGCCCTGCCCCCGACACCTGCTGCCGCCGTCGTGCCCTGCAGAGCTGAAACAGCCTTTCCTACCAAAGGGGACCGCGGCCCAGACGGACGACGTGGCGTAAGAACGTTCGTGACTAAACCTGGGCTTGAAATGCCACCTCCTGGCTCCCTTCAGCAATATTTTACCCCAACTGCCCTTTGCTGCCCCGCCATGGCCATGGTCTCCCCAGCTGCAGGGACCCCAGTAAACCTCTGCCAGTTTCCTTAGAGGCCGTGGGGTGGGGACAGCTGCTCCCCCGACCCCTGTGTTCCCCTCCTCGTCTTCACACATCACCCCCGTCTCCAGGGATGTGAGTCCTGGAACAGGTTCCCCAGGAGAAGGGAATGTGATTGGCCTGGAAGAAAGGAGGGAGAAACCAGCACGTGGGCCAGTGTTGGAGAGAGGGCAGAGCCAGCAGTGACACCAGGACATGCAGCTAAGATTCCGGATGAAACATTTCATGGGCTGCTTAGTGAGA
This sequence comes from Grampus griseus, assembly GCF_964374135.1. Classification (NCBI taxonomy): domain Eukaryota; kingdom Metazoa; phylum Chordata; class Mammalia; order Artiodactyla; family Delphinidae; genus Grampus; species Grampus griseus. Next base: position 179,694,954 of record NC_139017.1, on the reverse strand, counting down.
AGCAACCCTTCGCCCTTAGAATCACCCCGAGTGAGCTGCCTGCCACGAGCCCCCCCCCCCAAATTCCTGCTGCCCTGTCTCCTCTCAAAAGCCAGGCCCAAGAGGGCTGAGGGAGCCCAGAGCACAGCCCATCTGTCCCCTCTCTTCACGGCCTTTGTGGGACCTGGCCTGGCCCATGTCATCAGCCCAGGTCAGAGTTCTGGGTGAGCCCTCAGCACAGTGTCCTGCAGGCCTGCTGTCATGTACCCAGTCCCCCACCACTAGCCTGACCCCTGTTGTCGCCCACAGCCTTCACAGTGACCAGCTCCCCAGCCAACAGGCTCCCTTTCATTCAACCATCTCAGTACTTACGGCAGCACTATGGCTCTCTCCTCGGCAGGGAAGGGCCCCCAGTGTGGCATTTCAGCCTCCTCAGAACCTCCCATTGCTCGATGCTTCACCCACATGTATGTTGCATGTGCATCTGTCCAAGGAATCACGTGTGCCCCAAGGATGGGGTACAGTCGGATAAATGTCTCTTGTGTCTGCTCACAGGGCAAGTTCTCCAAGTTCAGCTTCTGAATCTGAAATGGCTGTACCTTCGGAGATAGTTCTGGAGGAGAGTTTGAAATAAAGCCCACTCTTTGTCACGTGCATCCCTCCACAGCTGTAGATGACCTTGGGAGCCCAGACCCTGGAAATCTTGTCAATTTTGTCCAGAAAGCAGGAGAGGATTCAGAAAGCTTCCCTAGTTGGTAATGAGGCTGCGGCAACACGGCCCTAAAATGTGGAGGTGGGTTTCACGGAGCAGTTTCTTTCTCCTGCATTTGAAAGTTCAAAGCTGTGTCCCGTCAACTAGACAGCCCTCCCTGCAAGGTGACTGGCAGACCCAAGCTCCTTCTGTCTGCAGCTCCAGCATCCTCAAGGGCCCTCAGCCTGAGGAAGAACAGAGGGGTGGCAGGAACACTGGGCCCTGGAAGTGACAGAGTTCCCACTCCAGTCTGATGGGTAAGAACCAGCTCCACGGCCATGGGGGATGTGAGGGGACCTGTGTACATTGTCCTCTTGAAACAGAACAGGACCCTATGGTCCTTCCCCCACCATGTCCTCCACCTGCGTTTTGTCTGTGGGAAAACTTCAGTCAAAGAATAAGTTTAATCAGAGAAGTGAGAACATACAGGAGCAAAGGAAAACAATCAAATGGGACAAAGCAATAATAGTTTAGTCAGTAAGCAAAGTCAAGGACCTTTATTTCCTCCTCAAGGGCTATACATCTTATTCCGAGCCGTATCCTGTGAGCTGTTTTACAGGTACTAAAAACCCCACCAGGTGGAAGAAGTTAACTATGTGATGACCAGGCTGTAGCCGTGACATAATCTGCCACAATTCTGAGAACTGGCCTCAGAGAAATGGGAACAGACCGACCCTGGAACTGAACACCCACTGTGCTTAAAACAATCAAGATGACGCTGATCAGACGACCACAGGACCAATTTCAAGATGACCGTCAGAGCTGACTGGGCTGTTTCTACAGGTAGCCCCTCCCCCTGCCTATAAAAGCTCTTGCCCCCTGGTTGTCAGTGTGGAGGGAGTCGGCCTTGCGACAGGAATCTGCCCCTCCCCCCACCCCAGGTTGCAAGAGTCCAAAATAAAGCAAACTTTCCTTTCCACCAACCTTGCCTCTTTATTGGCTTTTGGGGGCAGATAACCGGAGCCCGCTTTTGGTTACACTCAGAGGAGGTGGCCCCATCCCACAGGCAGCTCAACGCAGGGGAGGAGGGAGCACACAGCTCCACGGTCCCTGCGGCAGAGAACTACCTGCAAACCCTGCTTAGGATACTGAGTGTGAAGGAGGCCCAGGGCCCTCACGTGGCAAACCACAGACCCTGTGCAGCCCACTGTCAGGGGCGCTGCTCAGAGCGACCGCGTCTGTGAGGCCAGGACTTCCCAGGTGTGTGCAGTACGGTCTCCATGCCCCACCTCTGCAGGAGTCCTGGCTCACCTTGCACGCATGGAACACTGGACGTGCCCCGTCTCTGGAGGTCCTTCTAGACTCAGACTTACCCACCTCCAACATCAGGGAGCTCTGCCTAAACCCGGCCCTTGATTCCCTGGATCAAAAAGTGAGTGCCACGATGGAGGCCCAGGAAACAACCAAACAACCCAGAATCGGTGTGACTTCTCTTTCTTTCCTTATTTGGGGTCTCATCTTCCTCGTCTTCCTTGTCACCTTGCCGTTTTGTTTTCTTGGCCACTCTCTCCTCTCACACACTTCCCCAAAATATCAAGCACCATATGGGAAACCTCAAAAAAGCGTTCCGGGGGAGCTGCACCCCGCAGTGCGCCTGCCTTCTTGGCCGGGGTGGCTCAGACTCCTCCTTCTTTGGGCAGATATGCTCGCAGCATCTTTACTTCCCTGTCTCGCCTACTTACTTTCAAGGCAGAAAATTCTGGCTGGATCGGGAGTGAGAAGCACATGGTCACAATAAGAGCCTCCACTGCGGGTTTGCATTCAAGTTCTTTTGTTTCACAAGGGTTGTTTTTTGTTTTGTTTTTTTCCATTACTTAAGCTTTAATTGTGTACAAAGTAAACTTTTCAAAACACAGAATAGTAGGTTACAGCATGGAAAACAAATATTAACAATCAGCCCATCATTGACCTTTGGATATATTTCCCTCTTTTTTTTCGCTCCCAGTAGCTTCATGTTAACTTACTTGAAATCATAACGTAGACAGAATTTCATGATATTTTTCACTTAATATTATATGTGAACATGTTCCAGGCTATATGTCTTCAGCAGCTTTGTTTTTAAAGGTTTCCTCATTGTCCGTGGAGTGGGTGCTATGTCTCAGCCACATCAGCCCAGGTTGGGTGGGGAACACGGAAGCCACTCCAGATACTCCCACAGGAAGGTTTAAATGCAGGAGATTGGGGCCGTCATGGCTAGTGGCGGAGCTAAGGAGGAAAGGGCAGAGGGTTGGGTGGACCCTCACACTTGCCATCTGCTCTGCTGGGGGCAGTGTTCCCTCTTCCCTCGACCTAATGCCTTTCCTGGGCAGACCTAACCCAGGACTATGCAAGAAGGGGGTCTAGGAAACGCAGCTCCAGCTCCTCCCCATGGAGCCCAGGAGCAGGAAGGGGGTGTTGGCAGTGCCCACTGGACCACAGACCCCTGCCCCTGACCAATCCTGTACTGTTGGACCCTCAGATTTTTCCGAATTTTCACCAAATCCCTCTCCTCCCCCAGCACCCTAGGGTGTGTTTCTCCCAAGGTCCTGGGCTCCCACTTCAAAACTTGGACTCCCCCACCCCGGCTGTGCACCTCCTTCCCACAAGGAGCCCCAGGACCCTGTCATCTTCTTTCCCTGTTTCTCGGGGTTCCAGCCCGCCTGCTCCTGGTCTAGGTGGATGCTCAGCAGGTGCGTTCTTAGAAGTTTCCTCCCAGGACCCAGTGAGTGAGTGTGCACTGCCCAACTCCCTTGGTTTATTTCCCAGAGGCCATGGGGACAGTTTAAGGTCCCCGGGAAAGAACAAGCCCCACGTGGATTGGGGCTCTGCTCACAGGAGGGCATTCTGGGGGCTCTTTCTTTCCCTATGAGGCATGTTGGAAAGTAGGAAGAGAGTGGAGGTGAGGGAGAAGATGAAAGCTAACCGATGGCTGGACCAGCCCGCCATGCACATCACCTGTGGTGTCCTTCCCACCAAGGCATTTCCCGCATGGTCCCATCCTCCCCAGTGTACGGTAGAGGCCATGTCTCAGTGCCCCGCAGCTTCACAGGCTGTGATCCACTCTGAGAGTTACTTTGAAACTCGGGACTCCAGGCTCTGTGCTAATGGCCCTAGCCCAGCCTATCCTCCTGGTCTCCTTCTCCTCTTTCCTGGGATCTAATTGCTCCATCCTGTCCCCAAGTCCTCAGACCCAGGGACAATCTGGCTCCTAGAGATGCTTCCTCATCCGGGATGGTTTTCCTCTGGTCACCTCATCGCTGCCCTGGCATTGCACCCCTTCCCCCTCAGCCCTGACTAAAGCAGCCCCCTCCCCACCAAGTCATTTTCTGTTTCCCACCTCTGTGTTTCTTTCGTTCATACACAACGCATAATTATCTTGCTTTTCTGTTTAACTCTTCCTCTGTCTGTTTGTCTGTCTCCTCCAGATGGTAAACTCCACGACAGCAAGAATCCTGCTTGTCCTATTCACTGTTGGCCTCCCGAGACCTCACACAGCCCCTTTCCCAGGAAACATTTTTAAAAAGAGAATGAACTTGTGTTTCTCCCTCAGGCAGCAGCCAACAAGAGTCATGCCATTGGATCTAAAACATTAGAGATAAAATTAGCATTTTGGGGTTTGCTTCCTGGGGTAAAGCTGGCTGGCCCAAGGGGTGACAGAATGACTTACCTCTTGTGATGGGTTGAATTCTGTCCCTCAAATAGTCATATGTTGAAGTCCTAACCCCCAGTACCTCAGTTATTTGTGACCTCACCTGGAAAAAGGGTCATTCAGATGCAATTAGCTGAGAAAATAAGCACATTAGGATGGCCCTGATCCAATATGACTGTTGTCTTTATGAAAAGAGGAAATTTGGACGCACACCTGCACACAGGGAGCATGCCATGTGTGCAGAGATTCAGGTGATGCTCCTGTAAGTCAAAGGACACTAAGTCTGCAAATCACCACCTGCCAAGAGAGAGACGTGGGGCAGATCCTCCCTCAGTAGGAACCAGCCCTACAGACACCTTGACCTTGGACATCTGGCCTCCAGAACTGTGAGCAATCACTTCTGCTGGTTAAGCCCCCCACTCTATGATACTTTGTAAGGCAGCCTCAGGAAACCTACGGAATCCCACTGGTCCCCAACACACAGGACCTAGTCAGCACCTGGCAGAGACAGCAACTCCTGTCAGCCCAGGGGCATCTCTGCTCTAGGTCCACAGACAGGGCTGGCCCATGCTTCCCGCTATAGCCTGGAGAGAGGTCAGGGTCCTTGGGAGGTAGCAGACTGATGCGGCCCCTTCACCCACCCTCCACCCCCTCCAGAAACTGTATCCCACACCTGGTCTCCTGGGGATGCCTACTGCCTGCCATTCCAGCAAGGTGGTGTGTGCAGTGAGCAGGAAGTGGGCATGATGCCCCCAAAGCCATCCCAACCATAGTGCCTGCCTTGGACTTTACACCAGGTCCCCAACCATCCCCATCGATCTACATTATCTCTGGTGTAGAGAGATCAGGCTGCCTCCCCAGCCTCAGACAGAAGCTGCTGACCCCTGGGACCTCACACAATTCCTACACAAACTGCTGAGGCAGCATCTCACCCCAGTCATCCCTGATACATTCATGGAGGCTTCCACCTTTGCTGGAAGTGAGCATCTGGCTCCAATGGGACTTCTCTTCAGGCCAGAACCCTATTCCAAAAACACAGAGGTCACATCTCTAAACAAGGCATCTGGCAACCCAAAGGGTGGAGTGAGAAGAAACAGGGACCCTGAGCATCATGAGGCTTGGACACAACATGAAGCAGAGGTTCATCCCAGCCAGAGGGATGGGCTGGGGTGGCCGTGGCCAGAGGCTATGAATCTCCTCTCCAAGAGGGTTGTAGAGAGCCCTGCTCAGAGACAAGTGTCTGGAGACGATGGCCAAATATCACCTGGATGCCCCGAACCCCTGGCTGTTATGCCATCCAATTTAATGTGAAACCAGCATCCTACATGGACAGAGCAGGGAGATCAGGAGACATGAATGAGTTTAAGCACGAGAAGTACTAAAAGCATGCAAGCGTGTAATGAGCACTCCTAACATCAACTTATTAGAGCACCAACATCCTCCCCATGCTGAAAGGCCAGCTTGAGTACACACCAGGCAAACCCTCCTGGATGCCTGCCAGGAGTATCTCACTTCCCCCACACCTCTTGCCCCCACCTTTGTTCATCCTACAATTGTCCCTCCTCTAACTCCACCATTAGACCATGAGCAACAGGATGATGACAATAACAAGGATAATAATAACTATATTCTGTTCATCAAGAAATATCAGCGAAGGGCCTGATTAGCACACGGCTCCATTCTAAGCCCAGGGGTGTGGCAATGGATGGGACAGGCATGCTTCCTGCCCTCCCATAGCCCTCCCATTCCAGTAACAGAATTAATAATAAGAGCAGCTGGCATTAACAGAGCCCTCACTGCATGCTAGGCATTGTATTTATAGCTATGCTTTGTGTATCGTCTCAATGAATTTTCAGAACCACCCTACGGTGATCAGAGGTGCTATCATCACCCTCATTCTACAGATGAGGTAGTTGAAACCCAAAAAGTTAAGAAATTTGCCAAGGTCACACACCGGGGGAACAGCTGGGACAGGAGGGGCTGGGAGCAATTGCCACCAGCTGGCAATGTTTAGAGCAGGAATCATATGTCATTCTCCTCGTGGCCTCACTGGGTGTTCACAGAGAGGTACTTCAGGTATTTTATGGAGTAACCAGAAGCCCTCATCCTTGCTGTGGCTTCGGTGTCAATTCCCAAGGCTGGCACAGCCCCTCCTGGGAAAGACTGCGAGCAGCCCAGGAGCAGGACGAATGTTGAGGCCAGGCTGCAGAACCAGAGATTCATGCTTCCTTAGCATTTGCACATTTCCTCCGAGGAGCTCATACAGGCATTTGGGTTGATAAACCTGAAAAATCTCTAGAAAGCATCTGATTAATGCATTTTCCCAAGTAGAATATTTTAGTAGTTGCTATTCAAGCAACAGAAAAGTTGAGAAAGCTTTTATTGCAAACGATGCAGGGACAGATAGAGATCCACACAGGGCTGCTTCTCCCAGGCACTGGCTCTCTCGAGCTCACCTATTGACATCCATTAACGTTCTTTCAGCTATAAAAAAAAAAAAAAACTGCATCTTATTCTAAAGGAATCTGGGCATTGAATTACAGAGCCAGAGTAATTGCCCGTAGTCATTGTCATGGAAAATGGCAGAAATCACAATGAGTCACAGGGTGGTGGAAAGGCAACTGTTCAGCGACGATAATTCTGTAAGGATAATTTCATTAATGGAAGTGGGAGACAGCATTTGTGCCAGTGAATACTGTATACATATATATAAATATCCATGGACAGCGCCTAGTGTTTAAAAACGACTGCATGCAAATGGGGAGGCATGTGTTTGCCTTTCTAATGAATGCCCAAGCTCTGAATGGTAAAGCACCATTCAGAAGTGATTTGTGATAATCACACAGAGGAGAAATCCATTCGGTGAAAGGAGATGGGAACAAGGATGTTTCTGGCATGGCTGTAAAAAGCTTCTATTTGATGTGGGGCCACAAAGGATTCAAAAGACATCAAGGCACTAACAGATTTAACACCTTTCACCAAAGGAAGAACTTCCCTGCTTCAGAATTTAGCACATGAAACAAGCCAAGTTCAAATCCATGCATCTGGAAATGTTAAGTTCTGGAGGACAACACTGGGTGCCAGGAACCCCAGAGAACCCCAGGTGCTGCTCAGGGTTGGATCCTCGGCTTCTGGACCAAAACAGGCTTCTGTTTTGCAAAATGAACAGGGTCCTGCACTTTGAATGAAGGCGGCTGCTCCGTACTGCCACATCCAAAGACATGGGATTAAAAATCTGATTGGATATTTTAGGACCAAACCCTTGTCTGCCTGGATAGCCTCTTCCCCGGACACACCATCCTCTCCTCCCAGTCAGCTCAATCCACCAAGATTGCAAACCTACCTCACCCTTTGCAGTGCAAGCCTCCAGAATCAGTCTGGGCAGAGTCTTCTTTTGCATCCCTGATGGAGGAGTTTATGTTTGCCCGTGAGCCAGTCCCAGAACTGGTCCAGTTCAGAAAGAGAGATGCACCTTTCTCCCTGAAATGCACACGCTCATTTCTTTGTTCTTTTAATTGAGGTAAAATACACATAACCTGAAACTAACAATGAATCACTCTGAAAGGTACCATTCAGTGGCATTTAGTGCATTTTGTGTTGTACAGCCTCTATCTCACACCAAGATCTTGCATTATCCCAGAAGAAAACCTTTGTGCATTAAGTGGTCACTCCCCATCCCCTCCTCCCACAGCCCCTGGTCACCACCAATCCACTTTCTATATCTACATCTTACCTATTCTCGATGATTCATATAATGAATCCTATGGTATGTGGTATTCTTTTTCCTTTAGCATAATGTTTTCAAGGTTCATCCATGTGTCAGCTGCAAGTATTATTCCTTTTCATGGCCAAATAATATTCTGTCATGTGGATAGGCTACCTTTTCTTCATCCTGTCATCCACTGATGACACTTGGGTTATTTGCACCTTTCAGCTATCATGGAGGATGCTGCTATGAACATTGGTGTACAGGCATCTGAGTTTCTGTTTTCCATTCTTTTGGGTCCATAGTCAGAAGTGGAAGTGCTGGGTCATGTGGTAATTCTATGTGTAACTTTCTGAGGAATTTTCACAGGATTTTGATCACTGCCTTCCTGGGTTTTCTGGCAGTTTCTCTGTCTCCTTGTCCCATCCTGGATCGGGCATATTCTGAATGTACATCCACAGCTACGCTGAATTCAGGGAACATCCCAATGACCACGTTTGGTGCAGGGATGTCCCGTGTGATGTACACACGCTGGCCCAGTTCAGGTTCTCTCTCTGGGATCTCAGATTGGTGCAGGTAAAGGCAGCAGGATCCACGCTGGACCCTGCTCTGGGTCTGCTGGGTCCAAGTGTATCCCCTTCACCAGGCAAGGACTGAGGGAGACCTGGCTGAGGGGAAACCACACACCTATTACCTGTATGTTGAGGTCACTGAAAATGGTGGTCCCATGCCTGGGTCTACCAGGCCCTTCTGTCCTGGCAGCTTCCAGGAGAACTGGCTGGACTATGGCCAAGGCTGGAAGGAGAGTCCCAAACCCTAATCCCACGAGCCCCACACTGCCCTCAGTCCCTGTCAGCAGGCCGAGGTCCCTCGGTCCTGCTCCATGCCCGGTTCCCTGGCCTCCTGCAGGGTCCTAAGAACCTCTCCCATCCCTCTCCTCTCCATCTTGAGGACCAAATCCACCTGGTCCCAGGGCAGCCTGCACCCTCTTAACCTTTTGTTGGGAACGACTCTTTGATCTGGCAGGGAGAAAAAAGGCAGCTAAAACCTTTATTCTCCTGAGGTCCTCTGTCTGTAGGAAAGGGGAAGGAGGGCCCCCCACCTCTCATACTCAGCACCCTGGCCCAGGGTTCTGTCACCCTGATGTCTGCTCTGGGCCAGTCAGTGACTGAGACAGTTAGTGTGATATTTTGATTGACAAGAAATATATATTTGGTTATTCAGATGTGATCAAATATGTTTCTTGTATATATTTGGTCTGTGTCCACAGTTCCAAGCTCCCAAAACCCTTGAAATTTCCTGAGTGGTAAGAGCAATAGGTCTTTCGTTACAGTATTGGGTCTCTTGTCCTCACTTCCTGAAATTGCTTCAGAGCCACTAAGGTGAAATGGGTGACTTGCTAGAAATAGCAAGCCTCCTTCCACCACACCAGAGTGTATGTTAATGAGGTGACTTTTGCGAAGCATCTAAGGATGCAGGCTGGTTGCCAGGGGAACCAACCAGGAATAGAGGGTTGGAACGTTCAGTCACAGCCCCTGATTTCCAGGAAGAGAAAGAGCAGGAGGTAAATCAATCTCCAATGTCCAATGATTTCACCAATTACGCGTATGCAATGAAGCCTCCGTAAAACCCGAAAGGAGGGGGTTTCAGAGAGCTTCCGGGTTGGAAAACCAGAATGTTCCCACGTGCCACTGTGCTGAGCTCCGAATGCCACAAGGACCGGAGGAACCCCTTTGCTCAGGACCTCACCCCACGTACCTCTCCATCTGGCTGTTGATCCATATCCTTTAATATCCTCTGTAATAAACCTGTAATTTAGTGAGCAAACTGCTGTCCCAAGTCCTGTGAGCCACTCTAGCAAATTAATCAAACCCAAGGAGGGGGTTGTGGGAACTTCTGGTTTATTGCCAGTCGGTCAGAAGCACAAGTGACAACTTGAACTTTTGTTTGGCATCTGAAGTGGGGAACAGTCTTGTGGGACTGATCCCTGTGGGATCGGACACTACCTCCAGGTCGACAGTGTCAGAATCAAGCTGAATTGCAGGACACCTGGCTGGTGTCTGAGAAACGCAAAGTCGTGTGGGGAATCCCCTGCCCAAAGCATGCTGGAATTGGTGGCCGGAACCCTCAGCTACTGAGACAAGCTGGGGCCTGGGACCCTTGGCTGTAGTGCTTGCACCTGGACAAATATGTCCTCCAGCAACAAAATACAAAGAAACTATAAGGGACTAAAAATAACTGTGTACGTGGGCAGTTAGGGCAAATCATGGACGAGAAGATACAAAAAGACCAAAAACCCAACAGCCACTTCTGAAGAGCGGGGAGCAAAAGCGGGGTTCTAGGCACGCCCCCCTGCACTCAACACCACCAAAAGGATAGGCGGACCACCTAAGCTCCGCCTCCAGCCTGACCCCTGGACACACGTGTACCCTCACCCCATATAAGGAACCAGCTCAGGACTTCCCTGGTGGCACAGTGGTTGAGAGTCCGCCTGCCGATGCAGCGGACACGGGTTCGTGCCCCAGTCCGGGAAGATCCCACAGGCCATGGAGCGGCTGGGCCTGTGAGCCATGGCCGCTGAGCCTGCGTGTCCGGAGCCTGTGCTCCGCAACAGGAGAGGCCACAGCAGTGAGAGACCCGTGTACCGCAAAAAAAAAAAAAAAAAAAAAAAAACCAAACAATAAGAAACCAGCTCGCCCCCCTCGGGGAGGAAGCAAGCAAGGGAAACTGTTGCTTGTTTTCACTCCCTCCTGCTACAGCAGGGGCCCCAATAAAGCCTTGCCTGAATTTCTTGTCTGGCCTCTGATCAATTTCTATTGATTAAGGGGACCAAGAACCCTGGCCGGTAACACTGCCTTCACGGTCCCCTTTCCAGCAAGCGTGGCTATTTCCCCACCTTCCTCCAAGGTGACAGGGCTCTTCTCAGTAACAACAGGAAAAGCAAAACTTTGGGGGGTGTGGGTGTAGGGAATGAGAGATCATAAAAACAGATAAACAATTTTAAAATTATCCTAAAGAAAAATATCCTATTAAGAAAAAAATGATGAGCACATGCTATTGACAAAGATACGGCTGGAGAGAAGCATGGAATCTATCTCACTGAAATGACAGTATGGTCCCTTCCAAACTCATAGCCTCCATTCCTGACAATACACGGAAAATACCATTTATTAAGCCCATGATGCTGCAGGCCTCAGTCAGTCACAGCTCAAACATCACCAAGTTTATGAAAGACAGTTACAGTCATTTGCAAGATAATTACCATTTTAATCTCAAACCAGCCTGTAGGAGCAAATTGCTTTATAAGTAACCATGTTTTCAGGATGTCATAATGGAATCCTGTGCGGGCAGGCTCGGAAACAACACGGGCTTGTTTTGTGATTGTCTACAGTTGTGGGGGTCCGCTCTGCGCTCTGCGGTGGGATGGGGAGAGATGGGTCAGCCCCCCTGAGGGCAGACACGAGGATCATTGCACTTACATCTGTCTGACTCATAGCTCTCTGATTAACACAGAGGGAGGGGGGAGGGACAGACAGACAGAGACACAGGGAGAAAAGAGGGCAAGAAAGGAAAAGAGAGAGACAGAGAAAGGGGAAGAGAGAGAGATGCTGTCATGAACACAGAGAGGAGAGAGAAAGGAGGGAAGGGGGGAGGGCGGAAAGCAGACAGGACCCCTCACTCAGAAGCTGGCCTGAACCCGGAGCCGGGTGTGGGGAAGGGCTACTTCCAGAAGCACTGAGGTCCCAGGACTCCCACAAGGACACTGGTAACAAAATAAGTTGCCAGGTTGACAACTTCAGTTCCCAGAGCAGGACCGTCTCTGAAAAATGGGAAGATCTGACTTCAACTGATGTAGTCAGGACATTGCGATGAAGAGTCAGTCTGAGAAAGAAAAAAATGATCTGGAACGAAGAGGGGAAAGGCAGGAGCTGGGGAGGCCCAAGAGGAAGGCCGTGCTGAGCGAGGGGCGTGTGGGAACCCAGCGTGGCTTCTAAGAGCAAATCAGATCAGGCTGGACGGCTCGGAAGCTGCTGGCCAAGGAGGCACTTCCAGCAGCGCTTCACCTCGGGAGTCTGAGGCGTGACCGTCACTAGCGCAGCACCTGTCTCTGTAGGCACAGAGGGGTGTGCACAGAACTGGGTCACCTCCAGGGGTCCTGCTGGAACATAAAACAAGAGAGGGTGTCCCGTCACTGCCTGATCTGGTGATGTTGAAACTGCTGGGAGCCACCCACCCAAACTTTGCTTTAATTTCCTCTAAAATATTCCCATAACATATGCATCCAAGCTTGGTTACCTCCACCTAATGGCATCTGAAATTATTTGAACGGTGACACAATCAGATCCTAGGAAGGAAGGAGGAAGAGCCAGGGAGGTAGACCAAGAGAAGAACGTTCTAGAAAGGGCCAGTCAGGAGCCTCACCCAGGAAGCTGAGGATGGGAAAGCATGCAGTGGGCGTGGCCCCGCGGCTGCCAGGGGTGACTCTGACCATCGCCGTCCCAGAGGAGTGGTGGGCAGATGTGGGAAGCCAAATCAATCCGTAGAGAGTGAACACAGGGAAGGAGGTGGAGCTGGAGGCTGCGGACACTCTTCCAGGGGCCTTTGTGTCGCGGGGTGGGTGCGGGTGGGGAGCAATGGGCCAAGAAATGGAAGAGATGCGCCCTGAAAGCATCCTTCCTCCTCAAGACGGCAGTGACAAGGACGTGTCTGTGAGAGGAGGGGGGCAGTGACTTAGGAGGGAGGGAGGTGAGTGAAGCAAACTCATGGGGGTGGGGGCGGGGAGGGGTGTGTCAAACCAGCTCCAGAGCAGAAGTTGGGGGCCGGCTGGCCTTTCCGGGCAAGAGGGCCCCCTGTTTCATGGTGAAGCTCACCAATGCCCCCACCCTCCCCAGCTGCAGCATCATCCCCTAGAGATGCCAGGTCACAGCGCAGGTCAGAGAAAAGAAAGACGCAGGTAAACTAATTCCCGACACTGCATCCAAACAAGATTTTGTTCTGGAATCTCCATAGATGTTCACATTCAACCCCTTTCCCCTCCAACCCGCGCCTGCTCTGGAGTCTGCTCCATCTCCTCAGGGTACCAGCTCGTCTCCATTCACACCATCTGTATATCATCTCTTCTTGGTTCCACCACCCCCACCTGAAGCTCTCTCAGACTCCCCTCGCCCGCCAAGTTCCAGATCATTCCACCTCTACTTGGCTTCAGCTCCCAGCACTGACTGTATTCATTATCTATGACTGTATAACTAATCACCCCAAAACTCAGCTTAAACAACAAACACCTATGCCCTCACGCTGTTCCTGAGCCTCGGGGACCTGGGAGGGACGGAGCTGGGTGGCTCTGGCTTGGGCCTCTCAGGAGGTCTCAGCGAGGCTGCATCACCCAAAGCCCCAGCTAGGGATGGGGGTGTCTTGCCCACAGGGGTGGCATTGTGGCTTCGGCTGTCATCCGGTGGGGGGGGGGGCGGCTCTTGCCCTGCACAGTCTCCTCCAAGGGCCCTCTCCGGAAAGATATCCTAGACCTTTTTGCAAGAAAGAGAGTAAGCCAGCAAGCAGCAGGGCACCCAGGACAGAAGTAGTGGTTTTATAACCCCATCTCAGAAGGTTCTGCTGTGGGTCACTGGTCACATCATTCGTGGAGAAGTGGGGAGGGGACGCACAAGAGCGTGAGTACTTGGAGGCGAGGTTCCTGGGGGCCCTACTTCCTGACTCTCATTATATGAGTTAGTGAACTTGGCCTTGATCCTGCTGGCACAAGGCTCTGAAAAAACAGAGGCGTCCTCATTTTGTACCTTCCAAGGTACCTAGCATGGGGTCAGAGTTCAAGTGGGAGCCCAGCAAACACACGCTGGTGTGTGAGCTTCAGATCCATGTGAGCAAACATCTGCTAGGATGTCCCGTGCCCGATGCAGGTTCCAAGGTGACTGGTCATCTGCCAATGCTGTCACGGGGGTTTTGCCTTCCGCTCCTTAATTCTTTCCCCCAAAGCTCGTACAGCACACAATGTTATGCAGACAAAGTCGAGGGCAGCCAGCAGAGGTCTTTCTTACACACTCAAGGTCTCTAACTATTCTCCCTCACTCTGTTTCCCCTACACAAAGAAAGCAGATGTGGAGATAATGCTGTGATAATTTAGCGATAATACAGTGGCATGCCCCTTTTGCAAAACTGCCGTCGACCGCTGTCCCATGTGAAGAGACACAAAAGTCTAGGGCCACCGGATGCATCTTCTTCCGCTTCCTTCTCTGTGCAAACCCTGCCTCCCCATGGCCTGCTGCTTCCCACCCCTCACGTTTCCATACAGGACGAGGTTGTTGTTTGCCGTTCATGTTTAATACAGATACGAAAGAGAATCAATGAAGGTGATCTTAGGAGACAATACATTTCCCATCAGACTATTACAGGGGAATTTTTCATTCTGATTTTTACTGTTGAAAATCAGCCTTGGAGATGATATTTTCAGTGGTAAACCCTGAAACCCCAATCTCCCTGTCAGTAATGTGATTCTGGAGGCTGACTTGTACAGAACTCACCGGGGTAGACTTCTTGACATTAACATAGCACTACGTCAAATGAAGGCTCCGTCCAAATGAGCCACAGCTCCTTTAATATACTGTGAGATCCCCTTGAGAGTCAGGAGAGTCTTGTCGGGGGTGAGGTGGGGGCTCCTTCTGCCAGGGATGCTGCACAATTGACAGCTACAGCGTCCAGCTTCTTGGGAGTTCATTAATGCAGAACAGGGCGAGAAGGCAAGTATTTTGAAAACAGAACAAGAGGTAGCTGTTCGGAAGACATGGGGCTGCTGTAGCCCCGAAGGGCATCCACCTGCATCCTCACAGACTGATGCAGGGGCGTGAACTGCCGATTCCTCGACCTTCACCGTGATGTAGCTGTCATCTGCCCAGGAAGTCACCAAACCAGACCACCAGCCCACAGACCCCCTGGGCCCACCACTGCTTCTCCCCTCCACCCAGGTCATGCCAACCTCCTGGGGGATCCCGTATTTCCCACATGTCCACCTCGCACCTGAAATTTGTCCTGACCTATCCACCACCTGGGCTCCCGGTCCTTTGAGGGCAAACCACAGCTGCTCCCAGCCATACCCCCTCCCACAGATGTCCTGACTTTCCAAAATCTGCAATCTTTATTGTTTTACCCGACCCACTCCAGCCCCCTCCTTGGCTCTGGGCACATTGGTTGGCTTCCCCATCTCAACTAATGCCAAAGGGTCCATGATCCCCGGGTGGGCCCAGGGATCCAAGAAACCCTTCATTTTGGACCAAATTCTTCGCATGTTTGTCTTTCTAACTGGGAGGGGAGTCTTAGGCCCCATCAGGTTCCCAAAGGATCTGGGGGACCCAGAGGATGGAACCAGCCCTCCTAGCTCATTCACTGGGATCTCTGTCCACTCTGATCCCTGGAGATATGAACCCAGACACCACCCTGCTTTGCCAGCAGACAGCTGACGGGGCTGCCCACACACCCTAAGGGGCTCAGACAGTGCAGACACGCAGCTTCACTTGAGTAGGACCCACTCCTCTGAAGTGCCATGTGCTGCCAGTCCGTCCACACCGTGATCTGAGCTACATCCTGGCTCTCACTCATGGGATGAGCAGGGAGACAGGCAGGGTCACCCAGGGCTTGGTTACTGCTGGGAAAGGAAGCAAACTGCTTCCTTGGAGGAGCCTCTCCTCTGCCCCCTTTCCTCCACAGCAGGACTCAGCCAGGTCAGCTGCTACTGCCTCCAAAGCCCACAGGGGTGGCCAGTATCCGCAGCATCTCAGGACAGCAGCCAGGGTCCCACAGGATGCTTAGATGGAACGTTCCTGCACTAGGAAGCATTGGGTCTTCAGACCTGCCATGTTGATACAACACGGGGACCGATGGTAATATTCCCAGTAAAGCGTTACCTTCCAGTGCATTCCTCTCACACCAAAGAGCACAAAACTGAGGTGGAGGAGCCAACAGCCCACCTGCTACATGCAGGGACCCTCTTGAGACTCATTATGTCACAACAAAAATGCAGGGGAGGGCTTCCCTGGTGGCGCAGTGGTTGAGAGTCCGCCTGCCGATGCAGGGGACATGGGTTCGTGCCCCGGTCCGGGAAGATCCCACATGCCGCAGAGCGGCTGGGCCTGTGAGCCATGGCCGCTGAGCCTGCGCATCCGGAGCCTGTGCTCCGCAACGGGAGAGGCCACAGCAGTGAGAGGCCCGCGTACCGCAAAAAAAAAAAAAAAAAATGCAGGGGACAGAGCCTGCATCTGTGATGCTCAAGACAGACCCTCCCCGCACCAGCCGGTTGCAGGGTTGTTGACCCCACAAATGAGTAAGCAGATTCACACTTGCCAAGGGCTTGCTCTGTGAGCACAAATCATCCTGTTGCCTCCCCTGACCTTCAGGTCAACTCTGTTATCATCATCCCTCCTTGAGAAGATGAGGAAACCAAGGCACAGAAATGTTAAGAGACCTGCCCAAGGTCACACAGGGATGGTCATGGGGCATTGGTAGATTTTGCAGATTAAAATAGAAGAAACCCAGTTAAAATGGAATTTGAGACATATGATGAATACTTTTTCTTTACTATAAGTATATACCCAAATATCACATGGGATACACTAAAACATTACCCATTGTTTATCTGAGATTCCTGTTTAGCTGGGTGATCTGTATATTATCTGGTGACCTTACATGGTAACAAGGGGCTTGAACCCAGGTCTGAATCCAGGCTGTGGTGCTCTGAGCTCATGTTCTCTCCAGAGGCGGCCGAGAGCTGCAGAAGAACCTGATTGCATGGCAGCTCTGGGGGACGCTGGGGAGGGAAGTGGCAGGTCCGCGAGGGAAAGTACAGACCCTGATCCTTGGCTCTGGCTGCAAGCGTTCCTCTGCTCCACTCTCCACGATAGAGGGGTAAGAGTGGAGAGGAAGAGCTGGGTGGAGGCGGGCGGGGCTGTGTCACAAGTCTCAGGGCTGTAGGAACACTTCTCATGATAAGGCCAAAGAAATGACCTCAGAGGAGTCCCCTCTGGGTTCAGGGCTAGAGGAACGAACCCGGAGGGGAAGCTGGGCTTTTGTCTGCATCTACGTGTGGAGGGATGCTTCTTAAAGTGCTCTGGCAGGGCCACCGCCCAGGTGACAGTGTCCTCTAGGACAGGTGACTTGCCAGAGTGAGGCATCCAGAGCTCTGTGTGCCTGGGGCTCCAATAACTCCAGGTGGAAACAAAGAAAGGAGACCAGTCCCTATAGCTGAACAAGTAACCACTGCCTGAGCCCATCCCCATTGGCTCCCAGCCCCATAAACTCATTTATCTAATCGTCAGTTCACTTCTATATAAAGTGTACCATGCTCCTCTGTGTTGAAGAAACAGGGCTCTTTATTAGCTGCAGTAGTAAAAAAAAAAAAAAAAATGACTTCCGCCTCCCCAGCTCTCTGGGAATAAATTAGCCCAATTGCATTTTCCTCTCCTGTTAAATTCTCAGACTCCACTATCTGCAGATCAGCAGAGACACAGTGCAGTTAGAAACATCCAATTAATCAAGGGACTCTAAGAGTTGTCAAAACCTTCCAGAGTTCCTGATTGCCTGTGACCAGACTAATTTTAAAAAGGTTTAAAAAATTGACCACTCTTTGGGAACATTCCAACCCTGAAGCAAAATTGAGGAAACTTGGACCAGGTATTTAGTGCAGCTGTCAGAAAGAGAACTTCTGGAACAATCTGGTTTCCTCTCACCCCGGCTTGGCAACAGCCACCCACTCCCACAGCCCTGGAGAGGGCTCGTGCAAACCTGCAACATTTGCTGGGCACTGGCTCTGTTGTAAGACATGTCAGGGACTTAATGAGATGGACAAGGGTCTGGCTCTACTGAGCGGAGGGCAATACCCAGCTTAGTGATTGTGCAGTGACCTTCAGCTTATATGAGCAACTTCCCTTTAGTTTCAATCCAATTTGAAAGCCCACCTCTTCCAGACTGTCATCCAGATTGCTCTAACCATTCCCTGACCATCACCTCTTTGCAGAATGAGAAGCATTTTAAAGCTACAGACATTCACACATAAACCACTAAAGGCAGAAACAAGTCTCTTCTATTAAGTGTTTTAAGGACTGGCTTTATTTTTCTCTAGACTCTAAAGGGTTTACCCCTCTTCATCACCTACATGGTTTAGGTTATTGATCTAATGTCTCCTAGCCCTTAAAGGTAAGCTCCAGGAGGGCAGGAATCTTTGTCTATTTTATTCCCTAATGTGTCAGGATTGTTGCCTGACACCTAGTAGGTGCTCAATAAATCACGCTTGGGTGAGTGGGTTCTCATTAGCAAGATCCTTTACTAAATTCATCTGCTTATTCTTTCACTCATCCATCCTCTCACAATCTCAGCCTGAACCCAGTGTAGCCCAGACTGTGTCCTTGCTGCAGGACAACTTAGGATAAGGTTGCAGGCTGGGCAACCAAGGGAGGCTTCACAGAGGAGGTGGCCTGGAGCATTTAGCCAGGTCTGGGTGGAGGGCAGGTGACAGAGCTTCCCAGGTTGAGTGCAGCCTGACCCCAAAAGACACAATGACATCTAAGAAAGAAAGACTAATAATCCCCTGCCTTGTGTAACAAAGGATGCTGGTGCTCACTGGGGTGGGCGCTGCACACAAACTTGAGGGAGCTGCAAGCTGGAAGGGCCACAGAGAACATTAATATGGTCCCAGTCCATAGTGGACAAAACAGAGGCCCGGAGATGCTGCAGACTTGTCCAAGCTCATCGCAACATTCAAGGGCAGGTCAGGACCAAGACTCAGCTCTGTGTTTTTCCTTCCGTGGCATCAATTACTGACCCTCACCCACATTGCCCCCCACAGAGCCGGCCGTCAAGGAGGAGGTGCTGGCGGAACGTCTCTCATGGGGAAGGTGAGCATCCGCTGACTTACAAAGAGACACAGGAGGACAGACATCCCATGGTGGGGCCGCTGGGGAGGAGGAAAAGGAGAGCGGACAGCAGGGATGCTGTGAGTCGAGCGCAGAGGGAGAGGGCTTAGGTACACTGGACGCTCGGAAACCATCTCGCGACCCTTGCTTTGAAGGAGTAACCCAGCAAGATCCCTCCGACAAAGAAGCAAGAAATGCATGTCTGTCCAGCTGAGGACAGAAATCTGAGCAGTGAAAAGACTGGCTCTGCCAGACACAGGCCACTGGAAGTGCGGAGGCAGCTCCAGCCTCCCGCTGCAGAGAAGATGACACTGTCCTTCTGCTGAACCTGAATCACAATCCACATTAAATCCCCAAAACGAAACCCTGGATGGAACAGAGGTAGACTCGGATGATCCCAACCGGAAGCCAGCCAGCTCTCCCCACGGCTCAGCTCTTCATAGACTTTAACTGCATCTCCGAGCCCACCAAGAATCTGCGCCCTAAGCGCCTCAATCTTGCGTACAGAGAAACAGAGACGTTTGTCCGCCCGAGCTTTAAAAAGAAGCGGCCCAGGCATGCCTGCGACATTCAGACTTTGCAGGAACAGTCGAGATCCCTGCAGAGATCACTGTCCACCAACGCCCATGGAGCATGACAGCCACGGATCCCCCGGCCCCTGCACCACAGCTATGCCTGTCTCAGGCAGAGAAGCCCAAGCTGCTGGCCCAGATCCTTCCCCGTTAAACTCCCAAATGTTCCTGCATGCAGATCCCACAGGATGGTAAAGCCAGGACACACACACACACCCCAACTAGTGGACACCCTCTGTCTCTGGGGTGTTCAGGTTTCCCTCAACATGTTCAGCCCTCTGACCATTGTTAACATCACAGGCAGCCCTGCCCTCACAGGGCTTCCTCCTTGCTCTCTGAGTCTCCCCCAAGTGCTCTGAGACCTGTGTTGGACTTCTGACCTCCAGGACTGCAAGACGATAAATTTGTATTGTTTAAAGACACTAAGTTTGACATAATCTGTTATAGCAGCAAATAGAAACTCCTACAGTGCCAAGCTGTGCATCAGACCACACAGAAGGCTACCTGCAAGCAGGGAAACTTGTTTAGCTTGGAAAACACACCACTGTAGGCTCAGGGAATCTGGACCAAGGCAGCTTCAATTCCAGCCAAGAACCTTGGACAGCAGCCTTTTCAGTACATTTGGAGTCAGACACACCGGGTTCTAATCCCAGCTCAGCCACTTCCTGGCATTGTGACCTGGCCTGGGGTGGTGGGGGGGGGCAGGTCTTCACCACTCTGAGGACTGGTTTCTACAAACTGAGAACCCTGAACACACAGGCAGAGTTACCAGGAGAAGTCTACATAACATATGTGATGGTTAAGTTCATGTGTCAAATTGACTGGGCCACGGGGTGCCCAGATATCTGGTCGAGCATTATTCTGACTGTGTCTATGAGGGTGTTTCTGGGTGAGATTAACCTTTGAATCACAGACTGAGTAAAGCAGATTGCTCTCCCTGCTGGGGGTGGGCCTCGTTCCATCAGTTGAAGGCCTGAATACAGCAAAATGGCTTCTCCTTCTCCAGGTAAGAGAGAACTCCCCCTGCCCAACTGCCTTGACCTGGGACGTCGGCTCTTTCCTGCTTTTGGCTTCAAACTGAAACCTCAGCTCTCCTGGGTCTTAGGCCTTTGGACTTGGACGGGAACTACACCATTTGTCTTCCTGGGTCTCCAGCTGGCAGGCGGCAGGTCTTGGGACTTCTCAGCCCCCATAACAACTCCATATAATAAATCTCCTCTCCTCTCGTTCTCTCTCTCTCTCTCTCTCTCTCTCTCTATATATATATATATATACACACACACACACACATCTCCTATTGTTTCTGTTTCTCTGAACACGCTAATACCATGGGTGATGTTTCTGGCTCCATGCCAGGAGCACAGACTTGCCCAGTCAATGGTGGGGGAGCATTGGAATCTCGACCCCTCACAAGATTTTGTGCTCCATCCACCATTACCCCAGGATGCATGTCCCACAAGACATTCAGGGACTACCCAGCATTAAGGTCATCATGCTCCCTCCCTCTTCACAACGAGAGGTCCAGCCCCCTGGTTACGCAAGCTGGGAGCAGGTGCTCCCACGGCTGCAGCCCTGATGGCATGGTGAGAGGATGCCGAGTCAGGGTAGGGGCTGGGCAGGCAGAAGACCCCTTCTGTGGTCTCCAGCCAGCCTCCCTCTGCCTTTGAATGCCTTCCTTGGTCTCCCTTCACTTGTGCTGACTCTTACCATGCTGGACAAGAGCACCAAAATTTTTTCCCCAGCATTTCCCTGCCTGACCCTATATGAGCATCCAGGCTGGACAGAGCCTCCTGTCTCCTGGCCCCTGCCTGGGCTGCTGCTTCCTTTGGAAACTTACTTTTCTCCCATCCTCCCAGGAGCTTCTTGAATCTCTGCTTTTGGTGGCATTTCAAAGTTGCCAAGCCAGTATCTAAGGAAGTCATTAAAAGAAAACAAGAAAAGCAAAAGAACAATTGTAGTCGCTCCCCACAGCCATGGGTGGCCGGGGGGACCATTCCACAGATGTGCGTTAACATACCGGGAAAAGAGCACGAAACGCAGCGCCCCGCCCGCCCGGGGTGCTCACCCTGAGCCACAGTTTCTTCCGCTTCCTACCACGGAGGAGGGCAAATTGCAAAGAAACGTTGGTGTGAGAGCACAGTTCAGAATTGAACACGGCTCAGACGGTACCCTCAAGGAGGCTGCCAGCCTCCCTCGCTCTCAGCTGGCAGCTCCCAGGCATCCTGTTCTTTGGCAGTTTATGAGGCCACCTGCTCCAGAAAGCCTACTTGACTGCTCTGATGCTCACCAGAGGTAAGAGCCGCAGCTGCTGGAGGCCTGGGATCGACTGGCACATCTGGACAGGTTTTGTTTGGCTCAGCACCGCGGCCAGACAGCTATGGTGTTCGGTTGGATCATCCTCATGTTTCTCTTTCTTCTGAGATCAGGGGGTCCCCAGGGCACGTTAGCCTCAAGCTGATGATGTCACCTATAGACATTTGCTCTGACGGCTTTGTCTGTCCAAACCTTGTATGTGGTTGTGATTTCATCCCTGCGGGAAAGTCGCAAGGATGGTACAAGGAACTCCCATAGACCATTTATCCAGATTCACGAATTCTCACATTTTGCACCACTTCCTTTGTCATCACCCCTACATTTTCATAAGGGAAAAAAGTTACGAAGCCACAGGCCAAAATCGGAGATTTAACCTTGATACAATACAATCATCTAACCCACTGCACATACTCACATTTCATCAATAGGCCACCTGGGTCCTTTCATAGCATCCTGCCCCCCAGGACCCATACCTACCTCCATGCATCGTTTCCCTGTCTCTTTAGCTTCTTCAACCCGAAACAGTTCCTTATATTTCTTTCTTCTCCTTGACCTTGACCTTGACCTTTCTGGGGAGGAAAGGGCAGTTACTTTCAGCAGTGCCTCCATCTGTGTTTATTTGTCCTTTTTCTCAGGATGAGATCCAGGCTGTGTTTTTTCTCAGCCGTGCACGGGGCGGTGCTGTGTCCTCACCGTCAGGCATGGGATGTCCCATCCTGGGACAGATCTCTGATCCCCTGGTTAAGGTTGAGTCCTCCAGGCCTCTCCCCTGTAAAATTACCCTTTTCCTTTCATAATGAATAAGTAATTTAATTCTTCGATTCTATAAATAGCCCGATCATTATCAAAATTTCATCCACTGTTTTCGACACCAGTGAATGATGCTCTAAATCCTTTCTTCTTTATTAAATAGAATTCTAATGTAAGGAGAACTTTCCCTTCTCCCCAGTCTGTTTATTCATTTAATTATTTATATCAGTATGGGCTCATTGGTTCTATTTTATTCAATGGGCTTTAATCCATTACTATTGTTACTTATTTCGATGGTCAAATTGTCCCAGATTTGGCAGCCCTCTTATGCTGGCCCCTATGTTCTTTTGAGAGTCCCTCATTCTATGAGGTCGCAAGATATTCCAGAATTGCCTTGTGCTTTCCTTGCCTCAGGCCTGAAAACAGCTTTTTCTCCAAGGAGCCCTGGTTCCTATGGACTGAGAATGGTATTAGGAACCAAGACCTGGATGCTGGGTCAGTGTGATCATAGAAACTGGGGATCATTGCTTCTAAGCTCTCTCAGTGGACAGAGCCAAGAGATAGTAAATAGATGATAGATTAGGTAGAAAGACAGATAGATACATAGATAATAGGTAGACTGAATGAATATAAACATATGCATATACATATATATGACATAAATATATAGAGATATACATATATGTATTTTTATACACTCTGTGTGTTTGTATATACATATGTATACACATTATATGTATATGTGTTTGTACCTATTTACACACACAGAACTGAATTCACCCGACTCACCCTATTCCCGTTCACAAGGTACATGCTCATCTTCCCCCTGCCAATATTGTAATTCCTTCCCCGTCAGTAAGAGACTGAGCTACCATCATCCTTGATGTATGTACTCATTTGCTCAAAATTGGAATACAGGGAAAATAGTTTTAGAATCGCTCAGCCATACCACTGTAATAAGCAAACCTGCTAACTATTATTCCATATGAGTTTTCAGCTTTGTTTTGGCGAGGGGTGAAATTTACATGCTATGAATTGCACAGCTCTAAAGCGTACCGTTTCATGAATTTTGAGAAAAGTCTATGCCCATTAACACACACGCCTTCCAAGATACAGAGCAGTACCCTCACCAGAACAGTTTTCTTGTGCCCCTTCCCAACCATATCTCCAAAGGCAACCTCTATTCTGATCTTTTATCATAGCTTAGTTTCACTTGTTCCAGACTTTCATATAAACGGGATCTTAAATATGTATTCGTTTGTATTCAGCTTCTTTGGTCCAACTAGCGTCTGTAAGATCCACTTATGTGTTGACTATTCTTTATACATCCCTGTTTATCTCTGAGTAGTTTTCTATGGTATAAATATGCTATACTTTGCTTATCCATTCTCCTGCTGTGGCCATTTGGGTTATTTCCAATGTTTGCCTATTATAAAAAAAGCAGATATGAACATTTTTGTATGTGTCCTTTTGGGAATACATGCTGTCATTTCTCTTGGGTAAAACCTAGTGGTATAATTGCTGAATCATAAGTGTAGACCTAACTCTGTAAGAAAATGCCAAACTTTCTCCCAAGTGTTTATATCACTTTTCTTCCCCGCCAACGATGCATGAGAGCTCTGGCTGCACCATGCCCTCCCTAACACTTGGTATTACCAGGCTTTTTTATTTTAGTCGTCATAGTAGGTATGTGAGACCTCTCTTTTTTTTAATTGCTGGACATTTAGACTTTCAAAACTATTTGATATTGCAATGATGAACATCCTGGTACGTACATTTTTGCCCTTAAATTTTGCTATTTCCTTAGGGTAGACGACCGGAAGTAGAATTAATTGATCAAAGAATATGAACTTTCAGAATTTAAATTGCCAACTTATGTTCCCACTGAGTGTGCATCAGGATTGCCCCGACTTTTACCAGGATTCAGTGTGACCATTAAACAAAAACTGTGGCCAATTTTACACTGTTGTGTTGGAATATCCTGTGCTTTTAAGAAAGTATTCAAATCAATGCGTCTGCCGATGAATCATCTCTGAGTCACCACAACCAGGTCAAGCAATGGAGCACAGTGAACACCCCAGACATCCACTCACACCTCCCTGACCCTCTCCCACCCAGGGTGAGGGTTAGACCCTGGCTGGGCTGGCTCCAGTGGGGTCTCCAAGCCCCACATGACCCACCTCTCACCTGTACCCTGCTGCTACTGGGGGAGGGTCCAGTGGGTGTAGATGGACCATTATCCACAATAGACACAACAGGGACTTGGGTTTTCTATGCAGCCAACTCCCAGGAAAGATCCCACGAATCCAGACATACAATTCCTAAGACATTCAACGTTGCCATCCCAAATGTGCCTTTGATCCCCTGGTCATCCGGACAGGCCTATGGTTCCCCTCACAAGTGGGCAGCAAGGGGGTATGTGGAGCATGGCGGGGGAAGAGCAGTGGGAAGGTCTGGGGTTGCCTGCCACCCCATATTGGAAAGCAAGAGGGACAGAGATAAAGTACATATTCTTTTTTTTAATTTATTTTATTGAAGTACAGTTGATTTACAATGTTGTTTAATTTCTGCTGTACAGCACAGTGACTCAGTTATAATACATATATTCTTTTTCATATTCTTTTCCATTACGGTTTATCACAGGATACTGAATATAGTTCCTTGTGCTATATAGTAGAACTATCATCCAAAAAGATACATGCACCCCTATGTTCATAGCAGTGCTATTTACAAAAGCCAAGACATGGAAACAACCTAAATGTCCATTGACAGATGAATGGATACAAAGATGTTGTATATTTATACAATGGAATATTACTCAGCCATTAAAAAGAATGAAATAATGTCATTTGTAGCAACATGGATGGACCTAGAGACTATCATACCAAGTGAAGTAAGTCAGAAAGAGAAAGACAAATACCAAATACCAAATTCCACTTATATGTGGAATCTAAAATACAAATACAAATGAATTTATCTATGAAACAGAAACAGACTCACAGACATAGAGAACAGACTTGTGGTTGCCGAGGGGGAGGATGGGGTGGGGGAGGGAAGGACTGGGAGTGTGGGATTAACAGATGCAAACTAGTATATACGGAATGGATTTAAAAAACGCATATCCTTTGAGCCTTTCCGTTTCCCATGGCCATGGAGATTCCCAGCACAGGCCCTTCTGTCATTCCCAGGAGCTGCACCCTCATTCACCAGGGCCAAGGTCGCTTCATCTTACTTGGAATGCCTTTTCCTTTCCTGTCTCACCTGGGCAAGCAGCCATCTGACACCTCATTCTCTTGGTGCAAATGAAGTGGGTCTGGAGCCCACGCTGGCTGCTTCTGGCCATCTTCTTTGGCTGGGTATGGACCCATGTGGCTGGGGACAGCTCGTTCACCCAGCTGGTCACGCCCCAGGGAACAGAGAGGATAGAGGACATGCACCGGCCTCGCCCGGCCCCTCAGCAAGCTCCTGGCAAGGAGGGCCTGCTGCTGTCCTATCTGTCTGCTTTATGTGTGGCCGCCCGGTCCTCCCAGCTCTGATATGACACTTTGAGACAAGCTGGAAACAAGTTAGCTGAGGACACTCTAAGGACACAAAGCTCCTTGCAGATGCCCAGGGCTTGGGGTGGAGCTTGAGAAAGTCAGTTTCTGCCACCTCCCTTGTGGGCTGCCATGGGAAAGGGACCTCAATGTCCCAGTATCTCTTATAAAAGGGGAGGCAGAGGCCTGGAGGAGGGGACAGTACAGTGAGGTCCTTCCTAATGCCCCTCTTCCTCCTTGAGGAGAAGATCTGAATCCACAGATCTCAGCTGGGAGAGGAGAAGCCGGACCGCGTGTTCTTTCCTCCTATCCCCTTATTACCATCAGCTGGCTGAGGGTCTCTGCTAATCCCAGGCCATTCCGAACTGAAAATGATTAGTTACATAATGCAATATTAAAGCTATAAGTCTTCCCAGTAGCAGAACCCACAAACCTTGGTTTTTATTATCCACTTACTACACAGACCCTGGCTGTTCGTTCATTGCAGCACAATTATCCTACAATTACTGTTATATTGTTAAGTAAATACTCTGCCGGAAGCAGTAATTTCGGGGCTCATAAATATATAAGCAAATACCAGGCGAGGCCCGGGAACCAAGGGAAGGAGACAGGACAGCACAGGTGCCCAGAGCCCCCGAGTGGGAACATGACACCCTGAGGACATGCCCATCCATCCTGCAGATGGGTCGCTGACACCAGGGCCGTCCCAGCACAAGGGCCTCCCCTTAGACAGAGTGGCTGCCGGGCTGTCACTCCTGTAGGTAGTGCCAGGCTCCTTTCACGGGTCAGGGAACACGTGGGTAAAACACAGGGGACCAAGCAAACTCTCCTGGATTTTATTTTTACGAACAGTATGCTCACTGCGTCTTTATACAGAACAACTCAAAACTGAAAACAGCCCAGAAGTCCATCAGCGGGATAGCAGATAAAAAAACAGTAGCACGTTCATACTATGGGATACTAGTCAGCAGCAAAAAGGAATGAACTGCGGGTCCGTGCAACAACAGAGAAGCAGATCAGGACGTGATGGTGGATGACGAAGCTGGAACAAGAGAACAGACTGCGTGGTTCCAGAGGCACGGAGTTCTAGAACAGACAAACAGAATCCATGATTTAAAAAATTCTGACCACTGGCTACCTCGGGGATTGACTAGTTAGGGCAGGAGGGAACTTTCTGGGGTCATGGTGATGTTTTATAACTTAACAGGAGTCTGAGTTACCCAGGGATGTGTATGTGTCAAAATTCATCCAATGGCATCTCCTGGATTTGAGTTTCGAAAGCAAAGCTGCTAGGGCAATGGACAGAAACTACGATGGCCTCACCTGTAGAAGGCACCCCATGTGGCCAGTGTCCTGTGGCCAAAAGGCTAAAAACCTTCACCAATCTCGCTGTCCACCTCCAGGGCACAAGTGAGGGCAGGCCAGCTCTTCTCAAAAGGGTCATCCCACCAGCCCCTCCTGTGCCCTCCCTGGGGTGGGATGGGGCCTGGCAGATGGAAAGAATATTCCAGAGACCTGTGACCATGCTTCTGCTGATCCTGGGCTCTGGGAACAATGCACTACATTACTTGATGCCAGAAGTGCTAGAGCGCATCGTGGTTGGTTTTATAGCACTGACACTTTTTGATGCTTTGTCATATCCACTTCCTGTTTCGTTTTCCCTGGGGTGACCCTGTGGAACCGTCAGGACAAGTATCCCTATTCTTGTTGAAAGGACAGTACCCTGCAGCTCAGAAAGGCCAAGTGGACTCATCCCAGGGTCCAACACCGAGTTAGTGATGTTGCCAAGAAAAATCCTCAGGGTCCCCAGATGCCGGCACCTTCCATGCCTCTTTCCTTACAAAATAGATAAATGAAAGCAAGGTAGTTATGTCCTAAGGCAAAATGTGTCCATCAAGTATGGGAGGAAGGATAACAGTCCCCTAAACATGGTGACATCCTTATCCCCAGGACACGTGACTGCATCGGTTTTCATGGCAAAGGGGGATGAAGGAGGCAGATGGAATTAAGATGACTCATCAGCTGACCTTGAGCTGGAGAGTGTCCTGCATCGTGTGGGTGGGCTTGATGTCATCACAAGGATCCTTAAGTGGGGAAGGAAGACACAGCAGCGTCAGACCAGAGGGAAGGTAGCACAAGAAAGACGCCACCATCCACCCTTGGCTTCGGAGATGGAGGAAGGGCCACAAGCCAAGGAGCACAGGCACCTCTAGAAGCTGGAAAACACAGGGAAACCGACCGTCCCTGGAGCCTCCAGAAGGAAGGCAGCCCAGCCACCACAGTGACCGCAGCCCTGTGAGACCCACTTTGGACTTAACTGTAAGTAGTGGGTGAATGTTGCTTTAAACGACGTGAGCCTGTGCTGCTTGTGACAGCCGTCACAGAGACCTTTAATACATGTTCTGAAACCTCAGGGGGACCCAGTACCCCTCTGCTCCGCGGGTCCTTCCCCCCAGGATGCTCTGGCCCAGAGACTCCGACACTTCAAGTCAGGACCCAGAGGAACCCCCCCACCCCCTCCGTGGGGCCCTGCCTCCCACGGGGCTCAGGGAGCACAGGACGCCTCCAGCTCCTCCTCGGGAAGTTCGCTCCTTGAAGATGTCTCCTGAAGGGTCACCTTCTCTCTGACCCCAAGCTCTTGTGGAGAACTGAGAATGAGGTCCTGGTAGTACCTGCTTAAAATTAATGAGGTGATTACCAAGCACAGACTTCAGGAAGAGCAGTAGGGCTTCCTACAACAGCACCTTCCACCAGGCTGCTTTACAAGGTGTCTGTTTGTCCCCACTCTTTTTTTTTTTTTTTTTGTCCCCACTCTTTAAACAGAATGCTTTTGAAAAATTCTGTTGCATTATCTTATCGAGTGCTTATTCCCCGGAACTTCATAAAACAAACATTAATTGGGGCTCCGGTTGGTGTCATCTCCTCAAAAGCTCTTGACTGTGCCACAAGGCCATCCCACCCTCGGGATGCTCATTTTAAGAACGACCGTAGCAGTCAGAGCCAATATCTCAACCTTTGGTGGAGAAGGAATGAGATTGTATGTACAGAGGGGTGAAGGTCGGAGCCCATCTGGATGTCTTCAGTGAAGGTGCTTAAACCCACAGCCAAGACACAAGTCGAGCCCTCCAGCTGCCAAGAACTCGACCAGCATGTGGCCTGGTGACCCTCCTGCACAGTCAGAAGCACCCTCCGCCTCCCAGGGCACCCAGACCCCCGCCTAGACCCAAGAACCCCACCCATTGTCCTGAGAGCCACAGGGTGACACCCGGTCCCCCGGCCAGGAGACACTGCGAGGAACACAGGCGTGGGGCTCGGATGGCTGTGGACCTCTCTGACCCTCGTTTCCTCAACGGTGAGAATGATCAGGATGTGCCTGGGGTGACCAGCTTGGCCTGGTGTGCTGGGACTTTCCTGTTTTAGCCCCCAAAATGCCACTGCTTCCCAGGAATTCCACACTGGGGAGGTCGGCCACCCTAATTTTCCATGTTTACCCTGTCAGTGCCGTGGGTAACAGGATGAGAAAATGCTTTCTCTGCCATTTGGATGTCCACGTGACCCTCCAAACTCACTTTCCTCCACACTTGCTTCCCACCAGGTTTCAAGTGGTCCCCCCGACCTCCGAATCCATTGAGACCCCTCGCCCTGGGTGCCCACATCTGCTCATCTTCTCCCTAAAGTCTAATGGGGGTTCCGAGGCCCCAACTCCCGCCCCAGCCCCTCCCTCCTGTTCTCTTCCCAGACAATCTCCACACCTGCCCCTTGGCCACTTCTCCCAGCAAGTCTCAGCCCCGAGGCTCGGGCAGGAGACATACTTGCAACGTCTGGGGGTCCCAGGTCCATCAGAGCTGCCTGATTAATGCCACTGAAGAAATAAGACAAACACGACAGGGGCTATCTCCGGACTGTGCCTTGGGGCCCTGTTCTCGGCATCTAAGTCAGGGCAATGCGATATCGTGTCTGAAGCGCTGCCCGTGCACGCAGGTGGGTCTCTTGAAATGCTTATGATGGCATGCAGTGGGGCTGGAGGAGGAGACGCCACCTGGTCCTACATGGCCCCAGCGGTCAGACAGCTGTCCTCGGCAAGGCCTCTGGTTTCCAGAAAATGTGGAACTAGATTCAGCAGCTCCTGTGATCGTGCCTGCAGGGGTTCCTGGAGCCTGAGGTCGGAACCCAAGGTCGGAGCCCATCTGGATGTCTTCAGTGAAGCTCTTGGTGCTTAAACCCACAGCTTTGGACGACCCTGCTGTACACCCCCTGCCGTGCTCTTTTCACCCTGAATCACATAGTCCTGTAAAACTGAGTTCTTTAAAACGTGTGTTTACATTCTAAGGTGCTTGTCTGTTCCATCTTTGCAGATCAGATCAGAGTGGGGGCTGGGGGCTACTTACTGCTGCCTGAGTCAGTGAGGGACATGCACTTGGTCCTCTCTCTCTCTCTCTCTCTCTCTCTCTCTCTCTTAGGAACCTGTCCAAGTCTCGGACACTAAATTTGTCCCACTCTGCCTGGGACTCAGAAGTTCCCTGAGGTGCAGGACTTTCAGTTCTAAAACCTGGATTATCCCCCCAAAACAGGACGACTGGTCCCTCTCTGAGCCTCTTGAGAGAGATGGACCTAGAGACCAACTTCAAACAGAAAACATATCCAAGGGACATGAGTCCTTCATCAAATATGAGACCAGGCATCTGAGAGCTGGTTTCCTCAATATTTCTGGAAAAAGAATCATTCTAACAATATTCATTTACATCGCATGCCAATTTGAAGGTCTAATTAAAAAAAAGGACAGGCCAGAGTGGCTGAACCCTGCCTGATGGCATGTGGGGTGAGCCCGGGGTAGGGGATGTGGGGCGGCTCCAGGAAACCTGCAAGTCCCAGAACAGGAGAGAACTTGTTCAGTCCCCCTGGCCCTTAAGCTTCAGCTAAAGGAAAGCAAATCTAAAATAATCTCTCGCTAAGTTAGATATTTCATCCTTTGATTCCAAATCAACACTGTTCATTTCTCCCAAGTTTACAAGACTAATAATAATAATAATAGCATCCTTTTAACCATGTCTTCCCCCAGTGGCAGGAAAATTGCCAGCAGCCCACTATAATGTCACCACCCACTTCTCACCACATCTCGCCTCATGGGCTGAGTTATTTTCATTGCATTATGTATATTTTAAAAAGAGAGAAGCTGTCACCAGAAGGGTAATTGTCCTTGCTCGTCATCCTGTCTAGATGGCACAGAGCAGCCCTCACTTCATTAAGTGCAAAGCCTCCACCTGAGAAAATCAATCGCAGCCTAAATCATAAAGACAAAAATCAATGGCCACTATCCACCCCAGGCCTCCTTCGGGACACCAAGGGCTGACTCCAGACAGGCTGGCCCTGCCCCCACAGGAGCCAAGAGTGCAGGCACATCTGGGCAGAGGAACAGGATGGGGGCTTTTTAAATCTAATCAGCAGAAGCCACGTAAAGAGAAGGGGCTCCGTTTGGTACCTTTCAGGTCGAAGACACATTTTTCAAACATTCATGGAGCAAGTACTGTGTGCCAAACCCCAGGAAAGGCCCCCGGATTCAAGATAAACACCCAGTGTCTGTTCTCCAGGGGCTTTCTGTACAGTGGAGAGCACAGGAGTATGGGCCCTCAACTTGGCCTGAGTGGGGCTGAAAATGAGGAGAGCCTTGTGTATGGGGGTGGAGGGATAGGGTCATTTGAGTTGGGTCTTGAAGGATGACTAGGAGGTTTCCAGGAACATCTTTCTTCCTAATAGTTTGGAAGGGGTTAAAGGATGCCATGTTCTTTTATGATGCCTGACAAGTTTGCATTTCCCTGAATCAACACAGAAGACACATTGACCAAAATCCAGTCACCACTACCCGACAGTTCTTTGAAATCCTAGTGTGGCCCTGCCTTGGGGTAGTGAGTAGGTACCAGAAGAAAGCATGAAGATCCCCTTAACATATCCCTCCCTTAAACCTAGCGTTAAAACTGAGCTGTTACCTGCTTCCTCTCCTCTGGGGGTCTGCTTGATGAACCCCGAAAGCATCAGGGATCCTGATTCCCTCCATTTCTTCCTCTGTTTCTTTATTCTCCTAGACTTGGTTCCTTTACTTGTTCATTTGGGGAGCATCCCCAAAGTGCCGGGTGCTGAGCTCGGTGTAAGGATACAGACGCTTATATGAGAACTGCAGGAGCTCAGTCACTGGGCAGGAGTGATAACAAACCACCGTGTAAAACAGAGGAAGGATGCTTGATCTGCCCTGGGGAAATCAGGGTGGACTTCCAGGTGGAGGTGACTCCCAAAGTGATTCCTGAATCTGGAATTGGCTGGGTAAGGCTAGGTGTTGGGCAGGGCACTCAAGGTAAATTGCTGATACATAAAGAAGAGGTACCACACCCTCAGCCGCTTGCTTAGCACACCGCCCCTCATATCCCCATGGCAACCCTCAGAGTTGAGCAATAGCATCTTGAAGATAAAGAAATTTGCTTAGAAAAATTAAGGAAGTTTCCAGACCTACTCAGCAGGGGAGGGGCAGAGTCAGGACAAAGGCTGAGCCTCTGAATGCTCTCGGCCAGGGAACTTTGTCTTTGGAAACAGTATTCAAGCTGCCAACCCCGGACGTCAAATAGCCACCTGCCCATGCATCCTACCAACGTTAACTGAGCACCTACTGTGCTCTGGCTCTGTTCCAGGCCCCAGGGTCACAGAGAGGAAGAAGCACACAACCCACGACTGGCTTGATATTTCCATCACCAGCCTCCCTCGGACTCTGCTGCTCACAGTGAGGCCCCTGGACCAGGGCAGCGTCAGCCTGGAGCTTGTCAAGGAATGCAGGTTCTCGAGCCTCATCCCAGACCCACTGAATCCGTATCTGCATTTCGACAAGATCGCAGGTGACTCCAAAGCACAGTAAAATGTGAAAAGCCCTGCTCTAGGGAGGGCAGCGGGTGGGGCGATGACCCCCCCCCACGAAGTAAAGGTCTCCGACGTTTCCTGCTGTGCAAACTACTCTGTACATTGAACCTCGTTTAATAACCACAAGGTGAAAACTGGTCCTCCAAGGGTCCCATCCAAGAAAGGGTTAAGTGGTGATAAAGACAGTAGATGATTAAATAGGAGAAGGAGAGAGGGCTGCAGGAGCTGGCCAGGGTTGGGGCGGGGGGGTATGGTCCTGGGCAGAACTCACTGGGCTGAACATGCCATGCCTACTTCTGCAGGGCTGCCAGGCCA
Source organism: Grampus griseus (assembly GCF_964374135.1). Classification (NCBI taxonomy): domain Eukaryota; kingdom Metazoa; phylum Chordata; class Mammalia; order Artiodactyla; family Delphinidae; genus Grampus; species Grampus griseus. The sequence goes on along the minus strand of NC_139017.1, from coordinate 179,661,594 downwards.
GGGGCCATGGTCATCCTGCAACCTGGGTGAAAGTGTGATGCACGGCCCCCTGCTGCAGAAGAGGGTCCAGCCACATACCCAAAGTCAGCAGCTGCCACGGGTTGGAGGGAGACTTGAATCCGGGTCTATGGGTTTCTGTGCTGCCCTTCACGGCAGCTGCGGGACTGAACAGTGTGATTCTGTGTGCACCTGCTCACGTTCTGACCCTGCCCACAAGGCCATCAGTTCTGTGAAGGCAGGGACGTGTTTGGTTGACTGCGTGTCCTCACCACCAGTAGCAGGCACTCATGAAATATGTATCAAATAAACAAATAGATGAAAATAACAGAGGCGATGTCATTACCTGAGCAAAGCCAAGCTCCGTCTACAGGCAGACCAAGGGCCAATGCGTGTGCCCCGGGAGCAGGCGGGGGAGTGTGACCACCAGGGTCACACGGGGCCACTGGGTTGAACTTGGTTTCCGTGTCCTGCTCTTCTTGCCAAATGGGAAAACAAAATGCACTGTTCACTTGGCAGACAAAGACTTTATGGTATGAATTGACTCATGCCATCAAAAGGCATAAGTAGGTTAGGATGAATAATGACGGTCAATATCTGGGCACAAAGCTCAGGGCACAGAGTCAAGCCCATGTGACCTTGTAATAAGGGTTTCCTTGCCTCGCTTCCTCAGTCAGGGTCCCTCTGCTCAGAGCTCTGCTCCCAGAGGAGCCCAGCTGCAGGGGGACGGTATCTGAATCCGCAGGGAAGGGCAGAACCAAGCATCAAGCACGAGTCCTTACCTGATTTGCTCTGCTGTGTGGCCTTGAGCCTGTAACCACATATCCTGGGCCTCAGTGGCCCTCTGTTTAAACATTAGACCCATCCTCCCAGGATGGGGAGGACGGAAGGTGATTCTCCCCATCACTCATTTTTGTTCTCCATATGGAGGGACCCCGATTAAAGTGTCCTTCCTGAATTCTCTTCACCTCCCACACATCCCCTCCACGCCAGGCAAGGGGAAGTGACTTACCTGGTGAGGGAGTGACTTACCTGATGGGGGAGTTTTCATTTTAATTTCTTATTGCTGCTGAAACAAATTACTACAAACAGTATGGCTTAAAATAGGAAAGATTATTATCTTACAGTTCTGGAGGTCAGAAGTGGGAAAATGGATTTGGCCGGCTGGAGGCTCTAGGGAGAATCTCCCTGTCTTTTCCAGCTTCTGGAGCTGCACACGTTTCTTGCCTCATGGTCTCATCATTCTGACCTCAGTTCCCGTCATCACGTCACCTTCTCCAACTCTGACCCTCCCATATCTCTCTTGAGAGGATGCTTGTGGTGACATGGGGCCCACCTGGCTACGCCAGGATAATCAGGATCTTTAATTTAATCCCATCTGCAAAGTCTCTTTTGCCCCATGAGGTTGCATATTTACGGGTTCCAGGAATTGGTATGTGGACCTCTATGGGGGCTTTTTGGCTTTATTTATTTTTTTTTTTTTGCGGTACGCGGGCCTCTCACTGTTGTGGCCTCTCCCGTTGCGGAGCACAGGCTCCAGACGCGCAGGCTCAGCTGCCATGGCTCACAGGCCCAGCCGCTCTGCGGCACGTGGGATCCTCCCAGACTGGGGCACGAACCCGTGTCCCCTGCATCAGCAGGCGGACTCTCAACCACTGCGCCACCAGGGAAGCCCTATGGGGGCTTTTTTAGCCTAGCACAGGGGAAAGAAGTGGACGTGGGAGCCCCAGCCCGTCTCTGAAGAAGAGGCAGACCCTGGTCCCCTTCCCGCCCCCCACCCCCATGCAATAAACCGTTAGGTGGTCAGACCTAGGTACGGCCAGGTGTCTGGGGATCCGAGCAAGTACGTTGGCAGCACCTTGATCATCTTCCCCAATAGTCTTGCCTGAAATGAAGACAATTTCCTTTCACTCTTTATCTGCGTGATTCTTGGGTCCATCTCCCAAGCTGGGGGAAGGAGCTGGGGGAGGGTGTGCTCTGTGTCTACCCGATCAAATTCTAACCCCTGTTACATTTCCATGAATAGATAAAAAGACTAAGAAGAACACCCGGCAACACAGATACGCAGGGATGGAGACTTCCAGTGCGGTCTGAGCAGGTGGCCTGAGTCTCACATCCACCACCCCTGGGGGTTTCCTGACTTTGTGAAAACTCCGAGGTTCTGCGTAGCCAGAGTTTAAGGTGTGATTGGTGTTCCCCATGCAGCCTGGGTGGGCCACGCTGGTCCTTAAGCCTGAGGACACTTGAGCTCCGCTGGCTCTTGACCTTGGTGGGTCACTGTGGCTTATGGAGTCTTTAACCACAGGCCAGTGGTTATTTTTTTAGCAGGTGTAGACCTTAGCCACTGCAGGAGGAATGGGCCGTTTTTAGCAAGCCCAGCACAGACACGGCTTTGATGATGGAGAGCCTTTGGGAATACGGACTTTAAGGCATCAGGGGATGGAAGCTTTTTTTTTTTTTTTTTTTTTTTTTTTGCTGCTTTTAACTATGTTTCTCAGCCTGGCTGACAGGCCAGAGAACCAGGATCTAAAACTGCAAGAGCAGCTGGGTTCTGCCTGCAGAGCATCAGCTGGCCAGCGCCCCCAGCAGAGTGGGCGGGGTCGGATCATCTGGCCAATATCCTTCCCTTTTATTCCTTATTTTTCTAATTACCTTCAAGACTAAGAGAAGGAGATATAAAGGAATAACCTTGAATCCGCGGGGTTCTTACAAGTCACCGCTTGCAAATGTTCTCAGGTGGCACCTGGGTCTGTTAGTCACATAAATTCCAGTCTTGGCTTCAGATTTCTGAGGCCCTGATGTCACCACATCTGCAGAGGTAGGAGAACTTTTAGAGGGAGTCTGAGCTCCCTTCTTGTGGAAAGAGTCGGGGTGGAGGTCTGCTGCAAATCCAAGGCTGAAGAAAATAATTAGGCAAAGGCTCGCACCCGGCTCTCCCCTTCTGCCTCTGGACCCAGACCTGCTCCCTCTGGGGGGCCAAGGAGGAAACGCGGGGACTTAGAATATGCCTCAGAGCGACTCTGGCAGCTGGACCAGAAGATAGACAAAACGGGGGCAGACACGCAGGTTCAAGGTGCAGACAGGGGGATTTCCTGGGAGAAAGACAGAGCTCTTAGAAAATATGCCAGGCAGACAGGAAGGGGGAATGAGAGTTTTTCAGGTCTAACTGCTCTTAAAGGAGTGAGGAAAGTGAAAAAAGTAAGGCCAGGGTAGACCAATATTAAAGAAAAAAGTTGTATCCAAGGGGAACAGCCCTTAAGGGGCCGGGAGGAGATTCTGGGCTCTTACGAACTGGAAAATCCAACCTCAGAGGTGAGTGATGAGACCCACGCCCACCCCCTCCGCTGAAGGAGCTGGACCCTGGATGGGTGTGAAACTGCAGGTGAGAGTTAAGGCAAGAGTGACCAGGAGTCTCCCCTTTTGAGGACAGTGACAGCTGCAGGACTGAGACCCCGGACAGCCCACAGGATGGAAAACAGGGAGATACCTTCCAAGGGGCACCTCGCTGTCTGGGCTGGTGCAGCCAGTGCCCCGATAGAGAAATTTAGGGATCAAAGCTGTAGAGAGAGGTCCAGCAAAGGTGACAGCATGGCAGGGAGGGTCAGAGCATCCCTCTGCCACAGTCTGCATTCCAATCCTGGCTCTGTCCCCTGCCACTGTGCACCTGGGGCTAAGTCACTCAACCTCTCTGTGCCTCAGCATCTTTACCTGTAAAACGGGGGCTAGTGTGATATCTACACTGCAAGACTGATTGAGAATTAAACAAGTTAGTGTTTGCAAAGAAGGCAGCAGTTCCTGGCATGCAGTCCGTGCTACACAAGTGTTGGTAAATAAGCATGTATGGCGTGCAGGGGAACAGAGAGGATGAGAGCCTATTGAGACCAGGCCTGGGGGCGGGAACCCTGGCCCAGCAGGATTGGACACCAGGGTGCGATCTTCTGAATCGGGAAGGTGATGAGGAAAAATTCATTTAAGCCGTGTTTTTGGCAGACGTAGGACTTATTGATTTCATATTTCTTACTGCGGGAAAGAATCCAGAGGAAAATGTCAGAAAAACAAGTGTCTGGTTTAGCAAACAGGGAAACTAGAAGGCGGGAGGCCCTGAGGGACAGTCAGGGAGGACATGGGCCAAGCTGAGAAACAGGTAGACCTGGAGAAACTCGCTGGGTCTCCCCAGAGGGAGGGGAGAGCTGCAGAGAGACACACACGTGCTGTGCTATCCAGTACCTGTAGCTACCTCCATCCCCATGTCCATTAATTAAAATGAAACAAAACTTAGGCACACTGGCAACGTTTTAAGTTCTGGGGCTTCCCATGTTAAGACGTGCAGATGGAGAACATTTCTATCATTGCAGAAGTTTCTATAGGAGAGCACTGTTCTCAGATACATATTGCTCCACACCCCACCCGCGCAGGAAAGATGTCATGGAGAGGAATGTGTTTGACCCTAAAATGCAAGTCCATGGGGCAGGGATTGTGTCTTTTTTTTGTTGTTCACGGACACAGACCCCATCTCCAGGACCATACCTGGTGGGCAGAAAGATGTCTACATCCTTATCATCAGAGCCAAGGGATGTGTGACTTTAACCTGCAAAAAGGACATTGCAGGTGTGATGAAGGACCTTGAGAGGGAAGATTATCTTAGGCTGTCGGGTGGATGCAATGTCATAGCAATGGCCCTTATAGAAAGAGGGAGGCGGGGCAGTCAGAGACATGAGGACAGGGTGATGGGGGCCAATGAATGCGGGTGACCTCGAGAAGTCAGAAAAGGCAAGGAAATGGATTCCCCTACAGCCCCAGCTTCATCAGTAATAGAGAGACGTTTATTTTCACCTTCCGGTCACCTGCATCTCTCTCTCTCTCTCTCAATTGGTTCCCAACTTGGCTGAAGATAAGCAGGATGTTACATAGTGAGTATCTGAAAACCATGGAGGACCCGGATCACCTGGGCAATGGCAGGGATCCCCAGGAAGAGAGGGGTGCTGTTGACTGAATGTCTGTGTCCCCTGCCCCGATTCATGTTGAAACCTACCCCCCAGTGTGCTGCTATTAAGAGGTGGAGCCTTTGGGAGACGATTAGGTTTGAGGGCATGAAGGTGGGGCCCTGGTGGTGGGATTAGTGCCCTTATAAGAAGAGACACCAGGGAGTCCCCCCTCTCTCTCTCACCATCTCTCTCTCTCTCCATCTCTCTCCCTTTCCAGAATGTGAGGACACAGTGAGACGGCAGCTGTCTGCAAGTCCAGAAGTGGGTCTCACCAGGAACCACATTTGCTGGCACCTTGATCTTGGACTTCCAGCCTCCAGAGCTGCAAGGAATGAATGTCTGTGGCTTAAGCCCCCTGCCCTACCCCCAGTCTGTAGTGTTTTTGTTATGGCAGCCCGAGCAGACCAAGACAAGGAGTTATCAGTGGATAAGGCAGGAGGTCAAGTGCTATATGGATGTCGATTTAAATATGCTGGTGAGTGAGCTGCAGACAAGAGGGTCTGCTCGCAATGCTGGTGTTGACCACCATCCCCCCACTGGCACAAAAATGAGGGACACGTTGTTGCCCGTCCACACTAACCAGCAGAACCCGGAGGGTCAGTGGAGACCACCCTTCCCCCCGCCCCTGGTGCTCATAGCTGTGCCACCAACAGAGGTCACTGCTTGCAGCCGAGGGACAAGGCCCAGCCCCCAGGTGGCTCACCCCACCACCACCAGCACCGGCTGGAGCTTTGGCCGCCCTTCCTGGATGAAGCTGTTCACCAGTCCTGCAGGAGTGCCCTCGACGGCTGTTCATGATGCATCTGCCTCATGAATCACTGAAACCCATCCATTTTCTGCAGCGGCTGAGCTGAGCCCAGACACCTTTCATAATTTAACGTCTGATTACATTTTGGGCTAGTGGAGTTAGGTGTTTAAATATTTCAGGCAGGAGCCTAGGTGCCCCCCGCCCCCCGCCGCTCCCTGAGCAGTAGAGCCCTGGTCTCATTCATCACAGGGGGAGAAGGGGCAGGCGAGTGAGCTCTGATATTGCAGCCGTCCTGGAGCAGTTCCCACCCCTTCCCAGCAAACACAGCTGAAAGGGGCTGCTCGCCCCCACCGGGGCCATTAGGACACCTAGGAATTGAATTCAAGGCCACATGTTTCCCCTTTGTCTGGACAATGAGTTGTCCAGACCGAGTGTCTGCGCCTTTCCTGTGGAAACATAACAGAGGCTCTGTCAACTGAAAAAACTACACAACCCAGAAGTTGAAAATTATGTTTTATTTGGCAGACAAAACTGAGGACTTAAGCTCAGGACACAGCATCTCAGACAGCTCAGAGGGACTGCTCCTAAGAGCTAAGGGAGCAGCCGGGATATAGAAGAGTTTTTGCGACAAAGACCAGGTAGTCGGAACATCAAAAGATTACTGTTAATTAAAGAAAACCAGGCATCTCAAGTTAAGGAATTTAGCGCCTCTCTGTGTATTGGAAGATGCAAAAACTCAGAGCTCATTGAAATCGTTCCTTTGATATGCATCTCAGCTACCTGGGGCCAGTATCCTGTGTTTTCTCATCTTTGGGGAAAGCTCTGGCTTGGGTGGGTTGGGCTGATTCCACCATGAGCATGGGAAGCGCGGTGGGATGAGGGGTCAGTGGCTCCTCACAGAGCTGGCCCTGTTCCAGTTCCTCGTCTCCCGAGCTCTTCTGTCTCCCAGGATCTGTGCGATGACCCGGCACCACGCGGCACTAATTGTCACATCAACCCCGGTGTTTAAACATCCAGGTGTTTATCCAGTAACTGCTCACCACCTGCCCACAGGAGGGGGGGCTTGGTGCTGGGGACAAAGGCACATGAGGCTACAAAGAACATGTCTGTCATGGGCTGCGTTGAGCCCCCCACCCCCAGAAAAATTCATGTTGAAATCCCAACCCCCAGTTCCTCAGAATGTGGCTGTGTTTGAAGATGAGGGCTTTACAGAGGTGTTAAGGTTAAAATGAGATCGAGTAGTGTGAGCTCTAACCTAACCTGTCTCATGTTCTTATGCAAAGAGGGAAGTCGGGACACAGAGACAGACAGACACAAGGGAAATGATGCAGAGGCAGGTTGGTGAGAGGGTCTCATGGGCCACCCCAGCTTCAAAGCTCAGACAATGAGCAGTTCCTTCTTGCAGGGACCTCTTGTCTCAGAAGGCCTTGGGTGGCCCCTGTGAAACAAAGAGATGACGATGTGCTGACTCAAATAGTGCCCCCAAAATTCACGTCCACCGGGTACCTCTGAACGTGACCTTATTTGGAAACAGGGTCTTTGCAGATGTGATCAAGTTAAGGTGAAGTCAGCCTGGGTTAAGGTGGCCCTAAATCTACCTTGACTGGTGTCCTTATACTAAGAGGGTAATTTGGTCACAGAGGCACACAGGGAAGAGGCTACAAGTAGATGGAAGCAGAGATTGGAGTGATGCTGCCACGAGCCAAGGAGTGTCGAGGACAAAACCAGAGGCTGAGTGAGGGAAGAGCAGACCTGCGCCTAGAGCCTTCAGAGGGAATGTGGCCCTACCAACACCTTGATTTTGGATTTCTGGTTGCCAGACTGTGAGAGAACAAACTTCTGTTACTTTAAGCCACTTGATTTACAGGACTTTGTTACGGTCACCCCAGGAAACTAATACAAAGGGAGCCCACCAGCTCAGCCATCGACACCAGAGGACAGAAGCAGGGACCTGGCTTGTTTAAGATCTAGAGACCTAGGGGCATGGTTACTCTCACATGGAGGGGGCTGGAAGCAAATAGGTTTTGAAAGGATGTTATTGCCAAAAATGTGCCACGAGCTGGACCTACGAAAGCTTGTGATGGGACTTCAGGCTTTCAAACATGGAGAAGTGACATGCAAAAGGTGTGCATCACCCACAGAGAGCACCACTGCCCACACCCTGAAGGATACAGGAAGAGGAGGACCTCCCGCGGCAAGCCTGGGCCAGGGCTGGTAAACCGGGGGATGCTCCTGTGCGTGGTAACCAGGGAGCTCACGCCGCTGCCGGGACGGGGATTGTTTGTAACGATCCCTGCTCCAAGAGGTTTCAGAGGGGACCACTGGGCACCTCTGATGGCTGCAATTCTGTCCACTCCTTTCTGAACGGCAGCTGTTCTTGTAGATTTCCTCTGCTACTTCTCAGGGGGATACATACCCAGGAAGGTAACGAGTACTCATCTTTTAGGTGATAGACCACCAGATCCCAAGCTGAACCTGAGAGAGAGCAGTGAGCACAACAACAGGTCATGGACCAGCGCTGGACGCACGAAGGACTGTGGGTGTCCCTTGGGGAGAAGTGGGGGTGTGCCAGGGTGGGGAGACTGTGCCCATGGAGACAAGAACAGGGGAAGGGGGCCATGGGCAGGGACTGCTAATGCCCAAGGCTCATTCTCTCTTTGAACACCCCCCGCAATGATTTGCTGCATACAGACCACCTTCCTGGACCCCATGTGTTACTACAAGATGTTTGTGTCCCCCTATCATTCATATGTTGAAGTTCTAACCCGCAATGTGATGGTGTGAGGAGGTGGGACCTTTGGGAGGTGATTAGGTTTAGATGAGGCCATGAGGATGGGACCCTATGATGGGATTAGTGCCTTTATAAGAGGAAAACCTAACTGTCTCTCTGCCATGTGAGGACACAGGGAGAAGGAGACCACCTGTCGTCCAGAAAGCAGGCTCTTATCAGACACCAAATCTCTGAGCAACTTCATCTGGGACTTCCAGCCTCCAGAACCATGAAAATAAATTTGGACAATGGGCTGTGAGCAGAATAGGTACCTGCAGCTTTGGGGTCATCTGTCCTGGACCCTCTTTTTGCTCTCCCCCTCCTGGCTGGCTTATAAGTGACAGACACAGAATCAGAGGTTTGGGGACTGCAAAGCCTGGCCAGCTCATTCCCGGGCAGCATGTGAAAGAGAAAGGAAGGTCTATTCTATTGAAGCCACTGGATCAGGGCCCCCTTCCTTCAGCAGCTCAGCCTGAACTCAGCGAATGTGTTGACTCCAGGCAAACTATTAATGCTGGGTTTCTCAGCTGTAACACAGAGATAATAATTCACGACTGGAGGATGGTGTAAGGATTATGGCATTCTCTACAGAACACCAAGCACCTTGTGTACACCCAAAAAATGTGTAGCAAGGCTCCTAGCTGGATCCCGACACTCAGACACGCAAAAATGTGATGCTTCTTTATTTTCTGGAACTAATCTTATCCTCCTAATAGGCCTCTACCCACTGGGCGGTGGGGTTGAAGGATGGGGTGAAGCTTAATGGAGTTAAACTTACTTGTACATGGGGTCTCAGGGAACACTACCCTCACAGCTTCTTCTCTAAGTCGCTCTTTACAGACGCACACAGAGACTTTCCAAGCTTAGCCCCTCCCCTATCTCCACCCCAAGATGATGTCTGAGGCCGCACATAGTGTGGCAGAGAGAGGAGGGGACTTACCTGCATTCAGGTCCCTGGGGTGTCCTGGCCTCCTTGGCAGTCGTACCCCTGGTCAGGCTGACTGACACCTTCACCACCCCGCAACCTCAGAAGTCAGCCAGACCAGGGGTCTGAAAACTAGAAGAAAGTTTTCAGATTATTCTGGAATCAGTGACCCTTCAGATGGACTCCATTCCCTGCTGGCCCTCTCTAGAGCCGATCCTCTGAGGTCCAGCTGCTAGAGGACCACTTGGAAGCCTTCTTTGCAGGTGTATCTTGTGCCTTCCTGGTGTTCTAACCAGCAGCATCACTGGCTGTGCTCCAACTCCCTCCAGGGTGAGTTTCAAAATCACCTTGCTTGCAATGTGGACTTTTTGGGAGACAGAGGAAGGCCCCTCCGCCTTAATCAGGCTTCACCATGTCTACTTGGGCACAACCACGGTGTCCTGTGCCAGCACAGTGCAGGAGGGGGTGGAGGGGACATGCAAGGCTGTCTCATCCAGCACCCCAGTGGGAAAAACAGCACCTGCTTCTCTGCACCAGGTGTTGCCCTCCATCCGTCCCATGTCCACCACCTCTGACCATCTTCCGTCTCCCTTTGTGTTTCTCCTTCCCCCCTCCACCACTCTCAGGGCTGGGAAGGGGAAGTCATTCCACTTTGCTTATGTCTGATGGCCTTGACCTTCCCCTCCACTTGACAGCACTTCACACAGGCTTCTTCCTGACTCTAGACCCCTGACCCCCCTTTCTTCAGAGCTTTTCCTTTAGAAAAACTTGCAGTTGTAAATCCTTTCTTGAGTTCCTTTGAGATGTAAGTCTTCAACTGCTCAGAAAAGTCTCTCTCAAGGACTTGGGAGTCATTCCTTTGAGGGGTAATCAGGTCTCCCTGTCTCTGGGGGGAGGCTGGGAGCCTAACTTCCATAAGAGAAGCCACCACTGAAGCCACAATTAGTAAACCCAAGGGGCCTAACCACTTTGACTGACCTCCCCCTAGTGCCCGTCAGCACTCTTCCCCCACCTCACCCAGGTTTAAAATTCCTCCAGCCTTTGCTTCCAGCAAAGTCCACTCTCTCCCCTATTGCAATAGTCCAGAATAAAATTTTCCTTGCTGCTTTTCACAAGCATCTGGTGCCATTTCCCATCGGGAGTGCTTTCTCTTTATCACAACCCCCAGCATCGTTTCCTTCTGCTTCATAAGGTAGCATTTCCCTGCCACTTCCCTGGTGCCCTCGTGGAAATGGAAGACGGCAGGGACCCAGCTTGCCCATGAAGGTGGTAGTGGCAGGAGGTTAAACACTTAGGATCCCTTTTTCAAAAGATCCATTCTTTTCCTGGGTCCTTTGTAAACACCTAACTTCCCAGACTGGATCCTGAGGGATTCCATTCTGGAATCAAGACTGTTAGCCATGTAACTACTAGTAGAAGGAACAACAACTGCTCGACGGGGGCAGCTCTAGAAACATCACACTCCACCCGATTTCCAGGCCTTTTAACAGCCCCTGCTTCACCTCCACCTCACTCTGCCCTGACCTTGCCAGAGTCTTCTACTTTAAGTCCAATCGGCTCAAACCTGGGGGTCCTCCTCGGAACACAGTGTCTCCAGACCTCAGCACGGGGCTGGTTCCACTTAGCATTTGATACCTGGACCTCTCAGCTTTCCCCAAATTGCCTGATTTTCTTTCCTGTTAGAACCAAGCCCCGCTCTTCCCTTCTATTATCCTAATTGTCGACCATCTCTCACTGCCATACTACCCCCATGCACACCCTCATAGTTTATGCCCAAAGAGAGGTGCCCTGCAGTTGTCTGAAATCACTAAATTTGATTTAAGGTGGAGAACAACCAGGAAAAGGAAGTATTCAAAGAGGAGGTATCAGTTTAAAGCACTGTTCAACGGTTCTCCAAAATTAATTGAAAACCTACTTTGTGCCAGGTGCTGGGGGCCAGGAAAATGGTTCCATAACAGATCTTTCTGACATGAAGACTGCAGATTCTTTCTTCTTTTCCCTCTATCTCCAGCCCTGGGGCAGACCCTGCTGGTTGCCTATTCCAAATCCATTAAGCCCTGATCTCTTATTAACTGAACCCACATTTCATTAGGAGCACCGGGTCAGCTGATGGAACCGGCATTTCATAGCCTCCTTTGTACCTTTTATTCTTTGTCCTTCTCCCTTCTTCTGGCCTAAATCACAGATGCTACACCATAGCACTGGCCCTACCTGACTGGAGAGGATGAGAGTCACCTGATACAGGTGCTGGGAGGACACACAACCTGTGTCCTCATTGGCACCTGTGAGCCACAACACCCCTGTACCTCCTACATCTGAGTTTCTTCTTATAGATATTTATTATAGTTAACGCAAGCTACACCTCTATGGAACAATGCAAATACACAGAATGAAATCATGGTATGCACACTATCCAGAGATGATTACTGTAATGTTGGTCAAATCCTTCTAATTACAGACACACACGTGCACACACGGACACACTTGAACACATGCAGAGTGGGAGTAAGCACATGCTAACACAGTTTTGTCATCTGCTTTTTCCTTAAATGAATAATCATGTTAACTAATTATGTTCATCTTTCTACATCATCACATACTCTTTTTTTTTTTTTTTTTTTTTGCCGTATGTGGGCCTCTCACTGCTGTGGCCTCTCCCTTTGCAGAGCACAGGCTCCGGACGCGCAGGCCCAGCATCCATGGCTCATGGGCCCAGCCGCTCCACGGCACATGGGATCCTCCTAGACGGGGCACGAACCTGTGTCCCCTGCATCGGCAGGTGGACTCCCAACCACTGCACCACCAGGGAAGCCCCATCACATACCATTTTAAACATAATTTTTATGATTGGGTCATATTCGAGTTTACGGTTAGACCATACTTTATATATATTTATTTGCTTAGAAATCATTTAGATTTTTCCCCTTTTGTTTTGCCATCGCAAACACTGCCAAATTCAAATCTTTGTACACATCAATCTCTATTTTCTTAGAAGAAATTTCTAGAAGCAAAAACGATGAGTGACTGGGTTTTTGGATTTTTTAAGAATTTTTATCTCTTATTACCTCCCAGAAAAGGATTTCTCAATCCACATCCTCCAGCCCTGTTGGACAGAGCTCGTTTTTCTCTCTGATGGCAGCTAAGGTTTTTCTCTTTGAATTACAATCACCAGGCAGGAAGTGAAATGTGTCTATATGGGGATTCGATTTTACTTATCCTGCTCAGAGACTTGCTTTTTCCATCTGTGCCATGCCTCTCATCAAAGAATTTCTCGAAAATTCTCAGCCATTATGACTTTGAGAATTGCCTTTTCCAGCCCTTTCTCACCTCTCCTTCAGGACCTGTCCCTCGGTAGGTGCTGGACCTTCTCCTCTTGCCAGAGTCTTGGGGCTTCTCTGTCCCGGACAGTTTCCCTAAATCACTAACTCTAGTGGGCTGTCAATGCATCCATTCTGCCTCGTTTAGTTTAGTTTTATTTGGTTTAATTTCTGAGGGTCTGCTTCTTCCTTGTCCAGACATACCTGCTGTATTTTTTTCCTAATGTCATGTTCTTGCTTTAGAGTGTTTTTTATTCCTTTTATCTCTTGAAATACTTGAAACACACTTATTTTTACATTCCTTTGAAGTTGTCCTATTTTTGTACTTCCCGGGGTATAATGTATCCCTTTCATTACTTCTGCTGCTTCTCACCCAGAACCCAGCTGTCCCTACAGCGGGGGCACTAAACCCAGCCAGACCCGCCCTTCCGCCCAGCGACCCCTGGTCACTCAGTCCCCACTCCCCTCACCTGCTCCGGTCTCCTCTTGGCTTCTGGGACCATGGGCTTTACTGTCCTGATTTTAGTCTTGGACATAAATATGTGTCCTTATGTGTGTGCACGTGTGTGTGTCCACACACTTCCTGAGGCTCTTCTACCTTGGGTGAGTGGAGCGTCCTGGACCAGCTCAGTCTCCCATCCTAAATGGAAGTCTCTTTACGAGAGATGCTCACTCAATAATTACCTATTGGTCAACTAATAATAATGGTAATAATAATTTAATACATGTCTCTGAGCTTCCAGGATCCTTTATGGCCATTATAACAATTATAGCTAACACTACTGAGTTTTTTTGTTGTTGTTTTTTTTTACTTTAATTGAAGTATAGTTGATTTACAATGTTGTGTTAATTTCTGCTGTGCAGAAAAGTGACTCAATTATACATATGTGTGTGTGTGTTTGTGTGTGTATGGTCTTTTTCGTATTATTTTCCATTATGGTTTATCTCAGGATACTGAATATAGTTCCCTGTGCTATACAGTAAGATCTTTTTGTCCATCCATTCTATATGTATTATTAAATAGCCTACGTCATCTGATTTGATCTTCCAAAAAACCTCTTTAGCCCCACCTTAACAGATAAGAAAGGAAGAGATGAGTTCAGTGAATTGATGGTGAGGATCTCACAGCAGGCAGGTCTCAGGGAAGGTTTTAAAAACCAGACCCCACCTTTTTTCTCGAGTGGACATGAGCTGTGGAGACCTGGTCTCCCGTCTTTACGACCCTGCAGGGGGCCCAGGGGCTGGGACAGCCATGCCATGAACAAATGAGGTCAAGTTAATGAAGGGCAGAGGGAGGTGTGGCCCCGGAGGTGTCTGTTTCCACCACCCCATGCTGCATTCCTGTTGGGCATGCATGCCTCTGCACGAACCACACACACACACACAGGCTGAGGAAACCAAAGAGAAGCTCTGGCCTCATGAGGCTGCCGCCCATGGTCCCCTTCTCGGCCCCTGACCTACTCCAGGCACCTGGGTGGAGGGTGGAGAGGGAAGGCATCCCACCTTGAGTACAGAGCATCCTTGTGTCTCTGCCCCCGGGTCGAGCAGCGCGCCTCCTCTCCCCTCCCACAACAAAGAGCTGCTCTGGCACCCAGAGGAGTCCCACACTCAAAGTTGCAGCAATGTGACCTCAAGGCAGCCCCTCACCCACAAGGGTGTCGGCCTGATTCCTGTGGGCTGGAATGCATGAGGCCACCTTTTTCTAGAGAAGCATTTGAGTGGCTGTTTCACCAAGTTCTCATTTTTCTGGGAACAAGAGGACCAAGGTGGCTGGGAGCAGCAAACTGTTGTTGTGTCCCTTGTATGGCAGAAGTTGCGGCTGGGGACCGCCCCGGGTGTGCAAAGACCATGGAGGAAGGGGCCAAGTTTCGACTTGAGATCTTTACTCTCTAGACACGGACACAGTGTTCAAGGTCAGCAGAGAGAGCCCAGTGCTCTGTGGTTTCCTCCACGGTGGCTTCATTTCCCCAGCCCTCACCTCCCCTAATTTCCAGGCCCCCCACGGCCTCCCTTCCTCATCTGGGTTTAGAGGTCACAGTCAGTTTGACACCCTGACAGCCATGGATCTGCTGTGAATGCTGCAAGCTCAGGATTCCTTTTATCAAACCCACTTTGTATCAGCTTGGGATCCAAAGAGCCAAAGGTAGAAGTGGAATTGGAGAAATGCCTAGGGGTTAAAATTGGCATGGTTTGGTGATGGATTAAAGTTGGGGAGTTGAAAGGCAGAAAGAAGACTTTTAGTTTGGTCTGTGTTTTGGCAAACCAATGCCCCAGGTGAATTCTGGGGACTTTGTGGCCTTTGTCTGCCCCTCCTTGTAACCAAAAACAACTGGGTCCCTGCTCTGATCCCAGCCCAGGCAGCAGAACCTGCCTCCCAAATCCCAGCTCAAACCCAAGGTCCTCCTGGTCATGCAAAGACACCCCAGAAGCTGAGTATCATAGACTATGGGCAGCCGAAGCTCTATTAACTTTCCCCCATTTAACCAGTTTCTGGACTGCCCAGCTGCAGAACATGGATCATCCTGTGCCCACCAAATACTCACAGGGATGGACCACTTGACAGGAGTCTGTGCCCTTCTTCTCCCCCCAGGAAGCACAGCTTATTGTTATGGGTTTAATTGGGTCCACCACAAAGATTTGATGATGTCCTAACCCACGGAACCTGTGAAGGTGACCTTCTTTGGAAATAGGGTTGTTGCAGACTTCATCAAGCTATTATGAGGTCATGCTGGATGAAGTGGACCCTAAATCTGGTGTGACTGGTGTCCTTATAAGAGGAGAGACACAGACACGCACCCAGGGAGAAGACCCTGTTGCCATGGAGACAAAGATCGGGGTGATACACCTGCAAGTCTAGGACACCAAGCATCACCAGCAAAGCCCCAGAAGCCAGGGGGGAGGCCTGGACCAGATCTTCCCTCAGAGCCTCCAGAAGAAACCAGCCCTGCCCACACCTTGATCTCAGAACTCTGGCCACTGGAACTGGGAGAGGATAAAACAGTAGATCGTTTTAAGTCACCCAGTGTGTGTCATTTTGTTACAGCAGCTGAAGAAAACCGGTGCTTTTATCTGAGTCCACTGTGTTGTCCCCAGACTTCTGATGCCAGTTGCCTTTGTTACCTTGTAACCAGGTAATTTAGTTAAATATTACATAATCCGATCAATATGGGTATGAAAGGAGAGCTTCTGCTCTGAAAACTAGCCTTCCCTGGAAAGAATAAATAAAGGTGAGTTCTTCAGTGTATCACAGTTGAATTAGACCGGGTAAGCCAACCATAAAAGATTGGAAAATAAATCGTATGAATTGAGAAGGATTCTAACCTCGGATTGCTTTATATATGGCTTCAAGTTCTCCATCCTAAAGTAGAAGTCAAAGAC
Source organism: Grampus griseus (assembly GCF_964374135.1). Taxonomy (NCBI): domain Eukaryota; kingdom Metazoa; phylum Chordata; class Mammalia; order Artiodactyla; family Delphinidae; genus Grampus; species Grampus griseus. The sequence goes on along the minus strand of NC_139017.1, from coordinate 179,645,474 downwards.
AGAGTATGTAAGTGTGGTTTATGTGACAGAGAGATAGGAAAGAGAGATTCAAATTCCAATCAGGGGAGCTGTGCTCAAAGAAACAGGCTTTGTCTTACACAAAGTGATTAACAAAATGATATACATGTTATATATTTTATGCTAAAATGAAAACATTTACAACACATGTGGCATTTTCATGCTTCCCCACTTTACCCAAATTTCGCTTCACCAGATAACCCAGTTGTGTCCATTATTTTCACTCTCCATCCAAACTCTTTCCCCGAAGGCTGGCTGAGAAAAATCAAGCCAATGGAACAGCAAGAAAACAAAGAACTTCAACTCTTGGTGTCTAAGTACTTGTCGGAGCTTATGACCACCTTTTGAGTGGCCTTCAGACTCTATCCTCTGTTGTTATTGAATGATTCACTCACCAGTCACCTTGACATTTGCTGGACAGGGACATTTTATCCCCAGCTGTGGGTACCTGGAAGGCAGAAGCCCATCACAGGCTTTGTCCACATAAAAAACTGCTTGTGTGCAGTGTTTGTGAGCATAAGTTTTGGAGAGTCTCCTCTGATTCTTTCTCTCTCTTGGTCAGCACCCCTCAGCACACAGAGGTGCCCCTCCATCACCAGGCATGGATGAAATGCCATAATATGGGGTAAAGGGTGGGGTCTGGCTTCCCCAGTAGCCTCTGGGTGTGGGGGTGGGGGCACTGACACAACCAGAGGTTAGGGTTAGAGTTAGGGAAATTAGCTTTCCAATGAGACTCAGGATGAAGGAGGGACAGAAAAACCCCATCCTTCCTCCCCTTCACAGATGACTCCCAGGCACCCTTTACCTCAGCAAGCCTTCCACAGATGCCCCCTCTCTGAGTGAACACACCTGCCACCTGCCGTGCCTCTTCACTGCTCTTAATGGAGCAGCGAACAGAAGGGTAATGGGTCCCACTGCCTTGCTTTGTTTTTTTCTCACCTTGCCTACCTCCCTTTCCTTCTCACTCTTGCCACCCTGGGCCTGCACCTTCCAAACACAGCATCAGCACTTAACCCTTGCCTCAGGCTCTGCTTTCTAAACAATGCAAAGACTTTGGTAAAGGGTTCTATGGATGTTGCAGGAACGATTACAGTGCTCACTGGACCCCCAGTCCTGCTGTACATGGGGAGCATTCATCATTTCAGGACACAGCCAATCAAGGACATCACTAGAGCAAATCCAGGTATCGGTCACTAATGTGTGATACTGTCTGGCCTGATGGAGCTATATTTCTGATCACTCTTTAAAAGGTTCCCAGAATCCACTGAGTCCCAGGAATTTTATGAAAAGTAGGATCTCACAAGGTCATGTTCTCCAGGTCTCATCCCACAGCAAGATTTCACTCAAGCCATCCCAGAAAGTGTAGTGTTTTTCCTGATCAAAATCACCCCAGGAAACCCAGGCTTCTCCGCCATAGTACATCTTCCTTCCTGTGGTAATTTAAGTTCTCTCCATCTTTTCAGCTCAATTCAACCTCTCCTTATATTTAAAAACTATGGTCAGCTACCCTGACCTCAGGCAGTTTTCTTTATTTTTTTAACATCTTTATTGGAGTATAATTGCTTTACAATGTTGTGTTAGTTTCTGCTGTATAACAAAGTGAATAGCTATATGTATACATATGTCCCCATATCCCCTCCTTCTTGAGTCTCCCTCCCACCCTCCCTATCCCACCCCTCTAGGTGGTCACAAAGCACCGAGCTGATCTCCCTGTGCTATGCGGCTGCTTCCCAAATGTAAAGCTATCTACTTTACATTTGGTAGTGTATATATGTCAGTGTTACTCTCTCACTTCATCCCAGCTTACCCTTCCCCCTCCCCATGTCCTCAAGTCCATTCTCTACATCTGCATCTTTATTCCTGTCCTGCCCCTAGGTTCATCAGAACCTTTTTTTTTTTTTTTTTACATTCCATATATATGTGTTAGCATACAGTATTTCTTTTTCTCCTTCTGACTTACTTCACTCTGTATGACAGACTCTAGGTCCAATCCACCTCACTACAAATAACTCAGTTTCATTTCTTTTTATGGCTGAGTAACATTCCATTGTATATATGTGCCACATCTTCTTTATCCATTCATCTGTCAATGGACACTTAGGTTGCTTCCCTGTCCTGGCTATTTTAAACAGTGCTGCAATGAACATTGTGGTACATGTCAGACAGTTTTCTTGACATGGGTGTTTTGCTCAGCTCGGGCTACTGTAACACAACACCAGAGACAGGGCAGCTCAAACAGCAGATGTTTATCTCTCACCGTTCTGGAGGCTGGAACTTCTAAGATCAAAGGGCCGGCAGATTCAGCACCTGGTGAGAGCCTGCTTCCTGGTTCACAGATGGCCCTTTTCTCATTGTGTTCTCACACAGCAGAGAGGAAGAGAGAGAGGAGGCAGCTCTGGGCCACTAATCCCTTCATTAGGGGGCCCCACCCTCAGGACCTCATCTAAAGTTAATCATATCCCAAAGGCCCCCACTTCCAAATACAGTCACACTGAGATTGGGGCTTCAACCCATGAATTTGGGGGACACAAACATCCAGTCCACAGCACTGGACTTGACATGGCAGAGCTATTTAGTGACAGCCTCTGGACAAGACACTGCAGGCTCCTCAGACAACTCCGTTCCTTGCCCTGCACAGGTGCCTGGCATCCTTCTTGGTCACATTGTTGTATATGCAGCTTTGACCTTCACTGTCCCCACTAACTAGAGCCCTTAGCCCGGCGGGTAAGGACCCAGCAAGAAGCAGCCAGCATTCCCTGGCCACATCCAAGTTGCCAGTAAATAAGCCATTTGTTCCCTGACGATTCTGATCAAAGCCTGACTGTCTTCCAAATTAGGGCTGAGTCATTTATAAAGCGTGCAAGTGTTTGGATTTTAACAGCAAACATCCATCCATTTTAGAACAAATGATTAAAAGGCACTAATTAAAACCCTCTGATGACTGATGCCCAGGCCCCAGGAACAGATCAGCCTTCCCACTCCTGGCTGGGCCCCAGTGTTGCTGAAACTCGGCCTCTGTTCACTGGTGCCAAATAGAAACTCAGAGACAGAGTTTTGGGTGAAGTAGAAAAGAGTAGCTTTATTGCTTTGCCAGGCAAAGGGGACCACAGTGGGCTAATGCCCTCAAAACTGTGTCCCACCCTGGAGGGGTTGGTGAGGAGTCTTATCACGTTCAAGGAGCAGGGTGTGGTCAGCTCATGGACTTTCTTCTGATTGGTGGGTTGTTAGGTAACCAGGAGTCAAAATTATCAACCTTCTGGTTCCACCTGGTCTGGGGTCTACATGCCTGTAGACAGCACACAGTTAACTCCTCCCACCTGGTGGAGGTTTCAGCCTCTGCAAAACAGTTGAAAGGACACGGCTCAGAATATCATCTATAGCCCTTGAGGAGCAACTAAAGGTCCTTGAATTTGTTTAATGGCTAAAGTATTATTATTTTGTCTTGTTTGACTGTTTATTTTTTCTTTCTGTATGTTCTCAGATTAAATTTATTCTTTGACTAAAGTTTTTCTGCAGACAAAAGGCAGGTGGAGGATGTGGGTGGGGTCTATTCTGGGAAGGCCTCAGAGGGTCCTGCTTGGTTACACCAGCACATGGCCTAAGGGGAAGTCAGACAGACCCTGGGGGACTGCTGCTCATGCGGATACAGGACGGAGGGTAACAAGGACGGTGGTGCTCATGCCTGTCCCAAATCACAGCACAGAGTCACTTTACCTTCACTTGGCTTCTCACTTGGCGAGAAGCAGGCAAGGTCTCCTCCAGCATCTCAGGACTGTCCCAAATCACAGCACAGAGTCACTTTACCTTCACTTGGCTTCTCACTTGGCGAGAAGCAGGCAAGGTCTCCTCCAGCATCTCAGGACTGTCCCAAATCACAGCACAGAGTCACTTTACCTTCACTTGGCTTCTCACTTGGCGAGAAGCAGGCAAGGTCTCCTCCAGCATCTCAGGACTGTCCCAAATCACAGCACAGAGTCACTTTACCTTCACTTGGCTTCTCACTTGGCGAGAAGCAGGCAAGGTCTCCTCCAGCATCTCAGGACTGTCCCAAATCACAGCACAGAGTCACTTTACCTTCACTTGGCTTCTCACTTGGCGAGAAGCAGGCAAGGTCTCCTCCAGCATCTCAGGACTGTCCCAAATCACAGCACAGAGTCACTTTACCTTCACTTTACTTCTCACTTGGCGAGAAGCAGGCAAGGTCTCCTCCAGCATCTCAGGACTGTCCCAAATCACAGCACAGAGTCACTTTACCTTCACTTGGCTTCTCACTTGGCGAGAAGCAGGCAAGGTCTCCTCCAGCATCTCAGGACTGTCCCAAATCACAGCACAGAGTCACTTTACCTTCACTTGGCTTCTCACTTGGCGAGAAGCAGGCAAGGTCTCCTCCAGCATCTCAGGACTGTCCCAAATCACAGCACAGAGTCACTTTACCTTCACTTGGCTTCTCACTTGGCGAGAAGCAGGCAAGGTCTCCTCCAGCATCTCAGGACTGTCCCAAATCACAGCACAGAGTCACTTTACCTTCACTTGGCTTCTCACTTGGCGAGAAGCAGGCAAGGTCTCCTCCAGCATCTCAGGACTGTCCCAAATCACAGCACAGAGTCACTTTACCTTCACTTGGCTTCTCACTTGGCGAGAAGCAGGCAAGGTCTCCTCCAGCATCTCAGGACTGTCCCAAATCACAGCACAGAGTCACTTTACCTTCACTTGGCTTCTCACTTGGCGAGAAGCAGGCAAGGTCTCCTCCAGCATCTCAGGACTGTCCCAAATCACAGCACAGAGTCACTTTACCTTCACTTGGCTTCTCACTTGGCGAGAAGCAGGCAAGGTCTCCTCCAGCATCTCAGGACTGTCCCAAATCACAGCACAGAGTCACTTTACCTTCACTTGGCTTCTCACTTGGCGAGAAGCAGGCAAGGTCTCCTCCAGCATCTCAGGACTGTCCCAAATCACAGCACAGAGTCACTTTACCTTCACTTGGCTTCTCACTTGGCGAGAAGCAGGCAAGGTCTCCTCCAGCATCTCAGGACTGTCCCAAATCACAGCACAGAGTCACTTTACCTTCACTTGGCTTCTCACTTGGCGAGAAGCAGGCAAGGTCTCCTCCAGCATCTCAGGACTGTCCCAAATCACAGCACAGAGTCACTTTACCTTCACTTGGCTTCTCACTTGGCGAGAAGCAGGCAAGGTCTCCTCCAGCATCTCAGGACTGTCCCAAATCACAGCACAGAGTCACTTTACCTTCACTTGGCTTCTCACTTGGCGAGAAGCAGGCAAGGTCTCCTCCAGCATCTCAGGACTGTCCCAAATCACAGCACAGAGTCACTTTACCTTCACTTGGCTTCTCACTTGGCGAGAAGCAGGCAAGGTCTCCTCCAGCATCTCAGGACTGTCCCAAATCACAGCACAGAGTCACTTTACCTTCACTTGGCTTCTCACTTGGCGAGAAGCAGGCAAGGTCTCCTCCAGCATCTCAGGACTGTCCCAAATCACAGCACAGAGTCACTTTACCTTCACTTGGCTTCTCACTTGGCGAGAAGCAGGCAAGGTCTCCTCCAGCATCTCAGGACTGTCCCAAATCACAGCACAGAGTCACTTTACCTTCACTTGGCTTCTCACTTGGCGAGAAGCAGGCAAGGTCTCCTCCAGCATCTCAGGACTGTCCCAAATCACAGCACAGAGTCACTTTACCTTCACTTTACTTCTCACTTGGCGAGAAGCAGGCAAGGTCTCCTCCAGCATCTCAGGACTGTCCCAAATCACAGCACAGAGTCACTTTACCTTCACTTGGCTTCTCACTTGGCGAGAAGCAGGCAAGGTCTCCTCCAGCATCTCAGGACTGTCCCAAATCACAGCACAGAGTCACTTTACCTTCACTTGGCTTCTCACTTGGCGAGAAGCAGGCAAGGTCTCCTCCAGCATCTCAGGACTGTCCCAAATCACAGCACAGAGTCACTTTACCTTCACTTGGCTTCTCACTTGGCGAGAAGCAGGCAAGGTCTCCTCCAGCATCTCAGGACTGTCCCAAATCACAGCACAGAGTCACTTTACCTTCACTTGGCTTCTCACTTGGCGAGAAGCAGGCAAGGTCTCCTCCAGCATCTCAGGACTGTCCCAAATCACAGCACAGAGTCACTTTACCTTCACTTGGCTTCTCACTTGGCGAGAAGCAGGCAAGGTCTCCTCCAGCATCTCAGGACTGTCCCAAATCACAGCACAGAGTCACTTTACCTTCACTTGGCTTCTCACTTGGCGAGAAGCAGGCAAGGTCTCCTCCAGCATCTCAGGACTGTCCCAAATCACAGCACAGAGTCACTTTACCTTCACTTGGCTTCTCACTTGGCGAGAAGCAGGCAAGGTCTCCTCCAGCATCTCAGGACTGTCCCAAATCACAGCACAGAGTCACTTTACCTTCACTTGGCTTCTCACTTGGCGAGAAGCAGGCAAGGTCTCCTCCAGCATCTCAGGACTGTCCCAAATCACAGCACAGAGTCACTTTACCTTCACTTGGCTTCTCACTTGGCGAGAAGCAGGCAAGGTCTCCTCCAGCATCTCAGGACTGTCCCAAATCACAGCACAGAGTCACTTTACCTTCACTTGGCTTCTCACTTGGCGAGAAGCAGGCAAGGTCTCCTCCAGCATCTCAGGACTGTCCCAAATCACAGCACAGAGTCACTTTACCTTCACTTGGCTTCTCACTTGGCGAGAAGCAGGCAAGGTCTCCTCCAGCATCTCAGGACTGTCCCAAATCACAGCACAGAGTCACTTTACCTTCACTTGGCTTCTCACTTGGCGAGAAGCAGGCAAGGTCTCCTCCAGCATCTCAGGACTGTCCCAAATCACAGCACAGAGTCACTTTACCTTCACTTGGCTTCTCACTTGGCGAGAAGCAGGCAAGGTCTCCTCCAGCATCTCAGGACTGTCCCAAATCACAGCACAGAGTCACTTTACCTTCACTTGGCTTCTCACTTGGCGAGAAGCAGGCAAGGTCTCCTCCAGCATCTCAGGACTGTCCCAAATCACAGCACAGAGTCACTTTACCTTCACTTGGCTTCTCACTTGGCGAGAAGCAGGCAAGGTCTCCTCCAGCATCTCAGGACTGTCCCAAATCACAGCACAGAGTCACTTTACCTTCACTTGGCTTCTCACTTGGCGAGAAGCAGGCAAGGTCTCCTCCAGCATCTCAGGACCATGGGTGGCATTCCTCTACATTGGTATGGGTGTGTTTGAATCAAAAGCCAAGGGAGTAACTCAATCACTGACGCACAACTATGTGTTGTAGACCTAAAACATGCCCAGCATCAAAGCAAGAGTCGGCAAGATTCTCATGGTCCGGGGGCGAGAGAGGATCAGATGTAATAAAGGGATGAGTCCAGAACAGCAAGCCGCAGCCGCAGCCGCAGCCTCTGCCCTTTCCCCGACCAGCAGGTGTGAACTCGGGGGCTTCCGCTCTCCTTGCCCCCAGCAAACGTCTGCCCGCAGCCCAGGGAACTAAACCCCTCGCACTGCCACCTCTGAGGCATCAACACCCCTGAATGTGTTCCCTCCAGGATCCTGACCCCACCCCCCCGGCCCTTTGCTGCCTCCAAATATCCTTCCTAAGCATCAGGCCAGGTTGTCCCTCTTTGGTTTGTGGGTCTCAGAAGCTCCCCACGGCCCAAGGAAAAGCAGAGCCACACTGTGACATTCGTGGGTCCCTCCATGCGTAAAAAATACTGATAATAGTCTGTTGTGATGTACTACATTAATTGATTTTGAACGTTGAATCAGCTTTGTATACCTGAGATAAATCCCACCTGGTTGTGGTGTATAATTATTTTATACATAATAGATTTAAGTTGTTAATATTTTTTCATCAGAGATATAGGTTTGCAGTTTGCTTTCATGTAATGTCCTTGACTGGTTTTGGTATTAGGGTAATGCTGACCTCAATATATGGAGAAAAGCCATTTGACAAAATCCAGCACCCATTCATTATAAAGAACTTTCAGCAAACTAGAAATAAAGGGGAACTTTCTGAACTTGATAAAAGACATTAACAAAACACCTACTGTTAGCATCACACTTAATGGTAAGAACCTAGAAGCTTTCCTCTTAAAAAGGAATAGGTAAGAATATCCCCTCTCAATCACTCCTATCACACATCCTGTTGGAAGAGTGAGTTAGTAAGTTAAAAAAAGAAATAAAAAATATTCAGATTGGGAAGAAATAAATAAGACTGTCTTTTTTTGTAGATGACATGATCATCTACGTAAAACATGCCGAAGAATCAACAACAACAAAAGTCTCCTGGAACTGATGGCTGAATGTAGCAAGGTTGCAGGATACAAGGGTTAATATACAAAACTTATTGTTTCTTTTATATACCAGCAGTAAACAGCTGGAATTTGAAATTTAAAAAAAAATACTGATAATAAAATATTACAATGACATTAGTATAAAGATTAACATCTTGATTTGTGTATTGAAACACTTTTCTTCAACCTAAAAGTTGCTATTTTTTTCACTCTGATTTTAACAGCCACTAAAACATTGTGTGGGGGCTTCCCTGGTGGCGCAGTGGTTTGAGAGTCCGCCTGCCGATGCAGGGGACACGCGTTCGTGCCCCGGTCCGGGAAGATCCCACATGCCGCGGAGCGGCTGGGCCCGTGAGCCATGGCCGCTGAGCCTGTGCATCCGGAGCCTGTGCTCTGCAACGGGAGAAGCCACAGCAGTGGGAGGCCCGCGTACTGCAAAAAAAAAAAAAAAAGTAAATTAAGTTACCCCAGGAGCTTAATAGATTAGTCATCGACATTTTCCCTCCTGTTGGATCTTAACCTTCTGTGGAAATTAATCACCAAATGGCTCAAAACAACCACCAAATATTGGCATGCTCTATTCACAGCCCTGGAGGGTGGAAGGACCCCCAGCCTTCCATCTTCACTTCCCCTCTCCCCCTCTCCAGAAGCCCACCCCTTGGATCAGATATGACTATTCTGGGGGCAACCGGAAGGCCCTGGACGCCTGCCTCTTCCTCCACAGCTATTACGCAGGGGAAATACCCACCCCACTGGGTGGACATGTCAGCTGCACACACTCCAAAGAGAGGGCTTTGGTCTCAACGAGAGAGGGAAGGAAAGCAGGTTGCTACTTTGTGGGTTCATTCATTCGTGCAGTCACCATATGAGCATTTATTGAGCACCTATGATGTATTGGAGGCTGCATTAGTGCTGAGGATGTGGAAATCAACCAGATCTGTCCCTTCCCTCCGGGAACTCTCAGTGCAATGGACACACGTGGAACCACATGATCCCAACAACGTGGCCAGAGCAACCACAGGGCACCCTGGGAGTCTGAGAAAGGAGGTGCAGGAGCTTCCCAGGGGAAGCCAGGAAGGTTCCACGGAGGAGAGGAGGCTCTGAGCTTCCTCTTAAGCGTGGGCAGGTGTCTGCCATGGGGGAGCTGCTCCAGGAAGGGGCAGCCCGCATCAGACCTGGAGGCAGCCAGGCCCAGGTTCAAAACCCAACACAGCCTCTGACCAGCTGTGTGATGACGTTGTCACTTGGTAAGTCACTTGCCCCCTTGAGCGCCAGTCTTCTGGCCATGGAAGTCTTACTTGCGTGTAAGTGACTACACACAGGAGTGGTTATTATTACTGCTGCTGCCGGTGCCCCTGTTACTACAGGTTCCAAGAGCTGCAGCCTCAGTGTTGCTGGAGCTCGGGCTGTGAGGCTGGAGAAATGTAGAAGGTAGAAGCTGGGTGAGGAGTGGTGGGTGGAGAGATGAATGCGTGAGTGCGTGCATGAGTGAACAATGAACAAAAAGTGGAAAAAGGATACGAGCATGACTACAACGCCACACCGAGGAGTTTTGTCCTAGGATCCTGGTAGGACGCAGAAGGGGCCCCAGCTGGAGCAGCTCGCTCAGACACGCATCCGAGAAGTGTTTTCCCCGCAGCAGCCCTGGGCGGTGAGGACCTCAGAGTCCTTCCCAGGCCTCCTCCTGGTCCAACATCTGTGTCCATCACTCTGGGTTGACTCGAGTACCTGGCAGGCCCTCATCCAGTCCTCCCCAGATCACCCCCCGACAAACACCAACATCTTCACATGGGGACTTCCACCCCTGCGTAATCCCACTCTCCGCTCTCGCCGCAGTTTTCTGCAATAACAAATGACCACAGATCGGCCCTGCAGAGGACAAGTGAGGGCTGCCTCCAGAAGAAAGAATTGGTGGCAAAATCTAAGGACGCTTACCACAGCCGGGAAGGTGGCGTGGAACGTGCGGCTTCATTTCGGACATTAAAGAGAAGGGCAACTTTGTGATAGACAAGTTCCAGTCTCACATCTGTTTGTGAGCATCTTCCAGGACAGGATTAGAGCTGTACCACTTTGCCTGCCCACACCTGTCACCCACATCATCAGGGTCTGGCTCACACCCGCCGATCTCCCAGGCCTCAAAGTCCAGAGAAGTGGGTGGAGGGAACAGCACATCACTTTTCCTCTCTCCTGGGCCCTTGAGCTGTGGTTACCTTCAGGGTCCACGGACCAGGGGCAGCATAAAGGCAGCCCCCACCTCCTTCCTCAGCCACGGGGCCTCTGCCTCCGGGAGGCACACCATGACTTTGCAGGAGATGCACACCCAGCAGCTGCTTCTGGCAAGTGAGTGGAGAGTCAGGGAGATGCCCATTTGTGGCAGACGTCTGAAGAAGCTATTTCTAAAACAGCAATTACCAGCAAGGGGAACAAATTACTACTTACTTCAGAGACTTTCACACATGGAGAAGCAGGGCCCTACCAAGTAATCAGGGCAATGTGTTTGCAAAACTGCATTATTTATATTGAAATATTTCACCAAGAAAGGTCAGGAACCGAAATTGAAGGTTAGCAAGGAATAAAATACCAGGGTCACCGTATCACTGGAAGGTCTTTGAAGGGCCTTGATTACCACCACATTAGGCACTTTAGAAAACTATTAAATAAATCCAGGCTGGTATCCAACATCAGATTTCTAGGAAGAATGAGCTCAGTTGCCCAAACCCAATGGCAGAACTACAGAACAGGCGGAGAGGCCTGGCCCACGCCTGCAGCCAGTGGACGGTCCAGCCTTGCCCAGGGAAGCAGCCACCGGAGACCCAGCCCATCCGTCAGATGCCTGGCAACCACCTTGTTGGGTTGCCAAGCAACCACCCAGCCTCTCTGGGGGTCCTCCCAGAGTCACCAGGACACTAATAGCTGGGCGAGGGCTGGGGAGGGAGGGAGGCAGCCTGGGAAAGGGCCAAGCAGGCTGGCCTTTGATTTAGGCCCTGCCAGGAGATGGTAGCAGGAGCTCCCCTGGAGTGGGGCCAGGGCAGCAGGCCCCCTCTTCACACTGTACCCCTCACCCCTTACTCCCACCCCTCCCCAGAGACAAAAGGTGCCCCCAGGAGAGGATCACCACGGACAATCATTTCAGTAACGCCCTAGGTGTGCTGGGCTTGCACTGCCCTTGTCCAATTTGATTCTCAAAACCCCCCTGTGAGGCTGAGAGGCAAAGGTGCTTCATCCCCGCAGTGGCGGCTCCCCAGCATTTGCTGCCTCCAGGCCTTTCCCGGGAAGCTCCAGGCCTCGCATTTGCGAGGTTCAGGCTGCTGCAGCTGCAGACGGTCACCTCTGTGTCCTGGCTCCAGGCGCAATCCCCAGGTCTCTATTCCAGGGTCCAGCGCTGAACTCTCTGAGTGGGGAGAGGGGTTTCTGGGGACTGTGATGGCGAGGGGGAGGCCAATGTGAGAGGTCCGTTGGTGGACTTAGGTCACACCTGCCTGAATCCCTTCCTGCCTGCAGAGAAATCCCTCTGGGCTAGGTCTGTATTTCATCCAGCCACCAGCCACCCAGCCATCCATCTATATATACATACACACACACACCATCCTTCCATCCATCCCTCTGTATGTCCACCCACCCATCTCTCATCCACCATTTATCCATCCATACATCCAACCATCCACCCATCTGTACATCCAACCATCCATTTATCCTTCTGTATATATATACATGCATACACACATGCACCAAAAGTTACCTGAGTGGCTCTGGAGCAGACCCCATCAGAGGAGGGAGGGTCCACAGAAACAGAAATGCTGACAGAAACCTTTATCGTCAGTGTCTCAGAAGCTTCCGTGTGGCACTTGAAGCTTGGCTAAAGGCTGAGTGGGGGCTCAACATGTCCTTACTGACCTGCACACAGAAAAGCTGTGCGCTTGTGACGACAGGGCAGGAGCCCTGGGAGGCCTGTCAGACTGTGGCAGAAGACAGAAGGGCGGCAGCAGGAAGGAGGGACCCTCCACAATCTGTCTTCAGACGGCAAAGAAACACATCCAAAAAGGTCAGAGGAGGGGGAGTCACCAAGACCCAGCTAAGGACCACCCACCTGCAACCCCAGCTGGAGAACTTCGGATAGAAAGGTCTAGCCAGAGGGACTTCCCTGGTGGCGCAGCGGTTAAGAATCCTCCTGCCAATGCAGGGGACACGGGTTTGAGCCCTGGCCCGGGAAGATCCCACATGCCGCGGAGCAACTAAGCCCGTACGACACAACTACTGAGCCCGAGCTCTAGAGCCCACGAGCCACAACTACTAAGCCCACCTGCCACAACTACTGAAGCCCGCGCGCCTAGAGCCTGTGCTCCACAACAAGAGACGCCACCGCAATGAGAAGCCCGCGCACCGCAATGAAGAGTAGCCCCCACTCCCTGCAACTAGAGAAAGCCCACGCGCAGCAACAAAGACCCAACGCAGCCAAAAATAAATAAATATATTTATTTAAAAAAAAAGAAAGGTCTAGCCAGAGCCAGCCACATAATTTGCAAGGCCCAGTGCAAAATGAAAATCTGGCACTCCTTGTTCAAAAAGCAGCAGAAAAGTGCTAAAGGTACTGTGGACATAACACTCTTCCCCTGGACCCACACTGAGTCTTGCTGATTTCACCACAGGTCTCCTGGAATTCTGTGCTTGTAGGCCATCATGAACGCCAAGTGTGTGTGGAGTATTAAGGAACGGTGGACACACACACCCCATGTGTCTGCTCTACTTACATGCACGCTATTGCCGGTCGGGCTTTGCTCACAAAACACAAGTTCACAGTTAAAAAAGCATTCAGAATTTCAAGACAGAGACAGCAGAGCATGAAACCAAGAACAGGCCCTTCTGCATGTGGGTCCCCATGGACACACAGCTCTCATGCCAGTCACTTTGCTCTAGTGATGTCCTCGATTGGCTGTGTCCTGAAATGATGAATGCTCCCCATGTACAGCAGGACTGGGGGTCCAGTGAGCACTGTAATCGTTCCTGCAATATCCGTAGAACCCTTTACCAAAGACTTTGCATTGTTTAGAAAGCAGAGCCTGAGGCAAGGGTTAAGTGCTGATGCTGTGTTTGGAAGGTGCAGGCCCAGGGTGGCAAGAGTGAGAAGGAAAGGGAGGTAGGTACGGTGAGAAAAAAACAAAGCAAGGCAGTGGGACCCATTACCCTTCTGGCACAGGGTTAGCCTGCTGAAACGAGGGCAGGTCCTGCAGGAAACACTTGCCCGAGCTTCCAGGTGGCTCAGTCCCCATCACCAGACCTGGACTGGAGGGCAAGGGAGAGGGCCTCAGGGGATGCGCCCCTTGTTGCCTCAGCTAACACAGAAGCCTTCACACAGGCACACACGGTGTCAGGCTGACACGAACCCTCCCAGGATCCTCGCTCTCCATGTCCAACAAGACAGCAAATGCGGTGACAGCTCAGCTCAATAGGCCCCCCACAGCTCCCATTTCCATTTCTGAACTTGCAGACATGACCCAGAGCAGACACACCTGCGTCAACAGGACCAAACGATGTTTCCAGCATCCACGTGGGCTAAAGGCAGTACATTTGGTAGAACTGCCTGTTTGTCTTGCTTTCAGCCTTTCAGGCTATTTTTAAAATCCTTTTTGGGCACTGGAAGGGTTTCACCTCTATGACTACAGAAGCAAGTTCCCCCACAATGTCCACAAACGTGCACAGAGACACCCATGGGTGCCCATACGTGCCACCTTTCGAACACCATGTGAAATGCACACTTTGTTCCCGAGATGCCATCACTGGCACCACCGTGGATGACATCCTGCATCATGGGGTTCGGGCCAAGATCGTCCTCCTCATATCCTTCTGGAAACCATCCTCGAAGCCGGGACACATTATCCTTAAGATCCTCAAGAGTGGACCATGTTCATCTGTTGAGGTTGGTCACTGTGTTCAGAAACAGCTACAACGGGAACAAAGGCTGGGGTGTCAGGGGCATGAGCGAGGGACCCATAGCTGAGTGCCCCCAGGGAAACCAACAGAGCCTCCTTTGGTGGTTAAATGAACAACACGCCCTCTGGTCTCAGACTGCACGGGTTTTAATCCCCGGGTTTTTTTGGTTTTTTGTTTTAACATCTTTATTGGAGTATAGTTGCTTTACAGTGGTGGTTAGTTTCTGCTTTATAACAAAGTGAATCAGTTATACATATACATATGTCCCCATATCTCTTCCCTCTTGCGTCTCCCTCCCTCCCACCTCCCTATCCCACCCCTCTAGGTGGTCACAAAGCACCGAGCTGATCTCCCTGTGCTATGCGGCTGCTTCCCACTAGCTATCTGTTTTACGTTTGGTAGTGTATAATCCCCGGGTTTTAATCGTCAGTGTGTTACCTTTGTGACCATGGGCCAGCCACTCTCCCTCTCTGCGCTTTGAAACCCCGTCTGCAGAGTTTGGGTATAAGAAGGACACTTAGTTCTGAGAATTCTTCTGAGGATTAAATAGGTATGTGATGCACTGAGAACAATCTCTGACTCACGGTAAACACTTTGTACGTATTGGCTATTTTTATCCTCACTGTTCAGGAAAGACATTCACAGAGGGCCTTGGAGAGCAACGACTCTGGAGGGCCATGAGGCTCCCCTCAAGGTCTGTCTCAGCCGTCTCAACACCAACGTCTCTCCAGACCAAGAGAATCACCTGAAACATGGTGATTGTGATGGAGGAAGTGAATTTTTTAGTTTTTGTGCATTTTAATGAAGTTAAATTTACAAAGTACCCAGCAGTTGCCATACTCAACAGTGCAACTCCAATCACTTCCAGAATTTCTCAGCTTGAAAGAAGAAGATTCTGTATTCAGGCGTGAATGGGAAACCCTGATTTCTACCTATATCCCCCCCTCCGGAAGCTTCCCAGTGCTCATGAGCTGATTAAAGGGCCTGAGAAGTCCTGCAGCAATTAAATTTTGTTCATCCTAATGCTTCCCAAATGTATTTGACCACAGAATCCCTCTTCTGTGCAGATGTATACAACGCTCACTGACACCCCATAGAACATTCCAGAAGGAGAAGTCTGGGTCCACAAGAACAATGAATGTCATCTGGACCTTGAAAAGCTACAGGAAAGGGACATTTTTATACCTCTTTTCAGTACTCTTGATTCCAGAAACCAGGAGTTAAAACTAAGTCACTCTTGCATTCATTCAACAAACGTGGTGTGCACTTACCACGCCAGGCTACGTGCTGCGCCTGCAGCCATGTAATTGTCTCCTTCTTTACCAAGAGCTAGGGAAGGGCTTCCCACCTGTCCCCAGACAGGGATGGGATGCGTTTTACAGTAGCTGCTGGCTCCTCTCTGGAGGTTCCATGTTTCAAAAGCTCTCTGGTGATGCTCCTCAGGTTTAGAACCGACGGTGGGGGAAGCAGAGAGGATGGGCCCACCCACCTCGCTGAATCTAACCCAGATGGCTCTTGGTTCCCATGGAGCCAGAAGCCAGCTCCAGCTCACTGATGGCAGACTGGACCCAAAGTGAGAGGAGACGAATCTTTTTGCCCACCGTCCCAGTCCTTCTCCCAGAGGTGTGAGCATCCTCCCTGGAGGCAGAGGAGGGAGCAAGCGTTGAGGGCTCAGGGACCAGCTCTGCCTTCCCCAGTCAGCTTCCAAGGGCACAGAAGCAGGGTGCCGTGCCCACCGGCTCCCCCCACACAGAGCCCCTTAATGAATTCTAGATTAAAAAGCCCAGATACTAGCACATCCTCAAGTTGCCTAATAAAGCAATTGGCCCATAATTCAATCTGGCCCTCCAGATGAAGCCCCCAGTGTGGAAGCGTGACCAGCCTTACCAGGCCTGCTTAATGCAAAACGGGTAATGTCGTTCGCAAGCCTCTCAAACGCAGGCTTCTGAATAAAAGAACAACGCTAGAAAACCAGCTCCAGCAATTTCTATGCATTGCAAACAGCTGGGAGCATGTCCTCAGTGTGCTCTCGGCCCAGCCCTTCAGCCCAACCCAGGGCTCTCCTGGCAGGTTGAGGGCTCCAATCCAACAGGTGTGGTCGCCCAAAACGCAGGAAGTCTGACCTCTCAAGCATCTGAGCCCCCTCCTGCCCCACCACCCCGGAGGGGGCCCTGGAGGCCAGAGGACAAGCAGAACAGTGACAGCAAAGCACATCCAGCAGCCTCCACCAGGCCTCCTGCGCTGCTAGCTGAGGCTGCCAGAAATTCCTGCCTCCATTCAAAAACCAGCCATCTACAGAAAATACGTCCATCCTGTGGGGACCCGGCTCCAGGACAGGGGTTCTGTGGTCACCCCCGCGTCCCAAGCTCACCTGCAGAGGACCCCTCCGCTCCAGGACAGGCCTCCGGCAGAGGCACATTAAAGAAAGAACAAAGGAGAGAAGAGGGAAAAAGTATCTCTCAGGATTCAAACCGAGAAGATGAAACGCTCAGGATGGAAAGAGGCTTTTCAAAGAACTTTTCATCCAGTGCCACTGCCAGCGCAGTTTGAGAGACTCGGAAGAGATGGAGATCTGGGCAGACAGACTGGATGGATCTGAAAGCTGCCCGGTCGGTCAGCATCCTGGGAAGAGACAGATGGGCCGGGGCTGCTCGCTCCACAAACCCTGCAGTGCAAGGGTACCCAGGAGGCTCTGAAATTTCTGCCACCTCCGTGGATTTTGCCCCAGGAACACCCCGGGAGCATCGGTGCCTACCTGCGCAGTCTGGGAGGCAGGACAAGCCAGTCACCTCCCTCCCAAGGTCCCGGGTCTCCTGGGTCACAGCCTCACCCAGAGTCACACTGACCTGGTGGGAAGACCCTCAATTTCCGCTCTAATAGGATGTCGCCCTGAGTGAATTAGCAGGTTCTTCTGAGTTCTAGCTATCCATCGAGAACCTTTCTTATCTGAAACACAAACATGTGTGTTGACAAATATTTATCAAGCCTCTAGACGAGGAGTTCACACAAAAGAGGTAATTCACAAATATTGGATCATTTATTAATTGATGTCATTATTTCTTCCGTGAGCGGCTCTAAGAAACCGCCTGCCATCCTGGGTCCTTCCTCAGCCCGCACCTGGCACCATCCACCACTGTTCTATCAAGACGGGGCTACAAGGCAGGTGTGGTCCCTCCAGATCAGCTCCCTTACTGGTCCAGCCAAACAGCAAGGTGACCCCACACTGTCCCCCAACACAGACTTGCTCCCACAGACGCCAGCCTGGCCTTCCTTCCGGAAACTCAACAGCACTTCTAAGTTCTGTGAACATTTCTTTGGGGGCCCAAAATATAGAAGAGAAAAAAGTCCAAATAAAAGCCAAGAGTAAACTCATTGAAAGGAGTGCTGGCAACTTTTAATAGCATTAATCTGTCACAGTCCGCCAGAGGGGAAGCGGCATCTGTATTCTAACTGTAATAACTACATACTGAACCGCCGAGACGTGATTTATTAACAGTGAGATTTTACAAGCAAGCCACCATTGACAAACAGCAGCAATTTTAGGCAGCCCAGATCAATACCCTTTAATAGAGTCAAATCTCAACAAATTAAATTAACGCAAGATTCCACAATAGCCTCAAACCAAACAAAGGCATGTGCGTAAAATTCTCCACGTGGTTGGATGACATGACATGGGAGTCACCGTCATGAGCCGACGGCCACACTTCTACCTATTCACTTGAAAATCAGGATGCGTGTCAGGGCGCTGTGGTTAAAGGGCCATGTCCATGGTCCTTCAGAGCTCCATGGTTGGACGCCTGTGATGTGAGAGGGATACAGCACAGAGAACTCTGGGCCCCTGTCGAGGAATGACTGCTTTGGGAACAAACACCTCCCATACCTGCTCGCCACCACCACCCACCACATTCCATCTGGTGAGGAGACGATCAGGGCTTATAGGACAACAGAAGCCCAATCCCAGCTCTGCCCCAGGCGACCTGGGTGAGTACGGACAAATCATGTGTAACTCTTTTCATCCACAAAACAGAAATGACATGCATCACTGCCACCTCCAAAGGTGCTGTGACATTAAACAAAATAACATTTGAAAGACCAGGTACGGGTCTGGCACAGAAAGGGCACTCGGATATTAGCTAAAGGAGGTGACCAGCAGGACGGCAGCTAGTGAAGCTGCCTGCATCCCGAAAGTGTGGGCACGCCATGACAGCACCCGCAGCGAGCTACACCCCAGGGAAACAGGGTCCCCACAGAGCTGGACGATGACCAGGTACATCTGATCCCAGCCAGCATTCCCCACGGTTCTGCAGGAAGCCCCAGAAAAGCCTCTCCCACTGGGGAGATTTCACTCTGGAAATTCTTTTACACCTGGAATTTTCCGGTGCCAGACAGGGAGCCCTTGCCTCCTACATTTAAGTATGGATCCTGGCCCCATGTGTGAAAGTTCAAGGGACACCTTGGGAAGCCTGCTGTTCTTGGTCAGCAGTTACAGAAGATGACACGGCTTTGCTGCCACCATATCTGCTGGAGAAGGATGTGTCAGAGACTCAGAGACAGCCCAGTGCCCGTCCAACCCTGAATCATGGCCATGCTGACCGGGTCCTTACACCATCACAGGGAGATCTGAAGGCAGAAGGTGAGCAGGACACTCCCTGCCTGGTTCCAGGTAGGAACAGGTAGCAACATTCCGGACAGGGCATGGGGAATTGTGTGCTCCTTCTGCTTTCCATTTAGACAAAGATGACAGATGATTCAAAGAGCAGCTAACTCGAAACGCTGCTGTGGTTTGTGGGTTCTCTTGGCTGACCGCAAAGTCTTCCTAAACATCTGCCCCTCTCGCACTGGTCACTGTGACTCCAGACCCAGCAAAAGGGATGGGCAGCCATTTCCCAGGCATCCACTGAGCGCTGGGCGAGCGAATGGGGAAGAGCTCTAGCTTTAGCCTGGGCCTCTGTTTCTAATGAGCTGTGTTTGTTCAGAGGTGTCTTGAATCTGACCCCTCAACCCCAACCAGATGAGGGGTTCCCTGGGCCCCCAGCCACCTACAAGTCCCCTATCACCGACCTGATTCCACTTTATTATGACTGTATTTGTTTCCTATGGCTGCTGTAACAAATTATCCCAAACTTGGCAGTTTGAATCAACAGAAGTCTATTCTCTCCCAGTTCTGGAGCCCAGAAGTCTGAAATCAAGGTGCTGGCTGGGCTGCACTCCCTCCAGAGGCTCCAGGTGGGAATCCTCTTCCCCTTTCCTCTTCCAGATCCAGGGGTCCTAGTGCCCCCCGGGCTTGGCACTGCACCACTCCCTCTCTGCCTCCATCTTCACGGGGCCCTCTCCTCTTCTCTGTCTGTATCCCCTTCTCTTATAAGGACACCTGTAATTGGATGTAGGGCCCACCTGGATAATCCAAGGTGAGATCCTCATCTCAAGGTCCTCAGTAACATCTGCAAACACCCTCTTTCCAGATAAATCCTATTCACTGTTTCCAGGGATGTGGACATATCTTTTGGGGGGGCCACCATTCAGCCCCCTCCCATCATGTACACAGCAGCTAATAGATGCCTAATTCCATCTGTAGAATGAATGAATGAATGAATGAATGAACGAGCAGTTGCTACCATGGACAGCAGTCAGCAAACTAAGGGAAGCCTGGCCACAGGCACCTCCATGCCTCAGTGTGGATGCAGGGTGGGGACAAAGGCTGAAGCCTGGACGTCCCAGCTGTGAGGGCACCATCTACCCAGCTCCAGGGTCAGGCTGCAGGGCCCAGCTCCACCATCTCAAATTACATGGCCATCTTGCACCAGGGCCCCTTCCTGCAGCCCCTGAGTCTGCCGGCTTCTGTGCCGACCCAGAGCCCCCTGTCCCACCACTGGGGAGGATGCTGCTCAACAAACATGGGTAGTGCATGCGTGTGTAGGTGTGCGTGTGTCCACACATGCGCAGGCACATGGATGTTTGTTGTGTGTGTGCAGTGTGCGTAGGTGTGCAGGTATATACATGTATGTGCAGGCATGCGTGCTGTGCTGTTTGTATATTTAATTATGTGGGCATAACTAGGAAACATAACCAGGAGACCCATATTTTCTTTGGGCCTGTGATTTTCAGTCTCATCAGAATATTAGTGCTAAAAATTATGAGACATAAATGGGGCTGGTTAACATAAAAGCCATAAAATATTTGTTTCTAATGGAGCCTGGATACAAGCAAATCTGTCTTCAGGCTGCTGAGGGCCATTGTCTTTAAGACGAGAACTGTTTTCTCAAGCACAAGCGGCAAGGAAGCCCCCCCTGCCCCATTCTTCAGGGTGTGCCCACACCCCCTCCCCCTGCTGGGGTCTTCTGCTGTCTGTGGCACTTGGGGAGGGAGTGGCAAGGGAATTCGCAGTTGCTGGGCATCTGTCGGGGGTCAGACATGGTGGTCGACGCACCTCATGGCACTGAAGACACACACAACCCCACCCCCATCCGGCTGTTTCCGCCATCCTCGGAACATTGAGAACAAGAGACTCAGCCAACTGGAGGCCCTCGTCCCGAGTCACAGCTGGTCCCCAAGATGCCACGGCGGGCTGCATGTGCTTTCCAGTGCAGGAGACCAGGGAACACACAGTCCCCCTTCCGAGACCTGAGGCAGGAGCAAAGCATCCCTCCTGACATAGACTGGCTTTCCCCTTCTGTCAGGGAAGGTCCAGGGCTTCTGATCAAGTGTCTGGGGATGGTGGGCAGACCCAAGAGTGCAGGGAGGAAGGGTTCACGGGCAGGCAGGTTGGACTGGCAGGATCGGGGACAGCCATGCTGGGGACTTGTGCCTGACACACAGTTCCATTCACTTGTCTGTTCATTCAATGTTCATAGCAGCACCGTTCACAACAGCCAAGACATGGAAGCAACCTAAGTGTCCACTGACAGATGAATGGATAGAGAAGATGTGGTATATATACACAATGGAATATTACCCAGCCATAAAAAAAGAACGAAATAATGCCATTTGCAGCAACACGGGTGGACGTAGAGATGATCATGCTGAGTGAAGTAAGTCAGACAGAGAAAGGCAAATACCATATGACGTCACTTATATGTGGAATCTAAGTGATACAAATGAACTTATTTACAAAGCAGAAACAGACTCACAGAGAAAACAAACATGTTTCCAAAGGGAAAAGGTGGGGCGAGGGATTAGGAGTTTGGGATTAACAGATACACACAGTTATATATAAAATAGATAAACAACAAGGATCTACTGCATAGCACAGGGAACTATGCTCAATATCTTGTAATAACCTATGATGGAAAAGAATCTGAAAAGAATAGATATACATATATGTATAACTGAATCATTTAGCTGTACACCTGAAACTCACACAACATTGTAAGTCAACTAGACTTCAATAAAAAACAAAAAGCAAACAAACAAACCCAAGCATTTATGGAGCACCTATTAGGCGCTGGCATTGCACTGGGGCTGGGATGCAGCCATGAGCAAAAAGACATCCTCCCTCCTCACCAAGAGCAGAGTCCTTGTAACTAAACAAGTGAGTAGTACAACCAGGGAAGGACGAGGGGCTGTGGAGCTCACAGCAGGGCCAAGGCGTAGTGAGCAGAGGGGTTCAGAAACAGTCCATACAACCACCTGCTGAGGTCACTGTGAAGGCGGCGTCAGGAGAAGAGCAAGGCTGTAATGACCATTAACTTCCACCCAGAGGAAAGGGTCCTAGAAAACTGGGCCATCCACATGGGAACTTTCACACCAGCTCCCAGGGGGCAGAAAGTTCTGCTTTAGATGGAAAAGCCTCTCTCTGTTTCTGTTTCTATGTCTATCTGTCTATCTATCTATGTGTCTATACATCTAGTATCTACCTATCTATATCTATTCATCTATGAATTTTTGCACCTATATATCTATCTACCCATCTATCCATCTATCTACCTATCTTTATCTATTTATCCATTTATCCATCCATCCATCCATCCATCCATGCATCTATGCTCTCTATGTATCCATCTATGCATCTATCTGCCTATGTTTGTACCTACGTATGTATGTATGTGTGTGTGTATGTATATATGTATGTATCTATCTATCTATGTTTGTACTATGTATGTATCCATTCATCCACCTATCATCTATCTGTCTCTTCATCCATCTCTCCATCTATCATCTATCTATGTTTGTACCTATGTATGTGTCCACCCATCCATCCATCACCTGTTGTCATCTATCTCTCACCTATGTATGTATACATGTATCTATCTATGCATCTACTCCTCCATGCATGCATTCATTCATCCATCCATCCACTCTCCATCCATTTATCTATGCATCCACGCATCTATCTTTGCACCTATGTATGAATATATCCATTCACCCATCCATCTATCCATATATCTATGTTTGCATCTAAATATGTATGTATCTACCCATCCATCTATCCATCCATCATCCACCGATCACTTATTAACATCTATCTATCTCTCATCAATGTATGTTTGTATGTATGTATGCATCTATCTATCATCTAGCCAGCTAACCATCCATCCATCACCTATCATCTACCTATCTATGCATCTATGCACGCATTCATTCATTCATCCATCCATCCTCTATCCATCCATCTAGCTATACACCCATGCATCTATCTATGCACCTATCTATCTATACACCATAATATACACATACATACATATATGAAAATATATGTATAATAAATAAATGTAGATGGGAATATAAAATATGGAAACAGAAGCTGTGATTAGGCTCTTGGTCACATTTGGACTCTTGTAGACATTTCTCCAGAGCAGAAAATATTTTGCTCAGTTTTGTTCTTATGAAATTATAATAAATAAGTAAATAACAGCAGATGACTTCTCCGGAACAAGCATGTTTGCCTCAGAATAATTGGACCAGGATCATCCTGATTCACTGATTATTCTGGACAAAAAAAGAAGTTACCTCTGGAAATACAACTATGCACAACTTCAAATTTTTCCAAAAATTGGAATAGAAACAGTGTAAAGTGCTCCCCTGTCAGGGCACCATGGCCCGTAGCGGTCTTCCTCTGAGGTCTGGCATCTCCAAGGCCCTGTACAGACTTTGGCCAGCCCCTTGCAGCTTTCTTCCTGCACAGAGAGGAGAAGTTGGTTTCGATATTGAGCCTGCTCTTGTTTGGGTGGAGTTAACTAGGACTGACTACAAAAGGCTGACGTGGAGAGCTGAGCAAATGGATGCTTTGAGTCTAAATCTCCCCTGTCTCCAGCAACATCTCTTATGAAGAATTTACCCGTGACTTACTCATCCCTGGTCCACCGTCTTGATCTATTTTTAATGGCACTGCTGACATAGTTCCCTTTACCAGGCTAACATCCAAGGTTTTCATTTTCACAGTGTCGTCAGAGCCCTCTCTGTCTACACCCTCACATCACTCAGGGGTCCTTGATGGTCCCTTTTCTGAGGCTGAGCTCTTCATTCCCAGTTCTTCCAATGAGCCCAGGCCCTGCTTTCCAGATGAACCCATCTCCTGCCTAGAAGCCACTCCCACCTTCTGGAGAAGGTTAGTTTATGGAGGAAGTTGCTCTGACACGGACAGAGATGTGGCAGTACGTCCCAGCCTTGTCACGACTGTACACACGCATCACAGAACCGGAATCCAGCCCACATGCCGTGGGGTTGACCCTAGAATGTGCTAGGAGGCATCAAGCATCGGGTCCGGCTTCGTCCTGTGCTCTGAAAGGCTCCTTTTTGGTTTGACATGTTAATTATGTGGCATGGAGCCTAGAACATGGGCTTCAGGTCCCAAAGACAGAGGTTCAAATCCCAGCCCCTCAAGCAGGTGACCTTGGACAGTCGACCGTTTCCCCACGTTATGGTCCTCAGTCTAAAATGGGAATATTATACTCATGGCCAGGCATTCCAGTGAGGATGAACAGAGATCTCCAGCTGTCCCCCCTGAGACGTAATGAACACAGTACATGGAGGTCAGGAAAGGCCAAGGACACTACAGATGAGAAGAAAAAGAGCAAATGTGTCACATGCACCATGGAGGCCAAGTAAGACTGCAGAATCCGATAAGGCCTCTCAAACCCAAATCCGTCTTCTTCCATTCAGCCACTTTTTAAATACGAACGTGGTCACTGCCAGCAAGACCACATCCGCCGCAGAGTATTTATGGAGACATCCCACCAGTCAAGGGAGACATATGAGCTACATACATACAAAGGAGAAACCAGCAAATTCCAAGATGTACTAAAGGGCTGCAAATCTGTCCTTGGGCTGGGTCCCAGATACAAAGAGAAAGTGTGATTAAGTGTGATTTCTTTAAAGTTCTGTTTGGATTTATTCCTAAAAGCTCCTTCACCCAGAGACTCAGATTACTTGTTGGCACAGATGGCTGCCCTGTCATGAATCAGACGCAGAGAATTTGAGCAGTGTCCAGAAAGAGGCGAGGAAAAAAAGGAAGCACAAAAAGCAGGATGGCTCAGAACTTCGGTGTAAAATTAGGATGTGTCAGGACCAGTCCCAGGCCCAGGGGTGCGATGCCATGAACCGTGAATGCACTCTGGGACCTCGTGCTCTGCATCTGCCTGCACACTGGCCCTAACTGGGCAGAGTCTTTCACGGGCATCCCCCGGGGCTGTGCAGGTGGCCACCGGCAGCACACCTGGCCATGTGGGGGCATCTCAGAGATGCGGCAAGCCCCAGCGGGGACGTGCATGGAATGAACAAAAGGAAAAATGACCAAGTGACATCAGAAGACACACAGGGCCACAAGCTTGGACGCTCAGCCCGGACAGCGCTGGCGGTCAGACCTGGAGTCCATCCCAGGGAAGAGGCTCCCTCTTCTCTGACCAGTGTCTGGGGAATGTTTGTCCCTGGGACTAGAGCTCCACACCCTGCAGCATCCTCCCCAACGGGGCCAGGACAAAAATGCTGCAGTAAAGTCCCCAGGGTGACAGAGACTTCAGGAGAGACCAGAGAGGCCAGATGCTTCCTGAGCTTACTCATCTGTGAAATGGGAATAACAGCCTTCCTCGCTGGGTTACCATGCAGGTTATGTAAGGGGTCAGCCAACAAACTCGGATTTGGAGGCAATTCCTCCTAATAGCAGCAGATAAAGAGGGTTCAAACCCCAGCTCTGCCACATGGAACGCCACATGGAATAGTTTATTCTCTACAGTTAAGGAAAGAAACATGACCGTCTGTGAGGACTATTCTCATCTTCCTACAAACCGACGTGATGGAGAGGACCACCTGCGCCCCCTGCTCTCCAATGCACACCATGGCCTCTCTCAGCCTTGGACCTGCTCTGGTAAGTATTGAGGACCCGTGTTCATTATGCCTTCATTTTCATTATGCCTTCATTTTTCCGATGCTTTGACATCTGGGGCCTCACCGACCCTGGAGAGGCCACCCTCACAGGGCCAGCCAGTTCCTAGAGATTGTAGAAGACCAGCCTGTGAACACACTTTTCTTATGCAAAGCAACCACTGCAGAGCTGCCCCCAACCCCCTCCTCTAGTGGGCTCTCACAGTTCAACCACTATCACCATCCCCCTGCCCTAATCACCCAAGCAACCAGGGACAACCCTGAGGCCCCAGAGCCTGCTGGAATTATTCAGACTACCCAGCCCTGAGACTGACTCTGCCTCATCCACTCTTTCCTGCAGAAAACACAGTACAGGCTCTGGCCCATGTTTTCCCCTCATCCCTCTCCCTCCTTGCTGACCCTGGTGCTTCCCCGTGTGGCCCTGTGTGGTGTGGTTTGCCCCCTCCCCTTGGTAACTGTGAGTAACAAACTACCTTTTCAATGGCAATCATCTCCTGACCTGCTGGCCTCACCACACCGAAGAATAATAAGACCTTAGTTGAAAACCAGAGTAACCAGGTGTGCTTGGTCAATCTCCAGCTTCTTCCTCTTGGGGACAGGCTGGCCCAGAGGGGTCACTCTCTGCCTGAAGAAGACTGTGGGAGGCTGCCCGGGCCAGGCAGTGGGGGTGGGGGCAGGTCTGGCCAGGTCTGGGGGTGGGACAAGCCACCACACCTGGCCGGCACACCTGGCCAGCACACCCAAACGACATCCCCACCTGGTCTCTCTGTGCAGGAAGGTGGCACCTTCATTATATTTCCCAGCATCTCCCAAACTTGGGCAGCAAGAAGAGTGTGTTCACTCAGGGGCCCCAAAACCCTCCACTCAGTGGAGACCTCTCCCCTGGGGCCCTGGGGGTCCCCAAGACAGCATGTGACTCCCTAATTCTCCCACTCCTCCTCCTTCCAGGGACATGGGAACTGTACTCACCCACTCTGTGATGTAATGAATGGTGAGTGACTTTCTTTGGCTTCCAGGCAGAGGCCTAAAACTGCTGGTGCAAGACCACCCAGAACTTTCTTCTCTGGCCACAGAGATTCAGGAAGCGCCCTTGACAGGGAGGTGAAGGCTGAGCCATGCCATGAAGAAACAGTTATTTTGGAGAGTTCTCAGCCCTGCAGTGTCCTCCACGTGAGGGAGAAACAGACAGTGCTGCAGGTAGTCCTGAGTGGGGGCTATTTGTTACCACACCACAACCCTGTCTGTCCTGACTAATGCAGGGTGGTCAGAGGACCAAGGCAGCACCTGGGGACTCCTGGAAGGTGGCCTCCAAGAGCGCTGGGCAACAGCAGACCAAGCCACAAAGCTCCAACAGAAGAAGGAAGAATGACAGGGATTGTTTCATGTCACTGCATCAGAGACAATCATCTTCTCAGTATCTGTCATCTAAATTGCCTGAGGAGAGAACATTTATTAAAAGTTTTCTATAAGCATTCCCCAGCTCTTTCATCACACGGCGTTACTTTTTCTCTTTCCTCTAAGATCTTAAGCACGTTTACTGCCTTTGCACAAAGGACTTTTGCTTCTAATCATATCGATTTTACTATAGTTAATTTTTAATGTATTTTCCAGAGTGTTGTGTATATACAGACTGAGATATTCTATCATATATTAGCATAGCTGTTTCCAGTTTTAAGGTCGGTTATTAAATGAGCACTAATTTATTATTGTTTCAGAGGATACAATGTTAACCCAATTATTTGCATTTTGTCGTGTACACTTTGGAATGTGATAGGACACCGGTAATAGATGCAATAGGATTAAATGCACCAAATTGAATCTTTGGGAGTCATGCTGAATTCTAATAATCACTTGATGATCTAGCAGGAAAGACTTCTAAGGGGATGTAACAGCTCACTCCCTGGTTCCACCTGATGTTAGGAACTGGCGTGCTGCAATCACGCCGAATCCCACCTTGGCCTCTTCCCAGCTCTAGGACCCCTGCCCAGACGCCTGTCCCCTCTGAGACTCTGTTTTCTGATCTAGTGAATGAGGGTGATGACACCTCCCTCTTTAGGCCATTCATAGTTGGAGAAGAAAGTACAGGTGGATTTGCCGTGGCACCTGTCACACAGCCAGAGCTGTGGATGTCTGCGACCCCAACATTATTATCCTTTGTTCCACGGGGACCCTTCCCACACAAACCTGTTGCATGAATTACTTTGAGTGTGCTGTTTTCTCCACCTCCAACTCAACGTTTGCAGGAAATAGCCTTCTCTGACGTTGCCAAGCATGTGTTTTTGCATCCGTATTCAAAGAGGTGTCCCCCAAACGGGAATGTTGCCTCTTTTGGAGTGTATTCCAGGGAAGCGGGGTCACCTGTCTGATCTCCGTCCATCGGTGATTGGCTCCTCGGGGTCCAGGACCTCATCCAGCCCAGAAGGAAGTCACAGAAACGACAGAGCAGATGCAGCAGCACCCCTCCCCCTCCGGGGCGTTGGCTCCATGCTCAGCCCCAGGCCATGGCTCTGGTCAGCGGTCCCTGAGTCTGCCCTCTGGGAGCTGAGCCCTTGACCTTCCTCTCCCCCGTGGGACACCCACCACCGTCATCAGGGCAGCACCACTAAGCTGTGCTCGTTTAGGATCTTGACATGGGGTCAGCTGGCGTACTTGTTGAGGACCAGCCTCCTTTCCAACACGTGGGACCCATGGTGGTATCCATGTCCTGTTCTGCTGGGTTCTGATTCCAGTCCCCTGTCCTCCTTGCCAAGGAACGGTACTGACCCATTGTGACTTAGGCCAAGGACACTGGTGTGCACACACACACACACACACCGTGTTAGTGGGGACTTCTCCTGGGAGTTTAGGGTAGCGGAGAGCCACAGAAGAGGCTGGACGCGAGCTTAGCGTAGCGGAGTGCCACAGGAGAGGCGGGACGCGAGCGCATCACGTGACCAGCAGGTCACAATGGCTGGTGCGTCCTCCACGGCTGATGCAGGCAGAAGTCCAAGGCCGGGGGCGCACTTGCCACCTGCCAGCCACCCAGCAGGTTGGAGCCCGACCCTCACCCTACGCTCGTCAGCAAGGCATCATAGAGCCTGCAGCCCTGTGCCTGCTCCCACCGTGGGGACAAGGACGAAGGGACCTGGCCAGTGAAACTGGGCAACAACTGGCCAAGTGAGAGCAGGACCAACCAGCAGCGACATCCTCCCCTCCTGGGGACCTGGCCAGGTGCTGCTCCTTCCAGCGGGGGGTGGCAGAGAGGGCGCTCAGAGGAACTGTGAGGCCAGGGGAACGGCTGAACTGGGGCCGATGCGAAGATGAGGGGGAGGGAGAAACCCTTCACAAGAGAGACCTCTCCCCCTTCCCAAGAGCACAGATGGGGAAGGGACATGCACGGCTGCGATGTAAGCAATCATCCTGAGAGTCTGGTCCAATCCAGAGGAGAGCTGCCTCCCTCCCCTTCTTTATGATGCCGGCTTATCCCGTGACATCACTAAGAATACCAGGCTCACCCTAAAGCCCCACAGCCAGGACCAAGGGAGAGACAGCAGAGGAGTGGCCTGGCTGGCACAGGTGCCCATAGAATCCTTGTGTCATCAGCCGCCAGCTCATTCATTATTCACTCCCCACCTCCAGAACAGAATCTGACTTTTCTCCTGACAAGCGCGGCGCCCCCGACTTCCTCTTTTAAGGGGAAGGGAGAACAGTGATGGCAGTCTTTGCTTAGCACCCTTCCCAGAGATGCACTGTGGCTGGGGAAAAACCCTCATTAAGTCACCTGTCCTGCTTCCTTAGGATAATATCACTTAGACTCGCTGCTTCCAAAGTCAAGGTCAATGAAAAGGCTGCCAGGTTCCTTCGCAAGCCCAGGGTTAGGGTGGAGAAAGCGGGCAGGGAGGGGCTGCACGAGTGCCCCCCGGGAGTGTGGGCACTCAGTTCATTAACCGCAGTTGACAGGTGGGTCACACGAGGGACTTATTTATAATATTTACACTTATGCTGAGAGGAACATTCTGGCACGGAACCATTTATCTCATTCCTTTTACAAGCCCTTCCTCTTTTTAACTAATGGGGAGATAGCTCACTAAAGAATTTATAGCCCTGCTTTGCCAACACACCACATTTCCACGGAGAACATTCAAGTGTGCTACCCAAGGAAGTGGCTTATTGGCTCAGAGCAGGTGGCAGGCGTGGCTCTGTGGTCAGGCAGAACTGCCCCTGGAACCCTGTAGAGTTGATGTGGGATGTGGGGAACCCCACCTCCTACCCAGCTCCGGTGGGAGAGTGTGCCAGGATAACAGTAATGCCTGACATCGAGGTGGCGCATTCACTACATGTCGGAGATCGTGGGGTCCAGTGCCATCATGGTAACAAAGGGGAAAATGAGGCTCTTACAAGGGACCTTGGCCAAGGTGGTAGAGGAGGTCAGGGTCAACCTGAGACAAGACAGCGGTCTTCCCCCGATGTGGCGTGGGCTGACTCCAGCCCGATTCCTTCCCTCCTTCGTCCCCACCAGCGCTGCCAGCCCCTGGCCATCTTCCATCTTGCTCTGCAGCTCAGCCACTGCCTGCCTCCAACATGCTGCCTGCCCGCCCCCCTCTCCAGACGGCTCTGATTTCCCACCTGCTTTCTAACCGGGGAATGTGGTCTGGAGCTCTGCCTTGTGTATGCTCCTGGGCTGGATTTGAGGGCGGCAGAGTTGGAAGACACAGCAGGACACTCACTTGGGGTCGTGAAGCTGCCTTCCACCCCTGAGCCCAGCTCCCCGCCCACTTAGGGCTGCGGTGTGGCCGGGCACAGAGGTTCATCCCGCGGAAAACCACACCAGGTACAGGAGCACCAACTGAAGACCCTGCCCCAGAAGGACCGACTCACCCTACGACCCAGGGGTAAATCTCCTCCCCTCTTGGGGGCCTCAGTTTCCCCCAGATGGAAAGGGTGAGCCACAGCAATAGTTCCCAATCTTTGTTGCACATTAGAATATACTGAGGGGCCTTTAAACTCTGCAGTGCCTGACCTCAGCACTCCCTGATAACAGGGTGTCTCTCATGGGGGACCCAGGCATCTGCATTTTCACAACTGCGGCCAAAGGTGAGAACCACTGGCCTTATCTGTGGTTCTCAAATTGGAATCCTGGGGGCAGCAGCCACAAGGGCACTTGCTATGAGTGCAAATTCTCAAGCTCCCACCCACCCCAAACCACAAGTCAGAAACTCCAGGGGTGGGGTCCTCCCTGGATTCCAGCACTACCTAGAGTTTGCTGGGCCCCATCATCCTAAGCCCTTGGGCTCTCCCCCAGCTCGTGCCTGACCAGTCAGGGCTGCGGGGCACCAAGCCCAGGCGCCCACCAGCCTTGACTGCACGGCTCAGCGCCTGCCTCACGTGTGAGCCCTGTGCAGCCTCCCCTCTGAGATCTGCAGGGAAATAAAGATGAGCGTGTAAAGCAGGGGCCACCGCGAGTTCCCAACAAAAGTTAGCTCTGCGGTTGATTCGCGCTGATCGCGTCAGCAGGCACCACCGTGCAGACAAGATTCAGAACCTGCCCCCATTTTGCTTCTGGAGAAGGACGGAGGGGCGAGGCGGGGCTTTGCAAGGGAATCAGGGTCCAGCGTGCAACTCGCGGGCCCCTGCTCCCGCCCGGGCATCAGGGACTGACCCCTAGGGGGACCCGCAGCCTGGGGGATCCGCCGGCAGAAGACCCTCGCGAGGTGGGCGTCCCGGAAGAGGCGGATGGAGGAGGGAGGGTGCGCGCCAGCCTGGGCTCCCAGGGCGGAAAGACCCCGCTGGACCCCCAGCTCGCTGGTGGCGCAGGCACTCACGGAAAGGAACTCATTCCCGACCTGCGGTGACAAGTGTCCTTGAAAGCGCCCCGCCGGGCCAGGCTCCTGCCGGGTGGAGGTCCGCGTGCGAGTCCTATAGCCCCGCTGGTCCTCCCGGCGCGGCGAGGGGAGCCTGCAGTGCGCAGGAGCGGCCACCAGGTGGCAGCACCACCGCCAAGAGGCCCGGCTGCTTTGCGGCCGCTTTGGGGGAATGGAGCGGAGCCGGTGGGAAAGGAGGAGCCCCTGCGCGCCCCGAGAGCTCGCGGAGCAGACTGCGCCCCATGAACGAAGTCAGGGCACCAGCGGGGAACCCCAGCGCCCAAAATCAGACTTTGGTGCTCAGCCACCTGTCGCGCTTGTCTGCGCTGCCAGGCAGCCCCCCTCCCCACCCCCCGCCGGGCCTCCTTCCCACCCAGCTTCAGGCGGCTCTTCAAACCCAGCCATGGACAAATCCTGCAGGGTCTGCAAGGTCCTTGAGAAAGCTTAAGTGTTGCATTTTTATTTCAGTGAGTCTAAACTATACCCTCCCAGATCGAAACGCAAAACTCTTACCAGGGAGAATCATTTTCCTAAATTCTGCCTTTTCTTAATCATTATGACTTGAACTGACCTTTAAGCATTTCAGAGAAATTCTCCAGGGTTCAAGAGAAACCGTTCCCTCCAAACAGATCCATGCATTTACCGATGTTTGATAAACCTTGGGTTAAAATGTCAATAATCATTATAGCTAACATTTACTCGTGCTTGCAACATTGCAGGCTTTCTTCTCCATAGAACCCTCAGACGGAGCCTGTGAGGTGGGTGCTGGCATCACCCCACTCCGCAGATGAGCAGAGGGAGGCGGGAGAAGGTACATCACTTCACACGGCTAAGGCCGGTAGGGCGGGGACTTGGGCTGGCAGCCTGACCCCATAGGCCCCCCTCCTAACCTTGGGGCCATACTACTGCCCTTTGGCTTCCTGAAACCCCCATTCGTACCTTCCCCATGCCCCACCTTTACCTCCCTCCAGCTGGAACTCGGATGGGGGCTCTCTGATCCTACAGAATTGCTTGTGGAAAGGGTCGCAGGACCTAATTTAAGCTACAGTATTAATGACTGCTGTGGCTTCGCCGACCCTCTCTGCTGGGGCATTTTGGGGGATGAAGGTGCCAGGGTGCAGGGCTGACCAGAGACACTGTCCAGTGACCACAGCTAATGGTGATGTTTAACTCGAACTCTTGGAAAACAGAGCAAACCCACCAGCAAAGGTTGGTCATTCTGGCTCCCAAAGAAATGTCCAGAGAACAGTTCCCCAGGCCAGCGTGGTGCCAGGAACCAAGAGCCCCTGTGAAGCACCCCAGATGCAGAGGGGATGGGGAGAGGGTCCAGGAGACAGCAGGCTGTGCCCCCAGGGCCCGTATGTCTGTCTGGCTGATGCCCGGGGCTGTTTTCAGGGCAAAGCTGCTCCTCTGTGCCTCAGGCAGCCAACAAGACCCCATAAATCTGCTGGTGTGGAGTCCGGGAAGTAACTGAGTCTCTCAGGCAAACAAGGAGAGCTGAGAGGCAGGAGAAGCTGAGCCGACGGGCCACAGAAGGGATATTAAGGGAGTGAGTCTACCCAGCTTCAAACAAAAACACATTCCAAAGAGCGAGGCTGCATCAGCATCTCAGCGCAAGGCCACGCTCTGCTGTCGGGCACCAACCTGACATCACTCTCCTTCACATGCAGCCCAGGCAAGCGAGGTGGTGGCTCTGTGTGTGTGAGAGAGAGGTGGTCCCTGTGAGCTGAGCGAGGGTCGTAGGGAAAGAGCTTTGAGATCTTCTGCAAGGGGATTACTGGTCTGCACATCTTCAGATCTTGGAAGAGAGGCGGAAGGGGAACAGAATTAAAATCGGCAGTGGGGCGGGGTGCCTCATGATAGATGGAATTTCTACATGCCTGGGAGCAGGCTATCCAAGATAAATTGGGCTTCCAACGCCACCCCGGCTTAAAAGTCACAACTTGGAGCCATCAGTACCCACCGTGTGGTGAAAAGCACTGACTAGGCGTCCTGACCGCTATTGGCTGAATGAGCTCAAGAAGGTGCTCTTCTCCGGCCTCAGTTTCCCTTAGTTTTCAAGCTGAGTTCTGAGGGGTGGGCAGTCTGCCGAGGAATCCCGTGCATGGGCTCTGGGCAAGGGAGCAGGGTCTATCTCCCCTCTTCCACTCCCCACCTTCTCTGCGACCCCAGCTTGAACCAAAGATACTTTTTTTTTTTTTTTTTTTTTTTTGCGGTACACGGGCCTCTCACTGTTGCGGCCTCTCCCGTTGTGGAGCACAGGCTCCGGACGCGCAGGCTCAGCGGCCATGGCTCACGGGCCCAGCCGCTCCGCGGCATGTGGGATCTTCCCAGACCGGGGCACGAACCCGTGTCCCCTGCATCGGCAGGCGGACTCTCAACCACTGCGCCACCAGGGAAGCCCCAAAGATACTTTTTTTAAAAATCTGCTTTATATCTCTGAAAGGAGATTTCTTTTGAAAACATTGAGCATTTGAAGAATTTGTAAAGCTTCTTCTGATTCTGATGTCAGGCAGAAGTGGCTGAAGGCATGCGGTGTCCGTGAAAACTCCCCTGGGCAGCAAAGCAGGTCCAGAACGTTCCACTGTTCAGCTGAGCCACGTGGCGATTCCATCCTCACCTCCATCACTGGTCCCTTCCTGCTTCCTGCAGGTGCCAGCTTAGCGACACCCTGGACGCTTCGGCCGGCGTGCCCACCTGCAAAGGACTTCTCCATCCCCTCCCCCACAACCTCGGTGCTGGGCTGGGTGAGACAAGAAGACAGGCTGTCCTTTTCAGTGTCCTTTTCATAGTCCTTTACTATGTCCTTTTCAGCACATAGCAGGTGCTCAAGAAATGTTCACACAATGAATGAATAAATGCTGCCTCGTTTATGCTCTAAACCCGTGGTAGACAGAGAAATGTCCCCCCAGAGATGTTCCCATCCTCCGGGCCTGTGAATATGATATAAGACATAGCAAAGGGAATTGGCAGATGTGATGAAGGCTGTACAACAGGGTTACCTGGATGGGATCAATCGAATCACAATGGTATAAAGCAGAGAAACTTCTCTGGCTGCAGCAGGAGAGGAAAGGAAGAAGCAGGCCTTAGGAGCAAAGAATAACAAGGATGCATCTTGCTGTTTCTGCTCCAAAAATGGAGAAGGGGAACAAGCCAGGGGAGTGCAGGAAGCCCCTAGAATCTGAGAACAATCCCATCCAACAACCAGCTGGGAAACAGAGACCTCAGTCCTACAACCACAAGGAAGTGGATTCTACCAATACCCTGAGTGAACAGGGAAGTGGATTCCCCCCAGAGTCCAGGCCGGCCAGCAGCTTGATTCCAGCCCCTGACACCCGGGGTAGAGGCACCCGCCAAACCCACCTGGATATTTGACCTCGATGATGAGAGAGTGAATGTGTGCTGTGAAGCCTCTAAGTTCATGGTGGTTCGTTACAGCAGCACAGGGAAACGCACAGATTTTTCATTACTGCTGTTTGCTTTCAGTTTAGAGGGGGCAACCCAGCAGTCCCTCTGAGCTGTCCCCTTCCCCTCAGCACCACAGCACTCTCCCTTTGCAGCCCCACGTTCACCTGCCCAGTCAGTACCTCACCCTCCAGGAAGGCTTCCCAGCTTTCTTTCTTGTCCCCAGGCCCCAATCATGCATGGATATCCCAGAACATCACTGAATCCTATCGCCCCTGCCTCAAGCCGCCCACGACCTCTAGTGTATGGGAACTAAGACCCACCTGCTCACAGCCCCCTCCCCCATCTCCCCAGTCCCTCTGAGCGTGGGCTGACCTGTTGGATGTCTCTGAAGACAAGGTGTCAGCAGAGTCTTCCTCTAAGACAGTTCTGTTCTCTCCCTTTGATGGTCCAGAGGCAGGTCCAGCCATGCTCCGCATCCTCAGGGTGTCCACTCTGGCCCCCTCAGGCATCTCATGCCAGCCCCCAGCCCCCAAAGAGCAGCCCTGAGCACTGGCCCATGTTCATAGGCCCAGAATCCTGTGAAGTTGTCCATGTTTAGCCTGGTCACTGGTCATTGCCTCCCAAGTGTGCTCAGATCCCAGCCTCTGGCCTCTGCGTCTTCATATCCATAGATGCCCTTCTCAGAATCAAGACCAGGCCTTCCTACAAACTCGGAATTTACTTTCCTGCTCCCAATGTCTCAATGCTTCGGTTAGGAAATCTCTACCCTGTCCTAGTGCATTAACACCCACCCCGACCTTTGACAAGTCCCGGGACCAGACAGGAGCCCACCTCCACCGACTTCATGGGACGGGACCTGTGTGCAGACAGTGAACGGCTGAGAAGATGCACCTTCACACACGCAAACAATGATTCCCTGCAAGCCGACACCTCCTCCCAGCTGAGGCCTTTCTTCACGCTGCCATTTACCAGCCGAGTGAGTTCAGCAACCCCTCCAGGCCTTGGTCTCTCCACCTGTGAAGTGGGGCTGAGAGCTCCCGCCCGATGGGGTTGTCTCAGGGATTAAATACAGTGGAGCCTGCAGATACCTTACTGCTCCACGCACACTGAGTCCCAGAAGCGTTCCCCGTGTCCGATCTTTGGTATAAATGTTATTTTGCAAAAGTAAACGTGTAATCTCCAGTGGATTGATTGTTGTTTGTTTACATGGTAGTGGTTGTTTTATAACGAAGTGTTACGTGTTTCATTTCTTCAAAGGACCTGGACCGTGTTCTTTATACAAACACGGATTATGTGAGATTATGTTTGAAAATTATAGCATGTTTCCTCGCATATTTGGATTACACGCACAACACAGACACAAGAGTGGGTACAGAAGTAAATACACTACTGTATATAAAATATATAGATCACCAACAAAGACCTCCTGTACAGCACAGGGAACTCTACTCAGTGCTCTGTAATAACCTATATGGGAAAAGAATCTGTCAAAGAATGAATACGTGTATATGTATAACTGAATCACTATGCTGTACATCTGAAACTAACACAACATTGTCGATCAACTATACGCCGATAAAATTTTTTAAAAAAGGAAATGCATTTGATGCCTGGGGCTGTGGGCCATGGTGGTGATAACCAGGAAAGTGGTGTGCTCTCCCTGGCTGCCCACCAGGCTCATCTGGAGAGACGGATGCCAGGCCCTCCCGAGACACCCAGCAGCTGGCTCTTGTGCTGGGCCCTGGGAAGGCAGGGTCTTTAAAGCTCCCTGGGTGTTTCAGCAGCCTGGGTGAGTGGCAGCTCAGATGATCCAATCGGGGGACGAGATTTTACAAGATTCTGAAATACGTGCTGGCAGCTAAGCTGGGGGTAAAGTAGGTCATGTTTCATGATGGACACCCGCCATGCACCTTTGGTCCAACACAGACGCCCGTGCAGCCCTAGAGGCTCCCCGGGCAGGTTCTGGGATCAGGAAGGGGCCTTGAGGAGGTCACCCTTTGAGAATAATCAGTAATCAATATGTTTCCTGGGAGAGAAGCTTACCTTCATCTCAGGCTAAACGTCTTTGGAGACTAGGGAATTATGGAATTAAACGTTTGGGTTAGGGTGCCGGTTCCACAGCTAAGCTTTAAGAAAACGTCATCCCCTTTAGAGACACACACTCCATATTGAGGGATGAAATGATGCGATGTCTAGGATTCCTTTCAAAATGATCCCAGGGAGGAGACAGGGGTGGGTGGGATACGGAGAAAACAGGACTGGCTGTGTACACATTGAGGACTTTTGTAGTGGATGATGGTACATCAGGGCTTATGTTTGACTTTTTTAGAATTTTTATTAGAGTCGATTTACAATATTGTGTTAGTTTCTGCTGTACAGCAAAGTGAATCAGTTATACATATACATAAATCCACTCTTTTTTCAGATTCTTTTCCCATATAGGTCATTACAGAGTATTGAGTAGAGCTCCCTGTGCGATACAGTAGGTCCCTATTAGTTATCTATTTTATGTATAGTAACGTGTATATGTCCATCCCAATCTCCCAGTTTATCCCTCCCCCGCACCCCCCCAGTAACCATAAGTTTGTTTTCTACATCTGTGACCCTATTGACATTTTCAACAGTAAAATGCTAACGGTGATATACAGAAAAGCACAGAGAAGTCAGATTCCAAACACCAGTGTCCACCACCCAGGATGAACCCATGTTCACATTAGGTCATTTTTTTCCTTCGGTTTTAATTTTTTAAATTTAACATTAACCCCCAAGAACGTATTTTCAGAGGAAATGGGGTTAAGACCCCGGGAGCGTCTTCCACTGGACTCGGTCGGAGTCCCACTCAGCACATCCTTGTTTTTGTAAGATTTGTGAAGTTTCGCGCCACAAGCTCCCTCTGACCCGTGGCCGCTTTCCCCCTACCTACTGCCTCTCAAGGTGACCTGATTCAATGAATGTCACATGAATCAATTTACTGTGTTTCATTTTCAGATTGGAAAGTGTCCACAAAGCTACTGTGAAACAAGGCATGTGGGGATCTCTAGGCCCCATCACTCCTCTCCCAGGGTCCCCGACCCCAGGCTGCTGTGCTGATTTCCTCCACAGGCCAGTCAGCTAAGGCTGCACAAGAACACCACGGATGGGGCAGGGGCGTGGTGGCCTTAGACAGCAGAGATTTACCTCTCTTGGTTCTGGAGGCTGGAAGTCTAAGATCCAGGTATTGGAGGTTTGGTTTCTCCTGAGGCCTCTCCTCTTGTCTTGTAGAGCCCACCTTCTCCCTGTGTCCTCACCTGGTCGTCCCTCTTGTGCACGTCTCCCTGTCTTTTCTTATCCCCTTTTCCAGTCCTATTGGATTAGGGCCTCACCCCAATGACCTCATTTTACCATAATTACCTCTTCAAAGACCCCATCTCCAAATACAGTCACATCCTGAGGTCCTGGGAGTTAGGATTTCAGCGTATGGATTTGGGGAAACACAACTCAGCCCATAGTACGCTGCTGCAGCCAGATGTCACGTGGCGTGCTTTTCTTCCTGGAACAGTCTCCACACACGTTGTTTACCAGGTGAATAACGTTTCCTCTCATTTACTTCTCAAGAGCTCATTTGGGCAAAGCCTCTTCATTTCTGGAGGTTTAAGGAAGAAAAATAGAAAAACAAACCAACTTGAATCTCTGAGTTTGAATACAGTCAAATCTCATTAATTCAGGCTTAATACCGTAGGACAATATTCTAGGATACGGAAGGCTTTCAATGGAAGATGACTTGTAACTAACTGCTCTATCCTTGTCGAGCTGAGAAAAACCTGTTTTAATAAACAGATAAGAATCATTTGCAATTAATAATACATTCAAGTGCAAAGAGCGTGCTCATGGTCCCGACTAATTATTCCCCTGAGCCAGGTACCCATCCCACTGCTGTTTCTCATCTGCATTCCTCCGTGTGCTGGCTTTAGTGCACGTGGTGGAATAAAGGTAAACCTCAGTCCAGTCTGCAGTCAAAAGGAAGCCGAGATGGGTAGACGCCTGAACACCGCGCTTTGATTTTCTCTCACATGCATGTGGTCTAATCACCTTCCACGGAGACTCAGAGAGCAAACCGGCTGCAGATAACATGTCACATGGAAGTCTGGATTAGAAAACAGATTGTGCAATAATTAATTCATCACGTCCCTTTGAGGTAAATTAAAGGGAAGAACAATCAGGCAACAGTAACTCAGAAAATATTTTCTTCTTTTAAGTTAATGGGTTCCATGGTTTTAAATGGAGCCGTAGCCAATTCTCCCAGGTTTTTGCTTGCTTTTAAAGGAGGTTTTCAACTCCCGGTGCAGCAATTAAATGTGCCAGCAAAGCTCCTACTTAGTGCTACTGAAGCACTTAATTTTCATTAAAAAGATGACATTGCAAGCAATTATCAAGGACAATCCACATTCACGGGTGTTTATATTCATAAGGACATTGTGACACAGAGATGCATAAATTACCCAGATCGATTGGCTTCTCTGCTTCCTCTTAAGCTCGGCTGCAGGCTGGTCAGCTCTACTCACCTGCTTCCAGGCTCTCCATTGAGGGCCCTTGTGCGGGCTCTGCTCATCGCACGCTCACCCCACACTCACGCACATCCGCCAGGCCAAGGTTAATCCCTGGGGCATTATGCCACTGGTTCTTCATTATGAACTTATTTCCTCCCTGTATAACCCTCTTAACACGTGTCCTTTAATGGAAAGACACAACATGATTCAGCCTTCTGTTACCCTGCCACCCCTCATGTCTCCCCCTCCGGTGACGTTCAAGGCCACCGGTAACAACAGCCTGGCTGCCAGAGCACCTACAGCAAGCCAGCCACCCCAAAAAGAGCCCTGCCAGAGCTGACCCTCATAACAGCCTGGAGCCGTCCCCCCGTGGACGACGGCTAAGCCGAGGGTCAGAGGAGGTAAAGTGATGTGTTCCAAGGTCTCTCAGCTGGAAGGTGGCAAGTCAGGATTTGAATCCAGGTCCATCCCTGCCCAGAGCTCATCACCCCTCTGCTGGGCCAGGTGGGGCTTCCCACATGATTCTGCAAACGTGAAGGGTGAGTGCAGTCCAGGCCACGTCTGTGCAGGGTCTCCCAGGGTTCTCAGTTAGGAGGAGAGGATAGCTGGACGCCTGCTGCTGAGACAGTCAGCTTCCGAGACGGATCAAGCACTGAGCTTGCCTCTCAATAATCTCGGCTCTGAATACAGATGGATAACATGTAAGAAGAGGAGGTAAGAAAGATGTTGCCAGGCTAAAACAAACGATCAAACAGCAGATAAATAACTCCATGGACCAGAAAAGGAACTAAAATGCAGATGTGGCAAAGCCAAGCCCTGGGCCTGTGGACTCCAGGCACCAGCAGTGGTGGAAGGTCAGCCCTGGAAAGTATGGGACTCAAAGTCTCCTGCAGAACACAGGACACGGGAACCACGCCACTGCTTTGCCCCATGGCATTAACAAGCAGTGAATCAAAGGATGCAGAAAGCCTGGGTACAGCCTAGCTTCCAGGAACAGAGGACCTGAAATACCTCCCCAAACACTGGGTGACGGAGCCCTGGACGCTGTCCCGAGAGCT
Source organism: Grampus griseus (assembly GCF_964374135.1). Classification (NCBI taxonomy): domain Eukaryota; kingdom Metazoa; phylum Chordata; class Mammalia; order Artiodactyla; family Delphinidae; genus Grampus; species Grampus griseus. Next base: position 179,605,080 of record NC_139017.1, on the reverse strand, counting down.
GAGCCCAAAGCCCCTGCCCCGTGGGGCTAACCAGATGCCCAGGAGACAGGGCGGGGGGCTCGGAGTGGCACGAGCCAGAGAAAACCGAAGACCTCTGACTCAGAACAGACCTGAAGATCAAAATCTCAACACACGTAGAAATCGAATGCTAAAAAGCCAACAAACAAACAAAATCCAACATCCAACAATAAGACAAGTTCACAGTAGATCAAATTAACTTTATGCGGCCATCTGCAAAGGTTTTCAAACCATCAGCTTACGAGGTGCAAAGAGAGAAATGAAGGAATAGCTCCCACTTATAAAGAAGAAATGCAGATATAAAAATGTGAATGACCTCTCTGGACACCTCACAAGCCGCTGTGGGTTGTGCTACCGGGTGCCAAGCTGGGTGGACGCGCCAGGGTGGACTGTGCGTTCCAAGGGGGGGACAGTTAGAGGGTGACACTGGAGCAAAAACTGGACGACAGGGGAATGAGCCATGCAGATTCCAGGAGAAAGTTCCAGCAGAGGGAACAGCGTGAGGGAGGTGGGGTGAGGGGAGGAGGAGGTAAGACACCAGATCAGGGGATAATGGAGGTCAGATCGCACACGGCCTTGTAAATCCCTCTTACGACTTTGGCCTTTACTTGGCACAAAATGAGGCCCTGGAGGTCCCCTGTGGAGGAGGTGTGTTACAGCATCATAAAATTCCAGGCGCTGAAACCAGATCTTAGAAGCAGGGAGACCCGGGAGGCTCCAGCCACTGGGGACACCACCCCGGAGGTGGTGAGCAGGGCGATGGGGTCACAGTCTGGAAGCTGGCAGACTGAGTGCCTCGTGTGAAGGAGAGGGGCACAGAGAATCCTGGGCAATGGCACAAAAAGCTGGACAGACTGAGTTGCTGTTAACTGAATGAGGTCAGTTCCATTCAAATATATTAGGAGCTGCAAGGAGCATGTGCTGTTGACCTAATAATTCCACTTAAAGGAATTTATTGTAAGGGAATTATCATAAACTTAAGAAAATATTACAAATATGGCTCATTAAAATGTTACTTACAATAGAAGATTGGAAGCCGCCTAATTATCCAGCAGTAGGAGAAATCAGATCACAGACAGGAGGATCTGTGGTGAATCGGCCAGCCTGCAGCTGTCCCCAAACCACTCCTGCCTGCCCACCTCTCTCTTAGAAGGTGAAAAAGCCAGTCAATCACCTCCCCAGCCCCCCTTTAGCTAGGGGTAGCCAGGTGACCTGTTCGTAACAGAGAAACAGTGAGTGAATGCATGGTCCCAAGTTTCTGGGGGGGGGGTCCTTCCCTCCCTGCTATAAGGTCAGACATGAAAGGGGCGCTCACTGGTTCTATTCCTTTGCCATTTTTCTGCCGTGGACACCAATGCATTGTCTGGAGCTGTGGCAGCTCTTTTGGGACCATGAGGTGACAAGCATGGGGGCAGGTGGGAGGTGAAGAGCATTCTAAGAAAGCCAGACAGATCCTGGGCACCAGAACTGACTCCAGCCATCATTAACCTCCAGACTTCTCTTTTTTTTTTTAATTTTTATTGTAGTAGAGTTGCTTTACAATGTTGTGTTAGTTTCAGGTGTACAGCAAAGTTAATCCGTTATATCAATACATATACATGCCATATCAGAAATAGAATTATGGATGTAGAAAACAAACTTATGGCTACCAGGGGGTAAAGGCGGGGAGAGATAAATTGGGAGATTGGGATTGACATATAGAGACTTTCTTTAGGAAAGAATGAATCCCAGGTTGTCAAGCCATCATGGGTTGGGCTCTCTGATATTCGTTATTTGTATTTCTGTGTCACCACCTGTCCTGAGCTGGTTCCCCTGCTGGGTCTATGGTGGTCTGAGTGAGGGAGAGAATTAACTCCCCTCCGGACAATCTGGATGCAGTAGCCAAACCTCTGCCATCTGTAGGGAGCCGGCCTGGCCCTGCCCACACTGCCCAGTGCAGGAGCGGGGAGCTCAGGGCAAAGCTAGACGTGCTGTTTCCACAGCCAAATTTCCCTCGAGGGCGGGGCTCGGTACCAGGGTGCTAAATCCCCAGAGCAACCAGGAAGTAGGCACTGTTGTTGCCCCATTTCACAGACGGGAAGAGTAAGGTTAGAGGGCTGACTGTCCCGCTCAAGGTTACAACTGCAGAGCAGTGGGGCTGGGGCTGAACCCGGGGCTGTCTGACCCCAGAGCCCAGCCCAGGCTGCACTTCCTCCCCCCAGAATCTGTTTCCCCACAAGGCACATGGAGCCAAGCGTGGGCTCTCTACACCCCAACAGGGCAAGACAGGGGGCACCTGGACCCTCCCCGTAGATGCCAGGGGGCAGGAGCTGGCAGAACCTGGTGCTGTGCTCAGCAGAGGAAGTGGCTGGGCTCCCTTGGGAGGGTAGGTAGGCAGGTAGGGTGTCACCTGAAGACCAACTTCCAGCAATGCAAGGGGTCCTGGTGAGGGGAGGGAAGCAAACCAGGACAGAGCTAACTAGACTGCAAGCTCCACGTTCAAAGCCTGGCACACAGTAGGTGCCCAATAAACACAGAGCAAACGCCGAATGGCCAGTTCTGCCTCTTTCCTGGTTCTGCCTCTTTCTCCTCCATCCTCTGGACATAGTCTGAAAGTGACAACTGATGTCATTTGAAGCCTGCGTCCCGAGTCTCAGCGCTTTGCCGATCGTAACTGACATCACCGCCCCGAGAAATCGGCTCTCTGGTGGGCCTCTCCTTCCTCCCAGGCCACCGGACAGATGGACCCTCCCAGCACAGGCTTGCATCAGGACGTGGAATTCAGCAGCTGCGCCTTGGACCTGCCGCTTCAAAGAACAATTTTAATTGAAATGGTAATGACGAAGTTTCTTCCCCACAAAGACAGCATGTGCATTGTAAATACCGAGTCCGCTTGCCTGGAAGCTGGCCCAGGACACAAATTCCTACTAAAGAGGGCTGGTCCCTGCCTGGTACCCTCTGTGCCCAACCCGAGCAGACCTGGAACTTGCTGGCAGAATGAAGGCCGTCTCGCTGCAAGGTATGTCATGGTGGCTGCACGAATGACCTCCCAAATTCTAACACAGGTGAGGAATCCCCTCTCCATGGCAACCTGGCATGTGGGCCAGCCTCCCAGACACTCACCACCGGAGTCTTTGTGGTGGGTGGGTGTGGGGGATGCTTTTGCGTTTGACCCCTCTGGGAAATCGGTCACCGCCTCTTGAGAGAGACTGGAGGACAGAGCGAACAGGAGGGCAAGGCGAGGTGGTGGAGCCCTGCCCCCCCTCTGCCACCAGGGCCTCCGAGGCCCCATCCTCAGAGCGTGAAGGGCAAGAAACAGAAAGAGAGATGCTAAGGAGAGGGCCACATTCCCTCGGGGATGTCCCAGGAGATTAGGAAACTGCACTTGGAAAACTCTCGCTGCTCTTCTGAGATGTGTGAGCCCCCAACGCCCTGGAGAGAGCAGCCCTCAGTGGGGGCGAGTGGGCACCCTGAGCGGGCACCCTGAGTGGTCACCCTGATCAGACACCACAGTTGGGGGCAGTTCCATCTCCTGCGGTGCTGCCGTCTGAATATAACTCTCCCTGTGAGAAGAATGCTTCCAGGGCAGGCTTTTGGTGCTTGTCTACAGGACTGAAGGCCGGGTCCTTCCATATCAGGCCAGCCCGAGAAGGAAACGTTAAGCCCTCCTCGCACTGCCCAGGCGTCCCCAGCCTAGCCGGGCGGAGGCTGGGGGAGCAGAGAATGCTGGGGTTCCCCAGCAGCTGGCAAGGAGGGAGGGGTCCCCTCCAGTACACGTGGTTTGTCCCAGAAGTCTAAGGTGACAGCCCCGCCCAACAGTTCTGTCCTGTTTCCCCACTGGGAATGATGACTGCATTTAAGGCCCCTGTACAGGGCCTGCCCTGTAGGAAGCTTTCCACAGCGTGAGCCAGGCTGGTGACAGTCATGGCCTGAGGCCACTCATCCAGCAGATGTATTTGACACCGAGCCGGGCTGGGATCGGGGTCCCAGCATTCATGCAACAAGTGTATGGTGCAGGCTCCCCTGTCTGTGCCAGGTGCTGGGGTGACACTGATAGGGACAGAGTAAAGAGACACAGTAGGTGACTGAATAGTTAATCCCACTAAGGGATTGTAAGTAAAAACAAATGTATGGGAGACCCACGTAAGTTAATGATCACTCAAGAAAACAGGTTTATTCAACCACAAAACCAAGCAGGCCTGCTTAGCAGCAAAACCCATGCAGCAGAAGCATGAGACATGTCCCCAAACAATAAAACAATGGTGGCATGAGACCCACATCTTGCCCAGTGAGCTCAGTAAGTTAATGACCCCTAGGACATGCTCTCTGCACACATAAAAAACAAGAATTTATGGAAAGCTAACATTTCAAAGTGAAAGACCCTCCTTGTACTGAGACCTGACATAATTTTCCATAGTGCCAAGACAGTCCTAGCTTCACCATGTAGGGACAAGGAAGCTCCCCTGCCCAGCCTGAAGGAGGAGCTGATGATGGAAGCATGACATCTACTCAAGAATGAGGAAGAAGGTGGCCTTTTCCCCGTTCCACTTTTCCTTTGATTATAAAACTGTAGCCCACTATGTTCTCAGGGTGGCACCCTCTCACCTGCCGACTTGTAAGCCTCACAAGCGTCCTATTCTAATAGATCACTTCTTATCTATCACTTTGCCTCTCGCTGAATTCTTTCTGTGCTGAGACATAAAGGACCAGAGCTCCTTAGAATCCCCTGAAACGCCACCTAGCGGTTTCAACATGGCGGGCTCTCACCACCGGGCCCTGGAGCCCAGACCCGAGCTCACCCCTCCCCTCCCTTCGGGCCCCCCAAGGCTCTTGAGTTCCCACTTCCTTACTGGGACCCTGCTCAGAGCCTGGGAGCAGGGCTGCCAGGCAGGGACAGGAGTCTGCTCTTGTTCTGACCCAAAGGATTCTGGGGGTGGCCTCCCAGGGTGACAGGTCATCAAAGGAGAGATGCTCATGGACCGGGGTGTCCCAGAGCCACCGAACAGACCACAGCCCGACTGCCCACTGCAAGGAGTTTGGAGTCAGGAGATGGGCTCTAATCTTGTCACCACCGATAATTAGATTTGTGGCCCTGGTCAGGTCACTTCTCAGAGCCTCAGTTTACCATCTGGAAAATCAGAGGACTGTGGCAGACAGACAGAGGGACGCTTGACCCCCTCCAGCCCCGACCCCCGCAAGCGAAACCACGGGTGGGGGCAGGGCTCCCTCCCGGGAGTTCAAGGAGAAACAAAAGCCAGGCACCCAGACTGTGGCCAAGATTTATCCGCTAAGCAGAATCCCTCTTAATTCCTCTATGAAGGTGAGTGGTTCTCTGCGTCCCGGGCTTTGCTGGCCTGTCCCATCCATCAGTGGGGCAGTGCTGCACTGGTGAGACCCGGCACTAATTCACAGGAGGAAATCTTGGGACCGCGGCTCCCACGAGGACATCCTTCATGCCCTGTCAGAGCACCTCGCCCTTGGCCTGTACTCCATCAGGCTGGGGCCGCCCGGTGATGAATGGCCCGCAGACCCCACCCCATTGTGACACATGGGAGGCTACGCAGAGAGCCACAGCACTAGGGGCCCCTTGGAGCTGGACGTGACCAACCTGGACCTTGCTTCTCCGAGGTGGCCTGTCTCACCTTCGGCTCTCCAGCTGTCCTAGACGCTGGGGTGGATTCCCTTAGGAGCAGGGCTGTGGACTCTGGGTCCAGCACAGCCAGGTGACTGAGCACAGGTGGACGCATACCTGCACATCCATGGGGCAGCCAGGAGCAGGTGAGCCTGGAGCTGAGGGTGCAGAGGAGAAGGCAGGGGAGAGGGTGGAGGGGAAGGGAGACCATGGTGGACCTGCGAGGCCATGAGAAGGACTTAGCTTTTGCTCCTAAGGACGTGGGAAACCACTGGAAGCTTCTGAGGAATGGCGTGATCCGATGTACGTTTTTAAAGGATCCTCTGAGGGCTCTCAGAACAGACCTTTGGCAGGAGCAGAATCCTCCTGCGGGGCCGGGTGGTGGGACCCAGAGACAGCGCTACCTTTGGGAGGTGGTGCTGACCTGATTCGCTGACTGACCAGCCGGGGGGCGTGCGAGAAAGGAGAGGAGGTGAGGATGGTCCCCAGGTGATCGTTTGCCATGACGGAGAAGCTGTGAGGACAGCAGGTGTGAAGGAAACGTCAAGAGTCTGCTCTTACAAACACATCAAGTTCAAGAAAGCGGCAGCAGGAAGCACACGCCCCATGGCGAGCAAGGAGGCCTCGAGCCCTGACTGTGTCTCAAAATGCTGCCATGCAGCAATAATAGCAAGCAGACTGGCTTCTCTCCATTTGTTATTATTTTTATATTTCTGCACATGCAAATGCAAATGCATCCACATTTGGCCCCATCCCAGCAGGATTACTCCCACCCTCTGCCTCTAGGGAGGGGCCACTGCTATGAGGCACCCAGTGGACACCAAGTGGACACTTGGAGAGGGTGGTCGAGGGGCCACGTCCAAGTTCAGGAGAGAGTCCTGGGCAGGACAGTGCACTTGGGTGTTACTGCACACAGGTGTCATTTTGAATATCATAATATCGTTAATCTGAATATCATAACCCAGAGTAGATGGAGAAGAGACCCAAGGAATGAGATCTGGGGCCCCAACACCAGGATTCAGCAATGGTGAAGGGGATGGAGAAGGAGCTAATTGCACGGGAGGAAGAAAAGCAGGAAAGTGTGATGTTCAAGTGACGTCCAAGCTGTTCACAAGTCAGGTAAGATGGTTAGAGAAGTGACGGTTGGACTTAGCAACGTGGATGTCAGGAGTGGTCTCACAAGTCAAGTTTTGGGGGTGGAATAGGGACAAAAGTCTGATTTGAGTGGATCTGGGGGAGAACAGGGGAGGAACGGGAGGCATCAAATCTGGACGACTGGGGGAATTCCCTGGCGGCCAAGTGGTTAGGACTCTGTGCTTTCACTGCCAAGGGCCCGGGTTCGATCCCTGGTCAGAGAACTAAGATTCCACAAGCTGCACAGCATGGCCAAAACAAAAACCGAAAACAAAACCTGGATAACTGGGAGAGCAGAGAATGGACTTGACATTGGAGGGATGACCCAGGCCGGAGATGTGCTCACGGAAGTCCCTTCTTATTGCTCATTTCTCATAGGAAGGAAGGTGTCGACTGAGCGATGGGTGGGGAGGCATTAGAGGTTTGAGAGATGGGATGAAGGGCTGTGCAAGGGAGGGCTCTGGGAACGGGCTGAAGAAGTACAGCATGATTATGAACAGAAAAGGGGGCCACGGGATGTTAGTGGTCAAGAGTCTGCAACGGGACCCGTCGTCACAGGTGCGGTGGGTCCTCTGTCAGCCATGGCCAGCTGTGCAGGTAAAGGCTTGCAGAGAGGGAGAGCTGGACTTAACCAGCACCGGGCAGATGTTGCCAGAATAGTACAGGGAAGAGCATTCAAGGCTTGGAGCACACATGCAGAGGGACCCTGGGTGACAAGGAGGAAGAGGCACGGGGTGGGGGAGTGGAGTGCAAAGCTGGGGGGCCTGGTGGAGCTGAAGGAAGTTGAATCCTGGGTACGCGGGGGGTCATCTGGACAGAGGACTGTTTGTAGTTGGTTGGAGACAGAATGTTTGCAATTCCTGGTGAGATGAGGTCTAGGGCTTACGATGGGAGTAGATGACCGCAGTGTCACAAGCCACCCCGAAACATAGGGACATGAGGGACAAGTTGTGCTGCCTTCCACAGTGCTGTGGGCCGGCTGGCTGGGCCACTCTCACTCGGGCATCTCAGGTAACTTCCATCTCACCTGAGATACCTCTGTGTCTCAGCCACATAGCGACTGGAGCAAAGTCACCCAAGGCGGAAGGGCTGGGCGTCCGGACAGCTCACGCACGAGACTGGCAGGGGGCACTCCGCTGGGCTGCGATGGACGTGCCTCCACGTGGCTTTCCGAGGGGCTTGGGCTTCTCACAGCGAGATGGCCAGGTCCAGAGAGGGAGCCTCTCAAGACTGCGTGTCCCAGGAGACTCAGCAGGAAGTTTCTAGGCTTCTTGGGGCCCAGCCTGGTAAGTCCCAGGACATCACCTCCTCCACACATGTCACTGATCCATCCCAGACTCGAGGGGAAAAGACTGGGCTCACTCCCTGATGTGAGGAGGGAGGGAAGAAAGGGTGGGTGGGCTCTCATGAAAGACCCCAGAGCCTGTCCTCCCCGCCGCCACCTTGAGCCCCGAGCCAGGGCACCACATGACAATGTCCTCCACACTCTCGGAAGCCACCCATGGTCTGTGAGGAGCCCTCCAGCATCTCTGAGGTGTTGCCAAGGGACCACACTCTTGACACATCCTGAGGCTGTCTCTTACTTTGAGAGGCTTACCGTTGAGGAGTAGTATTCACACCTTACCACATGTGGCAAAAATTAACCAGTTTGTGCTTTCAACATTCCGTCTGGAAATCTCCGGAGCCCAGTCCACCGGTTCATGAGATATATTTTCTGTTTTCATGGTGACACTGTTGTCAGACTTTCCAGCAGGACACAGCGGGGTCGCCTTTCTCCAGCCTCTGATAACAGCACCCCCGTCTTCCTCCAAGCCCCTCAGGCCTTCGGTCCCAAAGTTGGGGCCACTTGTTTTAGGCTTTTGTGGTGGCCACGCTCCCCTTCCAGGTACCAACTTTGTCCTGATATCTATAGCTGAGTATCTACTGCACCAAAACGTAGTGGCTTCAAACAGGATTTATTATTACCTTTCACTCTTCTTTTTTTCAGCCCACTTTCAGTGGGCTGAGTGGACCAGGCTGGGTGGTCTCACGGGGTATCTCATGTGTCATCATCAGACGACACCGGGATTGGTGTCATCGGAGGGCTTGGTGCTCTGGGCGCTGGGATGGCTCACTTACACGGCGGGCAGTTGGTGCTGTTGGCTGGGAGCTATGGACAGAAGTTCCCTCACCTGGCCTCCGCATGGCACAGGAGCCCCTCAGAGCGGAGCTTGGGTTCTGAGAAAGCGCATCCCACCTTCCGCTGGTCAGCAACTCACCAGGGCCAGCGCAGATTCAAGAGGGGGAGCTCTGCCTCTTGGTGTGAGAAGCGGCATGCCCCACAGGCACAGGGGACAGCCACCTGTGGGGACAAGGGACACGATCCTCGGAAGGGAGGAGGCTGAGGAATTGGGACACTGGGGTGTTGGAAGGAACATCTCCATGGATATGAAATGCAACAAAAACGATGACACGTGTGGAGAGCAGGGAGCTGGACCTCAGAGACGCCAGCAACAAGGAGTGGGAGGTGGAAGATGAGTGTCAGAGCTGAAGTCTTAGGAGGAGAGAGGAAGGATGGGCAGGATGGGCAATAAGAAGCAACGGGTAGCTGTGACAGAGAGAGGAGCCCTGTTGGGGGAGCTGGGCCGGCACGGAGAGCTAGGTTTCATTTAGTAAATAGAATTCAGAGAGCATCACAAGTGGCGTTGGGGAAACAAACTCATTGCCCGTGGGTTCTGGATGATACCATGGGAGGAGGTCAGGCTTTTGGGGGAGGGTGGGAGATGGCATCAGGGTAGGGGCACCAGGGCTGCATGGGAGGAAGGGTGGCCTGGGAGTCCTGCACTTCCTGCCATCACAGACATGAACAGGGACAAGGGGCAGAGATTGGATCTTGGCTCCAGGGAAGATGACAGTGGGTGAGTGTTGGGGGGAGAGAGAGGGAGGCAGCCAGTGATGGTGGTATGGAGCCGGGGAGGGGAACTTGTCGGAGATGCTGTCACATTGTCCCATTGCATCCCCAGGCTTGCAGGTCTCAGCTTCCCAGAGAGACTTTAAACTTCTCTTGGACATGAACCTGCCACTCGTCCTGCCAACCTCACCGTGGCCAGTCCAGTGCCCTGCAAGAAGCAATGCTGCGGAGACCCCTGATGACAGGTTGGCGTGTTCCTGGAATGCCCTGTGCCTGTCCTGCTGGGATGCAGACCCCCTTGTAAATTACAGGACATTCCTGAGAGGAGGAGCCTGGACCAGTGTCGAAAGATGGAATCTGCTGAAAGAAAGACGACCCGATCTTATTCTCACTGGTCCCAATCAGAGACAAACATTCCACGAGTCTCTTGATTATCTGTCGGGTTCCAAAGCTCGTGGGATTTGGAAGGAAGAAAACCCACTGTCTCATGGTTGATGGAAGAGGCAGGCCCACGGGAAGCTTGGCATAGCTCAGGACAGTTTCTGGAAGTTTCCAGCCTCAGTTTGCCTCCTGGTGTTGAGCGGATAGCCTCTATGGACCACCGGGTTCTCCCTAAACTCCCATCACTGGAGAGTGGCCCATGGGGCAGGGCACCTCCTGTATCACAGGGGAAAGTGTGCCCTTGGGGTCAGGAGCATAGACTCTGAATCCCAGCTGTCCCGGCCAACCCCCGCCCTGTAACTGCACACACGTGACTCAGGACAGGGACCTTCCCTCCGACTCGGTTACTCTACCCGCAAGATGGGGGGCAAGCGGGGGTGACGAGCCCCTGGGTTGTTGTGAGTTAATATTTGGTGCTTAGTGCAAGAGTGTTACTGGCTGAATATGTCTCCCCAAAATCCACATGTTGGAGCCCTAACCTCCCAGTATGATGGCATTTGGAGGTGGAGGTGGGACCTTTGGGAGGCGACTAGAATTAGATGAGGTCATGAAGGTGGGACCCAGGATGTGACCATCCTTCATCATTCCCCATCACCTCTCTGGCCCCCGCCCTCTGACAGGCCTGGACCCCCAGGGCCCAGGGTCCCTCACTGATGAAGGAACAGGATAGTTGCGTGCATCTGAGACTTTGCACACGAATCAGTCAGGCACCGCCATGACCTGGAATTGTTCCAAGAGCTACAGTGAGCAATGGGGGAGAAAACACAGACAAAAGTCTCCTTCACACCAGCCCGCTGTTGGCACTGCCCGGGAAGGAGGAGGGTGGGGCTGCAGGGAGGCGAGCATCCACCTCCTCCAGGACAGGCTGCTGTCTCGCTGTCGTTTTATGAGCTGGGGGTGTGAGAGCTGAGATGGCAGAGGAGGTGGGACAAGTGTCAGAAAAGAGGAGCCTGCGATCTACGGGGAGCGTGACAGTTTCCAAGGCTCTTTCACCTGCTTGTTCTCCTTAACCCCCACCACAAGCTCAAGAGACAGGCAGCATGATGCCCCCATTTCACGGAAGAGGAAACTGAAGCCCAGGGGAGGCAGGTGTCCCATCAAGGAACCCAGAGACCACCAGGGCAAAGGAAACTGGCCCCAGGGTCTTTCTGGACTTGAGATGCCTCTGGTGGGCACCAGCTTTTCTGTCTGACCTCTAACTGTGGCCTCAGCTTTGCTCTCTGCTCAGAGAGATGCCCTGGGGTGGATTCTGTGGGCCGGAGACCCGGCCAGGAAACGGGCTTTGCGGTCATGGCAAGGAGTGGGCATGGGGGCAGCTCTGGGGAGAATTCTGCTCCCAGAATCTCTTCACCACCTGTTGGGCGTCTCAGGACACTGTCCGAAAGTGCTGGACTTCCCTGGTTCAAGAGCAGAAGGCAGGGTTAGGGCTGCTTTCCGCTCTGGATCCAAGTCCCCACCTTTTGCAAGCCATGTGGCCCCTGATGTGGTGCCTTAGCCCAGCCAAGCAGCCAGTCGGGCCTTCGGGCAAGTGTCCATAAGCTCTGAGTCTCCCTGGAGGTTCTTCCGAGGCCCATCAGTGACCCCTGGGGCAGGAGAAGGATCTGTGAACTCCAGGGAAAGTGGGGCAGGGCGGGGAGTACAGGAAGGGGGCCCAGCCCAGCAGGGCCCCAACCTCCCTCCCCTGATCCTACCAGGGAGCTCAAAGGAGTGGAAATTACACCTCAAGAGGCCACCCAGCTGGAGGGGAGGGAGGTAGGGAGGGGAGCAGTGTCCTTCCAGATGCTTCCAGTGCCAGGGGCTTCCCGAGCCCAGGGAGGCAGGTAGAGGCAGGCACACAGGAGCAAGGGGTGCGTGCTCAAAGCTGGCCACGGGATCCGAGGACCCCAGCAGTGTGTGCAGCAATTCAGAGCAATCCGCCTCCCACCCCTCTGCCGACCGGGACCCTCCAGGCGGGCCTGTCCTCCAGGGCTTCGGTCTGACCCAGGAAAGTAGGAAATCTGTCTGTGACTCTTTGACAGGTCTGGACACTTCATTGCAGAGAAGGAAGGGACCAGTCCCCCTCACCCTGGGAGATGGCGACAAAGGGTTAGACAGACACTGGGGTCCTCAATGCCAGTCCATACCACTTTCCTCTCTACCTCCTGCTTTGTCTAAACTGGGCCTGAACCCAAAATACGGGTGAATCCCCAGACCCACCAATTTATTCTAGTAATTCATTCTGTGGACATAACCTGATGCTTTCTCCATGCAAGGTGGTAAGGCAACATGGTAGATACCGTGCAACCATTGGCTAAAGGAATAAAGGACCGTAATGGAAAGGAAAATTTAAAAAAAGAATGTATATATGTGTGTAACTGAATCACTTTGCTGTGCAGCAGAAATTAACACAACATTGTAAATCAACTATACTTCCATTTTTTTAAAATTACTTTGTATTTGGCTCAAGAAGTACCATGCTGCACTCAACTTTGTCATCCCACAACGGACTGACCCAGAACAAAATCAGAGCATCTGCCTGTAACTAAAATTGAATGGACTTTTAGCCACTGGCCCTTCAAGCCATCAGCTGCTGGCTGCAAATTCAGACTGAGCCCCCTCTACTCACATCTCCTGGCCGGGGTCCAGCATCCAGGATCGAGGCAGACAGCAGGCACACACTTTGAGGCAGGGACACTGGTGTCTTCTCTTATTTTAAAAAGTGAATCAGCAACAATAACCACCAGCTGCTGTTTAGGACAGTGGCCTGGCCCTGCCCACCAGGTGCTCACCATCTAAGAGACGGGGCACAGAGACAGCAATCGGAAGCATTGGGGTGACCAGGAGGGACACCCCCATTCTGAGGGCAGAGGGTAGCAGAAGTCAGGGGAGGCTTCCTAGGGAAGAACCTCAAGCCTGAATTTGGAGCTTGACGGTTAACTTGAAGGAAAACTCCATTAGCAGTTGGGCTGGGCTGTCGTATTCATTTTCTATTGCTGATGTAACAAATACCCCAAACTTGGTGATTTAAAACAAAACAAGTTTATGACCTTACAGTTCCAGAGGTCAGAAGTCCAACATGGGTCTCCCTGGGCTAAAATCAAGGTGTCGGCAGGGCTGTCTTCCTTCCGGAAGCTCCAGGGGAGAATCTGTTTTCTTACCTTTTCCAGCTTCTGCAGGCGCCCACATCCCTTGGCTGGTGACCACTCCTCCACCTTCAAAGGCAGTAAAAGTAGGTTGAGTCCTTCTCACACAGCATCACTCTGAGCTCCTCTCCTGCCCTGTGGTGACATCGGACCCACCTGGATCACCCAGGCTAGTCTCCCCATCTCAAGGTCAGATGATTGGCAACCTCAATCCCACCCACAACCTTAAGCCCCCTTTGCATGTAAGGTCACGTGTTCACAGGCTCTGGGGATGAGGGCCAGACAGCTTTGGGAGAGGAGAGCATTGCTACAGGTGTGTTACAGGAGTAGCAGATGTGTTGGTAAAAGAAGACCACGCCCAGAAGCCGGAGGAAGGGAGAATTTGTGCAAGATGCATCTAATTCTCAGTGGGATTCAAAATATATCACGTTACATGTATATAATAAAAGGTAAGAATAATAATGACAACTATAGTAAGGGTTCACCCTGGGTCAGGCACCATGCCCAGCATTTTTGCCAGGCCGTCCATCAGCGAACCTTGAGGAGATATCAGAGCAGCTGGACAGCGGGAGAGAGGCCCATGGCACCTCCAGGAAGTGTGACCAAATGAGAATTTTCCCTAAAAACAAACTTAGCTGGGGGGCCTCAGCAAGAGGGAGATTGCTGTGATCAGATATTTGTTTTAGACTCAAGCAATTCCATTAAGTCCAACTTTTCCACGTAGGGGTTAATGATGTATCAAACAGCCATACTTGGGCACGGATGACTATGTTTCATCAAAGATGGCAAACCATAAAAGGCACTGTGTGCATTGAATTTCAGTTCCATAAACATATCTAAAACTGATACCCACCTTTGCTGACATCCAAGATCGAGTGCCCTTACTGCACTAATTTTGTTTCCTTGGGATTTCAGACTGTTGCTGCAGTCTGATCCATCTTCCTCTTTGGATTCAGAGCAAGCCGCAGGTTCCTACAGATGCTGAGCCCAGCTGGGCGAGGAGCTGGGACCAGCCTGCCCAGGAATGACGGGACACACAGCCCTCACGTTTCTTCCAGGGCCCATCCTGCATCAGGAGAGGGGTCTCCTGTGCAGGAGGGTCAGGGGTCATGGATCCACAAAGGGACATCAAGAGCCAGTCCTCCCTTTGCCCAGCCCCCGATTAGCAACAGCTGACGTTCACTGAGCATCTAACATGATTTCATCTGATCCTCCCAGCAACAGAGGAACACAGGACTGTTATTATCACCATCTTCATGTTACTTAAGGTGAAACCAAGACTCAAAATTAAACAAACACAGTTAAGACCTGAATTCAGATTTTGTAGTCTAGTCCTCAGAATGCAAGTCTGACCACTCTGCAGAGAATCCCACCTGGGCTGAAGGGCACAGCTATCTAGTGGGACACTTCTTATTTATCCTGTGTCAACGTGCTTTGCAAGGGAAGTGTTTGTCCCTTCTACTCATTCATTCAATAAATGTTTGTTGAGCACCTGCTATGTGCCATGCATTGTTCTGGGGGGACGGGATGGCAAACAAGACAGACAGTTGCCCTCACATTCACCTCTGGTGGGTCCCTTTGCTGTGACTCTTCTACGTGATGTCAGTTCAGCTCAATGTGTCACTAAATATTCATGAAGCACTGAGTATGCACCAGGCACTAGAGTAGACACTGGTCCTATAACTATGGAGCAGGGTCCTGCCCTCCAGGAGCTCATCAACTGGGTACTGACTCAGCGAGGACCCTGTGCCAACACAGAACCTGGAAGGAAGGAGGTCATTCTTGAAGAAGCGATGGCTATTATTAGAATGATGACCCTCGCCCTCACGTTCTGCATCAGGGAAACGGCTAAGTGGATCACCCAGGGCCATCAGCAAGTTGGTGCTGAAGCTGTGTATAAAAATATGTGTCAAGGATGTGCTGTGTGCCAGGCACTGCATTAACGCTTCACCCCTCTGACCCCAGCAATGACCGTTAGATCTGCTCTACTGACCCATTTCCCATCGCAAGCTCACAGTGGTGACGTCCAGGTCCATGGCTTCCGCCCTCACGCACTCCCCCAGTGCAGGCACAAGCCAGGGACCTCCTGGGTGGACGACAGGGTGACTCCGGGAGGTACAGGGAGCTGGAAGTGGGATTCCTTACTCCAAAAGAGAAAAGGTAGCCTTCCTTGGGCCTCCAGTGACCATCAGTAGCATTAACAAAATTACCAGCAATTAGCTCCTAAAACCATGACAGAAATGTGAGCACCTAGGTGCATTAAATCCTAATCGTCTCTGCGATTCAGGCCATGTGAGCTGAGACCCAGCAGCTGGAGGAGACCGCAAGAACATGGCTTCAACTGCCCCCAGGTCTGGTGACCCCCAGTCAGCCCCTCCCGCTGTGATGGGGACCCTCAACCCCTCTGGGCAGTGGGAACGTGCCCACATAGCTCTCCCTTCTTCACACCTCTACCCTCACTGTCTCGGGCCACAGTCCAGCCACAATCAAGTTCCAATTAACCACTTGCCCCAAATTAGATGGGGAGACTCCACGGACGAGAACTGACGGATGGGGTGCAGAGCAGAGAGCTGCCCTTGCCAGTCATGTTTGCTGGCTGCTATCTGATTGCTCCAGCCTTCCCTCACTTAAGGGCTGGCATGAGAGGGACCGAGCAACCAGGCAGGAGCCTCCGCATCACCCAGTGCCCCAGGAGGTCCCCGGGCCACTCAAGCTGAGCCCTGCCTGCCTCCCTCCATCCCCACCCCACCTGAAAGGGACTGAGGGATTAAGAGTCTGAGAGGGAACAGGGGGCATTTCTGTTGTCCCCCCAGGCCTGTCACCTTCCTGCATCTCCAACCACATGAGGCCAGATGGGGAAGAAATACAAGGGCACCAAAGGCAGCAGCTGCCACGTGTCCACACTTGACTGCAGAGGCTCAGTTCAAAGTCAACACACCTTCCCTCACTTAGCCCTTCCACGAGGCTATACGTAAGGCACTATGGGTGCCCGTCTCTTACACGTGGGTACACTGAGGCTCAGAGTGGGGTGGTGACTTCCCCAGGGCCACACAGCTAGTAACTCTGAGCGCCATGATTTAAACCTGGTCTCTGTGTCTCTACAGCTCAGATCCTTAAGCCCTCTCCCATCCTGCGCCCTCTTCCATAACTGAAATAAATATTGGGAGCTTTAATACTGTGCTTAGAACTGCACACCCACTCACCATTTGACCTCACCGCACCCTGTAAGGTGGGCACCATCTCTGAGGGCATTTTACGAGGAGACTGAGAATTAGGCAGACTACCTGCCACCCTGAAGTCACACAGTCCAGAGGGGACAGCCGGGATGGAGCCAATCATAGGATCGTAAATTCTGATGGCTCTGCAGAACACGAATGCCTTATTCGCTGCCCCATCTGGCACGTGTTGAGTTAACACGGAGGCCTAGTGCCCAGGGAGAATTTCATTTACCTCTGGAGAATGTGGAATGAACGGGGCTAAGGTCAAGCCTCAGAGGCCCCCTTAGATGTGGGGTAACTTAATCTCTCTGGACCCCAGTGTCATTATTTGTAACATGGGGCAATACTACCCATTCATTGAGAAGATAAACTGAAAATATAAAGTGGAGAATGTATGCACAGTGCCTGGCAGGACGCAAACTTTCAAAAAATAAGCTCTTCCTTCTACAGCAAAAAAGCAGAAAAGTCAGGTTCTGTGCAGAAAAAAAGGATCTAAAACTCCCAGTCGACTTGTTGTAAAATTCAGCTCTCTTGCCTTAGAGAAGGGAAGTGTGTTTAGAAGATGTGGTTCAGACACCATCTTACAAAGCCGTGTCCCAGGGCTGAGTCATGAGTCGCAGGGCCCAAGGTCCAGACAGGGCCTTGGCTGCCCACGCAGGACCCGGAGCCAGTGGGAGACCCAGACCCCAGGGGAGGCAGACAGGTCACCGCAGGCCGACACATGGCAGCCTCAGGGCTCTCTGAGCCGGGAACAAGTCCCACGCCCAGCAGTGCCCGCTCCCTGCTGCACCAGGCTGTGTCTCTGTGGCAACTTAACCTGCAGGCCCCAGCACCACCACATCTCCAGCCTCGAACCCCAAACAAAGCTGAGCCTGGAGTAGCCGAGCAGATGCTCAGGTCCCGGGCAGCCTGAAGAAAGCCATCAGGCCAACACTCCAAGCTGGGGGAGAGCCCAGGACCAGAGGGAGGCAGAAAACCTAGAGTGATATCGGGGTCTTGTGAATACCAGCCCGTCCTGCAGTTCCTCATCCAAAAGCATGGATGTAGATCTTCCAGAATGAGCATGCAGGTCAAATGAGATAAAGCACCATCCAGCTTGGTTACTGAGGAACAATAGCCCAGCATGGCCTCAAGTCCAACAATAGGGGAGTGATTCAATTATAACACAACCGTGAAAGAAAAAGCTCTCCTGCATTAAATATAGAGTTGGAGGAGGATAATGTCCCTAACAAGTATATATATATATTATTTTTTTAAAGTGATATCTTCCCACCCAACTATTTTATTTATTTATTATTTTTTTAGATGTTGGGGGTAGGAGTTTATTAATTAATTAATTATTTTTGCTGTGTTGCGTCTTCGTTTCTGTGCGAGGGCTTTCTCTAGTTGTGGCAAGGGGGGCCACTCTTCATCGCAGTGCACGGGCCTCTCACTATTGGGGCCTCTCTTGTTGCGGAGCACAGGCTCCAGACGCACAGGCTCAGTAGTTGTGGCTCACGGGCATGGTTGCTCCGTGGCATGTGGGATCCTCCCAGACCAGTGCTCGAACCCATGTCCCCTGCATTAGCGGGCAGATTCTCAACCACTGTGCCACCAGGGAAGCCCCCTAACAAGTATATTTTAATTTCTGTATTTTATGTTGTGAGAGAGATCCTACATGCAAGAATCTGTATCATATATGTGTATAGTTTGTGATGAGCATCCCTTAAGAAGGTCAAGGTTGCCAGTACAGTCAAAGACCCTGGTGCTGCCCTTTGGTTATAATCCCCTCCCAACCCCAAAGAGACACCCAGCAGCCTAAATTTTGTCATTCTCTCCTTTTTCCACATATGTATGTATTACTCCACAATATGTCGTTTCATTTTCTAGGCTTCTAATTTAACATGAATGGGTGGCATTTTTATGTTCTTCTGACATGCTTTTATGACCGACGTTGTTTTCCGTGCTTTTGTGTGCCCTGTAATTCCATCACTTCCACCCTTGGTGTAATGCACCACAATGTATTTGGCCATGCTACTCTTGATGGGGTGTTTGAGTGGGCTCCTTTGTTTTTTTCCATTCCAGCTAAGACTGCTGCTACCATTTGTGTGTCCTGGAGTTTCTCTGGGATTAGGTGTATGGATGAGAGCTTACTGGTTTGTAAGGTAAGTGCATCTTCAAATGCAGAGAAGGGCAAACTGTTTCCCACAGGGTGCATACCATCTGCATTCCCACCAGCAATGAATAAAGACCGCTGTTTTTTCATGGCCTCCCAATTTCTGGCATTGTTGTCAGTGTCCCAGCAAAAAAGCAGATTGTTCCATGAAGAGGCATTAATGAACAGACTACTTCACAAAGAGTGGGCAGGGCTAAGAGAAGGAACAGAGGTGGTGAGGCAGCAGGGGACTGGCAGAGCGGGAAGCTGGTACCACCCCTAGGGGTGAGGGGATAGGGGAAGGCATGTGGCCAGAGCCCAGCAACAGGGGAGCAGGGAGGAAGGCTGGTAGGAACTGTAGGTGTGGAGAAGGGCAGCTACAGCAGGGAGGAAGCAGAGAAGTCTCCTGGGCTCTCTCTCATCTCCCAGCCTGGGCTAATCAGAAGCCAACAGTGATGGAGCCCACGAGGGCCAGTTGGAAGGGCATAGAGTAGGGCAGGAAAATAGCCAGTCCATCAGACTTTTATATTTGTACCTATCTGTCAGGGGTGATATGGTTTCTCACTTTGATTTTAATTTACTTCCATGGTTACTAATAAGGGTGGGCATCTTTTCATAAATTTTCTTGGAAATTTATTAATATTTTTCTACAAAATGCCCGTCTGTGATATTTGCATGCTTTTCCTATTGATTTGCAGGATTTCTTTGTGTCTTGAAGGTACTAATTCTCTATCAGTTAATGAGTAGTAAATACCTTCTCCAGTTGGCAGTGTGTCTTTTGCCCTCCTTATGGTACCTTTGGATAAATAGAAGGACTTAGATTTTCATATTGTTGACTGCACTGACCTCTTCCTTGATGATTCATTTAATAGTGTGTGTATGTTTATTTTGTGGGTTTACATTCATTCTCCTATATGCTCTTCTAAAAGTCTTAAAGTTTTGTTTTTCCCTTTCATGTGCTCAATCTAGCATGTATTCTTTATTTCTGTGAGTTCCATGAAAGGGTGAGCATATGATATCATTTTTTCACAAGAATAAACCATTGGTGCAGCATTATTGATGTACTGATTGATAGATTAACCCTTCCTTTCTCCACTGATCAACAAGGCCACCTCTGCAATATATCCTTTTGTCTTTTGCTTTGATAAGACCATAATGTCTTCATTTCTATGGTTTTTTAATAAATCTTCGTATCACAATGAGAGAGTTCCCACATTCTATATTTCTTCTTCAAGGGCATTTTGGCTGTTTTCTTTCATATAAAGTTTGAAATCACAGGTCAAGTTCCACATGGCACCCTACTGGAATTTTGGTTGAAATTACACTGCATCTATAGGTCAATTTGAAGAGAATGGACATGTTTATAATATTGTCTTGAATTATCCATAGCTATGCAATATTTCTTAATTTCTTTAAGTAATTTAAAGAAGTCTCCAACAAAGTTTCAAAATTTTTAGTACAAAGATCTTGCATAGCTTCCATCAGGTTTATTCTTAGTCTCCCTTTATTGACATTGCTATTAGTAAATTCTATTTATTTAGTTTAAATGTTTAATTCATTGATGTTGGTGTGTAGAAATGTAATTAAATTTTATATTTATAATATATCCAGTAATCTTACTAAACTGTCTAATTAACTTGTACAATTTATCTCTACATTATTTTGGATTTTTCTAAGACAAGCATATCATTCTGGACACACTGACAGTTCTATAGTACTTACTCCTTCTGATCTGTTTATTTTTATTTATTTTTCTTGTCATAGTGCACTGTTTAGTTCCTCCAATACTGTGTTGAGTAGCAGAAGGGATAGCGAGCATCTGTGGCTTGAAAAAATGCTTCAAGTGTTTTGTCACTGGATATGATATTTGCTAAAGATTTCTAGATTCTGCATTGCTGCTCTGGAGTTTGAGTAAAATGAGCTTCTATCATAAAAGAGCATTGAATTTAAGTAAACCCTTTCTATACATGCATTAAACTGAATGTATCTTTTTTCCCTTTAAGCTGTTAACATGGAAGAAATAAATTAATATATTTTCTGTTTTGCTTTTTGGAATAAAATCAACTTAGTCACAATAGGTTATCTGTTTTATACTATGCTGCTGTATTTGGTTAGCATGTTTTTAGTATTTTTGCATCCATGTTCATGTTTGAGATTAGCCTATAATTTTCCTTTCTCAAACTGTCCTTGTTTTGATATCAATATTATATCCTTATCATATGTTAATTTTGTAAAACTATTCCCTGAAAACATTGGTGTAAGAATAAAAATATTTTTTTTAAATGTAAAACCCAAATGTAAAATTGTCTGAGTCTGGTGTGCTTTTTATAGGAAGATAAAGAACTAAATTCACTTTCCTTAATGGTTATAGGAATATTTAGATGTTTCATTTTTCTTTAGTCAGTTTTGGGAATTCATACTTTCTAAGGATTTTGTCCATTTTGTATGTTTTCAAATTTACTGGCTCAAAATTGTTCATGATATTCTCTTATGAACATCTACCCTTTCCATAAAATATTAGGGAATAAAGTGGTCAAAAAATAGCCTGTAAAATATACCAAATTACACATCAAAAATATAGGAGTATTTATTGCTAGAGTAATTACTCCTGATTTGTTAATGAGCTTTGTTTTCTTCTTTATACTATTTTATATTTTCCAACTTTCCATAATGAACAAGTATTGCTTTTAAAACCAGAGAAAACACACAAATATGATTTGTTGTCAAAAAAAAAGATAAAAATATTTAAGAAAAGTAAAGCTGGATTATTATTAAACAATATTTGCTCACTTTCCTCTCTGTCTGTTCTTAACTCTCCACCACAGGCCCTATCCCATCCTCTGGACCTTTCCCTTCCTTCTCCCTTCAACACCCTCCTGATGGCTGTCCATTGCCCTGGCCACCCTGAGTGACCAGTGGAAACTGTACCTTGAGCAAAGGTACTACTCCCTTGTCCCTCCCCACCATCTCCCTGTTGGCCAGATCATGAGAGCTCCAGATCTAGCCTGTTTACTCTCAGATAATACAAAAGGCTTCCAGTCACTTTTGGTCACAAAAACCTGTCACTTCAGTAATGAAAAGTCCAATATGATTTAATAGTCAAAACTCCAAGCATCATTTAAGGTTAAAGGTCCCCATTTCCAGCCAAGACCAGCTTGATGGCCCAGCCTCTTCTGTCACACTCCTCGCCCTGAGTGCTAGCTGTGCCTTCAGACACCCCTCTGACCATAGCCAGAAGTCAGGTAGGAGGGGCAGGAAGCTTCTCACATGTCTAGGACCAATGTCAGCAGGCATTGGTCTCTCCTAGCCATGGACCACCCACAGATGATCAAAGCAGTGGCCACTACTGGGACTCATTGTGGGTCCTTCCAACGCCCCCAAGGGAAAAAGTGCCGATGTAATTCATGCAATTTATGTGGTTCAGAAGATGCATTTCCCTCTATTTGGACATTTCTGTTTGCACCCCCATCCCCAAGAACTTGGATGTCTACCCCACCTTGGGCTCTCCTTGCATTTCCAGGGAGACGTCCTGGATGAGATTTTAAATGTCTCTGCAGTGTCTACATCTGATCTGGGAGAAACACTATGACATCCTTTCCCCTATTGTTGGTGGTCGTTCACCTGCCCCCACAGTCAGGGGGCACATGTCAAGCTCTCTAAGTGGCCAACTTGAAGACCCCCCCCCACATGCAAAGCGAAGATATATGAAGGTCCCTGCCACCCCACCCTCAGGGAGTGAGACTCACGGCTAACACCTCTTGGGTGTTTTTAGGTGTTTAAAACTCAATATGTCCAAGATTGAATTCCTCTCTTTCCTGCTAAACACTGGCTCCATCCATGTCCCTCCCCATCTCAGTTGATGGTGACTCTTTCTCTGGTTATGTTTGGGGGTTCATCCCAAACTCCTCTGTATCCCTCACAATCTCATCTAGTAGGAAATCCAACCATCAAACCATGTTCAGAATCTCACCACATCTCACCATCCCAGGGCTGTCACCTGGTCCAGACCACCCGCCTCTCACCTGATCTTCCTGCTTCTGCCTTTCCTACACTCTGTTCATACATGAGGCTTGGAGATCCTTGAGAAAAGCCCTCCGTGGCCCTCGCCATTGCAAACCTGACAATGGCTCCCCATTGCCATCAGGGAAAAAGCCAAATCCAAAATTAGCCTCCAAGCTCTCCTTGTGTGGCCTCATCACCTGTCTGACCTCACCTTCCCATCTTCCATCTTGGCCAATCACACTGGCTCCCCTGCTCTGCCAACTTTGCCAGGCCTACTCCCTACTGGGGGATTTGCATGAGATGTTCCCTCAGCCTGGAACAGCCTCCTTCAGACAGCTGCTGGGCTAATTCTCTCACCTCCTCCTCCTTCTTCCTTCAATAATCACCTTCTCAGTAAAGTCTGCTCCGACCACTGCATTAGACATTGCTTCCTTGTCCCTTCCCCACCCCCAACACACACACACAGAGGCACGCACGCATGAGTCCTCCCCACTTCCTTACCCACAGCATATACTTCATCCTAACTCACCAGATAATCTAACTCCTTGTTATGTTCACCAGCAATTAACGACCTCTCCCCTTAGGGGATGTGGGCTCCAGGAGGCAGGACCTTGGTCTACTTTGTTTACACGTGAATCTCTCATGCCCACAATGCCTGGCCCATGGCAGACTTTCAATTCCTGTTGGAATCAAGGAACTTTCCCCAGAGAAAGCTTTGAACCTCCCAGTCAGCTGAGGCTGAAAGCAGGTCCTCGGAGCTTCCACCTCACATCCAGAGCCTCACTTTGGCATGTGGCCGCAACTGAAACTCAGGAGGGAAGATTTTCTGAGATTGCAGGATGACGGATGCAGACACTGCTGCAGGGGAGAAAAGCCCTACACCAGCAGCTGCTGAGGCTGGAAAGTGTCGGCCCCAGGGTGCAGAAGTGATAGAGGAAGCCCCTTTGTTGGTTGACCCTGAAGCCCTTTCCCCTCCAAGGTGGTTGCCCCTTCTCCCAATTCTTCCCCACTCGTGGCATTGCATCCCACACAGTGCCGGGGAGAGTCTTACACTCCAGGTTCAAAATGCCCCAGTCAGGAGGTCTCAGCCCCCAAGAGGCGGGAGGTGGGGTAGGGATCACTTATGCTCCCCCTGCCCCGAGTAAGGAGGTTTCCCACCACTGACCATCAGCCCCAGGGGCCTCCGTCAGGCATCTCCTGCCCAGATTGGAAGAAGATGCACTTTTTCCCTTCCAGACCCAACAGCCTCAGGAATCTTGTTGATGGAAAGCTAACTCACCCACTGGCCTCTTCAGGGGCTGTCTTGATAAGTGTCTGTAACATTCTCAACTTCTTGGTGATAGATCTCAGTGATAGCGTTGCAACAGGGATGGGTGCGCCATCTGGAAAATCATCAGTTCAGGTGTCATCCATCCAAGTCTCCTGAGTGGCCCGCCCCATCCTGCCTCACACCCGAGCTCCTAGCCCATGCAGGGTCATCAACTCCATCAGCCAGTGGAGGTACAACCACCAAGGCTCCACGCTAGAGGATAAGCTCCTTGGAGCCCCTAGACCTTGCAGGCGATTGGTGCTTTAGGAATTGGCCAATCTCTCCAGAGGGCAATCAGAAACCTCACCCTGCCTTTGCTGGAATAATCAGGGGACACACTCCCTCCCCAGGGTGCCCCACCAATTTCTGGGGCGTGCAGGTGGAGCTCCCACCCCAGAGGAGGCCAGCCGAGCTGGGAGGTAGAGAAGGGGCTCGCTGTCAACCTGGATTAAAGCTACCCGAAGGGGAGCTGTGAGGAGCAGGGCTCCAAGTCACTGGCTGTACCACCCACCTGCTGGGTGACCCCCTCCCCAATCTTCAGTTATCTCATCTATCAAATGGGACAAGGCAATGCCTGGCTTCTAAGGGTGTTGTGTGAAATAACAAGATAATACATCTGTACCAGGTATGGTCCTTTGGATGCAAAGTACAGCGCCTGACTCTGGCCAATTTAAGCATTTACTGGAGGATCAGGGACACTTGATTTTACAAAATGAGAGGGAAAAGTGAAGCACCAGATATCATAAAAGAGAGGAGCTGGATCACTTCCTGTCACCTGGGCAGGAGGAACATGCTCCCGAGGGTGGCTACAACCATTTTCCATTTTTGTGAGAATCAGAATTCTGGGAGAGAGAGTCTGATTGGCTGAGTCTGGGTCATGTGCTCACCCCTTGGCCAGGTGAGGGAGGAGCTTCTTGATTGACAGAGCCACCAAGGCTGCATGTAGGTAGTGTGGGCTCATTCTACAAAGCAGGGTTAAGTTTACCAGAAGTTACGGGAATGGATGCTGGGCTGGTGGTGGGCAGCAGGTGTTACTTGCCCTCTGCAGGTGAAGGTCCTTGATGACCAGAGCTTTGTGGGTGGTCAGGGCAGGTGACCAATTCTTTTTGTACACTCCAAGCTTCCAAACCAGACTTTGGGAACATGGGATAGATTGAGTGAGGGGAGGAGAACATCCTAGTGTTTAGCCAACCCACCAAGATACTTGGGAAAACTTGCCCACATTAACCCTGAAAGGCAGGCCCAGCGTCCTGATTCTATCTTCAAGCTGTGGGGGCTTTGAGCATTTTTGCATCTCATTTGCTTTCATTTTCTACCATTTCCCCCGACCATTGCGCATAAGCCACCACAGGACAGGCAATACTATCTTCATATATGAACGTGTCCATATAAAGCCCTGTGCCTGACACATAGTAGGCACTCAATAAACAGTTCTTGCTTCCATTGTTGCTCCCCTTCCCCAAAAAGCAAGTGACTCGCATTAAGAAACAAAGCAAGGGGGCTTCCCTGGTGGTGCAGTGGTTGAGAGTCCGCCTGCTGATGCAGGTGACACGGGTTCGTGCCCTGGTCTGGGAATATCCCACATCCCGTGGAGCGGTTGGGCCCATGAGCCATGGCCGCTGAGCCTGAGCATCCGGAGCCTGTGCTCCACAACGGGAGAGGCCACAACAGTGAGAGGCCTGCGTACCAAAAAAAAAAAAAAGAAAAGAAAGAAACAAAGCAAGACAATGGCCTGAGTGGCATTAAAACCCATTTTCCAGTGGAAAAAGTAGGGGTCTTGAATCCTAACCTGCGAGAAACTGGGTTTCTCATTTCTCTAGACCTCACCCCTTGTTTTTCAATCCAGCCTGGTGGGCTGGTGGGTTGAGAGTTGCGTTGAGTTGCCCCCTGGGGCCCTTTGCTGCCTGGAGCTGGTTCTCCCTCCTTCCCTCCCTCCCCTCGTCCTTTCCTCTCTTCCCCTCTCTTTCCCTCCCTCTCTCATCATCTCTATCCATCTCTCCCTCCCTCCCCAGCCCTCCCCCCTTCTTCACACTCCCAGCTCATCAACGTCCATGCCACGCAGCAGCTCAAATTTGCTCTGGGGTTCAGTGAAGAGAAAATCTTTAGAAGAAACAAAATAAGGTCTCCCAAGTAGAACCTGACCCATTTAGGTGACACTTATACTTCCATGAGCACAGAATATAACAAAGAGAACATCCCTGGACCTGGGAGGGTGAGTCTCAGCATCAAGTCAGATTTGCTCTCAAGAGAAAAGAAATCCGATGGAACGCCAGGCTGGGGCTGGATTGCTCTGGGTAGAGCTGAGGCCTCAGAACAAAAGCACCTTTCCCATTTCAGGTTCTGAAGTATCTCCTAGGGTTTCACCTAAGCAGGAGGGCAAGTTGGAGGGCTCCTTGAAATACATTCATTTCTTCTTTTCAGTGGTGGGTAAGATCTGGGGTACTGAGATCATACCACTAGGTTCAGATCCCAGCCTTTCTAGCTCTGGGACCTTGGGCCATTTTTTTAAAACTTTCTAAGCCTTAATTTTCTCATCTGTAAAGTGGGAATGATAACATACCTCCCTTGGAGGATTTTGTACAATGATGAATGTGTTAGCTCTCCCGACCCCTGGCCCTTGTGTGCTTGCGGAGGTGCACAGGTGCACATGATGAGAATCACCAAGGCATCCTCTTCCAGGTCTCTGATGGCTGCACCCACCTCCTCAGCCTCTAGGAAGTGAAGACTTAACTTATTACTTGGATGTGAAAAGAGAGGTTGAAGTTCTCACGCTTGGTCTTCCCTCC
The DNA here is from genome assembly GCF_964374135.1 of Grampus griseus. Lineage (NCBI taxonomy): Eukaryota > Metazoa > Chordata > Mammalia > Artiodactyla > Delphinidae > Grampus > Grampus griseus. Next base: position 179,578,415 of record NC_139017.1, on the reverse strand, counting down.
ATGATAGCCTGGGTTTCATGGCTCTCCCTGGGTCCATGGGCCCTAGCTGACTCCACAGGCTCTCCTGGGTCCATGAGTTCTCCCCAGTTCCATGGGCTCTCCCTGATTCCACAGGTCAATAAACCGTAAGTGCATCCTACCTCTTTCCAGGGACGCCAAGTGTTCACCCTGGAACTGGGCAAATGACCAGTAAATGGTCCCAGCATTGGGCCCACAGGGAGGCTAACAGGTCTCACCTGGGCCTTCCCCAACCAGCCCACTCTAACCAGTGGACAAAGGTAATGTGTCAGCTCAGAGCCAGTGCCCAAGAGACCATATCTTGGACATTTCCCCTACTTTGCACACAATAACTCTGTGAACAGTGTGGGTCCCTTAGGTAAGGCTGGGAGGAAGGTCCACGCCATGCACCTGTGGCCCCATTGCAGGTCCTTCCTAAGCCCCTTCCTCCGCCCAAGGACTTTGACTCATGAATTGATTCAGGTATGGGGATTCTCAACCACAGAATTCAAGTCACAATTCAGACCTAGACCTTTATTTACTCATGTGTGTATTTATATCGGTTTACAAGTCAAGCAGACCTCAGTGGACTGACATTTGATTTTCATTTCAAGAACCCCGTGATCAATTAACCACAGCAAAGACCTCGGACAAGCAAACTGACCATTCTGCTTTCTGTGTGTTCACTCCCCCTCCTTCTCCAATCGCTAAGTGTTGCCACCAGCCTCGGTTCTCCTGAGACCCTTCCCACCGCCATTGCTGTTAAGAGTTTTACAAATTACAGCCTGTGCACTTTCAGTGATGGGGGGGTCTTCCCTCCTGATTTTGAGCCCAGGTTAGTATTAACCAGCAAGAAAAAGATTAGATTCCCTCTCAGCTGTGCAGGCTGGTGCATTAAATTACTTCTATAATGTGTTGAATGGTATCTCCCCAAAAGATGTCTCCCCAGTGCCTACAAATGGAACCTAATTTGGAAATAGGATGTTACAGATGTAACCAAGTTCAGAAGAGGTCATCCTGGATTGGAGTAGACCCTGATGCAATGACTGCTGTCCTTATAGAACGGGGAAGATCAGGGGAGAATTTGGGAGAAAACAGGAACACACAGGGAATCCTGCCACAAGGGAGGTAGGGATTGAAGTGATGTGTCTACGAGCCAAGGACGGTCAGCACCCACCAAAAGCTGGAAAGAAGCAGGGGTGGACCCTTCTCTAGAGCATCCAGAGAGAGCACAGCCCTGCCAACACTCTCATTTCGGATTTCTAACTCTCCGCATTGTGAGAGGGTATTCCTGTTGTTTGCTGCATTTCTGATACTTTGTTACAGCAGCCCTAGGAAACTAGCACAGCACCTAAACCTCACAATACCTGCATCTGTAATTAGCAATTGAACCTGACGTTAATTATGTTCTTCCTCCTTGGGTCACTGTCCTAGACATCCATTCCCACAGATATGCCTCCAGATTTTTAATGATAGAAATTAGCAAACTCCTACAGTTCTTGTGCAGGGTAAGCCTTCTGTTGCCATTTCACTTTGCAGTTGGTCCCCTGGGACATGCCAAGGTCTAGTTATCTGAGGACCATGCAGGGAATGAGGGGGTGATCCCTTTCTTTCCCAAGGAAGCTCTGTCTGTGTAGGGAGGGGTGGTGTTCTCCAGGAAGAACAGAAGAGCTTCATGAAACAAGGGCTGAGCCTGCTTCCTCAGGTGAGTTCCAAGGAGGAACAGACTTCACGCTAACCAGAGGGCTGCAAATTCTTCCACATATTTCTAGTCCAATTTTTAGGTTTCCATTCTTTCCTGATCAGCATCCTGTGTTTTATTTTTATGGCCACGCCATGTGGCATGCGGGATCTTAGTTCCCCAACCAGGGATCGAACCTGTGCCCCCTGCAGTGGAAGAACAGTGTCTTAACCACTGGACCGCCAGGGAAGTCCCAGCCTCCTGTGTTTTTGTGTGTGTGTGTGTTTTGTTTTGTTTTTTGAGGTACACGGGCCTCTCACTGTTGTGGCCTCTCCTGTTGCGGAGCACAGGCTCCAGATGCGCAGGCTCAGCCGTCATGGCTCACGGGCCCAGCCGCTCCGCGGCATGTGGGATCTTCCCGGACCGGGGCACGAACCCGTGTCCCCTGCATCGGCAGGCGGAGTCTCAACCACTGTGCCACCGGGGAAGCCCTCCTGTGCTTTGTATACAAGACTCAGAGAAACTGAATTCAACTGATAGTGTAATTCAGAATTCTGCAGATCAAGCTCAGAGGGTTTTGTTGTTCTTGTTTCTTGTTTGTTTATTTGCTTTGATATTTCTGCCACCTGAAAGATAGATCCTAACAGCATGGTCATAGAATGTCATTGAGCTTTATACTATGCCTGGACCTGAATATTTGGAGTTTCGACATTCTTTTACCTTTAGTAATTCCATGTGGTAGAAATTGGCCAGGCCACTCCTGCAGTCCTCAAATTGTGCACACATCACACGGCTTTATGATTGTACCGATGTGATCCCTCCATCTCCATATCTCTGCCTCACTCAGCACTGGATTCCAGGTCACTACAGACAATAATTTCATTAGCTGCATACTATGGGCTGCTACATTTGCACCCCAGAATATTAATTGGACTTTGCCTGCTTCCCATCCCATCCTGTAGCCTTCATTTCTAACGTCTCCAACTGTTCAATCTTCCTTCCTTGTAGCCTTAGAACTCTCCTACCACATGCTAGACGAGCATAGGTCTGGCCAGGTAGGGATTGGCTTCCCAGCCGCCCCTGCAGCTGGAAGTGGCATTGTGGCTAAGCCCACGAGAGTCAGCAAGCTTGATGTGTGCAGCTTCTCGTCATGTTCCCCAAAAGAAAGAAAGATGATCGCACTCCAGCTCCTCCTTCCTTCTTTGGCATGGCTTGGAAAGGATTTCGTCTTAAACCACAAAGCCACATGTTGGGGATAGCAAAGTCTTCCCAACACTCACACCGTTACATGAGAGAGAATGCACGTTTGTCTTGTTTTAGCCACTCTGCGTTGGAGTCTCTGGTATAGCATCTCGGAGCTCGTTTTGTAACTTATATAAACTCTAAACTCTGTCCCTGTCCTCAAGCATCTGTCATGTCCACTCCACTCCTGGCATCAATTTACGCATCAGAGTTCTTAGTTTCAAGCAAAGAAATGATGCCAGATAAAGTTGGTACATGCAAACATACATACACACACACACACGAAAGGTATCAAGTCTTCTCAAAGTCCATAGGGGGAAATAAAGGACCAAGCTTTAAATAAGGAAGAAACAAAAGGACTTATAGAAGGCCAGGCAGGAAAAGTCATGAAGGAAAGCTTCCTGATCCACATGCCTACCACTGCCACTGCTGAGAAGACTAACACCCGAATTCTCCCCATGAGTGAGAAGCACTCAATGTAGATTCAACAGTCTGTGATTGAGCATCTGATTGGCTGAGAGTAGGTCATGTGTGCACCAACTGGCATCTGGTTGGCTGAAAATAGGTCATGAATACACCAGCTGCCATCTGATTGGCTGAGAGTAGGTCAAGAGCGCACCAGCGGGCTGTGTGGGAGCAGGGAGAGCACTGCCTCCCATCAGGTCCACACTCAGTGTGTGATTCTCTAAAAAGGAAAATCAAGATCCTACAAGGAAGCCGACGTCTATCATGAAACAGTTTAAAGTACCCATTTCAGCACCCAGAACCTCGTTCCACACATGAGAATCTCGGTAACTTTGGGAGCCAGAATGCCTTTGCTTTAGGAAAATAGGAAATATTGAAACCTCACAAATTTTGACCCCACACATTAAAAAAATTCAAAACAAGAAAGGCTTGGGGGTCTCAGCGAAGCAGCCATTCTGATGGGGGGGCCTGCTGCCAGAAGAGAGCCTCTGGCTCGTTTCCCAAGAACTTCCTGAGGAAACCTTCATTGCTTTAGAAAATGTTCCAGAACCGTGGTCTCGCCCTCAGTCTGCAAGCTAAGAAGCCAAGAGCATGCCCAAGTTGCAGTGTGTATCCTAGTGAACACAGCTGATAGGTTGTTTGTTTCTGACCTAAACACCAGTGTAATGTTTACAGGGGTAACCAATGCAGATACAGGAAGCAGAATACTCTCACGTCTGCAGGACCAGCCCATTCTCTCCCTGGAGGAAGACTGACCAGGAAAGCCAATCATAACCAGAACGTTGTTTGCTGAGCATGGAGTCAGAACAAGGACAAATATGTAGCTTGCGAGAGCCCGAGGCTTCCATCTCATTGTAGAGATGGACTCTCCAAGGCCCCAGGACACCCCAAATCCACCTGGACAGCACATAACAATTCAGTCATTTGGAAAATATTTCTTGAGGGCATATCATGTGCTACAATCTGTCAGCCTTGGTGATAAAATGGCATGTTCAGGGGACAGAAAGAAGTCCATATGGCTGGGACACACTGAGATGTGAAAAGAGGGGTGGGGGAGGCAGGTGGAGGGAGGGCGTGCATGACTCTTAGGCCCAAGGAACTGGGTTTGAAATTTATCCTAAGGAAAAGGGAAGCCCACTGAACTTGATTTGTATTTCAAGAAATGGAAGGGAAAGCAGGCAGTTCCACTGGCAAACTATTAAAACAATCAAAAAACACTGGTTCAGCCTGGGGAGGAAGCCGTGGACAGGTTTGAGATCAATCTGGGGGAAGAGCTGGCATGACTCACTGAGAGACTGGGTGTGGGCTGAAGAGCAGAGAAGGAAGGAGGGACTTGGGTCTCCGACTTGAACCATAGGTACAAGGTGGTGCTATTGCTCAAGATGAGAAATGTGGGGTCTCCAGGGCACCTCCCTGACCTGCGTTCTCAACTTATTGAGAAATAAAAATAAGAAGTGGCCAATGGAGGTCAAACATGTCACTTTGATGGGGGACAATCAGAGAACTCTGCACCCCGGGGTAGAGTGCTCCTGAGAGAAGGAGGAGGATGGGTACCACTCTGAGCTCCTCCCACACAAGGGAGCCGCCCCCCTGGAGGTGCCTGAGAACTGGAGCTCCCCCACCTAGAGGGAGGCTCTGGAAGTGGGGAGGAAGTGCCCACCCCACCCGCTACCAACAAGGAAGATGGAGTGAAACTGGGTAGGGCAGTGAGTCTGAGATGCCGGCCAGACATCCAAACAGAGCCCCCCCACGAGGACACAGTTAAGTTTGGGCTGGAGGAGGCATCTGGGAAGGACGGGCAAATCTGGACTCGTGCACACACGATGCTGTTCCAAGCTGTGACATCAAGTGAGATCCCCGGGGTAGAAGCACAGGGGGCAGCAGAAGCGACCAGGCTGTTGGAGGAGGCCTGGAGACGGGAAGATGGGGGCTCCCCATCTTCTGTTCCCTTCCAAGCAAAGGGGCCCCATTGGCATGCTCCCCCTGGCTTTTCTCTGCCCCTCCCTCATTCCTCCCCAGGGCACAAAGTACCTCATTTGTGGGTTTGGGAGGAGGAATGATGTGTATTTACAGCTGTGGCCGTCCCAGAAAGCATGCATTCTGCTCTGCTCCCCAGGCGGCCAGTCTCACCAGGGCACTGCCCTGCAAGGGATGCCTCCAGTACCTAACACAGCCAAGGGGCTCCGGGGAGGGGAATCTGCCTAATTCTGGGGCTCACACCCAGGAAGCCACCAGCCACATGCTCCCGTGGCCAGCAGGTCACGTCTCTAACAAAGACAGCGGCCTCATTCATTCCTGTCTAATTTCTCAGTATTCAGAGCTCAGGCACGGAGGGCTTTGCTATTTATTGGGCCAATGTGAACCCCAACCCAAGCCCTGGTGAAAAGCCACACTGACGGGCCCAGAGACAATCCTATGTCCGTGTCTCTGTGGGGACACCTGCCCATGCCTTGAAGCACCAGCTGTCATGCTCAGCTGGAATTTGGGGTAATTATTAAGGGGACCAGGCAGACATTTCTTCAGGAAGTGTCTTCAGAAACTCACAACAAAGGAATACTGTCAACAAGCTTCTAAGTGGATTGGGACAGTACTTAAGAAAGGTCTTCAGACGTTCCAGAAGGGAATGCAGCCTTCCACTGGAAGTGCTGGTTACAAATAATTGTTATATTCAGTAGTCTCGTTGGAATTACCCTACATACTTGGAAATAATAAAAACTTTGCTTCATTTTAAAGAAAAGCACATTCCACGCTAAAATTTTATGAATGCCCCTATCCCTGCCCTCCATTAAGTAGCTCAAGTTGGTGAAGTTAACTATGCCCCAATTTTTATTATAACATAAATACATATGGGTGCACAGGCAAATCATTCTCTGTTTCATGAAGGAATCCACCTTGGGACAAACCTGGTGTCATCCCAGCTCGTTTACACCCTGATTCTTTTTGATCTTTTTTCATGCAGTGAAGCCATCACCTGCAATCCCTTTCCCGGAAATAAGCATCCGATGGACTAACCCTTCAGTTCCCTCATTCTAGAACATTCTCTCACCTTCTCGTGGGCTGGCCTTTCCTCCTCAGCTCCCTCATGAGCGACTTCTCAGAAGTTTTGCCTTTTACTTCTCCTGCATTTCCAGCAACATCTGAAGTTGTTTGATAGATGGGTGGTACCCAGCCTTGATTTTTATTAGTATTATCTCTGGAGGAGTCTAGAAGGAAGCAGTTTAGAGCCTGGACTCTGCAGCCAGAACCTGGGGTCAGAACGCTTGGTCTCACACCTGCCAGCTGGATGTCCTCCAGAAAGTTGATCAAATTCTCTGTGCCACAGTTTCCCCTTTTATAACAGAGCAAGAGTAATATACCTATTATCACAGAATGTATTATTGGAAACCTAAGAAGATAGATAGATCTCCATATATCTATACATGCACATATGTGTGTATCAGAATACTGACCCCATCCTAATCCTCGCAGCCTGTGTATATGTGACCTCACAGGGCAAGAAGGGACTTTGCAGATATGAAGCTAAGGATCCTGAGACAAGAGACTGTCCCCAGTTATCCATGTGGCCCAATGTCATCACAAGGATGGAGGGGGCAGGAGCAGTCAGAGAAGGAGATGTGACAATAGACGCAGATCAGAGACAGAGAGTGAGAGAGAGAGATTTGAGGATGCTGTGCTCTGACTTGGATGACCAAGGAAGGGGCCACGAGCCAAGGAAGTCAGGCAACCTCTAAAAACTGGGAAAGCCAAGGAAACATTTTTTTCTCTTCATGCCTGCAGAAGCAGTCCTGCCGCTAGGACATCTGACCTCTAGAACTATAAGATAATTTGTATTGTTTGAAGCATATATTAGTACACACACACACACAGAACCTGGCGCGGAGCCTGGAGGCACCAAGCAGCCAACACAAAGGTCGTGGAGACACCTGAGCACGAAGTGGGCGTGTGACTCCCAGGACAGCAAGCACCACCGCTGCCTGGATCAGCTGGACAGAGCAGCTGATGGGGATCCAGAGGGGCTGAGCTTCCCGAGAAGACTAACGTCACAGCCAGCGGTGTGAGTAGGCACACGCCGTTCAGTACAGTCTCCAAACCCCCTTCCCACAGGTCACCTAAGGAGGGCTCTCACCTGTGCGGCTGAGGCAGCAGTTCAAGTTCAGTTCTGGGGTCTGGGTTGTCCTCCGTGAGCACCACACAGGGCATGTTTTCCACCCATTTGGGGAAGGGGGGGGCTTCCTCTCTCAGTGCAGAGGTCTGAGTTTGCTGCATTAGTACTTGCTGGGGGTTCAGTCTGTAAATAGGAATTCCCTCTCTCTCTCTCCCTCCCTCTCCCTCCCTCTCTCCCTCTCTCTCTCTCTCTGTCTCTCTCTCTCTCTCTCTCTCTCTCTCTGTCTCCCCCCTTACACCCAGTTCTCTTCCTCCCCTCCCACCTCATCCCACTGCAAAGACCCCTCCCATTGTGCCGTGTATGCTCCTCTGTAGCCATCTCCATGCTCATCTACTCATAAACAGGAGCATCACAGGCATGTAAACATTCACTTATAAATTTTAGCCAGTTTCACTAAAATGGGATCATATTTGTGCATTTCTCTTTGGCCGACAGAATATCTAGGGCTGTTATACGTGAGGGGCAGGGAAGACCACTGTGGTTCTGGGGGAAAAGGAGAGGAGGCTGGTGACTGGCCCCGTGAGGGTGACCATGACAGTGGGGTGACAGTGCTGAATGTGACGGCATCCCCAAAGGGGTGGCGTGGAAGGGACATTTAGAAGATCCTGGTTTGGTGTAAGAAGAAGGAAGAAAAAGGAGGAGGGGGGAGGAAAAATAGAAACTAAGCCAAAATCCCCCAACACCGTTATGAATCGGTGCCGTTTGCAGTGGCAGAGACAGAAGTGTCCACGGCTCCTGAAGTGAAAAAGGGGTGAACAGCCACAAAATTCACTCCAACAGGATGGACCCAACCCTACAAAGCCCAGCCCAGAGCCCCTCTGAAATCACCGTCAGGGAGTCGCATGCCCAGAAAGGACGGGTTTCACTGTCACATCCTCGTGTTCCATTTCACATCCTCCCTCTGTAAGCACGACTTTCACACAGTGTTGGGAAGTCAGATAGAGAAAGACAAATACCATATGATATCACTTTTATGTGGAATCTAAAAAAATGATACAAATGAACTTATTTACAAAACAGAAATAGACTCAGACACAGAAAACTAACTATGGGTACAAAAGGGAAAGGTGGGGGACACCCCACTGTACCTTGCTGAGCCCAGGGGCCTGTGTCAGTCAGTTCAGGCTGCCAAAACCAAGCACCACAGGCCGGGGCCCGGAAACAACAGAAATCTATTTTCTCCTAGTTCTGGAGGCTGCAAGTCCAAGATCAAGGTGTTGGCAGGGTTGGTGTCCTCTGAGGGCTCCCTCCTTGGTGTGTATAGGTAGTGCTCTTCTCACTGTGTTCTTACATGGCCTTTCACCTGTTCCACCATCCCTGGTGTCTCTCTTATAAGGACACTAGTCAGATTGGATTGGGGGCCAATGGATTCATTTTACTGGGTTGGCCAAAAAGTTCGTTTGGATTTTTCTGTAAGAGTTACGACTTTTTGGCCAACCCAATAACCTAATCGCCTCTTTAAGGACTCCATCTCCAAATACAGTCACATTCTGAGGTCCTAGGGTTTGGGACTTCAACGTATATATTTGGGGAATAGGATTCAGCCCACGACAGGCCCCACCAGCATGGTCCAGCTCTGCGCCCAGCATGGGAACCCATCAGCTTCCTTCCTCTCACAACCCATCAGTAGCTACTGCTTGACATGTTTTCTCTCCCCTTTGTTATCTTTCAGAAGAAAGAAGAAGAAAATAGCAACAGACAGGAAAATTTAGTGAAGCTTCCATCACCTAGGAGCCAGCCAGCAACATTCTTGAGTTACCTGGGACTGGTTTACCCCATCCTGCTTTGGGGAAGAGAGAGGCAGCAGAGAAGAAAAGCCAACTCCAGCCAGAGGGCTTGTTTGAAAAGGGAAATTGCTCAGAGGTTGTGTCCTGGGGCCAGAAAAGAAGCAGCCTGAATCCCCAAGACCTTCCACAGGACCCCTCAGGAAGAAGATGCCACGTTCAGAATGAGGACCTGACCACTGCCTCCACCCCAGACTCCATCGCCATCCTACAGTGGGTCTTCCCTCTCAAGGCAAGGAGGGGAAACCGTGACTCAGTGATTTTCCACCATGAAACTGTACTGAGGAGGTGTTCCTGCCCCCCAGTGAACCCCGAGGTGACCAGAAAATTAATGAGGCAGAATCCCCAGTTCCCTGGAATTCCAGGGACCAGAGGCCAAACTCTATGTGATGAGGGATAATCAGAGGCCCAGGGATTAGCTGTGTGTATTGATTCAGCTCCCAGAAGAACCTTTGATTTTGTGCTTGCGTTCTCCTCCTGACTCGGGCCCTAGCCTTTGTCTAACTAACTCGCTGAGTCTCTCCCAGAGTGAAGCCAAGGATTAGTTAATATTTGCAGATAGAAAGGACTCCCTCCAGAATAATCATGAACACCATTACACCTGGGTCTCCAGCCAGCCTGAGATTCAATTGCAAATACTGCTCACCCTTTTGGACAGACGTGGAATAAAGAGAAGGCAACATCACTTGGGGACTCCGGCTCCACCTCTGAAGCCAGGGCTCAGAGCTTCCTCCACCCGGAGGGAGAATGCACATCTGTTCTGGAGTCGGCCCTCTGGTGAATGAGGGACACACAAGCCAGGCAAACTTGTTTCAAAGCTCCACCTGGCAAAGGTGAGACCACCAGGGAAAATGTCACCATGAGCGTAGTTCTGCCAGGACGGGGACTCTCGTGGGCAACCCAGAGAGGAGGGGAGACCTCGGGGCTCGGGGCAGGAAATCTCCTGCTTGACGCACTGATGCTCAGACTTGTGTTGCCAGCCCCGAGCCATGGAGCCCAAGGAAAAGCAGAGAATGCACTGTGAGCAAGTGGGTTTCATTCCTTCGTTCACCCTGCAAACATGCCTAACATGCCTAACATCGGTGGGCCCAGGGCAAGAGAACCAACGAAGGCCCAGACATAAATCAGACTAGCCAGCGTGAAGGAAGTGGGGTCTGACCTCCTACCTTAACTTCCCGATGGCCCCGAAGGCCAGGCTCCAATTGAGACCCCCCACTCCTTGAGGTTAAGCATCAGAGCACACAGGGAGACACAGGAGAGCTGGTCCTGCCCTGGCTCAGGGCTTTAGAGCCAGAAATTCTGGGGACCCGGGGACCAGAGGGTGAGCTAAACTGGGGAGAGGGCGGGGAGGACACACAGACTCCTCACTCTGCTGGAAGAGGTCAGGAGGTCAGAAGGGCCTCCCCAGTCTGTGGCTGGATACGGCACTGGGCCCGGCAGGCACGCGGGTACCCATGAGCTGCCTCTGCTGATGGCCTCCTAGCCAAGACGTGGCAGAGGGATGTAGAAGCAGCTGTCTCAACTCCCCACAGCAAACCCTTTGGGTACAAAGTGAGATGTAAACAAATTAATAATGAGAACAATGAAAATAACACCACCACGTTTCCTTGATTCTAAGACATTTTTCCACCTCTCCTTTTAGCCTGTCTGGAGTTGGGATAGGTTTTATAATCAGGATGAATGATGAACGTAATGGGGTTTCACGCCCTCTCCCAGGATGCTGTTGTTAATTCAGTGGAGCCCCCTACAGTCAGGGGCATCTTAGAATCAGGGCTTTCAGGGATCATGACGGAGCCCTTTTCTGGCCCTGGCTCTGTAGGGTGGAGACCCTCCCTGGGAATGTGAGGGCCAGAGGTGTCAGGTGGGGGCCACTTCGGGGCTGTAAAGGGCCTGAGGAGCTGGGGGTGAGGGGAGCGGACTGGAGGGGCAGGCTAGTGTCCCCCTCCTCATCTGGGTCCAGAAGACATCTTACCTGAAGCAGCAGCACCTGCAAGAGATGGGGAACCTGGGTACCTGGGTTTCCATGACAACCTTACGTTCCACTGGGCATGTGATGGAGCCACCCAGGTCCCCAAGGCTGTGAGTTTGGTCCTATTTCACCTACATAAATACCATGGATGTGGGGTAGTGGGGAGTGGGGCCTGGGCTCAGTTCACTCAGCATCTTTTCTCCCCTGGAGCTGACAAGCTGTCTCACTCAGGTAAGCGAGTTCTGCTTCCCTCTGACCAGTAAATATTCCAGAAAGAGAAGGAGTTCATTTCCTCAGAAGCAGGTGGGAGCCATGGCTCACCTTCCAAATAAGTAACTGATTATCTTGCTTGCAAATTCAATTTACTGCCTGAAACCAGCCTTTCCTGATGAGTCCTGACAAGTCCGATTGTCTCGGGAGAATCTGTCAAAAGGAAAGTCCTCCCAGGGCTGGTGGGTTCCAGGCGGACCCAGGTGTGGGGGGAACAGGGGAGAGTGGCCACCTGCTCCACACCCTTCTGGGACCCGCCAACCATGAACCCCCGACCCAGGGATGCCCCATCTCAGAAAAGGAGTGGATCCCCCAAATGCCTTCATCTATGTTCAGCCTTCTGCTCAAAGGCCTAGGCTGCAGGGGGCCCCACAAGTGAGGGATGGACCAGGGAACTTCTGACTCAGCTTGTCTCCTCCAAGCCAGCGGGCAGCAAAGGTTGCAGTCTGGGCTGAGGTTTGGAAATGATGGGTCACTCTGGGTGGTCTTCTAAAGCCAAGGACCAGGAGACGTGGGTAACAGGGCCAGCTTCATCCCCTAACAAGGATGGGTGTTGTGAGGCTGTCAGGAAGCAAGGACTCTCTCCATTCATAAACTCACCCACTGATTCACGACCGTCTCCCAGGTCCTATGCCAAGTCCCCTGGACACCGAAAGAATGACCATTCCTTGTCCTTGAGGGGGGTCATACATTCATTCATTTATTTACTTCCCAGATATTTATTTTAAGCCTGTAACCATGACTCTGGAACTTTGTTCAGCTCTAGTTTGTGGTGAGGACTCAGTCCCCACCTCTTGAAAAACTCATAATTCAAAACCACCTGTAAAAAAACAAAAACTAAAAGAAAAAAAAATAATTACCTAAGCCCCTCCATCATTGATAATTCCTGTTAAGTGTGTGTGTTTTGAGGCTTTGGAAACCCTAAAGAACTTTAGCTTCCTGTAACAGCATGACATGAATGGGCCTTGCCTTAGTTACATGAAAAATTAGACATGTATATGGTTCTCAAATTTAAAGGCAGGATTTCCTTCTATTAAATTAACCAGAGACTCAGAGAACTATTTGATTACATGTTAAAAAAGAGAATTCTGATTTTCAAACACGTTCCAATCAAGAAACTTTCAGCAAGAGAGGTTTTTATCATTTTTACATGTTTCCAGAAAGGGACAATATTTGTCACGTATCCTTGGAATGAAGAAAACAGACTGAAATGTTCGTTGTTTTTCTGACTACAAAATAAAAAAGAAGTCACACACACACACAAAAAAAAGCCACAATCCAAGGCAGAGTGAGAGGAGGGTCCCAAATGGGCTCTAAAAGGTGAGTTTTCAAACCACATAGCTCAGGACCCCTCCGAATTTGCTCAAGGATTCCAAAAGTGATTTTACAAAATTTCACTGTAATTATATTTGAACTATTTTTAGATGTAATAAAAAATCAGCACATTCACCAAGGTGTTAAATGGAAAGTTTCACACCTCAGGGACCAGCAGCCCATTTCCCGGCTGACAGGTTACCTCCTTCCTGGCAAGGACTTGGAGCAAAGTCTCGACCGCCCTCTGTGGCTGCATCATTGATTAGGTGTGTCATTGACTAGGGAGGCTGCAGGTGTGATGTATTTGGGAAATTAGTCCACATCGGCAGCACCCACATGTGGGGTTCGGTTAATGCCGGGTGGGGGGTCAGGCTCAGGATGCAGGGCTCATTCTCATTACAGATAATAACCAGGGGCATGGGATGCAGGGGTTGCTGCCTCTCTGGAGATGGTTAAGTTCTTCCTTAAAACCTGAAGCCTTCCTCTCCAACTTTGGTCTTGAAAATAACTGTAAATCTGTCTTTCAAGACTCAGTGCCAGTTTAATTGAAGAGAATCTTGAGACTTCAAGGTGGACTTGAAAAAATTGTTCTTTTTTATAACTACATTCCTGGGAGAATCAAGACTTTCCTGTCAAGGTCCAGCTGAGAAGCCTCTGAAATAAGTTGGATGCTGGACTACCTTCCATAACCCCCAATTTCACATGTCCCAGGCATCAATATAGCTTCATTGTTAAGATTTGATAAGTAAATGTGATGAATTGGAACTATTAAGGTCAATTGATACCAATAAAAAACTGATTTAATCTTTTATTTACTTTTTCTTATTTTTGTTATGAAAACTTTCAAACACACAGCAAAGTACAGGGAAGAGTATAGGTAGTATACTGTCCATTAACAGATGAATGGATGAAGAAGATGTGGCACATATATACAATGGAATACTACTCAGCCATAAAAAGAAATGAAACTGAGTTATTTGTAGTGAGGTGGATGGACATAGAGACTGTCATACAGAGTGAAGTAAGTCAGAAAGAGAAAAATAAATACCGTATATTAACACATATATATGGAATCTAAAAAAAAAAAAATGGTTCTGAAGAACCTAAGGGCAGGACAGGAATAAAGTTGCAGACATAGAGAATGGACTTGAGGACATGGGGAAGGGGAAGTGTAAGCTGGGATGGAGTGAGAGAGTGGCATGGACATATATACACTACCAAATATAAAATAGATAGCTAGTGGGAAGCAGCTGCATAGCCCAGGGAGATCAGCTCGGTGCTAGAGGGGTGGGATAGGGAGGATGGGAGGGAGGAGATATGGGGATATATGTATATGTATGGCTGATTCACTCTGTTATAAAGCAGAAACTAACACACCATTGTAAAGCAATTATACTCCATAAAGATATTAAAAATAAATAAAATAGCCTACTTTTGGCTTTATTGGTTTTCTCTATTGTATATTTGCTTTGTATTACATTTATGCTTTTTTTTTCTATTTCTTCTCTTCTACTTACTTTGGCTTGATTTTCTTTTTCTTGCTTCTTGAAATGAAAGCTTAAGCTATTGATTTTTCAGCACATATATAATCTACAAGTATAATGATATATCTTCATTATCATTCAGTTTAAAATATTTCCAAACTTCCAAATTTCCATTGTGATTTCTTTCTTGAACCGTGGGTCACTTAAGTGTGTGGCTTAATTACTAAGCAGTTGGAGATTTTCTAATTACCTTTTTGTTATTGATTTCCAGCTTAATTGCACTGTGGTCAGGGAACGTACCCGGGATTTTTTCAATCCTTTGAAAATTGTTAAGCCTGGCTGTATGAGCTCCTGTATGGTTGGCTTTGGAAATGCCCCATGTTCATTTATTCAAATGAGAAGAATGCACGTTCTGTCTTTTTTGGGTGCAGTGCTTTATAAATGTCAATTAGGTCAGTTTGATTAATTATGTTGTTAACATCTTCTATATCCTGACAGATTATTTTGTCTGCTTGTCCTATCAGCTCCTGAGAAATACATCTTAATGTCTCTCACTAGGATGGACATGCCTATGTAACTTTTCCATTTTTATATTTTTCTCAGTTATGGGTCTGCCCTTGAAGTAGAAATTTACAGAGTCATCCTGACCAGGAATCCACTCTTATCTGCTTTATATACTGGAGTTCATGAAATATTCCGTTTGAAAAAAAGTTCCACAGCTGATAAAGAAAAGTGTTTGAAACTTGGCAGAGAGGGTTTCAAGAGAGGAAACATTGATAATGGAGACTCTCCAGCCTAATAACCGAGAATAACATAAAGCACTTCGTGTCCCCAACTACCTCTCCACTGCTGCCTAAAATGCCATCTCTGGGGAAACATTCCTTTAGAAAGCCTAGGATTTTGAGCTAGAATGCTTCCTCTAGCTTCTGGGAGTGGAAATTAAAATGCAAATGAGTCACGCACTAAGTCTATCTTCTCTCTTTGTCAACTGAAATTGAGAGAGAGATGTAAGTTGTCTGGAAAGAGATGAAAATTTCTGAGGATCCAGAGCAGGGAAGGAAAAGCTGGCAAAGGCAAAGGAACATGACAAAATTACTCCATGACCACAGACTTTCAAAGAGTTGGCCATGCAGGGAGGAGGATCAAGGGTTCGCCTATATTTGGAATAATCTCCCCTATATTTGGAATAATTTGGTATAATATTCCCGCCTATATTTGGAATAAGCTCAGGCCCTAGGATATGCATCTATGGCTCTTCATGCAGTTAAGATCTCTCTCCAAAAGAAAGGGACTTCTCTGAGCAACAGTGACCCTGACTTGGTGACTAGGGGCAGGTGACACCATGGTTCAGTGACAGAAAAGCAGGCCAAATGAATGCTCTCTTGTGTAGAGCTGTTCCCCTGGGGCAGGGGTGGGAGCCAGGTTTGTCTTCTCATCACTGTGTCAACGAGTCTAATTATTAATGATGTGCAGAACACCAATCACATACCCAGGGGCTACTGGGGAGGGACCTCACAGCTCTTGCTCTGGAAGAACATGCAATCCAGTTGGGAAGGCAATGGACTCATGAACAACCAGAGAATAAGGCAAGGTAACCCAGGGAAACTCAACAGTCAAAGCATGTGCTACAGAAACTCAGGGATGATGGGCTTAGGGAAGACCGAAGTCATCAGGAAAAGCTTCACAAAATGCGTATGCTTCACCGGACCCTTGGAGGATGGTCAGGACAGAGAAAGAACAAGAAGACACCATCCCAAGAAGTGGGAACAATGTGATCAGGGCAGCAGGGGAGGCTGAAACAGACTTTGTGGTCACTGGTCAAAGCAGTAAGCAGGAAAGTCTGCCAGACAGAAATCTGCAAAGAAAACCTTCTATCCTTGGATGTTCAAGGATCTCTTTTTGAGCTTTATTGAGTTATAACTCATATGAGATACAATTTACCATTTAAATTGTACATCTCAATGGTTTTTAGTTCACTGAGTTGAGTGACCATCATCACAATTTATTTTAGAAAATTTTCATCACCCCAAAAAGAAACCCTGTAACCATGTTAGGAGTCACTCCCCATTTCCCACCAACCTCCTCAGCCCCAGGTTAACACTGCTTGCTGTCTCTTTGGACTTGCATATTCTGAACATTTCGTATAAGTGGAATCTCTTATGGGATGAATTGTATCCTTCCCCCCAAATCCATATGTTGAAGTCCTAACCCCCAGTACCTCTGAGTGTGATCTTATTTGGAAATAGCACCATTGCACATGTAATTAGTTAAGATGAGGTCATATTGGGTAGGGCAGGTGCCTGATCCAATATGACTTCTATCCTTATGAAAAGGGGAAATTTATACACAGAAACAGACATGCACAGAGGGAAGATAACATGAAGACACAGAGAGAAGGCCATCAACAAGCCAAGGAATGCCAAAGATTGCCAGAAAACCCGCAGAAGGTAGAGGAGAAGCATGGAACAGAGGGAACCAGCCCTGCTGACACCTTGATTTCAGACTTCTGGCTTCCAAAACTGTGAGAGATTAAATTTCTGTTGTTTAAGCCCCCTTACTTTGTGATGCTTTGTTATGGCAGCCCCAAGCAACTAATTTAATATCTGGTCTTCTGTGACCCTCTTCTTTCATTCAGCATAATGTTCCCAAGGTTCATCCATGTGGTAGCAGATGTCAGCATTTCATTCCTTTTTATGGCTGAATAATATTCCATCGAATGGATATACCATTTTTGTTTATCATTCACGGGTGATGGATATTTGAGTTGTTTCTACTTTGGGACAATGGGAATAATGCTCCACATATGAGTTTTTGTATGGACAGCTGCTTTTATTTCTCTCAGGTGCATATGTAGAAGTAGAATTGCTGGGTCATATTGCTATATGACCCAACAATTCGGTAACCTTTTGAGGAACTGCCAGACTCTTTTCCAAAGTGGCTGCTCCATCTTACATTCCCACCAGCAAAAAATGAGGATCCCAATACCTCCACTTCCTCACCAACACTTGTTATTATCTGTCTTTTATATTGTGGCCATTCTTGTGGGTGTGAGATGCTCTTTAAGAATCTGTCCTTTGTTTTTTTCACAGCCAGGCTGCACACAGAAGGCCATGATTTTAAGATATATCATGCTATTGACAATCCCAAGACCTATGTCCTTTCTGACCAAATACTACTTTTACCAAACTCTAAAATCCCCTCCATTCCACCTGAAAATCAACCAAGAGGATGCAGCACCAAGCGACCTTGTCAGCCCCGTGGTCCCCATGCCTGACACTTGCAATTACGGGGTGGGTGCGGGGAGCAGCAGAGACACCACCAGCTGCGTCTCACATCCTTCCTTGCAGTTACTATAGAAACTGTCATAGCCACAAGCTCTCCCTCGCCTTCTAGATGTTAATAAACAGCCTCATTATTTTTCAGAAAGCACTTTGGAAAATCAGCAGCCCCAACGTTTCATCCTGGTCCAAGTTAATGAGGAAAGATTGTGGGGCTTTTTTGTTTTTTTATCGACCATGAAAAGTGGAAGAGTTATGGCCATTTGTGGACTTTGGCTGTATTTATATTTCATGTATTAGAAAGTGATTTCCACCTCCATTACACATCGCTAATGCCCTCGTTACATTAAAGGTATGGATCAGGAATATTTTTTGCCCATCAAACCACCAAATAAATTGTGGTGAAAGATATGAGGAAGGATAATGTTCAATGGTCAGCTTGGCTGTGTTGCTGGGGGAAAGAGATATATGTTTCTCAGCCAAATGTCACTAAGAAGAGGAGCTCTAGCAGTTTCTCTGTAAGGAGGGAGTTGGTTAAGGATGGGGAGCCTTACAGGTGGAGCTTTCAGTCTGGGCCAACCCAGACTTTGCCATGAGTGAGCCAGGAATCATGGTAGAAGTGAATCTGCCCTAAATATCAGAGAGTCCCTCTATACACAGAGCAAAAGAAAGACAGAGAGGAGGCCCTGCTCTGGAGTCTTGCACTCAGCTGCTCCTCCTCAGGGTCACTGTGGGGACTAACTAGCACACATGTGAAGCTCCTGGTGCGTAGCAGGTGCCGAGCAAACCGTCAGTCCCCTGCGGCCGGCAGGATGTCACAGGCCCAGAGAGTGGTCCCAGGGAGAAAAGTTACAGGCAGAAGCTTACAAGCTCTTACCACAAGACGTGAAAGAGGAAGAAAGGATAGGAGAGCAAAGAACTGGCACGATGTGAAACCATCAGTGGAAACACAGTGTGGCCAAGGTCAGGGGCACAAGCTCTGGGACCCAGACCACCTGGTTCTAATCACAGCTCCACCATGTGCTGTGCTTCCTCTTTGGCCCCTAACCTGGCTTGTCTCCATGTCAGCATTTAAAAAGCATCTTAAAAAACTAAAAATAGAGCTACCATATGATCCTTCGATCCCACTCCTGGGCATATATCTGGAGAAAAGCATGGACCAAAAGGATACATGCACGCCAATGTTCATTGCGGCACTGTTTACAATAGCCAAGACAAGGAAGCAACCTAAATGTCCATTGACAGAGGAATGGATAAAGAAGATGTGGTACATATGTACAATGGAATATTACTAAGCCATAAAAAGAACAAAATAATGCCATTTGCAGCAACACGGATAGACCTAGAGATTGTCATACTGAGTGAAGAAAGTCAGACAGAGAAAGAGAAATATCATATGATATCGCTTATATGCAGAATCTATAAAGAAATGATACAAATGAATTTATTTACAAAACAGAAACAGACTCACCCACTTAGAGAATGAACATTTGGTTACCAGGGAGGAAGGGTGGGGGGAAGGGATAGTTAGGGAGTCAGGGATTGACATGTACACACTGCTATATTTAAAATGGATAACCAACAAGAACCTACTGTACAGCACAGGGAACTCTGCTCAATATTATGCAGCAACCTAAAGGGGAGAATAGTTTGCAAAAGAATAGACACAGGTATATGTATAACTGAATCACTTTGCTGCACATCTGAAACAAACACAACCTTGTTAATCAACTATATTCCAATATAAAATAAAAAGTTTTAAAAAGTGAAGGTTATTGTGAGGACTAAAAGAAAAGGTGTATGTGCAGGGCTGGCACATAATAAATGCTTAGACGTTTAATAAATGTTAAGTGACAGTGTTCACAGTAACAGCAGCAGCTGTGGGACAAAGGTGGTTTTCAAGGCCAGAGAAAAATGGGCCAGGAACCAACAGCCCTCCGCAGCCTCTGGAAGGCTGCCATGAAAATGTCACTGATGGCTTTTCTGCGGCCCTGGGGACGCTGGGCATGGCGGCAGGCTGTGTTCCTTCTGTGGGCATCGGTTCCAGAGCTGAAAGTATCCTGTGTGAGAAGGCCTTCCTTTGCTTTATCTCCAGCTTACCTGTCACAAGCTCTCATGTTCCTAAGCCTGGATCCTAAGATTTGGAGGACAAATTACTTTCCTGCCCTGCCAGCCTGGTGTGTGCCTTGCCTGAAAATTCTCCCATGTTTTCATGGAATGTTAACCAACTGCTTCCCCATATATTCCCTCTCGGAGTCTCACAGACGTGGATGGGTTTGCACAGGTAGAGTCTGGGAGACCAGCTCAGGGACACGTTCTGGAGAAAATATTGACCGCAGGGAATCAAAGAAAGGAGAGGGTGACGGAAGGAGGAAACTGATTCCAGAGGAAACAAAGGCTGGAAGAGCCAGGACTTGGGACACAATGAGATTTAGCAGGGAGCAAAAGAGAAGATTCCAGAAAGGTTCCAAATTCCAGCCTGGGGTCCATTCACAGAGACAGGGGAGGGGTTGGGGGACAGAAGGGCTCTAGGCAGACAGAGATGGAGGTGTTGGCAGGAAAGCGCAGGAGTGAGGACAGATGCTGTGGCATCAGCTCTCAGGACAGGACGGGCCACCAGGATGCTTTGGGGTCACTGTTGGAGGGGTAGGGGCTAGCCCTGCATGCTTAAGGTGAGGAGCCCGTGGAGGAGAGGGTTGGCATCACAGGTCGGAAGAGTCAAGCTTTGTAGGCGGCGGTGATCCCAGATCACCAAATACGAGGGGAAGGAGCGTTTTTCCACTGGATTTTGGAGCAACAGAGGGTAATTTGTGTCTCCACCTAAGAGTGAATGGGGGCTGAGGATGTGAGCAGTCTGACCACATGGGGGGTGGAGCGTGCTGGTGGCGTAGCCAGAAGTCAAGGGCAGGCGGCCAAGACTCTACTGGATGGTGTTGATCCGTTGAAGAGAAAGAACCTAGAGCCTGGGGGACTAAAGATGCCAGAGGAAGAGCTGTGATGTGTAGGGAGGCCCAGGCCAAGACCCCCTGCCCGGCTCCGGCCACCAGTCAGACCTCCAGGGAGGGGACCTTGGAGGCACGCCACTGAGGGCATGATGGGAGTCCCAAGGTCCATGGTCCACATCCTCAACGGCTCTGGCCTGACTCAGGTCTGGGAAAGGGCACCAGGATGGGAACTGAGGCCGTGCACGTAGCCCCACTGCTCTGACTCCCAAGACAGACGTCCTCCCTGTGGAAACAAGGCCATAGCTCAGACGGCACAACCACAGAGCAACTAATACAAGAGAGGGAACAAATGGTGACAGGACACAGCCAGAGGCTCCCAGCCCCTCCCTGTAGCCACGCAGTGAAATGGCCAGTTAAGACTCCAGCAGAAGGAGGGCCAGCAGCCTGGCACCCACAAGCTGGAAAACCACCTGGCAGCAACAAACTCTCCTTCTCCAAGAATCTGAAAACTGGTCCATGGCTGAGGACTTTCCCTCTTTTTTCCTTTTCTGGGCATTTCCTTACCCTAGAGCCTGCAGACCCCACAGCTCTGTGGGCAGGATTGGCAGGTGCTAGCATGATGCTGGGCTGGTCCCTGTGCAGGGGTGGTGGGGCGGAGAGGAGAGAGGCCCCAGCAGGAGCAGAGACTGAAAACCTGCTCATTCAAGAAAGAGCTACTAACACATTTGGTCATAAACATCTGTGGGGACAGCTGCCCTGGTGCCACAGAAGCAGAAAGAATGAGGCTGAGAGGAGATGTATTAAAATGGACAGATCATGACTCAGAACAGAACAAACCTCAGGCCCCAGGAAACGCTCAACTGCCTGATTTCTCCCTGGGTCAATATTTCCATCTTTTCATCTATGCACCATGTGCGTACAGACGCTAATGTAACGCACTCATAATCTCACTCCACGTATAAACTATGTATATACAAAATGCAGACAATCGGCATATGCGTTACTACTGCTCCCAAAATAATTGTCATCACTGCTTTGGGATGCTGCCCACCCACCCCCAGGCAGGAACTGTGACCTCATCGGGTGGGCAGAGCTGGACTCAGATTGCACGTGGGGTTGACATCGCTCTTGGGACCTGTCATGGGCTCAGGGGCACTGGGGCAGGGCCGTTCAGTGCAGGTAGGAGAGGATCTTCCTTCCGTTTGCTCATCAGGTTCCTGGTGAGACCCTGTCATCCCCCTGGTGATTCTACTCCAGTGGGGAGAGACAGTCAAGAGAAATACGTCATATTCTAGATGCTTTGGGGAAAATAGATGATGGTAGGGAAGCTCAGGGGTGCCTGGGCAGAGGGAGGAACATTTTAAAAAGGGAGGGCAGGGCGGGGCTCCGTGTAAAGTCACCTCTTGGGCAGACACCTGGGTAACGGGCTTGCAGGCGGCCCACCTGTGGCACAAAGGCCCTGCCACGCGAGGGTGGCTGGAGGGCTTGAGGTACAAAGGTTGGGACAGTGGGGCGACAGCAGGGAAGGCTGGGGGGAGAAGAACGACGAGATTCTGGGAGCTACCCGGGGCTGCTGCTTGGGGTCTAGAGGCCACCTGGAAGATCTGGCTTTTCTGTAAGTCCACTGGAGACTGTATTTATTTCCTGTGGTTGCTGTAGCTCATCGTCACAAATTAGGTGGCTTAAAATAACAGAAATGTTTTCTCTCATAGTTCTGGAGGCCAGAATTCCAAAATCAAGGTGTTGGCAGGGCCATGCCCCCTCCGGAGGCTCTAGGGAACATCCGTCCTTGCCTCTCCCAGCTCCTGGGGACTGCAGGCAATCCTCGGTGTGGCAGACACACGTCTCTTCGATCTCCACTTCGTCTTCAGGGGGTGGTCGCACCCCCCCACCCACACCCCATGTGACTCCATCTTCTCCTCCCCTCATAAGGACCAGTCGTTGGACTTAGGGCCCATCCTGATCCAGTATGACTGCACCTTGATCCTGAACTAATGACACCGGCAAAGACCCTAATTCCAGATAAGGCCACATTCTGAGGTTACAGGTGAACATGGATTTTTGGACAGTATTCAACCCACTACAGGAAACCCCTGGAGGGTTTTGGGAAGAGGCATGATGTGACCTGACTTGGGTTTTTTAAGTGTCCTTTTGGCTATGTGGAGAACAGGCTGTAGCAGCAGAGTTGGAAACAGGGAGTCAAATTTGGACGTTTGCTGCAATCATCCAGACAGGTGATGGGGTGGCCTGGTGTGGTGACAGCTGTGGAATTGAGGGAAGTGGTTGAATTCTGGGTCAGTCTTGAAGGCAGAACCGAGAAGGCTTGCTGATAGATTGGATTCCTTTGCCTGCTAGCCCAGGCTCCCCACCAACTAATTTCTGTGCTCTGGACTCAAGTCATTCCCTCCCACTACTCGGCACTCCTCAAGGCTGCATATCACATGCCATTGGCTCTCCATCCATCCGCAGGCTGCTGCAGTGGCTCGCTGCACCCCAGGGGCCTGTTCTCTTCCATCATGGCCATTGGTCCACATGGCTTAGTCCCCTTGCCCTCTCCGTGGCGGGAGCCGGCAGCCTGTGTTGCCTTGGCCAAGGCGAAAATGGCAGATGTGCCTTGGGGCCCGAATTGAGGTGCTGGTCCCACAGTCCAGCCCAGCTGTTGCTTTTATGTGGCAGGGCACATTGTAACCCCCAGTGGGGGACAGTGGTCCCTCAGCGTCCTCAAGGCCCCCAGGGTAGCTGAAGTCCTGATACTTCATGCCCACTAGAGGGTCATGCTTCATGGGGTGAGAAATATTAAAACACCTGCCATGAAGCTCCTTTCAATACCTGGCACCTAAATCTCGTGTATCCGGGGGCTCCGTGGAAGACATGTTGACCACGGACCACTGAGGAGCCCTGATACATTGAAAATGGTTGTCCCCACCAGGTGTAGAAGTTTTGATAAGAAGCTACATCCAGCAAGGAGCGGATGTTGCCTTGAGAAAAACACTGGTCTTCTTTCAAGGGAAAGAAACTGTACAGCAGTCATAGAGGCTGTGGGTGTTCTAGAAGCGGGTATAGAGGGATTGGAGGAAACACAAGGGGCAGCAACCCATCAGTAAGTCAATGTCCTAAACAAGTAACCCCGAGTTCTGCTGAGGTTCAAGGAGAGTCCGTTTCATTACTGCCCCTGTGCAGGCCTCTTGGGGAGCCCATCAGGAGCCCCCGGTCAGCTCTAAAGCCACGTTAATTATGTCTGAGCCCCATGTCAAAGTCAGGGCACAGAGGCTTAGGAGCTGCACTCCCTGCCAGGCCACTAGGGGATTTAGAAAGGGCCCTCCCACCCCCACCCTCACCCCCCCACAAATAAAAACTCCTGGGTGATTTTCAAGACTCTCAGTTAGGGCTGTATTTTCCACTTCTGCCAGAGAGCTGAGTTCCCCAGATGTCCAAGAAGTGGGTGTTCAAGCATCGTCACCCACAGGCAGAGCAGGCGGCAGCTCCGGTGACTCAAGGAGCAGCCATGGGCGAGGACCCTGCTCCCTGCAGCTCTGCGGGGGTGGGGCTACACCTGCCTTCAAGCAGGTCAGCCGAGAATCTGATGCCGAGGGCTAACCCCCCAGGCATCAGGCATGTTCAGCCGCCTCTCTCTGCCGGAGCCTCTATGGGCATCGCCGGGCAGGCTGAGGAATGCCGGGCAAGCTCTCAGGGACCTCCTATGCGCACAGAGTCTGCTCACTGCAGGGTCCCAGAGCAGAGATGTTTTGTTCTGTCTTCAGGCAGACAATGGGTTTCCAAGCCTGTCTGCTGTACAGACCCCTGAAGGAGGCACAGGACCTCAAAATCATCTCATTGCTGTGGAAGAAAAGACCTCACCAAAATGAATGATGTTGCCTTTTCCCAGATGCTACTCAGTAAAGAAGAGAACAGGCCCTTTTCTAGCTAGTATTTTTCCAGATGTGTGTAACTACAGAAATATTTGCACAGTTTGCCTTAAATTCTTTTTGGAACAGCTTCAGGGTTAAATAAATAACAAAATAATAATATATTCATATAGTTAGAACCATAGGTTACCTGTGTTTTAATCCTACCTTTCCACTTCAGGTTAAGGCAACAGAGCTTCCCCCATATTATTATGGATTCATAAGTCTAATTTTTATGTTTCTTCAAGCACTGTAATTAACCGAAGGCTTTTTTTTGCAGTTGGTCTTTTATTTCCAGGGTTCTTATGTTGTAAATGTTTCAGTAAACATGTGGAATAAGTTATTAATTATAAAGGCATCCACGTTTCCTCTTTGCCAGGTCTTGTGCAACTGGGCTCCAGGATGAGTTTGCAATTTATGGAGGGGAGGGTGGAGGCAGAGCGGGAGGAATAAATATCCAGCAATGAAGGAAGAGCGTAAAAGCACATATAAACGGGAGGGAAAGTGGCGGTGCAAAAAATACATGAATAAAAATATTTAAAAGGTAGCGCCCACCATAAATAAAGGTGGGTGTGGGTATGGGAGTGTGGGCACCACACACTAACTCCCAAGAAATCTAACTCCCCAGAAAGACTGACAGATGTCGGCCTGTTGTAAACATCAGTCACCACAGAGCCACTGAGAAGACTCTCCGGCCATACTTTGTGTGTTGCAGGAGAATGCTATCCAGCCTGCATCTTTTGTACTGAGATTCCTAGGAGCCAGTGATGCCTGGAAGGGATGAGAACACTGGATAGACCAAGGCTTTCACTGCACCTGTGTCTGATGTCTCTGAAGCCACCTGGCCCAGGGAGGAAGGTGGAGGTGGTTATCAGCGGATAATGGCTCGTTCCCCACGTGGCCCCGACACTGCAGGATCAAGGACGTACCTGGCAGCCTGTGTTGCCCTGGTGCTGAGTGCGTTGATTGTACTGTGCCAGGCAGGTTGCCCTGCTGGCTGTTAAGGTTCACAGCTGTATACGGAACACAACAGACTGTGAAATGTAATAAATCTGGAGTTACCTCTCAATTTCACCAATAATAATTAGAAAATTAAAATGGAAATGTCACCACAAACCCATAAAAACTCTTAAGTACAGGATGGAAAGCTCTCTCAGGAACAGGAATGGCTTTTGTCTGTGCAATACCCAGGGTGGACGTGCCGTCAGATGTTACTCGGGACGCTCACTGCGTCCTGATAGCCCAACTCGGACCTGATTAATCCCAGGGCCAGCTGTCTTTACGTGTCAACAAGCTAACACAACTGTGTAATCTAGCCTGCTTTATGGAGCCTGTAATATGTGGTTGGGGGCTGAAGCCATTGCTCTAATAAGGCAGAGGGGAGCAGAAAGCATGCCAGCCACACCTCGGCTTCTCCTTGCCCAGTGCCCTGGCCACCAGGCATCCATTTGGCCAAACAAGGGGAAGACTGGGAAATTATGAACAAATTGTGTACCACCTGGCTTGCATTTTAGAGAGCTGGAACCAGAGGATGTGCACCACTCAGGGCAGAGTTCCACCGTGGGAGTCCTCTCTGGCCGGCTCTGACCCTCTGCCCTTGAGTGCCGGCCTTGTTCCCTCATGGTGGCCATGAGTTCCCTCACAAGGTAACTTACCTGAAAACAAACCCAAACTTACCCCAAATCAGCAAAAAATGGGGAAACTATCCACATCATTGCGAAATGATTATGTGTCAATAAATAACGATATTTAGCACTTTTGACCAAAATGGAGTAACAGAGACCAGATTTACCTTCCTGCCTGAAACAAACAAAAAGCTCTATGAGTCAGGGTTCTCCAAAGAAACAGAACCAATGGGCTGTGTATATAAATATATACGTATATAGAAAAAGAGTTAATATAAGGCTTTGGCCCATGTGATTGAAGAGACTGACCAGTCTCAAGATCTGGAGGCTGAATCGACAGATGGCGACCCAGGAGAGCCGAAGTGTAGTTCAAACTTTAAAATGATCAAAAATATTCAGGACTTGGACATCAGCAATGAAGCAATCCCTGAGAGATGGGAAAGAGGCAAGCCCTACAATTGCCCCCGCTGACTGCCTCGTGTTTCCAGGCCGTGGCACAGACAGAGCGTGGTGGGTGCCCATCTTCTCCCTGAGTGGAGAAAGCTTAGCTGAGGGTCTTGGGGGACCAAGGCAGCAGTTTTCAGGTCAGAGCACCAGAGAAGAGAGAGTTGTACAGAGATGGAGAACTCTGGAGACCCACAGATTGTCCCTGAGTTTTCAGCTGAGTACTGGTCAGCACACACGTGTGAGGAGTCCACAGAAAGACCCATGCAAGGATTAGAGGGAACAGAATTCTGTGCTCACACAAGGCAGGGCTGCTGCCAATACCCCAGCTGGACCAGAAAACTTCATAATTCACAGGGCCTTGGGTAGAATACACAGAACACACAGAGGGGTCTTGCCTCAGTCATGGAGAATAATTATCCCTAGACTGAGCACAAATCAATGACCTCAGCTTCCACTTCAAGAAACTAGAAAAAGAAGGAGAAATTAAATCCAAAGTAAGTAGAAGAAATGAAATAATAATCAAAGCAAAAGCCAGTGATATAGAAGAACAGTGGAGAAAAATCAATGAAAGAAAAAGTTGGCCTTTGAGGAAACCAATAAAACTGGTCAACCTCTAACCAGACTGATTAGAACAAAAAAGAGAGAAGACACAAGTTACCAATATCAGGAATGACAGAAGTGGCATCACAACAGATTCTACAGATGAAGAAGTGAGTTTAGCAAGGTTGCAGGACACAAGATCTGCATACAAAAGCTAATTGTACTTCCATATACTGGCAATAAACAACCAGAAGTTGAAATTTAAAATAATAATATTAACATAACTTCAAAAATGAAATACTTAGGGATAAATCTGGTAAAAATGTGAAAAGTCTGTACACTGAAAACTATAACACATTGCCATGATAAATTAAAGAAGATCTAAATAAATGGAAAGTTATATGGTGTTCATGTGTCATAATATTCACTATAGTTAAGATGACAGTTTTTTCCTATTGGATCTAAAGGTCTAATGTGACCCCATCTAAATGACAAGCTTTTTGTTCGAAATTGATGAACTGAATTTAAAATTCATATGAAAATGCATACAAAGGACCCACAATAGCCAAAACAATTTTGAAAAATAATTAGTTGATTTCAAGATTTATGATAAACCTACAGCAATCAAGACAGTGTAATGTTGGCATCAATATCGACAAAAAGGTCGATGGAACAAAATAGAGAGCCCAGAAATTAACCCACAAATATGTGGATAACTGATATTTTCACAAAGGTTCAAAGGTATTTGAATGGAGAGAGGAAAATCTTTTCAATAAATGGTGCTGTAACAGTTACTCATATGCAAAAAAAAAAAAAAAAGAGCATTGATTCACACCTGCACTGTATATAAAAATCAACTCAAAATGGATCAGCATTCTAATTATAACACTTAAAAAATATAAAACTACAAAACTTCTAGCATAAAATCTTTGTGACCTTGGAGTAGACAGGTGTTTTTACATGAAACCAAAAGCATGATCCAATGAATAGTAAATTAATAAATTGGACCTCATAAAAATGTACAGCTTCTGCTCATTGAAAGATACTGTTAATGAAATGAAGAGACAGCTACAGACTGAGAAAACAGTAGTTGTTTTCTACTGATAAAGACCTTGTATCCAGAATATATAAAGGACATATTTTTTAAATGACCCAATTTTTTAAATGGCGAAGTAGGTATCTATTTGAATAGATACTTCACCAAAGAAGATGTCCAAACATCTTTATGTTGAGTACATAAAGTTGCTCAACATTATAAGTCATTAGGGAAATGCAGATTAAAATCACAAGGAGATCCAACTACACATCTATTAGAATGTTTAAAATCAAAAATCCTTACCACAGCAAGTATTCATGAGTGTGTAGAGGAAATGGACCTCTCATGCACTGCTAATGGGAAGGTAAATGGTACAACTATTTTGGAAAGCAGTTTGAAGTTTCTTTAAAAAGTTAAGCCATATGATTTAGCCATTCCACACCTAGGAATTTACATTTACGCAAGAAGAAAGGAAGCATATGTTCATGCAAAGAGTTGTTTGCAGATATCCCTGGGAGCTTTATTTGTAACAGTCAAAAAACTGGCAACAACCCAACAGTCCAACAACAGGTGAATGGATAAATGTTTCATGGAATACTACTTAGTAATTTTAAAAAGGAATGAACTATGGATACATGCTACAACATGAATGAATCTCAAAATAATTATGCTGAATAAAAGAATCCAGACCACCACTGCCCCCCCCAAAAAATGATAGTACATACACTATGATTCCATTTCTATAAAATTCTAGAAAATGCAAATTAATCTATAATAACAGAAAACAGACCAGTGGTGACTAGGAAAATATGGGAGGGGGACACAGGAGTGGCAAAAGGAAAGGATTTTAAAGCACTGTGAGGAAATGTTTAGAGTAGCAGATATGTTCATTATCTTTATTGTTTTGATGGTATATTAATTTGCTAAGGTTGCCTTAATAAAGTACCACAGGCTGAGTGGCTTAAAAAACAGATAATTATTTTCTCTGGGGGATGGAAGTCTGAGATCAAGGTGTCAGTAGGGTTGGTTTCTCCCGAGGCATCTCTCCTTGCCTTATAGATGCCGTCTTCTCTCTGTGTCCTCACATGCTCTTCCCTCTTCCTGTGTCTGTGTCCTAATTTCTTCTTCTTATGAGGACAAGAGTTATATTGAATAAGGGCCCACATTAATGACCTCATTTTAACTTAAATGCCTCTTAAAGACTCTGTCTCCAAATGCAGCCACTATCTTTGTTTCTGGGGGTTAGGACTTAAACATGTGAATTGGCGGTGGGGGGGGCGCACCTTTCAGTCCATAAGAGATGGCTTCACAGGTGTACAACTATGACAGATGGTTCACCTTAAAAGTGTGTGATTTATTGTATGTTAATTATATGTCAGTAAAGCTGATTTTTCAAAAATACATTACTCTCAGGTTTTGTTTCTGTTTGTTTAATAAAGAATTCTTCCATTGCATAGGATTTAACTCATCAAAGTATGGTTTGAGCACAATTGTTAGGAATAAAATAGCTTCATATAATAAGGCCTGCCTGTGTGTTTCCTTTCCCCATTTCTTGTAACTTTTCATGCTTTGCTGTACTAGCTTCGCCCTGGAGACCGACGACCCTGTAGTCCACATGAAGGACAAGCAGGAGATGCAACGCTCTCCGTGGTCCTGAAAAAGACCGATTGAGGGATGAAAGCAGCCATTTCCAGGCTCAGCTTGGGTGGGCAGGGCTCTCTCTTGTTAACCTCTCACCTTTATTTCTCAGAAGTTCTGGTAGCTAAACAGTCTCCCTGAGAGTCTGCCTGGACCCAAATGAAGGACGTATTGCTTCCTCATAAGCAACTGGCAATTCCTGGAGAGAAGAGCTAAGCTTGCCATCACCCTCAGTCTGTCCACAGATGTCCACATGGGCATGACGTCGCAATCATTTTCAAGAAAAGACTGGTGCTTTACAGATTTCTCTTCCTCTATCCATCCTTCCCAGAAGATGTCTCCTCCCCCCAGTTTGTCTCGGGGCATTCGTCTGCCCAGGAATTGCTGGACAGAAGCTCCTGGAGGGCCTCTTTTCAGGTAGTTCTTGAGCTTACTTTAGTTCGAATGACACCATGGCTTAGAAAAACAAGTAAGCCTGGGAGGGAAGGGCCACATCCAATTCAAATATGTAAGTCATGGAGGACAGGTCTTCCTTAAGCAGCCTCTATCCTCTTCTCTATCTCATTAGTCTGTTTATTTCCTGCATAGCATTTAACGCAAAATGCCACTGTCACTCACTAGGATCCAAGCCCTATGAAGCATGGGGCTTGTTTTTCTCATGTGTTGCAGTATCCCAAATATCTAACAAAACCTGACCTATGGTGGATGCTCAATAAATGTTTGTTAAATGAATAAATTGGGGTATAAACTCTTATGGGAAGTCCTGAGCTACTAGAAGGCTCCTGCCTGCAGCAAACCCCTTGCATGGCTTCCCCTGTATTTATAATAGTGGGCTAATATTTTGTTTAGGAGCTGCCTTGGATGCCTGCACAAGGGTGGGTACCTGTACCTTTCCCTTACCTCAATCAGAGCTATTCATTTTTGCCATTTTAATATGTTGTGATTCCATGAAAAATTTTGTCTAGAAATCAAAGGATATCATTATTTTTAAGTGTCTACAAATCACTGATCTAGACTTACACTGAGAAAGAAATCATGCCATTTTAATTAGATGTTTTTGCAAAGCCAAAGCAATGACACCCTTCAAGAGGATATTCCCTTTAAGATCTCACAAATAGAGTCTGCAAATATTTTCAATATCACTGCATGTTAAGAAAGTTTTACAGACCACAAATTTGTTGATTCCAAAGTCTGAGGTTGGACCAGAGAACGTCTATCTTGTTAAATTGGCACATATGTCTCCTTCTCTGCTTTCATCAGAAGCTGTGTGAGGCAGGCATAATGCTGCCCAGACAGAAAGCAAAAGAAACTGAAGGAGCAAAAGAGGTGGGAGAGGCGGCTGAGAGGAAACTTGGCTGCCTGAAGGGTGGGCTGGAAGGTGGCAGTGATGACAAAGTATGTGCAGGGTGCCAGGGAGCCTGGAATCAGGCTCTGATGCTGAGAATGGAGAGAAGAGAACTGGAGGCTTCCTTCCAGTATGAATGCTCCTGGTTTTCCATCATCTAACTCTCCATCAAGAGCAATTTGAACCTTTCCAAAGGGATCATTCCACCCCGTAACAGCTCAGATCAGGTTCACTTTCTGGATGATGAAACCTACAGCTACAATGGGACGTGGCATCTTGCACAGGACATGCTACTGACTCACCATCTGGGTGATGATGGGGTGCACCTAGACCATGACTCTTTCTCTCTCATCCCATCCTCCTGGTGGACAGTGGCATTTACACATAGGACAAAATGCCCCAAGCACGAGATACAGGAAAGATTCTAAGATTGATTCCAAGAAAACATTACAAAGTGGTGAATTCAGTGCTGAAAACGGAGTATGAGCAGCCCTTCTGAGATGTCCTTCCCCTCACAACGAATGCAGGGGTTGTAGCGTCCAGATGGGGGCTTGGTTCTGCAAAGGTCAGAGCCTAGTCTTCTGGTGGAGAGTGTCTGGCTCTCTGCCGAGTTTTATCACCACATGAGCATCATCCTTTGCAGCCCCAGTAAAAATTACTGTCTCAGGACAGTAATGATCACTGGGTAGAGAAACATGTACTAGAGTCACACACTGGATTCCTATTGGGAAAATGCTGGAAACCTACCCTTTAAAACTCTCAGAAGAGAATTTCCTGTGCCAATGATCCTAGACCTCAGATCTTTCTATGTAACCTGGGTAACATTTAATCCATTTTCCATGGCCCATTCAAGCATTCACCTGCACGAGTCTTACCTACCTCAACCCAGCCTCTACTGGGACAGCCCTAGGGGCAATGCTGTTCATTGCCTGACTGGGTGGCCCATTTCAAGTTTGAACAGCTCAGACTTTGAGAAGCTCCTTTCTTTCATCGGATGAAAACCTATTTCTCTGAAACCTCAATTCCGTCCTCTGAGGTCACACAGAGAAATGAGTTATTTCCCATCTACAGAAATACCTATCCAACATTCAAAGGCAGCCACCATGACAAACACCCAACCTTTCTATTCCAGGATAAACATTACTTGCTGCCTCAACCCCTTTCAGAATCTGTTTAGATTTATAAATAATGCCATCATACACTAAAGGCATCACAGGTAGGTCTAGCCAATATGGAATAGAGTGAGACCATGACCTCTCAGGTTCTGGACACGGATTCAAATGCTTTCTAGCCTGTAGAGTTTCTAGAATCTGCCATTATCCTCATTTTGAAATTGGAACATTCTCTTATCTCTAATTTTCTGGAAGCTCTCCCATTCTCCATGATTGCCAAGTGCTGTCTATAATTAAGCCTCCAGCCTCCATGCTAGGATGGAATTGAATAAGCGCCGGAGACATGAATCTGCTCAAGCAAAGCACTGTATGCTTCTTTTTCCTGCTTGATTCAAAGCGTCATGCACAAGTTCACTTTTCTTCCAGATCAACTCCATCATGGCAAATGCTCTCTCCCATTTTACTGATAATAAAAGCAAGACATGGAGTCATAAGTGATACCCCAGGGCCCAAAGCCAGTTGGTGGTGAATCCTTGATGCTACCCCAAACCTTCAAGCTCCCAGCTCTGAGCCTCATTACTAGCAAGAGTGATTCTTCACTGTTCTGGAATGCCCTGCCCATGGGGACAGCTGCAGAGACCCCAAAGGCTGCTGTCAATCATGATTTCCATCCTTTGATGGGGCCAGTGAAAGATGTGGTATCACCAAGGGGACATTTGAAGGTTGCAGATAAGGACTGAGCCTGAGGGTTGTGGACTGGCTTCTGCTCTCTGAATTCTTCCATGCCTCACTGCCCCTGTACCTCTCACCGAGAGCCAAGAAATTTCACTCCTCACAACACACGGAAAATATTTACTTTCTCTTGGTAATGGAATCCTAATGGCTGTCCCAGCCTGTCTCGCCCTGTGCTGGCACAGAGGCAGGAGGTCTGATGACAAATGCACCCTGCTGTAGACTCTGAAATGGGGCCCGAAGGTGGCAGAAACTGGGACCCTCCAGTGACTTTTATGTTCCATTCAGAATGGCTGTAAAGAAAACAAGACATAAAATACCTCCCCCGTATAATTTGCTGGTTTATAGGTGGTTTCATCACTTTTTCAAAATGGCTATCCAACGTGATCTTTATGTTTCCCTTATGGCTGGGACCAAAAGCTCTGAAAAAGCCAAGAGAGCCAAGCAAATAAGGACACCTTGGAGAGTGGTGGCCACTCCCCTCCCCGTGGCCAGGATGCTGGGGGTGGGGTGAGGGCAGTGGACCGCGCTCAGGACACAGAGCTCTGCCTGCTCAGAACCTTCCCACAGGCACATTAATGGGCCTGAGGCTTGATGGTGCTTCCATCCCACAACACCCAAAAGAGGAGGCCAGTGGGGCTTCTTGGATTTGAATTTAGAGCCGAAAAGACTGTATACACCTACGACTACAGCAACACAAATAAGGTGAAGGTGGCGGTGGGATTATCCTGCCTCACCTTGACCACCTGGTAATAGAACAGCTTTCTCTCACCCCATCCTTTATCATCTATCCCAGAACTATGAGCTGCTTCTTAGCACTTATGGGAAGTTGCCAACAGTTTGTTGATTTTGTGTTTCCGCAGTTATTCTTTTTATATAATTAGGGACGGAAATCATCTAAAAACTTTACCAGTACATGATTTAAATATTTAAACTACCTGCAAGCATTTGTTTATTGCTATTTGTATTAATTTATTATTATATTAAATTTATTTTTCATATTAATTAAATTGAATTAAAACAAATTTACTAAATGTTCAGAAATGTATTAAATGTTAAACTATTAAATTATATTTACACTTGACATAATTATAGGCTCACAGGAAGTTGTAAAAATAGTACAGAGAGGCTCCAATGTGCACTGGCCCCAGCTTCCCCCCGCCGGCCCAGGATAACATCTTACATAATTGGAATAGAAAGCCCAATGCAGGAAATGAACACTGTATACTCTACAGTCATCATGAAGACTTCACCAGCTTCTCCAGACAGTTGTGTTGATGTCTGCATGTGTACGTGCATGTGTGCGTGTCTGTGTGTGTATGTCTGCATGCATGTGTGCTGTGTGTCTGGCCGTATGTGTCCGCCTGTATCTCTGAGCGTGTGCATGCACATGTGTATGTGTGTATGGGCATGTGTGTGGCTCTACACAATTCTATCACGGGTCAACTCTTATAGCCACCACAGTGCCAATGCAGAACAGTCCCATCTTCACAAAGACCTCCACCCGTGACACCTGGTTACACTTCACGTATTTGTTTACTCCAAGCCTGAGAGGACCACTACCCTGCCCATCCAGCACGGCACCTCACAGGACACCTCCACCAGGCAGGCTCCCCCTGTGTTCTGAATGAGTGCTTCGCTACACCAGGAATTCCTCACCAACCTCGGGCGTGGAAGACTCCGAAGGTAACGCAGGGATGGAGAACGTTGTTCTTAGTGCGAGGAGGTGAGGGTGATGCAGGCTGCAGGCTGCCTTCTGGAGCTGACTCACTCTGGACTCCCCTGACCCCACAGTTGTCCCCAGAGTGGTCCCCAGAGGCCACCCACTCCACCTGCCCCTCCAGTGATATAGGATGAGAGGGATGCTTCATGACTGGAGAAGGCTTTCCCAGGTCCAACTCTCAAGTACAGAAGATTATGAAGACCACGAAGTGACCCATCCCTATGCGGGTCTCTAGCCTTTTGACGAGTGACCGGGAAGAAGGAAGGCAGAGACTAAGGAAGCGGCAACAATGCCGACAGCATTCCCTGCTTCCCTGTGAATCCTCCACTGCCAGCGTAAAGTGGCTGGAGGGCCCTTCCCCACCTCCACACTCTGCAGTCAGGCAGCCCTGGGGGAGCCACCTCCTCTCCTTCCTCCAGAGGTGCTCTGGGAGTTCACACCAAAGCAACGCCACCTGGAATATAGATTAGAGAGTCCCCTAGGCATTTACAGGGCATGGCAACAACATAGCCCATTCTCTGTGGGCCCGGACCAGAGCCCAGGGCTCCTGCCTCCAGGCCTAGAGATGGCCCCAACTCCCTTGATTCCTTTTGCCACCTTCTTGAACCCGCCCAGGACCCCAGCTCACATCCACCCTCTCCCAGGCTCCCCGGTGAGCGCGGAGGTCACAGCTTCTGTCTGGGGCTTGTAGACGAGTGGATGGCTCTCAGATCCCCATGGCCATCCGTGCCCATGGCAACAGCAGCTCTCAGCCCTCCCCACCTCAGCAGTCCTTTCTCATCCCAGGTTCCAAAAGGAACAAGGCCCACCAGCCTCCCCTGAGATCACAGCTCAGTGAGGGAAGCAGAAGCTACTGGCAGAGCAGCCAACAAGGCTCAGAAAGCTGCCAGCCGGATGTCAGGTCTCAGAGGCAGAAAGGAATCTGAGCTCCAAGTGGGAACAGGGAACGGAACACGTGTGGGTTTTTAGGACGCAGTTAAAGCAATGCAGCAAGGGCTCCATCCTCGGGTGGGGTGGCCGCTTGGGATGACCTTGCCATCCCAGGCAGGCTGAACAGGTCTGGGCTCTGATGGCCATTTCTAGAAGGACCTTTCACTCCATCTGCAGGAGCTTAGATAGGGCAAGACCAACAGAACCTAAAGTATCACTAGCAGGGTGGCAGGGGTGGGGGTGCTTACTGTAGCAGTGATGGTGACCTTATCCATGAGAGTTACTGCATCTGTGAGAGTTATGAGAAGCTGGGCCTCTAGACAAGGTCATGGTCAGAGGTACCCTGATCGGCAGCCCCCAGGTCCCTATCCCACCCCAGTCATGGCACCTATGATTCCAGAAGCTTCTTGAGAGCCGAGATCATGTTTTGTTTTGCTCACCACTGGCCCTCATCACCATGCCCCATGTTTGACATACAGAAAGCTGTAGTCAACAGTACTGTATTGTGTGCTTTAAAACACATTAAGAGGATAAAACTCCTGTTGTGTTCTTATCAAAACCACACACACACACACATACACACACACACAACATAGAACATTTTTGAAGGTGATGGACATGGTTACTACCTTGATGGTATCACGAGCGTTTGCATATGTCCAAAGTCATCAGAATGTATACACTAAAAGTGTGCAAATTTTTTGTATATCAATCACTTCAATAAAGCTAAAAAATGTTCTGAAAATGTACTTGTTGAATGAATGAAAGAATTAGTGAGTCAATCAATTAGTGGACTCAGTTGCTGAATGTTGGGACAAATATAAGCCCTCATGGATATTTATTGGATGTTTGGGTGCTTGTTTGCCCCACACACACCTGGTAACATTCACAATAATGTCCAGGAATTGGTCTCTGTCAGATGGGAATCTCCAGTCTCTGCAGGAGGCAAGCCCTGCTTTTCCAGGACACCCAGTGCATACATTGAGACTCAAAGCCGCTAAGGTTCATGGGAGACATAACTGTGTCATTTGATTCATTCACCAAAGAGCAGGTCAGATGGGAAGGTTACCGTCCTCTTAAAAATATTCTGACAACATTTTTAAAAATTTTAGTGTTATCATTTTTCCTTTTCAGAGAAAGTGTTTCTATTTATTGGCGATGAGTAAATGCTCCTGAAATCGGGGATTGCAGACTCTGACCTTTTTATCAGCAGGTAATAAAATGAATGGGCAGGTGACAGAAATGTAATTTGAGGATTACAAAATTTACGAGGAGGCAGCACACTGAGGAGGAAAGTGATGACAACGTGAGTAAGAGAGAGAGAAGGGGGTGGAGGAATGGAAACCTAACAAAAATGGTTTCCCCTGGACTCTCAGCTTTGGAAATGAAGACATCGAGCTCCACGTCCTGTCCACTGCCCGGCACAGGGCAAGAAACACTAAATGTTTTTTGAATCAGGAAGTCGATAGGTGAAAGGTTCCACTGTGGGGCAATCATGGGAATTAAATGAGATGATACCCAGAAAACGTTTAGTTCAGTGCCTGACATGGGGCCGTCCCTCAGTAAATATTGTATATTTTTATTTTATCATCATCATCGTCATCATTTCACCATCACTGTCAGTCTCATCACGTAATGACATTGTGTATGAGGACAGAAAGCCCTGTATAAGCTATATATGTTGCTCACCATTAAGTCTTTCCTTTCAAAGTACTGCAGATGCCTGGTTACAAAGCGAAGCCTCTCTCTTGTTACCATTTCTGCATCCATCAGTGTTGTGGGTTGACTTGTGTTCCCAAAAGGATTTGTTCAAGTTCTAACCCCTGGGACCTGTATACTGGCTTTACTTAGATGTAGGGTCTTTGCAGATGTAATCACGTTAAGATGAGGTCATACTAGCTTAGGTTGGGACCTAATGCAATGACTTGACTCCTTAAAAGAAGAAGGAAATTTGGATGCAGGCACAGAGATGCACCCAGAGGGAAGAGCCCACGTGAAGATAGAGCAGAGATTGGAGTGATGCCTCTACAAGCTAAGAAACACCAAGGATGCCGGCAGACAACAGAAGCTGGAAGAGGCAAGGAAGAGTCCTTCCCCAGGGCCTTCATACAGAGAATGGCCTGCCAGTACCTTGATCTCAGACTTTTGGCCTCCAGATCTGTGAGAGAATACATTTTTGTCGTTTTAAGCAACTGGCTCATAGTTATTTGTTATGACAGGTGTAGGAAAGGAATACAGTAGGTGATTCAGCTGATATGTTGGCATCTACTGTGGGCCTGGCACTCTGCAGGGCATCAGGATGGAGCAGGAGAGAAGACACAATGGTCTCTGCCGCCACACCTGTGTGCTGTGTGCCAGGTGCACTGGGTATCAGGAACAGAGACAAGGTCTCAGCCATCGTGGACCACACAACAGGGGCAGAAAACAGATACATAAATTTATCCATGTGACTTGGGATCAGTCCTCTGATAGAAGCACAGGTGAGAAGAAGTGTTGGGAGAGGAAAAGCCACATTCCAATTGGCGGGGCAGCTGTCACTCACTGTGTGCTGGGCTGTGGTCCTCAGGGCTTCTCTGGAGGCGCAGTTGCCCCCGGTTTCTCTAACGACAAAGGACAGCAGTCACCACGGGTCTTGTTGGGTTTCAGGGGTCTCGGGTAGGATCATGCTTCATTACATTGAAAGCCTGCTTCCATGCAGGTTAAACCCCCTTCCTTTGTGGACAATCTTTCTCAAAGTTCTTTAAACCCAGGACAGTTTTGGCAAACATAAACATCTCACAGTGTGCTCCACTCCCCAGCTGGGGTCAGGACCCTGGCAGTTCACCCCCCTAACTTCCGTGTTCTTTTGCATCTAAGAGGACTTTGCTGAGTAATTTTCACAGGCTTGGTCACTTCACATGAGCAGCTCTTCCAGAACCCCAAAGCAAATGTGCCTCGTCAGGGCTGTCCCCATCTAGCTGGGCAGACTCTGCTCCACCAGCCCCTGTCTGCTACCTGAGCAGGCTTCCTGTGTCACTGTTGTAACAGGATTAATGAAGCAAATAGCTCCAAGGTTTCCAGTATAGAATACAATCCTTCAAGGCTCACTTTAATATTTCAAATCAAAACAGGGAATCTGCTGTTGGATTTCAACCCCCAGATCCTTATGGAAACATGCACGGGCTTGTGGCCCTGCGCTTATGTGGTTATATTGAGATGTGTCCCTTATTCACAGCCAGGACCTCAGATGATGTCTCATCGGTCCAGGTAGCCCTGCTCCAAAGGCTCAGACAAGGTCTCAGGTAATGGGGGGAAGTGTTTAACCCTCAACCAGAATTGGGGGTTGGGGTAACACACACTGCTGGGGGAGTACATGATGGATTCAACAAGTATTCATTGAGCGCCATGCTTCTGGGGGCTGCAGGCAGAGCAGTAAGCCGGGCAAATGAAGTCCCTGTGCTCACGAAGCTTACACTGGAACGTCAGTACCCTTGGGAAGGGAAGGACAGAGCCCCACACTACATATGGAAACCCTTAAAAGTAAATAGAAAGGAAAGAAATCCAGCTATTTGCATATTGCAAACCACAGGGGAAAACTTGTGTGACATCTTCTTGGCTGCTGAGACTAACGAGGAAGAAAAATCTTGCACCTGGAAGGCATGGCAGAATATCTGGAGTGCGGGAGTGGTAATCAGATCCTTCTGCTTGTTATCAGTTTTGAACAGGTGCTATATGCACAAGGGAAAGTGTTCCAACAGAACCAAAATGTAGACGCGAGGAGGAAGTTTCTTGTGTATTACTCTAGATGAGCTGTCTTATATCCATAAGCATATATGCATGCACATGTGTCTTTTTGTAACATGAGAGCAGCATGCCATGGTGTCTCTGTTTTACCCACCAAGGGCTGTATCCTGAAGATTGTCCAGACCTGGATATCCAGCTCTGCCTCTTTCTCTGAAGGGTTAAGGTCAGGGTTAGGTTTAGGGTTAGGGTTCAGATGGTTCCATTGTAAGGATGGACCATAATGCATGGGTCCAGCCCCAGCTGGTGGACACACGTACCTTTCCATTTTTTCTCCGGTGTTTATTCTTATGCATACAACTTTGTGCACCTGTGCAAATATACCTGTAAGACCAAACCCTACCCAGACTTGCTGAAACAAAGGGGGTGTGTATCTTAAATCTTGACAGAGGTCGGCAAATCGCCCTCCCCTCAAAAAAAGTTACTTCAATTGACCTTCCCACCACAAGAACAATTGTTTCCTTACCAGTGTTGTCAATCCAATAGATTTAAAAATACCATTTCAGGGAGGTTTCAATACTAAGAGTGAAGGTTCTCATTTTTTATACACCTAACAGCCATGCTCTTTCCTTTTTTGTGAAATGTGTCCTTGGATGGTGGCTTGAGGAATTGAGAGCCCTGGTCCATCTGCCTTCCCTCTGCCATGACCACACTTCTCACTGCAGACCCAGGTTTGTCACCATCTGCCCTCCTGCATCCAGAACTTGTAGGGCGCCTTTTGAAAGTAAATCGTAACCAGCTCTGTTGTGATGATTTTGCACCTTCCTCAAGACAGCTGACAGCCCGCTGGCATTTTTCAAGGCGAGGATTTGGGCCAAAAGGTCTGGAGATGTCACAGGAGCTAGCTGGGAGAGGAGGGGCAGAAGGCCAGCAGAGGGCAAGGAGAGAGGGCGCTGAGCCCAGACAGTGTGTCTCCGAGGGCTGCGCTGTAACGACAGCCTCTTCCCAGCCTGCTGCCCGCCCAGCTCGCGGCTGGGTCCCGGACTGCGTGCCCTGGGACCCACAGCTGCACCCCACTGGCAGAACACCGAGCCATCTGCCATTCAGGTAGACGAGCAGTTGAACCACAGGCAGCATGCTGATGTCTGCGGGCTGCCATGTACCCCTGCAGAGCCCAGACTGCTGGCTGGGGCTGCTTCCTGAGCGGATGCTGGCCCAGAGGGGGGCAAGTCTTCTGCGCCCTACCTGGTGGCAGACGGCTCTGAACCCTACTTGTGGGTGGACACAGAAAAGCATTTCTGGATACCTGGCCTGGATGGCTGGGTGGGCAATACCCACCCCCTGCCTGCTGTCCATGGTTCTGAATTTGTGATTCAGTGGCCAGGCCTGACCTGCTCTCAGGATGAGGACAAAAATGACTCGGCAAACCCCTACACGAAGACTGAACCTAATGTGAACTCTAGGTTTAGGCTTTGGTTATAAAAGTGCATCAGTATTGATTCGTCAGCTGTAACAATGTCCCACACCAGAGCAAGGTGTTACTAAGAGAGGGCACTGTGGCGGAGCAGAGGAAGGATACGTGAGAACTGTCTGTACTTTCTGTGTAATTGTCCTGTAAACCTAAAACTGCCCTAAAGAAATAAAGTCTAAAAAAAGACTCAGAAAAAGTTTTTATCTAAGTTGGG
Source organism: Grampus griseus (assembly GCF_964374135.1). NCBI lineage: Eukaryota > Metazoa > Chordata > Mammalia > Artiodactyla > Delphinidae > Grampus > Grampus griseus. The sequence goes on along the minus strand of NC_139017.1, from coordinate 179,537,383 downwards.
CTTTCATCTCCTCTTTGGTGTTCCTGACATTGTGTTGGGGTACTTGTGTCCCCCCTTTGGGGCAATCAGAGCAGGTTTCCCTGGGGATGGGGCCGAGGGTAGGATACTGAACACCTAAACTCTAAGGCCCGTACAGTCAGCAGGAACAGCAATGAGAGGTCAAGGTCAAACAAGAGCAGAAACGAGGGGGTGAGAACAGACAGCCGATGAGACCAGACTGAGCTCAGAAGTGATGGGGGTGATGCAGGCAGAGATGTGCTCTGGGTGGCGGGGGAGCTCTGAGACGTGATACCAGGTGCCTGGAGCCCCCTCTCCACATCTGCTCAGTCACCCTAAGAAGGACAAACGGCAGCTCCCCGCCCAGACTGCCTCCTATCCTCCCCATCCAATCACCCTGCCTGGTGCTTGTTCCCTGGACCTCACCATGCACGGGGAAGAAAAGAGCTGTGGAGGCCGTGGCTGTTGCGTTGCCAGGAGCTGACATTCCCCCTTCCCTTCGTCCACTAGCAACAATTGTCACGTGCCTAGGATGCGCCCAGCCCAGGGATGGGTCCCCAACCCTGTGGCTCTCAGAGCCCGTGGCTTTGAGTAAAGGACTTGTCAAGATAACTCAATCTGATGGTGAAGGTGGGTGGGAAGGCTGTGCAGGCCAAGCACGTCAGGAGCCTCCTGGAGATTCACACTGGACAGGCCAAAATCAGATCCAGTGTCCTGGCCCCCAAGAGACCTGAGGACACCGCCTTCAGGGAGCCTGCCAGGTGGTCAGGAAAGGAGCTGTTGAGACTTGAGTGAGAGGAGAGTGAAGCAGCCTCATTGACCTCACCCCGAGGACATGAACCCAGGGATGGAGAGGGACACAAGGAGAAAGGGCTTTGCACCCAGGTGGTATTTGCTAGCACCCTGTTGGCATTAAGGTTTCTTTAGGCCTAAAGGTAGGGAGTGGAGCTGTCTCCCCATTCAAGAATGTCACAATCCAGCTTTCTAGTTGCCATAGAAAATGCCGCTTTTCCAAACCCACATGTCCCTCACTCTGCCTGGCCCCAAGTTTTTGGGGGAAACAGGCAACAAGATCAGTGGCCAACACCAAGAGCTGCACAGACAAGCCTCCCAGGCAGCCACCTTTTGCAGGAGCACCACTGAGCTCCAGCCACACTGTGTGGGAGGACGGAGGGAGCAGGCTGTGACTGGGGAGGAGGTGATGTGCGCCAAACGGGGAATGCCCGGGGTGGGGATGGAGACCCGGCCCGCACTCATCACAGCTGTGCGATCCCTGCAGGTCACTCGCTGTCAGCCACAAGGACACTGCCTTCTGCCGCCTCCTGGCACTGGTCCACTTCGGGACTCCTTCCCCCAGGGAGTCAAGCGCCTGCCCCTCCTGCGACTCATCCAGCACTTACGGAGCTCCCTTGCTCTCCAGGAACTCCTCCAGCTGCCCCCCCCACCCGCCCACCAAAACTTCAATGAGCTCCCTGCCCTCCTGGGACTTACCAGCCTGCAGAAAGATGTGTTCCCTGGAGGACTCACCACGCACGCGCAGCTGGGATCCTCTGCAAATGCAAAATGGGCTGCAGACCTGGATAGGAGAGTCTGAAGAGAAGGAAGGGGCAGCTTGGCTCGGGGTCAGGGGCATGAAGGAAGGCGGGGCCAGCTGGGGAAGACGGTGAACGCAGTCCAGGGAGGCTGGACAGGGCCCCACAGCCCACGGGGAGGGCCACTGTGCAACGGCATGACCCGAGAGGTTATAGGACAGACACGGGGAGGGGCGGCAGGCTTGTGAGTATCAGAATCCCACCAGGGGGAGACGGAGGCTCTGCAGAGGAGGGAGAACTCGAGGGTGGGGCTGGACCAGGGGGCAGATGCCCGCGGAGTGAACAAGGGTGGCATGGCGAGGGGGAGGGCTGGAGCCCGAAGGTGTGAAGCGTGTGCACCAAGAATTTTTTTTAGTTGTCATTGGAGTAGAGTTGATTTACGACGCTGTGTTAGTTTCAGGTGTACAGCAAAGTGAATCAGTTATACATATGCATATCGCCACGCTTTTTCAGATTCTTTTCCTGTATAGGCCTTTACGGAGTACTGAGTAGAGTTCCCTGGGCTATACAGTATGTCCTCGTTAGTCATCTATTTTATAGATAGTAGTGCACTAAGAATTTAAACAGCCCAGAGACAGGTCTGACCTTTGCCCTTGTCTCCTGGGAGATGACCCTAAGATGAGAGCATCCTTGTGTACCTGGGGGGCTAAGCTACCAGACAGTCAACAATGTGACTGGGGAGGGGGGCTTTGCATCACGAGGTCTCAGCCTGACCTCAGCAGGGGCTGGACCCTGCGGTCAGTCACATGGGTGACCAGGCAGCTCTATGTGACTGGACGGGCCCCCAGTAAAGACTCTCGATGCCGAGGTTCGGGGGGCTCCCCTGGTTGGCAGTGCCCTGTGTGTTACTGTCACACGTCATGTCATCACTGGGAGGAGTTAGCACTGTCCACACCTCCAGTAGAAGCTTCTGGAACTTTCCTGGCCACAACCCTGTGTGTCTCTTCCTTCAGCTGATTTTAACCTGCATCCTTTCACTGTGGTAAACCATACCCAAGAGTGTAGCAGTTCCCAGGGAATTCTGCAAGTCCCCGTGAGTTCTCAGATTTGATGGTGGTCCTGGGGAACCCCGAAATTGCATTTAGCACCAGACATGAGAGTGGTCTTAGGGACTGCTCCCTGCCATTGCAGCATGAAGGCCAAAATGGGGTCTGGTGTGGAAAGCTGGAGGATGCTCACGAGCACAGAGCGCCCATGTGGTAGTATGTCCGTTGATACACAGTGAGTTTGAGATGGCTGGGGGGAGTCCTAGGAGAGACCATGGGAGGGAGCAAGGAGCAAGTGGGGCTGTTCACTCACTCTCCATCCATCAGCGGTCAAAGACAGGATGCATGGCCAGGACCCACGCTGCACACAGGGGTCGCCATGGGAATGAAACACACATGGACAGACAAGCAAAAACCACATCGCACAAAAGTATGCTCAGAAACGGCGTTAACAGAGGGGAGGGATGGGGTTCGGTAAGCAAGAATGTTCGCGAGGGCTGGTGGGTACAAACGGTGTCTTGGAAGAAGAGGCCATTTGACTGAGAGTCAGAGTAGCCAGGTGAGGAGTGGAGTCAGAATTCCAGGCCTCTGAGAAAAGATTCCAGTAAGGTCGTAGCACTGGGACAGCTTGGGACACTCAAGGAGCCAAAAGAGCCATGTTCGCAGGGCCATGGAAAGCCCCAAGGCTTTGCAGGGCATGTGGTCTCTGTTGCAATTAATCAGTTCTGCCTCGGCAGCGTAGAAGCAGGCAGAGGGGACACGCACACGAGTGGGCGTGGCTGCCTGCCCATCAAACTGTATTCGCGAAAGCCCGCCGGGGTCAGATCTGACTAAGTAGATCTAAGGTTAAGGTCTAAGGTTCCGAACCTCGTGAGAAGCCTGGCTGGGACTCCCCGTGAGTTTTATCCAGCAGTCCTGACACTGCTTCTTCCCCGGATCCTCTCTACCAGGCTGTGTCCTCTGGACACACAGGTGTTTATCTCTGATATTTATCTCCCTTCCTCTGGACCCTGTTCTACAAACTTGACCTAAAACTGCATTGTCCTCTGCACGGGCCCCACGGGTTAGCAGCCCCCAGGGCCCCGTGCATTCACACCCAGGCTCTGTCTGGCCCACGGCGCTGAGAAGCCACAGCACCTCCATCTCATAAACGCCCCGTGCACTCAGGGACCCAGGCTCAAGACCTTACCTTTTCCCTGTTACATTTCGTCCTGTTAGAACTGATCCTATCCCTGAGACTGTCAGAGTTGTTTAAAATCCTGGTCTGTCACCTGAAATTCCGCCCCTGCTTTGAGCTGTCACAGGAGACCACGTGGAAGGAGGCAAAGAGTGTGGGCTCAGGCCAGACCACCTGAGTTAGACTCCTGACATGTGCATGGGGAGACCTGGCCCCAAGCCAGTCACTCAGCTTTTCTGTGCTCCAGTTTCCCAAGCTGTGATGGGGGATGGTAACCCTGCCTCATAGGGTTATGTGAGCGCTGGAGGGAAAGCTCGTGGAGGACTTACTAGATGTGAAGGGTTTGAACGAGGCTTGGCTCTAAGAAACAACTGCCTAAGCGTGAGCACTAATATTGGTATCAAAAAGCCCAAGTCTATGCCTGCAACCAAGTCGCCAAAGAAAAACTGTTCTCAGTACAGGGCTGAGGTTAGAGCCCTGCAGCACCTCACTAGAGACCTCCCCCCAAACAATTAACCTGAACTCCCCAGGCACCATCAGTCAGCCAGTACTGATTGCATATGACTAAGGCCCTAGCAAAAAGAGCGAGAAGGGCAGCAGACAAATAGAGGATGGAACTTACCAGAGGCTCCTCAACAAAGTACTTCACCTAAAACCATGACCCTGACAATGCCTGGAGTCCTGGCTTCATTGGGTAAGGCCTGGCCTCTCCCCCCCGGCTTCTTTAAAATGCAAACACACGGTGAGCCTGGAGGATCTTAAGTGGACCAGCAGTAGCTCACACCCACTGTGCACTCACGACATGCCAGGCACAGGCCAACACTTGGGTCTTGCAAACTCAATCCACCAACATCCAGAAAGTAGTACTGACGTCACCCTTCTGAGCTCAGGGGTCCTCTCAGAACTTCAGTTTCTTCATCTGTAAAGTGGGAATGATGGCACTTCCTCCCCCATGAGGGGCTTATAAGGATTAACTGAATACGTACATAAAGTACCCAGAGGAGTGATAGCCCACAGCATCCATGCCATCAGTTACCCCACATCGCAGTAGGGAAGCCACGCCCCCTCTGAGAGGGGAGGGCAACTTCCAGGCTTTCTCCACTGGTGAGGGGCAGAGCTGGGATGTGACCCCAGAGCCCAACCCCAGTCCCTGAATGTCACCTGCCTCTTGTAGGCAAGAGGGTGCGTCAGAAGACCCCCTCCTGGATGCTCTGAGGTCAACTTATTTCCGATGACTGCAGGGCTGGGACGAGAAGGAATACCCAGAAGCCGAAATTTGCCACCACCTTCCTCACTGTGCCCCAGGCTGGAGCATCTTCACTCCAAACGAATCAGATAATCAATAAACTCTCTAGAGCATCCAGGCAGTAAAAACCAGAAAAATATCTTCATGCCCGGAGAACTCGGTTATTAACCGGAGCGTGGAAACCAGGGTTTATTTGGCCGGATGTAATTGGCTTTTGGAAGGAAGGGTAGCAGCACTGATGAACGACCCCAATCTCAGCCCCAGCTGGGGAGGCACTTGCGTGGGACCCCAAGAATCAGGGGGTCCCCGTTCTCTGCTGGAGTGGAGGCTCTGGACTCCCAGAGCTGGGAGAGGGAAATTTGTCTCTGACAGAGGCAGAAACTGGCTGTGCTGGGTGAGTGATGCGCGTCTCTTGCACTGCACGTACACCATTAATCTAGCAGTCGGCTTGGGCCTAGGGGATGATGGGAAGGTTCAGGACAGCTCGGGGTCACCTTTCCCATCACAGAGTCCTCAGCCACCTTGGGGCAGATGCCACACATGCCAGTCCGCCTCTGGCTGAAGGCCAAAGAGAGCACAATAGCCAGGATGGCTGGGGAGGCTCAGGGGTGCAAAGAGGGAATGAGCTGGGTGTAGGAGGGAGAAGAAGAGGGGGTGATTGAGGTCAAAGACTCAGACCTCCTCCTCCCACATGCCAGGTCTCAGTGGAGGACACCACGCAGGGCCACCTTCATGGCCCCCAGTTGACTCTCAGAGGATGCAAGGCAGGGGGGTGAGGTCAGGACACCAGGGTTACCAGGCAGGCCCCTGGAGTCTCGTTACAAGCGTCACGACCTTGGCATCCAAACATACAGGAATGCGAATTCAAGCTCTGATACTTGCTGGTGGGGCAAAGAGATAGTCCCGTGACCATGTAATGGGGCAGAGCTGTGAAAACATGATAGAGCCTGAAACGCTCTTAGCACAGCCCCTGTCCAGGCTGCGGGGAAGGGGAGTAGCTAGGGTGGGGGAGAACCTGACCCAGCAGTGAAGGCTTTCCTGGTAGAGTGAGACATGGGCTGGGCCTCACAGGGAAACCTGGACCAGAGGGCGTTTCCAGCCGGACACATTGCCCGTAGGGGTGGGCAGAGGTATGAACGAGTTAAATTGGCCTAGAAATGGGCAAGACTAGCCCAGGGCTCTGCCCGCTGGACAGTTGAGGAGCCAGAGTTGGAGGAAGGAGCTGCTCTACAAACCAGAGTGACCCCACCGTCAGGCAGCCCCTTGCGGACAGGAGACTCAATTTCTCCAGTGGTCCCCTGAGGAAAGAATTTAGGCATCAAATACATGCAAGGGGGCAGCTCCAGATGCTGGGAAATGTCGGTGGGAATCAGGACTATGATTCAGAAGTGGGGGCTTTGAGTGTTAGCCCCAACCTGGGAGCCATCTCTGCAGAGGAGATCCGTTCTGGGTGGAGACCGGGACGAGGACACCTTCACAAGGGCAGCTAGCTGCCTTTTTCTGCATGTTCTCTGTGTGTCAGGCCCCAGGCTCGGCACTTCCTGACCTTGGCAACAACCCAGCAAGCAGACACCATCACCATCACTTTGCATGAAAGGAAACTGAAGTTCACGGTAGTGAGGTACCCGTCCCAGGTCACTCAGCTGGTAAGTGGCGAGGCAGAATCTGAACACGGGTCAGTCTCACAGACTGTTGGCGGACATGCACGCTCTTCTCTTCCCAGGGAGGTCCCGACCTTCCCTAAAGCACCAAAGATAACTAGGTTGCAGCATCACCGTATACTTCAGACCAATAAGAACAGCAACTAATGGCTAGTGTAAACGGGGGCTCATCAAGTGCTGGGGACCAGTCTAAGCACCTCTCCCTTATTGCATCACAGAATCCTCATAACAACCCTCAGAGACGGGTAAGCATCTCCATTTTGCAGATGAGGAAACTGAGGCAGAGCTGTCAGGTCTGTGCCCAAGGACACCCAGCTCGTCAGTGCTCGAGCTACTGATCACGTGCCCCTGCCCGGAGTGGAGGCCACTGGAGCACAGGGACAGCTGAGGACCACTCCCAGGCATCCACACATCCAAGTCCAGCCTTTGGAAAGGTATGAACCGGAATGAGCTGACATATCAATGGGGCCCTGAGAAAATGATTAATGTGACCCAGGCTGGGGACATCAGGGGAATAATGCACTGTCTGAATGCACTGCTCCCTGCTGGCTGTGGGGTACAGATGACGCAGATGCATCCAGACCATAGGATACAGGAGACGCACCCCCACTCCGCCCATACAGCTGGGCTAGGGTCTGGACAACACTCACTCCACTTCCACCAAGATAATCACTGCAAGACTTGCTCCAGAAACACCACACGAGTTCACTGTGGAGGGAAGCTGCTGGGAAGTGTTGCTAGGAGACAGGAGGAGGGGCCAGAGGGCATCAGGACCGGGGGCTCCACGGCACATCAGCAGGCATTGCAGCTGGGTCCAAGAAGCAGGAGCATAAGTGATGGACATCAGTCTAGGCATTTTGATGGGCTGGATCCTACCTGACAATGACGAGGGCTCAAAGGAAAATTTGAAATCTAATTGCTGGGTGTTTTGATTTGGTATTAGAGCCGTTCCACTGGTAAGTATCAAGGAGCTGGATGCTTTCTCTGAGCCTCTGGGCAAAGTTTAGTGGCACTGCCCTGGCAGTGAACAAGGACATGCAAAAGCCAGAGACAGAGAGAAAGAGGATGAGAGAGAAAGAAAGAGGGAGTGGGGAGAGAAAGACAGAGAGAGGGAGGGGGAGAGAGAGAGAGTGAGAGAGAGAGGGAAAAAAGAGGGAGAGAGAGAGAGTGCTCCCAGGAAACGGGGTGGTGAAGGACCCGCCAAGCCAAGCCCCTCCAAAACATGTCTCCCCACGTAGTCATAGCCTATGTCCTGTACGGGAAGCAAACATTCCAAGGGCCTCGTTTCATGGCGGATCTCTGTTTCTGCCTTGCTCACTGCCCACCCCAGCCCTGCAACTTAGCACTCACCCCCCTAGATGAAAAGATGGGGAGAGACCCTGATGGAAGCAAATGTGCTACTTCTTGGGCAGCAGGAGTGTGAGGGGGCAGCCAGAGCCTGGGGAACAGGGCTGGGAGTTAGCTTTATGCCCTGCCCGGGGAGGAGGGGAGAGGGGATTTGTACAAAATGTCCCTAGTAGGAAATAGCTCTATCAGATTTGCATCTTAGATAGATCACCCAGGAGTCATCTGAAAAAAAGAAATAAGAAAGTTGGATCCTTACTTTATACCTTATGCCAGAGGAAATAACAGATGAGTTAGAGTTATAGGAAGGAAGGAAGGACAGAAAGAAGGTAGGGAAGAGACAGAGGGAAAGAGAAAGAGAGAAAGAAAGAAAGAAAGAAAGAAAGAAAGAAAGAAAGAAAGAAAGAAAGAAAGAAAGAAAGAAAGAAAGAAAGAAAGAAAGAAAGAAAGAAAGAAAGAAAGAAAGAAAGAAAGAAGGAAGGAAGGAAGGAAGGAAAGAAGAAAGAAGAAACAAAGAAAGAAAGAAAGAAGGAAGGAAAGAAAGAAAGAAAGAAAGAAGGAAGGAAAGAAGAAAGAAAAGAAAGAAAGGAAGGAATGAAGAAAGAAAGAAAGAAAGGAGGGAGGGACGGACGGACGGACGGAAGAAAGAAAGACCATTAAAGTATTTGAAGAAACCATGTGTTTTCTTTTTTTTTTCAAAAAAGGAATAATCCCAGGACGGCAAAAGGCACTTCTAGCAAAGATACAAAATCTAGGAGCCCCAAAAGATAAATGTTAAGACAACCACATAAAGATGAAACTTTCCTGCTAGATAAAAGCTACCATAAAGAGAGTTTTGTTTTGTCTTGTTCCCTAAGGATAAACCACAAAAATTTGTATAAACAGACTTAATTTTTTTTATTACATAAAGAATTCCCATAAAAATAAATAAGAAAAAGTCCGGAAGCCCAATAGAAAATGATAGCTCACAGAAAAGGAACTATAAATGGCTCTTAAATATATGAACATATGACCCACCACACTCAGAATAAGATAAAAGCAAATAAAACCACAGCAAAGTAACATTATTCGTTCATCAGCTTGGCAAAGATCAAGAGTTTGATAAATCATTGTGTCAGTTGGGGGGGTATAGAAGTGCTCATCTGTTGCTGCTGGGACTATAAATTGGAACAGATTTTATCGATTGTGATTGAATGATAGCTACCAAAATTCCAAATGGACGTACTCTCTGGTTCAGCAATTTCAGGCTTCCCTGGTGGTGCAGTGGTTAAGAATCCGCCTGCCAACGTAGGGGACAAGAGTTCGAGCCGTGGTCCAGGAAGATCCCACATGCCACGGATGTGGGATCATTTTTTTCTTAAGTTTATTAAAATAGTTTATTTTAAAGACTCTCAATAGGACTTACCATCTTATTTTCAGATATACCAAGAACATAATATGCCCAGTACATTTTAACCCATGACGAAAGTTGCTCCAGATTTATTATTAGATCTACACATACTGTTTAACTGGGTGGTGTTCAAAGTTTTAATTAAATACTACGTAATTGGATCCAGAAATTTACACTGCACATACACTCATGATATCTGAAATCATGCGTAAGACTAATTAGCACACCACTGTTTGAATGAACAAAAATCTGGAAATCGCCCGTGTCATTCACTAGAAGACTGGTTGTTTAAATAACGATCACCCATATTAGCACCCAGAATACGATGCAGCTTGTTTTTTTAAAAAAGAAGAACGGGGGCTTCCCTGGTGGCGCAGTGGTTGAGAGTCCGCCTGCTGATGCAGGGGACGCGGGTTCGTGCCCCGGTCCGGGAAGATCCCACATGCCGTGGAGCGGCTGGGCCCGTGAGCCACGGCCGCTGGGCCTGTGCGTCCAGAGCCTGTGCTCCGCAACAGGGGAGGCCACAGCAGTGAGAGGCCCGCGTACCGCAAAAAAAAAAAAAAAAAAAAAGAAGAATGAATAAAGCAAGGGCACTCCAAAACAATGTCCAAGACATGTTGTAAAGAAAAAATACCACATGCAGAACTCTGGGTAAGATACTCCTCCATTCCTGTAAGATAGGGGTGTATAAATGCATGGAGGATCTCCGTGAACTGATAACTCTTAATAAATTAAAAATTCTATACGGTCAGTACTTCTATTTCTTAACAATAAAAACCCAAGGAATCTCACAACACCCAAGGATGTCCCAACACATATGCCAATCTACCTTTGAGCTTACAGATCCCTGGAAACACAGTTCATGAAAAGTTAAGTATTCATATTCCCAGCCACGCTTATTTGGCGTATGGTTAGAATGACCTGTTCTTTTAAAGTTTGTGAAACTTGTCCATACACCCGTCTGGGCCTGGTGCTTTCTTTGTGGGAGATTGTCTACTCCTCATCTTATTTTCTAAATGTCATAAAACCCCTCAGGGTTGCTATTTCTTCTAGATTCTTGAGTCAGTGTGGGTACCACTTAGAACCACACAGGGTGTTTGGGACAAGGACACAGTCAGAGAGACCACTGTCAAGAGAGAAAGCCACAAGCTTCTTGTCTACTGCTTCCTCGGCCCCGGTGGTCCTGCCTTGTAGGTTTCCTCTTCCTGCCATGAGTCACACTGTCCAACGTTCACTTCTCAGAGCGCTCAGAGACCTACGTGTGGCCTGTCCATTGAAACGCCAATCCAAGGATGGACCGTGACTTCAACTTCTGGAACACAAGTCTCGGCCAAAGTATTCATGGCTGTTCCCTCCCAGATACACCATCAACCCCCATCACATGGAGCGTGCTGGTCCCCGTCGCCAAGGCCATTCACCTGGGGTCCATAGTTTCATATGACGCCGCTATGAGGGTCGGCCTCCATTTTCCTGCTCTACCAGAGGTCTCAGAGGGTGAAATAGAGCCCCAATATTTTGTATTTGCCCTCATTGCCCGTGTCTCCATACCCACCTACTGTATCACAGCAGGTTAATTCACTCATTTATGTGAGTCTCTGGATCCTGGAAGGATATGCACTTGAGACCCTGGGCAAGGTTCAAGCCAAGGACGGAAGACTGACTTAAGATGGGAAATGGGATGACTCTTCCATTGTCTCTTGCTTCAGGATTTATCTTCAGTCTTGGGCTGTGCAGCAGGGACTCTGTGGCCCTCGATTTCATCCAGCTGGTTCTCCACACGTCAGTGTCTCTAGTTTACGAAACCATCATCATCCTTTCTCAACGCCCCTCATGGGACGTTGAGGAGTTGGCAGTGGTTTAGCAGAGAGAGCGACAGTCAATTCCTAAGTGGCATTTCAGAGACTCTGCAGGTGGGACTGAGCCACCTGGGGACCCAGAAAAGAGGAGACACTGGCAGAGGCAAGAACAGAGCTGGAAGATGAGTCAGAGGCAATGCAGCAGAGACCAGGTGGCCACTTCATCTGTGGGGAAGTCGTGGCTGGGGGTTTCGATGCTCAGACCGTGATGGCTGAATAGATGGCTCTGGGACCAGCCCACCTGGGTTCAGTGCTGGCTTGGCCACCGCCTGGCCGGGTAATCTTGGGCAACACACCTACCTTCTCTCTCTGAGCCCCATTCTGCTCATCTGAAAAGTGGGGTCACCGTGCTCTGTACCAGGACTGTTCTAAGCACGTCACATGCATGAATTCACCACATCCTCTCAGCACCCCGGTGAGGTGGGCACCTTTCGTCACCATCGTCAGGTGAGGAAAGAGAAACTGAGGGACCTTCCACGGCCACAGATCCCAGAAGAGACTGGGTGGTGGTTCAAACCCAGCAGTCTGGCCCCAGGGTTTCTCTGTCCTTCCACTGGCTACTTTCCTTCAGTGCAGGGTTGAACAAAATAAACCTTATCATGGGGCATGGCACACACAGAGCCCCCAGTGAAGGGTGAAGGTTTTCACCCTTTCTAATGGTGGAGTCCTTCCTCTCCACCTCTTGGGGAAATCCCTTCTCTCTGAGCTCCAGGCTCCTCCTGGCCAGGCCCCCCCCTCCTCCCCGCGCACAGCCGATACCCACGGGACTGACCGTCAACTCTAGGGCTGCAGAGGCCCCCCCAGCCCTGCAGAGCAACCGCGGCCCTGATCACGTGCCACTCCTTCTCTCTAAGATGCTCTTCCTGCAGGTCTTCTCCCAGCTGCCCACCCTGGCCGGTCTGGGTTCACACACGTGGACCTTCCTCCTGACATCACAAATTCCAGGACTCGGCTGCGTGTTCCCCTGAGCACATGTCACTTGCTGCAATTGTCTCAACGTTTTCATGATCTTCTTCTCCCACTAGAGAGGAAACTCCCAAGGTCGGGGTCTCATCTGTCCTAATCCCACTGTATAGCCAGCACCCCGAACAGTGCCTGGCATAGAGCAGGTACTCAGTGAAGGCTGGCTAAGTACATGAATGAATGATCAGACATGTCCACGGCCCAGAGGCCAATTGCACCTGATATCCCATCCCCCACACAGGCCCAGGAGGCCCACTCTCCTGGTGAGGCTGTCCTGCGGTTCTAAGGATTTAGCCGAAAATTTTTTTTCTTAATTCTTAATTGGAGTATAGTTGATTTCCAATGTTGTATTAGTTTCAGGTGTACAGAAACATGATTCAGGTATACACATACATATATCATTCTTTCTCAGATTCTTCTCTCGTATAGGTTATCACAGAATATTGAGTAGAGTTCCCTGTGCTATATACTAGGTCCTCTTGATCATCTATCTTATATATAGTATTGTGTGTATGTTCATCCTAAGTTCCTGGTTTATCACTCCCCCCACCATGTTTCCCCAATCAAAAAATGGGCAAAAGATCTAAATAGACTTTTCTCCAAAGAAGAAATACAGATGGCCAAAAAGCATATGAAAAGATGCTCAACATCACTAATCATTAGAGAAATGCAAATCAAAACTACGATGAAGTATCACCTCACACCAGTCAGAGCAGCCATCATCAAAAAATCTGCAAACAGTAAATGCTGGGGAAGGTGTGGAGAAAAGGGAGCCCTCCTGCACTGTTGGTGGGAATGTAAATTGGTACAACCACTATGGAGAATAGTATGGAAGTTCCTTAAAAATCTAAAAATAGCAGAAACTCTTGATGTGGACAGGAGAAGCAAGGGGCCTGCTTACTGGGAGTTGCATGCGGCTCTGTTCTGGCCAGAAAATGACCCGAGGAGATAGCATTGATTAACACATTAATAAATAATGTGGCTATTAAAAGACAGCCTCCATTGCTGGGGGATAACTGCCTTGGGCAGGGATGGCCTCTGTCAGCTCAGCCTCCTTCCTGCTGCCTTCCGTCGCAGTAAATCTCCCTGAATGCCTCCCCAGGGAGGCAAGAGGCCCAAGCTGGGCCAGTAACAAGGACAGAAGGACCAAGGGGGATGGAATCTGGACCATCTCCTGGCATCCTGAACCCAAACCTCCTGTGGAGGGGCCTGGGCCTTCCCTTATTCTGCTCTCGCCCGGCCATGCCACAGTAGCAGTGCCAAACTGAGTGACTTAAAACACCAGAAACGTATTGTCTCCCAGGCTGGAGGGCAGAAGTCCAAGATCAAGGTGTCGCCTCTGGAGGCTCCAAGGGGGAGTCTGTTCCAGGGCTCTACCCAGCTTCCAGGAGCTGGCTGGTGAAACTTGACGTTCCTTGCCTTATAGATGCCTCACCAAGGCCCCTACTCCATGTTCACATGGCGTCCTTGCTGTGTGCGTGTCTCTGTCCAGATTTCTCCCTTTTACAAGGACACCAGTCGTATTGGATATGGGCCACCCAACTCCAGTAAGACCTCATCTTAACTAATTACATCTGCAATGACCCTATTTCTAAATAAGGTCACGTCTGAAGTGCTGAGAGTTGGAACTTAAATGTATGAATTTGGGGGAAGACACAATTCAACCTATAACAGACAATAGCTCCGGCCTCGTCCTCAAACTCACCTGGAGGCTAAACTGCTGACCTGTTGCCTTGACCCCTCGGCCCTGCGCCACCTGCCCCACCCCCACAAGGCCTCCAGCACCTGGCCCTCGCCTCTGAACGCCAGCCCTGCAGTTGGACCCTCTTGTCTCAGGTGGCCTCCTGTTATCTGCTGTGGCCAGATCTGTTTCTGGGAGAGGCAAGTGACATGGTGTAAGAAGCTCAGGTAGACACCGGTGGAAATCTCACCTCCTCCACTTCGTGGAGTGTGATTTTATGTGAAACATCCCACTTCCTCTGATACCAACCAGGGTTCCTGGCTTCCCTAATCAATAGAAATTGATCGGAGGCCAGACAAGCAATTCAGGCAAGGCTTTACTGGGGCCCCTGATGCAGCAGGGGAAAGCAAAAACAAGCAACAGGTTCCCTTGTTCGCTCGCTCCCCAAGGGGCAGGGAGCTGCTTCCTTATATGGGGTGAGGGTAGGGGCGGGTCCAGGGGTCAGGCGGTTGCGGGACGGTGGGGGGCTTAGGTGGTCTGCCCAGCCCTTTGGTGGTGTTGTGTGCAGGGCAAATGCACAGTGCCCTGCTTTTGCTCCCAGCTCTTCAGAAGTGGCAGTCGGGGGTTTTTTGTTGTTGTTGTTGTTGTTGTTGTTTTGGTCTTTTTGTCCTCAATTTGTCCATAATTGTCCATAATTTTTCTTTCTTTTTTTTTTAGGGGGGTGCTGCATTGGGTCTTCGTTGCTGTGCGCAGGCTTTCTCTAGCTGTGGCAAACAGGGGCTGCTCTTCGTTGCGGAGCACGGGCTCTAGGCGCACGGGTTTCAGTAATTGTGGCACGTGGGCTCAGTAGTTGTGGCTCACGGGCTTTGTTGCTCCGCAGCATGTGGGATCTTCCTGGCCCAGGGCTCGAACCCGTGTCCCCTGCATTGGCAGGTGGATTCTTAACCCCTGTGCCACCAGGGAACTGGGCATGCACACAGTTATTTTTAGTCCCTTACATTTTCTTTGTATTTTGTTGCTGGCAGAGACATTTGTCCAGGTGCAAGCATTGCAGCACTGCAGCAAAGGGCCCCAGGCCTCAGCCTGTCTCACTGTGAGCTTCAGAACCCCCAGTGGACCGTGAGGGCTCCTCATCCTCAGCCTGACGCCCAGGACCTGTTGCTCAGCTTCGTCTGGGCTGGATGGCCTCTAACCATCCCTCCAAACACACAGGTCGGTTTATCCCCCTTTATAGAGCAAACACACACATTGGTGCATCCCTCGGGGAACATTCTGGGCTCCTGCTATGTGCTTGGCAGAGCCCAGAGCCAACTCCTGCTTCCTGCCACGTCTGTACCAGCGGTCAGAGCCTCATGGTGTTGGGGGAAGTGGGGAGTCTTCCCCAAGAATTTCCCATGCATAGCTGTGTGCAGTGGGGGCCCATACAAGCGCTTCTCTCCCTCTCTCTGTCCCTCTGTTCCCTCTCTCTCTGTCTCTCTCTGTCTGTCTCTGTCTCTCTCTCTCTCTGTCTCTCTGTCTGTCTCTGTCTCTCTCTGTCCCTCTCTCTCTCTGTCTCTCTCTCTCTGTCTCTCTCTCTCTCTGTCTCTCTCTGTCTCTGTCTGTCTCTGTCTGTCTCTGTCTCTGTCTGTCTGTCTCTGTCTCTCTCTGTCTCTCTCTCTCTGTCTCTCTCTCTCTGTCTCTCTCTGTCTGTCTGTCTCTCTGTCTCTCTCTGTCTGTCTGTCTCTGTCTCTCTCTCTCTGTCTCTCTCTCTCTGTCTCTCTCTCTCTCCCTCTCTCTCTCCCTCTCTCTCTCTGTCTCTCTCTGTCTCTCTCTGTCTCTGTCTCTCTGTCTCTCTCTGTCTCTCTCTCTGTCTCTCTCTCTCTCTGTCTCTCTCTGTCTCTGTCTCTCTCTGTCTCTCTGTCTCTCTCTCTCCCTCTCTCTCTCTCTCTCTCTCTGATAAGCCTGCCTCCTCTACATCCAGGGAAATTTAGTCAGCTCCCCACCCCCATGCCACCACGTGTGTAACAGCCTAGTTCCTGCCAGAAGCCACCTCCCACTGGGCACCCAGCACTGCCTGAGCACCCTGTGACTTGTCGTGTGCACACACGCATTGAACGCAAATGAGGCTCCATGATTATTGTCATCACCGTAATTACGAAGGGAATTGGTGATCACAGTCTGCCCGGAGCCCCAAGTGCAGCCGGGCTGAGGCCCCGCCAGGCGCCCTCCCCACCCGGACAAAAGAGCCAGCCAGGTCCCTGGGCTCCAGCCTCATGCTACCCCCGTCCTCTAGCCCTGACCTGCAGCAAAAATCAGGCAGGAGGACGACCGAGGAGGAAGTCCTGGCTTCTGTGTGACGAGTGCGTGAAACCAGCCTAGCGAGGTGAGGAGAGCCATGACCTCCGTCTCCGGATGGGACCACCCACCCTCTGAGAGGGTGGGCAGCTCACTCTCAGACGGGACCCAGCAGCCTGACTCCAAAGCCCTGTTCTCACCTAGGACCCTTGCCTGCCTGGTTGTCAGGACAGCCCTGCAGGGCAGATGGTCTCCCGCTTCGGAGAGCCTAGAGCGGGGGACTATGGCCAAGGCTGGGTGATGAACCAGCCCAGAGCAAATGATTCCAGACGCCAAGACTAGGACCCGGGGCCTCTCTCTAAAGTCTGGGCCTTTCCACCCACCCGTTTCCTGAGATGATAAAATGAATGTCCCCCTGGGCGATGATGTCCAGTGCCGTCACCCCCCCACCCAATGTCTCATAAGGGCTGCTTGGCGGGTCCCATTCACACAGCCCAACCTCCTGAGGCCCCAAATAATTCAATTACAAACACCTCTCAGATGCTTATAACCACTTATTAGGAGCACTTCATCCTGGTCCAGCCCCTGCGGGGACATCAAAGCTCCTTTCCGGTGGCCGTTGACAAGGCCCAGCTCCTGCCACTCACGTGGGCTTCGCGGGCTGGAGCACAGCCATTTACGCTCCAGGACAGGAAGGCCCAGGTGTGGGATTTTAATCACTCGCTCACCGTTATTCACAGGCTTGACAGGTGACATTATGCCAGCTAAGGACAGAGGCATCTGGCCAGATCTCATCCCAGCCCTTCTCAGAGGCTCCCTGGGCTGGCCTGGCAGCGGGAACTCAGAGAAGGGCTGGGAGGCACGTGGAGCGCCTGCCGAGGCAGGGAGGTCAGGCTGGCAGACCCCAGGCCTCGCCCACCCAGGGCCGGCTGGCTCGGACCTTCCCAGGGGCCCAGCTGTGTGTCCTGTTTGGTTGCTTTCACTTGTTTGTTTCCAGAATCTTTGGCTCCTGCTGGAGGACGCTGCGTCCAGGGAATCTAACCTCATCATCAGTTTGCAGAGCTGTGGCCTCCGTCCCCTGTAGCCCTGTGATCACGTGGGCGTGGGCAGAGAGTCTCCGTGTGGAGAGCGAGGCCCGCCCTCCCTGCCCTGCCCCACCCCCAACGCACACACCCCCTCCCCGCTCACCCTCCCCTGGGGAGAAGTAGCACAGCCCTGACCACTGGGCGGACACTCCGGCCCAGCCCCTTCCTCCCTCTCTCCCACCACTGCAGAGGAATAAGTGGGGAGGGGGCAGCTGTGAACAGAGGGGCTGCAATCCTCCCGTAGGTCTATCCAGGAGACCCCAACTAGCCCCATCTTCCAGGCGAGCAAACTGCACACACAGACTAACTCTCTCCCCCAGGGTCGCACAGCCAGAGTGGGGCAGTGCGGGCTCCAGATCTGTGCCTCACCCAAGAAACCCAACATCCAGGGCACGGAGGCATCGCTGGGTGCTGGTTAGACTTTCCTCCCCCGAGAGCGTGTGCTGAGGGCAGGCCTGCTTCCACACTACCTCCCGCAGCACTCCTGCCGGACCCTGAGGCTGTGTGTACAGATGAGTGCGCCTGAGCAGGGGCTGAGAGGCCTCCGCCCTGGGCAGGGAGTGTTCCGGTGTCCCTGCTCAGGACAAGCTGCAGCTCAGAGGACCCCACCTTCTGGACTGGGCGTGAACCAGCCAGCGGGCACTGCGCTCACAGGGGGATCCGAATCAGCAAGATTCAGCTCGAATGTACAAACTCGCAGAGGCCAGCCCGACACGGCCACCCGCACAGCTCCCCTTGGGCCTCACAACCTGGGGTTTGACAGCTGGATTAAAACTGCCTATAAAATATGAATGAAAGGTTCAATAAAGCCTGTGCTTGAGCAAAACGTGTTTGTCTACCTCATGGTGGTGGAAACAGAGGCAGGAAGCAGACGCATCATGGCCCAGAGGAAAAAATACCCGCAAGGACGAGTTTCCCTTCCCCCAGCCATGCCATGAGCAGGGCTGTGCATCTGTGTGTGCATATGTGGCAGGGAAACACAGGCTAAAGTGTGCACGTGTGTGCATCTCCATTCACATACGGTGAGGGGTGGGCACATGTATCTATCGTGCGCCTCCTTCGTTTCCCTCCCAGGGATCTGCTGAGCCCCCAGCCCAGGGAAGCAGTGTTAAACCCCTGCTCCTGAGCTGTGTGCTCGTGCAGGAGCGCGTCCTGGAATCACTAGTGATGATCCCTGGTTAACTTTTCAAGTACCTTTTCATGCATTGTCACATTCAAAACTTCCGGTCCAAAGGAATAATTCAGTGTATGCATTTATGGTCCTTCTCCTATCTCTGAACGAGAAACATTTCCACCACATCCATTGAGTCACACATGGGTTCCCAGGAAGGCAGAAAGCAACAGTGATGATTTATTTGAATCCCACTGCAGCATCTGGGGTTAGACAGACTTGAATCCAGATCCCGGCCCCACCCCCCGCCGTGAGAGCCCAGCACAGTCGCTGACCTCGCTGAGGTTCATTTTCTTCATTTGTGGAATAAGGGAAAGACCATTCGTCCCACAGGCTATGCTGAGGATTAAACGGGATCTCACGTCAGTCAGGCTCAGCCGTTTATGCCGCTGTAACAAGAACATCTCAGCTGCTCGGCCACCAAAGCCGCCTCCCACTCTGGTCTCATGTCCATCACAGGTGGAGAAGGGGAGACAGGTGGGCTCATTGTCATCACTCAGGAGCTCAGAGAGATGGACACCCCTCCCAAAGGTGCTTCCACAGTTCCAGAGGCTGAGAAAAGAAAACATGATACGCCGCGTGCCCCTTCCTAAACCTGCCCAGAAGGGA
This sequence comes from Grampus griseus, assembly GCF_964374135.1. Lineage (NCBI taxonomy): Eukaryota > Metazoa > Chordata > Mammalia > Artiodactyla > Delphinidae > Grampus > Grampus griseus. The sequence goes on along the minus strand of NC_139017.1, from coordinate 179,518,351 downwards.
TACCCGTTCCCTCTGCTCACAAGCTGTGGCTCAAATGAGCCACAGGCCACGCCCAACTTAAGAGACGCCACATGGATAATAGTTCCGTAGGCAGGGGCCGCAAAGAATTGAAACAAAGATTCAGATCATTTGTGTCAAATACCAGGTGGTTCCTTCTGGCTTCCTCCCAGCCCCTCCTCACTCCTTGGAGTAAACATTTTCTACAGTCATTATCAGTTTACTGCCTCCCATCCCCAACTGCACCTTTCAGCATAAGCAGCGTGGTCAACAACCAGATTCCTTTCAATACTTCTCCTTCGAAATGAGCACAGTTGGCGGCTTTCTTAGTAAAGGAGGCTGGAGAGACTTGGCTGGGCCAAGGGGTGGGATGCTGGGAGATCCCCAGCCACAGACCCGAACGTGATCACTCTGCAGCCTCGTGGCCTCTGCCAGGCGATCACCATTTTACAGCCTCTTGACACAGAAACCACAGGCCCGTGTGATCCGAAGGTCCCTGCAAGGGCACCCAGACTCTCTCTGCAAGCCCTCTGCCACTGTCACATAGCCACCTGTGTCCTGAGGGTCCACACTGAGCCATTCCTTCTGCAGGACCCCGCAGGGCTCGTGTGCTTTGCAACCTTGTGCCCTGTCTCGCCACTCCGTCACCCTCCAGAGGGTGGCCTGCAGCTTGCCCAGCAGCTCCAGCCTGGCCAAATCCACAAAATTCTCTTATCCAAGGGCTGAACCACACGGCTGTCTCCAATGACGTCTGGACACCATTCAAGTTGTGCTCCTCAATGCCCCCTTGCAGCCCTGAGAACCACGTAGGGTTTCCTTGTACCTTGTAGCTACTTTTTTTTATCCACTAATAATTCTTTATGTTAAACATCCCTGTTTAACCTACAGTGTGGTTTCTATCTCCTGCTTGGACCCAGACTCCTACACATCCGAACCCTTGCAGACCCACATGGCAGCTTTTCCCTATCATCGGTCCAAGGGACTGCTTCCCCACCCCTCTCTGTCCCCCGACTTCCTTCCTTTAAATGAGGCCCCGTAAATATCTGTGCCCAAAGCTTCTTTCTCTGTATTCTTGCCCAGACACGAAAGACTTAGACTGTGGCAGGCATGGAACTGGGTGGGGGGGTGGAGTGTCAGTTTAGGGGGCAGCAGGAGAATTGATCCATCGCCTTTACTTATGCACTGAAGTTAGCATTACTAGATTGTTCAAAGAACTAAAACACTGAGGCATAGAGAGTTTTGGTGATTGGCCCAAGTTCCCACGGAAAAATGATGGCAGAATCAGGACCAAAGCTCAGGTCTCCCAAGCGTCTATCCAGTCCCGATGCCTCCAGGACACGGCCTCCTTGGGAGAGAAGACGGGAGGACCCACTCTTGCTGACCACGCAGGGGGACATGGAGGCTAAGGTGGGCACGTGGAAGGCTGAACTGTACCAAAATAAAGCCAGACATTGTAAAAAAATACATTAATTAAAAGGATTCCCTCACATAATAGATGTGAAAGAGGGAACCATGCCAGAGAAGTAAGAAGCTGATGCCTGGGCAGCCTGAGGAGAAAGAAGGGGAGGATCTGGACAAAACCTCAGCCCCACGTGAGGACCAGGGACATGGCCTTGGTCGTCAAGTGGTGGAAGTGTGGAATCAGTCCATGGCAGAGCCTGGAATCTCAAGGTCTCCTCTGGTCTTTATACACCAGAATAAATCTGCCCTCTGGCTCAGGGAATCAGGAGAAAATGTGTCTTCTGAGGTTTGGGGAGGTGAGGATACAATCATTCAACCTCAAGAAATGGAGAACCCACCAAAAACCGAAGGCAACCACAGCATATGGACATGGGGTCCGCCCTTGAACTTTCTTCCTGCGCTTTGACCTCTGGTGTGGCCATGTGACCCGCTTCAGACAATGGGATGGGGTGGGAGCACCAGCGTGCGGGTTCTGAGCCCAGAACTTAAGAGGCCTCCATGCCTCCCTTTGCCCTCCCTGCTTCTGCCCTTGCCAGGAGAAGAATGTGCCCAGGCTGGCCCTGCCCCCAGGAAGGGGATGAGAGATGCTTGTGATACCGACCAGGGTTCTCAGCCTTCCCCAATCAACAGAAATTGATCAGAGGCCGGATGAGAAACTCAGGCCCCTGATGGAACAGAGGGGAGTGAGAACAAGTAACAGGTTTCCTTGTTGGCTCCCCGAGGAGGGGGCAGCTGGTTCCTTACATGGGGTGAGGGTAGGAGTGTCCAGGGGTCAGGCCAGGAGGATGGCTTAGGAATTTTGCCCACCCCTTTGGTGGTGGTGGTGTGTGCAGCGGGCATGCGCAGTGCCCTGCTTTTCTCCTGACACCCTGCTTTTACTTCCGGGTCTTCAGAAGTGGCAGTTGGATGTTTGGTCTTTTTGTATCTTGTTGTGCATAATTTGCCCCAGCTGAGCATGCATGCAGTTATTTTTAGTCCCTTATAGAGACTTTGTATTTTGTGCTGGAGGAGACGTTTGTCCAGGTGCAGGCACTGCAGCACAGGGTCCCAGGTCCCAGGTCCCAGCCTGTCTCACTTGGAGCAGAGGACCCTGGCTGCTGCAGTCTGAGCCCGGCTGCCTGGTCAGCCCACAGACTCAGGAGTGAGAAATGCTTGCCTATGATGGTACGTCTCTGAGATTTGGGGTCATTTGGTATGTGGCACGAGTTATGAAATACAGATCCCTATTCCACGTTTCCTATAGAACAAATAACTAAAGGATTAAAAAATACAACAGAAAAAACAAATTTTTAGAAGAAAATTAGGGACAATGTTTTTATGACAACAGGGTAAAGAGGCTGTTTTACAATGAGACACAGAAAAGCCAGCACCATACAGAAAAATACTCACAAATGTGGCTACATTAAAAGTGGAAAATTTGATCTGACAAAAGAGCCCATGAATAAAGTGAAAAGACAAAGATAATGCAGAGGTAGGAAAAACGTATCTGTCATGTATTTAGCCACAAAAACACTGATGTCCAGATCACAAAAAAAAAAAAAAAAAAAACACTTAGAAGTCAGCAGGACAAACCAGAGACACAGAGACAAAGAAGCAATTCACAGACGAGGAAACCCAAAGGGCCAACGAACACAAGGCAGGAAGATATCAGGGAACCTCAAATGAAAACAAGGAAATATTATTTCACACCCATGAGCTCAGCAGGATGTCGGAAGTTGAAGATGAGCAAAGAGGAAATTGCTCGCTGCTGATGAAGCTGCAAAGTGAAGCCTCCATCCTGAAGATCAGCGGGCTGTGTTTCATCAGCAGAACTTAAGATGGGCAGATCCTGAGACCCCACACTTCACTGGGAGGACCAGAACTCCAGCATCACCTGGGGGAGGGGAGAGGATCACCTGTTTATCAGACACGCAGAATTCTAGACTCATCCGGAAAATGTTGGTGAAGGGAAAAAGCAACTTGCAGAAGAATTTGTATGGACCATTTGTATAAAATTTCACACACAAAAAAAGCCTACACATCCTTCATGGACAGGCATACTCAGTATTAAAATGTGGCTGGGAGGGATACACATTGACTTCAGAATAGTGGGGAGGTGGGGGAGGGTAGCAGACTAGATAAAGGACGCATAACTCAAGTATCAGTTGAATCTGTCATATTTTATTCCCTTAAAAACAAACCTGGGGCTTCCCTGGTGGTGCAGTGGTTGAGAGTCCACCTGCCGATGCAGGGGATCCGGGTTCCTGCCCCGGTCCGGGAGGATCCCACATGCCGCGGAGTGGCTGGACCCGTGAGCCGTGGCCGCTGAGCCTGCGCGTCCGGAGCCTGTGCTCCACTACGGGAGAGGCCACAACAGTGAGAGGTCCGCATACCGCAAAAAAAAAAAAAAAAAAAAAAAAAAAAACCTGAATCAAATGTGTCATAAAGCTACGACATATTAAGTGTAACTGGTAGCTCCATGAAAGTTGGGTACCATTATTCTGTACCCTGTTCTGTGTGCTTGCAAGACTGTGTAATAGTTTTAAAGAGATAATGTGCATGAAAGGAAGCATGCCTGAGTGATGACAATGGTTATCTTTAGGTGGTAGGCTTATAGGTAGGTTCTTTTTCCTTTTTTTCCGCTCTTATATTATCTTTTTTTCCTTTTGCGAGGATTTACTACTGTTATGATAGAAAAGCATGTGTATTAACCCGCTGTGTCATGAGCACAGCATGCCCCGGGTTGAGGGGATGGTGGGGCAGGAACACAGCTGTTCACCTGGCCAGTCCCCGGGGCAGCTCTGCAGAGAAAGATATGGGCACTCCTCACCTGCAGCCAAAGCGTTAAGAAGGTCAATGTGAAAAGAATCATTCCAGGAGACCTACATCCCTGCCTTATCTAATTTTGTATCCTGAGGCTGATTAATTTAAACTCCAAAGTAAAATAAACATCAGTAAGTAAGGATTAAATACTCAGCAGGGTCCTTAGTCAAAGTGACATTGTACATTTTATGGCATGTATTGAGGGGGCCGGGGGTGGGGATGGGGGAGCAGAGCAAATACCCTGAGCTAAGGAGAGAAAATGGCCAGTGCTTTGGGATTCTGGAGTGTGTTTACCTATGGTCTCTTGTCTGGACACCGGTAGAAAATGAAAGAGCCACAGAATGACAGATCTTCACATAGAAGAGGCCTCGCGCTCTGTGTGCCCAGCTATCTCCTGTCCCCAAGGGTGGGGGGGGTAATCAGGGGAGTTAGGCGCAGAGACTGGAAGAAGCACCGGTGCTCTTAGAAAACAACAGAAAAGAGATTCTCCCACCTGGGCATTGCTACCAAAGAGCTGCGAAGAGCATGAACTAACAGCAAACATCCCTGGCTCTCTAATTGCAAGAGGGTACCAAGAAAGGTAGGGCAGGTAAAGGATGGGGTGGTCTGGGGGGACCCACACACCTGAGTCAAAGAGGAGGTAAGGCAGCTGATGGATGCTTCCAGGCCTACAGCACAAAGCTGGGCCATTTTCCCAAGAATGAGCTCCATCTGCAGAGGGCTCCCCTGTCCCCACCCCTACAGTGGTGGCATCACAGAGCAGAGGCAGACCACTATGAGAGGCCACGTGCAGCATGAATACAGCACCGTAGCAGAGCCCAGAAGGCCTGGACCCAGGCCCTACTGAGCCTTGACCAGTTGTGTGGCCTGAGCATCTCACTCAGCCACTGGTCTCCCTACAGGTGCTGTGATGATGAAATCCCTCCACAGATGTGTATTGAGCAGCTTCTTGGTGTGCTATTGGCTGGGGCATAAAACAAGCCACAGCCCCTTAAAGGTAGGCATTGCCATAGCTGAACAGCAAACTCAAGTTGCTACAGCCAACCCAGGAGGGGACAGGTGTTGGGTAGAGAAGCCAGAAGCATGGCTGAGTCCACCTCGGGCCAACAATTTATGGACTGTTTATGTCCCCAGTCATCTTCTCTTCTCCCTCCCAAAATTCATAGCCGTCCCTATAAAGCCTCCCCAGAGATGCAGGGAAGCTGAGAAATATACCATCAGAAGAGAGGAGAGAACAGAGAGAGCAACTTCTTGGCATTCCCAGCCACAGGCTTTCTGCAGGAAAGCAAGCAACCCTCCTGGATCCACGGGACGTGGTTAAATGTCCAGGAAGACTTTTGTGGAATCTTCAGTTCATGGACCTGGAACACGTGCAGACTAAGAGGCTGAGAATCTTCCCCAGCCCAGAAGGCTTGGGTGTGGAAGTACAGAAAGGGACCCAAGTAGGAGGGATGGGGAGACAGGACCAAAAAGGAACCTCTCGACGTGACCAACACAGACATGCTCTCTGCCAACAGCAGTAATCACAAGTAGTAATGAGAGCCTACTGGGGTGTAGACAGCATGTGTGTTGGCAAGCCTGTGTGCAAGGACTGTTGTTGTCTGGGACGCAGAGCTGTTAAATAATCATGCACAACTGGTAGAACATCGGTGAGTTGGATTTAAATTTGTCATCTCAATATTTGCTTTCTATTTGCCCCATCTGTTGTTTATTCCTTTTCCTCTTTTTTGTTTTGTTTTGTTTTGTTTTGTTTTTTTGGTCTCCTTTTGGGTTGAGTATTTTTTATTCCTTTTTTGGCATTAGGTATAACTACTTTGTTTGGTTTGGCTTTGATTTTTAGTAGTTGCTTTACAGTTGATAGTGTACATTTCAGCTTATCATAGGCTACTGTCAAATGATATGCTGCTTCACATATAGGACAAGAACCTTAAAATAATACTTTCATCTCCCCCTTTTGGCTCTTGCATTATTGTTTTCATGCATTTTTGCTTCCACATATGCTATAAACCCACACTCCATTGTTGTTGTTTTTTAAACAGTGGATTATCTTTAAAAGATATTTTTTTAATGTTTCACTTTTACCCACATATTTGCCATTTGGGGTACATTTTATTCCTTTGTGTAAATCCAGATTTCCAACTGGTATAATTTTCCTTCTGCCTGAAGAATTTCCTTTATCATTTCTTACAGTGGTAATCAGTTAGTAATGAATTCTTTAAGCTTTTTATGTCTGAAAGTCTTTATTTTACTGTCATATTTGAAAGATATTTTTGCTGGGTATAGAATTCTAGATTGACAACTGTTTTATCCTTACATACTTTATGGATGTTACCCCACTATCCTTTGGGTGACATTGTTACTGACTAGAAGTCTGCCATCACTTTTATGTTTGTTCTTCTCTAAGTAATGTATCTTTTTTCCTCTAGCTTCTTCTAAGATTTTCTCTTTATGATTGGTTTTGAGCAATTTGATTATTACATGTCTTGAGGTAGTTTTCTTTGTGTGTCTTATGCTTGGGATTCTTGGATCTCTGGGTTTATAGTTGTCATCAAATTTGAAATTTTTTGCCATAAGTTCTTCAAATATTTTTTCTTCTTCCATTCTCACCACTTTGAGGGACTCAAATATATTAGGTCTGTTGAAGCTGATTCTCTGTTTATTTTTTTCAATCTTTTCTTATGTGTTTCATTTTTGATAGTTTCTATTGCTTATGTCTTCAGGTTTACAAATCTTTTATTCTACAATGTATAATCTGTTGTTAATCATCCCATCCAGTATATTTTTTATCTCAAGCATTATATTTTTCATCTCTAGAAGTTCAATGTTGGTCTTCCATGTCTGCACTTAACATGCTCAAGCTTTCCTTTACCTTCTTGATGTGGAAAATCTAGTTATAAGAAGAGTTTTAATATCCTTTTCTACGAATTCTATCATATGTGCCATTTCTGTGTCTGTATCTTCTGATTGACTTTTCTTCTCATTACGGATTGTAGTTTCCTATTTCTTTGCATGCCTGGTAATTTTTATTGGATGGCAGACAATGTAAATTTTAACTTACTGTGTACTGGATATTATTGTGTTTCTATAAATATTCTTGAGTTTTGTTCTAGGATGCAGTTAAATTAACTGGAAAGATGTTGGTCCTTTGAAGACTTTCTTTTGAGCCTTTTTAAGTGGGACTAGAGCAGCTTTGTCCTAGGGCTAATTTTCCACACAACTGAGGCAATTTTTTTGAGTACTCTACCCAATGTCCTGGGAAGAATAAGGTTTTTCAACTGTTACTGGTGAGAGTACCAAGTGTGTCTGGTTCTGTGTGAGGTTCAAGCACTGTTCCTTCTGTTCCTGTTGTCGAGTTAGGATTTGAGCCCAAATGGTCTGACACCAGAGGCCATGCTCTTAACGACTGGGCCACACTTGTCCCTCAGTTCCACCCTGAGGGTTTCACCAGCTTCCTAGAGAGGAGTAGTTGGGAGCTGTCATCAGCACTATTCTATGCGTTATTAGCAGACGTTGGATGTCCTTATGTTACTACTTAGTAAATTGCCTATCACTCACTCCATGGCATGTGTCCCATCATTATTAACTACTCTTAGCCCTTTATATCACCATTCCATATGTGCTGAGCTAGATCCACTCAGGTCATTAGCAGTCAAGATCTTGATGTTTAACAATTACATTAAGAGCTGGTGCTCACAGTCAGCACATCAGGATGGCAGCCCTATGAGAAGAAGAGTCTTAAAAGGACCACTCTCAGCAAGTGCTCCACATGCTGCAGGTCTAGTCTTGAAAGTCTTAGAGTACTGAATCAGGGAATTGAATGTGATGGTTTCTCAGACTTTCTCCCTCAACAGCTATGAGTTTATAATTATCTACATCCCCTCGGGGAAATAAAAACCATGATCCCTGGTTCACCAGTGAATTTAGGAAAAGAATATAGAAAAGAGTGGAGCAGACCTATTCCTGGACTATGCTAGACAGTTTCTGGAGATTAAAATAATGACCACTAATGGATATACATGTTTAATGTTTCAGTTCCTGGTAAAATTAATACCCTGTTTAATATTAATAGAAGCAATGGACATCTCTGGAGCTGTTAATCTGCTACCGTTCCACTACGTGAAGTGTAAAAATAGCACCCTGTGATTAGCCAGGTGGGCACAGATGGGCGGAGGGTGGGGAGGAAGGAGAGAGGAGCTGGGGAGTAATAATGGGATGATGACAACAGCATGCATTTTAAATGCATTATGGCTCATCAGGATTCTAAGGTAGAACATTTTCTTCCAAGTACAGATACTTTTTCAAACTTCATTCCTGGATTCTTTCTTATTCACCCAATATTTATTGAATGCTTTCCAGATGCCAGACACCGTGCTAAGCTCTTCCCCGTTGTACCTTATTTAATCCTCACAGCAACCCTTTGATGGAGGTGCTGTTACTCCCATTTTAGGGATGAGCACCCTGAGGCTCAAGGTCCTACAGGCAGGAAGGATGCAGAGGCAGAACTGGAGCCTAGGTCTCTCTGGATCCAGAGCCAGAACTTCTAACTCCAAGCTTTCAAGGCCTTATTTTTCTAAAGCATCTTTAAATCTAGGACCACATAAACACTGCAGGAAATAAATAGGATGGTGGGACAGAAGGTGAGAGAGCTGAGGTCCAGAAGGGCAAGTACTCAGGTCCTGACGCCACAAATGAGAAGAAGACTTGGAAACTTTACTTCCTTAACAGGAACTTCAAAATTTCATCATAATCAAGCAAATGTGTGTTGAGTGCCTACGATGTGCCTGGCACTGTGCAAGACACTGAGAAAACTATGAGCAAGACAGGCACAGCCCCTGCCTTCAGGAAGCTTGTAATTTATATTCTACTGGGAGAGAAAACAAACACATGCACAGCCATCACTAACAGAAACCAAACAAGTACATAGACATAAAATAAAATAAACACAAGTTGTGTTATCGTTATTAAGGAAACAAGGAGGACACTGAGGAGGGGAAGGCGGCTGACTTAAAAAAGAAAGTCGGGCTTCCCTGGTGGTGCAGTGGTTGAGAGTCTGCCTGCCGATGCAGGGGACACGGGTTCGTGCCCCGGTCTGGGAAGATCCCACACGCCACGGAGCGGCTGGGCCCGTGAGCCACGGCCGCTGAGTCTGCGCGTCTGGAGCCTGTGCTCCGCAACGTGAGAGCCCACAACAGTGAGAGGCCCGCGTACCTCAGAAAAAGAAAGTCATCCCAGTCCTCTCTGAAGAGGTCTGTCTGTTAGGAGCCTTTGGACAAGCAAGAAAGACCACTTCCATATCCCTCAGAGTAAAGGGATGTTGTAGGGGCCAGAGTTCAGAGGAGATCAGGAATGGGGTCCTCCAAGGGTCTGGCAGCAGAAACCGCTCCTGGTGGAGCTGCTGGAATGAAGGGCTTACAACCATTTGTTCCCCCTTCCTTTCCTCCCTCTACTCAAGACAGAACCCCTGGGAAGTCCAGTGAAGAAGGGGAGAGTCCAGTTGGCCTGGCTTGCATCATGCGCCTGACCCTTGGATGGGTGTCAAGAGGACATCTTAATATTTGCTGCCCCATCAAGGCTATTCATAATAAGGAGAGGTGGTTCTTTAAAAAAAAAAATCAGGTGCTGTTAGGCGTGGAGAATAGATGCTGCAGCACCAGAAATGCCGACCACAGGAGGAGACACTGCCTAGAAATGAGACTGAAGAATAAAGAAGAACAAACATTTGAAAGTGGAGGGAAATGTAGTCCAGGGAGTGGGGACAGAATGTGCAAAGGCTCCGGGGTGAGAGCTTATGTCAGGTAATAAGAAGTGAATGCCATTATCTAAAGGAAAGGGAACTGATCTGTGCATAAAGATACACAGAGTAAATACATGTGTGTGGATAGTTGATGATGATGAAGAATAAGAAGAAGGGGGAGGAGGAGAGGAGGGAAGAAGGAAGAAAGAGAAGGAGAAGAAAGAAAGAGAGAAAGACAGGTAGATGATAGATAGATAGGTCGATGATAGATAGATAATAGATTAGATGATAGATAGATAATGAAAGGATTCGTTGAAAATATAAACTCACTGAAGCTGATAGGTGGAGGGACGGAGGGATGGATAGCTTGTTGGACAGATGGGTGGATGGTGGATGGATCTTCCTGAGATGAACTTGTCCCCAAGCCTTCAATCCTTCAGCATCACCTTCCATGGTCCTAAGACATGATCGAGTGTCAGGGCTGAGACAAGGTGAACTGTAGGGAGAAGCTCACTCTCAGAGCCAGGCAAGTACCCTTCAAGTGGACAGCTCCTTGAATGTGTGGCCTGGAACCTCACTCACCTCACCCTAGTCCTGGCCGAATTGAGCATTACCCACACACTTCTTCTGTAAAGAAAATGGACCCTCCATCAGATGGCTCTGTCAGTGTGACTTGGTGCAAAAGCTCAGGGTGTCCCAATAGTCTATTCCACCTCCTGTCCTTTGGTCCTTTGCTGAGACTAGGTGATGTAACAGAACAACCGTTTGCATTGTTCTAGACCCAGATCCATGCCATCAGCCTGCTTTGCCTCTCTGGGCTTCAGTCTCCTCTGTAAAACAAGGGAGGTCGGGTTCACCTCAGGTTCCAAATGAGGGTGGAAAAGACAAGAGAGAGACCTGCAAAAACCTTTAGGGCAACCCTCCTTAGATGGCTTGCACTGTCCCTTACCCACATCCCCAGTATTCTCTTCATTTGATTTTATAAATATTCTATGTGTCCAGGACTGGACTGGACACTAGGGTATAACAATGAACCACACACTGTCCCTGCCCTCCTGGAGCTTAAGGTCCAGAAGACAAGTCAGATGGTAAGTCAAGAACGTTGGCTATCACAGTTGTAATAGTTGCTCTGAGAGCAAAATCCAGTGAGCAACAAAACCCTGGACAGGGAACCTGACCCAGACTGCAGTCAGGGAGGCTTCCTGGAGGAGATGACTGTCACAGATGAACAGGAAGAGATTAGGCAGATGATGGGAAAGAGATGACACGTGCCCGGGGGTCTCACTCTGAGGTCTGGGGAGGTGGGCCGGACCCTAACTCTGTGGATCCTTCATCAGGCCCCAGGGGAATTGCTCAGCTGTGAGAGCCAAGCTGCCTCCAACTTAGATCACATCATCTCAGAGTCCTTATGAGCTCTTTCCTCTGCCTCTCGAGGCTGGATCTCACTGAGCACACGGAGGTGTTTTTCAGCTGTGACTTGGAGCGGAAGCAGCAGAGGGTGTCATTCTTAACCCACATGCCCTGTGGCAGCCTGGCGTGAGGTCTTAGAAAGATGATTAGGGTGTTTGTTCATACGACATGATTGCTATGTTTTCTCTTCCACTTGTTTATGACTCCCTTTCTATCTTCTGGCTGCTCCTACACCAGGCAGAGCTCACTCTCCAAACCTCATCTCATTATCCATTTTCCCCTCAATTGCATACTTTAGGGGCTGGTAATAGGGCTGCCTACAGTGCTGTGTGTTACAGCCGAAGGATCTGCAGGACTCCAACACCCACACCCCACTGCCATGTGAAAGAGACAAAATATTTTCATTTCTAAGCCTCTACGCCTAGAGGGAAAAAAGTTATGCAACCGTGAGACTGCTGTGGCTTCTTAAGAAACTTTGGTGGCTGGAGAAGGAATCCAGTCTTAGCTGGCTTTTCCTAAGTGACAAGTGTCTGGGCCACCTGACGCTGCCAAATGAGTGAGGTGACCTAAATGCACCTGCCTTCAAGTTCACCTGTCTGTCCGTAGGCACCCAGTCCTTGCTCAAGACAGGTGGCTTCTGGGATGAAGATGAGGGTGGAGCCATTCTAATTAAGTACCTGCTATGCAAAGGTGCTGTGCCTTCTAGTGTCTAGTTTGCATTAATTTGCATGTGTATTCATTATCTGTGCTGTGTAACAAATTACCACCAACTCAGCAGGTTTACAACAACACCCATTTGTTATTATCTCACAGTTTCCAGTGGTCAGGAGTCTAGGTACAGGTTAGCTGGATCCCCTGCTCTGGGTCTCATCAGGCTGAAATCAAGGTGACAGCCAGGGCTGGGATCTCATGTGAGAAGCTTGGGGTTCTCTTCCAAACTCACTGTTTGTTGGATGAATTCAGCTCCTTGCGGTTGTAGGACTGAGGCCCTCAACACCTCAAAGTCAATCACCATTCTCTTCCACGGGGCCCCCTCCACAGCATGGAAGCTTCTTCAAGGTCAACAGAAGGGTATCTGCTGCTTCAGCTCTCTCTGACTTCTTCCTTCTTTGGTTTCTGGGCTCTCTTTTAAAGGGCTCCCCTGATTGGGTCAGGCTCACCCAGGAAAATCCCCCTTTTCGTGAACTTAAAGTCAACTGATTAAGGACCTTTATCACATCTGTATTCACCTTGTCATATAATATAGCCTAATCAGGCCAATGACTTCCCATTGTATTCACAGTCCCTCCCACACCCAAGGAGAGGGAACTATACAAGGGTGTGCCCACCGCAGCTTACATTATCTTTTGTACACGCACCTCCTGGCCTCGGTGGCGCGGCAACTCAGGCTGCCTGGATTGAATCTCTGCTCTGACTCCCACTAGCTGTGTGACCTTGAGCAAGCCCCCTAACCTCCCTGTGCCTCTGTTTTCTCATCTGTAAATTGGGTTCAATAATAGTACCCACCTGCTAGGTTGTTTTGAAGTTTAAATGACATAAGCATGTGGCCCACTTTGCACAAAGCCGGGGGGACACGGAGCGCTCGCTAGATGCCTGACTTGGCCTGATTCCATCCTTCTTCCCCAGTGCAGTGTCAGCACCGAGATCCTCTTTCCCCCAAAGCACCACCCTCCCCTCTCCACACCTTCAGCATCCTCTTCCATCCCAGGAGCAGACAGAGATGGAGCAATTAGCCTTTGGTCATAAAAGTACACAGAGCTGTCGGCTGGGCTGCCAGAGGGATTTATGAACACCATGGAAGCTTGTACTGCTGCAAGAGAAGTTGTCAGGGGATCACTTCTGAGGTAAAAACAAAAAACACCTCATCCGCCCCTGCCAGATCCTCCCTGTGACAAGATATTAAAACGTGGCTGTCCCTTTCCGAACGTTCCAAGCCTTCTACAGGGAGTCTGCGTTATTTTGATAATCAGACAAGAAAAGGCAATAAACCTGACTTTTCATTGAAAAGCTTGGTGGTCAGAAACGCCAACTCCTGCCAGGTTGTATCTGCAGGAAGAGCCGCCAGGATGGCTGAGAGCTTGCGTTTTGTTCTCTTCTTTTTTTAAAACAAAGATCCATTATGCAAATCGCTCGTAAAAATTTTAAAGCATCTTGTCCTGTCTCAATTAATTACAGCCTTCGTGGGCCCAGCTTCAGCAGCAGAGAAATCCTCCTGGTGCAGGGATGCTGCCCTGAGAGACAAAGCACTGCCCTTGTCCTGCCCTGGGGACTCTCTCGTCCCTTCAGCCCATGCCTGCCTGTCTTCCTGACCATGTCGACCTACTCATCTCACTAACCAGCTGGCCACCACGCCCCACCACCACCATCTCACACACATAAACACACATACACACACACACGCACACACAACCCCTGGCAGTAGCTGCTGCTCCAGCTTCCAAGAGGGTCCTTCTCCAACTAGAGTGAAACTAACGGTCTGTAATTTATTGCTCAGCCCCTATGCTGCTGGCTAAATGAAAGCAGCCACTTGTCTTAGTTCCACCTGGAGAGGAGAAGGGAATCCAGGCGCCAGAAACAGTAGCAGTGACCACCTCTGTCCTCAAGTCTTCCCTATGTCCCCTCCCCAGAAAGGAGCACAGCCAGGCCCCTCCACAAGCTGCTTCTCCGTCTGACAGCAGTGAGGGCACCTGAGCAACCTCCAGCAGCCGCAGCCGGCCCTGCCGTCCCCAAGTCTGATGGCCGAGTTTTCTCTGACAACTAGCCTCTCTTTCCTGCACATCCCCTCCCACTCACCCACCTACCCATTCACCCTGCATCCTGTCTTCTGCCTGCCTCCAGGACCATTTCTGCATCATTCTGTAGAACCTCACTCTCAAGACGGGATCTGGAAACTCATTCTCACCGTGGCCTAAGTGGCCAATAACCACTGAAGATATTAGCTGAGGATCCTCACCCCATTCTATTCACATTTTAAGAGGAATAAAAGGATGAATTCTTTGTACCAGTTTAATAAAAGACTCAACATGTCAGGGCATAAACATGAAGTGTTTTATTTCCCTCCTGATAGCTGCCCCCAGTGGTACTCTGTTAATCTCCTCCACTCTTCCTACTGAGTACCAGGGCCATTGTCAATATCTGGGGATGCGTCGCGACTTTCCTGTTTCACTGATTAGCGCAGACTCATGTTAGTATTGGGGGAAGGGGAGGTGGTGTTTGGACCAGTGCAGCAGTACAGCTGCTCTTACAAAGCATTCAGGCCATAGAGGCTTAAAACAAAAGAGGATATATTTCAAGTGGGTGGGAGAGAGTGCCCAGGGCTTCCGGAAGACCCATCGGGCGCCCATCCGTGCCTCCCCCTCTGGCCCGGTAAGTGCATCCAGGACCAACCCAGCCTTGCAAACCCACCTACCCATCCCCCACCCGTGAGCCCCAGGACGGCAGTTCTGGAGAGGGAGACCTCAGATGTAGCAGGAAGCAAATTGCCCTCCCTTCTCACCCGTCTTTCTTTTCTTTCCTTCCCCCCGCCCTCCATCTGCAGTGAATGACGTCAACATCAATTTTACCACAGCTGCTCCACCCTGTAACACCTGTTCTCTGTTCACCTGGCTCGAGTCCCAGCCTTTACTAACTTGTCTGCATAGCCTGTGTCATCTTCTACCTGTCACGCTGTGTTACAATTAGCTTCATGAAAAGCTTTGGCACTGAGAACCTTGTGTTGAGTCAAAACCAGTGAAAGCAGTCGTATGGATTCAGAAGTCACCGAAGAGCCCTGGCTTCAGGCTGCCTGCACCTCCACAGCCTCGCCGAGTCACCGGCGTGATCAGTGCGCGGAGTGTTCACCGCAGGCCACACGCTGCCGTGAGCACTTTCCCACAACGTCCCCCGTTCACATTCACAGCAACCGCATTTGATGTCCTCGTTTTGCAGAATTGGAAACTGAGGATCAGGCTAACTAAGGAACTGGCCCCAACGTACAGAGCTTGTAAGCTACGCAGCCAGGGTTTGAACCACGTGGGCTCTGGAGCCTGGGACCTTAACCAGATGATTTCCTGGTTCCTGGTGGGAAAGTATAATGAACTCTTGAGAGGATGGAGCAGCAATTGGGAGAAAAGGAGCAGAAAGGAGAGAGAAAGAGCAGCCAGGAGCGCCTTCTGCTGAAACATTTCCAGGCCTGACTCTGTACCCAGTGCTCAAAGGTGTGCATTTTCTACTCTTATTGTCTGAGGTTTTAAGCTCTTGGTGTAAACGCCGCCCAACCCTCCAGCCCAGGACAGCAGCGCTCACCAGGGAATCCATCCGCACCAAGAAGCTCCTTTGCAAAGATGTCGAGGGGAAGGAGAGAGAGTGACCCTGCCCCTGGCAGAAGGAGCCACGCGGGAACAGAACGCTGAGAAGTTGAGCCCAGGGTCCTGGTTGAAATGGTAACAGTTGTCCATGGCTCAGTGCCCCTGGCTCCGCCCAGATATCATCCTCCAAGCAGAAGGCGCCACTGAGGGCCACACAAAGGCAGTTAGGAAGGGCGCTGAAATTAAGGTGGCTGTGCTGTGGCCTGTTGCTTCCCTCTGGCTGTCCTGAGCCCCCAGCCCAGACCCAACAGGACTGCCACCGAGAGGCACCGTCGAGAGCTCTGGAACCCCACACTAGGAGGGAGTGGCCAGTGCATCGTGAGCTGCTCTGTGAAAAGCAAGAGATAACTGGGATGGGTTATCACTGTGCATCCGTCACGTTTTAATCTGGGCCCATCTGTCAGGCTTGTGGAGGCTGGGAGGACATGTCACCTCGAAGCTTCCCCTCACACTGCAACGGAAGGCTCACAAGTCCTGCAGGAGTCGCATTCTCCCGGTTAGCGATCCCAGGCGGGACCTCCTGTTGCCACAAGACTTTCAGGCCATGCACCAGCTCAGCGTCAACCAACTCACCCAGTGCCAATCACTCCCCATGTCGCCCTGGTCATCCCTTACCTGGAACCCCAGCAGGAAGCCAAGTATTGGGGACCACCCCACCCCTCACGAGCATGCGTTTACTAAGGCATGAAGCAACAGCAAGTGTGTTACGTGCCTAGATAGAAGAATCAGAGCCCGGACATGACACTAGCACAACCATCTTAGACGGATGACATTGCCACTCCTCACTTTGATCAGGTCCCAGACCAGGACCTGCCAAAGGCCCTTGGGGGATTGAGATGAAGCAGGGAGCAGCGGCTGGTGGCAAGATGCCACTTTAGGCCCAAAGACTGGAGGCCCCAGCACACACTTCCTCACTAGGGAAACTCCCACCCAGCTCGGGCCATGTTGGCAGGGCACCTCCGGCAGTGTCCAACCTGGACAACCAGACATAGCAACCTTGCCCACTGTCATGGGACCCCAGTGCCAGCCAGCAGGCAAAGAAGTTTTAAATGCATAGACAAAGAAGTCATTTAAATTCCAAAAGCAGGAATTGAGCAGTCCCTACATCTCAGGCACAGAGATTCAAAGTTCAGTGAATAAGACCTGGGAGAACCCAGAGAAGGCCGGTGGATCCAGTCACCCTCGGGTGTCAGGAAGACAAGGTCGTGACCCACCCCAGCTCTGCATGTGCTAAAGGAGGAAAGAGAACACACCTGATGAGCCATAAGCAGTGGGATGAGGGCTCAGGTAGGCACCTGAGGAGAACATTCCAGTAACCCAGAGAAGAAACTGGCACTCTTCGGGGCATATAAAGCCCTGAATATGGGACCCTGCCTCTCTTCCCCTGCCCCCCATCCACACTCTGCTACACCCATAAGGACCTTCGATGCTCTGGATCCTTCTCACTGCCACACCGCAACTTTCCGCCTGTCTTCATCTTCACGGTCCTCAGCCCAGCAGCATCAGTCGCCCCTGGGAGCTTGCTGGGAATTCAGAATCTCAGGCCCCACCCCGGATCTGCTGGGGCAAAACCTGCCCTTTACCAGACGCCCGCGGATTGATGCACAGGCGTCAGAGAAGCTTCAACACGGCCTGCACAGGGCCCTGTGTCTGATCCAGCCTCTCCTGGGACTTCCCAGCGTTTCAGCTCCTCCGTGACGCCTTCCCTGCCCTCTTGGATGCAGAATGGCTGACGGCTCCCTCCTTCGCAACGCACCGGGCCCCACACAGAGCCTGCCAGTGTCTGCCCACCTCTCCCTGCCAGCAGACCATGTGCCCCCGGAAGGCAGGGACCCAGGCTTATGCCTCTATGCATCCCCGAAGTTAGCCCACTGCCAGGCACGTGTGATGTAGGGTGTTCGGTCAAAATACAGATTTGCTGAATGAATTAATGAACTGTGCCTGAGCTGTTTTATCACATCACACACCCTTAGGACATTGGCCAGAAGAGACATGAGGACAGCGGGTATAACTATTTTAAAATCGTGTGATTTGCTCACTGCCTTTTAAAATGTTCGAAGAGAAGGCTGTGACCTTTTGGAAAGAGAGCCGATTAGTGTCAGGGCCTGGGGCCAGTGGCACAGGCTGAGGCCAGGAGGGAGCCTGGCAAAGCAGCCCTGCAGACAGAGGTCGGTCAAACAAGGGATTCCATTTGTCATTTTGTTCCTCTGTCAGGTGATTCAAAGTTCCTCTGAGGTGGCTGTTCCAGGAGCCACGTGTGGCTGGGTTGATGGGTGATGGGAATATTCGGCAGGCAGCCCCCCACCCCAGTTCTTCCCGGGAAGCAGACAGCAGCCATCTGAACAGGAAATATCATCCTGCTTTTCAAAGAAGTAAATTAAATTCCAAAAGCAGGAATTGAGCAATTGCTACATCTCAGGCACAGAGATACAAAGATCTCAAAGTCCCAGAGACAAATTCTCAGAGAGTTTGGTTTGCGCGTTTTTTGCCTACACCTCCTTGAAGCTTTGGAAGCTGACCTGAGGGACCCCAGGCTGTAAGGAAGAGTCCAGCAGGTCTGGGAAGCACAGCACGAGTAGAATTATGCACCAGAGAGGGGAGGACATACTGCAGGGGGGTGGCAGGAAGTGGGGGTGGGCTGCAGTTACTAATTCATTTGGATGAAATCTCTAAATTATAATTAAGGAAGAATCTCTCCAACTCTGGAGCACACCGAACAATAAACAGCTGTCTGCTTTGATTAACAGCCAGACCATCGCTGAGCCTGTGCCCGGCCGCCAGAGCCTGCAGCAGTGTGCTGACTCGGGAAGGCTCTCTCCACCAGGATGCGCGAGCCTCTGGTCCTGCGACAGCAGTACTTCCAGGCTGCCCTGGATGGGGGCGAGAGAGGGCCGTCTCATCAAATAGGTTGGGAAAACACCAAGTTGAAGAAAATCACAAAATCCAAATGCAAGAGGTATCTCGACTATGGAGCTTCTCAGAGACCCAGGC
Source organism: Grampus griseus (assembly GCF_964374135.1). NCBI lineage: Eukaryota > Metazoa > Chordata > Mammalia > Artiodactyla > Delphinidae > Grampus > Grampus griseus. The sequence goes on along the minus strand of NC_139017.1, from coordinate 179,499,610 downwards.
CACGCTGCCCATGTTGCTGTGACACTGTAAGAGAGGAAGAGAGGGGGCAGTGATTCATCCCAGAGCCCCTCCTGGGTGGGGACGTGGGAGTTTGAGGTTAAATCTATGAAAACAGCCTAGAAGAAAGCACCCGCTCCCTTGAGGACACAGCACTCCTGGCTCCTCCCTCTTCTGCACTGGCCACCCTGCCACCTGAACCATTATGTGGACACAGGTCACATCCAGCCTTGTTCTTGGCTCTTCCCATAGCGCCAGGTTTCAGATCTGAGGGTTGCGTTATATGAGAATAACAGCTTCTAAGCAGCAGGGTGAGGAACTGGAGGCATCCAGAGAAGGCTTTTGGGGAAAAGCTGGGTGTGGAATATTGTATGAGAAACTGTAGAAGGAACTGAGTGTTTATTTGGCAGGAGGAAAGACCAAAGAAACCATTATTATTGTTTAAATCCTGCAACCTTCTCTAGAGCTGCTCCCAACATCCAGGTTCTCTCCTTCTCAGCAGAGAATCTGTTTCCCCTACCCTTCCTGGAGTTAGGTATGGTCATGTGACTTGATTTGGCCAGTGAAATGAGAACAGAAGTTAGCTATAATTATGTGACCTGCTTCACCAATGGAATTGGAGCAGAAGTTGTATGGTCATGTGACATATTTGGGCCAATGGAATGGGAGCAGAAGTTAGGCATGGTCATGTGACTTGCTCTGGCCAATGGAATGAGAATAGACGTATGATTATGAGAAGTAGAATAGAAGAATGAGAATAGAAGTTAGGTATGGTCATGTGACTTGCTTTGGCCAATGGAATTGGAGGAGAAGTTGTATGATCATGTGACTTACTTGGGCCAATGGAATGGGAGCAGAAGTTAGGTTTGATCATGTGACATGCTTTGACCAATGGCAGGAGAGTAGAAGTCTGTAAGCCACCATGCTGCCTTCACCTGGCCATTGGTGCCCAGTAATACTGCAGATGGTTAAGTCTCTGCACCCTGCTTCCCAGCATGGATGGCATGCATCAGAGCCCCCAGCCAACCCAACATGGACATGGAGCAGAGTGAGAAATAAGCCTCTGTTGCTTGAGCCACTGAGATCTCGGGGCTAGTTGCCACTTCATCAAAATCAAGCCCATTTTAACGAATACAGAAGTTGATCCTAGAAGTAAGATGCTGCTGTAACAAAAATCCAAACTCTGCAGCTTGGGCTTTGAGATCAGGCAACGAGTTTAGGAAACTGATACTGAAGGCCGGGAAGATGGTGGCCCCTGTTATGTGGTGGTGAGACATTTGGGAACCCTGTCACCTTTGGTGACCTGAAGAGTAAATCATGTACCCAGCGCAGCTGTTGCCCTGGGGGAGGGGCTGGAAAGGGGACTGAAGAGCGTGCTCTGGTTGCTGTCAGAATTTGGCAAAGCATTGCAAGAAAGAGGTGAGATCAGAAAGGAAATGGCTGGTTTGCAGACACAAATGAAAGGGAGCCCAGGGAATTCCCAAATTCAGGAATTCGTAGGTCTGGAATAGCCAAGTTCTTCCCAAACACAAGTGGTAAATGTAAACACTTTGAGAAAAGACTGAAACTGAGCCATGTGGTGAAGGACCAAATCAAGGGAGTGGTGTCCCCTCCAGGGATAAATGAAAGGATTCAGTGGCTCAGGATAATAGTCCAACCAGGAGTGTTGTACCCAGTACATCCTTCCAGCTGGACAGAGTAGCCCATGGAAAAAAGTCCATATGTGTGGCTCTTCCAACCAAGCCTGGTATGACAAGAAAGTGTGATTATGTCTTAGGAGGAGAGACCAGAGGGAAGCAAGGGGGTGAGAAGGGAAAGAAATAGAGAGAATGTGAGAACCATGCCTCCAGAGGAAGTGTGACTTTGGCTATTGGAATACAGAGCTTACTGGGCTGGAGAAGGGGAAGTCACCACATGTTTGAGGTGACTGTATGTCTACAAGGACAGTCGGCACTGGGGAGCAGAGCACTGTGGCATCTGAAGCAAGAAGAGCCCTGCTCTTCTCCAGGCAGGGAGACACCTGGGAAAGCTGCTCACCCTCCATGCAGAGCACAGTCCCCGAGGCCTGCTTCAGATGCAGCTGAGGAGGGCACCAGGAAAGCCAAATCCCCAGTGGCTGGAGCCAGAGGCTGCAGGGGTCCAAGGGAGCTGCCCCCTGGGAGCAGAATTGGGGCCTAATCAAAAAACATTCCCCACCCACAGCAGGGTTGACACCTCGAAACATTTGCCCAGTGGGGTTTCAGGACTGCCGCAAACAGGTGTGCTCTCTGGTCCCCACTCTGCCCCCTTCAGGATGAGATCATTTATTAGGGAGACCCTGTCCGTGTTCCGCTCTCCTGTCTGGGGCAGGGGGTGCAGGCAACTTGTCTTTTTAGCTCATAGACACCTGAGCCAGAGGGGCCGTGGGCAGACCTGGGGTCGAGGCCCCCGTGCCTCACCCAAAACCCTGGCCGAGCCCTGCTGGCAAGACCAAGGCTCCAGGGCTCCCCTCCCAAGCGGGCTGAGGGCTGGCAGAGCCCCTTTGTATTTATATTTGGAAATATAGCATTTGCTGATTAAAAATAGAACTAATGATATCTCTGTTCAATAGAAGACGACAATTGTTTAGAGGAATTATAGTTTCCCTCCCTTCAAATTTTCTGCAATCTATGGCATTTCTAAGCATATAGAATTTTTCAGACTAGTTCTAAGAATAGCTTCTCCCAGGATCCATAGAGAGGGCAAGAAATTTACCCTTTTCAGTAGAAGGGAAACTGTTCGCAAACCCTTGAAAGAGTCTCCCTGTGTCTGAAGCCACATGAAGTCACCAGAAAAATAGTTCCCGGGAAGTGTTTTTTTATCACGCCAGTGTTGAAAGATCACCTTATTTTGCGTACAAACCCGCCGAGGAGCCGTAATGACCACTGCCCTGCCCCCGCCCCCGTCATTCCTACCACCCCCTCTTCTCCACAGATGCCTGTCCCCTGGGCCAGCCATGGCTGGGACCCTCCGAGGGGACCTTCAGGCTCCAGCAGCCAAGACCACCCAGTGGAGCTCCGTACACCTGTGTGAGTCAGCATGTTCCTCTGAAAACGATTTGCAGTCACCGGTAACAGAAACACATCTAGAAGGAGGCAGTGAAGAATAAGGAGGAAAGGAGGCAGCTGTACAGTGAAAGCACACAAAACTAGAACAAAAAGAGAAACAACGGACCGGGGGAAATAAGAGCATCAAACAAGACAGAGTCGATATCCCAGCGAGATAAAGACCTTGTACGGCACCAGTGTCCATTTGGAGACAATGATAAATGTGGAGAGAGCCAGACGAAGCAAAGCATAAGTGTGAGTGAGTGTGTGTGTGTGTACGAGCGTGTACGTGTAAATGTGCAAGTCTTTATGTATGTATGAGTGTGCATGTGTGTAAAATGTGGGTCCACGTGGGTGTGTGAACTTGTGTGTGTGATCAAAGGTGATCACACTGGCAGCTGAACCCAGGACCGGAGGCCGATGCAGTCCCCGAAGGACGCCCTGGCTGGGAGGAGGGGCGCGGCAGGAGGGGTGCGGCGAGCCGCCTCCGACCAGCAGAATGACGAGTCGCCACACGCAAGATTCTTCTCGTATCACACTTTATTGGAGCACAGCTTGGTTAAAGAAAAGATGGAAGGAAGACCCCGCAATCCTATAGCAGTCTGCTTATATAGGGATTAAGAACATGTGTCGCTCTGTGATTGGCTTTCGCTGATGGTGCGACTTGTGAGCCAGCATCGGATAGGTCGCTACTTTAAAACCTCATTAGTATACTTAACGCAAGGGCAGTGGCCACAGGAAGGATGACTCAGCTTGCTTCAGCTTCCTGCTGCGTGGCAGTTAGCTGACCGCGCCCTACATCTCCCCCTTTTTTATTTACTAGGATCACCAAGCAGAATGTAGCCCGTACAAGTGTTCACCTCATGATGTGCTCACTGTTCGAGGGCAGTCTTCCATTGGCATGTCTGAGACACCTTCCTGCGTGCAATGCCAACAAGGGCTGCAGGGTGCAAAGGCTGACTCAGAATAAGTTTTGATTCCCTATAGAGGTGCAATGGCAACAGGGCCTCTCTGTGCAAGGGCAATCAATTCGAACTGTTCAGGACGGAGACCCAGGCTGCGGGAGAATCACCTTCACTAACAGCCAAAAGTGCTTGAGTGAGTAGGACCTTATCTCGATGTGCCCTGACGCGCATGCGACAGACCAACCAGAGACATATTATAATCAGAGCCCAAAGATCCCCACCCCTCTCCACTCTTTAAAGAAGGAAAAGGCAGAAGAGAGCCAAGAGGTAAAATCTCCAAAGGTAACGGGTTCCAGCTTGGTAGCATTCAGTTGCATAATCTGCTTAAATATCATCCGTTCAGCTTCTTGAGACCAGTTTCCCTTTAGGAATAAGCATTATTTCTTAAAGGAACTATCCCTGTATGTTCCAAAACTAAAGTGGTAATATTCATCTCATTTTCACTGGAATTCCCTATACCTGAACCTGAAGTGTGGCCTTGAGTTATCTTGCTCAAAGCTTCATTCAACATATTCAATGGAACCAAATTATTTCTAAGTGGATTGTTCCAAGTGGTCAAGGTTATCCTGGCCAAAAGGATACAATCCTTTGTGGAATTCCAACTAATACAAAGACTTCGATTCAAAATAAAATCACTGGCATTATACGGTGCCCAGTCATAATTCAACGGCTGGGTACAGGCCGTATTCATTTCACAACTAGTGGAATAAAATATTGGAAGAACTCTGCTCTGAGAGTGAACCGGCATGGGAACTGGCCAGGTCCGGCCAATTCCCCAGAACGTCATATTCTCTGCCCTAAGCAAGGGAAGAATCATCAGGAACATCCAGCTCAGCATCTTCTCTGAAGTTTTCTTCAACAATTCTCGTCAGTCTTGATGGCACCCAGATCGGATCTTGATCCGACGGTTCACTCCGTGTGTCGAGTTCTGAATCGGTCCTCCATGCAGGGCGCGAAGTTCCCGGGTTTCGGCACCAAATGCGGCGAGCCGCCTCCGACCAGCAGAATGACGAGTCGCCACACGCAAGATTCTTCTCGTATCACACTTTATTGGAGCACAGCTTGGTTAAAGAAAAGATGGAAGGAAGACCCCGCAATCCTATAGCAGTCTGCTTATATAGGGATTAAGAACATGTGTCGCTCTGTGATTGGCTTTCGCTGATGGTGCGACTTGTGAGCCAGCATCGGATAGGTCGCTACTTTAAAACCTCATTAGTATACTTAACGCAAGCGCAGTGGCCACAGGAAGGATGACTCAGCTTGCTTCAGCTTCCTGCTGCGTGGCAGTTAGCTGACCGCGCCCTACAGAGGGGCAGAGTTCAGACCCCGGCTCTGATGCTGTTCGCGGCCAGACCTTAGGTGCAATTACTTAGCATCTCCAGTTTTGTTTCCTCATCTGTAAAATGGAAATAATCACACCACTGTGCAGATAAAGGTGAAGGTGCATTGGTGCCCGGCACGCCAACTTTTCCCATCCATGTTGGAGAACCTCCCTTCTGCAGTCTGATGCCCAGGCTGACCAGGTTTCCCTCTGGAGAACTTAGGCTGCTCGTCTTCCATGATGGCAGAGACACATGGGCTCCAACCTGGGTTATAAGCAGAGAGTAGAACCAGGTAAGACCTGGGCCTGAGTAGGCAGGACCTCCACAAGCAGTGGGACCCTCAGAAAACAGAAGGTGTCCCAGGAGCCCACAGGGAGGCAGGAGGGCACAGGGGCGTGGACCTGGGGCTTGGGGTCTGACAATGGAGTTCAGACCCCAGCTCAGCCAGCTCCCAGGATGACGTGGGCAAATCACTGGAGTTCTTCCCCCGGCAGCGAGGACCGAATGAGAAAAACCATGGGTCTGAGGCCCCCTTGCTCCTCACGTGGAGCGGGAACAACTGGGCAGAGCGCGTGGTTGGAGCCACACCAAGGGCCGGGTCAGGGTGGGTGAATTCCCAGGGCTGGTTTTTGGGGGGGGTTTTGGTTGGGTTTTTTTTGCGGTACGCAGGCCTCTCACTGTTGTGGCCTCTCCCATTGCGGAGCACAGGCTCCGGACGCGCAGGCTCAGTGGCCATGGCTCACGGGCCCAGCCGCTCCATGGCATGTGGGATCTTCCCGGACCGGGGCACGAACCCGTGTCCCCTGCATCGGCACGCAGACTCCCAACCACTGCGCCACCAAGGAAGCCCCCAGGGCTGGTTTTAAATGGCATCTACTCTCTTTTGGAAGAAATCCCTCCTGCTTCACAGTGAACTCCTGCAGGGCTACAGGAACATCCCCAAGACCCAGTGAATGAAGGGAGGAGGACAAAGTCAGGCTGGCTCCATTCAAGCGCAACAGCAAAACAGGAGAGACGTGACCCTCCTTGAATAAAGAAATGCAAAGTACAATACTGATGAAGTGCCTCTTTCAATTTGCAGACAAACACTTTTGTGATATGAGGTTGGGGGAAGCTGACATTTTAACATACAGTGCAAGTTTTTACAATAATTCAAACATCCAACCTGGAGAGAGCAGTTAAGTACCCATTCGAAGGAATTCCATGTTGCCATTTACATGACTATGGGTGATTTTTGTCTTATACTTTATGCTTTTCCAGACTTTCTGAATCATCTATGTCCTACAATCAGTATGCATGACTTTACTGAGACCAAATAAATTATTTTTTTAATTTATGCCTGGGGCTAAGAGTTAGGCGTTTGAAAACAGTTGCGCAAAGTTATGGGGGCTCCGCGTGAAGTCGGTCCTTTGTCAAGTTTCCTCTAACACATCAAGGCTGTACTTTTAACAACAAAGAGAAATGAAGCTAAAACCTACCCGAGGTAGTTTCTCAAGACTCTAAAGCAGACCTCATGGGACCCAATTAACCCAGGCCCTACCCGCCAGGACTCTAACCCCAGGCCCCTCCCAGGCCATCTGCCCACCCCTCCACTGCCACCATCTCCTGTCCCAGCCACTTCCCTTCACACCTGATCTTGACAACATAACCCATCTCCCTGCCTCTCACACCTCCTGCCCCAAAAGAAGATATGTTGGGGTCCTCACCCCCAGGACCTCAGAATGTGACTTTATTTGGAGAGAGGGTCTCTATGGAGGTGATCAAGTTAAAGCCAGGTCGTCAGGGTGGACCCTCATCCAGTATGAAGGTGTCCTTATTAAAAGGGGAAATTTGGACCCAGAGAGAGACGCAAACAAAGGGAAGATGATGTGAGGACACAAGGAGAAGGCGGCTGTCTACAAACCAAGGAGAGAGGCCTCAGGAGGAACCAACCCAGCCCACACCTTGATCTCAGACGTCTGGCCTCCAGACTGAGAGAGAATGGACTTAGGTTGTCTAAGGCCCCCTGTCTGTGGTCATTTGTGATGGCAGCCACAGGAAACGAAATATAAGGAGTCTCTACAAGGCAGTCAGGGTTTTTTTTAAACCTGAGCCTGTCATAATAGTGCTTAAACAATCTAGAAGCAGAGACTGGAATCTCAGCAGAGACCGCAGGCCCTCCTGATGGGTTTTCCCATCCACTCCGACTCCAGGATGTGCCAGGTCACCATGAGATGCTCCTCTCATCCCCTCCCTCCCTCCCCTCCCAAAAAGCAAACACACATGCACACACACACACAAACACAAACACACGCACACGCCTCCCCCTGCTAATTTACCCTACTTGCTTGCAGGATGTCAGTTTAACAAGACACATCAGCAGGCCCTTCCCGAAGCCCATCTTTCTTCCAGGAGCTCCGTCACACAGGGGCTGGGTCAGTCTCTGTTTGAGGAGCTGCCCTGGGAACTGCACAGCCCTTAGCAGTGTCCCGGCTTCCACTCACTGGATGCCAGTAGAGTCCCTCCCCACTCACAGTTACGACAACCAAAAATGATCCAGACTTGGCCAAGCATCCCCTGGGGACAGAACCACCCATGACTGAGGGCCTCTGCTCTCAAAACCTTCAACCCCGCAAAGGCGTGGGTGGCATCTGCGTTCCTTACTGCCGTCTCCAGCACCGAGCGCAGCCCCTGGCATCCGAGCTGTCCACGTGCACGTGACAGGAGGGCTGGTGAACGAGGAACCAGCCAACACAGGTCAGTGTCTGGTGGATCAGCTGTAGCCTGACCTCACTGTCGCTCCTGGTGTTGGAGTGACCCCTGCAGGACCCCCAGACAACCTGGGGTTGCCCACATGAAACCCCCGTGGGGTTGTCTCCTGGTTCCTGTGTCTCTCCATCCACTGGGACTTTGTATAAACTTGTTACCCATCAAGATGAAAGCCAGATAAATAAAAATGAAGTGACAGACGTGTGGGTACCATCTGATCCCTCCCAGGCAGGGAGATAATATGCTGACACTCTGATGGTTGTATTAACAATTTAATAGAAGCCCAAGCGCCCAGGGCCAGGCAGATCTTGCCAGCACGAGCAGGGGCATTCTGCTGACTTCTACCCGCCCCCACAGGAGACGGGCCTGGGCGAGGATTCCTGGGTGCCCAGGAACCGTTCAGCCTGGAAGTCTGGGGGTCTGACACCTTGGCATCCTCCACCTGAACAGGGGGAGCCCCTGATGCCCGTAAACTGTGAACTCTGCCCACTTGCCCCATTATGGCAGCAGTCCCTGGGAGAAGGGCTGGAAGCAGGGCCCATTCCTCGAGCCCGGGGTTTCTTCATCTCAGCACTGTCCACAATGACTTTGACCGAGCAAAGACCAAGGGCCCTGAGGGCTGGGACCACACACAACCTCTTCCCCTTTTTAAGCGTCTGTTCAGCGCAGAACTTAGCATACAGTCAGTGCCCAATAAATGTTTGTTGAGTGGAGACCAATAAGGGGGGCAGGAGAGGAAAGAGATCTTACGCCTGTGGGCAGAGAAGCAGGTGATAGCTTCAGGCAGCATGCTCAGAGCCAACCCCCGCCCACCCACCTGGTGCTCCCTTCTCAAACCAGTTCAGAAAGTCTGAGGACCGAGGGCGCGGCTCAGGGGGTCCTTGGAAGCTGCAGCAGCCTTGGGAACATGGCTGGGGCCCCTGAAGGAGTGGGGAATGCCGGATGGAGGCAGTGGGGAATGCCGGATGGAGGCAGTGGGGAATGCCGGATGGAGGCAGTGGGGAATGCCGGATGGAGGCAGTGGGGAATGCCGGTTGGAGGCAGTAGGGAATGCCGGATGGAGGCAGTAGGGAATGCCGGATGGAGGCAGCGGGGTCAGCCAGGATGCTCTGCGGCAGATGGTTCCCCGGGACACCTGGACCACCCCCACCCCCCGAGCAAGTTCCAGGAGAATAGGGGCTTTGCCTTGTTGATTGTCAGCACTGAGCAGGGCCTGTCCCACAGGAGGCACTCAGTAAACATTGTTTGAATGGCTGGATGGACACTGTGATGGGGGGAGTCCCCAAAGCCCTCACTTGAAGAATTTACTAATGCATGTTTCTACCTTGTATTGGAAACACCTCGCAATGTATGGATCACTTAGCAGCCAAAGAGCACAAGCTATTATCAGCCACCTTCTTAGGCATACAGGCCAAGTCGGAGAACCCAGCTGCCACTTCCCAGCTACACGATCTTGGCAAGCCAGGACCTCACTGGGCCTCACTCCTGCCAAGGAGTTCCAGGTGCTTCCTCTTTGTTATCCCTACTATGTGAGCTCCAGGTCCCTAGCAGGTAATTTGCCACAAGCCCAGCCTCTCCTGCAAGGAGGGAGGGCCTGAGCAGGGTCTTCCAGGGGCTCTGATGCTCCCCGGGGTCCTTTGTAACCAGCCCAGCTGCCTTCCCTGTTCCTGCCCAAGCCTACTTCCTGAGCACAAAGACTTGCTTTGAATGGCCAGCTGTTTTCTTGATCTGTCTCATCCCACAAGGGGCGTGTCTTTGAATGGAGCCCTGGTTACTTTTCTGTAAATATCCAGGTCTGGGCTCAACACGCTCCAAAATCTTCTCCAAAGTTATCAAAAAATGTGGCCACGTGCACACACACATCCAGGGTATTTGGATCATTTTAATAGGATTCAGCTTTTCTGCTCTGCTGAGAAATACTGCAAGAAAAGTTGAAAGCCTCATATCTCAAAAATCAAATCAACAGGCACTTTTGAAAAACTGACACAAACAAATAGGAAGAAAAGGGAAAAGAAACAGAAAGAAAAAGCTTCATTCAGATGCCTCACCCGGAGCCCACTTGTGTTTCCGTTCAACTTCCTTCAAGTCAGAGCTGCTTCTCATTCTGCTGCCTTCGCCTCCTAGTTGGAAACCACAATCCATATTTTTAAAATAAAGGAAGAAAGTCTGCCTGTAATTTAGTGGTGATTATTTATCACCCACTCCTGGAAACAGATGCCCATTGCAGTGAAGATTGACCAATTTATCTTATCGGGAGGGGAAGATCTCTATTTCCTGCACTAGCGTCACATTACCAGCTTGGGTAACTACTGCATAAACAATAAATTACTCATGGATTAATTGTGCTTCTAGGTTTTTCAGAGTGCTTTTCATGCAGACAGTTGCATATACACTAACAGTGAATTGAAAAAGGCAAAGGCCTGGGGACCACCCCGAACAGGAGGGAACAAAGACCATTAATAGGATTGCAGGACTCTCCATGTATTTCACAAAGGTTCACCTGACCATGAGGGATTGCTGAGCACACTGGACACACAAATAGTCTCCATCTATAAAGGGTGGACTTAAAACTACACTACCACGAGATACCAATTCACATCTACTGGAATGGCTAAACTCCAGAACCCTGACAACACCAAATGCTGTTGAGAGTGTGGAGCAACGGGAACCCCTACCCATTGCTAGTGGCAGTGCCACATGGTACAGCCACTTTGGGAGACGGCTGGGCAGTTTCTTACAAGGATAAACACACTGTTACCATATGATCCAACCATCACACTCCTTGGTATTTACCCAAGTGTGCTGAAAACTTGTCCACACAAAAACCCGTACAAGAATGTTCATAGCAGCTTCATTAATAACTGCCAAAAACTAAAAGCAACCAAGATGTCCTTCAGTAGGTGAATGGATAAACAAACTGTGATAGGTCCAGACAATGGGGCATTATTCAGCATTCAGTGCTAAAAAGAAATGAGCTACCAAGCCACAAAGAGATATGGAGGAACCTTAAATGCATATTACCAAGTGAAATAAATCAGTTTTAAAAGGCCATCTACTTTCTGATTTCAATTATATGACACTCAGGAAAAGGCAAAAGTATAGAGATGGAAAACAGATCAGTGGTTGCCAGAGGTTTAGGGACGGAAGAGGTCGAGTTGGTGAAGCACAGGGAATATTTTAGGACAGTGCACTCATTCTGTATGATACTGGTAGATACATGACACCATGCATTTGTCAAAACCCATAGACTTTTACATCACAAAGAGTAAACCTTAATGCATGTAAATTTTTTAAAAATCAATTAGGAAGTCAGGGGATTCCAAGGTGGCATGGAGACTGTGACAAAAGACTGGCTGTAATACAAGCCCCTGACATAACCTCACTGAAGGGGTGGGAGAGGTGCTGATCTAAGGTGCCTTTGGAAATGTGTGGAGTCTGTTGGACTAAAGATGAAAGAAATTTCACATAGGCATTGTACTCTAGTTGGTAAAGTTGCTTCCTTCATTAACAGTTCTGAAACCACTATACATATACACTAGGACTGAAAAAACAAGTAAATGGTTGGAAGATAGTGGTATCCGGGTTTCCCAATTTTGAAGTGAAGGTTACAGAGAAGCAGGGGGAGGAAGCGAGAATGATCCATATGGTAGTGGATTAGAGCTGGAGACATGAGTATGAACTCATGTTTAACTTAATATGGATATAGATGGAGAGATAAGAGATAGATGATACATAATGTGTGTAGACACATGGGTTAGTGTGATATTGTGATGAAAAGAAATATGTATTTGGTCTTCATCTCCATTTCTGACACAGAGCTCCTAAAAACCTTGGAATTTCTTAATGATGAGAGCAGCAAAGTTATATCTTATGTTAATGAGGTGACTTTGGCTACGTACTGTATGATTCTATCTATATGTCAATCTACAAATAGCGAAATTATAAGGACAGAAATCAGAGCTGTGTGTTGGGGGAGAGGGTAGATTGCATAAGTGCCCAAGGAAATTTTGGGGGTGATGGAAATTTTCTGTATCTTGATTATGATGATTACACTTACTGTATATATTTATTAAAACTCATCAAACTGTACAGTGAAAAGGGTAATTTTCTATATGTAAATGATGTCTTAATAAACCCGACTTTTAAAAACAGATGAACAAAAAAAATAGGTGACTTTGGGACTACTCCTAAGGATGGGGACTAGTGCTCAAGAAAACCAACCATGTGATTAGAGGGTGGGAACTTTCAGCCCCACCCCTCTGAACTCTGGGGAACGGGCTGGAAACTGAATCGATCTCCAGTGGCCAGTGATTTAAACATTCATGCCTATGGAATAAAGCTTCCTTAAAAACCCGAAAGGAGAGGGTTCAGAGAGCTTCTGGGTGGTACATGTGCAGATTCAGGGAGAGTGGCATGCCTGGAGAGTGCATGGAAGCTCCATGCCCCATACCTTCCCTTGTGTATCTCTTCTATCTGGATGTTCTAAGTTACATCCTTTTATAGTAAACCAGTAATCTAATAAATAAAATTTCTCTGAGTTCTGTGAGCTGCTCTAGTAAATTAATCAAACCCAAGGAGGGTGTCACTGGAACCTCTGATTCATAGCTGATTTGTCAGAAGAACAGATAACAACCTGGATTTGCAATTCATTCTGAAATGGGGAGAAGGCAGTCTTTGGGGACTGAACCATTAACCTGTGGGACCTGACACTATCTCCAGGTAGATAGCATCCTAATTGAGTTGAATTGCAGGACACCCAGCTGGTATCTGAAGAATTCCTTGCATGTGTGGGGAAACCACACACACACACACACACACACACACATTGGAAATTGGTCTCAAAAAACCTGTTAGTTAGTAAACATACCTTTATTTCCTTGCTCTGTCTACCGAGGGCCTAGAAGCTATGATATCCCAGTAGCAATGAGCACACCCAGAAGCCAGATCTTGGTTTCTAGATACCATTCTCCAATAAAAGGAACCAGAGCTCCTTAGAGAAACTGCTGATTCTAGGGTTGGAGCAGGACATGTACAAGTTGCCAGAAAATAAGAAAGTGCTCAAAAAATCAAAACGATGGGGATATATCAAAGGAACACAGGAGCCAACCGAAAGAGTGCTCAATGGTCAAAGCCAGATCAGTTTAAGCAACAAAATAAATACAACCCAAAGTATAAAGAGAAAATCCATGATTTTGTACTAATATAAATAAATGATGGAATAAATAAATAAATGGGTAAGAATAGATAGATCTCCCTTACAGAGGAATTCCTAATAATTTACGTAGCTACTTCCCCTCAAGGAGGTGGAGCATAGCTCCCCTCCCCTTAAGTGTGTGCTGGGCATGGCGAGTTCATTCCAAAGAGGACAGATTGGAAAGGGAAAAACGGAGTAAATTTCCAGGAGAGAAAAGTGACTGACTCAGCCAGGTGACCAAGGTCAGCGTCAGCAGCGGTGGGTCGTGGTGACAGCAGGTACCCCTGATACCATGTGATAGGAGTACTGCACCTCTGTGGTTCCTCCTGAGATCCCATCACCCAGTCTAACCATGAGAGAAACACAAGACAAATCCCAACAGAGGGACAGTCTGCAGACTACCTGACCAGTTCTCCTCAAAACTGTCAAGGTCATCAAAACAAAACAAGTCTGAGCAATTGTCACAGCCCAGAGGCACCCGAGGAGACGTGAAAACTAAATATGATGTGGTGTCCTGTTCTGGAAGAGAAAAAGGATATTAGGGGAAAACTAGTGAAATCTGAATAATGAGTGTTTAGTCAATAATAATATATCAACATTGGTTTATTAATTGTAACAAATGTACTATAAAAATGGGGGGAACTGAGTTTGAGATTTATGGAAACTGCACTATCTTTGCAACTTTTCTGTAACTCTCAAGCTATTCTTTTAAAAATTACGTATATAGGGCTTCCCTGGTGGCGCAGTGGTTGAGAGTCCGCCTGCCGATGCAAGGACACGGGTTCGTGCCCCAGTCCAGGAGGATTCCACATGCCATGGAGTGGCTGGGCCCGTGAGCCATGGCCGCTGAGCCTGTGCGTCCAGAGCCTGTGCTCCGCAACGGGAGAGGCCACAACAGTGAGAGGCCCGTGTACCGAAAAAAAAAAAAAAAAGTACATACATATATGTAGATATACGGTTTTATGATGGTGTCCGCCTGTCAATATTGCTGCTCTCAGCTAGGAATGCTTGCGGACACTAACCTGCAGCAGCCCCCTCCCCACTGACATTTCCCCACTTGGAGCCAGTGTTGTGGCTGGACCAGCCCTTGTGGTTCTGATTATGATTGCACGATGCACCTCAACAGCAGCATCAGGGAACTTTGAAAACTCAAGGTGTGTTACCCACAGATTCCACAGGGTACACGGTGGGCATGCCCAGGGCCACACAATGAGGTCTTGGGGTCAAGCGAGAGCAGCTCTGGGGCTCTGCCTTTATTGGGGTTGAGGGTTGGTTTCACAGGTTCACTCTTTATTGGTGACTATAAGAGCAAGAATTAAAGTGCAGAAAGGGAGAAGCAGGGTCACTCCAAGACCCATTATCTGGTCACCTAGGGCTTTCTAAAAGAGGGCCGTCAGGGCGGGACAGCTGGGTTCTTTACCTAGTTGTGTGGCTGGCAATGAGTTTATTGGAGATGGATGTCTTTGAAGTGGATGTCTCAGCCATCCAAAGCTTAATGTCAGGCACTTTGTACACACACACACACACACACACATTTCCACAAATAACCTTGGGTATCAATACAGAACACTCCCCCCACCATCCCCCAACATGTTCATAGGGCAGAATTCTGACAGCCAAACAGAACAGGCACACGGGCATTTCATTCCCCCAGACTCTTCTGAGCAGAGGGAACTGCACACACCCCAAGAGGGACCTCGTGTGAGGCAACAGGGAAGGTCAGAGAAGGGCAGACGCCCAACAGCCTGGGTGTCCAGGCCTTGGCCTCCTCATTACCCCAGCCCACCCTCAAGGCATCTCCAACCAAAGCACGGTGTGTGCTGAGGGTCCAGAATGGCAGGAAGACTACTGCACCTGAGGCTGGAACCCCCTGACGTATTTCAGAAAGATTTCTCTCAACAGTGGTTAAATTATTTTTAATGGTTTTGCCCTTGAAGAGATAAGCCTTTATTTTTCAGCTATTATGATTAAGTTAAAAATTTTTTTTTATTTCCCCAGCAAAGGGAACTCCATTTGGCTACACCTCCTGTGAGATGCCTTACCTATATGGCTTCAATGGGTCTCATGATAACACCACAAGTATTCTTACTATTTCTTATATTGTAGATGAAAAACTGAGCTGATAACAGAAAAGCTAGGCTCAGGCCCTCATGGATCTGGTTCATTCTCCCCTCCTTTGAATGCAGTTAATTGTGGGTGAAGTCGAGTTTGCTTCCCATCAGCTTGCTGCAAGCTTCCTGCAACACAGAGGGCAGAGGGCTGCTCTCAGCAGGAGGGATCTGAGGCCCCCCTACAGGAGCTGATGTCAAAGTTGCAGCCACCCAGTTCTGGGCCCTGAAGCCTTGAGCACAGAGAACACTGTGGACCCACCCGACAAGGCCCCTGTGGCCTGGGTGCGTCTCATCCCCACAGCCAGCGCTGAAAAGGAGGCAGCCTCCTGGAGCAGGCAGAGCTTTCCACAGCCCAGAACGCCCCCATGCAGACAACATGCACCAGAGAGAGCCACAGCCAATGAACAGGAAGGCCCTCCAAGGAGTGAGGAAAGGAAAGTGCGCAGGAAGGGAAGATGATGGAGATTCGGTTTCATCATCAGAAGACAGGAAACACATCACTCTTCAGAAAGACAGTCGTTTGCCTGGTTTTACTTGGAGGTTTGATTTGATTTGATATTTCAATCCATGAAAAGTCCTGGAGGTCTCCAACGGAGCATTCCAGGCCAATCCCTCGCGCTCCAAAGCCCATCCCATACCTGCTTCTCGTTGCCATGGCAACCATCCTGGTCCAAGCCTCCCACCCTCTCTCTAGGGCCTGCACTGCCTTCCAACAGGAGCCAAAGCCATGTAAAGCTGGCCCTTATTTCTTTCTCCTCCTCTCCCACCACACCCCACCTCACCTCACCCCCTCCACTACATGGCAGCCAGAGAGGTCTTTATAAAGAGAAAATTGGACACAGCCACTCCTCTGCTCAGAAATATCTGTGGGCCCCCATCCACTCAGGGGAAGTTTCCCCACATGTAAGTGACCTCTGTGGCCTCATCCCATCCCTTCCTTCTGCTCGCTCACTCAGCTCCGCCCACACTGCCCCCATTTTCCTTCCTCAACACCCCCAGGCTCATTCCTGCCTCAGGGTTTTGGCATTTGCTATTCCTACTGCCTGGAGTGTTTCAGAATCTTTGTACAGTGGGCTCCTCCTTCCCCTCAACTTAAATGTCACCTCCTCAGGAAAGCCCACCCTTATCACCAAACCTCGATTCTCCCACCTGCAATCCCTTTCATCATAACCCAAGCTTAGTTTCCTCCTGACACCAACCTTGCCTGATGCCCTCTTGTGTGTTTGCCAGTCTCTTTCCTGTACTAGTCAGCAGGCTCCCTGCAGACATGGACAGTCTCTGCCTTGCTCCCAGCCCTATTCCCAGAATCTACAACAGCACCCGGCACACAGTAGGTGCTCAAATGGCTGGAAACCTGGGGAAGAGACGATGCTGCAGTTCAAGTCCAAAGGCATCTCCTGCAGAATTCCTTCCTGGGGGGCGTCAGTCCTGTGTTCTATTCAGGCCTTCAACTGATTGACCAACCTTTAGCAAGATGGAGAAAGAAAAAATATAAAAGACACTAATTACCTATATGGGGAATGGAACAAGAGTATTATTATAGAGCCTGTAGGTACCAAAAGGATAATAAAGAACACTGTGGACAATGCTACACGCATAAACTTGACAACTTTGACTAAGTAGAACATATCTTTGATAAATGCAAACTACCGCAACCCACCCAATAAGCAAGAAAGTGTTTGAATATTTCTATAACTTTTGAGGAAATTAAATTTGTCATTTAATTGAAATTCCCCCCAAAAAAAGATTTCTCCAGGCCCAGGTCATTTCACTGGAGAAATCTACCAAACACTTAAAGAAGTATCAACACCAATTCTGCATAACCTCTTCCAGAAAATAGAAGAGGAAGGAACACTCCCCAATTCATGTTATGAAGCTAGTATTATCCTGATACTAAAACCAGACAAATACAATTCGAAAAAGAAACACTACAGACCAATATCCCCCATGACAACAGACACCAAAGTCTTTAACAAAATATTAGCAAATATAAACTTAGCAATAAATAAAGACTTACACCACGACCAAGTAGGATTTATTCCGGAGATGCAAGGCTGGTTCAACATTTGAAAAGTGAATCAGTATAATCCCCCATATTAATAGGCTAAAGAAAAAAGAATCACACAATCATGTCAACCAGTACATAAAAAGCATATGTCAAAATCTATACCCATTCATGGTAAAACTCTCCCCCAGAAAAGGGAATAAAGGTAAACTTCCTCAACTTGGTAAAGAATATCTAAAAAACCTACAGCTAATACTTTACTTAGTGGCGTAAGACTGAATGCTTTCTGTATTCCTAGCAATGAACACCTGGATACTGAAATTTAAAATACAGTACCATTCATATATACAATGGAATACTACTCAGCCATAAAAAAGTATGAAATAATGTCATTTGCAGCAACATGGATGGAGCTAGAGAGTATCATACTAAGTGAAGTAAGTCAGAAAGAGAAAGACAAATATCATATTATGTTGCTTATATGTAGAATCTAAAATATGACACAAATGAACTTATCTACAAAACAGCAACAGACTCAGAGACATAGAGAACAAACTTGTAGTTGTCAAGTAGGGGAGGGTGGGGGAGGGATGGAGTGGGAGTTTGGGATTAACAGATGCAAACTATTATATATAGGATAAACAACAAGGTCCTACTGTATAGCACAAGGAACTATATTCAATATCCTGTGATAAACCATAATAGAAAATAATATGAAAAAGAATGAATATATATATATATATATATATACACACACATCTGTCACTTTTCTATATCGTGGAAATTAACACAACATTGTAAATCAACTATACGTCAATAAAATAAATTTTAAAAAAATAAAATAAAATACAGGGCTATTTATAATCACTAAAAAATTTAAATACTTAGTTGTAAATCTAACAAAATATGTACAGGACTCATATGCTGAAAACTACGCAATTCTGACCAAAGAAATCAAAGATCTAAATAAGTGGAGAGACATACTGTGTTCATGCATTGGAAGACTCAACATAGTAAAACTGTCATTTCTCCTTAAATCCCTAAATTTACATACAAGTTTACCACAATTCCTAGCAAAATCCCAGCACAATTTTTGTAGATATAGACAAGATTATTCTAAAA
Organism: Grampus griseus; assembly: GCF_964374135.1. Taxonomy (NCBI): domain Eukaryota; kingdom Metazoa; phylum Chordata; class Mammalia; order Artiodactyla; family Delphinidae; genus Grampus; species Grampus griseus. Next base: position 179,481,081 of record NC_139017.1, on the reverse strand, counting down.
TGTATTTGGAAAAGCAAAGGAACTAGAATAGCTAAAACATTATTGAAGAAGAATAAAGTAGGAGGAATCAGCCTACCCAATTTCAAATTTTGTCTTATAGATACAGTAAATAAGAGTGTGTAGCTTTTGTGGAGGACTAGACACATAGGTCAATCAAACAGAACAGAGAACCAGAAATAGACCCACGTGAATATGCCCAGCTGATTTTGTACAAAAGTGCATAAGCAATTCAATGGAGGAAGGATAGCTTATCCAATAAATGGTACTGGGGCCACTGGGCATCCGTAGTCCAAAAGAAACAAAAACAAAAACCCATGTTCTTATACAAAAATTAACTCAAAATGTATCATAGGTAAAGTAAAGCATAAAACTATAAAACTTTTAGAACAAAAGATAGAAGAAAATCTTTGTGATCTGGGACTAGACAAAGAGTTCTTAGACTTGACATCAAAAGCACAATTGGCAAAGGGAAAAACTGATGAATTGGACCTCATCAAAATTTTAAAGTTTGCTCTTTGAAAGACTCTTTTAGGAGGATGAAAAGGCAGACTGAATGATCTGCGGTGACCTAAATGGGAAGGAAATCTAAAAAAGAGTGGATCTATGTATACGTATAACTGATTCACTTTGCTGTACAGCAGAAACTAACACAACATTGAAAAGCAACTATACTCCAATAAAAATTAATTAAAATAAATAAACAAAAGGCAAGCTGAAGAGTGACGAGAATATTTGCAAACCTCATGTCTGACAAAGGCCTAGTATCTATCAATAAAATACACAAAGACCTCTCAACAGTAAAAAAGCAAACGTTTCCAGTAATATCTGATATTTATATTTGGGTTTCAGTTTACAAATTGTCATTCTATCAACATCCTTACTTTACAGATGAGAAAGCAAACGTTAGAGACTTCCCTGTGCTTCAACTCCTAGAGGGAGATAGAACTAGACTATTTTCTTTCTCTAATTGATTTTTTAGTTGTGTAGAATATATATAACACAAAATCTATCATTTTAACCATTTTTAAGTATACAGTTCGGTGGCATTAAGTACTTTCACATTCTTGCGCAGCCGTCACCCCATCCATCTCCAGAATTCTTCATCTTATAAAACTGAAACTGTGTTCATTACACACTAACTCCCCAATCTCTCCAGCCCCTGTCACCCATCCTTCTATTGATACTTTCTGTCTCCATGAATTTAACTAGTCTAGGAACCCTACATAAACGGATCCATGCGGTACTTCTCTTTTTGTGACTGGTCTATTTCACCGGGCATAATGTCTTCAAGGTCCATCTGTGCCATAGCATGTGTCAGAATTTTCTTCCTGTTCAAGACCGAATAATATTACAGTCGACCTGGATTTGAACCACCATCTCTAAGGCAGCCTGCCCCTGAAAAACCAGCGTGGCTGGGGGCAGTCACCTGAGCCCCCCGTGTTTGGCACCTCTGGGCACCTGCCCATCCTCGTCTCCTCCAGGCAGATGACATGACCTTTGTTACAAGATGGTACATGTGGAGGCTGGAAAAGGTACCCATGACTGATGAGGAAGATAAAAGCCAAACTGATGTTGGGAAAATAAACACCGTTAGCCCAGGCAGGGGAGGGGTCCAAGACCCTCCAGGGACCCGGTGAGAGTACAGGAGACTGAATCCAGGAGGGCGGATGGAGGAGGCGGCAGGAGCTGGATGGAAAGGGAGGCTGGCGGTAGGCCCTGGGGTGCTGTCCGGAATTTGCAGGATGCTCCCCCGGCTGTGTTTATCTCACTGCTGGTTTCAGTGCCACATCCACGCATGAAGGGCTGCAGTCACAAGAGTGAGGCTGTGATTGTCTACAAAGGAGGGGTTAAATATTGTTTTGAAAACCTATTTTCGTCTAATGTATTCTATGCCTTTGAAGATGAAGACGGGAAAGGAGGGACCATAATGTCTTAGACCAGCAGAGGATGGGGGAGGGCTCTCACCGTCCCCGTGAAAATCAATTCCAACCAATTCTATTTCAGCACATAAAGGAGCCAGGCCTCTCAAAGAAAATCAGCCTTTCATAAAATTTCTTGGAAATCTAGCCAAGAAATTGTGCGTGTCTCCCTCAGATAACACTGCTGTATTATAGGCATTTGACTTGATCAGTGGGCTATGGAAAAATGAAACACCCATTTAAGCAGAGTGTCTGGAAATGCTGTCCGGCCGCAGAAAGCCTGGGGGCTGGCGGGCTTCGGAATGACCGAGTGGGGCTGTCATGGGGAGCACGTTCCATCTTCCACCACTAATGACAGCCCCAGAGTCCTGGAAGGACCCAGCATCGGCTCACCTGGGGTGCCACTCAAACACGCAGGCTGCCTGGTCCCACGCCAGCCCTGCTGAGCCACAGCCCAGGAGCTGGTCCCCAGGAAGCCTCACTTGTGACACTTTCTCAGACAATTCTCTGCACAGGACAGGACGTTGCAATGCGGCTTCTGACTTGGTTTTTGCTGAGGGCCAAAGTTAAGAGATGCCAGGGGTGACCTCCACCATCAAAGGTAGAGAGCCCGAGCACCTGTGCGTGACCAGCAAACTGGTCCCAGTTCCTTGTCCTGAGCCACCTGGAGGGCACGGAGTATCGGAGCTGAAGAGGTGAAGGAAGAGGCTACATCTGCAAGTCCACTTCTTGGGAAAGAGGCCAGTCTGCTGTGAGCCCCTCCGGGGAATTGGTGGGGGTACCTGCTCTCACCTGGAGGAGGGGAGAGAAGCTTCGAGGAGACACTGGGAGGATTTGACATGAGTGTGCAGGGCACAGACGGAAGTCAACTGGCTCCGGAAGAGGCTCCGTAGCAAAGGCTGTGAGCGGCACAGCCTCGGGGAGGCTGCAGGGCAAGAGGGCTGCAGGGGGTCACATGCCACCCAGGACACGGCCAGCTGTGGGTCTCCTGGGGACAGATGGCACTACCTGTAGGGTTATATCCTGGGACCACTTTAAAGAGACTCTTCCCAAGAGGATGCCTCAAGGGGTGACGGCTTGGGATCGTCTGTGGGGAGTGGGCGGCCAGGTGCCCCGGGCCATCGAGGAAGCACAGGAGAGTGAGGAGGGGGCTGGCCTCCATCATGGGGCTGCTGCAGAGAAGCCGGAGAGCGGGGCATCTCCAAGAAGCCCCAGAGCCCTCAGCGCCAAATGCTCTCTCTGTCCCTTCCTCTTCCCCTCCCACTCCAACCTCAGAAGGACCATGGGCCTTGGGACCGAGAGGGCAGTGGGGTCTGGGCAGAGGCCAGAGCAAAGAAAGCCACCGGCCCCCAGCCGGCCCCCACCGCAAGCTGCCGCCTCGGCCAGGCCCGTGCCGGAGGAGCAGACACCGATGTGGGCCGGAGATCAGGGTTTTAAGTATTTTACTGGACTAAACACCCTGCTTTAAAGAAAAATCAGACAACTGCTGAAACTAAAACAAACAATAAGACTTTATTTTCCGAGAGAGACCAGGGACACCACAGGGTCTGGATGAACCGTACAAGTCAGGGGCTCAGCACGCTTCGTGGGCCCCATTCACTCCAGGAAAGGCTTCGGCAGCCTGAAGGAGAAGAACCAGAGGCCACGTAGGTATTGAGGGACACAAGCAGCTGTCCCAGGCCCTGGACACCCCTTGGAAGCTGAGCTGACTGCCTGAGAACTCGAGCCCCCAAGTGACTGAAAACAAACGCACTACTACAGCCCACTGCAAGGAGAGTGGGGTGAGACTCCATGCCCACCCCCTCCCTACGCACTGTGCATCCCAAATCTATTAAACCCCCATCTCTGAGAGGCAGGCAGACGAGTCCTTTGGCAGAGGGGGCAGAGATTCCTAATTCCCTGCCCAATATCCAATCTCGCTATATCCTCCTTAGAAACAGAACGATTTCTAGCTGGACAGCGATGAGCCCAACTAAAAGACTATATATCCCAGCCTCCCTTGCCCTAGATGTGGTCACGTGATTCAGTTCTGGCCAATGAGATGTGAGCCTTGTATGGTACTTCCAGAAAGTCTCCCTAAGGGTCATGGATGAGATGGCAGGAGTTCCAGCACCCATCTTGGACCATGAGGATGAGGCCATGCTGGAGTGTTGACCCCAAACAGTTTCCTACAGCCACCTACCTCCAAACCACTGTTACATAAAAAGTGATATAAAACATCTATCTTGTTTCAGACACTGTTGCCAGGAAGTTTTGATTAAATGCTGCAGAATTTCACTGAATCTGGGCCGGTAGATATATACAATGACCACTCACACACATCATCTCACCAAGCACCCTGCCAGCCTGACGTGCGGTGGGCACCCAGGGCAGGGTTAGCTCGGCCTCTCTTGTGTGCCTCAAGTGGGAATTGCGTGGTATGGGGGGTTTCACTGTCTATGCCCAGCCAAGGTGATTCATTGAGTTTACCGAAATCACCACCCACTGGAACTCAGAGGCGGGTAACAATGTGGCATTTGCTGGCTGAAGTGATCAGGATTCCACGCCAGGAGAGAAGGTCTGAGCTGTGATTGCACCTGGATCTTCAGGCCCCAGGTTGGCCTGGGATGGCTCTCTGGGGAGATGAAATACAGCAGGCACCATGGGTTGAGTTGTGTCCCCCCACCCCAAAATGTAGATGTAATTAGTTAAGAAGAGGTAAGTAGGATGGGTTCTAATTCCATATGATTAATGTCCTTAAAAAAAGAGGAAATTTGGACACAGACAACACACAGGAAGAACTCCATGTGGAGACTGGGGTGTTGTTGACACAAACCAAGGAACTACCAGAAGCCAGGAGAGAAGCCTGGAACATCCTTCCCCAGAGCCTTCAGAGAGAACACAGCCCTATCAACACCTTGATTTCAACTTATAGCCTCCACAACAGTGAGATAATAAATTATGTTGTTTAAGTCACTCAGTTTGTGGTACATTGTTACAGCAGCCCGAGCAGACTCATACAGCAAGTTACACCCACATCACCCTCGTCCTTCAGGAGTTTACCTTCTAAGCATCACAGTTCACCGACTGGTTGGTACTCAATGTTTCTTGGTAGGAGGACAGGTGGGAGGATGGATGGATGGTTGAACGGATGGATACATGGATGTAAAGATGCAGGTGCAAGGATGGGCATGCGGGTAGGTAGATGAGCAGATGAATGAACGAATGAATGAATGAACACACAAGGCAGCTACCAGACGCTACAGGGATTCTGCCAAATGCATCACATGCCTACAAGTGCTCACACCTCAGTCCAGCGTGTGCAGCTGGAAGTGTGGCCGCATCACACCCGTGGATTCCACGGAAATCAATCAGCCTCAACACCAGGAAAAAACAGGTCGTCGTGTTCTGTAGAACTGCCACAAACTGCCCCGATCAACGACGACATCCGTCTGGTTTTACTTTTCACACCACCTATTTTTATACCTCGTGAGTAACACAGGGGTCTCAAGGGAGGAAGCCGGAGGAGGGTTCGCTGTAACGGGACTGGGTGATGGGGCAGGTCCTTCCATGAAGGAGGGTGTCCTGCAGAATTTCTTTGCCAGACAGGTGAGCACAGCAAGGGGCAGCAAGAAGGGGATGCCAGCCCCCAGGTGTGCCATCTGTGGGAGGCACCTCAGTAGCAGGTGCTGGCCGACAACATGAGAGGGTCCAACCACTGACCAGGACTGATGGGACTGAGGCCCTGGGGACAGAGCCACCTGTCAAGGTGCAGATCCGGGCATTAGAGAGTGAGCAACCACACACCATCCCACCGTGTGTACCTGGAGGGGTGAAGCTTCATCAAAGACTCAGCTTGGGGCACCGTCCATCCTGTTGACCTTGACCTAGGTCCCGGGGAATGGATGCCCAGTGGCTCCAAGAGAAGGAGCAAGAATGAGGGGGGCCGCGGAGGAACAGCGGCCCCAGAGGTAAGCCCGCCCTCTGATGCCTGAACTAATCCTCCCAGGCCCTGGGCCCTGAGCAGCTGAGTTGAATACACTAGCGTGGCTGGTGTCAGGCTGCCCCCAGGCCTCCAAACGCTTAGCCGTATGGGTCCCCAGTGCACAGGCCACCAGGTCTCTCCCCTCCAAAAATAATAACTATTGGAAAAAACCCTATGGGCGAGGAGAAACTTCGGGAAGCTGCAGCCAGAAGAAGCAGTTAGTTAATCTAGTCCTTTCTGAAGCTCCGGACTCCTTCGGCTGGGCTTCTGGGGCACCCATCGCCAACGCAGCCTCTGCTAATAAGTAATTAGAAGATAATTAACATTTGTAACATACAATGGGAAACATCTGGACCTACTGACTTATTAAAACCAAAGAACCTGATTAATCAATGGTGTAGTGAGATGGAAAACAGGCTCAGGTTCAGGATAGTCTTCCTTGGGCTCAGCCCTCCCCACCCACCCCCAGGAACGGTGCCCGCCCCACCCCAGCCCAGCTCACCCCACTCTCGGGTCTCAGTGTCGGGATGCACAAGGGGGACTCTGTCCATACAAGACATCCCTCCCCCAGCCTTCCCATGCTTCCCACTTCCCCACGTGTCTCCAAGGATTAGAGGAAAGCAGAGACCCAGCTCTCCCCCATTGGCTACAGTTCTCCTGGGATGGAGAGAAAGGCAAGGGGGGACATCGGTGTCCCCACCATCCTCTTCCTCTCCTGCTCCTTTCCCCCAGACAGCCACCTGGGAGCCCTGGGTGTGGCCGCACACCAGGTGAACCATGGCTGAACCTGGAAAATGCCCCGTGACTCTCAGCCCTCACCCCTGCACACAGAGGGGGCATAAAATAAGCAACACAAAGCACCCCAGCAGCCAGGACCACGTCTGTGAAGATGTGCTGGTTCCAGCTGGTCCCCCCCAATTCCTCCTGCTTCTCCCCTTCATCTTCCGAGCAGCGGGGCAGGGGGGAGATGTGTGGGAACACATGTATCTGATGAGTACGAACGCTCTCCCCAGGTACCTTGATTTCCAGCCAAAACATTGGGATGTTGTTCTACCAACTAATCACCCTCCCTCACACAGGAGGGAGGGGCAATGAAAAACCTGGCATTTCTGGGAACGTGAGGAAAAGCCGATTACAGCTGAGGTAATTCCCTCCAGTGAAGCCGGGCAGAGTGGAAATCCTGAGTCTGTTCTTTGAATGTCACGGGAGCTGCGTCCTAGAGATTGTTCTTTGAGAAATGTGGTCTGAGCTGCCTCCATTTCCTCTCTTCAGGGAGAAAGAAGCCTGAAAAGAAACACTCCAGGGGATGCAAACGAGACTCCTAGACTCTTGGATCCCCTCTCCCCACCTGGGCCACCTCTGTGCCTCCTCTTTCCTGCTCGGCTATGGTCCAATCACCTGATTGGTGGGGAGAGCTGTCCCTCACGCATTTGAATGCTGAGGCCAAATTGATTGGTCAAGGAACGGGCATGCAATGTGAGCTGAGCCAATGAGATGCCTGTTCTGGGATTTTTTTTCTCCCTCCAGATAGGAGAAAGGAGTCTCTTTTCCTGGGTTCGAAGATGGCAAAGGAGGCCCATTTGCAGCCCTGGCTCCGGAGGTGGAAAGGCAGCGTATCCGAAGGAACAAAGCCCCCTGCAGAACCAAGGCAGGGGGTGGCTGACAGCACTCAGGCCCGTTCCCTTGGACCAGCTCCATCCGCTTCCCTGTTTCGAAGTGGTGAGCTGAAGGCAGTGCAGGCTGTGTTCCTGCTATTTCCAACCACAACTGACAAATGCAAATACCCCTATTTGGTCCCAATCATTCCTGGGAAAGGTGCAGTCACTCAGCTGGAGGGATGGACTCAGGAAAAGACAAAATAGTTTAAAACAGAAGATATGAGAAAGTGATATTTAGCAAGTTACTGCGACAAATCAGCAAGGAAAATGTTTAGTCTACGAAGAAAAACAAACATTTTAAGTATGTTTAAAACCTTATATGCCTACAGCCCCTGAATGTTTTAAGCGGAAATCATCTTACTTGGTCATTTGCAGGTAACCTATCTCAAGTTAACTCCCCCATGGCATTGGGTTTTCAGCAGATTCTTTTTTTCACGTGGATTTTTTTTCTGGCTTCCCAATAAAGCAAATGAAATAGGTGCTTCTTTGTGGGGAGATGGAGACCCCATGGAGGAGATGGACACCCCCTTGGGGTTCTGGGGGCCAGTGTGGGAGAGATAGAGACCCCCACGAGGGACAGCGAGACCCCATGGGGGAGATGGAGATCCCTGTGGGGAGATGGAGATTCTGTGGAGATGGACATGGGGACCCCGTTGGGGGAGATGGAGACCTCCATGGGGAGATGGACACCCTGTGGAGGAGAGAGAGGGTTCTCAATGCAGAACTTGAATAGCCAGCAGATCCAGCCCAAGACTCAGAGAGCAAGGGAAAACTCCTCTGCTTTGGGGGGTCGACATCACCCTCCCCCAGACCTAGAATGCTGAGATGTGGACAAGTGGGCTGAGACCACCCTGGGCAAGATGGCCATCCAGGCAGGAGCATCAGCTGTGTCCCAAGCCCTCCATTTTGCCCTGGACCCCTTGTAATTTTCACAAACGCCCTGGAAGCCAGGGTAACACTGACCCTCATCACAGATGGGAACCCTGAAGCTCACTGCTGAGAAGGGGCCAGCAGGATTCAGACTCAAGTCCAAAGCCAAGACCTGGTTCTCAAACCCATGTTCCTTCTGCCACCTGCCTGGGGTCATTGCTGGGTCATGACCCCCAGCCCCAAGCTCCCTCATCAGGGTCCTACCGCCTTGTGGTCCATCTAAACACAGCAGGTTGTGGCAGGGTACCCCCCCCAAACCACTCACTGCAACAAGGCAGACTGGCAAGGATGATATTAGGAGGCAAAGCGGACCCTCAGCCAGCCCCAGGTGGGAAACCGGCCAAAAAAAAAATCAGTCACTTAGGGACGTGAACCTACTAGTAACCAATTTGCAGAGAGCTTGTGCCACCAGCAAGGTCTGGGCTGGCAACTGGGGTCCATTAGCCTTTAAGTTATAGACAGCTCTATCGCTCCGCCAGGCCTGCCGCAGGGCCGAGATGGAGCAGCTCAGCGGTGAGTGACAGCTCCAATAAACGCACTCCTGCCAGGAAAATAGCATTACCGTGTGGAGGTGCTCTGGAAAGCACTGAACTTCAGGAAGAAATGAGATAAAAGTAAAATGGCTCTGGCACTCCTGGGTGCTCCGGCATTACTGCAGTATGCAGTGGGGAGAAAAGGAGGCCCATCATCTCACAAATCTCTCACTGTCCTTGGTGGAAAGGTGCTGTGTCACAGCTCGTGAGCAGCTAGTCAGAAGCCGGCACCTGGAACACGTGGGGAATCTTTGCCCAGCAAGGGAAGCGCCCCACCCCACCCCCCGGACCATCTAGGACAGCTGCTTCAGTCACATGAGGAAACCGAGGCCAAAGTCACACAGCAGTCAGGTCAGTGGACCAGAAGAAGTTCCAGTGGGAAAGCACAAGGCAGGCTCCCCAGTACACTCTGAACTGGGGGCGATCAAGGGCCTGCCCCCAGATCCAGCTCAGGGACCAGCACAGCTTCTGTACAGCCTGTGTAGCACACTGTCTGTGACCTTGAGAAGTGATGAAGGACAGGTTAAAACCACAGCAACCCCCCCAGACATCCCCAGCCTGTGTTCAGAAGCCTCCAGTGATGGGCTGAATACTAATCCTAAGGTTCAGCACCCATCCATCTGGTCTACCTGCTCCTCTGTTCCCCTACCCCCAGTCCCTGTGTCCTTTGCTTTCCTGGCAAATGAGAACATTCCAAGGCCTTCATCCTGCTCCTTCTCTCTGCACCAGCGTTCTGGGAAGACAACAGGACAAGCTCAGCGAGGGCAGGCTTGCTCTCACTCAGCTGCATCCCCAGCCCTAAGGCAGCACCTGGCACGTAGTTGATGCTCCGCAAACTTGCCAAGTGAACAGAGAGGGACAGAGCTCCAAGAACAGACTTTGACGCCAACAAGAGACTGGTCCACAAATCTCTATCTCTGTGGCGCTCTTACCTCCCCCATGGAATGCCCTTGTCACCCTCCTCACAGAAGACTTATGGTCAGGTGGCCAGACCGCCATGTGACTGCCAGGTCAGCACCCGGGGCCTCAGACTCTACCCCCCCCCCACATGGGACTTGTCTTACTCAGCTCTCAGAGGAAGCGTGGCTGTCTGCCTCCCCCCCGTCCAAGTTGTACCTCTAATGCTTCGGAAATCAGTGTGGTAGCAAAGAATGGCTAAGATGCAAGAAGTCTGAGCTGGATCTGAGCACGTTCCTGAAGTCACCACCCCATGTGACTCGGTGGTCACTTAACTCCCTGAGTCCAATGTCTTTGGCCACAAAGTGGAGGTAATGGTCTGACCTTGAAGGACTCTAGTTGGGGAGAAAGAAGGAAATGCATACCTAAGGGCACTTGTCATTATCGAGCCGTCGACTTAATCCCTGGTTTTCTGACACCCCATCCAGCCCCGGAGCATCTGTGCAAAGGGTTTCAATTCTGAAAAGGCACTCCTTACATCTGGCCTCTCGTTACCCTCCCTCCCTGGATTTATCTCCCCGTCCTTATCATGTGTGGCTGTTCTCAGTGATGTTTTATAGCTGCCTATCTGAGTTAACCAACTGGAAATGATACTCGGGGCCTCGGGTGTGTGCACCCACATCGACGCAACAGAGAATTTCTAAGATGAATCGTAGTGTTCCTGGGTCAGGAAAGCCTCTGACAGTGTTTTCACCTCATTTCCTTCATTCTGGGTGGTCTACGTTCACACCCACCCAACCCTGGCAGCCAAATCACAGCTCAGTGCCACAGGAAGGTCCCATCGACATGAGGAAGGGTCTTGTTGATCTTTCTCAGAGGGGAGGGCAGCTGACCTGCAGAGGTGGCAGGAAGACCGGGCAGGTGAGGAGAGAGCACTGGGCTCTGATGGCCATCATCTCAGGTGTAAGCCCAGTCATTGACCCAACAGCTGCCTACAGATGCCTTTTCCCCCCATTGTCACATGAGCACCCAGGGTACCCGAGTGGGTCTGGAGATCACCACCCTGGGACTCGGAACACTGAAAGGCATACTGACCTTGACCTACTGTGCTAACCTAGAAGCCCCTGCTCTGCCCTCAGATGCTTTATCTGTTACATGAGAAGCAGGAACTAGACCCGAGACCTCATTCCTCGCTCCAACCAGTGTTTGTGAAACATCTACTACAAGGAGACCCTGTGTCCTGAGCAGACAAGAGAGCAGGTCCTGGGTTCAGGGTCTCTAAAGGTAAATATTAATAACATCTGTCTGAAACATTCTAAACCAGAGCATTCCACGGCTCTCACAAGCTGTCAGGAGCAATGCTAACGGTGGCATGAGGTGGGCACGATTCCATCCTTACTTTACAGATGGAGAAACCAAGACACAGAGAGCTTAGGTAATATCCTCAAGGTCACACAACCCAAGACTCTCCCCCAGGGAGGCCGCTCCCCGGAGCTTGAGGCCATACACACCACCCTGCAGTCAGAGCAACTACAACCAGCCTGTATTAGTTCCTCACTGCCGCCGTAACAAATGACCACGAACCAAGTGGCTTAAAACAGCAAAAGAACATCTGTTCTGTTAGAGGTCTAGTCCTCAGAAGTCAGAAATGAGCTTTACAGGCAGAAATCAAGGTGGCGGCAGGGCTGGTTCCTTCCAGAAGCTCCGGGGGAAATCTGTTCCTTACCTCTTCCAGCTTCTAGAGGCGTCCAGCATTCCTTGGCTTGTGGCCACATCATTCCAATCTCTGCTTCCGTGCTCACGCTGCCTTCTCCTTGCCCTCTTCTGAGGGTCCTTGTGATGACGTCGGGCCCACTTGCATAATCCAGGACAATCTCCTATCCCAAGATCACAACTGCAAATTCTCATTTGCCATGTGAGAGAATTGCCATAGGTTCTGGGGATTCGCACGTGGACGCCTTTGGGGCCTTCACTGTCTATATCATCTCAGCCGACAGCATAGCCCCGTGACAGCCTGTCCTGGACACTCATGATTTACTCCCCACAGCTCAAGGGAGAAGATTCTGTCCCATTTTACAATGAGGAAGCCGAGGGTCAGTAAGATGAATCATCTGGCCCGAGGTCACCCACCTCCTGAGTGGCAGAGCCAGGGTTACGATCCAGGTCTGTCTGACCCCTGAGAAGTCCCAGGGGCCCTGACTCACTCACCTCCCACTCACGCCCAACCCCACTCTTCTCCAGAACACAAGGCCCCCAACCCTGTGGGAAACACTCCTGCCCAGATGGACTCTCATCCCCAGGACTCCTGACCTGGACAGGTGGGGCCTGGCGGGCAGTGGGTCTGCAGAGGGCGATCTCTGGGGGCCCTTCCCCAGGCAGCCTCTCCGACAACATGTTTTAAGGGTAAGGAAACCCCTCGCGACTACCTCTCTGGGCAGAACCAGCAGTAACTGGGCAGATCAAATGCGATTCACATTCGCTATAACCAAAGTGTCATATCTGCAAGTCTTAAGGGGCCAAATTGATTTCCTTAGCCTGGGCTAACAGCCTGGAAGATCAGCGCAATTGAAAGCACAGAGGGCCCAGGATTTGTTCTAATCTGGGATGTGAGACACACAGACATGCGCATGGCTGACACTGAAAGAAGTGTGTTAACGCTCACAGATCCCAGAGGAGGGGTCCTACCACACAGGGCCACACGGGGAAGCACAGGGCCTGGGGGCATGTGGGCAAGAGCCTTTACTGTGGTTTCTGTGGGATGGAAGGGGGCGTGGCCAGCGGGTTCCGGGACATTGGCTTTCCTTAGTTGGCTGGTACCTGCCCTGGCGTGACTGGAGCAGGAGGGTAGTAGCCCGGAGTATCGGAGTCTAAGAAGGTTCTTCTGGGTAGGGATTCTGGATTGGACGGTTTGCATCTGAAAGGCACCCTCCCCTTGGGTCTATCTCTGAGAACTGGCTAGTCCTGGGAGGAGGAACCCCCAGGCTCAGGCAGGCCCCAGATGCCAAAGTATCAGAATACAGCAACTCAAAGCTATGGTAATACACGTTTCCTCGGAAATCAACCCAGGGAGGTCCCAGGGCCACCCACACAGAGGCTTCTGTACACAGGAGAAGATTCCCCATCCTCCAGGCAGACACAGCCTTGAGCCAGGCCCGAGGCTTGGCAGGCGGATGCAGCCCGGATTGCAGCACCTGCCCAGCAGCTAGGCCAGGCACCCTGGAGCAGCGCACAGCCAGCACAAGCCTTCAGAGGCCCTGGGAGGCCATGCCCTCCCCGCCCGGGGCCCTGATCCAGCCCAGTCAGGGCCGGGCGACTGCATCCCATGGGGAAAAATGGCTCGGCCGCTCTGAAAGCGCCCCCAGGGACAGCGCACCCCCAACCGGCCTGGGTCCTGCTGGCTTGTGCTCTGCACACAAGTCCAGAACTTCCAAGCCCGATGAAGCTATGTTTCAAAACCCCTGGGGGATAAACATCCTGCTCGTGAAATACCAGCGAGGGATGAGAACCAACAGAGAGGAGCAAACGATGCCTCAGGAGACATGTTGTGTTCCGGGGTCTGCCGCCTCCCGGCGCCGCCAGGCCAGACCTGGACCCTTCCTGGGGCTCCCGCAGGCGAACCCCGTCTCTGAGTCTTCTTTCCCCAAACAAGGAGGAGGCTTCCTTGGAGAAAGCAGTCTCCCCCATTAGAAACTGCAGAACAAATCGTCTCCCTTCAGTTTCCCTCCGCAAGGACCAGAGGGACCCTCCAGAGCACGGTGTGATGTGGCTGAATTGTCTGTTTTAGCGGAGTTTTGTTTTTTTTTTCCAGCAAAAGAATGAAATGAAGGGACATCCTAACCTCAGGCTGTACCATGTTCTTTGAGAGGCAAGTTCAACGCAGAAAGTTCAGCCAGAAGGAGAACACTGTTGCTAAAACTGGATCCCGTGGAAAAGCAGTCACCAGAGCGGCCTGGGCACCACCCCCCAGATGCCAAGGGGGCCAGAGCGGGCTGTGGTGCGATCAGGATGTGTAAATGGAGCCTCGAGATCTGGTCGAGTTCTGCTCTTTTTCGGACAGATGTTTCTGGAAGTCGAAGTTTCATATTCGACTGTGGCCACCCCACAAAGGCCAGATTGGAGGAACCCCTCTCTGCCCACCAAGCTCAGCTTCGGGGAAGACTCAGAACCCAGCGGCCCATTCTCCAAAACCTCTTCCCCCTGCTGCCACGATGCTCCCCTGACGCTGGACCCAGATGCGACGGTCAGAGCCCACATCTAGAAACAGAGTCACAGCTGGCAAAGACAGCAAGCCCAGCCTCGCGAGGACCGACCCAGCCCACCGCCTCCCCAAGGGGGAGACTGCAGGCAGCTGTCCCTTCAGGAGAGACAAGAGTCCCCCAGGCTGGGATGTCCTGGTCCAAATCCACAGTGTAAGAATTTTACAAGCAAACAGTCCCCAAACCAAAACCAAGCAATCTCTGTAATAAACCATATTTCCAAACACAAATTTTTAAAGCATAAGGGGGTGAGGCTAACAGCCAAACTTAGAACCAAGCAGGACCATGGAAGTCACCACAGCCTGTCTCTGTGATGGGAACAGGCCCAGACACCTGTGTCACCATGGTGACAGAGATGCAGGGCTGGGGCCTCCACCGTGTCCTGCCCCCTCGTCCTATCGTGCAACTCCCAGAGGCAGCCACCATCTCTGTATGAAGAAGACACGTCCTTCTTCTAAAACACCCTGGATCCAGCCTTTGAAATCCTGTGATTTAAATAGTCAGGAATTGCCTTAGCGACACACGTTGTCCCAAGCCTCCCAGGCTGAGAAATAATTCTGTGATGGTTAATATCGACTCTGCACGTCTGACCAGCTGCTCCAGTGGAAGGAAGGTTACAGGGTCAAGGGACTGCCTTTCTGCTGCGGCAGTTTGGAAGCAGCAGAGAGCGTCCAGAAGCCCCGCATGTGGTTGGAAATGGACATGCAGAGCAGCCAGGCCACCGGGAGGGTAAAGGCGCCACCGGAGCCCCCGTTGGTGCTATTGCTGCTGCCACCAACAGTCACTGCTTCCTTGTCTCTGGAACTTTCCACTGGGTGCCGAGGTGGCTCTCATGACAGTGGCTACTGCCAACGAGGCACAAAACTAACCCAGTGCGGGTTTGAAGAGCACTACATATAAGCACGTCGGCCTAGGAGCCCCCAGCCGGAAGAGGATGGACACCATTGGATGATACCTGTGGGCCCCATGGCCCTCTTCTGTGAGGGGGGACAGGAGCGGGGCTGCTGGCCGGCCTCGAGCTGGGCCCACACCAGCCCCAGTGCTGAAACCCAGACTGTCCCGGACAGGAGGAGCATGGCAGGGACCCCACGGAACAAGGGTGGCTCCACGGAGGCCTTGAGTTGAGAGGAAAGGCCATGTACCTGGAAACCCAGCTCTTGAGCCGGGGGCATTAAAAACCCCTTTGGGGCTTCCCTGGTGGCGCAGTGGTTGACAGTCCGCCTGCTGATGCAGGGGACGCGGGTTCATGCCCCGGTTCGGGAAGATCCCACACGCCACGGAGCGGCTGGGCCCGTGAGCCATGGCTGCTGAGCCTGCACGTCCGGAGCCTGTGCCCCGCAACGGGAGAGGCCACAACAGTGAGAGGCCCACGTACTGCAAAAAAAAAAAAAAAAAAAAAAAACCCTTTGGTTGGTGGAGTAGGAGGCCAGCATCTCTCCCCCCGGGGAGAATATGCTAGCTTGAGTGCCCTCCTGTGATAATTTCATACAACCCCGAGCTCGAGCAGGCTCAGACCACGGCCTAAAGACCTACAGCCAGCCTCCCCAGCAGAGACAAGGGAGAGGCGGCTTCTCATGGCAGGACACACATTCAGGGCATCACCTCCAGGAAGCCAACCTTGACTCCCCTCTGCTGCAAGACAAGGGACTTCCCAGGGCTCCTGGAGCACCTGGGCACATCGCCCGCCATTCATGCTCTCAATACACCCTATGGCTACCTTAATGCCATTTGGAGCAAGATGGGTATAAAAGCTAACATCCCACTGAATTATAATTGCCTATTCACTTGTGTTTGCCATTGCACGCACAGAACTTGGCGAGGTGCCTGCCCATCATTAGGGCTGAAATAATAAATGTCGCAGATCCAGTAATAACAATAATAATGGCCAACACAACTGCGGGCTCTGGGCCAGCGCAGGCGGACTCTTTACCTGCCTGAGCCCAAAAATGCTGCCACTCTGTGCCCTGGTTGCATGTGATGACCCATTTAGATGGGTTAAATTCCTCATCCAGAGTCAGTTCACTGTCCAGGGACAGAGGCTGTAGGTCCCAACACCCTCCACCCAGCACTGCGGTGAGCTCAACACAGGGTGGGAGGGGTGAGGGAAGGGGGATTTCATCCGTGTATCAGTGCAGGAGGCCCAGGAGGCCTGAGAACCGGCCCAGCGTGGCCTGGAGAGGTCATGCCCCCGCCCCACCGCAGCTGTCCTTTAAAAGGTATAATACTGAACGGACATGACAAGAATTCTAGCACTCTCTCGAGGAGCCCTGGAAACCTCCTGAGCCTGGAAAGTGGAAACAGCGCCAGAGGACACAATGAAGACAGGAGCTCAGAGACGGGTGGAGGTGGGACCTCATGAGACATTACCCGGTGCGGTTCCTGGAAGGAAGGGCAAGCCAGCCACCCGCTCTGTGGCTGTCCCCTGCCCTGGGAGGCATCTGGAACCATCTGGTCGTGGTGTGAACAAATCGTTCCGGCCCCGAGGTATGTTTGACGGACTGATTAAGTTTCATTAAGCGTCTTTAAACAATTAATGCCTGCAGGACCACTGGAAATCATGATTAAGTCTAAACTAAAGGCCACCTTGAAATTTCACTTTCAGGCCTAGATTAGTTACAGACAATTCTATTTGACTGGACTGAACTGGCGTTTAAATGTAAATGTAAGCGGGGACCAGGACATCCGGAGCTGTGGATGATGACTGACTCAGGGTCAGAAGCAGAGGGTGTGTGTGTCCAGTGGGTGTTGGCCTTTCTTAGTTTGTGCTAGGCTGCACGTTTGCCAGCATGCTCTGTCTGCCCAATTCCCTCCCCCACCCACCCATCCCTACACACTGAGTTTGGGTTGCTGTACTGCATTTCTCTGGCCACTATGATAGGTCCAGAGATGAGTGTGTAATCCCAGCTGAGCCAATAGATGCCATAGAATTTTTGCAGTGCCTACTGGGAGAGAGGCCTAGGGGAAGGTGAGACCGGAGCAACAGCAGCCATCTTGCCATCATGAGGATGCAGCCAACGAGAAAACAGAAAAGGAGCAGAGCCAATGCAGGAAAGGAAGAGAGTGGGCCTGGGGAGTCTGTCTGAACCCCTGGATGGAGGCCTCCTTTCCACCTGGGTCACTAGCAACTGACAAAGATGTCCCAACCAGGACTCCACTGATGTAAGCCACCCCCTCCCCACCCCTAGAGGTAAAGACCAGAGATGCGTCTCTTGGACTTTTAAAGGAGCTTTCCAGCAATTTGCTCTGAGATTATTTTGATGTGTTTCACACCCTTCTTGAGATGCAAACAGACCCGGCCCTGGGGCCCCCACCCAAGCTTTGCTTTGCGGGAGGGAATTCAAAGGGCACTGGGGCTGAACGGGTCCCCCCAGCTGGTTTCTCTCCTTCACATACATGGACCAGGGCCCGGACTAGGGCGAGGCAAGTAAGGCATTGCACAACCATGCAAGTGAGCCCCTCCTTAAATTCACGACCCAGGAGCCTCACTTACCTTCCAAGTTCCAGCCTGGTGTGGACGATGCCTCGTCAGAGCAGCGTGGGGTCGTGGGCCGTTAGTGGGCCCTGGGACCGGTTGATCCCGAGTTCTAACCCTGAGCTGCCCACACTGGCTGGCCCCAGGCAGGCCTCTCAGGGCTGTGCTTTTCTCATCTACGTGGTGACAGGGGTCTCCTTGTATAATTCTTCTGAGGGTGTCTGGCAGTAAGCCAGTTCCAAAGACCACCACACGCCTGCATCTGGTCAGCCTGAACCTTCCTCGCAGCAAATGAAGCTATTCTGAGGCCAGGGCAGAGCCAGGGGGTGCCTGCTGTCTGCTCACCGGTGACCTCGGCAAGACCCAACGTGCATTTTTCTCTGTGCCTCCTTGCGATACCTGCGCTGGGAAGAGCATTCCTGCACCAAACAAAATGAACATCCTCTGCTGAGGCTCCCTGGGACACAGCCGCCCCTGAGGTCCGTCCAGGCTGGCGAGACAGGGCTGCGACTCCCCGCCTGACCTCTGGGTCACAGAGGTGTCCTCCTTTACCCCTGGGGCCGAGTGCCACATGGCACCAGCAGGAGCCCATCTCACCCCCTGACTGCTTGCTGAGCAGCAGCTAATGAATCCCTGAGCAACGTGTCACATGCCCTACGGTCCCCGGGGAAACAGAGAGACAACCTGAAACCCAGAGTGTGATCTGTGGTCAGTCCGCAGGACGCAGGGCGGCACAATGCGGAGAACGGCTCAGCCCCTGCTGGCAAGGAGGCACCCTAACCCTCCACGAGACGGAAGGACTCAGGCACCCTCAGCTCCCTCCTTCCTGCGGCCTCCAGCCTAGAGCAGGTCCTGACGTGGACAGAGGAGAACGGACAGAAGGCTCCGATGGAGAAATCCGAGTTTTCCTAAGTCTCTCTCATCCCTGCCACCTGCCCGGGGTGTTGGTGGGCACGCCCCAGCTCTGTCCTCATCAGCATTGCCCCCCATGCTGTGAGGTCTTCACTGCGTGCCCACGGCCATCCTGGGGAGCACAAGGAACCAGTCCTGACCAGCCCCCTGGCCCACAGCCCAGCCCTGCCACGGCCGGGAGCGCTTCCTTCTCCACGCCCAGCCTCTCCCTCCTCTTACAAGTGACAACGGGACCATCAACTCGTCAGACTGTGTGATCACACATGCACAGCCCTTAGCAGGGTGCTGGCATGGAGCAAGTCCTCTGCAGATTCTAGCAGCTGTGTGTTAGGCTGTCTGTGAGGGGTCACGGACTCCGCCATCATGCAGCTCAAAAGGGCACTTCCAGGGAGAATCAGCTGAAGGCTGAGGGTGATACTGTGCTCCGTCATAGAATGTGTCATAGAATGCGGAGGAGAAGGCTGAGCGCGGCTACAGGGGGTCGGGCACACGGGAGGGGGCTTAAAGCACACGGAGGATGCGGGGTGACCTTGCCCAGGGGCAGACAGAGAGTCCCAAGCTGGGGTGACAATGGTATACGCAGGGGCCGTGGCCAGAGCAGCCAGAGGAAAGGTAGGGGACGTTCTGCCCCAGAGTTCCTGCTCTAAAAGGCCATAGGATCCCCAGGGCTGGAGGAGCGGGACCATAGCTGAGGGTCCAGTAGGGTGAACAGTCTGTCAGCATTCAAACGCAGGGCTACGGGGCGAAGGACCAACTGCAGAAGCCACAGGAGTGCAAAATGCTGGGAGTGCCTGAGCCCATCCATCACAAAATACCAACCTCCCTGCCAGACACAAGGCATAAAATGACCATAAAATGGAGGGGCTGGGGCTTCCCTGGTGGTGCAGTGGTTGGGAGTCCACCTGCCGAGGAAAGGGACACGGGTTCGTGCCCCGGTCCGGGAGGATCCCACATGCCGCAGAGCGGCTGGGCCCGTGAGCCATGGCCGCTGAGCCTGCGTGTCCGGAGCCTGTGCTCCGCAACGGGAGAGGCCACAACAGTGAGAGGCCCGCGTACAGGAAAAAAAAAAAAATGGAGGGCTGGCTGCAGGGGTCAGCCCCCCATCACCAGGTTCCAGCCCAAAGCCTTCCACGCCCCAAGTACTATTGGTGCAGAGATTCTCACCTCAGCACTTATTGATGTTTTGGGGAATAAACCTTTGTTATGAGGGTCTGTCCTGTGGGTTGTGGGATGTCTAGCAACATCTCTCCCCTCTCCCCACACCCCCCGATGCCTCCTCCCCATGGCGACAACCAGAATGTCTCCAGACATTAAGAAATGTCCCTGGGGCTTCCCTGGTGGTGCAGTGGTTGAGAGTCTGCCTGCCGATGCAGGGGACACAGGTTCGTGCCCCAGTCCGGGAAGATCCCACATGCTGCAGAGCGGCTGGGCCCGTGAGCCATGGCCGCTGAGCCTGCGCGTCCAGAGGCTGTGCTCCGCAACGGGAGAGGCCACAGCAGTGAGAGGCCCACGTACCGCAAAAAAAAAAAAAAAAAAAAAAAAAAAAAAAAAAAGTGTCCGTTAGGAGACAAAACAGCCCCTGGTGGAAAACCACTGGATTAGTGAGAGGAAAAGTTAAAGGCTCCCTTTCAAAAGACATAGAGAAAAAATAACGAATGCTCTTTCATTCTTTCCACAGGCATTTATTAGGCAGTTATATTGCGCTGGGCACTGGTGACACGTGGAGTTCACAGCCTGAGAACATTCATGTACGGTAGAAGAGGCACTCAGATGTGCCTAGATGTTTAGTTCTTTAAATATTGCTCCAAATCTATTAACCTCTTAAATATGAAATGCAATCTTTAGGAGCCAGCGTGTCATCTCCTCCTTGAAATCTTGCCCAAGCCCCAAGCTGGGGGCCCAGTACCCCTCCTCCATGTACCCCCAGCAGCTGTGTCTGCTGTGCCTTCTCTGCAGGACACTGAGTCTTCTTTTTTTTTATAATTTTTACTGGGTGGGGTTATAGTTGATTGACAATGTTGTGTTAGTTTCAGGGTACAGCAAAGTGAATCAGTCACACATATACATATATCCATGCTTTTTTAGATTCTTTTCCCATACAGGTCATTACAGAGTATTGAGTAGAGTTCCCTGTGCTGTACAGTAGGTCCTTATTAGTTATCTATTTCATATATAGTAGTGTGTATATGTCAGTCCCAATCTTCCAACTTATCCCTCCCCGACCTTTCCCCACTGGTGACCATAAGTTTGTTTTTTACATCTGTGACTCTATCTCTGTTTTGTAAATAAGTTCATTTGCACCGTTTTTCGATTCCACATATAAGTGATATCACATGATATTTGTCTTTCTCTGTCTGACTTACTTCACTCAGTATGACAATCTCTAAGGACACTGAGTCTTTATTCTCCACACACACCCCGTTTGTGTGCTCTTTCAGGTTAAATAAATCTTCCCTGATCTCTTTTTCACTTTGCTGTTTTATATAAACTGTTGTCATTAAATGGAAATTTAATAAGAACTCAATTATACATCTTGAGGCTGCAGGAAGGAGAATAAAGAACCATCTCGTCATGAGCTTACCTCATAGACCCAACTCTGTCCAAACTAGACCTTGGTCCTGTTCATTCAGGGAGGGCAGAGCTAGAACACAGAGAGACAGTCTCCACAGCCATCCATCATCGATCACCCCTCACTGGAGAAGGGCGTGCCAGCCAGGGTGCCTCAGGTGGTCGAGGTTGTAGAGCCTGGAGCGGGGGTCCCAGAAGACTGAGGCTGCAGAGAGATGCCATATGCAAACCGGCAGGAGGGCTCACAGAATGACCAGACATGGATGGGACCAACCACCCAAGTCTGTAAAGCTCCTCCTCTAGCTCCCACACCCTGCCTGTGGGCTGGGGGAGTGAAGGGTGGTGGGGTGGAGAGGGATGGCCTGTAACTACATCTGGCTTGGAGGGACCCTTGGATCTGGGAGGCACCACTGGTCTCCCTTCTCCGGATGGGGGAATAGGCTCTGCAAGGCTGAGTTCCTCACTCTTGGAACGCAGCTCTCCCAGGTCTTGTGTTTCTGCACCTCTCAGAGAGGCACCTACAGCTTTGGTTCCAGACTATCTTTTCACGGGTGTTTAAATAGCAAGGAGACCGGGGAGATCATCTCCCTCCAGGACAGAAGCAGGTCTCTTTGCATCAGTATTGTAAAGATAACGTCTCCCTCCAGGGCAAAAGCCAAGCAGGTTTGCCTGTAGCCCATTCAAAAAGATCAGGGTTCCTGAAGTTGGAGTCCGCAGCTGTGAGGTGAACGTCCTGCACACAGCATCTAGGCCACCTGGCATCACACGTGGGGTTGTGGGACAAACAGTGACCAGGGAGACCAGTGAAGCGGGTCCTGCCTGCCAGGCAGTGAGTAATGACAGCCTTTGTCTCTGTGCCGGGGGCCTCACGTCTCCTGCCAGCATCCATGAAAGGGCGGCGGGCTGCTCGCAAGTAGGGAAAAATGTTAGACCACCCACAGTCATTGGCGAGTGACACGGGTCTGAGGTCACACAGTCAAGAAATAAGCAGCAGGCGACGCTCCTACACTGTTAGTGGGGATGTAAGTTGGTGCAGCCACTACGGGAAACAGCATGGATGTTCCTCAGGAAACTAAAAGTAGAGTTAGCATATGATCCAGCAATGCCACTCCTGGGCATATATCCGGACAAAACTATAATTCAAGAAGATACGTGCCCCCCTATGTTCACTGCAGCACTCTTCACAACAGCCAAGACCTGGAAGCAACGTAAACGTCCACAGACAAATGAGTGGGTAAAGAAGGTGTGGTACATATATACAATGGAATATTACTCAGCCTTAAAACAGAATGAAATAATGCCATTTGCAGCAACATGGATGGACCTGGAGATGAAGTAAGTCAGACAGAGAAAGACAAATACCATATGATATCACTTATATGTGGACCCTAAATATGACGTAAATGAACTTATCTATGAAACAGAAACAGACTCACCGACATAGAGAACGAACGTGTGGTTGCCAAGGGGGAGGTGGGGTGGGGGAGGGAAGGACTGGGAGTTTGGGGTCAGCAGATGCAAACTATTATATACAGCTTGCATAAACAGCAAAGACATAGTGTAGAGCACAGGGAACCATATTCCACATCCTGAGATAAACCATAATGGAAAAGAATGTAAGGAAGAACGTATATATACACACATGCATACATGTGAAACTGAGTCACTTTGCTGTACAGCAGAAATTAACACAACATTGGAAATCAACTCTACTCCAATTGCAAAAAGGAAAAGAAAGAGCATCAAGCTAGGATTCCATCTCAGCTCACAAGTGTCCCCCAGTCTGAAAGCCCCCCCCTCCCCAGCCCTGTCCCTTGGGCTCTTGGGTGCACAAGCCAGGGACATCTGGGCTCCAGGAAATGGAGCCCCGACCTCTGCTGTGAAAGCCAGAACCCTAGAGGGCCCCAGGAGCCCCAAACTCTGAGGGGTGGTCCGCACAGGGCCTACCACCTGGCTCCGGGCCCTTCTTGGTAGCAAGCACAGTGGGGACTTTGTTCTGTCTTCTGCTGGGTCCCCAGTACCTAGAAGAGCACCTGGCACCCAGCAGGTGCTCAAAAACTATTGGAGAAAAGAGAGGGAGAGGGAGGAAAGAGAGAGGGGCACCAGGAGTCAAGGCCAGGCACTCCTGAGGACAAAGATGGGCTTTTCAGCCAAATCCCAGGGTCCGGGAAAGCTCAGCGCGGGGAAAGTGCCACATGCAGCCCGCTCGCCCCTCTGCCGCGCCCAACTGCACCCCGCTGCCACGCCCACCTGCGCCCCTCTGCCATGCCCACCTGCACCCCTCTGCCGTGCCCACCTGCGCCCCTCTGCCGTGCCCACCTGCCAGCCCCCCTACAGGTGCTCACACCCTCGGTGCCCGCATGGCAACACCCAGGGAAAACGTGGCGTGTGAGCGAGTGATTGAAGGAAGGACCAGCCAGCATGGCCTCGCTGAGAGCCTGCAGGTGCAGGGCCCTGATGATGCTTTCATGACCTGGAAGCAGCCGTGGGCCCCGGGACTCTCCATGTCGCTGCACAGAGAGGACACACATATAGAGAGTGTCCAGGATGCCTGGACACTTAAAGAACACCTGTCGAGTGAGGAAGCTCAGAGAACTGAGGTAACTTGCCCAAGACCCAGCTTCTAGAAAGTGGGGGAGGCAGGACGCGGCCACCAGGGCTCCTGGCTGCCCCAAGCTGCTCCTCAAAGGGTTGAGGGCCCCAGAACGCATCCTGGCCCTGGGGGGGGCTCTGCCCCTCATGCCACCTCCCACCCTGAGCAGGACAGCCTCTGGGCTGGTGGCCTGCGAGCTGCAGAATAAATGGATCCTCCAGCAGCTGCCTCTAGGCGGGCCATTGCGTTGCAGAGGCCACGTCCTGCTGCGTCTTGGGCCCTAACGTCACCTTATTAAGCTTTTCGGCTGGCGTGAAATGTTATTCACATCCAGTCTCCGCTCGCAGGGCCTGCACCCCACACGGCACATGTGCTGAATAATTAAAAGGAGAACAAGTTCCCCAGCAGAACTGTGTGACCTTCTCCAGGAAGACACAGCCCCGGGGGCTGTGAGCTTCTGACCAAGGGTCTAAATGACCCGACAGCCGGGCCACCTCTGCTCGCCCAGCCCCCCTTTCAGAGCAGCTGGGGGCAGCCTGCAGGGGACGTGGAAGATGCCCCACTCTGCCCCAGGTGAGGCTTGGTTTCCGGAAAACATGGTTTTTCCAGGGATTGTGTTTTCATTGCAATGCTATCTGATGGGTTCGGTTTGGGGGTTCAGAAAGATAAAGATTTTTTTAAGCAAACTGTCAGGCTTCCTGCCTGCCTCTGTCCTTGTAGAGCAGTAGAGGCCCCAGCCAGCTCTCTGTCCCCTGTCTTGTCCTCTGGTCCGGCGACGGAGTTTCCTTGGCTTTTGTCTGCTCCGGCAGGCCAGCCCACTGTCTGGGCCCCAAACCTGAGGGCTTGCCCGGCAGTGTGTGTGTGTGTGTGTGTGTGTGTGTGTGTGTGTGTGTGTGTGTATGTGTGTGTGTGTGTGTGTGTGCGCTCTGATCTGGGACCAGAAGCGACAGGCAGGGGACTCCCCTCCCCGACATACATACATGCTGGTGCTCTGCAGCCTCTGGGGTCCACAGGTAAGCCAGGTGAGGCCTTGGGAATCCCACAGCCCTGGGACTCACAGGTCACCCAGGTATACGTCAGGAGCACATTGTCCTTTGAGTTTTGGTCAGAATGGACCCCAGTACATCTCTCATGCCTGTGGGGTGTCCTGTGTCCTCCCAAGATTCCTGCAAGTCCCTGAGGTTTCCATCTTCAGACTCCCACCTGCTCGAGTTCCGGTTTCCACCGAGTTCTCCAACTCACTCTCTCCCTCATCTCTTGTGTTTCTTGTCTCTGGGATGCAGCTTTCATGATTTTCACACCACCCCCGTGCTCCCACACACCAGGCATCTCAGTGCATCAGTCCTTCCTTCCGAGGGCTTTCCCGGCTCCAAGGGGACCCGTAGAACCAGCCAGACTGGAGCAGCAGACATCCTTTGGCCGTCCAGCCACTTCTCAAAGGCTGGGCTTTCTGGAGGATCCTCCTGGGTCATGAAGCAATTGAAAGCACCCATGATCAGTCAGATTGGATCAAGAAAGTTCCCAGAACAAAGTAGGACTCAAGGGTTTAGCTTTGGAGGCCCACGTAGCAAGCACTGGGGTAGGAAGTTCCTCCCAGCACCTGAACCTACATCGCTGTGCAAGAAAAATGCCAGTGTGATCATCAAGTGTTTTAATGAGCTGGGTGAGGCCCTGGACCAGCTCTGTCCACGGAGGACCCTGGAGATGGCACTGCCCTTGGACATGAGCTGCCTGGCACTCAGCTCCCTGCAGACTGGAGCATGCCAAGCAGATCGCAGGGGCTAAGACGCTGGTGCCCAGACTCCCTGGGCCCAGTGAGGACCCCTAGCGCTCAGCCCTTTCCAGGCCTCTAGGAAGGATCCCAGCCAGGTCAGCTCAGACAGGTGATAACACCGTGGGCTTGAGGGTGCGTGAGTGGGCAGCCGTTACCTTGTACCCGGGAGACACATTGGAGTATCTGGAAGCAAAGGGGGCCACCCTGCGGCCATTCACGTTCTCCCTTCCTCCCACGGGGGGTCCTGCTTTGGGGGAGACCCTCTTGGAGGAGACCCTTTCTGACACCGAGGTGCCTGGCGCCCGGGAGGGCAGCCACAGCCCTGCCAGCCCCGCCCCCCCCCCCACCTACCTGTCTCTTTCATGAGTGAGGGGCTCCCGGGCTCCTGCACCATCATGGATGGCCCAGTTGCCTCCATTCCATCACCCTGGCGGTGGAAGGCCTCTGCGTGATCTGGTTCTTTCTACAGGCCAGAGAAATTTACCTGACTAATTTACCATGGCATAAAGGTTGGGGGAGACGCAGCATCCTGGGGTCCTCTCCCAACCACGGCCACTTAGCAGCATTCCAGGGAGCCATCAGCTCTTAGCCGGGCTGCGGGGTGAGGGAATCCTCTCCCTGGAGCCCACCTCCCACTCCCCATTTGTCTCTAGTAGACTTCCTCCTAAAGCAAATTTAATGTTGGAAATTAATTCCCGTGTGCTGTCGAAGCAGTTATGTAAGCAGCTTACTTTTAAAGACCTGGGCCAGAGAAGGGACCCTGGGAGGCACTTACATAAGCTCAGAGATAACGAGCTGCTGTGATGAACGGCCCCAAGCCTGCTCCAGGCCTCCCAGCGCAGCTGTCGGAAGGCAGAGCCCGGCGCTCAGCACAGGGCAAGCCGGAGCGGGGCCACGCAGGGCCCACCTGGCTCCTGCCGCCACTTGTAGCCCCTGTAGAAGTGCGGGGCCAGAAACAGAGGCAAAACAGGGGATGTTCATAAACCAGGCTTTTCACGTGCCTTCCAGGAAGCTGCCAGCAGGGGAACCTCTGCAGGGAGCTCCAGGACTTAGGAGCAGCCTTCTCTGCTCTCTGCCCCCACCTGCCCTCACAGGTCCAGCCCCTCTGCTGTCTGTAAACCTGCTCTTCCACAGCAGGGGATTTCCTACAGCGCCTTTTAATCTCATAAGGGAATTTCCTTCCCAGTACTTTGTACGCCTATAACTCAAGCTTACCCCTGATTTTTTCTGGGTCAGACTAAACAGAACTTCTCAGAAACACTTCCCGCACACAGCAGGCACACATAAAAATGGTTACTGAAAAAAGAGAAGCAAATGACCATTGCATGTACATTCAACCTCCCTAGTAATCCAAGAAATGGAAATTAAAATGTGATTCCTTTTCACCTTTCAAATTGGTCAAAATTTTTAGTAAATTAGAAAGATACTATTCCAGGCCAATAAAGAAAGAGTGAAACAGACACTCAGAGACACTGAGGATGGGAATGTAAACTGGCATAACCATCTGGAAAACAATCTGTCACTTTGCATCTATCAGCCAGGTGAGGCCAGGGTGTGCTACAGAAAAAAACAGCCAGAATGGCTCGTAGGAAAGTTTTGATCCTTTATTATACCACATGTCTGGAGGAGTATGGGTGTTATGCTGGGGGAGAGGGTGGTCTGCAGGCCATAGTGTTCCTCACTCCAAGGCCCACGTCGACAAAGCAGGAAACACCTAGAATGTGCCAACCTCTGTGCAGAGGAAAAGGAATATGGCAAAGCAAGAACTGCCTCTAAACTTCTGCCCTGTGGTGACACACATCCCTCACCCCTACTCATATTTCATTGGCCAAAGCAAGTCACGTGCTTTGACTTCTAACACAGCTGTAAGATGGCTGGCTGGACAGATAGATAGATAGATAGATAGATAGATAGATAGATAGATAGATAGGTAGATGCATAGATGGGTGGATGGATAGATGGTTTCGTGCATAGATAAATAGATGTGGTTACATAGATACAGAGATGGGTAGGTGGATGGGTGGATGGATGGATAGATAGATAGGCAGACAGATAGATAATTGGGTACATAGATTATGTTCCCTGAGAGGAGCATGGATTTTGGTCTGTTTTCTTATGGCAATAGTGTTTAAGTTTTGAACATCACTCGGCATACAGTACATTTTTTGGAAGGAAAAGATAGATGGATGGACGGAGGAGAGGTGAAAGAAAGAGGAATAACAAAAGCAAAGGTTAAGGCAGGACTAAGAGAAAACCTATAAATGGGAGAATGGTTCGGAGGAAAGGCATCTAACCTCCTCACGGCTGGATGGTGGTGGGAGAGAAGGCTAGTTTTTAACCGAAACCCAGTTGTGTCCCCAAAGTATGTATTTGGGTCATTTGGAACACTTTGATCTTTGTTTTGTAACTTTAGTTCCAGAGAAGGACCAAAAGACTCCAGAGAATCTCTCTCTGTCCCCCTCCCTCCCTTTCTTTCTTCCAGCTTCACAAAAACACAGTGACTACCAACTCTATCCAATACCATACCAGGCACTGAGGACACAGACATACTTCCACCCATCAAGATGCCCATAGGTTTGTGGAAGAGAGAAACAAGTAAAGAGGTCTTTGTGGCACCGCAGGGTAAGCACAATGACAGAGGTAAATCCATGTTGGGACCAAGAGAACCAGCATCTGATAGCCCCGGAAGACCGGGGAAGGCTCCCCAAGAAAGGCTAGCCTAGTTCGGGTGGTACCTCAGCTAGGTCCTGAAAGATGACGGACGAAGAGTTGGCCAGGTAAACACTGGGGCAGGAGCTCACAGGACAGGAGTCTTAAGGAGGAATCTTAGGAATTTATTAGTCAGGATAGACCAGCCGCTGTAACAACAACCTCAACATTTTAGTGGCTTCACAAAACTCCAAGTTATCTCTTCATCAGGCAGCAATCCAAGATGACGCCCCTGGTCAGGTGAGGCCCTGGTTGACTCTCTCCCAAGAGACCCAGGCCCTTCCAGCTTCTAGGTCCTTGCAGCCACTCTCCACTAATTGGAGAGTTCTCGTTCTCGGTTTTTCACACCAATTAACCAGCTTGCGCCACAGAAATCAAAGAGGTGAGGCAAAGACTGAGAGGGAAAGTAGGTGAGCAGCTGAAGTTCCGCCATAGGCCTTTCCTAGAAGCTTATCCGTTCGTCCATTGCATGCAGAACATACACGCATGCACACTGGCACATGTGTGCAAATGCACTCACGCATGCACAGGTGGGCCCAGTCTTCCATCCCAGGGGTAAGAAAGTTGGCTGTGCACTGGGGAGCCCCACCTGCCTTCTCACCAGCCACCTGCTGGCCTGGGCCCCGCTCTCTGGCCCCCACTCCTTGAAGGACAAGCATCCGCCCTTCCTCTAATGGGCCTGTGCCTCGTGCAGGACCAGGAGCTAGTGGGCTTGGCCAGGCACAAGGGCGGCTTCAGCTGCGGTTCTGAGCTGCCTGCTAAGGTCCTGCGAGGGTTGGCTGGGGGCAGGGAGGGACAAGCAGCAGGAAGGAAGCCAAGTGGAGTCCCACTCAAAAGGCAGCAAGGAATTTCCCGCGCGGCCCACAGCCCCGCCTCCCCACAGGTGGGCTCGCCTCCTGCCTGGAGGGGGCTTCCGGCATGTGGACATCCTAGTCTCCGTCCCTCTGGCCCTGCACACGCCCGTCTGCGGCTGCCCCTCCCCTGGCCCCTCGCCACCCTCCTTCTCTGGGCTCCGACGGAACAAAGGGAGCTGACAGTGGGAACCCCGGGCTCCAGCCACGTGAGAGGCGGTGGGCATCCACCGACAGCTGGAGCCTCTCTCAGGAGCACCGACCCCGGGGAAAGGATCCAAGCGTCCTCCCCTCCACAGCCCACTTCCCGAGGCGTGGGTGCTGTTCGGGCCCCGAGGAGGACAGGAAGGTCCCTGAGAGGCAGAAAAGCCCAGTGGTTGGTTCTGGCTTCCTGGCCCCAGTGCCCCACCTGCTCTGCTGGGCTTTGGGCAATGTATTCATGCTCAGTGCCTCACCTGCAGACTGGATAACACCACTGCCACGGGGTCCCCACGAAGGTGGCGTGGGAGCCCTGCGCGGTGCCTGCCACCGGGGAGGCTCGTAGATCAGTGGGATTGTAGCAGCCCCTCCCCCAGGAAGGAGAAGAGGTGGGCTCGGCGTCGCCAATTCCAGGAGGGCCGTGCACCCCCTTCTCCCTGCAGTGCCGCCCCAGCCAGCTGACCTCATCTCCGGGACGAGGAGGGGTGCCCGCATTCCCAGCAGGAAGCCGGCCGTGGACCTGCCGCCAGCCGGGCTCTTCATCCTCACAGAGCCCCCGGGGGGCCCAGCTCTGTGGTCTCAGCAGGGGATAAGACGCTGTCCCCAAACTCAGAATCACAGCCTAGAGGGAGGGACAGATGCCACCTGGGCTGCCGGCAGCTCCTCAGAGCCTCCGGTGGGGGGGGGGCACGCGGGTGGTTCTGGGCAAGTGTGGTGACAACTGCTGGGGTCGTGGTCTGCCCAGCCCCTTGCCTGACCCTCCGCAGCTGACCCATGAGGCCAGTCCCAAGGCAGGCTGGCTCTTCTACCCCCAGTCCCCAAATCCACAGACACTGTTTCCTCAGGACCAGAGCTGCTCACCCCAACTCCCAGGGAAGAGAGTGGAGGAGGCTAGATTCTGCACGACCTCTGGCTTCTGCACGAGGGCTCCGGTCCTGCTGGGCCCCCTAGAGCCGGCGGTCGGTCCCTCCAGAGCAGCTCCCATCACCCTCGGCCTCCCTGATTCCACAGATGCAGAGCCGGTGGAGAGGGGCCACAGCCGCTCTCGACACGGAAGCTCTGCTGGGCACACGGCGCGTGCAAAAGATCAAGCCCCCTCCTGGATGAGGAGTGGCCACTCCACAGAGAAGGCAGCCCTTCCCATGCTCATGGTCACGCACCCTGGGGCCAGCACCCCATCCCCATGCGGTCCTGGGCACAGTGCATCCACATTCACTGTCCCACCCTGGGAGACAGGAGACCTGGGACAGGCCAGGACCACTGCCCCAGGCCCAATAATTGTCCAGGGCTGGCCACAACCCAGCAAGGCCCATCAGATCCTTCCACGAGATCTGCTTCCTCAGCTCTGCCAGAGGAAACCTCTCCTCCCTGCGAGAGATTTCCCACAACTGGGAGGGAGGTTCCCCCAGGACTGGGTGGGGCTGAGACGTGGAGAAGGTCAGAGCCCTGGATCCAGCTGTGCAGGCAGCTGGATGAGCAGGGATTCCCAGCACCTGGGTCCCATTGTGTGTGTGTGTGTGTGTGTGTGTGTGTGTCTCTGTGTATGACCGCCTGTCTGTGTGTGAGCACGTGTGATTTTGTGTGTGTGTGCCCGTGTATCCGTGTGTGTGCACATAAGTTCTTTCTTTTCTCCTTCTGTCTATTTAATTTTGCACAAGCTGCTTTGATGCTTTCAACTGAAAAAATCCCAGCCAACCCACACATGAAGCAACAAGCCTACCTTCCAAGAACTTCCAGTGCTGAAGACGAGGCCTGATGCTGACGCACCTGGAATTCTGAGAAACCAGAGGTCAGAGGGAGCCTCTCAACTCTGCTTCTGGCTCAGCCCCTCCCTGGACCTCTCTCAACCCCCAGCCAGAGCTGAGTAGCTGAGTTTAGAACTTTCTGTCTGAGATTCAGCTCCAATAGCCAGCTTGAGACATACACACACACACAGGCACACAGTCACATTCAGACACACACACACACCTGTGAGGCTCTAGAGACCTGGGCAGGGGTGTCCACCACCTGGGCATCATTCCACCTGCCTGGCTGGACAGGGGCCTTGAGGCCACTTCCAGGAAGGCCAAGTCTGCACGAGGAAACCCACATTTTCCTCCCAACACTGGCCCGAGCACTCAGGCAAAGGCTTCCCCCGCGCAGAAGGGACCTCAGCATCACGCCTGACACCCCATTTTCCTCCCTCCCTCCACCCACCTGCCAGCTCCAGGCCCCGCAGGAGTGACACTGGTAACAACTAGACACACGGGCAGAAACCCACACGAAGACTCTGACACACACGTGTGTACATTCCGGGGAAGAACTGAAATCCCTGCTCCTGTCACCATGGCAACCCAACTCTGAGCTGAGGCAAGAGCTTTAATTGGAAGTGCTTATTTGGCTGAAACCCCAGGAATAATCAACAGGAGATTAGGAACATTAAAAACAGGCAGGAGCCACAGAGCATCTTGGAGGAGATGGTGACAGAAAGGACAGTCCCTCTGAAAACTCTATTGACGGGAGTAAGAACCGTCTTTATCGTCTGCTGAGTGATGGTGTGACACCAGGCCTGGGCTGAGCACTTCACTGAATCCTTCCAACAACACTTCCGTCATTTCTCCCATTTTACAGGTGGGGAAACTGAGGCTTGCAGAGGTTAAGGAGATGGCCCAAGTCCACACGGGATTTAAAGCCTCCTGGAATGACTCCAAAGTCCACCATGCCCTTAAGCAGTGTGCCGGGCCTCGTGTCTCCACCAGTGTCAGGTCCCAGGACCTGCAGCTCAGGCACGACAGCTGATCTCCCAGGGCACGCCGGCCGCCAAAGCCCACAGCTCAGCTGTCCTGGGCTGGGTTGACCTCCAGGACACCAACCAACGCCTGCATCCCGGTTGCCGCTGGCTGCCTGCCTCTGCCCCCACCCCGCACTCCGCTCCCAGCCACCGGCGTCCACCCTCCAGCCTGCCGTGGGCCTGATGACCCCTGGTGGCAGCTAGGGGGCACTGCACTGAGATGCGGGCCTCCTCCCAGACCCCAAAGAGGGAAGAAGGTGCTGGTCCCAGGGGCTCCCTTAGGAAAGCCTCCTGGGAAGGTGCCAGAGTGGGGCAGGATGGGGACAGCTTAGCCAGCACCTAGCACCTTTTTCAGGAGATCAGGAGTGAAGAGAGAAACCAACTAGCACCCCAGCCTCTGCCGGACACTGAGATGCTGCCTTGTCCACCGGTAAGTGGGCTGTGGCCTGTGGTCCTTCCCACAGTGCAGCAAATGCTTCTGCAGGCACAGGACCCCAGGCTGGACCCCAGGCAGGGTCAGAGATGTGGAAGTGCCCCACCATCCCACCCCAAGCCCTGGGGCCAGTGATGACTACAGGCAGGGACCCCAGACCCCGAGCACTGTCTAAAGCAGAGTTGGCACTGGTGCTGCCTAAGGACAGGCTCCCGGAAGCCACCCTCACACCAAGCGCCCAGAACTCCAGTTTGCTCTGCAGCATGATTTCTGCGCACAGACGGTGCTAGCTGCGGCGCTGGGACGCGAACACAGAGCAGCACCCAGCAGACGGGCGCAGACAGAGCCGCCACGGTGGCAGCCGGGAGGAGGGTCCTTTTACCCAAACGTTTATCCACCTGGAAATTGAAATTTCTGTTTCAAAGCCCCTGGCATTTGCTCAGTTGGCATCTATTAAATTTTCCCTGCTTGAACTACTCAAATGTGCAAGTCAGTGTTATTCCAAGTAAGAGGACTTGCAATTCAACAGTGAGGGAGCAGCGTGCAAAGCAAGTACCACTCCACAGGGGAGTCAGACACAGAGGCTGCCAGCCCGTCTCTGCCCATCCTGCAGAGCTGTCCATGGAGAGTTGCGTGGTGCCGACAGCTCCTTGGCGTCCTGTGCCGCAGCGACCTGGGCCAGCAGGGGCTCTCGGGGCCCGGAGGAGACTCTGAAGGGCCCACACCGTGGTCCTGGGACCCAGGCCCCTGCTGCTGGGAGCCATGGGCTCTGGCCTCCTAGGATCCCAGGACCACATCAGCCCCCCATGCAACCCTGCAGAGACTGGAGGCATCTGGGGTTCCCACCTCCCTACCAAAAGTGGGGAACCAAGCCACCCCCACCCGCTTGGCTAGATATGCCTTTGGTGGGCAGCACCCAGGCCGTTGGGTGGGGACCACAGGCTCCCTCTGCTCCTTTTCACATCCCTCACGGAGAAGTCAAGATAGGCTGGCCTGGGTAAGTGGGTGGCCATCCCCTGCCCAGGGCTGAGGGCCACCCAGACAGGAGGGGAGCCACAGAGAGAGAAGACCAAGCAGCTCTGAGGCTCAGACCTGCAAGCAGCCCCTGAGGTCCCAGGCAGAGCCTCCTCTCCAGGAAGGATGGGCACCGAGAGGTGGTTGATGGGGAAAGGGAGGGAGGAGGGAGGGAAAAGGATCCAGGGCTCAGAGCACAGAGTGTGCTAATGGTGTGACTTTGGGCAGGTCTGATCTTCCGTTTCCCCATCTCTTTGATAGGATGGAAGCAGCAGCTTCTCACGGGCTGTTTGAGAACCAGATGGGCTGCTCGCTGTGAGCCCCACGTGGGAGCTGCTCAGTGAGGTTTGTGCGTGGGCCCCCTCCAGGCTCTTCCAGAGACGCTTCTTCCCGCGAGGCTGCCTTGGTGGTCAGCAGGGGGACGGGCTGCCCCTCCCTCTCCACCCAGGACTCGGCTTGACCTCAGCCCCATCTGGCACACCCGCTTCACTTCTGCTCTGGCTGCGTGAGATGGACCCCTGGAATGCCTGCTTGTCCCCCGGGGTTTTTCTCCTACCGGCTCCTTCCTCCAGACTTGGGGACACAGTTCTGCTCATCCTGGGGGATCTTGAGCCTGTGGGGATGGGGTGAACGAAAGAGAACAGTCTCCCAGGGCCCAGGGGAGCTAGCCAGAGAGCATGAGTGGGTGGGAGGGCCCTTGCAAAGGTCCCCATGTGGGTTCCAGGGCTGCACCATTGAATCGCTCTGAAGGATATTGCAACCATTCAAAGAAGCACAGTCCTCGGAAAAATGGGAGGGGAGGACGGCACTGACCAATCAGGCCACGCTCCCTCTGGGGGTTCTTGATGGGCAGCATCGGGGTGCAGTGCAGGCCGCCTGGTCCCCCCATGTCTGACCCCCAGGGACCTAGCAGGGCCAGATGGCATCAGCAGGACCCCAGACAGAGCTGGAGGTGGCAGTGTCTCGGAGACCCTGGGGCCCCAGCCAGGGAGAGCACTTCTGCTGGGAAACTCAGTGAAAGACAGTGACCAGGCTCCCAGCACACGGCTGAGGGCTCAGAGGCAAAGGCTCCTCCCAAAGGCAACAAGGCTCGCAAACGCTGCTAAGTTTCCCGGAAATGCCAGAAACCTTGCCATGGCGAAAAGGAGCTCAGAGTCTGGATTCGGAGGGGGGTTTCACCCCATGGTGGGAGCACGACTCCCTCTGCGATGGGGGCCGGGTGAGGGCTCTGGGACATCTGCCTGCTCCCCCCACCGTTGGGCTGATTCCTCCCGGGTCCCCCTGGAGTCAGCACAGCCTCTGAGGTTCAGATTCATCAGCAATTGACACTCTGGCTCCAACCACCCCACCCCCCAAACCTAACAGAGCCACAGTCACAGTGTTAACGGGGATAACAGTTGCCATTTACTGAGTGTCTCTGACAATCCGGGGACTTGGCATGAGGTCACCGATCCTCCACTAAACCCACATAAGCTGGCGCTACTCTAAGTATCATTATCACTATTGTTATTATTATTGACCCCACCTTAGAGATGAGGAAAACAAAGCTGCAGGGATTCTGAATAACCTTTCCTGGAAGCAGCTGGACCGTGATGCCAACTCAGACCCTCCTCTGGCTTTGCCTCAGAGGGAGTCCAGGATGCACCTCCACCCGCAGGCGGGGCCTTTGCTCCTGACCAGCCCCCCAGGATGGAAGGTGGGGGTCACCATGGAGCCCTCCTTGGGACAGGACCCAAGCAGGGAACCACAGTCCTGACCGGCAGGACTCTGGCAGCCAGTCCCTCCTGCCACCCAGGTCCCTCCAGCAGCCTGAAATTCCCACCAGGCCTGGGGCCAACTCCCCGGAGAATCATGCAATGAGAGCCACTGCCGTGCCAGCCAGCCAGGGGGATGGCCTCACCCTAACCTGGGTGACGGACCAGCCAGCGGGATGGCCTCACCCTAACCTGGGTGACGGACCAGTCAGGGGGATGACCTCACCCTAACCTGGGTGACGGACCAGCCAGGGGGATGGCCTCACCCTAACCTGGGTGACGGACCAGCCAGGGGGATGGCCTCACCCTAACCTGGGTGACGGACCAGTCAGGGGGATGACCTCACCCTAACCTGGGTGACGGACCAGCCAGGGGGATGGCCTCACCCTAACCTGGGTGACGGACCAGCCAGGGGGATGGCCTCACCCTAATCTGGGTGACGGACCAGCCAGGGGGATGGCCTCACCCTAACCTGGGTGACGGACCAGCCAGGGGGATGGCCTCACCCTAACCTGGGTGACGGACCAGCCAGAGCCAGTGGGGTGCCCTCAGGCACAGCTGGAGGTACAGCAACCAGCGATCCTCAAGGATTTATTGAGCAGCTGCTGTATGTCAGCACATGTGTCAGGACCCGTGAATGGCCCAGGCACGATCCCTGCCCTCCAGGGGCTCACGGCTCAGTGGACAGGGAAGGAAGGGTGTGAATAAAGGATTCTACAAGGGAATTAGAGCTGCTTTTCAGGACATGAGAGAGAGACTAAGAGAAGGAGAGAAGGAGACAGAGAGAGAGAGGGAGACACAGACACTCGGGGTGAAGGGTGAACTGAGAGATGAGAAGGCCATGCGTCCCACCGGAGCGGATGGGGACAGTACCCCCAGGGCCACTGTGGCTCCACCGTGGGTGGCTGCTGGGCTCTACTTGGGCCTGGAGCTCCGGGACAGCCCTTCATTTTCTGGGCTGTGGCTACACCCCGCCAGGCCCAGGTTAAAATTTCCCTCCAGCCACGGAGCCCAGATCTCACAGGTTCTAGATTCCTCCTCGGCCCCCACTCTGTGCCTGGAGGGTCCGGTCCCCCTCTGCAATGCCTCCCCGCAGCAGCGCCTCCAGCCAGCCCAGCAGAGGTCCACTCGGCCCTGAAACCAGGCCTGGCCTGCCTCGGACACCACATCTGTCTGTCTGCACTGCAACCTCTCCCTGGCCTCCCCCACCCCAATCTCCAGGAGCGCCCCTCCCCAAACAGCCCCATTAATCTCCAGGAGCGCCCCTCCCCAAACAGCCCCATTAATCTCCAGGAGCGCCCCTCCCTCTTGGGCCAGTCAAGAGTCTAGACTCTTCCAAAACCTAAGTGCACGTTGCTGGGCCTTCACTTCTTTTTTCTTTTTTTTTTTTGCGGTACGCGGGCCTCTCACTGTTGTGGCCTCTCCCATTGCGGAGCACAGGCTCCGGACGCGCAGGCTCAGCGGCCATGGCTCACGGGCCCAGCCGCTCCGCGGCATGTGGGATCTTCGCGGACCGGGGCCCGAACCCGTGTCCCCTGCATCGGCAGGCGGACTCTCAACCACTGCGCCACCAGGGAAGCCCTTCACTTCTTCTTGATGGAGAAAAGGACTGCAATGTGACGGGGTTCAGACGCGCTACTCCAAACACAGCACGGTGGCACATTGGACTTGCTCAGGTGAAGGCAGAAGCGGGAAGGACCCTCTGACCTTCCCCTGAAGTGGGTCACAGGTGCCCTTCTGTGACAGGTGCCCTCCCTGCACCCGGAGGATGGCAGCGTCCTTATCCCCGAGGCGAGGGGACGCCGAGAGAGATCTGAACAAACAGCTCCCCGCTTCACTACCTGAGCCCACACTCTTTTGTCCCATCACGTTTCCCCATGACTTTTCACTCTTAATCCAACCCAGCATAAAAACACTCAGGCTTCACCGTTTCTTTGAGTCTTCATTTCCTTGTCAAGGCTCCCATGTCACATAAAGCTTATATTAAATAAACCTGTGTGCGTTTCTCTTGTTTGGGTATGGAGAACCTAGAAGGGTGGAAGGAAAAGATATTTTCCCCCCCTACAGGTGCGATCCCACACGGGGGCCGCAGGAAGGGGAGCAGGTGGGCAGCGGGTCCGTACTGCCCTCACCTTAGCTCCTGTTCACGGGGACGCTCACTCCAGCCCCACAGGGACTGTCCCCAGCAGAAACTGAGCCAGGGCAGGATGGTTACCTGGTGGGAAGTCAGACTGACACCCTCAAACTTCCTCACTGGCAGCCCCGCCCACTTAGCTGGGATCACAGCGTCTGGGCGGGGCTCACAGCATCTGGTGGAGGGTGGGCTGGGCTCTTGCCCGTTGGAAGCTCATCCCAGGGACTGAATTGCCCATGCAGAGGCTGGACGGCCAAACACGGGGCTCAGGGGAAAGCAGTGGTGAGGTTCACGGCTGGGCAGGCAGCCTCTGTTCAGCTCTGAGCTCCCGACTCTGAAAATACTTAGCTTCACCGCTTCTCTGTGCCCACGTCCCCAGGAGCAGGCGGGAAGCCCAATGCCAGCTGCGAAGCTGCAGCTGGGACATCCCTTCCCCTGGGCAAGGACCCAGCTTCCCTCTGGCCCTGAGGCCAGCACCCAGGTGGGGGGAAGTTGGGGAGGAACCTGGCTCAGTCCCTTTCTCCTAGGAAGTGGTTCTTCTCCTGCAGCCTTTCCTTCCTTCCTTCCTTCACTGATTCATTCATCCGACGAGTATCTCCTGAGCTGTCTGCCTTTGTGGTTGCTGGAACTCCAACCAGCTCCAGACAAGCAGAGCTAAACGTCCTGCCATTTGACAAGTTTCAGGGAGTGTGGGGACTTACCCAGAGCAGTTTTGCTCAGGGAAGAGTAATCCCTCCCTGTTTTCTGCTCCAGGAGACGGTGGGGGCGGGGGGTAGGCATCTGCTGGAAGCACAGCAGATCCAGTTCAGCCAGGAGCCCTGAGGGTGCCTCTGGGAGGAGCTGAGCCCCCAGGGAGGCACGCAGAAGCCCCCCGCCCCTGAAGATTGGAAGGCTTCCCCTTAGGTCTTGAAGCAAATGAGAGAGAGAAGCCCAGGAGAGATCGCCTCACCCCCACTACCGCCCAGAGAGTGGCTGTGGCCATCCCGGCTACTCAGCAGGGACCCGCCCCGTCTCAGTCTGTCTGGGCTCTAAAACAAAATACCATAGCCTGGGTGACTTATAAACAGCGGTTCTGGAAGCTGGAAGTTCGAGATCAAGGCGCCAGCCGATCCCGTGTCTGGTGACAGCCCCCTTCCCGCTGTCTCCTCAGTGTGTCCACACATGGTGGGAGGGGGACAGAGCTCTCTGGGACTCTCTTATAAGGGCATTAATTCCATTCATGGGGTCCCACCCTTATGACCTAGTCACCTCCCTAAACCCCACCTCCTCCTGATACCATCCCATTATATTTCAACATGCGAATTTGGGGGGGCACAAACATTCAGACCATAGTGCACCCCACCCCCAGGCTCGGCCTCCCAATGAGAAAGCTGAGGCTCCCCCTTCAGAAGAAGTTCAGCCCAGGAGTGAGATCTCGAACTCCTCAACCAGGGCCCTTGTGCTCCCAGGGGGTCTGGGGTGGCTGGGAATGAGGTTAGCCTGGGTGGGCACGTGCCACGGGGGTACTGAGGGCAGTAACACTGAAAGCATAGCCCCCAGGGACCCAGTGCCTGGAGCTGGGCAAAGACAGGCACTGTGCTGGGCACTTGCCTACAAGCTCTCATTGGCCCCAAAATGAGTCTGCCATACAGGTGCTTTTATTACCCTTATTTTACAAATTGGGGAAGGGGCTCAGAGACATTAAGTAAGTTTTCCAGAGTCACACAGCAAGTACTATCAGCAGTGATGGGGCTTGAACCCAGTATTGGTTCACAAACCGACCCCCCTACATGGAGGGTGAGGAGAGACAGAAGGAAGAGGCCAACACGCCAGATCGGCAGGCGGCAGATTTAGGGAGCAGGGAACTGATACAAGAGGCTCGTCTTGGGCACCTGCCTGCCTGGATCTTAAAAGGTGGTAGAGAGGCCTTGACGGGGCTCAGATGGTCTTAACAACACCTGACTCTCTCCGGGCTGCGTCCCGGGAGACAGCTCTGGCTGCAGGAGTGGTAGGCCGAGGGCACATTCAAGGGCAGGGAGGGGTGAAGAACCTCTGATGGCCGAGGTCCAGCTCGCAGGTCACTCGGCGGTCACATCCTCTCGATGACCTCCTCCAACACCTGCCCTCCACCATGATGGGCTCTCCCAATCTCACAACACCCCCTCTTCTGCAGCGAGCCCAGCAGTCAGCAGGGGGTCCACTGGCTTGGAGGCCACTCCCTGGCGGCTCTCCGGCTGCACAGGAAGCAGAGGCCACAGCGACAGTACAGGCACAGGCAAGGGAACTTAACGCAACGAAGCTTAACACAACGAAGTAACAGTTTCCTCCACCAAGAGCCCCATGACCCAAACCACCAATTTACCAAGTCCCCTTGGCTGGGGGTCGGATCACTCAGGGCGTCACTTGTGCCCTCGTGTGATTTAATAAAGATGGCACGTGGGCTTTCCTGGTGGCGCAGTGGTTGAGAGTCCGCCTGCCGATGCAGGGCATGCGGGTTCGTGCCCCGGTCCGGGAGGATCCCACATGCCGTGGAGCGGCTGGGCCCGTGAGCCATGGCTGCTGAGCCTGTGCGTCCGGAGCCTGTGCTCCACAACGGGAGAGGCCACAACAGTGAGAGGCCCGCGTACCGCAAAAAAAAAAAAAAAAAGATGACACGTGAGCAGATTAGTCAGCACGAGCACACAGCACTCTGCTCAGATAATGGCACAGGTGCCTCCTTGCAAGGCGGCAATGATGTCCAAGGCCAGCCTGTTTCAGAGGCCAGCCTTTCTCATTAGAGAAGTTTTAGTGCTCGGTAAGGATGCTGCGCCGGCTGTCATTCAACGCTCGCTGGCTGAACTCACAAGGGGGTCCTTGTGAGCTGTAACATCCTCTCGGCCAATGGAGGGGACACAGGTGGCGGCCGAGTGACAGTACCAGAGGGAAACAGGAGGAGAGGGAGCTCAGCAGCTTCGGGAACTTGACCTGTGTACCTGCCATACATCTTGGCCAGGGAGGCAGCACTGTCCAGCATGAGACGACGGTCTGGGGGTGGGATAGGCCAGACCAGCCCCCCACCCGCTCCACTCAATGGCACGTGTTCCACTGCAGGTACAATATGTTTCTACAGGTCCGGCTGGCAGCAGAACAACGGGGTCCCG
The DNA here is from genome assembly GCF_964374135.1 of Grampus griseus. Taxonomy (NCBI): domain Eukaryota; kingdom Metazoa; phylum Chordata; class Mammalia; order Artiodactyla; family Delphinidae; genus Grampus; species Grampus griseus. Next base: position 179,440,623 of record NC_139017.1, on the reverse strand, counting down.
CTGGAGACTGAGCAGTCCCCCTCACCCAGGGGCGTGAAGTAACTCACCCATCCGGTGGGACATCCCATCACAAATCTCAGCAGATGACGCCTCTCCCAGGCAGGATGGCGCCTGGCGTTCCCAGCATCATTGCGTGTGGATTACTCAAGAGTCGGGGGACAGCTCTCTCCTCCACTTCCACACCTCTACCACGTGGGGCCCCCAGTCGGGCATATGGGGCAACAGGCCCTCCTGGTCGATCATTCAAATGTACTAAAACCTGGGACAGTACTTGGTCCACCGGCCAAGGGGTTTCCTGTTAGTCATCTAATCTGCTGCTTGAATGTCCATGCTTTCTACCAATGCTGCTGCTTGCCAGTTACAGGGGAGACAGACCCTCCGTCAGTGTCAAGTTCGTGTGCCCGGTCTTGCACATCATGACCTACGTGAGGTGACTGTCTGTGTATGGAAGGCACCCTACGTGGTCTCAGCTTCCCTGCTCCCCTAATGGTGGCAGCCAGGTTTGCAGGGTGACGGGAGAGCTTGGGTTAGGCCAGATGCAGCACCCAGACCAAACAAGGCATATCTAGAGTCCTCAGTTTGCCAATCCCTCACCTGAGGATGGCCCCAGACTCCCCTGGCAATGGCCTTGAGTGTTGTTTAGAACACACAGGCCATGCGGTTACTGAACCCAAGCGTCCTTCCACACATCCTGATCCCACAGGGCTTATACGTGATCATGCAGCGCTCAGCTTCCCAGTGTCAAAGCCATAGAATTCATCCCTTTGGAGCAGCCCAAGTGTCAGTTCAGGACTCGTGAGTGACCAACAGGCAAGCTGCTCTGAGCTCAGCCTGCTGGCTACTAGGATTCATTCCTGCTTCCAGGCACCTGAACACAAGGCGTCAGTGGGAATTTCCCCCATTCCCTCTCCACAGACCCCCACAGGAACAGGGCAGGGGCGTCTGGAGGGTCCACGTACTCTAAGGGCCTAGGACCACCCGCATTTCTAGCGACAGTGGGCTGGCGGACAGGGCACACCTCTGCTATAAATCAGGTTGCCACCTCGTCAACATGGGGACATGAGCTGGGGCAGAGGGGGTCGATGTCCTCAACCCACCCCTAGGTAGGAAGGGAAGGTCTGACCTCGCTGTGCTGCCCCCTCCGTGACCAGCTCTACCTGGGGGAGCACTTGTGCATTGCCAGGAGCCAGTGCCCTCTGCGGGTGTTTGGGGCACCTGCTGCATCCCAGGGCTGGGACCAAATCCAGGGAGTTCTCTCTCCTCTGTCTCTGCCTCAGTGCCCAGCCCACCCCTTCCAGAGACACAGGCACATCTAACGCAATGCAGCCCTGCTCGGGAGATGCCCAGAGCTCTAAAGACACTTCACTAGTGTCTTTGCTTCTCAAATGCAGGGGCTGCTCTGGTCCCCAGGTCCAGGGATGGAGGCACTGTGCCAGGAAGGGAATAAAAGTTCTCCAGACCCTAAATCCCTGCAAAGGCTCACACCTCGATCATGTTCTTAGGACTTGGTTAGGCTTGTACCTTATCAATCACAGCTTCTGGGACAGCACGCACTGTACCCAACCCAACAACTCCCAGTAACCTTACAGTGCTGCCCGAGCCTTGACTTTTCTGTGGGTCCTACTGCCCATCCCCCTCCTCACAGATGGTCCAGCAAAGCCTGCAGAGCATCCTACAGCAGGGGCCAGTCTTCACATGCTAACATAGTATCATCAATGTAAGGGGCTTGTCTTACTAACGTGGGGAAGGAGGATGAGGACAGGTCTCGAGCTGCTGTCCCATGACATGTAGGAGCGAGCTGTGCAGGTAGCCTCAAGATGCACTTGAAAGGTCCACTGTTGCCCCTCCCATAGGAAGGCAAATTGATTTTAGTTATCAGAAACCTGTACTTGTCAGTCTTTTCCATGAACCTTCTTGATGATGAAGCCCTTTTACAGGAACTCTTTTGCAAAAGCATGAGAGCAGAGCAAAAACTGTCTGTAAATGACAAAACAAAAACAAAACTTTAAAATGGTCATGGTTAAAGATCTGATGAGAGCTCATTATAATGCAATTGACAAGGAAATTTGGTTATTGCTGTGACATACATTTTTAAATTATGAGTGATAACATTATACCAGGACATATCAGATTTTTAGGAATTTCATGCAAATATACCCTAAAGAAAGTCGAGTATCACTTCTTATTTGACAATACTTCCCATGTAATTTAACATATCAAATAAGCCTAATTAGTTTACTATCTCTCTTTTACAAGGAGAGAAAACACATCTATTAAGATGTTCCAGGGGGCCCCTGGAAAATCGCAAAGTTAGCTCAATGTCAACAAGACTTCACTTTGAACCTTATTTGGGGAAACTTGTCAAAAATATCAAAAAGTTTATTTAAAACACTTGATTAAATAGGATTACAGGTCATTGTAATACAATGCTTAGTTGTCCATTTAACCAGAGTGACAACTAATGACTTCTCAGGCAAATACAGGAAGTTACGTGATTATTAAAAAAAATAAAAAATAAAAAACTGGCTCTTTTAATAGGGAAGATTCCATTTCCTTAAGTAATCAAAGACAAAATGAAGCACGGGAAACTATTTTGATAAAACACAGAATCTTTGTTTTTTAGGCAGATTACTTAAAAGGTAAAGAAAAACCTTTCACAATCCCATCAAGAACAGACCAGTAGTCCCATAAAACTTTGTCCTTTTAACAGATGAAAGAAAATTGTTTCCTTTTTAAGTAAAGATATTGATATCAAATTTATTTTTTATGCCTGTCCAATAAAACTTTTACAAATTAATTTTAACAATACTTCTGGAGGGAGAAAAACATCACAGATATATAACGTTCATACAGACAGACACAGAGGCCCCATAGTTTTCATTCCCAAACTTGAACTGTGAATCAAGTACCCACTCACATGGCTAAAAACTTTTACTAGTGTTTGTGGAGAAAACTTAAGATTTGTATTTGCCCTTGACGAGTAATCTTATGGAGGCTGTAGACTAGATTTGGAGCAAGAGGGCTTCTATAGCAGTCTGCATTTTTAAATCACCTCTTTTCCCCTTTTTTCTTTTCAGTCTCAGGCAATCACGGGCAGTGTTTAGTCATCTCCCAAGGTGTTCACATCTCAGAAGTGATAAGAGTTACAACTTCAAGGGACAGAGAAAGGATGCAAGTTTCCTCCCAGGAGTTTTGGGGTATAATTCTCTATAATCAGAAGTCTAGGGTAATTACTATGTAGAATTTTCCTTTGTGTTGGGGTCAGACGGCATGGGGCACCTGTCTGTTTTTCTGTTAATCACCACAACGTCGTCATCTTCACTCTCCTCATTTTCCCAGGGACTCTACCTCTTAATGTCCTGATCATGTTGGTCACAAGTGCATTGACTCTCCTACTTTGCAAAACAAAGGGGCTCCCCACCCTGTCTGCCAGCCCAAAGTGAACAGAGCAGTGGACACCCACACATCCTTCCCTAATCTCAGCTCTTCCTCCTACTTTTTGACTCAAACTTCAGCCTCTAGTTGGGCATCAGGGTCCAGCCGACCTGCCCTTGGTGGAGGCCAGTCCACTACACAGCCATCCATTTTTCTCTGCCACAGTGTATTCTGCACAGCTCCTCAAACAAGTGCATTAAAGCAACTGGTGTTTTCAGGGCACCCCCGTATTTATGCAGCATCCACAAGCATCTGACATACGGGTTCCCCTCCCCAGATAGAGGGCAATGGCTAGCAGGTATTTCCCCCAAGGACACCTCTTCCCCAAGGCCCACTTCCCCTCTCCTGCCTGGTTCTCCAGTGTTGGTTCACAGAAGGGCCTCATACACAGAGGGCAAGGGGAGACAGAAGAAAGAGACTGACACCCAGGATTGGCAGGAGGCAGGTCAATGAGCAGGGAACTGACACAAGAGGCTTGACTTGGGCACCTGCCCACGTGAACCTTAAAAGTTCATACAGAGGCCTCAACAGGGCTCAGACGGTCTTAACAACACCTGACTCTCTCAGAGCTGCGTCCTTGGACATGGCTCCCACTGTGAGAATGATGGACATTCAAGGACAGGGAGGGGTGAGGAACCTCTGGCAGTCATGTCCTCTCGGTGACCCCCTCCAACACCCAGGCCCTCAGATGCCACAGCCCGAGTTCATTTTGCTGCTTCTGAAAACCCACTCTTTCTCTGTGGTTTCTGGCTCTCAACCTTCTTTATTCTGAGAAGAACCCTCTCCTCTGTTTTTAGGACAGAAGTAGCAGTCAGCAAGAAACCTTGTGTGAGAAAACCCCCAACACAAGCATTATTTGCAAAGCAGATTCGCCCCAGAAATGGTTTGCCATGTTTTCCCTGCTGGGGACCGGATCTCCTTCCAGAAAGAGAATCTCCTTCAACACCAAAAGGTGTTGAAGTCCTAACCTCAAGTACCTGTGAGTGTGGCTTTTTTGGAAATAGGGTCTTTGCAGATGTGACCAAGTTAAGATTATGTCATTAGAGAGGATCCTAGTCCAATATGACTGTGTGCTTATTAAAAGGGCAAATTCAGACAGAGATACACACAGGGGAGAGGCATGGACCAGAGTCTTCCTAGCAGCCCTCAGAAGGAACCAACCCTGCTGACACCTGGATTTCTCCAGAACTGTGAGACAATGGATCTCTGCTGTCTAAGCCCCCCGACCTGTGGTACTTTGTTGCAGCAGCCCTAGCAGACTAATATAAATGACCAGACCAGGGTTTCTATAGCCAGCAGAATCCAGTAGAAACTCTGACAAGTAGAATAACCAGCTACCAACCCAAGTGCCCTCTGGAAATACCACTGCTCCAGCCTCGTTCTGAGCAAGAGAAGCCCAGCCAGTTGGGTTGAATGCAAAGAATCTTGAAAGGTTAGTTCAGCCCTGGGTCCATAGCACTTGCCACTTTGGGCAGGAATGTCATCCCACTCCTCCCCAGGGGAGAGCCCCCAGACAGCAGAGGCTAAGGACACGGACAGTAGGAGGCAGGTGTTCCCTCGAGGATCTGCAGCAGCCCAGGCAGGGAAGCAATTTTTCAAAACCAAAGAGAGACTGAGACACTTCAAGCACAGGCACTTAGCAGGGTCACAGAACTGTTTATCTGGAATTATTCTAAATAAAGCCTCCCGTCTGGCACTTGGACCCAGTGTGTGCCGCTCCTACAATAGCGACAAGTTTCCGTTATTAAGAGAGAAAGCTCTCAGAGCTGAAGGAGCAGGAATATTTGCAAATTCCATGCAAATTCTTCTGCACAAGCCAGCTACTTAAAGAGCCTTTTAGGGAGAACAAGCATCCCATTAGAGGCTCATTCACCCTCTCCATTCCAGGGACAAGAGCTCCCCCCATTGTCACCTGCTAGCCACATGCGCAGAAGCACCCACAGGCCTGAGCTGCAGCTGTGCCCTGAGCCCAGACCCCTCACTGTCGATTCGAGGCCATGAGTCGGGTGGAGGCCAGGGACCCCCCTCCCCCTCAGGCCGTGAGTGCCCTCCCTGAGGCAGGGGAGGTGGGAATGGGTACAAAGGCAAGAAGGCTCTAGACCCTGTTGGCCACATGGTAGGTAGACCAGATGGCTCAGTGATGCCAAAGAACTGGAGAGAGTGTAAAGGCCCCAGGAACTCTGGAAAGTGGGGGCCCCATGCCCTGGAGCCAGGGGGAGCAGACAGAGGTGTCAGGGGCTTCAGGTGGGAGTCAAGGCACCCATTTTGCACAAGAGGTTGAGTTAGGGAGGGGACGCTGCAGAGTGCAGATGCTTCCTAGAGGAAGCATCCATTAACTCAGAAGGGATGACGCCGTCCCAGCCCAGCGCCCAATGTAATGTGCATTCAATAAATGTCGGCTCAGTCGACAGCCTGAGTCCTTCGTGTCTCAGGTGCTCTGACTCTGAATTGGGCATGCAAAGTGGCATCCACCTATGACACTAAAGCAGCAGCTGTGAGTACCAATTGCCAAGTCCTTTGTACCCAGAGCTGACTTTTCCAATAGGCCACAAGGACAGCCTACACGCTCAGGGCCTTGAAAGAAACCCAGGCCCGCTAACAAGAAACCAGGAAGGGCTGGAACAAAAGATAGAAATCAGACTGATGGAAAAGAATAGCTAAAGTTATTGGAAGTTTCTATTACGATTAAATATGGTACTTAACCACACAACAACCCTGGAAGTAAAAACTATCATTACTCCCGTTTTCCAATCCAAGAAACCAAAGCACAAGAAATTGCATCATTTTCGGAGTTCCCTGATGGCCCAGTGCTTAAGACTTCGCCTTCCAATGCAGGGGGCGAGGGTTCAATCCCTAGTCAGGGAGCTAAGATCCCACATGCCGCACAGCCAAGAAAACAAAACAGAAACAATATTGCAACGAATTCAACAAAAACTTTTAAAATGGTCCACATCAAAAAAAAATCCTTAAAAAAAAAAGAGAAATTGCATCATTTTCCTAAGTTCATCACAGCCCAGCCAGGAGATAAACTCAGCCCCTCTGGCTCAGAGTCCCTCCCGTTCTGTCCTGACATGCTCTCCTGACCCTGAGCCTGCCCTTACCCATCGCTGGAGACCCTGCCTGGCGGCCCCCGCACTGGGAATTTGTTGGGTGAAGCTATGGGATGGGGGATGCTTGGAACTACACCAGACCGAGAGAGCCTGTGGCCCATTTCACAGGGGAGAAACCTGAGGCCCAGAGAGGGGAAAGGACTGCACACATCAGCAAATGCTGGCTCCCCGGATGGTCTCCATCCTTGCATTACTGAGCAGACTAAACAGATGAGTCAGTAAGAAATCCCACTTCTGACCTGAGAACCTTGAGGGTGAGCGAGCCTGCCCGCTCGGGGTCTTGGGGTGACACGCTGGTGGCGCACAGGCCCTCAGGGACGAGGAAGTGGCAGACCAACCTGGGAGGGGACCAAGCCCTATCCCAGAGCAGGACCACAGCACAGACTACCTGCTGGCTCAACGCGGAGCTGAGGCCGCCAGCAGCCTCCAGTTCTCAGCTCCTTAACCCAGCCCCTGGAGACAGTACACCAGCAGCCACCCCTGCCTGTCCTCAAAAGAAAGCGTGAAGCTGCTGGAGATGCGATTTCCCAAAACAGTAAACGTCACCCTGGTGGGGATTCTGGTCCTTGAGCTGCAAACTCTCAAGGAACATTCCTCTGCTCTCCCTTCCCATGGACACTTCAGTCCAGTGTGTGAAGAGTCCCCTGGAAGACCATGAACTAGGCCGAGGAGATGGCCAGGAGTCAGCAGACAGGCGAGAAAAACACAGGTAAAGACGGCCCACCCCCGCCGAGAACCTCGCACTCACAACGGGCTTTCATGCCCAATTCCAGACTTCCTGTTGCCTGCAGAGAAACTCCAAAAACAGCAAAGGGTATGACCTTAGGCTCTCAGGGGCCCCTGTCCATGGCGGCCGCCGAAAACCCAACCATCTGTAAAGTTTTCTGTTTGAACTTTGCATTCCACTCTTCGTTGTCTATCTATCCTTTTGGACCTAAAAATAATGCTCGGCCTCGAAATCTTGGAGCGAACCAAATGCTGGAGCTGCCACGTATTCACTTGGATATAACTGCAGAGCGACTCTGGACCCTTCCCCAGCCTGGAGTGTGTCCCTGGTCTGTGTGTGCAGGGGGCTCTGTATGTGGGTGCCAGGGTCCCATGCCTGAGTGCAAATCTTGGCTCTGCTACTTTCTTAGCTGTGTGACTTGGAGGGAATTGAGACACCTCTCTATACCTCAGTTTTCCCATCTGTAAAATAGGGGCAATAATAGTGCCTCCTACACTGAGAGTCTGGAGGCTAAATTACCCAATTCAGGAAATGGGTTTAGAGCCGTGCTGGACCCAGTGGTCATTGTCAGAGTGGCCAGCTTGCAATGCTGGGGAAAGTCGGGATGACTGGAGAGGAGGTCTCTGAAGGCTTCTCTGCAGAGCTCAGGAAGCCATCCAGGTCCTGGCAGAAGACCAAAAGGTGGGGACAGCAGGTGAGCCCCCTGGCCCTGCTGACCCAGCCGCTGGAAGCCTGGGCAGGTGTGATGGCCCTGGAGGCGGGAGGCTGTGATGCCCACGCTGGTTCTCCATCACTGCCCCGCTCCCGGAGCAAGCTTCCCCTCCCCTGCCTCTTCCCCGGCAGCCTTCTGAAGCTGAGATTTCACGCCAAAAGAGGAGCCTTTAATGAGAGTGGCTGCAAACCTCTCCCCGTTCACGGCAAGAGAGCGTATCAGAGCTTCTCAGGCACACTTCACAGACTGGCCTTGGGGAGGTTTCGAGATATTCCTCAGCTCTGAGTGAGTGGGGGCGGACTTCCCCCTTTGCACCCTCAAGGAAGCCCCTGCAAAGGAGGCATCTGGGAGGACGCAGGGGGGGCAAAGGAAAGCTCTGGAAACCAGATCCAGTTGGAGGCACTGGGCAGGCCCTGCTCTGACATCAAGAGCCTGAAGACACTCACCTCTCCAAAGCATCAAACCCCACCCCACCAAAACCACACCCAAGAGCTGTCAAGAAAGGGGCCCACCTCTTAGGCAGGTAAGGCAGGCCAGCTGCTAGAACCTGCTCCACACACAGGCTGCAGGAGGGTGTACCGGGGGCCTGAGACCTTGCCCATCTCCCAGCCCCGTCTTGGGTGAGAAAAGCTGAGAGCACCTGCAGTAGTTTTCCGTCGCTGCCATACAGATTGCAAATTTAGTGACAACACAAGTCTGTTATCTCACAGCTGCATAGTTCAAAGGGATGACACGGGTCCCACGGGGCCTTTTGCATCTCCCAGAGGCCACGTGCACTCCCTGGCTCATGGCCCCTTCCTCCATCTCCAAAGCCACAGCCTCTCTCTGACCCTGATTCTGCCATCATCACATCTCTGCCTCTGCCTCTGCCTCCTCCGTCCACTTACAAGGATACTGTGGTTATGGTGGGTCCACCTGGATAATGCAGGACACTGTCCCTGGGTCACAGTCAGCTCATGAGCACACTTGATTCCACCTGCAATCTTAATCCTCCCTTTGCCGTGTGACCTAACACATTTAGAGGTTCTGGGGATTCGCACTTGGACGTCTCTGAGACCATTCTTCTGTCTACCAATGTTCCCGTTGCACAGACAGGAATAACAATAACCAACACCTGTTTAGTGCTTACTGTGTGCCAGGGCCTTAGATGCATCATACATTGTTTATTCTTCTGAATCAGCCCTTCACAGTAAGCACATGATGGACCCCTTTCTATGTAAGAGGGACCAGAGGCTCTGGGCGGCTAAGGGATTTCCTCAAGGTCACTGGAAACACTGTTGACCCCAGGCATTGGGCCCAGGACCTCACGTCAAAACCGCTCTCAAGACCAGACCCTGAGAAACCAGGACCACACCTAACACCCAGAGGCCGCAGAGCACACACCAGCCCCTCCGGGGAAACCAGTGTGAGTCTCTGCGCTGGGGGCCAGGGTAGCAGGAGGGACTCTGTGACAAGTACCCGACCCACTGAGGGGCCAGCAAGACCTACGGATCCCGAGAAGACGGACCCTCCAACGCTCGGGCAGCACGACGGTGGGAGCCGAGAAGCGGCCGAGGAAGGAAGCCCGTGATCATCTCCGATGGCTCAGCAGCGCCCCCGCCGTGTTTGGGCATCCACAGAAGTAAGCGTGTCACACATTCGGGTGGCAACTCATCGAAACATTTGTCACAGCTCTGGGCCAACTGTTAGAATAACTTTTTGGTTGTTATTACAAAGTAATAGATGTTTATTGTAGAAATTTTAGAAAAGGCAGACAAGCCAAAAGAAGGGAATAAAAATTAGCCGAAATCCCAAACTGCAAATGTACCACTTGACATGTTTTTGTACATCTTTCCAGTGATTTTCCTAAGCAGCCATTTCTCTGTTTTTCTAAAGCAAGCTCTCTAAAAATGGGCTCATACTTTCTTCCTGTTTGGCAAAATGCTTTTTCTCCTGAATGTATCAGGAATGTGTGGGGGGAAAGTTCTCCCCCCTTCTCATCCCCTGCTCCACCGCAATTCCTGACTGGGGAAACTGATGGGGCCAGAATCTGATTCCAAGAGGACTGCATTTCTTAATGGGCAAGGAGGCTTTGTGTTAGGAGATCATACACACACACACACATACACACACACACACACACACACACACATATACATACACACATACATATGTATATACACATACACATGCATATATGTACACATATACATATAAAACATACATGTGCATATACACACATGCACAGATGTACACATAGGAGTACACACGCATAACATGCATATGCACGTGTACACGTGTGCACACATACACATGTGTGCACATACGTGCATACCTGTACCCATACAGGTGTACATATGCATGCACACATGGATGCATGTGCCTATTTGCATGCACATGTGCGCACATATACGTGTATGGGTGCACACGCGTGCACATATATACACATGCAGCCGTATATGCACATACATATACACAAATACATGTGCACATGTATGTGTGTGCACATGCAGTACGTGTATGCATGGACACATATAGATAGATGCACATACACACATGTGTTCTCACATGTGCCCGTATATGTGTACACATGTATGCACACATGTGCATGAACATATATACATGCACAGCTGTGTGTGTGCGTGCATACACATATAGGCACGTGCACATGTGCACAGTATACACATGCATGTGCACACATACAGCCATATCTATGCACATGCGTGCATATACACATGCATGCACACACATGCGCACACACACAGGCACCGCTCCCTCCTCTCCCGGCACCAGGGCTGTCTCCTGCCTGGGGCTGCTTTGGGCTTTCCTGGACCACTTGCTCTGCTCTCGTGTCCTCCAGGGCCCCCTGGTGTCTTCGCCATGGTCTCTGCAGTCTGGCAGTGGGGAGACCTGGCCTTCACAGAGCAAGCAAGCCCAGCTGGAGCCTGGAGCCCAAGCTCTGCCTTGCAGGCTGCAGGGTGGGTCGCGAGCCTGGACCCCCAGCCAACAGGACCACTGGCGTGCAGCCCATCTGCTCCAGCTCACTGGGCACACTCTGCCCCTAGGTTCCTGGGTCCCTGCCACATGCCACCTAAGGAGTCCGAGCCACTGTCTGGCCGTGATGTCCTTCCTGCCCAAACACCACTGTGGGAAACTGCAGGGCAGCCACGGTGTAGATTATGTAGCCATCCCCACTGAGGGGAAAATAGACAGCTCCCAGCTGCCCCCAGTCAGGACTCACAACACCATGATCAACACCCACAACACCATGATCAACACCACACCCGTAGTTGTTCCTGAGGATGAAGTGGCAGAATTGCAGCAGGGGCAGGACCAGTCCAAAGCTCCCGAGTGGGAGTGAGAAGGAGGGGCCAGTGCAGGGGGAGGTTTGGGGGAGCCCAGTGGACAGGGGCATAATGATGCAGGCCCCAAGATCTAGGAAGGAAGGCACTTCCAGAATCTTCTTTAAGTGCAAAAAAGCCTTTGAAAGATTCTAACAGCATGGCTCTGGCCGCTGTTGGGAGGGGGTTTGGAGGGACTTCCTGGCCTAACTAGTGCCTCCACTTACCCCTGATCTCCTTGCCGAGGTGGCGTCAGAAAGACAAATATTATACTATATCACTTATATGTGAAAACTAAAATATGACACAAATGAACCTATCTATGAAACAGAAACAGACTCAAGGACACAGAGAATAGGCTTGTGGTTGCCAAGGGGGGAGAGTGAGGGAGGGGTGGGGTGGGAGTTTGGGATTAGCAGATACAAACCATTATATATAGAATGAATAAACAACAAGACCCTACTGTATATCACAGGGAACTATATTCCATATCCTGTGGTAAACCATAGTGGAAAAGAATATGAAAAAGAATAGATAGATAGATTTATAGATTGATAACTGAATCACTGCTGTACAGCAGAAATTAACACAACATTGTACATCAACTCTACGTCAATAAAATATAAAACACCAAGATCTAGACATTGATATACTCAAGATACAGAACCTTCCCATCACCACAGAATCCCACATGCTGCCATTCTATAGCCACACCCACCTATAAGCCACACTCTATAGCTCCTTGCAACCACTATCTTGTTCTCCATTCCTATAATTTTGTTATTTCAAGAATGTTATATAAATAGAACCATACAGCATAGACTCTTTGGGGATTGGCTCTTTTCACTTAGCAAAATTCCCTGGAGATTCGTCCAGGTGTGAACATCAATAGTTGTATGACCGGGTACTAGCCCACGGTATGGAGACACCACAGTTTGCTTAACCGTAGACTGTGGATGGACATCTGGGTTTTTGGAGCTCTTGACGATTACAAATCAAGCTGCTATAAACATTTTTATGCAGGGTTTTTTTTTGTGAATATAAGTCTTCACTTTTCTGGGATAAATGCCCAGAGATTCAATTGCTAGTACGTATGGTAGTTGCAAGTTTAGTTTTTTAAGAAACTACCCAACTGTCTTCCAGAATAGCTGTCCCATTTTATATTCTCACCAGCCAGATTTTTCGCATTCTCACCCGCTTTTGGTATGGTCACTTTTTTTTATTTTAACCATTCTGGAAGATGTGTAAGAAGATCTCATGATGGTTTTAATTTGCATTTCCCTAATGGTAACCAAGCTGAACATCTTTTCATGTGCTGATTTGCCATCTGTAGACATTCTCTGGTAAAATACGTGCTCATGCCTTTTGGCCATGTTCTTATTGGATAGTTTGCTTTTTGACGGTTGAGTTTTGAGAGGTCTTTATATATTTGAGATACTACTCCTTTGTCAGATATGTGGTTTACAAATAGTTGCTCCCATAACACAGTTTGTCTTTTCATCCTTGTGACAGGGTCTTTCACAGAGCAAAAGTTTTAATTTGAGGGAAACCCAATTTGTTCATCTTTCCTTTAATGGATTGTGCTTTTGGTGTCAGACATCTCTAAGAACTTTCGGCTGGCCTATATCCCTATTTTTTTTCTAAGTGTATATTTTACATTTAAGTCCATGATTAACTTTTAATTAGTTTTAATTAGTTTTGTATAAGGTGTGAGATTTAGTTCAACATTCAATTTTTTGCCTCTGGATGTCCAGTTGCTCCAACACTATTTTTTGAAAAGGTTATCTTTCTTCTATTGAATTGCTTTTACATCTTGGTCAAATATTGGTTGGGCATATTTGTGTGGGTCTGTTTCTGAGTTCTCTATTCTATTCCATTGATTTACATGACTTCCCTTTGCCACCATGACACAATCTTGATAATGGTAGCTATACAATTAGTCTTGACTCAGGTAGACTGATTCTTCCCTCTGTATTCTTCTTTTTCAAATTTGTTTTAACTTTTCTAGTTCCTTTGCCTTTCCAAATAGATTTCAGAATAATCTTGCCATATCTACAAAAAAGAATCTTGCTGAGATTTTGATGGGGATTGTGTTAAACATCAGTTTAGGGAGAAATTACATCTTTACTGTGCTGAGTCTTCAAGTCCATGAACAAAATATATTTCTCCATTTATTTAGATCTTCTTTGATTTCTTTTATCAGAATTATGTAGTATACAACATATTAGTCCTGCACATGTTTTGTTAGATTTGCATCTAAATATTAAATTCTTGAGCAATTCTAATAGTATTGTATTTTTAATTTGGTGTCCATGTGCTCATTGCTGGATACAGAAATACAATTGATTTTTGTATGTTTATTTTATATTCTGCAACCTTACTGAACGAATTTACTAGTTCTAGGAGGCATTTTTTGAAGATTCCTTGGAATAATCTATATAAACAATATTATCTACAAACAAGGACTGCTTTATTTCTTCCTTTTCAATCTGTTTGCCTTTCAATTCCTTTTCTTCCCTTATAGCCCTGGCTAGAACTTCCAGAAGTAAGTTGAATAAGAATGGGGAGGGGCTTCCCTGGTGGCGCAGTGGTTGAGAATCTGCCTGCTAATGCAGGGGACACGGGTTCGAGCCCTGGTCTGGGAGGATCCCACATGCCGCGGAGCAACTAGGCCCGTGAGCCACAACTGCTGAGCCTGCGCGTCTGGAGCCTGTGCTCCGCAACAAGAGAGGCCGCGATAGTGAGAGGCCCACGCACCGTGATGAAGAGTGGCCCCTGCTTGCCACAACTAGAGAAAGCCCTCGCACAGAAATGAAGACCCAACACAGCAAAAATAAATAAATAAATTCATAAACTCCTACCCCCAATATCTTCTAAAAAAAAAAAAAAGAAGAATGGGGAAAGTGGGTAGCTTTGCTTTGCTACTGATCATATGGGGAAAGCATTCAGTCTTTAAACATTAAATGCAAGCTTAGCTGTAAGTCTTTTGTAGATGCTCTTTATCAAGTTAAGGAAATCCCCCCCTCTTCCTATTTTTTCCTGAGAATTTTTATCATGAGTAGGTGTAGATTTTTGTCAAATGCTTTTTTCTGCATCACTGATATGATCACGTGATATTTCTTCTTTATCCTGTTAATGTGGTGGATTATACTGATTGATTTGCAAATATTGAACCAGCCTTGCATGTCTATAATTCCTTGGATGTGTTATATAATTCTTTTTATATATTGCTAACTTTTATTTGCTAATATTTTGTGAAGATTTTTGAATCTATATTCATGAGAGAAATTGGTCTTTGGTTTTCTTTTTTTGTACTGTCTTTGGTTTAGGTAACAGGGTAAAACTAATTTCACAAAATGAACTGAGAAGTTTTCTCTCCATTTCTATTTTCTGAAAGAGATTTGTAGAATTGATATTAATTCTTCTTTAAATGATTGGCAGAATTGTCCAGTGAAAACTTCTGAACCTGAAGGTATCTTGTGTGTGTGTATGTGTGTGTGTGTGTGGGTGGGTGTGGGGGTGTGTGTGTGTGTGTGTGTGTGTGTGTTTAAATTACAAATTCAATTTCCTTAATAGTAATAGAGCTACTCAAATTAATCTATTTCATATTGGGTGAGTTGTAGTAGTTTGTGATTTTTGAGGAAGTGGTCCATTTTGTCTTAAGTTATCAAATTTATGTGCACACAGTTGTTTGTAATTATTCCTTTATTGTCCTGTTGATGTCTGTGGAATCTGTAGTGATTTCCCCATTTCATTCCTTATTCTGTTTTTGAGCCCATCCACTAAGCTGTTTATTTCAGTTATTGTATTTATCAGTTCTAAGAGGTCCGTTTGGTCCCTCTTTTTATCTTCTATTCCTTTGCTTAGACTTTCTATTTTGACATTTGTTTCAAGAGTGTTTTTAATTGTTTCATGAAGCATTTTTATCACGACTGCTTTAAAATCTTTGTCAGATAATTCTAACATCTTTGCCATCTTGGTGTTGATATTTATAGATTGTCATTTTTCAATCAGTTTGACCTGCTACTGGTTCTTGGCATGATGAGAAATTTTTGATTGAAACCTGGACATTGTTGTATTCTCTTGAGACTCTGGATCTTATTTAAACCTTCTGTTTTAGATGGCTTTCTCTGGGGCTGCTCCAGCAGCAGAAGTGGGAGAGGAGTGCTGACTCATTGCTGCCAGGTGAAGGCTCTGCAGCCAGCCTCCACAGACACCGGACTGGGGGAAAGGGAGCTCCTACTACTGCTGGGCAGGGGTGGGTGTTCCCATCCCCACATGGTCTTCACTGACACCACACTTGGTGCAGCCTCATGGGTGCTTGGTAATGGTGAAGATCCAGACCCTTCATTAGGCTCCCTCTAATGCCACTCCAGAGAGGAGAGAGATTGATGCTTCAGGTGGCAGTGGAAGTCAAGGCTCCCCATGTTGTCTCTGGTGACACCACAGGAAAGGGGGACCTTACCACTATCTGGCAAGGATGGCAGTCTCAGTTCTGCACCTGGTCTCCTCCTACACAACCCCAGTGGTGTTTGGGGTGCATACTCCATGGGCTTTTAAGGCATTGCTCTTCAAAGCATACAGTTCTCTCCAACTGATGTTCTCTCTTGCCTCCAGTCAATGTGGTGTCATTGTGTCTTCCTGGGTCAGTCTTGGGTTTTGCCCAAGGACAGACAGACATTTCTTGTGCAGATGGGGCCCTTTCCTACCCTTTCTGCTGGTGTCGGTGTCTGAAAGTTCAAGGGGCCTTCAACGCAAAGAAGATCTCATTCTAAGGATACAATGATTGCGGCCTAAAGATTCAAGAGAAAACATAGTAGGAAGAGGACTTGTTCTATGTCTGTGCTATGAAATTACAAACGGTGAATGTAACATGAGAACCAGAGAGCAAATTTGTGTTCCCATTTTCCTGCGTACTCTGAGTAAGACAAGCATTTGTGGTCATCTTCAACAAAGCACAGGGTCCTTTGAGAGAGTTGCCAGAAGCCAGGATTCACAGACTATGCAATGGATAATGCAGCGTCATGAGTAATGATGTAACCAGCATTAAATACATGGAATTAGGAATTGCAGAGTTGAGAAGACCTATATTAGGTCAATACAAACAGGCTCCAAAGTGCCAAGGTGCTCTGAGTCATCACAGCAGTGCTGCCTTTTGCTCATGGCAGGAGAGATGAGATTAACCAAGAATGACGCGTTTAACAGTAAAGACCAGGAAGAGAAGGTTTCTGGACCTCAGCAGGAAGAGATGGTGCCTAGACTCTGTGAAGAATCTTCCTGCTTACAGAACAATGGACAAATACATATACTTCCCCTCTACTTATTATTCTAAATCTCCGTCAGTAAATCACTACACCTCACATAGGCCTATGCCTGGCTCAGCCTTCTGTGAAGGTTGAAATGACCATCATTCCCCAGCCCCAGTCTCCGCTCAGCGTCACCTCATCAGAGAGGCTTCCCCACTACCCTTTCTGCATTAGCAAGTGCGCTCTCTCCCAACTCTGCTTTACCTTTCTTCCAGGCTTTATCACCTCTGTCATTTTTCATGTTTCTTTGTTTACATCTGTCTCCTTCCATCAGAAGAAGGGCAGAGACTCCGCTTTGCTCATGGCTGCCTCCCCAGTACCTGGAAAGGTGGTCAGTGTGGGGTAGATGCTCGATGCTTGTTGGATATTGAATGAATGAATGAATGAATGAGTGAATGAACAAGGAAATAGCTGTAATAAGTTTTGCATCTATTGCAGGAGCTTGGCAGATGGTCACTGCCGTTACTGACATTTCTAAGATGAGGAAAGAGATTCCCAGGGGTTAATGATTCCTGGTAGGAGAGGGTGGGAGTGGAACCCAGTTGGCTGACCTCAAAGTCCTTGTTCTAACCTCTGGCTTATACTGAAGCCCACCCCCAGGCCCTCCTATGTGTAGGAGGAGGCTGACCCCCAATGTGCAAAATGGGCTTCCTTGACAGGGCGTCACAACTGCCTACCCCACGCTGCAGGACGGCCCAGAAATCACAGCTGCCTCTGCAGCTCTCATTCTGTGAGTCCAGTTTCTGGGAGGAGTATAGAGGCCTGATTCCCTGAGCCCCTCCCCACTTCCCAAAGCCTCTATGGCATGTCCCGCTCAATAGGTTGGATCCTGGTGCCCACCTGGGCACCCGGCCCTCTCAGCACATCCCCCACCCCTGGGGGCAGGCGCTCTTAGCTCTCATGGCCTTGCTCATGGGTGGAGCTCCAAAGCCCACCCTCACACAGGTCACCCTCACCCCAGCGTGGAGGCCAGACCCCTCTGACCCACTCGCCCCCACTTCTCCCAGTTGGTTCTTTAACACGCCTGGGTGCTTCTCCTTTGGCTGGTGCCTGTGTCTGGGCCAATGCCTGCTGGGGCCTCTTTGCCCCAGAAACTACTCTCCAGGTACAGAGGGCAGAGATTCTGCCAACTGCTGACGGTCTATCCCAATTTTGCATTCCAGAACCAGGGAAATAACCATAGAAAGGATGGGGGACCCACGGACCACTGTGAGTCGGCCCTGAGCGGACACTCCATCCATCACCTGACCCCTATACACCCCGACTGGCTGGAGGGTCTTCTGGAATCCAAGTCATCTCAGAGCCAGTGTCCGACAGTCCCCGAATGGCCTGATTACTTCCCTTTCCCCAGCACCTAGTCTCCTGGAAAAAGTCATAGGTTCCTCCGGGAGGGCTGGGAGAAAGATTCACGATCTAAATTTTTAGCATCGTAGTGGGGTCCTTCCTCCAGGGACCCTGCCTCCCCTATTCAAGGGCTCTGGGTCTGTGGACCAGCCCCAGCCTGGGAAGTGATGGTGCCTGAGCCTCTTTGAGTCTTCACCTGCCCTCGGGGGACAGGCCCAGCAGGTCCCTTCTAAGGAGCGAAGCCTGTCCTAGATTAGTGCTCACGCATCCCCCTCACACTGTCCTGGGAACAACAGAAGGCGGGGCAAGTGTACCGCACATGCAGCTGCGGCAGACAGAGACCTGCCCGGCCAAGGGGGGATGGAGGTGGGGGGAGGCCACCCCTCCTGGACCAGACGAGGATGAAAGTACAAAGCAGCAGGAGAGCTGGATCAGAGGAGGAAGCTCAGGTCAGGACCTCCCTCCTTCCGCACCCCCGAGCTCGGCCTCAGGGCCCCTTGCAGGAGGAACGCGCCAGTGAGGGCCCGCCTCCCACCGGGATGGAGGCTGGCCGAGCCCACTGGGCAGGGGCAGGAGGCAGCTGCGCCCAGGTTCTCACGGTGCACTGGGCTCAGCACGGCTCACATGGTGCTTCCACAGAACAGGGAGGACGGGGCCTCCCTCCCCAAGTGGGCAGAGCGTCTGTGGGTGGGGCGCTGTGCCCTGGCCAGAGCCACCTGCTTAATCGGGCTTGGCTCCCTGAGACTCAAGTCCTGTCCTCCTTTGATTTTATGGAGTGTGACTGTGTGCAAAGGATGGGGTAGCAATTTGCTTTTTATTCGCTCCCTTTCTTGGCATTAAGAATGTGCATTTGGGGCTTCCCTGGTGGCGCAGTTGTTGAGAGTCCACCTGCCGATGCAGGGGACACGGGTTCGTGCCCTGGTCTGGGAAGATCCCACATGCCGCGGAGCGGCTGGGCCCGTGAGCCATGGCCGCTGAGCCTGCGCGTCCAGAGCCTGTGCTCCGCAACAGGAGAGGCCACAACAGTGAGAGGCCCGCATACCGCAAAAAAATAAAAATAAAAATAAAATAAAATAAAAAAGAATGTGCATTTGACAAAAATCAGGAAAGAGAAAAAGGGGGGGGAACCCTGATCATTTTACCACCCTAAAAAAAACACGAAGTAACATAAGTTACATCGTAGAAAGCTTAGAACACAAAAGAAAGAAGAAAAATCAGAGGGAGAATTGGACACAAGGTAAATGCGTTGCGCTTCCCAGCTCTCAGCATCCCTCTCCCTGCCCCCTGGGGCCCCTGACCCCTCACACCACCTCCTGCCCCTGGTAGCCACTGGTCTACTTTCTGTCTCCATGGATTTGCCTGGTCTAGACATTTCATGTAAATGGAATCACACAGTATGTGGCCTTTTGTGAGTAAATTTCATCCTTTCTGCACCCAACACAGGTAAGCGGCATATTCTGCTTACAGTAAGCGTGTCCACCCCTTTTTATTCTTTCTTTGTTATGAAGTCTACCACCCTCCCGTGGGGGAACCCAATATTTGACCACATCCAGATTCTGTAATGAATAAATCCAGAGCTAACTGCAGACCTCGAGAGGGACTGGCCATCCAAAGTCAAGGCCGGTCCCCACGACAGAATTTCTCCCCCTCAGCGTTCTCGACACTGGGGGTGACCAGCTGTGTGGTGGGCAGTCCAGCTCACCTTGGGATGTTTCCCCGTATTGCCCACAGGATGCAGTATAAGAGCTCCCTGGAGGGGGCAGCAAGGCACAGAGGCTCAGACCTCCTGTGTGGGAATCCCTGCTCTGCCCCTTAGCTGCCAAGTCACCTGGGTGCGTTGCTCAGCCTCAGTTTCCCCATCTGTAAAATGGGCGTCCAACTCCCAGGGCTGTTGTGAGAGTTGGGTATGAAAGTGAATATAAAGCACCGGGTTCCTGGTTCCCCAAGTTCAGCTCATCCTCATTATTAAGTTTATAGGAAGGGTCCAGCTTTCTAACCAGGCACCTGCCTAGAACCAAAGGAAAGCGGGTCCACTGCAGCCTCAGATGCTTGGCGAGGCCCCTGCCAGCCCTGCCAGCCCAGGTACCCCCACCTGGCCATCACCCACCCCAGGAACAACCACTGGAGGCTGGAGTCACTCCCGCTCAACACCTCCAGAAATCAGCCCCATCCTCTGATGGGAGGGCCCGACCCTTTCAGCACAAGTAAATTCAATCAGCGGAAGGAGCTTCCGTGGCAGTGAGACAGCTGCGACATCTAACAAGCCACACCCTCCTGGCAGCCAGCCTCTAGAACCAGCTCCAGCCAAACGTGCTTTTGTTTTCTCGAAAGGCAAATAAATGGGTCAGAAGCCAACCAGGGGAACCGGAAGCTGACTCTGAAGGATAAGTTCCAAAGGATAAAGTTAGAGACTCGATTAAGGAAGATTTAATGAGTTAGAAAGAGATCAGGACAAACCCAGGGCGTAAATCAGATATTGATCATCGTAAAAGCAAGGCTTGCTAAAGCGTAAATCAACAGCTCCGGGCCAACTTGCAAACATCTGACCCTCTAAAGAGCTTCTAGAAATCGGGGCTGAAATGGCAGGGGAACGGATGGCTGGACGGGGCGATGGTCCCCATCAGCCAGGAGAGCAGCGTCCCTGGGAAACAAGGGGACCATGTCGGCTGGCCCACTGCCCCTTGGAGCTCACCTTCCCCAAAGGTGCTGTGCGGGACCCTAGGTGGGAGGAGCCCCACTCTGCCTACCCTCGTCTGCGCTGGGCCCGCCCGTCCTAGGCAATGACACGCATCACCTCTAGCCCTCAATCCTGCAGGCTGTCATTCCACTCTAGTGCCGCCCAAGAAAGCTGTGGCTCAGAGACGTAAGTTAGCAACCTGGGCCCTTTGATTCAAACCCCTCCGTCCTCCAAGGACCCGGCGCCGCCCCCACCACTCCCCCGGAAGCCTCCCCATCGGCCCTAAAGGGACGGGTGACGCATCCATGTGGGTCGAAGAGGGGATTGCTCCTCTCACCCTTGTCAGCCTGTCCCAGCCCCAGAGTACCAGCCCCTCACCCTCCAGGAAGGGGTGTGGTCACCTCTAAGCAGGACAGGAGCAGGAACCCGCAGGGCCCACCCACCTCCCCTCGGCGCTGACCGATTCTGGGTAGAAAACCTGCACCTGCTACCTCGGCCATTTCCCAGGTCCAGCTGGACGTGCTGCGGGCTGATGCCCGGGACAGCTCCATCTCCCCCTGGGTGCTGTACTAGTCTCCTCGGGCTGCCGTAACAGTCCCACAACCTGGAGGGCTTAGAGTGACCGGAGTTTATTCTCCTACGGTCTGGAGGCCAGAAGTCCGAGATCACGGTGTGGGCAGGACTCCGAGGCCCTCAGAGGCTCTGGGGGGGGGGGGTCCCTCCTTGATCTTCCAGCTTCTGGTGGCTCCAGGCACTGCTTGCCGCATGGCCGCATGTCTCCAATCTCGGCCTCCATCTTCACGTAGCTGTTTTCCCTCCTCCCTCTGTGTCTCTTCTCTTCTTCTTTTAAGGACACCAGTCATTGAATTAGGGTCCATCCAAACCCAGTATGTCTTGGTCTTAACTTGATTATTTTTGCCAAAACCCTGTTTCCAAATAAGGTCACATTCACAGGAGCTGGGCTTCAGCTCATCCTCTGGGAACACAAGTCAAGCCCTGACAGCTGGGAGGTGTGTTCTGGACCATGTAGACTGTACACTGGCAGCAACGGCTTCATCAGGAGTTTGTCAGAGATGCAGAATTCAAGCAGCCCCAGAGCTGCTGGGCCAGAATCGGTACCTCACGGGCTCCGGGGCCCCCAGGATACGTTTCTGCACCACCACGCAGAGTTCCCCAGGGAGACTGAGTCAGCGGCCACACCCTGACTGCCTTCCTGGCCCGGTCACATGCTCTTCCCTGGGGCCCAATTCCCTACTTACGGTTCACGATCACAACCTTATCTCGACGTCTTCAGGAGACCCCACCTAAGACAGGGGTCGAGGGCCCAGGGCTCTCTGCCCCAGAGATCCTGATCCTTTCTAGAAGCCACCGCCCACAGCTGCCAGCTCACCCAGAAAACAAATGCGCAGGGGTGAACGCGCCTCACCCCAGCCAGCGACGGACGGAAGAGAAAGGCCAAGAGAGGCGGGGTCCATTCCCGGGAAGCCCCCTTCCACCCCCGGCACAGAGCGAGCTGACTGCCGTTGAAGGCAGATGCAGGGCCTCGGGGAAAGGAGAGGCTGCTGAGGAGCAAAAGGGCTCGTCCCCCCCTTCCCAGCATCACCCCGACCACGACCACAGTCTCCCTGGCCCTCCCAGAACCTCACAGCAGGACTCGGGCGGAGGGGGCCACGTAGTTGGGTGGAAGCAGAGGAAAGCGGGCCCCCAGCCCCCGCATGACCCCAGCTCACCAATTTTTCTGGATTTTCTGAGGGACTTTTCAGATGAGATCACCTTTGCCAACCGCAGCTTTGATCTCTCCCAGACCAAGGAAGAAATGCAGCCACTTCTGATCTTCCCCAAATTGCCCCGAGTTTACCACGTGGAGCGAAGACCGACTCACTTGCTTTCTTCAGAACACACTTCTGGCCTCATTTCAAACCTCCCAAAGGACGCATTGACCTGGATGTTACAGGACCGTCTCTGTTCCCCATCAAACAAGGAAGTTGCTTCTGAAAGGGAACAAGGCGCCTGAAGCCTCCATGCAATGGTTTCCAACTACACGGGGATCCAGTCCGTTCCGCACTTTCAGGTGGCTCACGGAATTGTTCTGGGAAAGTTTCTGTGATGCGGTGTTCCTGGAGCGTCCGTGGCATGGCTGCGGGATATCCAGCCCCACCACCTGAGGACCGCGGCGGAGGGCCCCAGCCTCCGTGAGAGCCCAGGAGCCAGAGGCAAAGGGTTCGGACACATCCTGAGCAGACACACAGGTCCAAAGAAGGAAGGGGAGCTGGACTCCATTCCCAGCAGCCAGGATGAGTTTAATTCAACAAATACTTATTTGATGCCTCTGACGGGCAGCTGGGGTCAGGAGGAAGGGTTCATGCGTGTCCACAGCACGGGCTCCGGAGCGAGAGCAGTGGGCTTGGATCCCAGTTCTGCGCCTTCTAAGCCACAGGGAGCACCTCGGTGGGTGATGAGACCTCTTAGTCTCCGTCTTTCTCTTCCGAAAGCAGGAATAATAAGAAACTTACCCCTTAGGGTAATTGCAAGACTTGGAATTCATGATACATGCGTGCTGAGCACAGCGCCTGGAAAAGATCATTGAAACCCCACAGGGACAGGCTGGGCCAGGAGAGGGGGTGCATCAGCTTCCATGATTGGAAGGTCTGAGGGGTGGGACCAACCTTGAGGGCCCCGAAAATGCCACTGGGGGGTATGTTTGTGTCCACCCTCCCTCACACGCTCTCTCCATCTCCCCACCTCTCTCAGCCCCCTACTCCTCTGCTTTGGCTGCATTTTCAGGAAAGCTCTCCCCACAAGGCAGCAGGATGGCCACCAGCAGACCAGGAGGTCCTGGCTTTTACTATCTTATGGCTGGTGAGGAAAGAGAGAAATGAGAAAGAGAGAGAGAGAACCTCTTTCCCCATTACCCCAGCAAAAATCCCAGGGGTGAATCTGATTGGCCCAGCTTAGGTCATGTGCCCATCCCTTAGCCAATCACCATGCCTGGGGGGCAGAGTTATGCAATTGTCTAGCTGAGAGCACATGCCGCAGGCTGGGCAGATAAAAACTTGTCAGTTTCCACTGAAGTGTCACATAGTAAATGCTCAGTAAACATTAGTAGCTCTTTTGTCCCTATACAGGAAGGATGTGCAGGAACCCATCCAGGCGCTCCCCTACTGTCACAGCACCCAGCGCTGAGTGCCACAGAAGTCCTGGACAGTACCCAGCCCGCTCACCAGCCCTGTCGGAGCTCCCCTCCCTTCCTGCCCCTCCCCTCCCCTTGCCTCCCCTCCTGCCCCTCCCCTCCCCTTGCCTCCCCTCCCCTGTTCTGAGACGGCACACTATCAGAAAGCTACCCAGGGGCTCCCTGGCCCGCACAGCCCTCTGTCCTCCCTGCTCCCCAGCGGGTGGACGTCCTCACCCACCATGTGCTGGCCATGCCTGGGGATGGCAGCCTCTACTGTCTGCCCTGAACCTCAGGATCTTCTGCTGGGCGGTCAGGGGCTGGTTGGTGTGTCCAGGGCCCTTAGGTCTGTGCGGAAACTTCAAGTCAGGGGGATGGGACAGGGCCTGGGCTCTCACTGCCTGCAGAAATGGGCCCTTGGGGCTCTTCCCGTGGACAGTGCGGCCCTGGCTGCCCTCCACCCCCACCTAGAAACGGCATTAGAGCCCAGACACAGAAGGCCAGAGAACTCCCGGGAGAACCTGGTCCAAGGCCAAGGGTCCTGCCTGAGGGATGAGCAGGGGATGGGGAGGAGGACCGCCCCCTGCACTCAGCCCAGCAGGGATGTCACAGAAGGAGCACAGATGTCACAGCCAATAGCACCAGCCCCTCTACCAGAAGAGGCTCCACCAGCGCTGGGGGTCCACAGCCCCATGGTTCCCTTGGTACAGAAGTCGGGTACTCAGTGCACACGCGTGTGCACAGACCCTCTGACACATGGCTTCAGCCTCCATCAAGGGGGGTGACGATGAGATCACTAGCGTTCCTTGAGCCAGGCTGTGGGAAACGCTTTAGATGCACAAGTGCATTTAACTTTCGTCCAATGACCATTATTCCCACTTCCTTGTACCAAGAGGTTAAACAAGGCACCTGCAGCACCGCAGCCAGCAGACCGAGGCTGGAATTCAGCCCAGCCCTCTGACTCCAGAGCCCCTACCCTGGCCACTGCCCACCACCCAGGGCAGCCCAAGAAGGCAGCCAACGGGGGCTGGGTGACAAGCAGCTCTGTCCATGCAGAAGCGAGAGCAGTCTGTATTCCAGGTGAAGAAAGCCTGCCAGCTGGATGGGGTATGGACCACCTAGGCCAGCATCATCCCTGGAGGACAGAAGGGCCACTTGGTTTAGCACTGAAGAGCAGGCAGGGGAACTGGAGGACTGAGGGCACTGGGCTGTCTCCACAGACGTGCAAAAATCCCCAGAACATTCTGGGAGCTCTTAACCTACATGGGGCTCACGCACCCGTGGAAAGTTTAGCCAGAATCCCACGTCTCTTTCTGAGAAATAATCCCCAAGGGCACCCCACTCCTCTAGTTGACAACCAGCCCCAAGTGAGACAATGGCTCCTCCTACTGTGTCCTACTTCCCTGCGGGGCACAGGGACACCTGCTCACTGCTAAGCTTGATGCCTTTGGCTGCGGGGACACCTGGCACTCTCCTAAAACGTCCTCACCTTTCCGTGAGATCAGCAGGACTACAGTCTCCACTTAGCAGATGGGGAAACTGAGGACCGACCCATCAGCCTTTCCGTGGTGAGCAGGATGTGGTCCAGCACAGTTTCAGCCCTGCTGACTGTGTAAGCACTGGACACACTGCCCTGGGCCCTCAGCCACTCGGCCCGACTCCCTCTCCCACGCCGGCCCTAGTGGAGTGATGAGAGTGCGTCGGGCTGTTCCCTGCGAGGGTTTGGGAGGAAGGGGCCCAACTGGGAGGCGAGGGGCAACCTCTCCCTTTCATGTCCGTCTCTTTTCTGCACATCAGTCACAGGAAAGGAGAAGAGCTCGCAGTGAGCATGAATCCGGCCAGTGAAGTCGTGGGAACACTGCCTTGTCCGCCGTCTCTGTTCCCTGGCCCTTCAGCTCTGCCGGGCAACGAGCCACTGAAAGCGACGTGAGACTCATGCTTGACTTGCAGTCCGTACCCCCAGGTTTCAAAAAGGGCGTCTGGCGTCAGATCTGTGAATTGTTTAACAGGATTAATCCAGCTTGCGAGCGCTCTGCTGCTGCTTTGTTCCTGACAAAATGAGCTCTGATTTGAAGGAGCAAAAGGGGCTGGAAACCCAAGGATCCCGCGTTCCCTGGAACCTCCCACTGACAAAACCTTCAGCCTGTTGTGTTTATTGCTGAGATGCTCTCAGGGGCTGTGGGGCTGCTGGATCAGAGGCCGACAGCCCTGGTGGGGGCAGTGGGGACCAAGAGCCCTGGCTTCCACCAGAAGGTCAGTTACCCAAGGTCTCGCATCTGCATGCCGCCCCACCCTGCCACCATCCCCCGCCCACTCGGCTTTGTCCAGAAAGCCCAAGACCCAACATCCACTGGAGCTGCAACAAAACCCCTGGGAGAACTTCAAGCCTCAGATCCTCCAGCAAATGGCGGAGCTGAAGGACCTGGATCCCAGCAGTAGAGGCAACCTGGTGCCGTATACACTGAAAGCAGAGGCAGGAGCCAGGAGGCGTAGGTCCGAACCCCAGCTCTACCACTTTCTGTTGGACAACAGTCAAGCATCCTAACCTCTCTGGGCCTCCGTTTCATCATCTGTAAAATGAGGGACTGAGGCTGATAGTGGGACCTGCATCCCAGGGGCTATTGTGAGAAGTTAGTACAGGTTAGTACAGGTCCAGCACTCGGGACAGCGCCTGCCCCGGGAAGCACACAGTAGGTGCTGGGTCTTGTTGTTATTATTACAATTCTTAGATTACATACTATATTGTAATTATCATATGTTATGTTATTATAAATTTTTACAACACTGTAATTATGTCTTATTATTATAGTATAAAGTATTATATCACTATTATATTATCATTATTATTTTAATATTATTATAGTATAAATTATTAAAATATCATAATATATATAATATTATTATTATTGCCATGTGACAGGCAGTCGGCTAAGCTCTTTACGTGAACTATCATCTCCTTTAGTCCTCCCAGTAACTCTCTGAAGTGGAAAGCATTTAGCCCATGGTATAGATGAAGACCTGAGATTCTAGAAGATTGGGTGATTTGTCCATGGCTCCACAGAACTAGACTCCGTACGCAGGACGCTGGACTCAAAGGTGACTGGACTTAACCCCAATCCTACCACCAAAGGCTGAAAATTCAGATCCCATAGAGTCAGCCAGGTAAATGACTGGCCGAAAATTAGATGACAGACACCTGGGCTCAGCATGGGAGATGCTATAGGAAGTGGTGGTGACTGCGGGAAAGCACAGCCTGTATCCAGTTGAAAGGGGGCAGCTGCTTCCCAGATCCAGGCAGTTGGGACTATGGGATAATGCAGGCTTAGTGGGGCCAGACCTTCCTGTTTTTCAAAAGAAATACAGGCTTTGATTTGATTTTTAAATGCTGGCAGATTATTTAGTATTTTTTAAACACAGGATGACCCAAAGTACATATATATTGTTAAAAACTCTCTATGGGCCAGGCTCTGCACACAGCCCCCCAGCCTGGGATCCCTGCGGCTGGAGAGACGTCCAAAGGACCCGAATCCTTCCGCAGGCCCACACGCGGGGCACACGGTTCCATCCCCCTGACCTCCCCGAGGGCTGTGTCCTTTCAGAAAGCTGTTTTTCCTGGTAGAAGGAAGCAGACTTGAGCTGCAGCTCTGGGCTGGAGAACAGGATGTGGCACAGCTGTGTCCCCTAGGCACGCTCCCCCAGGCGCCTGCTCCCGCACTCTCACTCCAAGACTGGTACCACCTCCGTGGACCACAGAGCCGACCAGGGCAGGTGGCGTGGGCAGCAGTCCCCCCGGGGCAGGAGCTGGAGGGACCAGCTTGTCCGCCCTGGGACCTTGGGTCCTGCTCGGTGTTGGTTGGCTAAGTTGAAGTTCAAAGCTCTGGGAACCTTCCAGGAAACTACCGAGAAGCAATTCTGAGGACGCGGTATCTACCGAGGCCCTGAGCTCCTGAGCCATGATTTCTGGTTCATGCCGGGGGCCTCCTCTGGCCTCTTGTGGGTCCAGCTGTGTCTCATGCATCAGGGTACCTTCCAGGCCCCAGGGCCTGGCACCATGTCTGATGGAGAAACAAAGGAACAGGAGGAAACACAGAGAGATGAAAGGAACAGGAGGGCACAGAGGCAAAGTGGGGCTGCATGTGGGGGACAGAAGGGACGCAACCCTGGACCCTCCCCCTGCAGCCAGCCAGGCCTTGCTGGGGCCCTCGACTCCCCAGCCCCAGGCGGGGGAGGCACAGAGACCTCTAGCGAAAGGACTCATCAGAGTCGCTTTCCCAAGGCAACTTTGAGCCCAGCCCAGAAAATATGCCACTCCCCAAAGACCTCGGACCCCCTCCCATTTGCTGAGCCCACCCTCAGGTTCAAAGCACAACTCTGTCTTCCTAAACCACCTTGGACTTCGAAACCCACCGCCTGAGTAGCGACCACTTGGCAAGTAAGTGTTTCCCAATAAAGGTTTAGCTCAGTCCCGAAAGAGAGTTTCCTTGAGGCTAGGAAGGAAGTCACAGTAGAGAGACTGGCCAGTAAACACCAGCTCTCTGTGTCCCAGAACCGAAGCAGGCACCCACGCCCTCTCCCCTCAGAATTTAACACGAAGAATAGATGACACTCCACTGGGAGAAACCGGGAGCCCTCGTGAAGTCCAGCCGCCCACCACTTCACAGACGGACGAGGCCCAGGGAGGGAAGGGCATTGCCAAGGTCACACAGAGGCACACTGCAGAGCTCTCCTAGTGCCTGGCCACCCCGAGTCCTGGGCCACAGGGCAGGCGGGCTGGTCTCTGACTCTGGGGCTGCACGGGAGTGGCCCCCAGGCGCCCCAAGGAAACAGACTGGACTCACAGAGACCATCTGCGTGCCAGCCTGTCACCTTCCCCTTCGGATCCAACAGACGCACTACCTCATATCAAAGCTGATGAAAACACTTTGAACATTTTATGCTTTGAAGGTCCCTTTGACTCTAAACCCAGGCCGGCAAAATATCTTTGCAGAAAAAGAACCTCGATTTTGTCATGGTACATTTTAGCACATTTGTATGGTCCCTTGATCCAGCCTGGGATGACAATAGCTCCCCAGCTTCACTTTAAATAAGAACATTCACATGCAGACAAGAAGAATGGGGGTAAAATGGGCAATTACTTTAAAAAAAAAAAATTTCACAAATGCAAAGACAATTCAGTCTGCTGAGAACGGAGCCCCGCTGCTGTGGCCGCTGCCCTGTGATGGATTCATAACCGGGCGGCGCTAACAGCTGTTGACAGGCCCCCATCTAAGAGGGAAAGGAGAGGACGATGGTGAGGCAGCTGTGGAGCGGGAAATGGGATTTGGGGCCCTTAATTTGCAGGTCACTGGTTTTAATTTAGCCCCAACGCCCTGTCCCTAAGAGCTGCTTCATCTGGCCACTGAGGAAGAACAGACAGGCCCGGGTTGGGCAAGGGGGGTCTGTGGGAGCCGATCCAGGCAGCTGCCAATGGGAAGGCTAGGCTGCAGGAGGACAGGCACCCAGGGTCCCTGGTTGGAGGCGGAAGCCGGTCTACAGCTGGGAAAGGGAGGGCAGCTCCCCACTTCACTCCCCGGGAGTCTTCTGTTGCCTCCACTCCAAAATCCATGAAGTCCAGACTGGCCTGGGATCCCAGGGTCACCCGCAACTTCACAGGAAAAGTAGCTGCCCTTGGGGCCTCGTGTGTAGAATGTGGGTGTCTTGCAGTGGCCCTGGCAGGTGGGGACATCTCTGCTCCCATTTCTCAGAGCTCAGGGAGCACCGAGGTTTGCCCCTACGATGGGCAGTGCCAGCCCTCAAACCCAGGTGAGCCCAGCTCCAAAGGCAGTGTGGCCACCTGCTCAGGTCACCTCCCACCTTCACGGCCCGTTCATACAGTTCAGGGGATGCATTTCTACATGGAGTGGAATATTACTCAGCCTTAAAAAAGAAGGAGGTTCTGGCATCTGCTACAATGAGGATAAACCTTGAGGACGTTATGCTAGTGAAATAAGCGAGACACAAAAGGACAGATACGGTATGATTCCACCTATGTGAGGTCCCCAGAGGAGTCAAATTCACAGAGACAGAAAGTAGAGGGGTGAGCGCCAGCAGGATGAGAGTCAGTGTTTAACAGGGACAGAGTTTCAGTTGGGGAAGATGAGAAAGTTCTGGAGATGGACGGTGGGGATGGTTGCACAACAGCGTGAATGTACTTAATGCAACTGAACTGCACACTCAAAAATTATTAAAATGGTAAATTTTATGTTGTGTATATTTTACCACTGACTTGGTCTGTTCCAACTGCTGTAACAAAATACCACAGACTGGGTGAATTGTAAGCAACAGACATTGATTTCTCATGGTCTAGAAGCCAGAAGTCCGAGATCAGGGTGCCAGCACAGTTGGGTTGTAGGGAGGTCCCTCTCCTGGCTGCAGATGTCTGGCTTCTCATGCCCTCAAATGTGAAGGGGGCAAGAGAGCTCTGTGTGGTCCCTTTAATTAGGGCACTAATCCCAGTCTTGAGGGCTCCACCCTCATGACCTAATCACCTCCCAGATGCCTCACCTCCTAACACCATTGCCCTGGGGGGTTAAGATTTCAATACAGGACTTTGGGGACACACATTCAGACCACAGCAGCCACAGAAAAAGACGCACTTCAGAGCCCAACGTGTCTCCCTTCTCTGTCCCCCCAGCACAACTTCCCTTCCACTCAGTCTCATTAAACAATCATTTCGTAAGCATGGTGCTCTGCTGAGCATAAGGGCTGGAAATGAAGTATGGTTTCTGCCCCAGAGAGACCTGAAGCCCAGTGAGGGGAATAGGGCCAGAAAAAACCCAGCCCCTCACTGTGCACACAGGTACAGGCTTCCGTGCGGGGCCACCCAGGATGAGAGTGTGGCTGGTACCCAGGAAGAGCCAAGAGGGCCATGGGGCATCCTCTACTGGCCAGAAGGGTCTGCCAAACCTTCCACTGTTAATAAACGTCCATCGCTCGGGCATGAACGTGTTCTTGGCATTCATCCCAGAAACCTCTGGGGCCACGCGCAGGAGTTGAAGGTGTGGTGAAGCTTACCTGCCCCACCAGGTACTCTGTTTCCATTTAGGTGTCCGTCGGAGTGAACCAGGGCCTGTGCTCTCAGAAAGTGAAGGATGTGATGTTTACTCATTGCATCCCTGGCCACTCTTCATGCTCCATCTACAGGGGCCAGAGCGAGAGATGGATGGGCCTCCGGCTTACGGCACCAGACGGAGCCGCGACACGCACCCGAGGCTCACTTCAACCATCCTCATCTCGACTTATTAAATCCTGACGACGTCTGTTTGCGGTTTTTGCCATTTCCCACACTCAGGATTATTTTTACTTTTGGCAACTCGTCCAATGTGCTTTCCGTGAAGCCGTTATTTCATACAGACGTCCCGCCATCTGGCTGTGATTGAGCACTTAATAGAATTGCTCATGTCGCATAAAGATTCCATATCTGATTGTCGACAGCTTCCATCTTTTCATAACATTTATTTATTTATTTATTCGGCTGCGCCGGGTCTTAGTTTCGGCACACGGGATCTTCGTTGCCGTGTGCGGGATCTTCGTTGCCACATGCGGGATCTAGTTCCCTGACCAGAGATCGAACCCGGGCCCCCTCCATTGGGTGCACAGAGTCTTAACCACTGGACCACCAGGGAAGCCCTGACAGCTTTCATCTTAAAAGAACCTGTGACATGAGGCTAGCCACACTGTGCAGCGGTGTCACCAGATAAATACGCTGGATCACACGGTTGGTGCTTCCCCAGACAGGCAGGACGTGACCTCGGGGTGGGGTGACCTCGGGGTGGGGCGAGCTCACTCTCACCAGGTCGCTCTCACCCTCTGACCTGGAGGAAAGCAACCAGGTCAGAGGGAAGGCTGGTTTCCATGCCAGCAGCCTGGCCCCCCAGCGAGGAGGTTCTCTAAGATGCTTTCACGTGAATATGCATTTTGGTTAACTTGATCCAAGCCGACCCACAGAGGCAGATTCCAGGATGACCTGGGCCATCGCGGGTGGTTGAACATCACACGCAGCTCTGGATGCTCCATTAGCCGGTTGGCGCTGCAGGGCTGCAGACTCTGGAGGGCTTCAAATAGAGGCGGACACAGCAGAGGACAGTCCAGACCATGGATTGTTGGTGAGTTGACCATGACGACACTTTGATCCTTGGCTCGGCGAGTTGAACAGTTAGACATGACTGGGGATCTCCCAAAGGCTGTCCCATGGATACGGCTGCCCACAAGGCAGAGATCCCCCTCTCTGGGAGCCTCCCCTTATCCACAAGAGTGGCCCCTGGCAGCTCATATATTCTGCATGGTCCCGCCCCCTGCAGGCAGCTCAGGAGCACACACCTGACCCAGTAGGAGTTCCCCTCCTGGGAGGGTTGAGTTGCAGCCAACAGAAGAAATCGCTGGTCCGAGTAGCCAGCCTGTAATCCACAAGCTCAGGTGCCAGGGTGGCCACAAGGATGGAGGAAACACCTGGGCCATGAAGTGAGGGAAGAATAAAGAGGAGAAGCAGAAGGGAAAAGAGAGACAGAGGTCCGTCCTGCCCTGCAGCCTCAGGGATGTGCCCTGTGCTGCAGTAGCACGAGTGTTCCGGTCCGTGTTCTGTGATGCTAGCACCACTCCCCTGGGGTCGGGAAGGTCAGGCCAAGGCAGGGCTGGTCTGACCACAGGAAGTGGCAGGTGAGGCCAGCTCCCGGTTTCAACATGCAAAGCGTGTGAATTTCAAACACACTTTGTGTAAAGTCAAACAAACTGTCACTTAATCATGAATGGTAACGACGTTCTTGGAAAACACCTTATTTGAAATAAATAAGTGGCTGAGTTTGCCAGTCCACCGAGTCAAACAGAACCTGAATTCATGAATTTGTTAATGAGTCTCCCAGAACGATATTCAAGGGCGTTTGATCTTTGGTTCCCTCTGAACATGTCAAAAGTCTTTGATGACACCAGATCCGTATGTGAGGGGAAAAGAGAATGGGCAGCCCAGAAGAGCCCAAAACTAGGACTCAGGACGTGGATTTCATCCTTTAAGAATAAGGTGTAACCAGAAAAGAAAGAGAGAGAGAGAGAGAAGAAATTATTTAAAACCTAAACTAAGGATCATACCAAAAATAGATATATGATAGATGATAGATAGATAGATAGATAGATAGATAGATAGATAGATAGATAGATCCTAAACTGGCTGTAACCACTTCTACCTTCTGTTAATCTACTGCTGCATAACTAGTTAATACAAACTTACTGACTTACAACAATGGACATCTCTTACCTCTCACCATCCATAGGTCGGGATTCTGGGCAGGAACGCCGAATCCTCCACTCAGGGTCTCAGAGGCTGAAATCAAGGTGTCAGCCAGCTGTGTTCTCATCTGGAGCCCAGGGTCCTCTTCCAACCCCATTGAGGGGTTGGTGGAATCCAGTTCTAGCACTTGTAGCACTGAGGTTCCTGTCACTCTTAGCTCCTACAGGCCACCCTCAGGCCCAAATCACCCGGCCTGCTCACACATGGCAGCACGCTTCTTCAAGGCCAGAAGGAGAACATCAGTCCCATTGAAGGACTCACCTGCTTAGGTCAGGCTCACCCCAGGTCAACTCAAGGTCGACTGATTTGGGATCTTAATTTCATCTTCACCTTTGTTACACAGGTGACTTAATCACCAAGACTTCAGGTGGCCCTGAAGTCTTCATGACCTTAGGTAAGACCCTTCTCTTCTCTCCGCTCCTTCCAAGGAAGGTGCAGATAGAAATTCCTGCTTGTGGCCACCACCCACAGATCGTATTGGACTCCAGTGACAGGTACAGCCCCTTCCCTTTGTAAACTGCAGCCACTGCCCCACTACATGTGCCCCTCACAGCAGCCTTGCAGAGGAGGCGTTGTCCCTGGTGAGGATGGAGGTGTGTGGGGGGGGGGGTGGCACAGGGAGGGAAGGGGCCCAGTCTGGTCCTCACTGCAAGCAGAGCCCTCCCACTTCTTCCTCTCTGGACACCAAGTCCTGCCTGTCACCAGTCCCGACCTCCATGTGTGACAGCATGCAACCGTCTCCAGGACCTTCTGCAGACATCAGACGTCTAAGCAGGAGCAGCCATGGGGAGGATGGTTTGTAATGTGCTCAGGTATGATTTTGCTCCACTTCCCTCCCTGCAGGTCTCAGCTCAGATCGAATTCCGTCCTTTCTGGGAAGGGAGGGCTTGAGGCTGACTTCCTGGAGGAGGAGGCCGGGAGCAGCGCCTGGGCTGCGAGGGTCTGGGCGCGGCTCCCAGGCCGTTGGGAGCAGGTGCCCGTGCTGCCTGGGCTCCAGGCAGGCCAGGAGTGGAGGAGGGTCCAGGAGCAGCCAGGTCCCCATTCCGTGTCCACTGCGCCCCTCTCGCTCCGCGTCCTTGAATCTGAACTGCAGAATCAGGGACCTTTGCAGAGATTCCTCGTCAGTTACAGCTCCCGACCTCAGCAGCAAGGCACGGGCCCCGCGGGATGACTCTGCTTCTTGCACCCGCGACTTTGGGAGGGCTGTGGGCCGGACAGTCATGGCCAAGGGGGCGATTCGGGAGGCTTGGCCTCCAGCCAGGAGGGAGCTACAGAGTGACCGCTTGCTGCGGGATGGACACCTCCTGAGAGCCCCGCCCACCCCCACCCCTCCAGGCTCCTCTCTGTTTTTTAATACATTTTCTGATCTAATGAAGGTGAAGTTGACACCAAGGTAAAAAAGCTCCAAATATTAACCAATGCTTCTGGCTTGCTACTGTCAAAGCAACCAGCACCTCCCCTCCCATTTTCACACAGACGCTGGAGAAGCTCCTGTACCCGCATCTAACTCCCACTGGTGGCCTGCTGCCAAGGCCTCAGGTGAGCCCGGGAGGGAGGGAAAGTCACAGGGAAGGGGCATTCCAAAAGCCCCCCCAGCTCCATCCTAGACATTTGAAATTCATTCCCCAAAACAACCCAAGTGCCTGTAGACTTATGAATGGATGAACAAAATATATCACACCCATTAAATGGAATATTATTCAGCCATGAAAAAGAATGAAATTCAGATACACACTGCAACTTGGATGAACCTTGAGACATGATGCTGAGCGAAAGAAGTCAGACACAAACAGTCACACAGTGTATGATTCCATTTCTAGGAAATGTCCAGAACAGACAAATGCCCAGAGTCAGAGGTAGATTAGTGGTGGCCAGGAGCTGGGGGAGGGGCAACGGGGAGTGACTGCTACTAGCGACGGGGTCTCCTTGAGGGTGACGAACATGTTTTGGAACTAGATAGTCGTGATGGTCACACAACGTGGTAAATGGACTAAAGGCCACTGAATTATGTACTTAAAAAAGGTTCATTTTGTGTTATGTGAACTCTGCCTCAATTTCTTTAATCCATTTTTTTGCATTAAGGCACCAGGTTTTCAGAAGTCTCCTATTTCATTGGTAACACTGCAAGATAATATCTGTGTTCATTCATTTAAAAACATTTATTGGGCACCTACTGTGTACCAGGCACTCTTTTAGACACAGAGGGATGCAGAAGAGAAGGAGACAAAGTCCCAGCCCAGAGAAGTTGTATTTGTGGAGATGAAGGAGTTTATCACAGGCTAAGCAGCATCTTAGAAGTCAGAGCCAGGGCCCCATGGGGATGGGGCAGAGGCTGGGTCATTGCTGCCCAGGAGCAGGCAGGAAAGAGGCAGCCCGAAGCCAGTGTCTAGAGGATGCGATGGGGCAGTGACGGCACCATGGTGGGGAACCCAGGCGGCCAGGACACTGTGAAGTCACTTCACAACAGCTGGGGCGGGGTTGGGGTGCAGATGTGGGGAGCTCTTAGAAAACACCTAAGGCAAGCTTTATTTCACCACAGACGGACCTTTGGTATTGCTCTTTTCTTTCTTCTTTATTATTATTTTTTTAACAGTTCATTCATGTAAAGCTCACAACTCTATGGGGTTTTTCTAGTCTATTCACAGATATATGCAACTATCATCACAGCCCGTTTTAGAATACTTTCATCACTCCAAAAAGAAACCCTGCACCCCTCAGCGATCTCCCTCCATCCCTCCCTTCCGCCAGCCCCTGGCAACCACTAATCCACCTTCTGACGCTGTGGAGTTGCCTCTTCTGGAGGTCTCATAGAAATGGAGTCATATAACATGTGACCTTCTGTGTCTGGCTCCTTTCACTCTGCACCATGATTTCAAGGTTTGTCCACGTGTCAGGGTTTCATAACTTTTTGTGCATGAACACTATTCCATTGCACGAATACGTCACACTTCGTTTGCCCATTCGTCTGTCAAGGGACATTCGAGATGCTTTCACCTCTGGCTGTTGTGAATAGCGCTGCTGTGAGCACTGTGTGCGCACATTCTCATTTCTCTCGGGTGGAATCGCCGGGTCCCATGGTTTCCATGTCTAATTCTTCTTTTCTTTCTAAAGAACCACTCTTTGTGCTCTTGCCTCGGAATCTATGTAAATACAGTTGTTTCTGTTTGTCTATCTGTCACCTTTTCATCCCCAAACTGGAAGATGGGTTGCATGATGTGGAGAGTTTGCTTGGGCTGGTGGATCCTAAAACATTGGCTGTGAGCCTGCTACAGGCACGGGGTGCAGGGCTGAAGTTCTGTTTTTCCACCTGGCAGCTGCGGTCACAGGCAGCTTATACAATTTTCGTGACTCTGTCCCTCCGTCTATAAAATGGGGCAGGGGAGCTGTTGTGGGTCACGGGGACCACATGTAACCGGAGTGCTGAGGGCAGACCTGCCACGCAATGTGCTGTTTCTGTGTTCTTTCATGACTCTTCCTTGACAGATCTTCAGAAACACCGCAAGGAGCCAGGCAGGTAAACTGAGTCATGACCCTCTGAGATCCCACGTCCCGGACAGGTCAGACAATTTTACGCATTTTTTCCCCAAAAGGAAATTCAGAGAAGAGGGAGTCACAAGTGATCTATAGACGGTCTTTACAAAGGCTCTCAAATACAGAGAGTTCTATTACAATACACTATTTTAATTACAGAGTCTTATTCAGGAGCAATCACTGTGGGTGGAGAAAACCACAGTGGTCACCACTGGGAGGGCTAACCTGAAGGTCAGTCATCGTATCTGAGCCATGGACACTGATTGACCTGACCGATATTAGAACTGTTTCTCACGTGGACAGCTTTATCTAATATGCTCCAGAAGAAGTAATATTGGACACTTATTAGGTGCCAGGCACCATGCTAAGGAGTTTATGTGCATAATTCTATTAAACTCTCACATCAGCCTATGATGTGGTAGGTTCTGCTTTTATCCTCAACTCTAGGTAAGGAAAGGGCAGCTCAGAGAGGCTGAGTAACTTGCCCAAGGTCACACAGCCAGTAAGTGCTCAAGTTAGAGTTTGAATTCTGGTCAACCTCATTAGCCGTGAGGTTATACTCTTCCTGTTGGGAGCCAGGCCTGGGGCCAGGGGTGTGTCCAGCCCTGCCGGACCCCTCAGCAGCCATGTAGCGAGAACCCTGGATGATGAAGTTAAAGCACCAGCCAGAGACACTATGGAAAACAGTATAGAGGTTCCTCAAAAAATTAAAAATAGAGCTACTATATGATCCAGCAATTCCATTTCTGGGTAGAACTCCAAAGGAATTGAAATCAGGATCTTGTAGAAATATCTGCGCTTCCATGTTCACTGAAGCATTATTCACAATATCCAAGATACGGAAACAACCTAAGTGTACACCAATGGATGAATGGAGATATATACACACACACACACACACACACACCCAATGACATATTATTCAGCCATCAAAAAGAAAGAAATCCCGCCATTTGCAATAACATGGATGGATCTGGAGGTCATTATGCTAAGAGAAATAAGTCAGATGGAGAAAGACAAATACTGCATGGTACCGCTTATATGTGGAATCTAAAAAAAACTGAACTCAGAGAAACAACAGTATAGTGGTGGTTACCAGGGGCCGGTGTGCAGGGGGTCGGGGGGAATGGGGAGATATTGGTCAAAGAGTACAGACTTCCAGGAATGTAATTAACAAGTTCTGGGATCTAATGTACAGCATGGTGATTGTTGCTAACAATACTGTACTATAAAGGACCTACTGTATAGCACAGGGAACTATACTCAATATCTTGTAATAATCTATAATGGAAAAGAATCTGAAAAAAGAATAGATATAGATATATAGATAGATAAATGTATAACTGAATCACTTTGCTGTACACCTGAAACACAACATTGTAAGTCAACTACACTTCAATTTTTAAAAATAAATTTTTTGGGGGGGTGCATATGTCTTTTATTTTTTCATAACATCTTTGTTGGAGTACAATTGCTTTACAATGGCATGTTAGTTTCTGCTTTATAACAAAGTGAATCAGTTATACATATACATATGTCCCCATATCTCCTCCCTCTTGCGTCTCCCTCCCTCCCACCCTCCCTATCCCACCCCTATACTGTACGCTTGAGTCTTGCTAAAAGAGTAGTTTTTAATGTTCTTACCACAAAAAAAGAAATGGTAACTATGTGCAGGATGGTGGTGTTAGCTAAGGCTATGGCGGTCATCATCTTGCAACATATAAGTGTATCAAATCACCATGTTGTACCCCTTAAATTTGCACCATGTTGTATGTCAACTACATCTCAATAAAGCTGGAAAAAATAGACACCAGCCACTTTGCCACATGGATGAATTTGGAAACAGAACCTTTGGGTCAAATGATGAAAGCTGAGTGTCTTGAGCAGCTCAAATCCTGTCTCTGCCAGAAACGAGGGAGGGGCCTTATATGCTGGTCCTCCAAACTGCAATTATGGGGGGGGGCGGGTGATCCTATCACTTTACTGTGAACCACAAAGTATTGTTTGGGGAAAATGAGTTGTCTTGAACGAACCTCAATCAGTGTGGCTTGGGACGCTTATGGAGGCCACCTGATAAAATCATTCTACAGGGAGGCAAGGAAACTTCCACAGGGTGGTCCGTACTCCTGGGGAGCTGACTTCCCAAGGCAGGCCTTGGATATGATTAACAATCTCCTTCAAGAACAAGAGTTAGTGGTTCCTGTCCAGAGATCACATAGCTACACGTACAGGACAAAGGAAAAAGAAATGATTCTTCTAGTGTTAGGCAAATAGGTACGTGTGGCCTAGAATAAAACTTTCAGCATCGTACCTGTGTTCAATGAGTCCTGTAATCTCTTCCTCATTCCCTACATAACAGTTCAGTCCAAAAGCCCTTAGTCAGGGCCCAGCCAGGCAGGAATCTGCAGGGACTGGAGGGGAGGAGGGGCCGTGGCCACCTGGCGGGAGATGCCAGCTATGAGCAGAAAGAGAGGAGGGTGGGCCATGAGATGGGACAAGAGGGAGCTGCCATGATAACAACCCCAATGTGGGGTGTTGGAGCTTCAACAGGGTGAGGACAGAGCAGGGGGTTGGAAGCAGCCAATGTGGGGTGCTGGACCCCAAGCAAAGTGGGGTGGGAGTCGGCACAAGGGTGGGAGAGAGATAGTGGTGATGGGAGATTGGTTACAGACCAGTTCTAACCTGCAGGATTGGCCAAATAAATTATAGTGCATCCATACCACGGAATATTATGTAGTCATTAAAGCCGATGTTGTAGAAAAACATTTAATGACATGAAAAGGTGCTCATGAAATATTAAGGGGGTTGAAGCAAGCTGAAAAGACTGCACGGGACGCTACTGAGGACACTCACCCTGGTTCTCCGCTGCTGCTTTTAGCAATCCATGCCAAAACCTGGTGCCCTTCGGCGCTGCTCCTGGATTCTGTGGGCCCAGCATGGCAAGGGGCGCAACGGGCCGACTTCTCTCTGCTCCAGGGCACAGGGGACCTTGGCTAGCACAACACACACAGCTTCGGGGGAAGCTGGAGGTTGCCTCCAAGACGTCATCTTGACTCACACGCCCAGCGCCTGGGCTGAGGTGACAAGGACAGGACAGCCAGGACGGTCCACCAGAGCACCTGCAGTGGAATTCTCAGCGTGGTAGCTCAGCGCTCCAAGAGCCTGTGTTCTAGTTAACTAGGGGCACAATGCTTGGCCTTTTATGACCTAACCCAGAAGTCGCAGGGCCACGTTCACCATACTCTGTCTGTGGAGCCGGTCACAAAGACCCTTCCAGACAAGGGGCTGCACTGACCCCACCTCTCATAGGGAGGAGAGTCAAAGCATTTACAGCCTCAGTTAAAACCACCACACCTTCCCTCAAAATAAGCAGGGGGGCACCAGATATCAACCACCCTTTTCTGGGAGTGGTGAGACCCTAGGTGGGGTTTTCCTTCCTTTTGCTTCTCTGTGTTTTCTAAATATTCTACAATGATCATGAACTACCTCATTAAAAGGGAAAAATATATATAAAATTTAAAATAAGGGCTTCTCTTCCCACCTGCTACTCACCATCCCTTCCCCCACCTCGACGCTGCACAAATGCCACCTCCCCGCGGGTCTGGGGGCCCCTCCACCCGGGGAGGGGCAGAGCAGCCCTGAGAGAGAGGGTGTCCTCTCGGTCCTGCAGCGTTTCCAGGGGCAGCTCTCAGCGTCTCCTGAGGATCGTGTGTGAAGGCCCTGAACAGAACTGAGCTCGAGTCAGAGCACGAGGCATCCCAGACAAGTGGCAAGAAGCCTCTGGGGGGTCAGCCACACCTCCTTTTCCAGAACCTTCCAGAATGTGAGGGGCTGCGCCCTCCAGATGGTCAGCTCCTCAAAGGCAGCAGAGCTGGGACACCTGAATGGCAGAACCAACGCAGGGACTGGGTCCCTGCCGGACTTGCAAACAGACATCTGCCACCTGGATCCAGTCCAGAGACGAGGCCCGCCAGGTCATTTGAGGCCAGACTTAAAACTCAGGAGGTTACGTATAAAATCCCAACCTCTGGGTTTGCCTGAGAAACCTGGAGATTTGGTGACACAGGCCCACCCTCCTGCAGCCACCAGCAAGTGGCACCTGGCCGACATGCCCCATTCCCCTGGGCCCAAAGTGCCACATGGGCACTCACGCCTGGCCGGTGTCACTCACCCACTTGAAGGGCACAGCCTCGGGGACGTTGGCTTTGCAGTCCCAGAGTCTCAGCAGTGGGAGGGTCCTCAGAAGGACCCCGCCCCTTTCAGGAATACAGTGTGCCTGGCAGACGCTCATCGCATCCCACTTAAATACCTCCAGGAGTGGGGAGCTCACCCCATTATTAGACAGCTGTCCTTATTAGAGCAATTCTCCCATCCAAAGACAAATGTACTTCCCTGTGGGTCAGATCAGGCCACTCCTCTGGCTGAAGCCCCCAGGGCCTACCTTTATGCCCAGAATATCGCCTGCAGGACTCACCATGATGCACAAGGCCTGGCCCCGTCTGGCCCTGCCTAACTCTCCAGCCTCACTTTGTTCCATCAATGTGTTAACACTTTCTCCCAGCTTCTTGGACGCACGCCTCTGCCTCTTCCACCAGCACCGCCTTCCCCAGACACCCCCGGCAGTGGCTCCGTCTCCTGCTTCCGGTCCACCCCCAACCAAAGTCAATCCTTCCCACCCTGTACTCTCGTTGCCTTTCGTAGCACTTAGCACAATGTGGAATTGGTGTACGTGATTACCTTCTGGGTTACCTTTCTCCTCCACTAGGGTGTCAGCCCCTGGAGGGCAGGGACTGGCTCGCTTTGTCCATTGTTGTAGCCTTGGCACCTGGAACTGAGGTGCCGGTTCTAATAATCAGCATCATAGGTGCTTAATAAACCTGGGATGGATGGATGATGGAAGATGAATGGATGGGCTGTTACTCTGCAATTCACGCTCCCATTTAGGGAATACAAGCAGACCTCATTTTATTGGGCTTTGCTTTATTGCACTTCAAAGATATTGCATTTTTTACAAATAGAAGGTTTGTAAAATAGACTTGCACTGAGCAAGTCTATCGTTGCCATTTTTCCAACAATATTTGCTCACTTTGTGTCTCTGTGTCATATGTTGGTGATTCTCACAATAGTTCAGAATTTTTCATTATTATTATATTTGTCTGTGATCAGTGATCTTTGATGTTACTACTACTGAGGCAGGAGATAGATGGGCTCCGGGCTAGGCCTTTACAACTGGCCTCCTGCTTACATTTCTTGGGGCAGGAAAAAGGTGGGCTTCAGGCCGGACACGTACAACTAGCCTCCTGTTCGCATTTCCTGAGACAGGAGATAGGTGGGCTCCAGGTTAGATATTTATGACCAGCCTCCTGTCTGCCCTTCGAGATAGAAATAACAAGAGGAACAGGGTAAAGAGCTGGACTTTGTCTCCTGTGGACACTTTACGATAACAGCCATGGCAGGAACAGAGAGGGGCTGAACCTTGCTTGAGGAAAAGATCAAGAGGTCTTATGTTTCCCATCCTTGGGGCAAGGGAGACACTGCACCTGTGCAGAAAGGCTCCTTGGGGGTCAAAAATCACCCAGAATAGGTGATGCCAAGGCCCCCCTTAGGCCTCTGGGCCGGAATCCATCTTGGAAAAAAGTTGTGCACACAGGCTGGGGAGGGTCCTAGGGCAGGTCAGGTGTGGAAAAAGAAACCAGATAATTGGCCAAAGGTAAACAAAGACCCGGAAGAACTGCCCCATATAAATGACTTAAACCCTCTTCAATGTTCCTCCTCATTAGGGGGGACGCCCACACCCTTCCTCTCCGGGTGTGCGTCTCTGCCCTGCTTCTGTCTTAACTGAACAGTTTCTCTGTGAGCTCTCCCACGTGTTGTGTTATGTCTCTAATGATAAACTCTGTACCTGTTTTTACACTTTTTGCCTCCTTCAGAAATGCATTTTTTCAGTGGAGGTAAGAGCCAGGGGAACTTTGCTTCTAGACTCTAGCCCCTGGTGAACTAGTGGCTAGGATTCCTGGTTTTCATCCAGGCTGCCCAGGTTCAATTCCTGGGAAGGCACTAAGATCTCGCTTCAAGCCACCACTCACTGCTGCTGCCTCTCCGAGATCACTACCGCTCACTGAAGGCTCAGACGATGGCTCGCATTTTTTAGCAATAGAGTGTTTTTGAATTAAGGTATGTACATTGTTCTTTAGACATAATGCTATTATTGCACACTTAACAGGGTACAGTATAGGGTAAACATCACTTTTATGTGCACTGGGAAACCAAAAAATTCCTGTGACACGCTGCATTGCGATATTCACTTCACTGCAGTGGTCTGGAACCGAACCCGCAGTATCTCTGTGGTGTGCCTTACGTCTAGGTGTCTGCCAGAGACAAAATTCTCATCCTATCAATAGGAGCTACATGGATGTGGTTGGCCCCGCCCAGAAGAGCCTTTCAGGTATTGGAAGATTCCCAATCCCATCTTCCCTTAATCGTTCCCCAGGCTCTGAGGGATGGGCTCCTACACAGTCACTGGTGGCCTGTCTCCT
Source organism: Grampus griseus (assembly GCF_964374135.1). Taxonomy (NCBI): domain Eukaryota; kingdom Metazoa; phylum Chordata; class Mammalia; order Artiodactyla; family Delphinidae; genus Grampus; species Grampus griseus. Next base: position 179,397,437 of record NC_139017.1, on the reverse strand, counting down.
CTGACCCACCCGTGTTGCCCTGTTCCCCTCAGCGCTCCTTTCAGGCCACTGTGCAGGGCCACCAATTTTCCCTGACTGCTGTCCCCGAAAACAGGATTGTCCTCTAAAGCCAGCTTATCAACTCTCTATGGAGAAGGACACAGGTTTTTATCTTCAATTTGTCACAAACCTGTACTTTTGTAAAATATGGTGAAAATGAGCAGCTAGACAAATGAAATGAGGAAAGACACAAAATACGAGCCCCCAATTTCTTTATTAGATGCAACAGACATAAAACTACCCTGAAAATGGCTACACAGCTTCTAAGCGCTTACTCTCAATGTCTGTGCTTATCTTGTCCAAAGTGACAACTTAGGGACCGCTTTGGAGCAGCGTTGTGGAGCAGCCCCGCAAGCCCGTGGACTTTGAGATGGGGGATCAGGTGTAGGGCCAGCTGTCCGTGGCCCCAGCCTGTGGCAGGGAGGCCTGCAGGCAATGCCCCACCGGCTCCCTGGAGCCCAGAGAGCCAGATAGAGACAGCCCCACCTGCCCCCATGCTGGCCCAGCTCCTTCCACTTGCCTGGGGCCAGAGTCCAGGCAAAATGCCTGCCCTCAGAAAGCTGGTGCTCTGGTTGGGGAAGGCAGAAAGGAGTGAACTGGATACAGCGGGGATGGTGCCAAAACTCGGTCTCTGTGCACCGGTGCCAAACAGAATCTCAGAGACAGAGTTTTGGGTGAAATAGAAAAGAACACCTTTATCGTTTTGCCAGGCAAAGGGGGAAACAGAGGACTAATGCCTTCAAAACTGTGTCCCCACGCAGGGGGTTTGGTGAGGATTTTTATAGCAATGGTTCAAGGGTGGGGTTACTGATAAGGATCAGGGTGTGTGCAGGGCCTGCTTCCCTTTAATCTGGCCTCAGGGGGTCTCCTGATGAGTTTCTGGGGTTCTCAAGGCCATCAAACTGTGACCTTTTCTCTTGAATGAAGAATGCTTCATCAGGTAGTTAACATCTTCCATTTGTGGGGGGGGGGGTTAGTTCTATAAAGGGTTCAAAGATATTGTTATGTGTATCCCTCGAGGTGGAACCAGGACCTGCCCCAAGGCTGCACTATTGTTTCTTGACCCCCCTCCCTTGTCTCTGCATCCCCTCCCTTCCCCGATTAGCAACTGTTTGAATCTGTCCTTTGGAACTCGGAGAAGGTCGTGGAGGCTGAAGCCTGTTCCCTACAAACAAGAACTGGGGAACACAGGAGGGCTTCTGTGCCCAAGAACCCCACAGGGTCCTGCTCGGTTTCAGTGGTGGGTGGTGTACCTGAGCAGGGCAGTACCTGTGGCCAGGAAGGCCTGATAGAGGAGATCACAGATCTCCCTGAATGCGGGCAGGAGGGCACCATGCCAACACCAGGCAGAGCATCCAGGCAGTGGGAAGAGCAGATGCAAAGGCCCTGGGGTAGGAGCATGAGAGGAATATTCCAGGAACACGTCTGCCAGGAAGAGAAGGGAGGGAGGGAGGGAGGGAGACCTAGCCCTGTCAGTGCACCATGGCTGAAAGTCTTTGGCCTTGAACGTGTGGGTAAGAAGCAGCCACACCTTGCCCTTCAGTCCCAGGTGGGGCTGGTAGGGGATTAAGGCTGGCAGTCTCTCTCTCTCTCCCTGATGCAGCGTAATTAGATGAGAGCACTGACCTCTCTGAGTCTCACTGGCCTTACCTGGCCTATAAAAGAAGGATAGGATACACACACACGCACACACACGCACACACACACACATTCCCCAAGGATGTTGTAAAAATTTATTGAGAAGTCACAGAAGGATCTGACATTGAGGCTGGCCCAGTCAGTGGAATGACTCGGCAAACATTAAAAAGAAAGAAAAATGCAAACTTGGAAGGAGACATACTTCAGACCTAGTCAGTCATTTCCACTTTAGTGAGAAGTAGCTTCAGAGTCCTTCCTTAGGACCTCCAGGTGGGGACTCTTGTGCGGAATGGGGGGTGGGAGGATCAAAGCAAACATGACCAGGCCCCTCTCCTCGCAGGGTTGCATCCAAGTCTGGGGGAGCCGTTCCCCCTCAGAGTAGGAAGGAATCCTAGAGGCCAGCCCATCCAAACCACCTGAGGGGCTCCTCTGGGCTTGAATGCCCCTAGGGTCGGGGGACTCAGTCTCAGAAGGAGGGAATGGCAGGTGGGCAATGGCCAGTCTCCGTGATCCTGGTGTGAAAGTTTACATCCCTTACATTCTTTTCTCCCAGATTCATGCCCTTAAATATGTCTGTGCCTATTCTTTGTCCCCTCCCTAAGCAGAAAGGATTTGCATCTTTGCTAACCCTAATAAATTATCGTTCCCGCAGGTGGGTGGCTGGGAAGCAGGAGGAGAGTTCTTCAGAGCAGCCTGGGACCCAGACACTCACATAAACACAGACCTTCACTCACGCGCACACACAGGCACGTGCACACACGTGCATATATGCTCACATGTACATTCATACAGGGGCAGGCCCACACTCACATACCCACACAGGCACACATGCAAATGCGCTCAAATGCACATACATACACACACACCTGCATTCACACATATGCACAGGCACATGCCTTCATGCACAGAGGCGCTCACACACGCATTCACACACGCAAGCGCGCGCACACACACACACACACAAATGCAGGTTGCAAAGGATTAGCAAATGTTTGCTGAGCTTCTGCCTGGCAGGAGACTCTACACGGGTATCTGGAGGCTGCAGAGAAATTAAGAAGCCCCTGCCCTCAGGGCAAAAGGGAAGGCAGGGAGGGAACCCTTGGTCAGTGCCCACCATGCTGGAAACGTGTATTTCAGGAGGCTGGAAGTCATCACCCATGTTCAGCTTCCCACCCTGTGAAGAAGGTTATGTCAGGCCCTGATGTGCTGGGGCCAACACGATGTCTGCATGTTTCCTTAGGCATCTTCAGCAGAGAGGAGTTGATTTGAACCTGGTCGTGCTCCAAGCCTGAAAATGGAAACATACACGTCTCCAAACCACAATCTGCATTCCACAAACATGGACTATCTGAGAGGCATCCGCTTCAGCCCACTAAGATCTGCACTGAGGCCCCTGAGCCCCTGAAGGGTGTGGTCAGCAGCTGAGAACACAAAGGAGAAAGTCTGGCCAAGATTCCCGGAGAAATGGTGAGTACAGGTGAGCCTGGTGTGAGGACATGCTCAGAGAAGGATGCTGAGCTGTCAGAGGGCCCCGCAGCCAGGGGAAGGGGCTCGCATGAGCCAGATCTAGGGCTATTTGAGCAGAAAAGTAACTAATGATGGTAATGGATGACAGCCCATTGAAAACCATAGGAAATCATGAGTCCAGACATATCTAAATCGATGAATAAATAAGTTTAATAAATAAAAATATAATAGATACAATAGGTTAATATAAACAAATTTAACAAATACTAATATGATAAGTTTAATAAGTTAATGGGAAGGAAGGGAAACTCTTCCTTACAGAATGCCTATTAATGAATGCAGAAGGAAGGTTGGAATTAGGAAATGATCAGCCCAGGCTAAAACGAGTGCATGCAAAAGTTCACCTAAGGGCACAATAGTTACCTAATCTCGAAGTATCTCCCCACGAATCTCCTAGTGATTATAAAGGGAAACGAGTAACTTCCAGTAGGTAAAGAACCTGGTGGACACTCCCCAAAGCAGGTGGTCACCATCAGAAGCCTTTGTACCCAGACATCCTGAGCCTCCAGACACAGCATCCCTTCAAGAATCTGTCTGCTGAATGGTCACCTGGATCTAAACATGAGGAAATGAGAGAAAACTCAAACTAAGGGACATTTCAAAATAAATGCCTGTTACCTTTCATGATGCCAAAGTCAAAGTTCCCCGAGAAAGGCCGAGGGACTGTTCCAGATTGAAGGTAGAAGGAAAACAAAATGCCCCACATGACCCTGGATTAGACCCTGGACAGTGATAAACAGCAGGTATCAGGGTGTTATTGGGACTGTTGGAGACATTCGAATGCAGGTAGATACATGGATGATAGATAGATAGATAGATGGTAGATAGATAGATAATTGATAGATAGATGATAGATAGATAGATGATAGATAATTGATAGATGATAGATTGATAGATAGATAATAGATAGATGATAGATAGATAATAGATAGATAGATAGATAATAGATAGATGGTAGATAGACAGATGGTAGATGTATAGATAATTGATAGATGATAGATAGATGATAGATAATTGATAGATAGATGATAGATAATAGATAGATAGATGATAGATAGATAATAGATAGATAGATGATAGATAGATAATAGATGATAGATAGATAATAGATAGATGATAGATAATAGATAGATGGTAGATAGATAGATAATTGATAGATAGATGATAGATAGATGATAGATAATTGATAGATGATAGATTGATAGATAGATAATAGATAGATGATAGATAATAGATAGATGATAGATAGTAGATAGATAGATAATAGATAGATAGATAGATGATAGATAATAAATAGATATATAGATAGATGATAGATAATAGATAGATGATAGATAGATAGATAATAGATAGATAATAGGTAGATAGATAGATAGCTCATAGATAGGAAGAGAGAGAGAGAATGATAAAGCGGATTGGTCAAAATGTGAACAATGGTTGAATTCAGATAGAGAATATAAGAATTCCTTGCACTATTCTTGCAACTTCGGTATAAATTTGGATTTACATCTGAATTTAAAGTTACAGGAAATTAACTAAGTTCTGTCCACCCTCCAGTAGCACAGTGTGTTTGGGGCGTCCCCACGACCACTCTCAGGTCCAGTGTTTTTCCAGGACTCACAGAACTCAGAAGAGTCATGGTCTTGTGGTTATGGTTTGTTAGAGTGAAGGGATTCAGACTAAAACCAGCAGAGGGACCAGGCTCACAGGGACATACAACAATGACAGCTTCTCTGGAAATGACGACGGACAACACACAATAGGTGTGGTCAACCAGAGAAGCCCAACCAGGCCTTGGTGTCCAGGGTGTCTGCTGGGGGCAGTCACACAGGCATGGCTGGCTGTACAGGACCTTCTGTCTCCAGACTCTGCAGAGGTGAAGGCCCCCACTGTAAGTCACATTGTTAGACTCTCTGGTGTGACCCAAGGCATCAGGAAAACAGACACTCCTGTCTGGCAGGATATTCCAGGGGCCGGGCAAGGAGTGTGCAGAGTCTGGACAAACCAGGCCTGCTGAGCCAGCCCTTCTCTGCGCACACGTGCTCACGGCAATGAGCAAACGGAGTCGGAAAAAGTCAGAAGCAAAAGGGCAGGAAGCAGGAGGCAGTGTTTGCAAAGGGCTCGTGGGTGAGCCTGGCGGGGATGGGCAGTGGGGTTGCACAGGGAGTCCACGGGGGGCATCCAGGAAGAGTGAGGGACCTCATGCCAGCTGGGGACTCAGACTCTCAGAATCTAACCCATGCTCTCACTCAGCCACCCAAGAAACACTTGCCGAGCCCTGTGCCATGCTGGTTCCACGTGCACAGCGGAAACAGGCAGGCCAGGTCGCTCCCTCCTGGAGCTTGCGGTCTAAGGGAGGGGCAGGCCATCCGTAAGTAAGCAGATAATAGAAAACCATCGCATCTGGGCATCTGGCTCCGCTCCTGGCTCGTGCAAAGGGAACTGGCTCCCCCTGTCTCCAGCCTCTTCCCTCCTGCTCTCAGAGGGAGGGGAAGAAGCAGGAGGACCCCAGGCTGCCCCCCTCCCATGCCATCACCGGTCCCTTCAGTACAAGATGCAGTGAGGCTCAAGGCCATTTATGCTGCAGAACAAAATCCAGCCTCGATTGCCCAAACCTGTGATAATGGCGGGGCTGGAAGGGGCGCACCGTCCCCGCCTCCCTGGGCCACCTGACTTTGCCTCCAGCTGGGATCACTCACTCATTGCATCCCTGCGGAACTCAAGGACAGCAGCAGACTCCCCTTCTGCGGTAGGGATTAGGAGGCAAGCTGGGGTCAAGGGACCGTCCAATCCGTACCGAATGTTCTGATCAGCAGCCGCCACTTCGGCCACCTCCCCTCCTACGCAGCTTTGATAAACTGATTCCTTAAAGGATCTCTCTTCTCATCCTCACCTCTGTGGGACCCAAGGGGACACCTGAGCAAGGCTTTCTCTAATCTTTGCATCTCACGCTTAGTACCGAGACGTTCATAGTAACGGCAGACGGGAAAATAATGGAAAGGTTCTCAAAGCATATTGGTGGCGTTGATGGGCAAAGCCCTGTGAGTTGCTTCTGCTATTGTAGGATCCCATCTTACAGATGAGGCAACTGGAGCCCAGAGACAGTGACCCACGTGAGGGTCCCGCCCATGTCCCTCCACCCCGTCACTGCCGTTCCTACTGGCCCTTCAGAGCAGGTGGACGGTGCCTCTGATGCTTGCCAGTCCATCACCTCCCCCACCTGTGCGCTACCTGGTGGCCACACGAGATGGGGGTGAGAGATGGCCTGGTGTGGAGACAGGTCAAACAAAAACACCCAGATATGTTCATCACGACAAATGGTGACGATTGCCCCGAAGGAAAGAAACACAGTGCTACAAGAGGAAAATAACAGGAAGGACCAAGAATTTAGACTGTGGCCAGGGGGAGTGATGGTTAGAGCAGGAGGGACCTAGGCAGGGAGAGAGCATACACCCAGGACCTGCTGGGGCTCAAGGGGGCCAGGAAATGACAGCCCCTTTCCGTGGCTGCGTTCTGAACCAACGGAAAACAAGATAAGTGGCAGGTGAAGGACAGTTGTCGCCCTCATGACCGTAAAGGCAGGGCTGAAGGGAATGACCTGGGCGTGGGGGGGTTCCAAGTCAGACTGACTCAGCTCCCCACCAAGGGCAAAGTCAGCCCCAGCAGGAGAGTGGAGCCGTGGCAGGGGTGCTGCACTAGCGAGGCTCCCCCAGTGGGGAAGGCAGGGCCAGGAGAAGAGAGCTGGTCCCGACCCCCCTCCACCCAATGGGAGAGAGGTGCATTGACCAGAAGAACATCATGTTAAAAGTAGAGATGAAATGCCCCTCTTCCTGGGATGCCAGCTGATCCTCCTTTTTCTTTTTCTTTTTTTTATAAACTTATTTATTTTTGGCTGCATTGGGTCTTCACTGCTGTGCGCAGGCTTCTCTAGTTGTGGCGAGCGGGGGCTGCTCTTCGTTGCGGTGCACGGGCTTCTCATTGCAGTGGCTTCTCTTGTTGTGGAGCACGGGCTCTAGGCGTGCGGGCTTCCATAGTTGCAGCATGTGGGCTCAGTAGTTATGGCACGCAAGCTCTAGAGCGCAGGCTCAGTAGATGTGGCGCACAGGCTTAGTTGCTCCGCGGCATGTGGGATCTTCCCGGGCCAGGGCTCAGACCCGTGTCCCCTGCTTTGGCAGGCAGACTCTTAACCACTGCACCACTGGAGAAGCCCTGATCCTCCTTTGATGATAAGACTCCCTTCCCAGGTGCAGAGGCCATCCTGACTTGCTGTGAACGTGCTGATCTGGTTTTTTTGAAACCTTGAAGGAATGTATCCCTGACTTGTTTAATGTTCTTTGTTCTGATAAGACATAAAACTCTGCTGAAAACCGTACTTCTCTAGAGCAGAACCTCAGAGTCATCTAAGAGGCTGGCTTCCAGGCTCTAGTCCTCATTTTGGCTCAAGTAAAACCCTTTCCTATTCTTATTTTTGATTGATTATTTTAGTCGACAGCAAGAACAAGCCAGGCCATTACACCCCATAGGGGGTGGCTTCACGTGGCCTTACTTCAGTTTTATTGTCGGCACCCCCATCACAAGAGTGTAGAGCCGGTATCAAAGGAAAGAAAAGAAATATTCTTCATGACAAGCAGAGCAACAGGTTGTCTCTCTCGGGGCCGCCAGGAGCAGAGGGGAAGCTTCCAGAAGGTTCCACTGGAGTTTATGCTGCTCGCTTTGGGAACGGACCACTGAGATTTTTGTCTCACACCAGGGAAGCCAGGGCCCCTTGCAGCATCCAAAAAGACGTTGGAGAGAGAAATAAGAAAACCAGTAATCTTCTCCAGTAATAGAAACAATGCCTCTCAGAGTTACTTTGGCGAAGACGAGGCATCTGGAGGGCATTTAGCTCTTACAGCATGAAAGGTCCTGTGAAATATCTAAAAGGAAAGATTCCAGTTTCTTTGAACCTGAAAGATATAGTAAGTACTGAACCGGAACTCTCAGCAGGAGATGTTTTATGGGACCTAATTAAAGCCAAGCAGGAAGAGCGAGTCATCAGAACAGGGTAAGAGAATCCATCCCGGGGCTCGGGGAGCAGAGCTGGGGCACAGCCGGCAAGGAGGCAGCCTCCAGGGCCAGGACGCCACCCAACTGCACAGATGGCACTGGGGGTGAGGGCAAGGGGTGGGGCTGCTCCTGGTCCCAGTAGGAGGCCAGGATCAGAAGCAGCGCCGCGTGCACAAGTGTCCCCTCCAGTGTCTCGCTTGAGGGCAGGTCATTTGTGCACGCTTGTGCACACACACACACATGCACATACAAGACACATGCACACACATGCACACCCAGACACATGCACACAGGTGCACACACCCTCATGCATGCAGGTACAAACACATTCACAATACACAAACGTGCAAGAGCATGTGCATATGCACACATGTGCACACGTATACACACAACACACGTATACAGTCAACCAAAGCCCCGTGTGAGCCCAGCACTGAGCTGCTCACCTCTGCGGTTCCAAACTTCCTTGCCCGCCAAGATGGTCCGTGCCCACTGTGAATCCACTGCCTTGCTGGAAAATCAAGACCACACGCCTGCAACTAGGACACACAGAAGAATCCAGAATCCCATTTCTTCCTTCAAGAGAAAAAGTCAGTTTCCTAGTCAGGAAAATAAAAGCCATATGTATAACTGAATCACTGTGCTGTACGCTTGAAACTAACACAACATTGTCAATTAACCGTACTTTAATAAAATGTTTTTAAAAAGGAAAAGAAAAGAAAAGCCACAAAGACTGGGATTTTTTTAATGGAGAAACGGGATTTAGCAAAGGGAAGGCGTCAGCCTGAAGCTCAGCCAGAGGCAGGGGCCCTGCCGGGCGCTCGGCAGTCGGTTGATCTGATCAGCTTCCAGTCCCACCTGGAGGAGACAGTGTGCGGGGGAGGAGGCCGCGGGCCTGGGGGCCTTGGAGAGCTCTCCACGGAGCAGGGAGGCACCAGCTCCTGCTGTCTGCTTCCCCGGCGGGAGGGGGAGCCCCGCCCACCCCTCCCGGACAACGGAGTAGGTGCTGCGCCCCACCACCCCTCAGAGAGGGTCCAACGGCCGCCAGGAAGGTTCTAGAGTTCTGATGTGAGTTCTCCAGCCGCCACTGCTCCCACCCCTACCCCCACCCCACCCCAAGGTCAAGGCTCTCCCAGGCAGTCAGGCTCCGTCCAATGCAATCAGGCACGCTGACAGCTCGCTTAGAAAAATGGGAGAAACGTGAGGTGAGCAAGGACACCATTCGGCTGTTTTCCCCAGAGACCCAAAAGCGTTTGTATTCCTGTGGCATCTGGGGGCCGCGATTTCACCCAGCTCTTTCACCCACATCTGTCTGCTTTCGTTGGTGGCTGGCAGCCACCAATGGAGTGGAGAGGGTCCAGAGCCAGGTGCCGCGGCCAGCTCCGCGCCCTAACCTTCTCGACCTACAAACGGGGTTCTCAGGCACCATAGGGTCATAGGAGACACCCAGCACCCGAACACCTCTCCCAAGGCTGACACCAAGACCCCCAGGGGCAGAGGGATTGGGGCGGCTGGGGGTCTGAGTGCCAAGGAAGGGGGTGAACCCCCCAAAAGTACCCCTTGAACCTGCTTCCTCCTCCTCATTCCGAAGCCCAGTGTGGACCACCCAAACCCATCACTGCTCTTGCTGAGGCCCTGGGGGCGCATCCAGGCTCACGGAGGGGTGAGCAGGGAGCAGTGCAGAGCTATGACATCTGCTCTACCTGGGTGAGACAGAGGGTCCTAACGCTCCACCGGGGACACCAAGGAAGCGTGGGGACTGACTCAACACGAGCAGAGGCGGGCGCAGTCCAGCAAGTCCTGGAACGTGATGAGCTGGGGAAGAGCCTCTAATAGTTCAGGAAATCAGATATCGTCCTGGCAGAGCCGCCCAGAAAACCAGGGCGGAGACCCTGGGGACTACGCTGGTGAGACATACAACCTGGCAGACGGCTCCCAGAGAGGGCAGCACTGGAAAACAGGAATCCGGCTGATTGGAGCAGCGTCTCAGGCCAGAAAGGTACAGTCAGAACCGGCTTTGAGAATCAGCGAACATGGGTCCCTTTCCTAGCAGCTGCCCCTAATGGAGACCCAACTTGGGGAGACAGTTACCCCAGGCTCTCCCAATGGTCACAGAGGTCCACCTGCCCACCTGAGCATCAGGCCAGGGCTCAACTTTTACCAAAAAGCTCAGCTTCCAGCAGCAGATGAATGCCCACGCTGCATTAGCAGGAGGTGGTATGGGGGAGCAGAAAGGGCCCCTCCCTGTCGACAAGCAGGTAAAACCCAAACCAAAGGTTTTGGAAAGCCCGCTGGGAACACAGATGGCCAGGAGGAGAAGGAGGCTGGGGACAGCCTCCCAGGCTCGGCCTTCTCCCAAGGAACACAGAAGCCCGGGAAGAAACTCCAGGACCCCACACCCCTTGCCGAGGGCAGAACAGGTAGCTGTCAGTGGACGGGGAGCCAGGGCATCTTGAGTGGCTCTGAGCACTGCCACGAGCTCCTTTCCTGGCTGCCCAGAGCCAGGACGGGCCTTCGGCAAACTGGGTACAATCTCCCGGTTCCCTGGAGGCTTAGAGACCCGGGTCTCTCTGCAAAGGCCTGGGCCCCACCAAGCCATGTGGTGGGAAAGGCATCTCCTCTCCCCGCGGCCGGCTGCGGCCCTGGGTGGCCGTGGCCAGCAGCAGCTGGAAGCCCCTGACCGTATCACTTCATATCATGTTGAGATCCTGATTTCCCGAGTCCCGACCACAGACACCCAACCTCCAGGGGGTCCCAACCACCCTCAGAGCCACGCCCCTGAGCTCAGAGCCAGAAGAGACAGGCAGGGGACGTCGTCCCCAGCAGGCAGCGGCAGTCTCTCTGTGTGTGCTACGCTGACACACACACACACATGATGAGCCTTGCTGTGCGAATGAGAGAAGTCAGAAACACAAGACCACGGATTCATTTATATGAAAAGTCCAGAATAGGTAGATCCCTAGAGTCAGAAAGTAGATTAGTAGTTACCAGGAGCTGGGGGTGGGAGTGGCAGGGGGTAAGGGGGAGACCGCTAAATGGTACAGCGTTTCCAGTTCCCCGATGAATTGCTTTGGAACTGGTGATGGTCGCATAATGTTGCGAATGTATCAAATGGCACAGAAGTAGTTGCTTTAAAATTGTTGATTTTACATTATGTCAATTTTACTTTAGGAAGGAAGGAAGGAAAGGAGGGAGGGAGGGAGGAAGAGAGAAGGAAGGAAAGAGAAAAGAAAGGGAAGAAAATTGGACGGAAAACGTAACAAGATGGGAACCTTTTTCTTTTTTTAATGCCTGAAACATTTATATTAACATATTTCCATACAAATAACCCAAAGAAAGTTTAGTATCAGTTGCTTTGTTTGTTTGTTTGTTTACACTGCAGGTTCTTATTAGTCATCACTTTTATACACATCAGTGTATACATGTCAATCCCAATCGCCCTATTCAGCACACCACCAAGATGGGAACCTTTTAAAACGGAAGACGTTGTGTATCAAGGGAGTTACAAGCCAGCAGAGACTGGTTAGGTGAGGGACTCAGGAGGGACAGAGATTATCCTCAGATCCTGAAGGAGCGCACAGGCGCAACCAGTAAGGCCCGTGTGCTAGTCACGCCATTATTTAAAAAAAAAAAAATGCATCCCTACCCAATGGAAGAGGAATTAGACCAACACTGCTCTCCTCTGCCCTCTCTGTACGTTCAAGCAAACACAGGAAGAGATCGCATTCCTGGTGTTCAGGCCAGGGGAGTCCATGGGAGAAGGCAGTGGGTTCAATGGTGACCCCCCAAAAGATATGTCCACTTCCTAAGCCCCGGAACCTGTGAAAGTTACTTTTTTGGAAAAAGGGGACTTTGCAGGTGTGATTTGAAGTTAAGGATCTCCAGATGAGACCATCCTGGGTTCTCCGGGCGAGCCCTGAATCTGATGACAAGTGTTCTTATAAGAGACACATGAGAGAGACATGGGGAGGAAAGCAGAAGGTCACGTGAAGACACGGGCAAAGGCGTGATGCTACCACGAGGACAGCTGGCGGTCACCAGAGGCTGGACAAGGCAGGAAGTATCCCCCCACACCGGAGCCTCTGGAGAGAGCACAGCCCTGACTATACATGATAGTATAGTATAGTATAATATAGTATATACTATTGTATATACTATATACTATATATATATAGTATCATATATATACTATATATGATATAGTATATATATGATATATATATACTCTGTAGAGTATATATATACTATATAGAGTATATATACACTATATATAATATATATAGTGTATATATACTCTATAGAGTATAGATATATAGTATATATATACCATATATGATATAGTATATATATTATATATATATGATATAAATATATCATATATATATAATATATATACTATATATGATAGTATAGTCAACTATACCTTGATACAGGACTTCCGGCCTCCAGAGCTGTGGCAAAATAAACTTCCGTTGTTTTTAGCCCCCTCAGGACGCTACTGCCCAGAGCCTGGCCCTGCGAGCCTGACTCTTCCAGGTCTGAGCACGGCCCTCACCTGCTCAAGCACCTCTGTGGCTGTCACCTCAACAATAAAGGTCAAATTCCTTCGAGGTGTCCAGGGAAGTCTGTGGTCTGGCCCCATGTGCCATTACTGGGGAGTCAGCCCACCCCAACTTCAAGCAGCCTCAATGCACTCTGATAAGCTGGGGTGCCAGAAGTGGGGGACACAGGCTAGGTCCCATCTGCGATGCTCCTAGATTAAGAGACCATGAACAGGGCAGGACAAGAGGACCCTAAGTCCACAGAGGACATCTTACTTTAACCAGCCATGGGTCCAGGTCCTCCACTGGCCTCGCCGGGCACCACGTCTGGATGGTCCAGAGCCATGCGAGGGCAGTGCCTGTTGGTGGCAGCCCCATGGCCAGTCTTAGCAGATCTCAGAAACACCACACTGGGGCAAAGCCACCAGGGCTAAAAGAAGACTGTGCCCTTGGAGGCCCATGGGCGGCACTGCTTGGCCCCATGGAAGCTGGGACCCAGCTGACAGCATCCTGCCCGTGGCAGGCAATGGATGAGCCCACCTTCCTGCCAGTCTCAGCCTTCTGCTGCTCTTCCCAAGAGCGGCTGAGACCCCAGCCCCATCACTGATGCATATGAGAGATGGTCACTTCTGAGACCCTTTCTGTCCACGGCTGGGGCTTCAAGTCCCAGTGATCAGAAGACTCAGGAAGTGAGGCCATGGCCATGGTCGGTCCCTCGTGGGCTGCCCTGAGGCACGCTCACTGTCTTGCCCAGGAAGTGGTCTGGAAGAAAGGGAGGATGTGGGGGGGGCAGTGGCTTACTGCTGCTGGTACTCATGTGACTGAGGAAATGACAGTCTCAAGCACTCAGCCAGGTCCCTCCACCTACTCACTGCAGGAGGGCAGCACAGGGTAGCCCTGGACTGCTCAGATTCTGGCTCTGAATCCTGGCTCAGCCACTTCCTAGCTGTGTGACCTTGGCTAAGTTACCTACCCTCTCTGTGCCTAGTTTGCTCATCTATAATTTGAAAGTGATAACAATAATAATACCTGTCTCACAGGGTTGTTGTGGGGATGTGTTCATATTTGAGAAAGAAAGAAAGAAAGAAAGGAAGGAAGGAAGGAAGGAAGGAAGGAAAGGAAGGAAGGAAGGAAGGAAGGAAGGAAGGAAGGAAAGAAAGAAAGAAAGAAAGAAAGAGAAAGGAAGGAAGGAAGAAAGGAAGGGAGAGAGAGAGAGGGAGGGAGGGAAAAAGGAAGGAAGGAGGGAAGAAAAGAAAGAAAGAAAGGAGCTCTCTTTGAGCCATGGCTTTCCCACCTATAAAATCATAGAATCGTCCTAAAGAAAAAGTGATAGAAGATATGGTGGTTACTTAGCACAGTCCCTGGAACACAGTCCACAATAAAGAGTAGCTACAATCTGCCATCATCATCATCACCATCATCATCTTCTTCATCTCGTTTTTCATGTGCAAAGGGGACAGTGGTATCTTTCCCATGGACCTCACAGGGCTGGAGGGAAGGCAACAAATTAAAGAATACCTCACACAGGCATTGTTTTTATTGTCTCTGATCCCAAAAGAAGCTGAGTTGTGTTTCTTTTAACCCCCAAACAAGGTTCAGGATATTCACCCTTTGGTTGTCAGCTCCGTTATCCGGAAGTCTCACGCCTTCCCAACGCAGGGGTCACTACCTCACTGTCTTCCTGAGTTGGGGGACCCATCTGTTCCTCAGGATTCAGGCAGGTTCCCCAGACCCCACCCAGCGAGAACCAAGCCCCCTGGGAAAACACCTACTGTATCGATTGAGCCTCTGACCTCTGAGCGCTCAGCCTTCCCCTGCCCGTACCACGGTGAACTCACTCACACACACACACACACACACACACACACACACACACACTTCACGTTCTCTCTTGCTTGCCACAACCACATGCCACCCAAGTCTCTGGTCCCTCCCGATGAATCACTCTCATCAGTGACATTTAGGCATCAGCTGGCATCACAGGATGTATCTGGAAAATGTCAAGCCCGTGGGGTCAGACGGGAACAATTTAAGAGAAGCTGAGCGAGTCTCATTTAGAAGTCTCCACTCTCTGCTGGAGCCTCCGGTGAGCAGAGAGAGAAGGTGATTTCCTTCCTCAGACAGAGGTCAGTGCTTATCAAGATACTTAACACCGGAGCCTCCCCCACCCCAGCAAGCACTGTCTCAGAACAAATGAGAGACAATAGGAGGGGAGTCAGGGACTTCCAGGTTCTTTGCCATGTTCTGGGAATATAGTATGGTTCTATGGTCCACCAAAGAAGTCCTTCCTTCTTTCCATGCATGCATCCATGCATCCTTCAATCCATTATCTATCCATCCATCCATCTATCCATGCATCCTTCCCCTTTATCCATCCATCCATCCATCCATCTGTCTATCCAGCCATCCTTCCACCCATCCATCCATCCATCCATTTCCCTGGTTCACTCAGAAGTGATTCTTTCCCCAAGGGTTTCGCATGCAGGCTGGAACCTCCACAGTACCCTGGTCCTTGTTGGAGATTCACCTAAATGTATCAACCTGTTCTGCGTACTTTGGAACTCAAGCTACAGATGGTTCTGGAGGGCATTTTTAAACAGCGGTAAAAATGTAAGACTAGACCCTGTGGGGGTTGTTTTCCAGAAGCATGAATTTTTAAACATATCTCATAAAATAATTGTTTGGAATACTCCCAGGTTGCTCCAGTTAGACCCAGTTTTTACAAGGTTGTCACAGTATTTAGGAAAGCCAGATCTCCCTGGGGGCAAATTATTAGGCAAGTGCTAAGATCTGCTCAGAAACCTCATCCTGTTACCAGGAGGGGACGCTGCAGACCTCGGCTCACTGGGACCACTCGTCCCTCCGCACAGAACCTCCACCACTGCATCTCAGTCCTTCAAGTGGGACCATCTCACCAGCATCCACATGGCTTCCCCTCTGACCTTGGCAGAGCAGTTGGTTGAATGGTTCTAGGTGATGAAGAGGTTGAATGATACCAAGTGACAGTTTTCCCCTAGGAATACAGAAATCATTTAAGCAAATTAGGAAGAGAAGTATCAGATGTTGCTCTGTATAGATTTTTTTTCAATTCTGAGGCTAGGCAACCAAACTTTTGTATATCTTTTAACAAAAAAATCAATATAGGAGACTCCAAGTTGCCTCTTTAAGTTTTGGCAGGTTGGGACTTTGCAGGAGGAATATTGAAAACAGCAGACCTCAGTGCTACCCCATTCCAGAGGTTCCCCTGGAGAAAAGAATTGTCAATGTTTAGAGACCAGAATTACAGAAACAAGCCCCAGATTACCTTTATTCTTCATGAGCTACACCCTCACCCAAACTTAGCAAAATAAGCTGGCCTAAATATTTTGACTACCTTCGTCTCTCTTTCCGCAATTTGGATTGACTTAAAGAGACTTTCAGAATTGATTTGATGTAATGCTGCTCTGTTTCATGATCGATTTCAATTCCAGTGTAAAACAAGAAGTTTATGCCCACAATTAGAACATAAATGCTACCGTGCTCTCTAAATATCATACCTCACTGCCACAGTGCGTCAATGAAAGTGTAAACATACTTTTGATTGACCTTCAGGCACTTTCAGGAAGTGTAATTCATAGAGATGCCAGGATGGGAATCTCCTTTCTTCACTAATACAATACCCTCTGGCTATGTGAACACTTGCAAAGCCATTACTCTTCATTAAAAAGCAAAGACACATGGAATCCTCCCTGTCAAGAGTCACCTCCACCTATTCAATCCAAGAAGGCTGGAGGGATAATGAACAGAAGTCGTGTGTCCTCCTCCGTGAAGGGCATGCTAGTTGGTCTTCACCCACCTAGCAATCGTTTGTTTGTTTGTTTGTCTTTTTGTCTCTGGTAGCGAACAATGCTTTTAAGGAGTAAAGGTCAAGCATGTCCAGTACCATGGACAGAGCACTGGATTTGCCATTGAGTTTCCCAAAGGAAAAAGTTTTTAACCTTCTATCTGTCCATTTTTTTCTGGGGGGAGGGGAAGAGGAGGAGTAAGTTAAAACTGAATTAGACATTTTTTCCTATTCAATACTTTAGAAGTCAACAAACGTTTTCTTTTTAAAAAAATTATTTTATTGAAGTATAGTTGATTTACAATGTTGTATTAGTTTCTGGTGTACAGCATAGTGATTCATTACATATATTCTTTTTCATATTATTTTCCACTATGGTTTATTACAGGATATTAAATATAATTTCCTGTGCTCTACAGAAGGACCTTGTTTATCTATTTTATATATAATAGTTTGCCTCTGCTAATCCCAAACTCCTAATTTATCCCTCCCCCACCCCCCTCCCCCTGGACAACCACAAGTCTGTTCTGTACGTCTGTGATTGTTCTAAACAAACATTTTCTTAAAGGGCCAGCTGTAAATATATTGGTTTTGCAAACCTTACGGTCTCTGTCAAAACTTCTCACCTCCCACATTGTAGCCCCAAAGCAGCCAAAGACAATATGCAAATGAACTGGCATGGCTGTGTTTCAATAAAACTTTATTTACAAAAGCAAGTAGATTTGGTCTGTGGACTGTAGTTTGCTAACGCCTGCTTTAAGTTAGTAGTAAAAGTGCTGAGAAATGGGTAGGGCTGTCAAGGAGAGCACCATAATTCAAAAAGATACATGCACCCCAATGTTTATCGCAGCACTATTTACAGTAGCCAAGACATGGAAGCAACCTAAAGGTCTATCAACAGAGGAATGGATAAAGAAGATGTGGTACATATATACAATGGAATGTTACTCAGCCATAAAAAAGAACAAAATAATGCCATTTGCAGCAACATGGATGGACCTAGAGATTCTCATACTGAGTGAAGTAAGTCAGACAGAGAAAGACAAATATCATATGATATCAATTATATGTGGAATCTAAAGAAAGGCTACAAATGAACTTATCTACAAAACAGAAATAGAGTTACAGATGTAAAATACAAACTTACAGTTACGGGGGAGAAGCAGGGGGAGGGATAAATCAGGAGACTGAGACTGACATATGCACACTACTATATATAAAATAAATAACTAATAAGGACCTACTGTATAGCACAGGAAACTCTACTCAGTACTCTGTAATGACCTGTATGGGAAAAGAATCTAAAACAGAGTGGATATATGTATATGTATAACTGATTCACTTTGCTGTACGCTGAAACTAACACAACATTGTAAATCAGTTATACCCCAATAAAAATATTTTTTTAAAAATGGGTAGGGGTGTCAAATAGATGAGGATGCTAGTGTCTCTGATATCAGAAGAACCGTGATCGTTGAGCCAGGTCATGACTCCCCAGGGACTTACTCTCCAGTAAGCGATCAGTTTTGTATCTCCTGATACTCGTCAAGGACCTAGCAATAAAGCTTTTTTTTTTAAGTTTATCCTGCATTTTGACCTCCTTAAGCTTTGCCTCACAACCTTAACAGTGAGAAGTAAGAACTGAAAAAGGGGGAAAGATTCTGAGATACAAGTGAGCATCTCTGTAAAAATCACTCCTCTACCCGCTACCCAGGTGATCTTTCTGGGACCAGAGTGAACCCCCTGGAGAAAGGAGAGTCAACTTTTGGGCTACCAATCCCTCACTAGCATCCCAGTAACAGCATCACTGACACCCCCACTTACCTCCGAAATGGTGCAGGTCTAAACAGGAGGTTGATAAGGGAAGCTAGTTCTTTGGAGAATATGACTGGGGAAAAATAAGGGAAGAGCAGGCAGAACTGGGCTGAAAAACTTCTTCAAGAAGTCTCTACTTGGTTGTAGATCTCAATGCTTCTCTCATAACTAAACACTTCAGCAGCTAATTGGCTTCAGCAATTAAAGAAAAAAAAAAGGCTAGATTCAATTTCCACTCCCTTAAAATGCAATCTAGACAATTTATGAAAAGCAACCGAATATACTTCAGAGATGAATAGACTTCTTCTTGCCATAACCTTCCTTAAAAGCACTTGGAGAGGTAAAAATATTCTTAAATCAAAAGGAACACCATACTCAAAAAAATAGAAGTTGGCATGATTAATTTAGTGGCTCCTTTATTATCATCAGGGACAAATAAAGAGATCTGTCTCTACCTGTTAGGGTTCTTCCTGGGTGAAGCCACTTGACAAGGTCAGTTACAAAATAAGGAAGGATAAAGCTGCTAGAGAGATGTTCAGACCCCGTGTTGAACCTCCTGCTATTGAGAAAATGCACAGCCTTTGCAGGAAACACAATCCTTGAAAAGAAAGAGGCTGAGAATAAGAGCCTCCAGAGTGGAGGCTGGAGTGGAGACAAGCAGGTGACTGATGTCTGCAGAATCAAGAGAAAAGCTGAGGTGGAAGTTTCTAGAAGAGGGATAAGGATGTAACCGAGCAGGACGCTATGGGGGCCTTCCCAAGACAGAACCCCCTCCACATCCTCCACCTGCCTCTTGTCTGTAGAAAAACTTTAGCCTCCTAGGCATTCCCCAAGTTCCAAAGAATAATTTTCATCAGAGAAGTGAGAAAATACAGAAAGAAAGGAAAGCAGTCAAACAAGACAAAATAATTTTAGCCATTAAACAAAGTCAAGGACCTTTAGTTCCTCCTCTAAGGCTATAGATTTTGAGCCATATCCTTTGAGGTATTTTGCAGATACTGAAACCCCACCATGTGGAAGAAGTTAACTGTATGGTGACCACAAGCACGTAGACCCCACCACCATACTGGTTGGAAACAGAAGGTTGATGATGTTGACTCTCAATTACCTCACCACCAACCAATCAGAAGGGTGTCCACGAGTTGATCACACACTCCACAGCACACTTCCTTCCTTCACTTGCCTTTAAAAACATTTCCCTGAAAGCCATTGGGAAGTTCGGGTCTTTCAAGCACTAGCTACCTGGACTCCTTGCTTGGCATCTGCAATAAACACTGTACTTTCCATTACCACAACCTGGTGTCAGTAGATTGGCCTTGCTGTGCTTGGGCAAGTGGACCCAAGTTTGGTTTGGTAATAAGGAGTGCAATAGAAGACCTGTCAACAGGAGAGAGAGAGGCAGGCACTGAGGGAGATAGTGAGGGGTGAGGAGCTACCCCCAGGAATCCCCACCTACCAGTGGAAATGAACATGCATGCACACAGCACACCATGGTACTAAGACACAGACACAAATGTAGACACACATCACACATACGTACAGCCATACGCACATGCACACATGCAGAGACACGTCCGACCCACACTGAGACACAATCACACAGGCACAGAACAGATAGGCACATGCAAACACACACACGGATGCACAAACACACACACACACACAAACATCGACACACACTTCACACAGTCACAACACCCATGTACACACAGACACATCCACCCACATAGAGACACAGAACAGGCCAAAACATTCAAATTCACACACCTATACACGCTCACACACAACACAACATATCTATTACACTCCACTGAAGATGAATGCAAATTTGCTTCCAGACCCAAGTCTAGCAACAAGGTCGTCTCTCAAGGTGACTGGGAAAACTTGGCATAAAGAAGAAGCAAACAGGGCTTCCCTGGTGGCGCAGTGGTTGAGAGTCCGCCTGCCGATGCAGGGGACACGGGTTCGTGCCCCGGTCCGGGAAGATCCCATGTGCCGTGGAGCGGCTGGGCCCGTGAGCCGTGGCCGCTGAGCCTGCACGTCCGGAGCCTGTGCTCCACAATGGGAGAGGCCACAACAGCGAGAGGCCCGCGTACCGCAAAAAAAAAAAGAAGCAAACAACTTTATCTGCATCTTGCTAAGTGCTGTGCTCTGAAGATGAGGAATTATTAATGAATCACCAATACTCAGCATGTAGCCTGGCACATAGTAGGTGCTCAGTGTATGCTGCACGAAGTGCAAATTGTTTAGAGTTTAAGTCTAGGATCTAAAACCAGTAACCTGAGTTGCTCCTGACTCACTCCCCACCCTTCCCATGCAGAGAGTGTTTGGGGTGCCCTTCCGAGCTGGCCGCCCCTCCCCACACACAGACTCTTCAGGCAGGGTCAGCACGGCCCCGCTGAGCAGGCATCTGGTTTCACACTTTCCTTCTACAGAAGAGGGCAAAGGAAGTGGCTGAGAGCATGGCCTGCCTGCCTTTGAATCTCAGCTCCATGCTTCCCAGCTTTGCAACCTCAGGAAGGCTGCTCAGGCTCACTGTGCCCCCATCTCCTTGTTGGTGATGTGGGAATTTGAGTTTTAGATGAGATGAATGTCTTAGTGGAAGACTCTCCTTCCTAAGGGATCAAAGATCTTCCCCCAAACCTGCTGTAGCCCAGCCCTCTCTACCCTAGCTGATGGCAGCTCCATCCTCCCATTGGATTTCCCTTTCTCGTGGACCTAATATTCGATCTGTCTGCCAGTCCTGCTGGCCCCACCTGCAAGCCAGCTCCAGAATCCAGGTCTTACCCCAGCCCCCACTCCACCCTCTCACCTGGACTCCTGCAACAGCCTCCTACCTGGTCTCCTAGTTTCCGTGCTGGCCCCCCTGTGGCAAATTCTTAATTCATCCACCAGAGCGATGATTGACAACACCCATCAGATCATTCCTATTTCACCCAGAGGAAAACGAACATTTTTATGCTGCCCCCCAAGGCCTGCATGATCTGCCCCCCATAACTCTGATCTCACCCAGACTCCTCCTCTCTTTTCCTCGAACACGGCCAACAATCACCCACCTGGGCCTGTTGCAAGGGGTGCTCTCTCTGCCTGGAATATGCTTCCCCAGTTACCTGCAACCAATTCCCTCATCCCTTTCAAGTATTTGCCCTAATGACATCTTCCAACTTTGACCAACTTTGACAGCCATCTGTCCCACTCCGATCCTGGCACTGATATTCCTAAGCTTTACTTTTGTACTTAGCAGTGTCACCTTCTAATCTATTACATAGTTCACTGCTGTATGATGTAAATCTTTGTCTTTTCTGCCCACCAGTATATTCCAAGGACTTAGAGCAACGCCTGAACACACAGGCAGCACTGATTGAAGACTGGTTCAATAGATGAGTGAATGGACTGTGGATCAGGTGCCGGCTCTTGCACTGTGCTCAGCTTGGAAGATAAAGGGTCAGAAAGAACAAACCAGTAGCCCAGCACCTCCCCCACGAGAGTCTCATTCTCTATTTTCAAGAAGCTCAGTTGTTGCTGGGTTTTTTCCCCCCACTTAAGGGGCTTGCCCAAGGCACTCAATAGTAAAAGAATAAAAAGTCAAAACCAGGACTTGAACTCCAGACCATGTGCCCCATCATTTTAGCTGCTCAAGAAAGGTCAAGGGGTCATGCACACGCTCTCTAAGCTCCACGGTGTGGCAGAAAAAAACGCTGCAGTTGTTAAAGACGCACCTTCTTTTGAATCTCAACAAGGTTAACCTGATAAGCAAACAAGGTTTCAAATGGGAACAGGATCAAAGACGAGAATCCGGGCTTTCCTGGTGGCGCAGTGCTTGAGAGTCCGTCTGCCGATGCAGGGGACACGGGTTCGTGCCCCAGTCCGGGAAGATCCCACGTGCCGTGGCGCGGCTGGGCCCGTAAGCCATGGCCACTGAGCCTGCACGTCCGGAGCATTTGCTCCGCAACGGGAGAGGCCACAACAGTGAGAGGCCCGTGTAACACAAAAAAAAAAAAAAAAAAAAAAAAGACGGGGATCCGATATGAGTTAAAAGCATAGTAGGAACATTTAAATAAACCATTCACCCATTAGTTTCCCTCCATTTTTCTTACGTGTCAGACCCACAAGATGCATTGCTTAAAAATTCATTCTAAGGTCAAAGAAGGAAAACCTGAATCCAGGGAACAGGAGAGCCCTCTGTTTTACTCTACACGTGGATTTTTTTTTTTTACAAAGATGTGCTGTGACCCAGGGGTGGAGGTGGGGGGAGAGTCCTGGACTCCAAAGGGCGATCGGGGGCCCCAGGGACACCTCCTCCCTGCAGTGCAGGATTGGGTGGGGAGGCGGCTGGGGGCTGACTTTTCCACCAGGTAAGGGCCATGTCCCGTCCCTCTCACGTTACTCTGAGAACAGCACTCAGGAGGAAGCGCTTCACGTCAAGGAGCCCCTCCTCACTCAGGTCTCTCCCTCCTTAATTTAAGATGATGTCATTTTCATTACTTTGACCCCTAGAGAGTCTGTCAAGTCTCCAGCATAAAGCCTCTTCCAACTGACACCTTTCATGTAAAGGCCTCGGGCCGGTCACCTAACCTCTCTGAGCATCCATTTATCTGCCTGGCTCACTCTCGGGGCTGCTGGGAGAATCCAGTGGAAACAAGAAGAGGGACCACCCCCCTCCCCCGACATCTTCAACCTTCCCTGCAGGCTGGCTAACGCCCTTTCCTTGACCCACTCCTTCTAGAACCCAGTTGCAGCCCTTTAGCTTCTTTTCTGTGGTTTCCCCAGGCTTCACACACACACACACACACACACACACACACACACACACACGCCCATACTCACATCTATACACAGTCCACACTCGCTCTGTCACACTCATGCACTTGCCCATATACACTCTCATACACACACACACTCCACATACTCTCACACATTGTCATGCACTCTCATACATCCATACTCACACATGCACACACACACTCACACACATGCACACTCACACATATCATGTGCTCTCCACACCCACACATGTGCACCCTCGCCACTCATACATGCTCACATACACACTCTCACACCTCTGCACACTTGCACACACATCCATCTGCACACTCACACACTCTAAGGTGCAGAGGTTTGTGAAGACCCTCGTCTCTCCCCTCCAGGATTTGAAGCACCTGCCAGCACCAGCCAGGTAGGAAGGGTCACCCCACCAACATGCCCACCAGATGCTTCTACCTGAAGAGAGCCTGAGGAGAGGACGCCTCCTTTCTGACTGCACCACATTTGCAAAGAATTACCTCCCTCTGGATAGTAGATTGACCGTAAGATAAATAAGGTGGGCTCTTGCCCAGAGGGGATGGGGGCCAGTTAGTAATCTAGAGAATTGCAGCCTTAGCATGTCCAGCCTGGTAAAGAAGGAAGAACCCATCTCCCTCCCAGTTACTGACCCCATAAATTCTCATTACAGTGTCTGGGACCAGGTGGTCAGCCGCTGCTATTGGCTTCCAATAGGGTCAGTGGACAACATCTCAGCTAGCCTGGGGGCTCAGTAACTGCCTTTTGCCATTTCAGAGCCACTATCACTTTCCCCAAAGCAAGACTCCCTTCTGGGGCCTGCGGGTGCGCTCTGGAATCCTCCCAAGTTGGAAATCCCTCATGAGCAGAGCAGAAGGAAGACATCTGTCGAGCTCTGATGCTCCTGGGCAATTTCTAAATGCATCTGTCCTCTCCCAGCTTTGCAGAGGTGTTCAACGACCATCTCAATAAGGAAGGAGCCTCATGGGAGCCAGGGGATTGCCATGACTGGAACCCTTCTACACCAGGAAGTTCTGAGCCTATTTCGGTCCACTGGGTCAAAGGGGATAAGGACACCATTTGCGGATTTAAGTTTGGGAAGTAAAAAATTTTAAGTCAAGGCAATCTGAAAAGAGAAATCGATTGTGCACAACTATGAGAAGACACCTTACCCAACATACGGCTAGAACTTCACCCCAGGGGGATCTGAATAGACAAACTCATGCCTAAAAATGAGGTCATTCAACCGGAAGTGTCCTTAGAAGCCATTTTTAGATTGAGGTGGTGTTGTGTATCAATCGGATACTGAAGACCTGGAATTCTGCTTCATGGACTCCAAATATGAAATAAGAGGAAAAGGGATCCAGGAAACGGAGAGGCTTTTAAAATGAGCTACAGTCTTCACCGGGAAAAATGAAATGTGAAATCGACTGAGCCAGAGCTCAGATCTCAGGACAAACTTGCCACAAGTGGGGCCGTATGTTGTTCATCGATTGAGCTAATATGGGAACATTTTAGATTACCAAAGCCGATGCCACTTCAAGAAATGGCTCAACCTGAATTTTTCAGAACAATTTGATCAAACGCCTCATCTTTTCTCTTGCCTCTGCATAGGCACATACCAGGTCAACCAATGGTACACAGTATTCTTCCCTCCAAAATCACTTTATGACCTGTTCAGATTAAAAGGATAAATACATCTAGCATGATGGTGGGAAGGTGAGCCAGAATCAGACATACCTACATTCAAACTCCAGCCCCAGTTCTCACTGCCTGGGTAAACCTTGCTGAGTCCTTGTTTCCTCATCTGTAAAGTGGAGATACTAATGCCCATTTCTCCTCAAATGGTCACAAAGATCAAATAAAATGATGTAAGGAGGCGTTGACCCCAATGCCTGACCAAGTAAGTGCTAAATAAATATGAATATTTGAATAAAGACAGCACAGTCCACAGCATCTCAATCTTTATTAACAATGATAATTGGAGTATGGAGGTTCCTTAAAAAACTAAAAATAGGACTACCATATGACCCAGCAATCCCACTGCTGGGCATATACCCTGAGAAAACCGTAATTCAAAACAAGTCATGTACCACAATGTTCATTGCAGCTCTATTTACAATAGTCAGGACATGGAAGCAGCCTAAGTGTCCCTCGACAGATGAATGGATAAAGAAGATGTGGCACATATATACAATGGAATATTACTCAGCCATAAAAGGAAACGAAATTGAGTTATTTGTAGTGAGGTGGATAGACCTAGAGTCTGTCATACAGAGTGAAATAAGTCAGAAAGAGAAAAACAAATACTGTATGCTAACACATATATATGGAATCTAAAATTTTAAAAAAAAGGTTCTGACAAACCGATGGACAGGGCAGGAATAAAGACGCAGACGTAAAGAATGGACTTGAGGACATGGGGAGGGGAAGGGTAAGCTGGGACAAAGTGAGAGAGTAATATTGACATATATACACTACCAAATGTAAAACAGATAGCTAGTGGGAAGCAGCTGCATAGCACAGGGAGATCAGCTCAGTGCTTTGTGACCACCTAGAGGGGTGGGATAGCAAGGGTGGGAGGGAGACGCAAGAGGAAGGAGATATGGGGATATATGTATACGTATAGCTGATTCACTTTGTTGTACAGCAAAAACTAACACAACATTGTGAAGCAATTATACTCCAATAAAGATGCTAAAAAAAAAAAATCATTGGAAAGGAGTGTTTTCGCGTTAATAGGATTCCCTGGCTAAGTGGACATACAGGGCAATTAACACTGGCTGCTGTAGTCAACAGCACCAAAATCTCAGCAGCATTCACATAATAACAGTTTACAACCCTCTCATCACATTGTCCAAAGTTGGCCAGATGGTTCCTTTGGGTGGCCTCCAAGTGGTGACTCAGAACCACAGGCTCCTTCTATATTGTGAGAATGTCCTCTTGATACATGGCCTCTGGGATTGCCAAGAAGGAGAAGGGCAAGCATGGACCACCATGGCCAGGACTGAGAGGGATGCAGACCACACCTGCCCTCATCCCATTGGCTGGAACCCAGTCATGTGAGGCTGATCAAACACAAGGGAAGCTGGGAAATGGAGACTTCCTTTGTGCACAAGAAGAGGAAATGGAATTGATGGTTATTTAGGCAGGTCAGGGAGGGTTAGATAGAAAATCCTTTTTGTTCAAGCATTGTCATTTTACGGTTTTCTTTTTCTTTTTTCTCTTCTTTTTTCTTTTTAGTGTACTCACTTTTCCTTTGGCTTTAGTAAGCAAAGTCTTCTGAATATAGTCTAGACTTTCTTTGATGATGACAGGGTCATCATTCAAAGCATCAGTGGAAATAAACTCATTATCAACAATACATACGTACAAAATCCATTAGTATATATATATATATATATATATATGTATATATATATATATATATATATATATATATATATATACTAATGGATTTTGGAAACAAGTTTTTAAAAAACCACCAATGGAGATACATAAAATCTGTGAGATTTGGGTCTATGAATATTGACAATAGCATATTCTATAGAAAAAAGTCTTTATTAAAACCTTGGTAGAAACTTAGCTTATTTTCTAGACATACATTGGTTCACTCAAATGCTATTCTGCTCCAATCTAAATTTGACTTAGAGATTTCATTTAGAAATCAGCCTTATTAGGAACTCATTTTGCTTTTCAGAAAGCCAACCAGGAGATCAGGTGGCCACAAAGAAGTAGCCACCTGTGTGTTCCTGGAACACAGGTGTCTTCACAGGCTAGCACATCTGGACAGGCACCAGAATATCTGTGCAACTGGTTAGAATTCAGCTTTCTGAACCCCATCCCTCGTGTCTGGACTTGGGTCCAAGGTAGCTGAATATTAACACACTCCACCAGTGTTGACAGGGCTCAACAAAGTTTGAGAATCCACCAATGCTGTAGAAAGGAAACAGTCTTTGGGAATTAGAAAGTCCTGGATTTTGATCTAAGCTCTAATTCTGACAAGACGTGCTCCCTTGGTGGAGGTACTTAAACATCCCAGATCTCAGTTTTCCCATCCATAAAATGGAGGTGGTACCTCCCCGTAGGTTATCGAGTTAAGCAGACAACAAACGTAAAACCGTAAGTTCAGAGTCTGGTACACAGCAGGGGAGCAATCACTGGTGACTTCTGTTCTTGAGAACGACCTCCACACATTGCAAATGTCCATTGAAAACCAACTTTCTAGCCTAGAGAACTAAGCGCTATAAAGGTGGTTTGCTTTTGCCTGAAAAAGTTCCTAAATGTCCATGGTGAACAGGAAAGAGAGAGAGAGCCACAGAAGTCTGCCATTTCATCTCGAAATGCCTGGGGAGAATCACCATGAACCATTCCCAAGAAAGTCAACGAGGGGGTGCTGAGAAAGGGGCGTCTACAAAGCTGAGCCTCTCCCAGGAGAGCCCGATGGATAGAAAAAAGCAGCTCCCAGACCAGCTAAGACCAGTGATGTGGGGGGTCTAGGGAAGGTGGGTGGCGAGGAGGAGAGTGAGAAAGAAGGAGCTTGGGAGATGCTGGGAAAGTTCTCCTACACGCAGGGCATCAAAGGCCCAGAAAAGACCTGGGGTGGGGGAGGGGAGCCATGCCTCAGCTTGGTGGAATCTGTCTTTAACATCTCTCTCTAACCCACCTGCTCTCCCTTCTTAAGGAGAGATGGGGGAGAGGAGAGGAGGAGGGGGACGAGGGGGGAAAGGAAAGAAAAACAAACCAAAGCAAAAACTCCTCTTAGGTAAAAGCCAGTATTTGCTACAGTTAAAAGCATTGTTTTATCTTCTCTTTTTACAGTTACCTTCTATTTTTGGAAAATGGATTCTGGTGTTTCATGTAGGGTAATGATACACCTGCATTTCCCTTTGGAAATAAATGTATTTAGCTAAAAAACCAAGTCCATTTAAAGAATAATCATGATAATACAGTACAAGCAGTAAGAGGATAAGGCAAGAACTGTGGAGAAGGTAAGAAATGACTGGGGTCTGGGCTGGGTTGCCCCTCCCCTCCCCAGCCCTTCACCCTGGGGGTGAGGAGAGCAGATCTGATTGGTCTGGCGCCCGGACACCTGTGGCACCTCCTTTGCCCAGGTGCCTTATACTCCAGGTATAGATATTCCTCTGAACATGAACCCCAGCTTTATCTTCCGCTGACACTGGCAGATGTGGTCTTTCACCCCAACCGAGTGGCAAGGTCTGAGATTCAGCTTTGGGGGCTGGGGGAGAAGATGCAGCTGTGAGCACCGTCAGCTGGGCTGGCCAGAGACCTGCGGAGGAGCTGGGCTGGAGCAGCAGCTGGTTTCCCCTGTCCTCCCCCAAGCATCTTCCCTAGGGCTTTGCAGGGAGGAGGGGCCTGGGCCAGAGCAGAAGGCAGGGGTCCGGACTCCCTAAACAACATATTGTCCTAATAGCTGCTACTCCCATCACAGACACAGTGTGGTCGTTCCTGAGTTAGATACATGTGTGTCTCAAACAATCCAAAACATGTTCAAGTGGCCTTGGGATGCTGTGAACAGGTTCTGCTTGGTTAGGAAATTGACCAAGGAAGAAGAAATGTGAACACATCTCCACCACCTGCTAAGATTTTCTTTCACCAGCAGAGTAACCAGAACTAGCAGCTCTGACATCATTTTCCATGCTCCATTGTAACTAGGGGTTCATCAGAACAAGAGGTTACTAACTCTGCCCAGGGGTGACCTTCACAAGACATCCAGCCACACAGAAGCCTTCTTCCCAATAGCTTCTCCCTCTTCTCCCGGGTGAGAGCAAACTCAGAAGCCATTAGGCAGGGACTCCTTTCAAAGGCAACAAAATCATCCAGTCATCTTCTGGGTTTCTTTTTTCTCTATATCTTTATGATGGGTAGGAACTTCATATATGCACATTAATAACAGAAGTGTATCCCAAACTTGAGAAAAGGGAATATGATGTCCACTGGCTTGGCTGATACCCAGCTAGAGAATTTTCTAAGTCTGCCTGAGCATCCGATTCTCTGGGGAGTGTAGATTTGCTTCCTGAATGATGCCCATGGCTAGGAGCCCAGATGTTCCACAGCCCTATAAGTTTAGGGGGTTTAACCTGTCAAAACTGGCAAGGAGTAATGGTTTTATGGCCCAGTGGAGAAGATGACCCAAAAGGTTGTACTTCTATTGCCCTCCTAGGCTATTAACCGGTTTAACATTTGACTCAGCAAGCTCGTTTCAGCTTGCCTTTCCCAACTGACTTATAAACCCCTGCTCCGGACATGCTCTTCAAATCAGCTACTTTTAACTTCCTGCTGGTTCATTAATTCATTCATTACTGTATTAAGTGAAACGTTAACATGGTCTCACCATCTATTTGTAAAAGAATTCTGTTTTAAACAACAAACAATTGATGTGGACCATTACTTACAAGACAGGTAGAATGATAATAATCAAAATTCAACATTTATTAAATGCATACTCTCTACCAGGCAATGTGCTAGGGGCTTTAAGATTACCATCTACTTTAATCCTCGTAAAAGCCCTACAATATGTGTGATATAATTCTGCCCATTTTATAGATGAAAAACAGAAAGTAGGTAACTTGCCCAAGATCACACCTCCAGAGGGGACAGACTAGGATTCAGAACCAGGCAGTATGGGCCTCCCTGCAAAAAAAAAAGGAAAAATTAAAGACACACTTACCATGATACAGGTAAGGAAGCCCCCTACCCCATGAGTTTTTTGCAAACTTAACAAATCACAGAAGCGTGCCATAAGTCAGAGGGACTCCAAGTGGTCAAGAATAGGGAGCCACTGAGATGCTTCTGCCAGTCTGGCCCTAACTGATGTCTCTGATACATTTCAGAGGCCAGCCTTTCCCTTTCTGATGGGGTGGGAGGCATGTAATCCATGCCGCCCTAGGAATGTGCAATGTCCAGGGCTTTCCTGGGTGTGTGGGTTTGGGGTACTGGCTCTATCTGTCCCACCATCTTCCTGGACTAGAAAAGCTAAAACTACATTTCCCAGAAGCCCTTGCAGCTTGAGTTCAGGGTGAGATGCAGATTCCCCCAATCAGATGCACTCATGTGGCTCTTACCTTAGGAACTGAGCTGTGTGGTGGGTGGGCTGGCCTGGCTCCAAGGGCAGCTTCCTGACCTTCACCTGCTGGCCTGTCCAA
This sequence comes from Grampus griseus, assembly GCF_964374135.1. Lineage (NCBI taxonomy): Eukaryota > Metazoa > Chordata > Mammalia > Artiodactyla > Delphinidae > Grampus > Grampus griseus. Next base: position 179,367,063 of record NC_139017.1, on the reverse strand, counting down.
TTCTGTGGTGTTGCTTTAAAAGTCTTTCCTGGAAACTCACAATTGATTTCGTAAGCCACTTAATACCCTGTAATGAATCCCTTTCTGCTACGCTAACTGGAATAGATCTTTCTTCTGCTGCTGAGATCTAAGCCTCTCAGAAATCAGTACCAGGAGTAAAATCTGGGATTGGTTATCTGACCTGACGGCATGCGTCTAAAGGGAGCAAAGGGTGTGCTGGCATCCAAGGATGAAGTGGTGGGGAGAGGGCTCCAGGGTGCACAGAGCAAAGCAATTACCCTGGGATCTCCGAGTAGCAACACTGATGTCCCAGAGGCCAGGAGGCATGATGACCCCCATGGGCAGCATAGCAGGAATGCCTATCAGAATGGCTTAACTCATAGGACTCTGATAGAGGTCAGTTGATCATGGGACCCCGGGGGCTAAAATAGGTGGGCAGACTGCTATGGTCCTGCTTGGTCTGTGTAACCAAAAAAATAAAATAAAATCCTCTAGGCCTGGTGAACAGAGGCCTGAAAAGGCACCACAAGAGTCACAGCTCCTCACCCAGTTCCCAGGATTGGCTCACGGACCCTGAACCCTTTGAATGAAGAGGAGGCCAGGCTCCCCTGGGGATCAGTGCTGGGTTACAACCTGTATCAGCTAGCCATTGCTGTGTAACAAACTGCTCCAAAACCTAGTGGCTTGAACATTCATTGTTGCTCCTGAGTCTTTATGTCAGCTGGGAAGTTCTGCTTGAAAATTTTTTTTAAATTTATTTATTTGGCCATGCCACATGGCATGTGGGATCTTAGTTCCCTGACCAGGGATCAAACCCATGCCCCTTGTATTGGAAGCACAGAGTCTTAACCACTGCACCACCAAAGGAGTCCCAGAAGTTCTGCTTGATTAAACAGGCTCAGCTCAGCCTGGCCGGCCTCTCCCTTGCTCTGGAGCCTCTGTAGGACTGGCTTGTCCCTGCCTCATGTGGTCTCGCATCCTCCAGTGGGCTAGCACAGGCTTGTCTGTGTGGAGGAACAGGGTCCCAAGAGAAAGAATGGAAGCAGGCAAGGCCTTCAGAGGCCTTGGCTTGGAACTAGCACAATGTCATATAAACACTACCTTCTTTCCATCAAAGCAAGTCACAAGGGCATGCAGGTTCAAGGAGAAATAGACTCCACCTCTCAGTAGGAGGAGCTGCGGTCACACTGCAAAGGGGTGTGGACACAGGGATAATAGCAACCATTTTTGCAAATGACCTCCCTCAGCACCGGATGTGATGCTGTCAGCCTTCCTCCCAGCCTTCCCCAAAGGGACGTGCGGCCACTGCCCAGTGTGCTGCCCAGGGGGGAGGGAATACCCAGACCTTTGAGGGTTGTTGAACACTGGCTTTGAGCTGATGCTAATCCCTGAAATCCTCCGTGAAGGCCTCAGTCCGCTGTCGCCTCAGTCAGAATTGGGACTTGTGGAGGGCAGATCAGGCTGGATCTGGCTGGCCCGGGCTGCAACACAAGCAGCTTTGCCTCTTGGCACTTGCGATCCCTGAGATCCAACAGGGCTCAAGGTGTGGGTGACAGATGGGAGATTCTATGGCGAATCACAGTACCCGCCCATCCCCTGGATTTTGAATGAAATTCACAGCCTCTGCAGCAAACAACGATTCCCTTTGGGGGCACAGTTCAGCAGCTGCTATCAGACCTGATGGGGAGATTGTACTTCTAGTCCTGGGCCCCTAAAGAGCACCAAGGGACCCCACATAACTGGAGGCGACTCAGTCTACCAGGCCATGCCCTGGGCCAGGCCAAGCGGCAGCCCCCACCTAAGGCATATACAAGAGATCAGGTCAAGCAGGCCCTGGAAGTCCAAGAAATTGCACCAGGGAGTGACTCATGCTCCAGCGCACCTACTCCAATGGCTTGGCCATCTTTCCCTCCGCCCACATCTATCGTCCCAGGGGTCTCCTGTGACCAGCTCACTTAGGAAGAAGGAACGCAAGCCTGGTTTGCAGGCTCTGCGCAAAACACTGGCACCAGCCACAACCAGATGCCACCGCACCACAGCCCCACCCTGAAGGCGAGCGGAAAAGGGAAATCTTCCCAGCAGGCAGAACCCCAATGGCACAGCAATTCTCCAGTGGGTCCTGGAAGGAGAGATGAGTGCAGGTCTGCACAGCAAACGTGGGGACTGTCGGAAGGTTTGACCCCATGGTCACGGCCTGGGAAAAGCACGGCTGGAGGAATTTGGGGGGCAGACCTCCCAGAAAGGCCAGGAGCGTCAGGATGTCTGGTCCCCACAGCAGAGGAGGCTCTCCGTAGCCAGATGGACAAGGTGACCCATTCTGAGACTCCTTCCCCAGACACCCCATGACTGCTCAGTGGGCCCATTGAGGCAAGGTTGGAGATTCCAACAGGCGCTCAGCGCCCTCCTCTCCCCTCCCCAGGGCAGCTCCACCCTCCCAGGTGTGACAGAGATAGCAACCGAGCCCCGTGGGAGCACACACCCTGGGAGAGCCAGACCCTTTCCAGCAAAGACGGGCAGACCAGTTAGCCTCGCTGGGACAGGCATTTATCCAGAACACAGATTTGCTTGCCCTGCGCGCCATGCTTCTGCCAGTCTATGGCACTGCTGACCGCCTTCCGTGGTGTCTCACCCAGGACTGCTCCTGGCAGAGGCCCTCATTTCACAGACAGAGGAGGAAGGCGGTGATGTGACCTGTGGCTCCACTGCGCTTTCCCTGCATCCACCTCCCAGAAGCTGCTGGCATTCCAGAATAGTGGAGCATGGTAGAAAGACCCTGTAAGACTCCGTGGTCGAGCCGACGGCAGCCGATGGTGTGTGGGGCTGAGGGCGGTCTTGTCCGATGCAGTGTGTACTCTGAACTCACAAACCTCACACGGTGCTCCCCTGCAGGCAGAGCATCTGGGTCGGGGAAACGAGGGAGGTGCGCACCCAGTGACTCACGGCAGAGTTTTACATTCTTGCTTCCCATCTCCAAAACCTTAGGCTCTGTTGGTCTAGGGATCTAGTGCCCAAGAGAAGACGTAACCAGAGGACCCAGCAGTGGAGCTAATGAAGTGAAAGTACCACCTGACCTTGTGGGGCTAATTGTGCCATTGGATCCACAGGGACCATGCTGGGTGGAGAAATGGATCCTGAATATCAAGGGGGAAATAGAACTGCTCACCGCAACAGGGATAGGGTGACTCTTCTAGATCTCACAAGATTCGGGGGACTGCTTTCTGTTGCTGCAGTATCTTGTGAGGGAGGTGATGAACTCTACAGGAACCCCATACAGGGAGGACCACCAAGATCCCGGACCTCCCAGGGATGTGCAGTGCTGTACATCGATCCTCCAGGTTAAGAACTGAACCCCGGTGAGATGCCGAAAACAAAGATCACAGAATAAGCAGCAGAAAGAAGTTACGAACATCAACTACGTGGCCTCCCCGGCCAGCTGTGTCCTGGATTTCCTTCTTCCCCTCGCTTTGCCCTACTACTGCGAACCAGTGTGTCGTAGGTGGTTGATTTTAGGTTCGTGTGATGGGTGGGATCTGACTCTCCTTTCAGGACTGAGGACAGTTGCATTTTTATGAGGGATGCTTGCACTGCATTCTGTGGGAGCAGCTGGTTGCTGATGTGGCCGTTCAGGAGTTGAAGTTTGGGAAGGAGTAGGGATGGGGGATATACCTTCAAATGGTAGACTGTGAGGGCCCTGTGCACTGGCCTGCTGGTGTCTGCTCCCGCCTCCTTCTAGGCACCACCCTGCTCTGCAGAGGCCAGTACGTAAAACTACATCTTCCAGAATCCTTGCAGCCCAGCTCCAGGTGCAGTTTCTACCATCAAAGGGATACATTCCTGCAAGGAGGAACCATGGACCTGAGTTCTGTGGAAAGGTTGGCGGGTGTGGGGTGACAGCCACTTGGCTGGTGGCTGGTGTGGCTCAGAGCAGAGGCCTCTGTGGTCCCAGAGCCTGCAGTTGTAGCTGCGGTAATCCTGCGCAGCAGAAACAGTTTCCTGATGAGAACTAAAATGTTGCTGCCATATCAGTAAACAAAGGATGTTGCAGCCGTCAAGCCATCACATTACAACACCCCGGACTGTGAGCCCGGAGGGGACTCAGGATGGGAAAGCACAGGACACTGGCCCAGAGAGCTGAGGTGCACATCAAAGGAATGATTTCAGTGAGCCCAGACGTTGCGTCTTCCCATACGTAGAAAAGCTCTAAATGCATTAACTTGATATGTATGGTTTTCTTTAATTAGCAGTCATCTTTTGATGTTCCGACCACCTGGTCTTTTGTTGCAAAAACTCCTATATGTCCTGGCTCCCCAACCTGCCCTTCTGTCTTTGGAACAGTTTTCTCAGCGTTATATGAGATGCTGTGTCCGGGGCTTGAAGTCCTCAGATAGCCCGCCAAATAAAACATAACTCTCAACCTTTAGGTGGTACTTTTTTTTTTTTTTTTTTCAGTTGTCACTGATCGTGCCTCAAAGCTCAGACTGGAGTTTGTTTCCAGCCCTCCCAAAAGTTGAAGAAGTCATTTCATGCCCTATGATAAACTCCTTTCTGCAAAACTCCTAGAGTAAAATTCTAGGAGTAATGTTGCCTTTTGTCGATCATTCTCTACAAGGGGATCTGATGCATCTGTTGGGGTCTTTCTACGCTAATTTACTGTTTAGAAATTGAAAGGTTGGGTTAAATTGGGAGATGATAATGTATTAATTTGGTCATGAGAGAGGAGGGCATAGAAATGAATTTGGATCATTCAACACCCACTTCCCTACTTAGGATTCCTTTATTTGGTTTCTCTACAAATATTTCAGTGGTAACTCATCAGCTTAAAGACACACACACACACACACACACACACACTGTGTTTTTACAAAAAGAAATCTTTGAGTCCTTGAGCCATGTGTTCTCTGGATGTCAGATGCACAAGCCAGCTCAGAGGTTAAATTGGGGAGCAGCTGAAGTGGTCTCTTCCCCACTCTCACCCCCACTCCACCCCTAGCACCAACCACAGGTGCCATAGGACCTCACTCTACTCTGAGACACTGTCACCTCCCACTATGGTCCTGCCCAGGGAGTCACCAAAGCTGGACAGGAGCCCAAGTCCCAGGGAATTGATGGAAGGAAGATACCGGCATTCATGGTGCATGACAGAAGCTATTCTGACATCCTTTGGAACACAAAGGGCATAGGGGCTCTTCTTCCGATGAGATTTTCTTCAGACAAGGGATCCTGGCTAAATTAAGGACCTTCTCAGTTAGATAGAGACACAACTCAAACTTGCTCAGCCGACCCAGGGGACATTCTTGGCTCGTGCAAGTGACGACTCCAGGACATGCTGAGACGACTCCAACAATGTCATCGGGACTTGGTTTCTCTCTGTGTCCTCAGCTCTGTCCTCCTCACACTGGCTTCATTCCCAGCAGGCTGACTCCTGGTGACGCTGTGAGCCTGGGTCCCCCAGCTTCAAGAGCGGAACAAGATTTCCTCTTTCCAAACAATTCGAGCAAAAGTCCCAGGGTTGAAGCTTCTTGAGTCAACTTGGGTCAGGCATCCAATGCCTTTGGAGAGCCCAAGGAAAACTCCCAGTGGCTAGGTCTGGGTGCCATTCCCAGAACAAGATCATGTGGCAGGGAGGGGGAGTCTGGTCCACAAGACCCGGAATAGACAGAGAGAGGAGGAAGGCATAATCACCACTAAACAAAAAATAGAGAGAGAATAGATGCCAGACAAGCATGACAACAGATGTGCCCCTCTCTGGCTGCACTGGACCAGCACCCCTTCAGCTGGCCCTGCAGGAAGCCAGTTCATCAGGTTCTGTGAAGCAGTGGCAGAGCCATGAGGGCAGAACAAGAATCCCAAAGCACAAGCCAGGCTGGAGACCGTTGGGAGCACGGCTGGCCCTCTGCGGCACCGCACAGCCAAGCTCGCCTCCGTGCTGGTCCCAGCCCTTTAAGCAGCTGTGGAGAAGACACTCCATTGTGTACAAGACCTGATAACTCTACAGTGTTCAGCTGCTTGAAGTGAACACCGCAGAGCCCGCTCAGATGTTAAAACGGCATTAAATAGAAGCTGCAGATGGGCTCCCTGTTCCCCAGCAGGAAGGAGAAAGTGCCTCATCCTCCCAGGCCAAGATGCCCTTCTTGACATGCTGGGAGGCGGGCCTCCATCTCAGCCTCTCTTCCCCAGAGTGGGCCTGGCCGAGCACACAACCACGCCCATGCTCTCATCCAGCCCATCCTCTTCAATGTGCTTCCTTCAACATAAAAACCATAATTGCTGAGTAATGTCGCCTTTTGTCGATCATTGAGAACTTTTGTGCTGTTTGAAGCTCAGAGAAATCCTGTCTACAGAGGGTGGCAGTGGCCGTGGTGGTCACATGGCGTGGTTAGGGCTAGGTGCCAGGGCTGAGGTGGGTGGTCTGAGGGCTGGTGATGGGGGGCTGATGATTGCAGTGGGTGGTAGCAATATGGCGGTGGTGGTGGGCAAGGATGGTGGTGGAGGTGATGACGATGGTGACAGTGATGTCATGAGTGTGGCCATGCTGGTGATGTTGATGGTGAAGGTAACCGCTGGGAGGACAGGTGGTCATGGTGGCCGTGGTATCATTCCCACTTTGTTGATGCTGACAGTGGCTTGAGACTCTTCAAGCTCAAAATGTTTTGTTCAGAAGAGATGAAAAGATTTATTACCTCTACTCCAGCCCATGCAGCAAATACCCAGGTGGGGCTGCTCCAGGGATATTTAAACCATTCATCACCGTGTGTCATTGTAGCCATGTGCTTCACGGGCTTCCTGAGTGACTGAAATAGCCAGGACCCACTGTTTGGTCCTTCTGGGAACTCAGCCTTGGAACCCAGCCACCATGAGGTGAGGAAGCCCTGGGCCTCAGTGTCTGCTTCCATGCCTGGAGGGGTTGCAATCAGAGCAGAGTTTTAACCTGATCTTCCTGGATATCAGAAGCTCCTTGAATGTCCTGGAAGTGTTTGAAAAAGTGGGTCGAAGCGTGTTTCTGGGATGGGAGCCCATGTGTATTAGTTATCTACTGCTACATAACCAATTATCCAAATTTAACAGCTAAAACCATTTATTATCTCACAGTTTCTGTGGGTCAAGAATCCGGGGGTGGCTTAACTGGGTGGTCCTGGCTCAGAATCCTCGTGGGATTGCAGTCAAGCTGTCAGCTGGGGCTGGGGTCATCTGAAGGCTTGCCTGGAACTGAAGACCTTTCCAAGGATGCTCATTCAAGGTGGCTGTTAGCAGGAGGCCTCCATTCCTCACTGGCTTTTGGCCAGTGAGATGTGGTTTCACGCCATATGGACTTCTCTGTAGGACTGCTTGAGTGTCCTCACAGTATGGCAGCTGGCTTCTCCCAGAGCAAGGGATGCAAGAGAGAGCAGGGCAGAAGTCGGAATGACTTTTATGACCTAACCTCAGAGGCCACACTCTGTCGCTTCTACAATGTCCTATTATCTACACAGATTGGCTCTCTTCAGTGTGAGGGGGGACCACCCAAGGACCTAAATAACAGAAGGCCAACTTGGAGGCTGGCTACCATAGCTCTCATCATTCCAAAGAGGACTTGACCCCCCAAAATGATACGCATCTCTGAGTTCTTCAAATCCTGAGGACCAGGGGTCTGTTGCTACAGATTTTTCTTTCTGCTTCCCTTGGAAATGGAGCCAACAGGGAAAGTGATAGTGGCCTGAAATAGGAGAGTGCCTATCCTCCTGACCTGTCCCATCTCAAGTAGGTGAATGAGAGGAGGGTGGAAGAGGGAAGGAGAAATGCTGTCCCTTGTTTTTCCATCTCTCTTACCAGCCGCATCATTGTCCCCAGAACAAGCTATCCACACACTTTCCACCAAGCCAGGTTGTCTCAGAGAAACTCAGTGGCCCTCTCTTCCAACAGAGCACCTCTGCCTTTTCAAGGCATGAGGCTTCAAGGCAGAGATATAGGGAGATCTGTCTGAAACACTCAGAGCAGCAGTCCCTGAGAGGAGGATGACAAGCTCTATGGTGACAAGCATGGCTTTGGAGGCTGATAAGTCTGAATTCTGACACCAGCTCCAGTGTGTAATGGCTGTGTGTCTGGGGCCAGTGCCTCAACCTCCATGAGCCACCATGTCCATCCTCACGGGGCTGTTGAGGATCGTTTTAACAAGAAGAATGGACTGTCATTAAGTGTTCAGCCCTGTACTAAATACTTGACACCTATTGCCTCCTCTCATCCTTGGCATCAGCCCCAGTTTATAAGAGGGTAAAGTGAGGGCAGTTACGTTCTGCTTTAGGCCAAGTTTGCGAATGGCAGAGCCAGAAACAAAACCAGGAAAGGCTGATTCCAGAACCTGAGTCTTTAACCACCAAATGGGCCCTGAGGCTGGAATGAAGATGGTGATGGCCATGCTGATGATGACGGTGATGATGATGATGGTGATGGTGATGACAATGGTGATGGTGATGACAGTAGTGGTGATGGTGTTGATGTTGGTACTGATGTTGATGGCGATGATGATGATGATGGTGATGACAATGGTGATGGTGATAATAATGGTGGTGATGGTGATGATGATGGTAATTATGTTGGTGATGGTGATGACGATGATGCTGATGGTGATGATGATGGTGATGGTAGTGGTGGTGATGGTGATGGTGATGACAGTGGTGGTGATGGTGTTGATGTTGGTACTGATGTTGATGATGGTGATGATGATGATGGTGATGGTGATGACAATGGTGATGGTGATGACAGTAGTGGTGATGGTGTTGATGTTGGTACTGATGTTGATGGCGATGATGATGATGATGGTGATGACAATGGTGATGGTGATAATAATGGTGGTGATGGTGATGATGATGGTAATTATGTTGGTGATGGTGATGACGATGATGCTGATGCTGATGGTGATGATGATGGTGATGGTAGTGGTGGTGATGGTGATGGTGATGGTGATGACAGTGGTGGTGATGGTGTTGATGTTGGTACTGATGTTGATGATGGTGATGATGATGATGATGGTGATGGTGATGACAATGGTGATGGTGATAATAATGGTGATGACAATGGTGGTAATAACGATGGTGGTGGTGATGACGGTGATGAAGCAGGGAAAGAGACAGAGTCCCCAGGACAGGGAGGGACTCTTAGGCCAAGATGACCAGTAGGAGTTAGGGGAAATGTGAAGCAGAAGGACAAACAACGGCAACTCAACAAGCAGAACAGAAGGCCAAAGCCAGGGCTGAGAGGAACCTCTCCCAACACCAGGGTGAAAAGGAACTGAATCTCATTCAATCCTCCCATTTCCCAAATGAGCAGACCGAGGCCTAGAGAGAAAAAGCCACGGGTCCGAGGTCACCATCCTGCATCCGTGCACAGGCCCAAGCTCCACCTCCTAGCTCCTAGCGAGGAGTTAGTCACCCAGCCTCAGAGCCCTGGGCAGGAAGGAGACCCTCTCCATAACGAGGTGAGTGCCAACACAACACTGGGCCATGGGAGGGCTTCCATTCATATCTGTTCATTTCCTGTCAACTTAGAAAAATTCCCAGCCTATGTCAGAAGTCTGGAAGGATGTCAGGCATGCAGCTAGCAAATCACCCAGCCCTGCTTCCTGGGAAGGCTGAGGGGTCCACTGGGGCCTCAGGAAGGCCCTGGTAGGAGGTAGATCAGCCCTAGGACAGAGCCTTTCCTGCCAACCGCAGGTCCCGTCTTAGGGAGGAGCAATGGTGTTCAGACTCGGACCACCCAGGCCTGGGCCGGGTCAACAGTCAGACCCTGGCTGCTGAGTTCACCAGTTGCCCTAGCCACTATAGGCAGCCCTTTCAGATGCCCTCCCCAGCTATGGAGAGGTGTCCCCAGGGTGACAGGAAGCCAGCAGAAGGACTCCAAGTCTGAAGAGAAGCTGCTCGGGCCCCATGAGCCTGGAGGCTGGAGGTGGACAGAGTCGGAGCTGCAGGCCTCCTCGGTTGGGCCTGTCCAACAGCTCCAACCCTGCCACCTTCTGCTCACTGGGCCCTTCATGGTCCACCGTCCAGTCACCACCCTCCCTGCCACTGAGGAAGGCCGGGGACCTCAACGAGACTCAGCAGAGGACCTGGGCCAGGAAATCCGCAGGAGTGTCTGCCCACCAGGAGATGGCTTGCTGCCCACCGGGCTCCCCTCCCTCCATCCCTTCCTTCCTGGCCCCCAAGGCTGCAAAGCTGGCTGTCTAGGCGCCAACAGCGCCACCATCAGCTGTCAGCTAGGAAATCCACCCTCTGGCTCCACCAAGACCCACACTTTGAACAGGGGCTTGGCCCCAACAAGTTGGCTCTGCCTCAGGAACCATAGACCTGATAGAGCCTTCCAGAGTGGGTCTCAGGGCCACGAGGGAGCCTAACAATCATGTCCGTCCTCTTTCCCAGCTATTAGGTTGGAGCAGCGATGCTGAGGCTGGTGATAACAAGGGCACCAAGGGCCCAACAGAGAAGCAGGGCAGACAGACCCGGCCTGAGGGTGATGACAGTAAAAAGAGTAGGGGACATTGCCTGACACTCCAGTGCCAGCCTGGGCACACAGGCACAGGGCAAACTTCACTGGGGGTGCCTGGATGGCAGCCGCCACTTGGTGAGAAGGAAGATTTTGACATCTTCCCACCTTGGCCTTCAGATTGTCCATTGAGGTCATTCCTGATGACCCCAGGGCCCCCTGAGGGGATCAGGGCACCTGTCAGGACTGAGCTAGTCTGACACAGGCGCTTCCAGGGAAGAGCCCTGGATGAACCAGCTTTGAGGGGGTATGTATCTAAACCACCCCCACCCCCTACCTGACGACAAAATCCTGGTCCTCACGGAGGCAGGGGTGACAGGAAAGTGGTACCCAGCACAGGACCTGGCACACAGAAACATTCAACAGTGAGGAAAAGTGGTACCCAGCACAGGTCCCAATCCGGGAAAGTGGTACCCAGCACAAGACCTGGCACACACAAACATTCAACAGGGCCACACTGAATAATGGGGTTCCACCCCGAGGAGGCTGTCTGGGGTCCCCTGGGGGCCTCGCCCAGCTCTGCCCACCCACAGCCCCAACACAGATGTGAACGGAAAGCCGGCAGTCCCACCAGAGAGGAAGGCCACAACTCGGGCACAGCAGGGGTTCCCAGCTCGGACCCACACCGGGGGTCCTGACTCACTGGGCAGCAGAATGACCACCTTAACAGGGTGTGGTCTAATGTGGAACTTCCTGAGCAACGGGAGCGTCGTTTGTTATGCGTTACCAGCCCTGTTCAATCCTCCCTGAGTTTATGCTACAGAGGGGACTCTTGGTGGACACCGAGCAGCTTCAGGATGGGCGCTGGTGGCCACGGGAGCCAAGCACGGGCTAAGAGGGAACTTTCAGCCCCACCCCCTGGACGGGGAAGGGCTGGGGATTGAGTTCAATGACCAGGGGCCAAGGATTTAAGCAACCACGCCTCTTGTAATGACATCTCCATAGAAACCCTAAATGATGAGGCTTCCCAGTTGGTGAACCCTGGGCGGTGCTGGGGAGGTGGTGGCCTGGGGAGAGTGTGGAAACCCTGTGCTTCCCACCCCACCCTGCCCTGTGCATCTCTTCCATTTGTCTGTTCCTGAGCTGTACCCTTTAGAACGAACCGGTGAGCCGCGTATGCACAGCACTTTCCAGAGGTTTGTGAGCTCTTCTGGCAAAATATCCAACCTGAGGAGGGAGCCGAGGGACCCTCCCCCTAATTACAGGTGGTTGATCAGAAGTACAGGTGGCCTGAGACTTGTGACTGCCATCTGAAGGGGGGCAGTCGGTGGGGCTGAGCACTTAAGCTGGAGGGTCTGTGCTGATGCCAGGCACACAGTGTCGGAGCTGAATTGAACTGTTGCACCCATTTGGTGCCGGGGAATCAGGTGGTAAGATTGTCTCCACGTGCTGCCACGGCCACGTGATGCCCCTGACCTGCGGACAGCTCCCTCCAGGTGGGCTGCCAAGAACCCCCAAACCGGGGGTGCCTCCCTAAAAGAAGACCTTAACCCTCACCTGGTGTGATGCTCGGCACTGCTCAGGGCTGCTTCTGGAGCAACCGACGTTGAACTGAATTCAATTCTCCCCAGTGCCGGGACCCAGACCAGCGCACAGCCCGTCCACCTCAACAGTGTATTGTGGGTCTTCAAGGCACACAGAAGGCACCCGAGGGACTGGCTGGATGAATGAATGAATGAATGAATGAGCGTCTGGGCTACCCACACCCACACCCTCACTTCTTACCATGGGCCACCCTCATTTCTCTGATTTCTTGATTGGAACCCCAGGGGCACGGTCCCTGCAGGGCATCCTCTGGGCCGGGACTCATAGCTCAGGATGAATTATTCTGCAGGATGTGCTTCCAAGGGCTCTGTGTGCCCGAGTGATCTGTCACCACTCCAGAAAGAAGCTGAGACAACACTGGCTACTCAGCATTTGCGTAGGAGGCGCTGACAGTCTCTCACCCCGACTGCAGGCGCACGCTTATCTGGACGAGGAAGCGCTACAGTGTCCGAGCCCAGCACAAGGCAGTGCCGCCCCTGTCCCACACTCTAGACATCAGTAGCCTCCCACAATCCGCCGGGAGCCTCGCTCATTCCCTAAATTCCAGGGAATGGCGTCCGGGGCAGGCACCCCTGAGGATTCGGATGGCAGGGCTGGAAATTCAGTTTCACCGGGAGCGTTCCGCAGGGTGGCAGCGGGGTGGACCTGAGGTTTGAGAGCTTCGTCCTGGACCTCCGCCCTCCCTGACTCAGCCACTGTCCGCAGGAGAGAGGACGCTGGGCACAGCGAGGAACATTTCTGAGCCCAGAGGCAGCAGGGCAGCCACCCAGTGTGCCCAGCTCAAACACAGCACCCTCCGTCCCCGTTACCCACCCTCCCCCAAACCCTCCATCCCGCATGGACACGGAGCCAGTGAAAACCGGAGCCCCGGACAGCAGCCCAGCCTTCTCCCTCCGCCTCTCAGCTCCTGCCCCTGCCTCGGTGAATCGTGGGTGATGTCTGAATGAGCCAATCAGACTTGCTTTTTTTTTTTCCCAAGTCACAGACTCTGCCCATAACCCCAGCCAGACCCCCCAGAACCCAACAGCTGGGATGGGAGTATAGGAAAGGGGTGTCCCCTCACCATACCCCAAGTGCACAGCCAGACAGTGATGGGGGAGTGGCCTCAGTCACCCCAGGTATGAAGGACAGGAAGGTCTAAACTGAAACGCCTAGACAATGACCATTTTGCTAACCTGACGAAGATTCTCTCCTTGACCAAACTCCACAGGCTCCTCTGAGACCATTTCAGCCAGGTCTGGAATTTTGCCCTTCGGATTCCTCTCTGCCTTGTCCAATTTTAGCAAGAATCCTGCTAAGTCAGCTTAGCCAGAATCCCCATCTGCCATATCTGGTCGGGTCTCCATTGCCCAGGTGATGTCTGACCACCTGGTCTGCCTTCAGCCAGGGTCCCCCTTACTCCTGATGCTTCCTCTTGGTGATTCTCCGTCCACCTTGCTCCTTGGCTATAAATGCCCACTTGTCCTTTTTTTTTTTTTTTTTTTTTTTGCAGTACGTGGGCCTCTCACTGTTGTGGCCTCTCCCGTTGCGGAGCACAGGCTCCGGACGCGCAGGCTCAGTGGCCATGGCTCACGGGCCCAGCCGCTCCGCGGCATGTGGGATCTTCCCAGACCGGGGCACGAACCCGTGTCCCCTGCATCGGCAGGCGGACTCTCAACCACTGCGCCACCAGGCAAGCCCTCCACTTGTCAGTTTTGTACTCAGAGTTGAGCCCAGTCTCTCTCCTACTGCAAAACCCCATTGCAGGTCCCTACACCTGTCATGCCTCTGCCCTGCTTGAATGAAGTCTGCCTTTACCATTCTTTAACAAGTGTCACTGAATAATTTTTTAACAAAATCTTCAGGAAGAAAAAGTGTGTGAATTCACGCCAAGCCGAAAGTTTGCTTGGAATTCCCCAAGTTTAGAAGCAATTGTCTGCTCCTTCCCGCCTCCATCCAGCAGTTTGCTTTCTCCCAATCAGCCCAGCCCTGAGTCCCACTCGGCATGGGCATCATAAAGCAGCATCTCAGGCTGCAGGCTCGCAGTGATGGGGCTGGGGGTGCAGAGTAGGGGGGCCACGGAGGTTGGGAGCACACAGTCGTCACTGGCTCCGTTAGGAGAGGGTCTCTTGTCTGCGATGTCCCCTATGCCCAGTGCCAGGAGCAGCGCCTGGCACAGAGGACACATTCAGACGTCACTCAGTGGATGAAGGGAACAGACAGTCACCCTGGGAACACGGCTTCCAGAAGGTGCAGGAGTGCTCCGGGAAAGGGCAGATCCCAGAGCAGATGACAGGCGCACGCTGGACCCCTGCTGCAGCAGCCAACACCCGGTCACCTGTGGGTGCAAAGGCCCAAGAACTGTCCGTGATTCCTCGCAGGGGCAGGGAGCGCCTCTGCGCCACCATGTCTTTTCAGAAACCCAGGGGCCCCGCCGTGCGGGGGCTGTAAAGGGACGCTGGCCGGTGTGATGCAGGAGAGTTCAGAGGAGGACAGTAGGGGACATCAGCCAGCCAGGAATCACCTGACGTCTGGAAGATGCCACTCAAAAAGACAGATGCAGGAGTCCTGACAAAGAGGGGCCAAGAGGGTTTCCACGGTGACGGAGCTCCCCGGGGAGGGAGGCGGGTGCACAGCCATGGAAAGGCAGCCTGGCAGGTCATGCTGCTCTGGGTCCCCCCACTGTGTCCCAGACACTCAGCTCCCTCTCCAGCATGGGGCTGCCTCCAGGCTGTGGGAGCATCTGAGGCTGTCAGTCCTGCCCGGAAGGCGCTGGCAAACCCTCATGCCCTTGACGCCCTGGGCAAGATATTCACTCAGGCTCCCTGGCTGTCATTGTCAGAGTTAAGTGGCCTGAACCTCAGGGAGCTGGGAGCCCCAGGTCCAAGCCCAGCAGGTCCTCCCCTAGTCCTGCAACACTCTCTCCTTCTCCCAGACCCGTCACCATTTCTGTCCTGTAGCACACCCTTCCTCCCCTCCGCCCTCAGGACAGGGCTGGGTCAGGCTCTGGCCGTGACCAGGAAATGAGAAGCAGAGACAAGGAGAGAAAAAGATACAGGGCAGGTCACCGCCCTCAGCCCTGGGTCCCTGAGTCTCACCCAGCGTGGGGTCTCCTGCCCCTCCAGCAGCCCTATAAATGAACCCACGGCCACCTTCCTCCTCCGATCAGCTCCAACACCTCCTTCCTGGAGCTTATTTCAGCCCCAGCATGCCCTTTGCTTCCTGCCCGCCAACTCCCCCCAAAAATGCAAAACAGCAAAGCCTGGCCTTACTGTGGGGACCAGGGCATCCTCCCACGTGCCACGCAGGATTCAGAGCTCTCCCTCTGGTTTGCACAAACCCTTTAAGGCTCCGGAGGTCCCGCTGTGTTGTGAGGCTCCTCCGATTAAGACCCCTTTCTCGAAGGGTCTGTCCCACCCCCTCCTCCGTCGCTCAGTAGGGAACCTCCACCCACCCTCCGCCCCCTCCTCCAGGCAGCAAGGACAGTCCCGACAATGCAGCATTACCCAGGCCCGTTGCTGCTGTGAGTTCCTCCACTGGGCACAGGCTTAGAGGCACGGGGTCCCCCTAGCCTGGGTGGAGCCCCAAGGGCCATCACTGGTGAGGCATCCACCAGCCCTCCAAGAAGTGGGAATGCTATAGACTGTTTATGTGCGGCCAAAATCCATACGTTGAAATGCTAACCCCCAATGTGATGGTATTTGGAGGTGGGGCCTTTGGGGGTGATTAGGTCATGAGGGTGGAGCCCTCATGAATGGGATTGGTGCCCTTATACAAGGGACCCCAGAGAGCTCCCGCCCCCTTCTGCCACATGAGGACACTGAGAAGACAGCCATCTATGAACCAGGAAGCTGGGCTCACCAGACACTGAATCTGCCAGCGCCTTGATCTCGTACTTCCAGCCTCCAGAACTGTGAGAAATAAATGTCTGCAGTTTATAAGCCCCCGTCTGTGATATTCCATTCCAGCCACTCGCCTGGCATGGGGATGGGAGCCACAGAGAGAGAGCAGCTCTCCGTCCCAATTACTGTGTCCGTTTAGGGGGTTGTTCCTTATTCTGGACTGTGCCCTTCCTCAGTTTGAGGTTTTGAATGTTCTTCCTTTTATGAAATTTTGGTACCAGAAGTAGTTCAGAAGGAATTCTTCTTACTTGGCAAATAAAAAGTTGGCAATTCTAAATGAGACCCAGGGATTCTCTGATTTTTAAAAAATTTTTATTGACCTACATAATCCAAAAGTTACCCGTGAGGGGCTGAAACTTCTCACCCAAGAATGACCCACAAGGAGCCCCTCAGCCTTGTTACCGAGCTTAATCATCAACTTCCCAAATGCAAATTAGTTGAGCAGAGACCAGGATGGCGCCTACATGGCGTCCTAAGTGGTCTCGCAAGAAGGTGGCTGGGAAGCAGAGGGGGAGGCAAAGGAGGAAGCAGAGGGGGTTTATAATTTCCATGAGCTGAGCTTGTCTTAGAGCAATAAAAATAAAATTAGAAAAATCCTCTTCAGAGGCAAGCACGATATTTTACTCAGTCTGAGCTGCTAATGTGCCTCAGTGCACCCACCATCCAGCCTTCTGCGGACGGGAGACGGACGCTGGGTGGCCGGGCTGGGCACTCCCAGGGGGACATAACTCAGGGGGTCCGAGCGCTGGGCAGAGGCACTGGGGACAGACAGCCCACAGGGGCAGCTCCCGCTGGGGGAGCCCAGCTGACTCTCCCATCCTGCCCACCCTGGGGAGGGGAGAAGGTGGATATCCTAGCTGTGAATTCATTTGTTCGTCACCAGAATCCAATTTTCCTCCTGATGTGGAGGAAATCAAATGAGAAAAATAAGACAAGCAAGCAACCAGCAGGGAGTGACATGAGCCCTTTACTGGGACAACTTCATCAGGCAGCCTGAGCAGAATGAAGACCACACCATCTCCTTCCAGGCTGGCATGAACCGGAGACCCCGTCTTCCCCCAGTCAAGCAGCCTGGTCCCCAGATTCCGCAGGTGCCGTGTGTCTGTGGGTCCAGCCTGGGCCTGGGGAGGTGGGGATGCTCCAGGAATCCGGGGCCACTTCCTGACAATCTTTTCACTGAATTTCACCCCAGGGCCGTGGCTAGAGGGAGCCCAGCCAGGACCGCTTTGGATAATTCAGACAGTGCTCTACGGGCACATGTTATAAGGCATCTCGCTGCAAAGCCGCCCCTTGACTGAGACCCAAGGACGGTCTCGCCCCAAACCTCCAGGAATGGCTCAGACAGCTCAGTCTGTAGAATTGGAGCCTCCTAGAAATCCCAGGAGCCCCTGGGGGCCAAGGACTGGGTCCCCTCCACCTGACACGGGCCTCATTCCACACCAGCTCGACTTGAATGCCATCATTCTAGGTTGCACAGGACATCAGGGACGGGGCCCAGCTAGAACCTGCGTCCCCCTGGGACTCATGGCTCTGCCCGCACACCAGCCACCTGCCTCCCCCACAGGGAGCCCCGATGAGTGTTGTGAGAGCTGCAAAACCAGCTTCCTCTACTCCCAGTGTTCCATGATCAAAATAGTTACTATAAAGCATGCATGCACACACGCATATGTGCACACACATTAATACACATCTGCACCTGCATGCACATATACACACACAAACACATCAGTTAGACACCTCATGGCGTCCTTCAGAGTGACCACTCCCCAGCCTAGGGCTATCTCCCTGTGTGACCTTGGAGAAGTTGCTTGGCCTCTCTGGTTCTTCACCTTTAAGATGGCTTTGTGGAGGGACTTATTCCTCGTGTCCTCCCAGGTCCCTCCAGATTCTATGATCTGCCTCAAGGAGCCCTCAGTCTTTAGGGAGGAGAGACTCTCGGAGCAGAAGGTGGAAGAAGGAAGCCCTTGAAAGGAAATCCCAGGCTCCTCCGGAGCCCAGAGGATGGTGGAGGGGTTCCTCTGAGTGGAGGAACCCTGGAGAGCATCCTGGAAGAGGTGACATCAAGCAGAACCTTGAAAGGAAATAGAATTAGACACGTGGGCAGGGCGTAGGCAGGGGGAGAGGATGCAAGCAGCGGCTCCACCCTCCACCCTGCTCCCTCCCACTGTCACGTCCAAGGGCAGTGGGACAGCCCAGCTGGGCCCAGGTCACGTGATCACGCTTACCAAGGAAACACTCCCTTCCCTGGGCATTGGGGGCTGCTGTGGATGAGCAATGTAGACGCCACTGCGAGCTGAATGTCCTAGCAGAGGCCAGAGATGACCAAGCTCCAGCCCAGCGTCCTGGGCATTCTCTCTGGACCACCAGGCCAGCTGGTTTCCCCACCCTGCTCCCCACCTCAAGGTTACTCTTTTTCTTTAATTGAGATAGAATTCCCATACATAAAGTTCACCCCTTTAAAGCATACAATTCAGTGGTTTTTACATTCACAATGTTGTGCAACTATCTCCTGTAACTAATTCTGGAATATTTCATCCCCCCACCAAAGGAGCACTGTACCCAGTAACAGTCACTGGCCACTCGCCCAATCCCAGGCGACCCCTAATCTACCTTCTGTCTCTGTGGATTTACCTCTTTGGATATTTAATATAAATGGAATCACACGATGGGCCTGCTGTGTCTGGCTTCTTTCACTAGCCTGTTCTCAAGGTTCACCCACGTTGTAGCACGTGTCATGCTTCATTCCTTTTCCATGGCTGAGACCCCATCGTACGGATGGACCACATTTGTTCATCTGTTGATGCATCGGGGCTGCCCCTGCCCTTGATTCTAATCGACCCACCTCTGTGGAGGTCCAGCGAAGTTCACGGGTTAGTTAAAGCTGAGGTAGTGAAGGACAGACTAACGGGCTTGCGTAGGGTCCCGGGGGGGCGAGGAGGGGGGAGGGGGGAGGCAGGGCGGGACAGCCCCTTGCAGGAAAAGGTGAGCCTCCTGCGCGGAGGGGCAGCTCTAGACTTTGGGGTCGTGGTGCCTGGGCCTCGGGGCAGCTCCGGGCAGGGCTGGGCTGGGCCTGGCGGTAAGGCGTCAGGGCTGAGATGCCGGAACGCAGAGGGGCTTCCTGCCTGGACAGCGCTCTCCTGGCAATCAGGCCAGGGAGGGGTGGGAAGTGACTGTCCACGGGCAGCACCTCGTGGGGCAAAGCTGGTTCTTCCCAATACACTCACTCCTTCATCCCTCTGTACAGTTGAGAGCCCGCGGGGCCTCGGGAGGAGCCCCTGCCTCGGGGATTCAGGGCTGAGAGCGGGTGTCTGGTCAGCGCCTCTGGCCGGAAGCAGGCCTCCGGGAACGCCCGGTCTGACCAGCCGTTCCGATTCTGCCGTGAGCTCCTCTGGCCCCGGGATCCCCTTTGGAGGTGGGATTGCTGACGGGGAGATGTCCTTCATGGGAGAGCCACCTGCCTTCCTTCCTGCACACAAAGGTTCCTGGCTGGCAGCGGCAGTAGATCAGCCTCCACGCCGTTGCTCATTAGCTGACATATGTATTTATGAATAAAAGGCCTCTCTAATTAAAGCTGTCACATTAGCGCTTTATGTATCTCTCCCAGGTTGAATGCGGCGAGGGCCTTAACTGTCTGTGAAGCTGGCCTCGACTCCCGACTCCCGCAGGAAGCAGAAGGGTGCAGGGACAGGCTACCCTCCCGCCCACACGGGTAACAAGCCCCCAGTGCCTGGACTCAGGGGGCAACTCAGCCCCCCAGAGAAACCACATTCCTTGCCCCACCCTCGAGGCCCTCCCTGGAGTCTGTGGCCTGGGGGTCCTTACACTCTGCCCCAAGGACCCGGGGCCTCCAGCTCCCTGGGCGCCACCCCTCCCCCGCCCAGGACACGCCCGCCTGCCAGCGTGCAGCTGTGCCTGACGGTGAGCTCCCAGGGGTGGGCAGGGCCCGTGGTTTCCTCTCCATGGGGTTCCCTAGGGCCTCACCCAGTGTCCCCACAGCTCTTGGGTGAAGGTGGTATCTCACCCTGGCTCTGCCTGGATCACCCTTTCCTGCCCACCTCCCACCCATTCTCACCCCTGTAAGGGTTTAGCTAAGTGCAGGTTTTTCCCCTCCAGGGAGACCCCTGCCCGCCCTGTCCCTGCTCAGGTTCCCACAGCCCCGTGCTCGCCTCGAGCATCTCAGCTCCACGTCATGGGCACATTTCATCCACTGCTATTGAGCAACACGGAGCAGGGGGGCATCTGCCTCTGTTCCCTCAGCCACAAGCACAGAGCATCCTCGGGGTCACCAGAAGCTTCCCTGGAGCAGCCCCTGCCGAAACCAGCGTTGCAGACCACACTGACCCCACCCATGGCAGGAGTTCTCAAAGCCCGGCTCCATCAGCAGCCCCACACAGCTGCGTCACCCAAGAGTTCCTTCACTACTAACCTGGCCTTGGGGTTCAAAGACCTTTCTAGAACATTCTAGAAAAGCAGTCTTGACTCTCACATTGGGGCCTGAGGGGCTCAACACACAAGACCCCAGTGGTGTGTTGGATGACTGTTGGAACTCTACCCTTCCCCGGAGCAGGGCTCCACCCCATGCCCTCTGCCCTGTGTCCCCCAGTCAGCCCGCAGAGCACACAGCTGGCCCCAGGCACAGTGGACTTGGTGTGGGGCTGGCTTTGGCCAGCGGAATGTGAGCAGGTGTGGCGTGATCTGAGCTAGCAAATGTTCCTGGAGGGCTGACTTGCCCTCTGTGTGTCTGCCATCCTTGAGAACCGCCCCCTGGGAGGCCCTGGTCCCAGAATGAGGTTCTCCTGGAGCCAAACTGACCCTGACCTTCAACCTGAAGCAGATCCACCACTGTGACCACAGAATCATGAGCAAAAAAGAAACATTGCTGTTGTAAGCCACTGCGTTTGGGGGATGTTTGTTTTACAGCATTGCTGTAGCGTGAAGCTGCCTAATACACCCCTCTTCTCACCATCTCTGAACCAACTGAGATAAAGGGACCAGCAGGCTGATAGAAACATATGTCAGGTTTCTACTGATGAAGGTGAGTTCACAGTCTATGGCTTAGGTGAGGGCAACACCAGTTCCCTAACACTCTCCCCAGACATGGGTAGAATCGCCTACCTTTCACAGGTAGAGGCAAGCAGACCAGAGCACGGGCCCACAGTGGGCTGGCAAGTCCCCAAGACAGAGGGCAGCGGGGACAGGCTGAGCTTCCCAGGCCCAAACTCCCCAGCAGGGCTTCTCGACACCTCCCTGTGGGATCCCCAGCCCTGCCCCTACCCCCACCCCAGAGGAGTGGGAAACAGGACCAGCTGCATAGTTTTCAGGGCCCCCAGCAAAATGAAAACACAGGGCACCTTGTTGAAAACTTGTTAAGCATTTCAAGACAGCAACGGCAGAGCACTAAACCCCACCCCCAGCTAGTTAACACCCCTGCAGGTGCTGGGGACCCCTCCTTCTACCTGGAAAGGGCCATAGGGATCAGAGGGCAGCATCCCTCCCAGGCATCTTCTCCCAACTCCAGCCCCACACACTGCAGAAAACTAATCAGAATCCCACCCAGGACACCCAGAAGACTGTAGCGGGGCAGCCCCTGACCAAAGCCAGCCTCCCTGTGCAAACTGACAAATCCAAAGACTCAGGGGGACAAATCTTTGCCAGGCTCCCAGGATCGCGGTCCTGGGCCCACGCCACGTCCTTAGCTGTTATGCACGGGATACCTTAATTATATTGGTGAGCGAGTGCCTGGAACTCCCAGTTCCCAATCATATTTCATCTCACATGACTCCGGAGCTGTCAATCTAACTCTGATCCGTGCATCTCATGCAAGCCTAATTGTCTCTGCAGCTTTAAACGGTGACATGAATCCACCCTCGGACATTTCTGGTTCATGGAAGCTAAGGAAAGACCAGGGCTCATCCATAATCCTTAAGAAATATTATTATCCTAGGAAAATTATTCAGTTAGTCTACTTAATAACCCTGTGTGGGGCCCTTGATATACAGTAGTCTTTACAGGATTCATTTCAAAAATATTACCTGTCACTTTCCAACCAACTGAAGCAACAGGGAGGCACCCAACATGGACTCTGATAGGGGCGCCCATCTGTCAGCTTCATATGCCATAAAGAGCCGTGGCGCTGCTCCCTTCGGGGCATAAATCTCCCCAAGCCTAGGGAGGGCTTTAGGGGCGCAGGAAGGAAGAGCAGTGAGAGGCTCCCGCCAACACTCAAGGCAGGAGCTGGAGAAGCACGTTGCGCTTCTTGCCCAAGGGGGCGACAGCTGATCATCTGTAGCTGGGGGCACTTCCCCCCTCCCCGCAGCAGACCAGGGCCAGCTCTGCCTGACAGCCAGGAAAGCCAGGGCTCACCTCCGTCAGCACCCTGGCCTCGGGGTCTGTGATTGAGGAGCGCCAGCACCCTGGCCTCGGGGTCTGTAATTGAGGAGCGTCAGCACCCTGGCCTCGGGGTCTGTAATGCAGGGGCGTCAGCACCCTGGCCTCGGGGTCTGTAATTGAGGAGCGGTTACCTGGCTGTGTTCCAGGGATACGGATGTGTCTGGGCTGGATGAACGGCAGCTGGCACGTCGGCCGACCCTGAGACACAGCTGCTGAAGGAAGGAAGGAACCAACCAACCAATCAGCCATCTGACACGGCATTCCAGAAGGGCCACAGATATTCACCCGCTGGCCTGCAGGGCCGGGTACCCAGGGAGATTGACGGGCGCTGAGACTGCAACCCATCATCCTCCCACCCCGCCTCTCCCATCACCCTCAGTCTCACCTCCGTCTCTCCCCGGAGGCCCCAGCCTAGAGCACCTGCCGCGACAGCTGCCCAGCCCAAGGACGGGCTGTCACAGCTGAAGCCCAGGCCCTGTGGGGACCCCGAGGGGTCAGGGAGAGGTTCTGGGGTCTGCTCCCTCAGGCCACCAACTTCAGATCTCTTCCAGGCCATGCTGCTTCCAGAAATAAATTGCTTCCACACCCTCACTGATTTTTGTCTCTGTTTTCCCAGCTTCCTGTCGCAACTGGACATTTCGGGTGGCAGACCGGAACTCACCCGGCACTAACCAGCCTCTTCAAAGCTGTCCGCAGCAGGACCCTGGCCGGGGCTCCCAGTGGCTTTGGGGAGGAGCCAGCAGGGCACATGGAGGCCTCTCCCTTTGTTCCTCCAGGGAAAGGCGCCATCCGTGGGGCCCCATTAGATGGGCTGCGGGGTCCACCTGACTCAGGTTCAGACACCCCCTTTCTCTCTCACGACCTTGGACAAGCCACCCAACCTCAGGGCCTCAGCACCCCCACCTGCCAGCCCCGGGGTCCGGGAGGACCAAACACAATGCAGCAGGCTATGGTCCAGAGTGGCCTGGCCGCCCACGGCATCAGGGACCAAGCACTCCTCTCTGCCATTCAGGGTGTGGCCTCTGCATCCCAGGCTCCCAGGAGGGAAGAGGAGCCTGCATCCTGTCGCAGGGACACATGTCCCCCTCCTCCTGCTTGGCAGCCCCCCAACCTGCCACCTTCTGGGAACACCCCTGCCCCCCCATCCTCTCCCCCTCTCCTGCAGGGCAGGGCACCAAACACCTGACATGGGATCTCCTTAATCCTATAGCATCCCTGAGGCAGCGATGCTGTTGTCCCAACTTACAGGTGAGAAAGTCGAGGCTCAGAGAGGTGAAGAGCATGCCAAGGTCACCCCGCTGGAGGGCGACGGGCACTGAAGGGATAGATCCGCCTAGTGACGAAGACAATGCCGCTTACACTGTGAAGTGCTTGTCAGGGCTGATTGACAGGGAGGCTGAGGCCCAGAGAGTTTGGCCAGTCCCCTGGGCGGGGGTGGGGAGGCAGGACACTGGACGTTTGACTGCAGGGGCCAGGGTCTCCCTCCCCTCTCCACCCTGGACCTTTCAATCTGCCTCCCGGGAGCCTACTGTACACACTGGCCGTGGGGACAGCAGGGGCAGCAGGGAGCAGGTCACCCAGACCCAGGCCTGAGCATCTTTCCTGAGACCTGACTCACAGATCTGTCCTGACCCTAAAGAGAGAGAGAAGTCAGGGCCCCCCACAGATCCTGTCTGGGTACCCCGAGCCACAAGTCCAGAGAGTGGCAGTTACGTAGGCTTGGAGTTATTGGGAGGGAGTTAGGGGCTTCAAGCTGCCACCACCTCCCTCCAAGACCCCCAGTAAGTGTCAAAGAAGACAGCAGAGGCCCACCTCCTCCTCTTGTTCAGGAAATGACCAAGCGTGCCAGCCAGCACGAGACAAGAGGAGCTCAGCAGGGCAGCGCAGGACGCAGGACGTGGGGAGAATGGCCAGTCAGCCCCCTCCTGGGCCCCAGCGCCCAGTTCCACAGACACGCAGTGACCAGGGTCTGCCCAGGCTGGGGGGCAGTGGCCAGGCCCCGGTCGGAGCCCCGAGGCCCCAGTTTTCTCTTTCTGGTTCTCACAGCACCTTCTCTTACAGGGCCAGCAGTGGGGCCGTCCGTCCCCCTGCCCAGCACCTCGCAGCCTGACTCAGACCGCAAAGTGGCTCCAACCTCGGCAAGGGGTGAGGCTGGGGCTGCTGTGGTTTGGGGGTGGCCAGGCGACAACAGCAGAGAGACATCGCACTGCGGGCGGGAGAGATAGAGACACAGCACAAGAGGCCCTCGCAGAGAGAGGCAGAGGGAGGGGGGTAATGTGGGGGAGGGGAAGAGGGCAGGCTGGTGCCCAGGGGGTTGGGCTGGGCCGAGTACCGACGAGAATGCCTCTGCCAGTTCAGGCCTCTTGGTGCATGACCGAGTGGGACAGAGAGCGGAGAGCCCAGTCCAGGACCGGGGGCCAAGGAGGCTGGGCTGGAGCAGGCTCCCGCTGCCCCCATGACGAGACCAGCCTGGCGCCGCTGCATCCAGACCCAGTGAGCATCAGAGACACCCTGGACGAGGTTCAGGGCCCGGCTGACCCAGCAGGGCCCTGTCCCGGTGGTGGGATGAGAAGCAGAGACACGGGGCAGCAGGTTGAAGCTGAGCTGGGGGTGCCTTGCTTGTCTTCTGGCAACAAAGGGGCCCCTCCCTCCCCTCCCCACTGGGCCCCACTCCGTCCAGCTGACCCACACCACGCACTCCACTGCAACCTAGTGACAGGGGAAGGACCCAGGATGTGGCGATGGGTGACCCGGGTTCTAGCCCTGCTGCCGGCAGCAAGTCACACAGCGCCTCTGGGGCTCAGCTGCCCGGCCCACAGAGCAGAGTGTCTGTGGGGCTCTCCCAGGCCCAGGCCTGGCATGCAACCCAGAAAGAGGCTGCAGAGGGAAGGCGGGTGCTGCCGTCAGCCGTCAGCTCTTATGAGCGCCGAGACCAGGAGCTTGCGGGGGTTTGCTTTCGCCTAGTGTTCCAAACGTGAAGTAGCCAGACCAGGATAGGAGAGGAGGCTGTCCCAAGGGTGCATGGGGCAGAGTAGCAGCATGGACATCCCAGAGCAAGGACGGAGGCGCCCAGCAGCCCCGTGTCCTGGGCGCCCAGGCCGAGCTGCTCTCTAGGGTCCACCAGCCCGGACAGCAGGAAAATGTCACAATGTCACCAAGGACCCAGGGGACCCTGAGAAGGCATCCCTGGGGCAGGGAGTTGTCAGCACACCTGGGGGGATGCTCCCCCCTCCTGGGCAAAGCTGGTGGAGGGGTCCCTGCCTGTCTATCTCTCCCTGGCCCCACTCAAAAGGTGGCCATGCAAGGAAGAGGGATTTCTAGGCAAGCCACATTCGGGTGGAATTCAGACCCAGGTTTCCAGCTGGCGGGAGGCCAGCCCAAGGAAAAGCCTGTCCAACCCTGAGCCATCAGAACTGGCCCAAGGGGTCCGAGGCCAGAAAGACCTTGACCTTCCGACTTTGAACGCTGAACACCAGCCTTGCCCTCAGCGACGGAAAGAAAGAAGGCATTGCCTGCAATTGTATGGCTTCCTAGGGCTGGAAACCAGGAGGCGGGGCTTCCAGATCAGGGCGGCCATGTACAGTTGTGCAGGTTGTGCATCTGCTGTGAAAGTTGCCCCTCGAGCTGTGCGGCTGGGAAGGGGCTGAGGCCAAGCAAATTTGGAGGCGACTCGGGGTCACGGCAAGCACCTGGGCTGATTCCCAGCTTATCACCTCCTGGCTGTGCAACCCGGGCACACGTCTTAACCTTGATGAGCTTGGTTCTTCATCTGTAAAGTGAGCATCACAGCATCTCACTTACACAGTAGCTGAGGAAACAGAATGAAATGTCATCTGAAAGGTGCCTGGGGCCACACCTGGCACAGAGCAGAAGCTCAATAAACAGTAGGTCTCTAGAGTTACCATATGATCCAGCAATCTCACTCCTGGGCATATATCCAGAGAAAACTCTAATTCAAAAATGCACCTGCACCCCAACGTTCATAGCAGCACTATTTACAATAGCCAAGACGTGGAAGCAACCTAAATGTCCACTGACAGGTGAATGGATAAAGAAGATGTGATATATATATACAATGGAATATTACTTAGCCGTCAGAAAAAGAATGAAATAATGCCATTTGCAGCAATACGAATGGACCTGGAGATCATCATACTAAGTGAAGTAAATCAGACAGAGAAAGACACATCTCATATGACATCACTTACATGTGGAATCTAAAGAATAGTATAAATGAGCTTATTTACAAAACAAAAACAGATTCACAGACAGAAAACAAGCTTACGGTTACCAAAAGGGAAGATGAGGGAGGGGTAAGTTAGGAGTTTGAGATTAGCAGATACAAACTATTACATATATATATATATATATATATATATAATTTTTTTTTTAATACAGTAAGCCTCACCACTATGCTGCCCAGTAATTCCCGGCCTCGTTTCCAGAGACAGCTGCCCTAGCCCCGGCCTCCCCGTGGCCCATCCCTAGGGGGCTGTCCATGGACCAGCTCCCCGGCCTGGGCATCATCCCTTGTCTCAGGACCCAAACCGCTTTCCCAGCTCAGATGTTTAATCCAGTAGTCATTTCTCCAGGGGCAGGACATCAGGACGGAGGCTGTCTTCTGCTCTGCCCGCAGCCATTGGTGCCCAGCTCCTGCCCCCGAGGGAAAGATAAAGCCCTTGAAGGCAGCGTTGGGGGGGCGGGGGTGCTCAGGTTGAGTTATTTTGTTTGCGGTTTTTTTTTAACATCTTTATTGGGGTATAATTGCTTTACAATGGTGTGTCAGTTTCTGCTTTATAACAAAGTGAATCAGTTATACATATACATATGTCCCCATATCTCTTCCCTCTTGCGTCTCCCTCCCTCCCACCCTCCCTATCCAACCCCTCTAGGTGGTCACAAAGCACCGAGCTGACCTCCCTGTGCTATGCAGCTGCTTCCCACTAGCTATCTATTTTATGTTTGGTAGTGTATGTATGTCCATGCCACTCTCTCGCTTCGTCCCAGCTTACCCTTCGCCCTCCCCGTGTCCTCAAGTCCGTTCTCTATCAGGTTGAGTTTTGATTAAATGCAAGACCCTGGTTAGGAGCGTCAAGCTCATGGGCTCGCCCCGCAGCCCAGCTGCCTCAAGGGAAGCCCGTGAGCCGGTGTTTGAGTCTCTTGGTTCCGCTCTTTGAGGATCACTTGGTAAATGAAACGCAAAGGTTGGGGTGGGAGGGGGCAGGGTCCGTGAGGAAGAAGCCGGAAGGCTTCGTCTGGAGTCGTGCCTTGGAGGAACACTAATTGAGCAGCTACGACAAGCCAGGCCCTGGGTGCCCGGCCGCCAGCATCTTGGAGATGGACGAGTCTCCTCGCTGCGCAGAGCTGAGATCCACCAGCCCTGTGAAGCTCGTCTCCGGTTTCACGGCTCGATGCGCTTGAAAAGGAGTCGCGTTGTCTGTTGGGGAAACAGCCAGGCTCATGACCCGTGGGCCGGTCGGGCAGCGCCCCCGGCAGCACGCCCACCCTGCACCCCGCTCGGGGCTGCCGGCACCTTCCAGCCCCTCGGCAGTTTGGAGGAACTTTCTCACGCCTGTTGTTCAGGGGAGGTTAGTCCCAGCTCTACCTCTGGAGCCCCAGGTACGGCACTGTTAGTGCAGGGATCTGCAGGCTGATGGGGAGCCCACAGGGGCCCAGCCAGCGCTCTGGAATCTTCCGCCCACACCTGGCTATTCAGGCTCCTGGCCCTCCTGCAGCCCAGCTGTAAGTTAGAAAGGAAACATGACCACCCTGGCAGACCCTCTGCCCATCCCCGTTCAGTCCCTGCCAGGAGCCTGCTGCAAACACCCTCAGCTCGCCATCCAGCCTTCCTCCTGGGCTGCACGAGGCTGGCCAGACCTCTGAGAGCAGCTGGGTATGGATGGAGCTGGAAAGGGAGCGACCCAGCCCCTCATCCTTGGTGGACGCTCCCCAGGCGTGTTCTCCTGGGCCCAGGGGAACCCGCTGACCACAGTGGAAGCAGCCTGACATCTCTCCCTCCGTGGACCCCTCCCCTTCCCCAGCTGGCCGCACCACCTCCCTCCAGTCTGAGAGCTGGGAGGTCCCGCTGCACAGAAATGAGTCCCAGCAGCACCAGAGGGCTCGAGCCCAGCCTGCAAAAGGTTTGATGCAAATACACACGCATCGGGATCCAGTAACTCAGAGCACTCCATACTCACTCTCTTCACTATTAAACAAAGTTTCATTAAAAAAAGAAACCTCCTTTTGCACAGCAAAGGTAACCATAAACAAGACCAAAAGACAACCCTCAGAATGGGAGAAAATATTTGCAAATGAAGCAACTGACAAAGGATTAATCTCCAAAATTTACAAGCAGCTCATGCAGCTCAATATCAAAAAAACAAACAACCCAATCCAAAAATGGGCAGAAGACCTAAATAGACATTTCTCCAAAGAAGATATACAGACTGCCAACAAACACATGAAAGAATGCTCAACTTCATTAATCATTAGAGAAATGCAAATCAAAACTACAATGAGGTGTCATCTCACACCGGTCAGAATGGCCATCATCAAAAAATCTACAAACAATAAATGCTGGAGAGGGTGTGGAGAAAAGGGAGCCCTCTCGCACTGTTGGTGGGAATGTAAATTGATACAGCCACTATGGAGAACAGTATGGTCGTTCCTTAAAGAACTAAAAATAGAACTACCATACGACCTAGCAACCCCACTACTGGGCATGTACCCTAAGAAAACCATAATTCAAAAAGAGTCATGTACCACAATGTTCATTGCAGCTCTATTTACAATAGCCAGGACATGGAAGCAACCTAAGTGTCCATTGACAGATGAATGGATAAAGAAGATGTGGCACATATATACAATGGAATATTACTCAGCCATAAAAAGAAACAAAATTGAGTTATTTGTAGTGAGGTGGATGGACCTAGAGTCTGTCATACAGAGTGAAGTTAAGTCAGAAAGAGAAAAACAAATACCATGTGCTAACACATATATATGGAATCTAAAAAAAAAAAAAAATGGTTCTAAAGAACCTAGAGGCAGGACAGGAATAAAGACGCAGACGTAGAGAATGGACTTGAGGACATGGGGAGTGGGAAGGGTAAGCTGGGACGAAGTGAGAGAGTGGCATGGACATACATACACTACCAAGTGTAAAATAGATAGCTAGTGGGAAGCAGCCTCATAGCACAGGGAGATCAGCTCGGTGCTTTGTGACCACTTAGAGGGGTGGGATAGGGAGGGTGGGAGAGAGACGCAAGAGGGAGGAGATATGGGGATATATGTGTATGTATGGCTGATTCACTTTGTTATAGAGCAGAAACTAGCACACCATTGTGAAGCAATTATACTCCAATAAAGATGTTAAAAAAAAAAACAGAAATGCATCTCTTCCTTTAAAAAAAATTGAACCAAAAATTTGATCCAAAATAATTGATCCCTGAGCTTACCTACATGAAGGGGTAATAGCTGCAATAAATCCAAGCCTGAGGTTTGCTTAAATCGTTGACCCGAGCCAGTCTCTCCTTTGGTGAGAGCCTCAATTAGTAGCTCACAGTCTCAGAAAGGACGGGGTGTGGCAACATTCCCCAGGGGCTCATCCTGGGGCTCCTGACAGCGGGATACAGCATGACCGAGGGTGTGACGCTGCTGCTTCCCTGTGGGTCTCTTGGGTCATTTCCATTATCACTCCACGCATGGGATGCACAGCACGATGGGTCATAAGAGGTGAATCATGCTTTCCCAGACCCTCTGCAGAGACCAGCTTAGCAGGTCAGCAAACCCCTCTTCACGTATTTACTTTGTGCTTCCTTCCTGCAAAGGCCCTGAGGTCTGGGCTACAAGACTCAGGAAGCCTGTTTCTCAACGCCCATCTTGGCATGTTGAGTGGGGCCATCTGCCTCCAGCTGGGCTGACTCACCTGAGGCCAATACCCCTCAAGATGCTAGAGGCCTGGGCTTCCCTGGTGGCGCAGTGGTTAATAACCCACCTGCCATTGCAGGGGACACAGGCTCAAGCCCTGGTCCGGGAAGATCCCACATGCTGCGGAGCAACGAAGCACTTCAGCCACAACTACTGAGCCTGCGCTCTAGAGCCTGCGAGCCACAACTACTGAGCCCACTTGCCACAACTACTGAAGACTGCGTGCCTAGAGCCCGTGCTCTGCAACAAGAGAAGCCACCGCGATGAGAAGCCTGCACACCACAACAAAGAGAAGCCCCCGCTCGCCGCAACTAGAGAAAAGCCCACGCGCAGCAACGAAGACCCAACGCAGCCATAAATAAATAAATTTATAAAATTTTTTAAAAAAAGATGCTAGAGGCCTTTTTTTTGTTCATGGTGTGAGAGGGGAACTGAGCACAGCTAATGCTCTAGGGGGATTAACCCCACTGTCCACACATGGCTGGGACCAGTGAGACCCAGTGACATTCCCAAGCGAGGGCGCTTCCTGGTGAAGTTGGCCATGGTGGGAGCTGTGCCCAGGGCCAAGAGTCTCACTACTGTGAGAAGTGGTCGATCAGGACTCATAAAGTTACATCTGAACTTTAACAGGGCAATCTAGTACAGAAGTATGAGCCCGCCTCCATCACCAGTAAAGGATAAAATCCGGACTCCTCAATTCCAAAACCCTGCAGAGAAGCGGTTTCCAAAGTTACCTCCATGGAACCCTGGTTCTACAGGGTGTTCCTCAGACAGGGCACTGTGGTTACACAAGTTCATGTTGATGGTGACACACTGACAGCACCTTCTTTAAAATCAGGAACAGGGCTTCCCTGGTGGCGCAGTGGTTGAGAGTCCGCCTGCCGATGCAGGGGACGCGGGTTCGTGCCCCGGTCCGGGAAGATCCCACGTGCCGCGGAGCGGCTGGGCCCGTGAGCCATGGCCGCTGAGCCTGCGCGTCCGGAGCCTGTGCTCCGCAACGGGAGAGGCCACAACAGTGAGAGGCCCGCGTACCGTAAAAAAAAAAAAAAAATCAGGAACAAAACAAGGATGTGCACTACACCCATTCCTATGGAATATTTTTCTAGAAAGCCTCGTCCAGTGCATTTGGACAAGCAAGAGAAATAAAAAAAGAGATAAGGATTGGACAGGGAGAAAGAAGGCTGTCACGCTCACAGATGATATGAGTATTCACACGGCCACCCTAACATAACCCTACAGCCAAAGTATTAAAATTAATAAACGAGGTTAGCCATGTCGCCAGTTATAGATCAATGCACAAAAGGCAGCTGTGTTCTTTTTTGAGACCAGCCTAGAGTTTTAAAATGAAACATTTTTTTAAAGATACCATTTCTCTATGTGGTGGTTTCATAAGTATTCACTGTAGCATTATTCTTTAAACCATATTTAAGTCATAGATACTCTTCTGAATGTATATTTTAAAACAAAAACTATAAACATATATGGTAAGACATTAGCAATAAGTCAATACAAACGACTCAGCAAGATCTGTATGTCACATTTTGAAAAGATCGCTAGGATACAGAATTAAGTGAGCAAAAAGAATGTTATCCCATGTGCAAATACAAGTGCACCCATTTCTGCACTAAAACGCATAAACATATTCTAGAAGGATCCAAGAGAAACAGTAGTGTCCTCTGGGAAGTGTTACTGGAAGCTGTGGGGGGAAGAGAGAATGTTTAAATTTTTATTTTATACTCTTCGGTATTGTTTGAATCGTTTTACAAAGTACACATTTAACTTTAAAAGTGAAAAGATGTTTTCACAGTGTGAGGTCTTAGAATCTCATGTTTGGACTTATTTCTTTACTAGGGTCTTGTAATTGATTCTAATTAAGGAAAACATTAAGTAATGTTTTCCAAATAGCCCACAAACAGTTTTCGACCCATGGTAGAATGCAGTCGAAACATTTTTGCTGGGAACAACAGCAAACATCTTTGTTTGGGAACATTACTATTATTAAATGCTAGTGGTCCAGTGGCTAAGACTCCGCGCTCCCAATGCAGGGGGCCTGGGTTCAGTCCCTGGTCAGGGCAGTAGATCCCACATGCCTCAACTAAAGATTCCGCATGCTGGAACCAAAAGATCCCGCATGTGGCAACTAAGACCCGGCTCGGCCAAATTAATTAAATAAATAATCAACGCTGTGATTTCTAATCCTTTAGAAAAAATAAAATAAATAAAAAGGAAAAGATGTTTCACTTTTCAGGGGACCCGGTAAATCCAATAGTAGGTTCAATCCCACAGAACATTCACAGGAGAACATGAAAGTACACGTACAAGCTTACTGATCGCAGCATTTTACTATAGGAAAATTGGGAACACCTAGATTCCCATCACAGGGGAATGGCCTTGAATGTACGGTACCTCTAGGTGAGTGGAAGCTCTGGCAGGAAACGGGGGCCACCCCAAGCGAGCAGAGTTTGGGAACCATCTACAGAGGAGCAGCAGGTTTGGGAACCGCCCAGACAGCAGCCCGAGGCAGTGCTGGAAAATGTCAGGGCCACAGTACGGGTGTGAGGGGTGACAGACGTGGCCACGCTGTTTAGAATCAGGGGACAGGAGGTGGCCACCAGGACAGAGGGGCTGAGGACAGGTGGCAGTCAAAGGCCGGGCTGAGGAGGGGGCAGAGGCTGGAGGAAAAGCAGGAGAATGTGGCCCCCCCCACTCCGGGAGACCAGGCAGGGGAGCCGCGGTGCCAGGTAGCCAGAGCAAAGAGGACAGACAGTGACCATGGACCTGGCTTCACAGGGGCCATAGGTAAGCTTGAAAGCGAGGTCTCCGTGGGGCAGGAGAGAGAATGATGGCGGGGGGATGGGGGCAGGCTTCAGACACTGGCCACAGACAACGCTGGCAAGATTTTCTATCCAGAGGAGCAGAGCAGGTGGTAGTGAGAGGGGAGAATGGAGGAAGAAATGGCTTTTCTTTTTAAGATGGGTGATCGAGAATGACTGTATGCGGAGGGTTCCAGGAAAGACAGAAGGGCAGGAGTGAGGCCCTCGGGAGTTAGAGGGGTGGGATTCGGGCCCCCGTGGGGGCCAGGACACCTGGTCCTCTGTCAGGGCAGGCGAGATGGCAGCCGCCTCGGGCACAGCCGGGTCACAGATCACGGTGGGACCACAGGAAGGTTCTGGTCTGGTGACTCCTCTTTCCTCCATGAAGGGTGAGGCAAGGTTAGCAGCTGACTCTGAGGGTGGGCGCTGGGCGGTCTGAGAAGAAAGGAGCAGGGGTGGGCCGCTCTCTGGAAGCCTGAAGAAGAGACAGACCAGGAAGGTGTGGTAGGGCCACTTGCCTGAGGCCTACTTGAGGGTTAGAGCCACAGATCCAAGGACAGACGCCGCGCATGGCTGAGAACCTGTCTCCCTGTTCCGCTGCCTGCGGGCCCGACAGAGTGGGCCTCCGCCCAGCAGTTGTGACGGCCAGGGGTCTCAGGGTATGGCAGTAATGAAAGGAAGGGGCTGTGAGAACAGGAGGCAAAGGAAGGGGGCAAGACGCAGAGCGGGCAGGAGGGTAAGCATGAGGGTGGCAGCCAGAGGTCGTGTCAGGGGCTGAATCACATCCCCCAAATTCATCTGTTGAGGTCCTAACCCTCAGGACCTCCGAGTGCGACTGTATTTGGAGATGGGGTCTTAGAGGTGGTTAAGTAAAGTGAGGCCATAAGGGTGGGTCCTAATCCAACAGGACTCATGTCCCTACAAGAAGAGAAAATCATGCCATAGATAAACACAAAGGCAGACAGTGGGAAGACGCAGGGAGAAGACGTTCACAAGACAAGGGGAGAGGCCTCAGGAGAAACCAACTGGCCGAAACCTTGATCTTGGCCTCCCAGCCTTCTGGAGAGAACTGATTTCTGTTGTCTAAGCCCCCATCTGTGGTGCTTGTTGGGACAGGTGACTAACCCAGGTGGGGAGGCAGCAATGACTGGGGCCACATAGGCCAGTGGGCTGCGAGGTCAGGGTGTGGGTCAGTCATCCCCATGGTGTGTCTTGTGCCCTCATGACCTCCTAGAGAAGCCACGAGCCCTGCCCAGCGCTGCGCAGCTCAGGGAGACACGGACGATGACAACTACACACACGAGAACCCGCCTTCACTTTCTTTGGCCTGGATGTGTGAGAAGGGGTGATCTGGAATCTGGAACAGGAGGGTCCTGAGAGCGCACGGGGCACCCAGGCAGGAGCACTGGTGTCTCCAGGGACTCATGAGATCACGTTTCTGAGCCCCGCCATTCAGCTGCCAGAGCTGGGGTCCAACACTAACCAGGCAAGTGGAAGAAAGGATCAAAGTTTATATTGGGTTCAAAAAGGACCAGACGTTTCAAATCCATACTTCTAAAGCACATCTGAACAAAGTGTAACAGGCTACTAGGAGGCCGCCAGCTGCGAGAGGAGCCACCCTCCTCCCCTCCCCTCCCTGCAGCCAAGCCTGGGGCCCAGGGAGAGAGCAGCCCATCTGGGACACAGCCACGGAACCTGCGCCCCCAGGCCACAGCCAAAGCATGTCACCCAGCCAGGCCCGCAGTCAGGGTGGAAGGAAAAACGGCTCCCAAGGGGGGCACTGCACTCAGAGCTGCCTGGTGGGATGCGGACGATGCTTGGGAACGGTCCTGAGGCCATCGCACTAGACCTGAGCTCCGCCCCCCCCCCCCGCCATGAAACCCAGATCCTAAGAAGATTCTAAGCGGTAGGAGCTCCTAGACCCCACCTCACACAGGACACTGAGGACCCTACTTCACACAGAGACTGAGGACCCCACCTCACACAGGAGAAGAAGGCACTCCCAGAGTGGCCACAGCTGCAGGCCACGGCTGAGCCAGGATTCAGGCCCGTCTGGATCCGTTCTGCCCATACCCACTGCCCAGCCAAGGTGAGGGAGAGGGCGGACGAGCCGAGAGAGAGTTCAGGGCCCGCGGCCTCTGCAGGATTCCTGCCTCCGCCTCACCCACTGAAGGCTGGAGGCCGCGAGAAGCCCAAGAGCTGCAGAGGGAGAGATCTAGAAGGACAGAGTCGCCTGCAGCCCGGGGCCCTTCCCACCGGCCTCACACCCATTCCGACCTGGGCGTCCCCGGAGCCGCGGGCACACTCAGCTTTTGGGGGCAAGGAGACTGTTCTGCCCGTTCCTTTCCCTTAAGTGTCGTTATAACACGCGTCTTAGTGACTTTGCCTCTTGGAGACAGACTCATCACTTTGATGTGTGATTATTTCAAGGTTGAATTCTTGCGATGAAATGTATCTTTAGAGCCTTGATTCACAGATCAATTCAGGATCTGACAACCGAGAGGACAGACACTCGAGGCTGACGCGACTCCTCCGAGCGGCCCCGCTGCTGCGGGAAGCCACCTCTGCCCGGGGGACGGCCACACACAGCAAAGGGTCGCCCTGTCTACGGGTCACTCATTAGATTTATACCTGGCCCTCCCTCCCAAGGACCAGAAATCTTGATTCGCTGGTTACGTGGATATTTAAGACCCCTGGGGCTGCCGTCACAAGTGACCAGGTGGCCTAATCCAACAGAAGTATATTCTCCCGCAGCTCTGGAGGCCAGAGGTCCTTCGGGCGGCTCTGAGGGAGGACGGGTCCCAGGCCCCTGTCCTAGGTGCTGGTGGCTCCCAGCAATCCTTGGTGGTCCTCGACCAGCAGACGCATCACCCCAATCGTGGCCTCCACCATTGTATGACCTTCTCTGTGTGTCCTTTTCTGTCTCCTAAAGGACACTCACTGGATTTAGGGACCACCTTAATGGTCCCAATATGACTGCATCTTGATCCTTACCTTAAGGACATCTGCAAAGACCTTGTTCCCAAATAAGGTCACATTCTGAGGTTCTCGGTGGACATGGATATTGTGGGGACACTAGATCACTCTCTGACTTGCACTTGGCTTTCAGGGCCCCCTGAACAGTCTTGGAGAGGCAAGGAGAAGTGTGGTGACACCGATGACACGTGGCTGGCTGCCCCAAGGCGGGCCTTCCCCGACGCGGAGAGCAGGCTCCTTCGGCCCTGCACAGCCCCCCACAACCAGCTCAGACCTGGCTTTGCTGTGGGATCAGGAGAGCCATGGGGGCCCGTGTGGCACGCCAGCAGACGTGTCCTGATGACAAGGTTTTGACTGTATGTGGAGCTCCGCCCCCTCCACCAGCAGGAAGGGCCTCTGGATTCATTGTCTGTCCCCCAGACTCGAGGGCAGCGTCCCACATGGGACCAGGGAGACCCCATGGTGCTCAAGACACGCCAGACACGGACGCACTTGCACGACTTCTCGAGGCCACTGGCTGTTTCCCTCGCTCCCCTCCTCTCCTGCTCTTTCTTTGTAAAGGTCTCAATACACGTCCCTGAAAATAAAACTAAAACCACTACGTCCAGATTGTTGGGGTTACAGCTGCATACACCCCAACCTTCTCCACTGGGAGGATAAAAAGTTGCTAAGGAAACAGAACGGTTGTTTTCCCCAACCTCTTCCAACCTGAGGCAACAGTTTTAAAAGGCGCCTTAATTTATTTCTAAGTAGATAAAAACATAGCATTAAATCATTATCAGACATGAGCAAAGCAAAGCAGCTAATCTGGCTTTCATTTCACTCCATTTAGTTAAAAGCAGCTTTCGGCCGGGGTGGGAAGAGGAGGGACAGAAGGGAAGAAATAAAATACTAATGCTAAAAACGCCCTTGATGGAAATGATAAGGTTCCCTTTGAAAGATGGTGCGTCTTTGTGCAGGAGAAGCAGCGGCTCCCAGCCCTTACGGCAGATCCACCCGAGGAGGGGGCTGGGCCCCCGCTTTCTCGTGTAAATTACCTGGCGCTTCTGCACATGCCAGCTAGGCCAGGGAACTGACCACCAGGAAGTCAGAAGTTAGAGGAAAATACTAGTCCACGTCTAGCGCGTCGGGGCAGGACACTTCAGGTTCATAAAGGAAGGAAGAAGGCCCGGGTTTTGCAACCCAGAGCGCACGTGAACTTGACCTGGGCTTTGGGCCCCAGCAGAAGAGCCCCAAGATGGCGGATCACAGCCATGGCTTTTATTTAACACTGAAAATTTATCGCAAAAGAAATCTCTCAGGACTTCCCTGGGGGTCCAGTGGGTAGGACTCCGCGCTCCCAGTGCAGGGGGCCCGGGTTCCATCCCTGGTCGGGGAACTAGATCCCACACGCTGCAACTAAGAGCCCGTGTGCCACAACTGAGACCCGCGCAGACAAGATAAATAAATAATAAATAAATATAATTTTTTAAATCTCTCTTTCTTGTGAGAAAAGAAAAAAAAAAAGGAAAAAGAAAGGAAAGGAAAAAACGCTCAGAACGGCATAAATTTGGACAAGCACAGGCCCCCAGCTTGTGCCCGATTCTCACTCCTGGGAGGGGCTTCAAACCCTCACCGGCGCCCG
Organism: Grampus griseus; assembly: GCF_964374135.1. NCBI lineage: Eukaryota > Metazoa > Chordata > Mammalia > Artiodactyla > Delphinidae > Grampus > Grampus griseus. Next base: position 179,329,396 of record NC_139017.1, on the reverse strand, counting down.
AGAACAGAGGGGTGTGCGTGCCAGAGCGACCAGAAGGCCACAGTCCCCGGGCGGAGGGCGTCTGGAGGAGGGGACGGGAAAAAGGGCAAAGGGAAAGGTCCTCCGTGTGTAGAGAATCTGCTTTTCTGACTTAAAAAAGCGTGGACAGCCCCCCACGCCCCCCGACCCAGCTGAGCCCAGCTTCACCAGCCCCCATGGCGCCGACGCGGTGGCCACTGGGGAAGGCGGGTCACTAATGTGGCCCCCGCTGCTGGTCCTGAGGCGAGGCACCTGTCCAGCCCAGCGCCGTCACCCCTGCGTCACCTGAGAATCAGCCTGCAGCCCACAAGCCCGAGACCTGCCCCGGCCCCTCCACCCCTTCCCGTTCCCTGCTCACCCGCCACCCGCTCAGTCCCTCCTTCTGACATCAGCCCGCTCCACGCCCTGCTCCTGCCTTTCCCCTCACAGACTTTATCACCGCCCGGCCGACCGTCTATGTGGTACCCACGTTTTATCGTCTGAGCCCCCCAGGAGGTCAGCTCCTGACCTGGGGCAGGGAAGGTGTGCGTCTCAGGGCACCACAGTGTCCGCACCTCCTGCACAAACAGAGCCCGGAGGAGTGCCCACAGCCAAGGTCGGATGGATGAAAGAATGAACTAACGAGGGAGTGAGGGCCAGAGAAAGGGGATCCCTGGCTGATGGCCTCTCTCTCGCCAAGGCCGGCCGCTGCTTCCTCGAGCGCCCCGCCACCCCCAGCTCCTGCACCTGCAGCCTGCGGGCCCCCCGGACACAGTGGGGAGGGGCGCCCCCGACCCCACCTCCAGCCAGGGCAGGGCTGCTGCCGGCCCCTCAGCACAGCTCGCTGGGGACGGCGGCCTGAGCTACAGAAAGGCCTGAACGACCCCTACTGCAGTCTCTGCCTTGCAGACTAGACGTGGGGTAAGGAAGCTGCTGAGGTCCCACCGCTGTGTGTGGGTGAAGTGCGCCCCCAGTGGATCTGCCTCTAGGAAGAGCAGCGGCCCCTAGATTACCCGGCTCTTGGAAGCATCTGGAAACGGGAGGAGATGAAAGCGAAGCATCCCCTGCCCACCTCCCCCCCACACCGCGTGCCCCCAGGACAGCAAGCAACTGGGCTCCAGAACTGCCTTGCTTCCTAAAACACACTCCCCGCCGGGGCCTGGTCCCTGGTGGCGGGGCCTGGGCCTGGACTGGCCCGGGGCGTGGATGAGCTGAGATTGTGCCGTGCGCGCGGCAGGCGTGCAAAACGCAGAGGTCGCCCTTGAAGAGACAGCAGGGAGCATCGAACAACAGACAGACGGGCCCCGTGGTGGGTCCTCACGTTGCAGACTGGCAGATAGATAGGCCTGAGGCGGTTCTCTTCCCCAGAATCCAACTCCACGCCGCTCCTTGGGGGCACACGCCCGGCGGGGAGGACCTGTGGGCAGGAGGCTGCAGGGTGCTGCAGGGGCCCCTCCCGAGGTGGGGCGGTTGGCCTCAGTTCCAGTGCAGGTGCCGTGCGTAACCCCGCTGACGGGGCTGGGGTCTAAATCAGGCTCCCTGGGGGCAGCCGATGCCCCGCTCCTGCCTACGGTGCGTCTGACCCTGGCCGTCTTGCTGACCGTCTCTCCAAAGAGCCTGCCCGCTCATTTCCCCGGGGCTCATACTGCTCTTAATCACGGGGAGCCCCCCTGGGTTCACGGTGCAGAGAGAGACCCCCCACCATGGGCCACTTTCCATGGGAGTCTGGTCTCCCGTCTGCACATGCGCACAGCTGGCTACCACCCTGCTGTCTCCTCACCACCCCGGGGCTGGGACAGCGCGCTTCCTTTCTGTCCATCTTTCCAACAGACTGAAGGTAAAGTTTCTGTTTCTAAGCCCTAATCCATCACCTACCCTGCCGATTCCATCCCTGGGATGCTCCCCGTCCGGCCACTTCTCACCATCCCCACCAGCAGCGCTGGGGCAAAGATGACTGGCTGCCCCGCTAAACCTTCCCCCCTCCCCCCGCTAGGGATACCATCCCCCAAAGTCACCTGGACACACGACTGCCTGGAAGAAAGACAACGTTTCTGAGACCCCTCGGAGCTGGGTGTGGCCAAGCGACTAGGTTCTGGCCAACAGGATGGGGGTGGGCGGTACAATGCCCCCTCGCCGCCGGCCTGACCTGATCCCTGGACGCCGTGACTGGTGACCTCACGTGGTACAGGGGATGGAGTTAAGGATCGTGAGACAGAACGGTCGTCCTGGATCTTCCAGGAAAGTCCAGTGTCCTCACGGGGGCCTTACAAAGGGAGGCAGGGGGACCAGAATCAATGCAGGAGAGGTGACAACAGAAGCAGAGGTCAGAGCTGCCCTGCCCTCAGGTCAGGACTAAGCAGCCTCTCCCAGAGGCCACAAACCACGGGCCACCGACTGTCCCTCAGCAACGTCATCCTCCAGGGAAAAGGAAGCTTATGCTGCAGACAGAAAACTCTGACAACGGTGAAAACAGCAGAAAACACTCAAGAAAACTGCCAAAAGAGAAACCGTGTAAAAATTTAGTATTTCGTACAACGTTTTTAAAAGATGTGAAATAATACCAGCATAAAAAACATTACATAGCAAATAATAGTGTTTGTATAAAACTCAGTTTAAAAACATAATTTTATCATTTAAAATGACTCAGAAAATACATTTTGCTGACAGTAAATCCTAACGTCACAGATGGCGACAATCCCCCGTGTGCCGCAGAGAGAAACGGGCCCCGGGTTCACTGGGCGCGCACGCTCACGGTCAGGACTCCAGTGGGGCTGCTACGCGGTCGGTACTGGCAGCAGCCTGACTGGGGGGGAGCATCGCAAACGGCTAGGGGCGCGGCGACCCCCACCTCCCTCAGCCCAGTCCACGGTGCCGAGTTCTGGGACAGGAGCCTGACCCCAAACAGCGGCAGGACGGCCCCCGCCGCTCCTTTACTGGTAGATGACCTTCACGCAAAACGTCTCCTCGTTTTTGTCTTCGTGGTCATTGATGTAAATCAGAATCTCCTCCTCCCCGGCCTTCTGACGGGACGCGAACCGCAGGCCGATGGTGTAGGTCTCGCCTCCCCCGACCTGGCAAGAAGCGTCGCCGTCCTAGCGCCCACCCTGCCGACCCCCCTCTCCCTCTTCCAGCCACTTCCACACAGGCGTACACACATTCCCCAGGCTCGCAGGCCCCAGAACATACACTCATGATCTGAACCAAGTTTCCCAGCGTCACTGTCAAAGCCCTCCCGGCTACTCCTCCCAAAGCCCCGGAAACGCGTCACTACACCCTCCAGCGAGGGACAGACCCGGATCGCCCGAGCTGCTGCTCACTTTCCCTGAAAGAGTCACAGGAGATAAAGGCCTAACGTGCCAGGCAGTCTGGATGAAACTGTTGCAACACTGCAGGGAAGGTTGCCCCCAGGGCTGCCCCTGCCGGGGCCTGGGTGTTGGGTCAGAAGCCCAGGCAGAGTTCAGCAGACGGTGCCCCTGGGGGCCGCAAGCGCCTCACTCGGGCCACAGGCCGTTCTCCCCCAGGACTGCTGACGCCCCCAAGGCAGGGTCCCGGGAGAAGCAGTGCCCAGGCCCCCCACCCTGTGCAGCCCCGCACCTGGAAGGCGTCCTCCTTGAACTGCAGCAGGCGGGGATGGTCGCTGTGCAGGCGGTAGGCCCTCGGGGAGGGGTAGGGGTTGGTATAGGTGATGCGCTTGTTGGCGCCCTTCCCGGCCCCCGCAGGCAGCGTGATCTCAAAGGCCTGTGGGGAGGGCAGGAGTTGGCCCCGGGATCCTTCTCCAGCCACTTCTTCCCAAGCCTGCCCTGCGCTCCTGAGCCCCAGACGCTGAGTAAATACGGCAGACAAGCCCCCCGAGTTCCCGGTCGAGGGGCTCACGGTACAGGAGGAAACACCCACCCCCCAGGCCCCCAGCCAGAGGGGCCGGGAGGAGGAAACGTCGGCCCGGATCTGGGCAGGCCGGGTCACAGGACACACCACCCGAACCGCGTGACCCACGCGCGTCTCACGGCAGACCTTGGAGATGAGGGGTGGGCGGCAGGAGAGGCACACGAGCCACGAGGCCACCAGCTGGTGGGCGTCCACGTCGACCAGGTTGAGGTGCACGAAGCGGCTGCCCGCCCTGCGGGGCCTCACGCCCACGTGCAGGTCCTGCACCCCGTGAGGGGGCAGCACGAAGACGCCTTTGGGGTCCGTCTTCAGGAACAACAGAGGAGAAGCAGGTCGGGAGGCAGCCCCTCGAGTCGTGCAGACGAGGGGTTTCCTGGGCGCGCAGCCCAGGGGCTGAGAGGGTCCCAGGGGAACCCCTGCGCTGGGCGGGAGGTCCCCTGGCCTGCATGGGGTCAGAGGTAAGAAGGCCCGATCTGAGGCCAGACCGGACCTCACCACCAGCACCCATGCCTGCGGGTCACAGTCTGTGTCCCCATCTGTGCACAGTGTGACCCCCTCAGTGTCAGAGCGGCCTCAGGAGAGAGAGAGCTTAGCCAGACCCAGCTCTGAACCCCGGCCTGCTGGCAGGGCGTCCACGTCACCCTCGTTATCCAGATGTACGGTTGCAGCCGCACTGATTCCAGAGTAACTGTTAATATTTACCTCCCAACAATTCTACAAATTCACCTTCAGGGCTTACGTGTCTCTCATCCCACGGTGCACATCTCATAAAGGGGATCTGAATGAAGACTCTATCAAAGTCTTCAGGACCGACCACCAGGCCGCAGCCCAGCTCCCACCCCCTCCCCGGGGTGGGCAAGGGTGGGGAGGGGCCAGGGGACACCCGCAAAACCCAAGAACCAACCCCACGCACCCCTGCTGAAGGCCATACCGTCAGCTCCTGGGGGTGGGAGCTGAAAGCCTTCACTTTCCTAACTGTCTGCATCCCCCGAAGGACAAGGGCCAGGCGGGTCCGCTGGCCTGTGACACAGGAGACATCCACGCGCTGCAGGGAGTGGAGGTGGACCTGCCAAGTCTGGACGGGCGTCGCCAGCCAGCGGTCCCTGCGCGGGCAGAAGTCACTCACGGTCGGGCGAGGGCAGTACACCAACCACGGGGAGGAGCCCCGAGGAAGCTGAAAAGGCGGCCAGGAGGGCGGGCTGGGGTCCAGCCGCCGTCACCCGCTCGGCCACCTTCCCTCCAAGGTGGAAGCTCTCAGGCGGGTCTGCAGCCTCTGTGTGACTTTGACCCTGAACAGATACTCTGGAGGCCAGGCAACGTGGGCTTCTGCAGATGTGCACCTAGGCCAGCTTAATCCCAAACCAGGCCTGGAGCAAAGTCCGTGGGCAGCACAGCGTGGATGAGAACGTGGGCTTGGAGGTCACGTGGGCCTGAGCCTGGGGCCCACATTAGCTGCCTGGTGCCCAAGGACACTGACCCTTGGCTGTAAATGGGGCTCAGCATCACCTGCCCACGGGCCGTCAGGACAACAGTCTGTGGCCACCACACAGCAGGTGCAGGCTGGGTGCTGCCCCTCGGCCAGGTGGACACTCAGCACAGGAGACCCACCCGTTCCCGGCGGGCTGCACCAAACCCTCCAGCCTGCACCAGTTTTAAAGCGTCTCGAGGGCTGGGAGATACGACTTAGAGGAAAAGGTAAAGGGACCGGGGTCATTTCACCCAGTCCTCGGGCATCAAAGGAAATGATGTCACCTTCCACCTCCCCTTGGGGGGCCTGGGCAGGACCGCCGCCTGCATTCCCTCGGACTCGGGGAGGGGACCCCAGGGACGAGGGCTGCCTGGGCCGTCCTGGCACTGTGCTGGGGCAGAAGCAGCCTCGAGTTTCTCTCCTGGCTGGGCTCCCAACGTGTCCCTTAGGCTGTGGTGCCGCTCTGAGCAGAGGCACCCTTGCAAGACCCCGGCCAGTCTGAGAACCTCACTTCATGTGGCCAAAGGCCTGATGGCCCCCACCCCCGTCACAAGTTTAGAGGCAGCCAGGGCTGGCCCACTTCCAGTGCCACCAGCAGTCCCCAGCCTGCCTCCTCACTGCCTTCTCCCACCCTCCAGACCACCAGGGCCCACGTACTCACGCGTAAATGGTGACAAAGAAGTCTTTGATCTCCGGGCTGGGACCACTGGCCACCTTCAGGAACACGTCTTGTGGCTCCCTGGGGCCCTGCCAGACAGGGGTGGGGGTGCACATCACGGCCACACTACTGCCTCTCTGCTCTGACCCCAGTCCCCCAAGTCCGCAGGAAGCAAACGCAGGTGTGAACCAGGCCCCCTCCCCCAACACGGTTTTCATTTTCTGTACTCATCAGAATTCACTGTTTCTGTCACTACAAAAGAGAAAAGTCATTACCCTCTTGATTTCATATTGAGTTTAATAATTACATTCTGCAGGAGATTCCACCCAGTTTCCTAACCAATCATAACGTGATTATGGCCGTTATCCTTACACAAAGGCAATTAATAAGTGCCTTAATCACCACTCACTTTATTCAGTTTGCTTCATGTCTTTTTTTTTTTAATTGAAATTCAGACAATCAAGGAAGTGACCTGCTAGCAGAAGAAATGAAAACTCATTCATAAAGCTCTCCTGAGGATGTCAAGGTAGCCCTTCAGCATCTTAGAAAGAAACCACTTAAGCAAAAACCTCAAATGAAGAGGCTGCAGGAGACCAGGGGTGCAGATAGTGGGTGGGACCTGGAGGGGAAGGGTTTTCCCGGGAGGGCGCTACAGAACTTACCATGTTCTGGGTCTCGCAAATGACATTCGGGTCACTACATCGTACGTAGACCGGGGGGTCCTCACCGGGCATCCCCACGGGAGCACCTGGAGTGGGGAATATCACAACAAATGTCTTTTCCCGAAAGCCTGGGCCATCACAGGTGTTCCACGAAACCTGCTGGGGGATGGACACTGCTGCCTGCGTGGACACTGGCCCTTCCGTTCCGAGCCGCCTCCCCGGGGACTCACCCCAAGAGACCAACCAAAAGGAAGTGGGGTGCCATGGAGCCAGTGCCAGGTGTAAACGGCTCGGATGTGTTCTAAAGGCACCGGCTGGCAATGAATCAGCAGGTGCAGGGGAGCCCGGAGAGCTCTCCAGGCCCAGGACCGAGGGCAGAGCAGAGCCTGACGCCAGAGGCCAGGCAACCTTCCCAGGGCTGTGGATTTCAGAATGCAATCAGCCTGCCAAGGGCGCCTGTCATCTCAGAGGAAGTGAGAAGGTCACCATGTCAAACAATCAAACGACTGAGGCAAGTGGCAGAATTTACAGCTGTACCCTGTGTTGTTAAAGAGCATCGCAGGATGATGTAAGGACACCACTTGTCACCTTTTCCACCTGTTGAACCTGCCAAATGCCAGCCGTGGGGACAGCGGGACCTGCCTGGAAGCGTGTGCCAGGGCAGCAGGCGGATGGCCTTCTTCAGGAAGGTGAGCTCTGGGTGGTAGAAGCGGAAGACCTGGTCCACCACGTGCGGCTGCAGCTCCACGGTCAGGCAGAGCACAGCGAGGGGCTTGCCGTTGCCTGCGCAGAACAGGACCTGCCAGGAGAGCAGGCGGTGCAGCATCAGGACCCGCACGAGGGCTGTGGGCAGCTGCGTGCACGGCGCCTCCCCGGACGGACAGGGACAGGGGTCCCCATGGGGTCCGCTCACGTCCACGAAGTGGGAAGGACAGGCGTGGTCAGATGCACGGGGTCTGCAGCCGCAGGTGCCCACCTGCGAGGACTGGCCCAACACAGGGTCCACATGCTCAGACCACGCACGGCTGCCACTCCTGCCACTTCCCGGAGGGGAGGGACGTGCCAAGAAGACCAGCGAGAAAGGTCTGCGGCCCCAAGTCCCCCACCGACGCACCCGCTGCCTGCAGGCTGGGAAGTCGTTCTGCAAGCATCTGGATACTAACCTCACCAGGTCCTCATGGGTGGGAGCAGAGCATGTCCCCCAGACGGTAAAAGGGGGCTGTGCTTAAACCCAAAGGGCCAGAAATACAAACTTCCTTTAAAAAAAAAGTTACTTACTAAAAAGATTTATTTGTCTAATACAGGTCCTAATTGGGAACACGATGCAGCCGGTGTCTTTATTCCAGGACTCGGCCAGCCCAGTGAGCTCTCAGGGCCCAGGACAGAGGGCGGCACACAGCCAACCCCCTTCCCACGTCGGTTGGCGCCAAGCTCGGGCGCCCAGACAAACCTTCCACGTGGGAAAGGACACTCTTCCACTTTGGTGGGTTTTATTATGAAATCTTTTAGATGTGTAACAGGACAAATTATAACTGGGCAGCCACCCACGAGGCCACGTGGGCTTGGAACAGGCACACGGTGCACACTGCTCAGCCTCTGCGTCCTCACCATCCTGCCCGTCCGCCCCAGGGAGCCCCTCCTGAACTCGTGATCACCGTCCCCCCCGTTTTTCTTCACCATTCTCCCCTCTTTGGGTCTTTAAGCGACCCACAGTGTCGGTTCTGCCTTCTTGGACCATCACCTGAAAGCCACTGCCCCGCGCGTCTCTTCCCACATCTGCTGGGAGGCGAGTCCCACCACTGCACCCTCATCCCCCGCAGCTGTGCCCTGACACTCCTGCCGGAATTTCACCGCTACGCTGGGACTTCAGCTCCACAATGACCGACCATTTATTTAGCTGTCGTGCACACAGACACACACAGACACACACACAGACATACACTCCTCAGCTCTCTCTGCTCGAAGGACCGGAAGCAAGGGCACCCCAGTCGTAATGAGCCCTCTCAGTACCCAGACTTCGGTTTCTAAACACCGCTCTCCACTAAAAGAAGCCTTAGATAAACGGCTGATTCCAGAAATGGGGCAGGAAAATGGAAGACGACTCTGGAACATCTTGGGCGCCAGGCACGAAGGAAGTGCTCCAAGAATGACAGGGACACGTCAAAAGGACAGAGGGGCCAGCTTGAAGCCAAAGCCGCCGGTGAACCAGGGACAAGATGAGCAGCAAAACAAAGACAGACAGGACCAAATTACAAGCCACTGAATGAAACAGGAATTCATGGTCCATAATGCCGACAAACAAATTTCAGGAATGAACGGATGAAGGCAAAGGGCTGCCTCACTTAGAACATGGAAGGAATGACGAAATCTGCAAGTCACCAATGGGCAACCATCGTGCAAGAATCGCCAGTGAAGAAATTTTAAAAAGAATGTCCCTGTGTATAACTGGGTCACTTTGCTGTACAGCAGAGACTGGCACGACATTGTAAATCAACTACACTTCGGTTTAAAAAAGAAAGAAGCATCGTGGATATTAAAACTAGCAGCAGAAGCTGAATGAGAAGCAGGACATTTACAGAGCCTGAGTATCTCCTGAAAAAATACTTCCCCATTACTAATTATCAACTATAAAATATTTCTTAATTAATTTTACCTTGAAGGAGCCTGGCAGACACCATCTTAACCAAGTAAGAGAGTTAAATTAACATCACTGGTAATAGAGCAAATCAACATTGTGTCTCTCCCAATAAGAGGTTCTGAGAAGAACACAGCAAAACGTCTGTGCTTTTCCTGCCCTGAATGCACGGCCTGAACCCACCGACGAGCAAACACCAGACAAACCCAGACTGAGCGGCAGGTGGCAGAAATGACCTGTGCACTTCAAAAGTACCGAGGCCGTGAGAGGCAAGGAAAGCTAGGGCGGGACCACCGGATGCACCGCGGGACCCTGGGCGGGTGAGGGATCCAGTGTTGGGATATTTGGTAAAGTGCAAGCGGGGTCTGTGATGAGACTGTATCAGTGCCAATTTCCTGATTTCCCCGGTTCTACTGTGGTTATGGAGCAGAGTGTCCTTATTTTCAGGACACAGGAGCTCTAAATTTCATGGAACAATGGGGAAGTTTGTCCATAACTTATTCTCAAATTGTTCAGAAAAAAATAAGGATAAATATAGACACAGAATGATAAGGCAAATATAAAATGTCAACAACTGGGAAATCTGGGTAAATAATTCATGAGAACTCTTTGCACTATTCTTTTAACTTTTGTCTAACATTTCAACATAAAGAACATTTCAAAATAACGAGCTGTTTAAAAAAAAAAGACACAGGCGCTGACTTGAAAGGTATGGCCGTGGCCAGAGAGAGGACAGTTTTACAGCCCAGTGCCTGCCACACAGCAAATATAAAACCACGAGTTCATAATAAGACCCCCAAAAAACTGACCATCTTTGGATGTTCCCAGGGCACGACTCATTATTTTTACAATTGATAAATAAAGGGAAAGAACCCAACATTTATCCTGACCTTCCGGTATTAAGTATCAATATATTCAGGGTAACCAAATGGCTGATGGGGAAAGCTCTTGTTTATAGAAGAGTCACAGCTAGTAAGTACAAGAACAGTGAGAGGATTTCACCGCTTTCCACCTGGTGGGATAACGGATGTGGGCAGTGGACCCTTAGCGGACACGTCAGCCACCATGAACAGCCACCCACCGTGGCCTCTGCACGTGAAGCCGTGGTCGGCCCACGGAGGTCGGCCCACGCCCAGCGTCTCCACAGACAGAGCATTGAGGACAGCAGGCCCCAACTCCCACAGACCGACCGTGATAAGATGAGTGACCAGCACGGACTGGACATCGGGCCGTCCTGAGGATCTGTTACTAATTTGGGGGCAGTGATGTCACGTAGCCAGGTTTTTGTTCTTTTTTTTTAAGTCCTTATCTGTTAGAGATACACGCTGAATAAGATATCTGGGATTTGTTTTAAAACTCCAAACTCATGTAAGGAAAAACGTATTAGCCTCTCAGATTTAATTTATAGCCCTAAATAAAGAGCCGACACATCCTTTAGACAAAGGCAAAGCTGCGGCTCCGCATTTAAATAAAACCCAGCCAATCTCCCCCGAGGACGGGGCTGTGGACACAGGGCTGCCAGGTCCTCAGTCTGCAACTGCACCGAATCTGTCCCTGGGTGAGGGTGGGGGCGGCGGGCGTAAAAGTGTTTCTGTTTTTACTTTCAACCTCCTATAAAAGGCATCTGTCTACCAAACAAACAACAACAAGAAAACTTCAGAAATTCCTACAAAACGACAGTGTCCCAACCTCCCCTAAGGACATCCCATCGGCAGGCAGGGGGTTGAAAAGTGTGCCCTGCCAACGAGCCGCCCTGAGGTGGCAATGGGACTGAGTCCTGTTTACCATTAGTAACAAACAGCAGAACCCATGATGCACTTCACCTGGTGCTCTCACAAGAGCCCTGGCTGGCACTGCAAGACCTGGGAACATTGGATGGGCGGTCTACCCCCCTACCTTGGCGTGTTTCGTGGGCATCGTGCTGGACTTACGAGATGACCCAGCGTCCGTGTCCTTCTCGAGTCTCAGCTCAGCAGAGGCCTGTGAGAAACCAGGGAGCCCCCAGGTCATGAGATGGGGCTGGGTGACAGGCAAGTCTTCCTACCAGTGGGGCCTCCGCCTGTAGGAACGGCCGCCGCCCTGGGCCCAGGGTTCCGGGGTCTCGTTTACGCTCAGAGTGAACCCCAGGCGGCTGCTGTTATTAACCGGCTCACAGCCCCAAAGAGGAAGCGGAGGCCGTGTGAGCTGTGGCGGGGGGGTGGGGGGGGGTGGTCAGGTCCCGTAACCCAGCTCCACCCGAAGCCAGAGGTCTGACACCTTCACCACGGTCCTGATGACCTCTTGCCCCAAAAGTGCATCCAAAGAGCCTGCACTGAAACCTGTGAGCCTCTCACGCCCGTCTCAGTGATGACCCCTGCCCTACAGAGCTGACCTCACAAGGTCAGGAAGAAACGCGCACGCCGCGTCCGCCCTAGCAAAGCACGTGCTTGCTCGCACCCTGACGTGAAACCCCAGAGTCTCTGCGGTTCACGTCGGGGAGCAAACGCTACGTGAGAAGTGGGCAAACAGTAGTAACTGGGGAGTTCAGAAAACACTAGCTCTTCTGAGGTTTAAGAAAGGCTCTTCTACCAGTTTAGCAAAGAGACTGAAGAGGAGGTGGTCCAGCCTCTCCTGAGCCCAGGTGAACCACGAGGCCACTGGGCACAGCGTAGGTGCCAGGACGTGTGGAGAGGCAGGTGGGGCGGGGGACGGCCGAAGGCTAACCCTCCCACCGCACGGGAGGAGGCCCCCATCTCCCAGGTTACTTGGCTTCCCCGGTGCCCAGCCAGCCCCCTCGGCACGGGAAGAATGGCCTTCCCCACCTGCGCCGAGGCCCGCGGACCCGCAGAGAAGGTCTGGAACTTGAAGGGGATGTGGACCATCTCCCGGGGGCGTAGGAAGAGCTGGGGGGCCAGGCTGCCCCGCGGGTGGAACATGTCCTCCTCCAGGGGCGTGTGCAGGCCGAACAGCTCTTTGAAGTACCGCCACTCCTGACCGTCCAGGATGAGGCTGGAGGGAGGGGAGACGGCGCTGGGCACAATGTCCTTCCCAGTCGGTCCCAGGACCCGTGAGGGCGAGACCAGCTCGGCTTTCGGGCGGGGCTGGGGGCCCGAGGGGGCGCCCCGCCCTCCCACCTGAGCTCAGCGCTGTCGATCGAGATGGTCACGGTGTGCTGCGTGTTGTCGGGGTTCCTGAGAGCGAATTCGAAGAACTCGGCAGCGCCCAGCGTGGCACGGATGGTGTGCCGCGTGGTGATGGCCATGCTCAGCGCGCTGGCAATGCTCTCGGCCTTGGTGCGCTCCCGGTAGGCGGCGATGAGCTGCAGGTCCCGAGTGTGCTGGGCACGGATGCTCTGCTGGGCCTGCGGACACAGGGGCCGAAGTGAGGCCACGGTCCCGGGGCGCCCTGCTGCTTGGGGGCTGTTCCCTGGCCCCTTCCCCACCTGCCCCAAACACCACATCTCCTTGGAATCACCACCCCTCCACCACCGACACGGGGTCAGCTGGGAATGGCCACCTACAGCTCCGGGGGACAGGGAATGGGGCCACCCATCTGCAGCACCCCGGCTTCCCTCTGCCCACAGGTGATGCACCCGTGGAAGGAGGGCTCTGCCCACATGCCCCCGAGACTCCAACCACCCACCTGGGCACACTGGGAATTAAGAGCAGAAGCTACCAATAAAAGAGGAAAGAATGGTCCCCAAACTAAGGCGGGTGACCAGCTCACTGGCCAGGCCTCCAGTGTGACAGCGGGAGTCCCGTCTGCAAGCAGAGTCCCCAGGAGGGGCTGTGGCCGGGCCTGACTGACCGCAAGCTGGGCCAGGGTCCAGACCCAGGCACGCTGCCTTGGTGGGCTCAGCGTGGGTCCTTCATCCACCTCCTTCTTCCAATGCCTTATGTTTCAATGGGCTTGGCCACCCCACATGTGTTCTAGAGGCTGGGGACAGGCTTATCTTTCTCGGGTGCCTTGCAGTAAAAAGCGAGGCCCGTCGGAGGCTGCTTTGCAAGCCCGAGACCTAGAAGGCGTATGCCCACGTGCTAGGGAGGCAGCTGGGCGCTGAGGGCCTCCAAAACCAACGAGGCCCAGGCATCTGAAGGCCTTCGGACTCTAACTCAGAAGGTGAGGACCAAACCTGACCTCTCACTTAAATTGTTTTGGAGACTGACTTTCCAGTATCCAAAACTTTGGCCTTTCCCCAGCAGGGGAATTGAAGCTGGGCCTTTAGTTTCTCCCTGGGGATTTAAAACCGGGAGGGTGGTCATGTTGACATCTGAGGCCTCCCTACGTGGGCATTTTATGATCAGAGCTTCTCGGCGGGATGGAGTCTCTACCAGGCTGGGCTGGGCAGCACGGCCAGATGTAATTTAGGGTGAGAGACAGAGCTCGGCTTTTCAACCTCGACTTGAGACAGCGGGTTGTTCTGACCTGCCAAGGACACAACCTGTATTGCCCTGGGACGAGGGCTCTAGGGGACAGGCCACATGGAGGTGAGCACAGGACTGGCCCGTCAGACTGACCACCTGGGCGGGCACCGTAACGGCCACTCCCTGGTTTTCCGCAGGCCTGGTGGGTAAAAGCCACAGGCCGAGCCAGTGTGGCCCCAGGGCATCAGGTGCCCACACGGCCCCTGGCCAGGTGGAAAGGCTGGAAAGAAGAATCCACCTGTGGGGTCACCTGGCGTGACCCAGACTGCGTGAGGCTGCCGTTAACCGCAGGCTCAGCCTCGCACAGACGCGAGCCAACCCTCCAGCAACAGCTTCCCCGATGACTAGAGCCACCAGTGAAACAGAGTTGATGTTTTGGTCTCTTTTTGCCATAGACCTGTCTTCTTTCTTAATTCAAAACCCATGCAGGCAGAGGCGATGACACGTATTGGACCGCTCAGACCCCAAGAGGCAGCAGTTCGCACTGTGGTCCCGTGACAGGTCCAGGGATGGGCAGGGAGACCCGTGGGCCAAGTGCTGGCATTTCTGGAAAGTAAAGTCCTCTCTTCCATGGCACTTGGCACGTTTTGACAACACGGAACGTGGGACTAGTGCCACCAATTTGCTAGCGTGAGGGGCAATCCCGGAGCTGCTGGGGTGTCCCTGTAGAGGGTACGCAGAGGAGAGAGGACGCAGGGACTGAGCGCTGTCGCTAGGGCAGCCGCCGTCCCGAGCACTGCACACAGGTTGAGCCGGGTGACCCTCACAGGGAGGCTGTGACTGTCCCAGGGCACCGCAGGGACTCCAAGGCAGGCGTCAGCCCCACACTCTGTGCTGTGACTGTCCCAGGGCACCGCAGGGACTCCAAAGCAGGCCTGTCAGCCCCACACTCTGTGCTCCTGGCCCCAGGCTCACCACCGCCCCCAGGAAACCCTGAGACCCTCAGCCTCCCTCAAATCTGACCATCAGGGAGAGAGAGCTGCACCCCAGCTGCCCTCAGCCTCCCCGCCGCACAAGAGGTCACACACGGTTCCACACCCTCATCAGGCGTGTGCAGGGCCAGCCGGGGCATGGCTCCTGTCGACTCTCTTCCCAAGGACCCACTGATTTCGTAGAACTCCCATCCCTTCTTCAAAGAAGGCTAAAAAGCTCTGGAAGGGAGAGAGACTACCGCATATCTGATACATCAAGTTACCTTCACCTCAAAATTCTCCAGCGCTACGAACCCAGGAAATCATTACAATTTAGTGGAAATTTTTCTTGTATTTGGAAATCCAATCACTTCCAAGCTCACGGCTGTATTCAAAATGAGGGTTCTGAGCTGTTAATTTCTCTATTAGAACATATCAGGGCTTCCCTGGTGGCGCAGTGGTTAACAATCTGCCCGCCAATGAAGGGGACGTGGGTTCGACCCCTGGTCCGGGAAGATCCCACATGCCGCAGAGCAACTAAGCCCGTGCGCCACACTACTGAGCCTGCTGCGCTCTAGAGCCCGCGAGCCACAATTACTGAGCCTGTGTGCCACAACTACTGAAGCCCGCACGCCTAGAGCCCATGCTCCGCAACAAGAGAAGCCACCGCAATGAGAAGCCCGCGCACCGCAACGAAGAGTAGCCCCTGCTTTCAACTAGAGAAAGCCCGCACGCAGCAACGAAGACCCAACGCAGACAAAAATAAATAAATTAAAAAGAACATATCAAATAAGAGGAAACTAGCCAAATTAATCATAATAACAACGATGCACCGGCAGCTGTCGGACCGAGGACTTGCCGTGTGCGGGGCCCAACCACCCGGACGCGGGAACCGCTTGTGTCCCCCCCGGGTGACAGCTGGCGGAGCCTCAGAGGCTGCACAGGAGGGAGCAGCCTGGGTGCACCGTGGCCGGGGAGGAGGCCTGCCCCAAGCCCAGCCTACGGCCGGCCTCCCCTCAAGGCGTCCTCACAGCCACAGCGCTGCTCCTCGGCCAGCAAGACTCTGCCGCCCTCTGCCAGGGACCCGCTCGCCCAGCCGGCTGTCTGGCCTCAGCGGCCATGGCTCACAGGCCCAGCCGCTCCGCGGCATGTGGGATCTTCCCGGACCGGGGCACGAACCCACGTCCCCTGCATCGGCAGGTGGACTCTCAACCACTGCGCCACCAGGGAAGCCCCCTGAATGGTCTTTTGCTTGTTGGTTTATTTCTGTCTCCCTCAGTCCACGGCCCCCCTGAGGGTGGGTCCTTGCCTACTTCTGTGAGCCCCAGGGGAGGGCCGGCCACTGCCTGTGTCTGCCAGGCCATGGGCACAGGCCTGGCCCCTGAGAAGGACGGCGTCTGTTCAGACACCCACCTGCCTCAATGGAAAGGATCCGAAGGCCCCTGTGGCTTCCCTATCCCGTAAACAGCCATTTCTTAGGGTCTTACTTAGATTTTTAGTCTAAGGTGGGAATTCTGGCCAGATCGATCACTCTGACATCCCGTGATGTAGAAGTTGTCATGGCTCTGCTCCCCAAACCTGGGCGCCCTCAGGATCCCCGTCGGAGCTTTCTTAAAAGCCCAGGCTCCAAGGACACTCCCCCCAACCAATGGAGGGGAGCCCAGAAGTCAGCTTTTATCCAAAGCGCGCCGGTAATTCTGGCCTGAAAACTTCCCTTGGTGGCTGAGAGGTCGGGTCTCATGCTCTGTAACCAGGACGCGGCAGGAAGATGAGAGCCCGCAGGCAAGGGGAGGGGCGGGGACGGGGCTGCTCCCGCAGTGTTCCCGAGGACGGGGGCCGAGCCTCACCAGCGCGCCGGGTCCGCAGCGGCCAGGCTCCGCTCCGCGCTCCCGCAGGCGCACAGCCCTCATGCGCTCCAGCTTGCGCCTGCGCACGGCGTCCCCCTCACGGCCGGCGCCCTGGGGCCGCCGCGTCCCCTGCCACGGGGGCGTGAAGAGCAGGGCGGCCAGCTCACTGTCCACGTCGGCCAGCTTCTGCGCTTGGACCACATTTTTCACTGCTGGAAGGTTCAAAGGCAGGGCCAGAGGTTAAAGGTTTCTGTTCTCTAAGCAGCCACGGCTCCACGCCCTCCAGAGCCAAGCCTCAAGCTTTTCATAAACCCTCAGAGGCTGGTAAAGGTGGAAATGACGCACCTGCCCTCCACGGCATCCCCCCCTTACCAGCCTCTCACATAGAAGGGATTCTGTCTCTGTGCTTAGATACAAATGTATTAGTGCCCACTAGGGGGTCTGCTAGGGAAAAGGCCAGCGTTGCAGAAGCTCAGGCTCTCAGGATTCCCCAGACGCCCTCACCCAGGACCGCGCCCCTGCTCCCCTCCAGCCCCCCCAGCGAGCACCCCCGATGCCCAGCACACCGTCCAGGCTCTCAGGCACGCTGTCCTGTCAGGTCCTCAAACCCCCGCTGGGTGCGGGTCATCAGGAGGCCCGAGCTCAGATCAGGAATCGGGGGCTCCCGTGAGCTGTGCCCTGAGGCCTCGGGCCAGCCGGCGTGGGTGGAGCCCAGAGCTTCTCCTCTCTGCACCCGGCTGCCTCTGGCTGGCTGGGCCCCTAGAGCACCATCTCCTTCGGGGGCTCTACTCGAAGCCTAGACCCACAGGAAAGCTGTGTAGCCGACAGACAGAAGCCACGATAGGCCAGGCCCCGGCAGGCAGGAGAGCTATTTTCTCCCTCCCACCACTGGCTGTGCCACTGGCGTGCACACGTGGCACCTGCCACGTCACAAGCTGGCACGTGAGATTCCCGGACAATCAGTAAACCCAGGACAGGCGGCAGGTGAGAGGGAGCGCCCCAACTTAGCACCTTGTCCTTCCTTCGGGCACCCCCAGAGCCACGGGAAGTGACCGCAAGCCTGAACTCCGCCGGCTGGACCCCACTCCCCGTCCTCGAGTATCTCTGCCTCCTGCTGATGCGCTCCACGTGGTGGTGAAGCAGCTTCCCCTCACTCGCCACCTCTCCTGCCATCACACGTAAACAAATGCTACTTCCAGGTTCTTCGGGTGCCATGAGATGGTGCAGACGTCTCAAGTGGTCACCCCAAAAGAGCACTTTTCGTGTGTCTGGGGTCCAGCTCCATGGGAACGGAAGCGCCAACCTGGATCGGGCTCAAGCAGCCCGAGGCCCCCGGTCCCGAGGGGAGGGGCCAGGGTGGGAGGTGATCAACTGGCTTGTGTGTTCAGACTGCATCACCCCGACCGTGGGGGTGATGGGACCGTGTGGGACCACACTGCTGAAGCCAGGAAGCATCTTGCGAAACTCGGCACAACTTCGTGCTTCCGGAACCTTGCCCGGGGGGTGGAGACATGGCTTCTGGTGGAGTGCCCGGCCCTCTGGTTTTGACCAAAATAGGGATTGGAAGACTGATGACTCCAGAGGCTCTGGATCCCTCAGCAAACCCTCACTGTCACAACTCCCCGCGCTGCCCAGAGAAGCCCCCGACCTGCCGGGCCCCAGGCCGTGGGTTTCACAAATCCTCTCGTACCTGTCCCTGGGTGGGGGGTGGGGGTGGAGATGGGAGGCACTCCCTGCTCCGTGCTCTCCATCCATCCTCTTGGTGGCCAAAGGGACCAGCTGGGGATGGGGAGGCACTGGCCCCAAAGCAGGAAATCCAGATTCTAATCCAAGTTCACGACCCTTAACCACACAACCGGCCATGTCACCTGACCTCTGTGTCTCAGTTTTTTCAACATTAAAATGAGGAAGCTGGTCTGGAACAGACTCTCAGCCTGCCGGGCTCACGCAGCGTGGACCCCTTTGAGCATCTGAATGTACCCGGGCCGCTCTCCCGGGGAAGACGTATGAGGACCCATAAAGTTTGGGCTGGAGTTTCAGGGCACTCGTGGGATTCTGGAGACCTTCCAAAATGGCAGCAAAGGCCTCCCAGTCCTGCCCCCCGCAGCTCTGGAATTCCCACCCAGGGCACAGGTTCAAGACCAACAAAGTCAAGGGCCGTCAACACAAGACGCTCATGGCAGTTTCCGATGCACATGAGATGACCTGCAACCTCTGGGGGCTGCTCCTCAAAGGGCACCTCCCACTTTCATTCCAATGGCAAGTATTTTACATTCAGGTCTGGGGGGTCATTTGAAAGGGGACGGAAAAACTTCCGTGTTATGCGATATTTTCACAAGCCCAGGTGTTTATCTCCCAAGCTTCTCTTCTCCCCAACATGGGGAGTTTCAAATTAGTTTTTAAAAAACAGCCTATGTTCATCCCGACCTTTTCCTCCCGTCCCCTTCCCCTGGGGAGAAGCAGCTACCGGAAAACAAATGCCACTCCTAGGACTGTAATCTCCACCAAGTAACACCGGCGGCTTCCCCAGGGCCCAGCCTAGAGAGCGCTGGGCTGACGAACGTGGTGACTCGACGTGGCCTGCAGGTCACTGAGCCGGAGGCGGAGCCACGGCTCGGGCCCCCAGATCCAGAGGGCAGGGCCCCACGACACAGGCGCACGCGTGTGCTCCTGCACACGCACACACGTACACGCACACACGCACACGCAGCCCCCCGCCTCTCGCTCTGCCCCACCGCCCGCCCACCTCCCCGAGCACAACCCCCAGCCTCCACCCGTAGGCCCCTCGGTCTCTCCACTCACGTCTGGGAGCCCCGTGCGTGAGAAGGCCACCTCCCGAGAAGCCGGTGGCTCCGTCATTCGAGATGACCCGTGACCTGGAAGGTGGCAGTGAGCTGGGACTCCCCACTCTCCGTTCACACAAGTGACCTGAACGAAAAACACCCCCCGCCCCGCACGAGACATAAATACCAGCACAGAGTCGATGACACTCGCCCGGATCCCCGCCCACATCCCACTTTCCACTCTCAGGCTGGAGTTCGTTTTGCAGCAGAGAAACGGCGGGTGGGCAGAGGCACGTTTCCTTCGAGCTCCCTGCTCTCCAGGTCCACACTCTCCTCTGTCTGAGCAGCAGTCTGCTTTCCCACCACGAGTTGGGGCTCGAGATGCTCAGGGCAGGTCTCTGGGGGGCCCGGCCCCAGGCTCTGGGATGGTCGCAGACTCTCCTGTCAGGCCCTCGAGTGTCGTGCTGTTCCAAGGCCTTTGTGCCCTTCTGCAAACGTCTGTGCCCAAACACGCCCGGGGGAGACACCCTGAGAGCCCCGGTACCTGACCGTGAGCCGGGGGTCAGGGCAGCCTGCCCCCCCCAGGAAGGCCCCACGGGAGACCTGCAGATACAGTGGCAGCGGAGCTCCCAGGGGAGCCGTGGTCACACACACACACACAGCCAGGATCACGGGGTCAAAGAAAGGAAAGGGGCTCTTGGGATCTCTACACGATGAATGACCCCGTAAAGCCTCAGAAGAGGCTGGCAAAGAGACAGCATCAAAAAGCTCGCCTGAGGGCTGCCCTGGTGGCGCAGTGGTTGAGAGTCCGCCTGCCGATGCAGGGGACACGGGATCGTGCCCCGGTCCGGGAGGATCCCGTGAGCCATGGCCGCTGAGCCTGTGCATCCGGGGCCTGTGCTCCGCAACAGGAAGAGGCCACAGCAGTGAGAGGCCCACGTACAGCAAAAAAAAAAAAAAAAAAAAAAAAAAGCTCGCCTGAGCCGAGGAGCCGCCAAGCACAAGCACGAGGACGGCCTCTCCCACAGAAAGAGTCCCAGGAGACCTGGGCGTGGGTGACAGATGCCCGGATCCGCAGCCTCGCACTTGGCTGCGGCTGTGAATGCAGAGGCAGGGCCCCATCCGGGCAGGCGCCGACCCTGCCTCTGTCACCCTGAAGGCCTGCACAGCATCACCCCACCTGCTGGCCCGCGCCTGCCACTCGCTGCAGAACAACCGGTTTTAAAAAGAAACAAAAGCCACGACACTTTTTTTTTGTTCAAGAACTGCAGAATGTACAGAGGAAAGCACAGTGCTGCCACGTCGTACAAGTGCGCTGCGCGCAGCACCGGTCCTCTGCCTCACAGCCTCCCTGTCTGGGTATCTCAGGCCCCTTCCCGCGAGCTTATCTCTCTCTTGCAGGCAACGTATGAAAATGACAATTTAAGATAACGCATAATGGAGCTAATCTTTCTTCTGAAGATAAGATTTTAAAACCTGGAGTCACTGCACATTTGTGGGCTGGTGAATTAAAAATAAAAATAACCAACACAATCTTGGAAGCAGAATGCTTCTAGCAACTCCCTTCAGTCGTAGGAGCTTTTGAATAATGCCTGCTTCTCACACACAGCTCATTTATTTCTCCAGAACCTAATTGAGTTTTGCCGTTTCCATATTGTCTGTTTTCGAGGCTGCCCGGGATCCTACATTTGTAAACAAGGGAGCAGAAGCCTGAGACCTGGCTTAATGAGCTCCGCGCTCACGTCTGCTGCTCCGTCCCAGCCCCGCCTGCCCCATGCTGTCGGCACAGGTGGAAAGGGCCCATGGGGCTCAAGGTCTAAAATCAGGCTGGGTTGTAAGGAATGGAAAATTCCCCAATAAAACGACAGAGAGGTTTGAGTCCAGAAACCTCAGACGGCTTGGTGTTGTCCCGCTTTCAATCCTTCCTCAGTCCCCTCGAGGGGGATGGAGTGGGCTTGTCACTAGCCCCACGAGGGCTCACACTGGCCTCTGCCCTGAGGCGGGCACAGGCAGCTATGCCCGGCCTAATGTCCCCTGTCCCATCAGGGTCCTCAGTGGAGCCCCCAGAATGTCCAGGCAGAACCATCCCAGCCACACCCAGCCCCAGCCCCCTGCCCACAAGGAAGGAGGACTGGGGCTTTCCTCGGTGTCTCTGACGAGCAGCTCTTGGGACACCATCTGACGTAAGGTCAAGGTGCTCGGCTCTGAACAAGCACATCCCTCTGCCCCTCTGTTCCCAAGCTGTGTGGTGCGGAAGTTTAGGAAAAGTTCTCTCTTCTCTCCTCCACAATGAGGCAGTGCTATGAGCTGAAACTCCAGATGAAACTCTCTCCCGAAACCAGTCATCTTATTTGAGGATCGTCACAGCGATGCCCCATGGATAGTACCAGAAATAAAATGTGGGCAAGATGGAGACAGCTAATAATACCAAACCCCGACCAGAAATCAGGAACACCAAACAACTGGTGCCAGGGAAGGCTCAGAGGTCAGGGGAAGGCTCAGTGGTCAGGGGAAGGCTCAGAGGTCAAGAACAGATGCTCAGTGGTCAAGGGCAGATGCTCGGTGGTCAAGGGAAGATGCTCAGCGGTCAAGGGCAGATGCTCAGTGGTGAAGGACATTTGTTCAGTGGTCAAGAGAAGGTGCTCAGTGGTCAAGGGCAGACGCTCAGTGGTCAAGGGCATACTTAGTAGTCAGCTAATGAGAGCTCTTCTGAATTCCTACTGAGTGCTGATGCCCACGATGTGACCCCTGTCCTGAGGGGGCTCATGCCCCAAATGGGAAGAAGAGTAGCCACCCAGGAACAAGGGCAAAGCTGCCAGGGGCTCTTACCCACGTTAGCCAAGGTGAGGTGCAGCCGGCCCTTCACCACCGTGTGGACGTTGATGGGCTTGACGCAGCCAAACCTAGTCACGTCTCCACTCACCACCATGGTGTCCTGTTCGTGCTCTGTCGCCACGACCTCAAGCTCATGCGAGACCTGAACGGCTGGGCGCCCTTGGCGGAGGAGGTGCTGTGGAGGAGAAAGGACCGGTCGGAGGGCGGCCGAGAGGCAGGGGCTATCTGCTTCCGAAAACCCAAGTCCCTGCTGTCGGGTCTTTCCCCCAAATCCTTATTAACAAAGTGCATCCCGATTCACCCACTGAGCAAACCCCAGGGATGCACAAGTGGGCCTGGCAGCCACCTGCGTGGAGCCCCCTCCACACGGAGAGGATGAGAACACGGCACAGAACAAGGGGGGATGCTGAGGAAGCCCAGCTCCGCGTCAGCGGGAGCCCCAAGGAGCCTCCACTGGGCCCCTCAGGATGAAGGTGTGCCTCCAGGCAGGGGGAGGGCACGCCAGGCCCGGGCGGGACACAGGGGGCTTCAGTGTGGCAGAAAGGCAGGCAGCAGGTGCGAGGAGGGGCCGCGGGGCAGACGGAGCTGGGTCAAGAGGGTCCTTTCCGACCCCACTCTTCTCTGCTAATCAAGTTTAACCCTTCAGAACCCTCCTGAGCCCAAGAGCGAGTGGGGCTGGCCAGGAGGGAGGGCTGGGCCCCTTCTGCTGCGAGGCCCGGGCACGTCACCAGGCCTCTTGACCGTCACGCGTAAATGGAAGCGCGGGGCCAGGTTCAGGTCCTGCTTCTGGAATTCTGGCCCTGTCCCTCCAGCACTTGTCCTCTGCTTGTCTCTGGGGCGGACACGCCCAGACCAGATCCCTCCTGAGCGGGTCTGGGGCTTCCAGCTCCGGAGACCCTGCTTGCGCAGCAGCGCTTGTCCACATAACGCCAACACGTTCACGGGCCAGGAGCCCCGGCAGCCAGACGGGGTGAAGACCCCTCCAGGGGGCGGCCAGTCAAGGCAAGGAGCGACGCCCGGCTGCCCCAGGAGCAGTGATGCCAATAAAAACAGGGCATCGCGTCTCACCCAGGAAACTGCAGAGGTTTTTTCCCCACCCTGTAAAGGGTGGGAAAGCAGGCGCCTTGGTCATCTTCCGGGAAGAGCGCCGTGCCGGGCCCCTGGGCCCCCTGCCCGAGGCCCCGTATTGGTGCACCCGTGACTTGGAAACGTGGCTTTGGGGCGTTCTCATCTGGGGAGAAGGTGATGGAGTCAGACCTGGGCTGAAAGCCTGGTCCCAGCAAGACCAGGGGCTTCGGCTTCATCCTGCAGCAGATCAGGGCAGCAGTCCCAGGGCCGGGCTGAGGACACCGCAGCAGAGCGGGGGTGCGACCACCGCGAGACCCCAACGATGCTGGCGCTGTCACCGCTCAGGAAATGAGCTGCAGGGGTGAGCCAACATGACCCCAGGATGTTCCCTGCAGTGTGTCCACCAGGACAAGGCGCTTAAATGTCCAACAACGGGGGACAGTGCGACGAGCTGTGATGCGTCTGGAAACGCAGGAAATATCCACAGAAGGCCACGTAAGCACGTTGACAGCTCAGCACCTGGACTTACACAAATCTTCCATCTTCTCTACATAGATGTTAAAGTGAAGACTTGCTTATTTTTAGAAAGTAAAATTCCATTTTATTTAAACCAATTCTGTGTCAGTAAACCTGACAGCACTTGTGGAAGGGGCTCTTCATGGAGGATGAGATCAAATAACCCCTCCACGCGCTTCGCTCGCCCCTCCCTCCCCTCGCCTCGCCCCGCCCCGCCCCTCCTGCCTTTCACCTCACCCCTCCCTCCCTCCTTCTATTCATCCATTCTCAGCCATGCCCTACCCACGGTGGCCTAGGACTGTGCTGGGGAGGGGTCAGCGGCCATCCCATTCCCACCCTCCATGACATCACTGGCCAGTGTAGGAGACAGACGGGCCATATCCGTGACGACCTTGGGGGCCTGAGGAATGAGAACACCAGCCAACACCTGCTGAGTCCTCACCAGCTGTGACCCCGCCCCATGCTCTTTGCACACTGCCCCCCAGCTCCCTCCACTGTCCTGAGGGCCTCAGCCCCTCAGGGAAGGGCCCCGAGCCCCGGTGGATGGGACAGTTACAGCCCGGGTCAGCCGCCAGAGGAAGGGAGGGACAGAGGAGCAGGCAGCCCCCAGAGGATGGGGGGCACGGGACCGGGGCCGCTGCGGCACAGGAGCCACGAGATCCTCGTGGGCTGGGGTGCTGAGGGGCAAGGGGGGACGGGACCAGATCTGCAGGCCTCAGTGACCAGCCGTGCAAGGCTCAGGAAGGGAAACCAAGGGGGCCCGTGGCTGGAGTCCAGAGGGAAATAGCTGTGTGGGATGAAGGAAAAGTGAATGAAGGTCAGAGAGATTCCAGAGATTCCAGAGCTGCAGCTCTCCCCCGTCCACCTCAAGGCAGGGAGGAAAACTCTCGGGACAGCATGTCGGCAAGTGGATGTGGCCCAGTGCCTGGCCCAGAGGCCGCCATGTGACCCCACGTTGACCCTCTGGGGTCCTGGTCACACGAAAGGGAAGGTTTGGGGAGAAACCCTGGGAAGAAAATTGAATTAATGCATGGACTTCAGTTTTAGAATATGAGGAGAATGGGAAGCACAGTTAGAAAACGAATTAGCTTCTGATTCTAGTTAGAATGAGAGAAGCACAATTCAGGGAACTGAGAACAGGCATCAGGAAACATTTTCCCACCCCATCATTCATTCATCCTGTCCTCCGTCCTGAGGGCACACCTCTGATGGACCAGCCAGGCTCTTGGTGAACAAGCCTGATCCCGAGCTGCTCTCAGGAAACATCCATCCTCACCGTCAAGGGAGCAGAGGTGACGTCGCCTGGTGGGTCGGTTCACAGGAGGAACTGATAACTGGGCGGATGTACCCTAGCATGATCGAGTTTAGACTCTGTGAACATCCTTTCCTTTGGGGAAGGAGAGGACTCGGCAGTGCCTTGAATTTGTGAACCAAGAAGCCAGGCCCCTGGACAATGCCCAGTGCTGGGCGATGGCCCACACTGCTGGGCGACAGAGCTCACAGAAAGGACCGCGGGGAGACGTTACCTTCATCTGAACGGCGGCGGATCCGACGAGAAGCAGGGAGTCTCCGTCCCAGATGTCGATCTGCAGGGTCTGCATGGCCAGGTAGCGGGCGAACCAGCGCTGCTCCCCGGGTCTCAGGAATCCAGGGCCCACCAGGTACTTCAGCTGAAAGCCCGGAGACCCTGTGCAAAGAGGCCCCAAATGCGCCCAGAAGTAATTGGAATCATTTATCACCTTTACACTTGGAGGAGTTTCTGCTCTGGTCATGATGACTAATTTCCGCTTCTGTCAGAGTTACAGCTTAATAAATACATTAATCAAAACATTATAAAATATCTAAATTAACAACATGAAGAGTGGTGTTCAGAAGACTACATTTCTTTCCAATGTATACAATAAGCTCCTCCCCAAATAAGACTGATGGTTTTTACCAAGTCCTAGTGAAACAGTCTATGCTGGATAAGGACAGATGCCCCGACGGGCCGGCCAGGGAGTATGACTCTGGGCGCACAGGATTTAGGGAGAAATGCTGTCTACATCTTCTGTCAAAACCGGGTGGTCACCAGATAAAGAAGATGCGGTACATATACACAGTGGAATACTACTCAGCCATAAAAAAAGAATGAAATGATGCCATTTGCAGCAACACGGATGGACCTAGAGATTATCATACTAAGTGAAGTAAGTCAGACAGAGAAAGACAAATATCATATAATATCACTCAAATGTGGAATCTAAAATATGACACCAGTGAACTTATCTTCAAAACAGAAACAGGCTCACAGACACAGAGAACAGACTTTGTGGTTGTCAAGGGGGACGAGGGTGGGAGAGGGACGGAGTGGGAGTTTGGGGTTAGCAGATGCAATCTATTATATACAGAATAGATAAACAACAAGGTCCTAGTGTATAGCACAGGGAACTATAGTCAATATCCTGTGACAAACCGTAATGGAAAAGAATATGAAAAAGAATGTATATATGTACAACTGAATCACTTTGCTGTACAGCAGAAATTAACACAACATTGTAAATCAACTCTACTCCAATAAAATTTTTTAGAAACCAGGGTATTCACACACAGGCGCATGGAGAGCTCAAACTGAGACGGAGCTCAGCACACGGTGCCTAGGTCACCCCGATGCCTCCCGCCCCCAACGCGCCCAGGAGCCCCACAGAAGCACAGGCCTCTCCAAGGTCGCTCCTGGTGCCAGGCTTATCACTACGAGACAGGAGCCGGACTGCGGCCCCCGCCTTCACCTTTGCGGAGTGGCATCACCATTAATCCTAAATTGGCAAAGATGCCATTGAAGTCACCATTAATTAAAGTGCAGGGACAGCAATGCAGGGGAAACACACTGAGAACAACATTTCCGCCCTTTCCGTCAATAACATAACAGTATTTACGTGGCCCCGCTGAGCAGAACGCTAACCACAGGGAGGAAGGCGGACGTTAGCTCGGCAGCCCAAGCGGCCCCGGGCAGGCTGAGACCCTCGCCCCGTGGGTGCCCACACGGCGCCCTCTCCGCTGTCCTCAAGGCCAGGACAATGCGGTCGGCAGGAGCAGTGAAGCAGGTCCGGACGGGACCCAGCTCGGGGCACAGGGGGAGGGCGTCCGGTGGGCCCAGGGGATACAGAGCAAGGACCGGCGGGGTCCTGGC
Source organism: Grampus griseus (assembly GCF_964374135.1). Taxonomy (NCBI): domain Eukaryota; kingdom Metazoa; phylum Chordata; class Mammalia; order Artiodactyla; family Delphinidae; genus Grampus; species Grampus griseus. The sequence goes on along the minus strand of NC_139017.1, from coordinate 179,302,562 downwards.
TCCCGCCATGGCTGGAGCGCTGACAGAAGCGCCCTCCAGGATGGAGGGGCAGGCAGCAGCAGCACAGAGACCACGGGAGGGGCTGGAGTGACGCTGCACACGGCAGGCCAGGCCCCAGTGTCCCGAGTCACAGGGCTCGGCCAAGGTCACACGCCACCCCGGCCCCCAACGGCCAGGTCTGAGAAGTAAGCGGCCTGCGGCACCTGATCAGTCCCCCGACACCCACCGTGAGCCCGGCTCACCCAGGCGCAGTGAGGACTGGAATGAGGACCGGGGAATGAGGAAGGCCGAGCTCACAGCACCGACGGCAGCGCCCACCTGCTGGGTCCCGCTGGGCTGCAAGGAAGGGGCAGCGGTGGCACCGGCCTCTGATGTGGCTCAGACCAACGGCTCCAGGTGCACACGGACGTGACCGTGTGGGGCGACCCCCAAATGACACCCGCAAACACCCTTCCCTGGGCGCCCTGCACACTCACCCCCAACACCTCCAGTCCCACAGAGCCTCCACCCGGACTTGCACTCGCGCCTGAATGCAGTAGGTCCCAGCTGGACCCCGCGTCTTCCTCCCCAGCCAGCTCCCCCTTGCGTCACCCCAGAGTGCCGCCCAGCACCGCGTCCTCCCGACGCCCTGGCTGGGCTCCATCACCACCACATCCCGTCAGCTGCCGGGTCCCCTCAATACGACCATTAATTCACACGCGGCAAATGTTCCGGGCCCTGTGTGGGGTCGTGTGGCAGAACAGGATGGACAGGGTCCCTGCCCTGATGGAGCTCACGGTCTCGGGGAGACACTTTGAGCCCAGAGCTGACAGTGTGCTGAGTGTCGCACACGGGGGCCATCCTGGTCTGGGCACAGTCCAAGGCCCCTCATGCTGGACCCTCCCAATTCCTCCCCACTGTAGGCTCGTACCCCTTTGCTCCTGTCTGGCTAAGACAACTGACTCCTCGGTGGCCTTCCCTGAGGTCCAGACCCCCCACAGTCCATCCCATGGCACTGCCAAAGCGTCCACAAAAGGAATTCTGTGTCGTCTCCATCCCACTCAAAAACCTGCAGTGGTGCTGACCACTGACTCCTGGGGGTAGTGGTACCACCCTACAGGGTCTGCCCAGGCTCCCCAGCTTACCTCCCTCACCCCTTCACAGACACCGCCCAGCCCAGCTGGGGTCCCTGCTGTGCCTCAGTCCTGCCCCACCGCCACGGACAGGTCTGGCAGATGCTCTGCCTCCAGCTGGACGGTCCTCCCCCACCCCTCTTCTCAATCTCCACGCCTCCTTCATGACAAACACCTCCTGCTCCGTGAAGGTAGCCACGACTCCTCTGATGACAAACACTTAATAACACTACAGTCTACAACGCGTGATGAACGCGTAACAGCTTGGAGTATCTATGCACCAAATAACAAAGCAGAAATCCAGAGACGCAAGAAGAAACAGATGAAAACACAATGACAGTGGAGACCAAACAACCGCTTTCCTTTCAAGGCAGGTCAAGTGGACCATAAATAAGTAAGGATACAGAAGACTAGACCAGCTAGTCCATAAGGCAGAGTGTATGCATACGCATACAACATGGTACCCCAATAACAGAGAATATATCTTTTCAAGCATATTTGGAACATTAATAAAAATTTACTGTCTATTTCACCACAAAGAAAACCTAAATACGTTCCTTAAAGTAGAAATATTACAAATAATATTCTCTGATCACAATCCAACAAACTAGAAATTGGAAAAAATTTTTCAAAACAATTCACTTATTCTTAAATAATTCTGTGTCAAATGGAAAACACGATCAAAACAGATTTTTTAGAATAATAATAATGAAAATACTACTTATCAGAATCACCAAAACATAAAGCAATAATCAAAGGAAAATTCATAGCCTTCAATACTTTATATCAACCAGAACAAAAGAATTAAAATAAATGAATGAAGCAACTCAAATTAGGAAAATAACAGTAGAGAACACCAAAAAGAAAGCAGAAGGGGGGTAATAATAAAGGGAAATGCAAAATCTGATTAAAAAACAAGAAAATAGTGAAACCTATTTAAGGTACACTTATGTGCCTTCAGAAGACAGGGAAGCAGAAATGAGCAGATGGGAAGACATCCCTGTTCCTGGGCAGGTCCCCTCCTATCCTTCAAGGGCAGTTCACCTCTCGTTCATCTGTGAACTTCTCCAGAACCCCAGATAGAGCCTAACAAGTTCACATAGAAAACTAAACCAGCAAGAATGTCTGGAGAACGGTGCAAAAAAGAATAGCATAACACCTCTGATCAAAGAGCGCGACCTTCGTGTGTAGACAGACAGTCTCATGAACTATAGCCCACAGGCCAACCCAGCTGAGAGCTAAGAATGGCTTTTACATTTTCTAAGGGTTGTGAAAAACAAAAGTCAAAAAAAGAAGAAAATGATTACAGAGAGATCGTATGTGAACCCAGAAAGTCCAAAATATTTATGATCTGGCCCTTAACAGAAATCCATTTGCCAACCTCTAGTCTAGTGGAACAAGCCAAAAAATCCAGAATGACACCCAAGTAATACAAAAAAGTTTGCTATCTGATAAGGGCGGATCTCAAGTCACTGGGGAAAAAGACAAACGTTTTAATAAATAGTACTGGGTCAGCTGGATAGACATTTGGAAAAAGATAAAACTGATCCAAGTCTGCCCTCACACAGCAGGATAAACTACATAGAGATCAGAAATCTAAACGTAAAAAATGAAACCGGTAAATCCTAGGAGAAACCACGCACGCATCTCTTGCTGAGCCAGGGGAAGAGAAAGCCTTTGCATCTGTGACTCAAGAATCTAGAAGCAATAAAAGACTGACACATTAGACTACATGAAAGTAACACCTTTACACAGCAAAACCCATCCTAAGCAAAGCAAAAAGACAAACGACAAAGTAGGAAGCATATTTGCAATGTATATCACAGGCAACAGCTAATCTTCCTAACACAGTTCCCAAAACAGAGGACAAAATAGATGAAAAATCTGATAGAGAAATGGAAAAAGATATGAATAGAAGTTTGCAGACAAAGACAAAAGATGCTCAACTTCACTCATTACAAGAGAAATGCACGTTAAAACTTCACTAAGATCTATCTCACATCAATCAGAATGTAACAACCTATTTGCAGAGGAGGCCAAAAGATCTCAGGCTAACAGAGAGGAGGTGGTGCTGTCTATCAACACCACTGAAGCCTTTTATCCTATAATCCCACTGCCAGCAATCTGCCCTAAAACACACCTCCATACACAGAAAACACGAGAAACACAAGGTTACTCATTGCTGCATTACCTGAAATAGCAGAACGCTGGAAAGACCCAAACCTCCATCAGTAGGATGATGGTTAAATAAACCACAGAACATGCACCCAATGTAGGACGATGTAGCTGTAAAAACAATGCAGACGGTTTCCACATGGAGTGGAACTCGGGATGGAAAGTTAACTGAAAATAGCACAGTGAAAACGTGTATTTGGTATGCCACCTACTGAATAAGAAAAAACAAAAAATAAAAACGTAAATATTTGCTTAAGCCGGAAGCTAGAAACCTGGTCACCCCCAGGCCGGTGAGCAGGTGGGGGCTGTCTAGAGGGGCGAGGGTCGAAGGGAGCCTTGAGCGCTCATTCAGCTACGGTTTTATGTTTGGGGCTACGTAAATATTCCAATCAGAAAGGAAAGAAGGCAAAGATGAAACTGAAAACAAACTGAAACCAACAAACTCGACTGAACATCAAATAGGCAACATACCATAGAGAAAAGAATGAACACAAGGGCTTTGGGCCACACTCACTCACGCTACATCCTCGGTGGGACACAACCCAAGACCAGAAGAACACAAAGAAACCTGAACTTTTGTCAGCCATGTATCGTTAGTATTCAAACCAGCGGTATAAGTTTGAAAATACATTGTGTAAATTATAAGGGAAAGTAAATAAGTAAATATATTATCGGGAAAGACGATTTTCGGTTTAAGAGGAAAGAGATACAGATAAAATATTTTAGGGAAAAACCTCTAAATTTAAGTTAGAAGTATCAAGGTGAACTCATGTTTTAATATACATGCCCCAGCTCTGCCCAGGGAAAGGCCTAGAAGCAGTTGAGACCCCGATCAAAAGTGCCCGGATTGATAGGCTTCCCTGGTGGCGCAGCGGTTGAGAGGCTGCCTGCCGATGCAGGGGACACGGGTTCGTGCCCTGGTCCAGGAAGGTCCCACATGCCGCGGAGCGGCTGGGCCCGTGAGCCATGGCCACTAAGCCTGCGCGTCCGGAGCCTGTGCTCCGCAACGGGAGAGGCCAGAACAGTGAGAGGCCTGCGTACCACAAAAAAAAAAAAAAAAAAAAAAGTGCCCGGATCGTGATCTTTAGAAAGCACTCCCGGTGCGGGGCCAGGCTCCCGGGAGAAACGGGTGACTGGATCTGAGGCAGAAAAAGCACAAGGCGAGGCTGGACACCTTTGCTCCAGAAAGGGAGGAACTGCCCAAAGTCCAACCAGAGCGTGTCAACAGACTCAGGCCAACCCGAAGGGCTACAGCTGGCCAAAGACGAAACAAAGAGCTAGGATACACAAAACCTGAACTGTCACTATTAGAGTAACTATTACAGTAAGTTCTTACTCTGAAAATTAGAAATTAAAAGGAAAGTATTTAACATGTGTTCTGCCTTTTTTGGAGAACATATATGTAGTTCACTCCTGGTAGATGAGAGAAAGTCTCTTTCTATAGAAGAATGCCAGCTCATAAAGCGAGACCAAATGATAGCATTAGAAGAAATACCATCTTGAAAGCTCCATTTAAATAGCTGATCCAGGCAAAGTACAGCCACGGATGTTAGGACAGTAGGTGAAGGGCTGTAGGGGTCAGATATTCACACGAAGCCCAAGAACAGCCCCAAGAAGTCTTCCAAGTGCAAAGGGGGCAGCGCCTACCTCTTCCCACTGGAGACACCTGGGCGGGTGCCCCTACCAAGTGCTCACACTGACACCCGCACGGTGACACGGCCTGACCTCGGCGCCTCCGATGGGATGCACGGGCAGCACGCGGCCTCAACGATGAAGAGTTCGCACCAAATCCAGGATGGGACGGAGCCCTCAGCCCTTCCCCCAGTGGACGAGAACTACTGAAGACGAACGAGGTAGACAACCAGGTGAGGAAACAATCAGACACACGGAATGTGGGACATTCTGCAACTCGCTCAGTCTCTTCAAACAGGCACCAACACTGGACAAAGAATGCAGGGGACAAGTCTCAATGAAAAGAGACTGAACACATGATTACAGGTAATACATGGGCCTGGACTGGATGTCAGAGCAAAACACAGCTATAATGGACATATGAGGGGAAATGGGAAAACTTGACAATGAAATTCTTATAATCTAAAGTATGATAACAGAATTGTGTGTATAGAAAAGGACGTCCTTATTTTTTTATAAATTTATTTATTTATTTACATTTTATTTTTGGCCGCGTTGGGTCCTTGTTACCGCGCACAGGCTTTTCTCTAGTTGCGGAGAGCAGGGGCTACTCCTTGTTGCGGTGCGCGGGCTTCTCATCGCGGTGGCTTGTCTTGTTGCAGAGCACGGGCTCTAGGTGCACAGGCTTCAGTAGTTGTGGCACGCGGGCTCAGTAGCTGTGGCTTGCGGGCTCTAGAGCGCAGGCTCAGTAGTTGTGGCGCACGGGCTTAGTTGCTCCGCAGCATGTGGGATCTTCCCGGGCCAGGGCTCGGACCCATGTCCCCTGCATTGGAAGGCGGATTCTCAAACACTGCGCCACCAGGGAAGTCCCAGATGTCCTTATTTTTAAGTAATGTGTGCTGCTATATTTAGAGGTAAATTGTCACCACGCCTGCATTTTACATTCAAATGATTCTGAGGTGGGGGGAAAGATGAACAAAGAGATAAAGCAGGTATTCCCAAATGCACCAGCACAACTTCTGTAGCTGGGGACACGGAATTAGGGCACCTGGAGAAGGCACAGGAAAGACAAGATCCAGTAAGGAAGAGGCGATCAAGGCTGTACTACAGGGTCCAGACCTAGACGCTGGTCTGGTGGGAGATGCCCCCTTGGCTGAGATAACTCAGGGGCGGGAAGATGGACGAGAGTTCTTTAGGACAGTGGCTGCTCTTGGCTGACCCAGACTCCAGCTCTCACACTAGGGAAGACCCCACTAGACAAAAACACCATGAGACGCCTGTCAGAAAAACAACATGTTAGAAAAAAACAGGCAAGAATGCAAGGGAAATAACAAGGAAAGGCGGCCCCGTGCATGTGGTATGGAAGGACGGGGACCAACACAAGCAGATGAAACGGCCACAAACTTGGGGGAACCTTCCTGAAAGGAGCGGGGGACAGTAGTAAGTGAGGAAAGTCCAGAGGCACATCCCACTCTTGAAGAAAAAGAGGAAACAGAAGAAATTCTACTCACAATGTAGAACAGTGACTAGAGTGGCAGAGGCAGCCAGCAGGCCTACGGGCCGCAGGTTCCAGAAGCTGCAGTTGCTCCCGCTGGACCAGAGGTGGCAGCCGTTTGGCATGAGCCTGCTGAGGGCTGCCCACAAGGGCGTGTGGGAGCCACATCATGGACTCTGGGCACCAGGACGCAGACCTGGAGGGGAAGCGGCGACCCTCCACGAGAACTGGTGGCCAGGGCTGCCAAGACTGTAAACGTCCAGACTTTGCCAGAAGACAACAACGTCTCAAATGCCACTTTCCATAAGTGGGTCCATCCATCAGAAAAGAGCGATTGTGTGGCAGAGCTGAGACCAGGGCTTTTTCTCTCTGGCCTCATGCCCCCCTGAGTCTCTGCTATCATCTTTGGCAAAACCAAACTTTGGATTCTGGGAATAACGTTCTGCTTAAAATAATGAGAAATGACTCACTTCGTAAGCTTGGTGGGTGTGGAGCCAATGCTTTTAAAATCTTTTATGTCCTATTAACTCTCTGCATTCTTTATGAAGGTCACAAACCTCAGTCCCTACCTCACAGGATACACAAAATCAATTCCAGATGAATTCTAGATCTGAATATAAAAAGGGAAAAAAGGCTTCTAGAAGGTAACATAGGAGGATATCTTCAAGACTTTGTGGAGACAAACTCATTTTGGGTGTAGCTTAGGAAATCTGCCCATTGAGGAGAAGACTGATAAATTGGACGTAATTTTCATGGAAAACTACTGTTAACCAAAAGATACCATTAACACAAAGACAAGGCACAGAGCGGGAGGAGATGTTTGTAACATCTGAAGAAAGACTGGGATCAGGATATATACATAACACCTACGAACACCGAGAAACAGACAACACAAGAAAAAATGGGCAAAGCAGTTCAAAAGAGGCTCTGCCGAAGGCGACAGCGTGTGGAAGGTCATCGGTCAGCCAGGAGATGCCGGCACATGCCCACCAGGAGGTCACGTGAAAGAAACCAACAAAGCCACACACATTACACAACCAGCAAGGACACAGGCAGCTCAGACTTGCCGTCTACTCCAGTGGGTGTGTCAGCTGGCACAGCACTGGAGAGGGAATGCACCAAAGCTAGGCCTGTGCTGCCCCGGGACCCAGCAGCTTCAGTCCCAGGCACAGACCAACGCAGATGCACACACACACACGTGCACCAAAAGAACGATCGTATATTCTTAAAAAAGCAAGAGAGTGGAGCAAAGGGAACCCTCGTCCACTGTTGCTGGGAATGTTAAGTGGTACAGCCACTATGAAAGCCTCCTCCAAACCTTTTTTGGAGGTTCCTCAAAAAACGTAAAAATAGAGTTACCACATGATCCAGCAATCCCACTCCTGGGTATTTAACCAAAGAAAACAAAAATACTAACTAGAAAAGAAATCTGCACCCTGCCCCCGCCATGTTCATTGCAGCATTATTTATAATAGCCAAGATGTGGAAGCTGCCTAAGTGTCTACCTACGGACGAACAGATAAAGAAAATGCAGTATATATATATATATATACAAAATATTACTCAGCCGTTAAAAAGAAGGGAATCTTGACATCTGTGACGACGTGGATGGATTAGAGAAAGACAAATACCATATGATTTCACTCATACCTGAAATCTTTTTAAAAACAATCAGGCTCGTTAAATACAGAAAGCAGACTGGTAGTTGCAAGAGGTGGGGCGGGGGGGTGGGCAAAATGGGTGAAGGGGGCCAAAAGGTACAAACATCCAGTTATAAAATAAGTAAGTCACGGGGATGTGATGCACAGCACGGTGATGACAGTTAATAACACCGTGTTGCGTATTTGAAAGGTGCTAAGAGAGTAGATCGTAAAAGTTCTCGTCACAAGAAAAACAGAATTTTATAATTATGTTCAATGATGGATGCCACCTAGACTCGTTGGGCTGATCATTTCACAATGTTTTAAATATGTTCATAGCAGCATTATTCAAAAGAGCCAAAACCTGGAAATCATTCAAAGGCCTGTGAACAGCAGAATGGGTAAACATTGTGGAATATTCGGACAACGGGTTTCTATACAGCCAAGATCACGGACAAACTACTGCTACATACAGCAACATGGAGGAATCTCCCAGACATGAGGTTGAGCGAAAGAAGTTAGATTCAAAATGGTATGGATAATATGACCCGTTTAAGTTCAGAAAACAGGTAAAACTGGGCTTCCCTGGTGGCGCAGTGTTTGAGAGTCCGCCTGCCGATGCAGGTGACGCGGGTTCGTGCCCCGGTCCGGGAAGATCCCACATGCCGCGGAGCGGCTGGGCCCGTGAGCCATGGCCGCTGAGCCTGTGCTCCGCAACGGGAGAGGCCACAACAGTGAGAGACCCGCATACCGCAAAAAAAAAAAAAAACAAGTAAAACTGATGCAGAGTGATAGAATTCAGAAGAGCCGTTACCCTTGGGGGAGGTCAACAACTGGGGTGGGGGGTTGCTGTGTAATGCTCTACAGCCCCATCCGAATTGGGTGGTAGATACACAGATGTGTTCACTTTGTAAAAATTACACCTTTTACAAAAATTAACTCAAAATGTTAATTTTTGTAATGTAAAATGCAAAACTATCAAACTCCTAGAAGATAACATAGGAAAAAACCTAGGTGACCTTTCAGATTTGGTGATGACTTTTTAGCTACAACACCAAAAGCACGATTCATAAAAGAAATAACTGATAAGCTGGATGTCATTAAAATTTAAAACCTCTGCTCTGAGAAAGACACCATTAGGAGAATGAAAACGATAAGCCACAAGCTGGGAGAAAATAGTTGCAAAACACATATATGATAAAGGATTTGTATCCAAAATATACAAAGAACTCTTAAAACACAACAAATATGAAAACAATATTAAATCCAATTTAAATTAAATCCAATTTAAATTAAATCCAATTTAAAAATGCGCTGAAGATCCGAACAGACGTCTCACCAAAGAAGACATGCAGATGACAAGTAAGCAGATGGAAAGACACCTACATCGTCTGTCATTAGGGAACTGTACATTAAAACAATGAGCTGCCACTACACATGTACTTGGATGGCCCAAATCCAGGACACTGACAGCATCAAATGTTGCAAGAATGTGGAGCAGCAGGAACTCTCATTCACTGCTGGTGGGAATGCAAAATGGTGCAGCCACTTTGGAAGACAGTTGGGCAGTTTCTCTCAAAACTTAACATACCTTTACTATACGATCCAGCAACTGGGCTCCTAGGTATTTACCCAAATTAGTTGAAAATGTATGTCCACACAAAATCCCGAACGACAAACTGGAAGCAACCAAGATGCCCTTTGGCAGGTGAATGGATAAATAAACTGAGGTACGTCCAGAGTATCATTCGGTGCCAAAAATAAACGTGCCATCAAGCCACGAAAAGCCATGGAGGAACCTTAAATGCATATTACTAAGCAAAAGAAGCCATCTGAAAAGCATACCCTATATAATTTCAACTATATGACATCTTGGCAAAGGCAAAACTATGGAGACAGTAAAAAGATCAGTAGCTGGCAGGGTGCAGCATAGGGGATTTTAGGGCAGTGAAATTACTCTGGGTGACACTGTAACAGTGGATATATGATGTTACACGTTTGTCAAGATCCATATAATGTACAACGTGGGGAGAGTAAACCTTAAGGTAAACTCTGAGCTTCAGTTAATAACACGGTACCAATATTGGCTCATCGTGAACGTAAGAAGTTGCTAACAGAGGAGACGGGGCGGGGTGGGAGTATACGGGGCTCTGGGCTAACGGCTCAGTTTCTCTGTAAATCTAGAACTGCTCTAACAAATAAGGTCTAACCATCCTTAAAAATTCACGGGGCTTCCCTGGGGGTGCAGTGGTTGAGAATCCGCCTGCCAATGCAGGGGACACGGGTTCGAGCCCTGGTCCGGGAAGATCCCACATGCTGCAGAGCAACTAAGCCCGTGCACCACAACTACTGAGCCTGCGCACCACAACTACTGAGCTCGTGCTCTAGAGCCTGTGTGCCACATCTACTGAGCCCGTGAGCCACAACTACTGAGCCTATGAGCCACAACTACTTACCCTGGGTGCCACAACTACTGAGCCCGTGTGCCACAACTACTAAGCCCACGAGCCACAACTACTGAGCCCATGTGCCACAACTACTGAGGCCACACTCTAGAGCCCGTGAGCCACAACTACTGAGCCCACAAGCCACAACTATTGAGCCTGTGCACCACAACTACTGAGCCCATGCTCTAGAGCCCATGCGCCACATCTACTGAGCCCGCGAGCCACAACTACTGAGCCCACGTGCCACAACTACTGAAGCCCACGCACCTAGAGCCCGTGCTCCACAACAGGAGAAGCCACCGTAATGAGAAGTCCGTGCACCACAACAAAGAGTAGCCCCCGCTCACCGCAACTAAAAAGAAAGCCCACGCGCAGCAGCGAAGACCCAGCACAGCCATAAATAAATAAATAAATAAATACATTTACTAAAAAAAAAAAAAATTCATGGAATGGTGCACTTTGTTGTATGCATGTTATATTTCAACAACAAAAGAAAACGTCTTAAGTGAGGCCCATGAAAGACTCGGTGCTGAGCCAGCTCAGCCTTCTGAGGTCTTGAGGAACCCGGTCCATCCGGAGAGAACCCCCAAGTCTGGGCTGCCAAAGGAAGCCCAGATCTGCTCAGTCAGAGGCATCTTTGGCCAAGGCTCAGCTGTGTAAGAAATTGCAAAGCCTTTGTGGACTCTGAATTTTAATTCGCCATGACAAGAAAATTCGATTCTGGATTTTAATTTCTTTGGACTTCCACTTGCAGGGAAATTTAATTTTTGGACTAATTTCTCTCTGGGCAATTCATAGTGGAAAGGGGCTTACAGTCAAAGCAGGAGCGTCTCTAAGTGGTTGGCCTTTTTTATTGAATTATCTTAACACTATCATTTAACCTCATTGCAGAACCTCTGATGAGCTCCACTGGATCAAGTGACTGGATAGCATTTAGCACGGGAAACAGAATAGGGAATGAATGGTCAGCAATGCGTGCAGAGGGGCCCTGAAATGCAGGCATTATTCTGATCCATTTCAGAGCCTTCTGGGGACATAGGCTGAACTATCCACTGCTGGTCCTGGGGGGGACTGGCAAAGGAAAGGTGGTACGTTTGGGAGCAGTGGTCCCAGGAAGGCTCCACTGCTGGTCCTGGGGGGACTAGCAAAGGAAAGGTGGTGGGTTTGGGAGCAGTGGTCCCAGGAAGGCTGGGAAACACTCCCAGTGGTGACTGGTCTCCTCCCCAGTGGTGACTGGTCCCCTCCCCCAAGGAGGGCCACAGCCCCACTGGCCATAAACTCAACGGTTATGTGAGCTGGGAGAACAAAACGGAGGAAGGTTGCAGGAACACATCGTCCCCAGCCCCACCTCCGTGCAGAGGGACGGCCCGTGCCACCCTCTGCCCAGCACACTCTCCTCCCAGGGCAAGGGCAGCTCATCGACTGGTGGGTTTGGGGGAAGAAGCAGAGCCCAAGCTTCTCACCCCTTCCCCTTTCTTTTCAGATTTGTCCACAGGAAGAGAGGAGGCCGGGGTCCACAGGCAAGCGGGGGGCGCAGGTTCAAGGTTGACGGCGGCTGCCCAGCCCGACCTCTGCCTGCCGCTCACCTGATGGGGGCTCGGCTAGCACCACGGGCTCTCGGGCTAACCCCATTCCCACAACGGCTCCGACTCTCCGCACTGATTCTGACCCTGGACGAGGGAACGGAGCATCACCTGCTGCACCCAGGACTTCTCGCACCCAACGATCTGGCTGACCCTTTCCACTATTTCTTCGTTTTCTAAGCATTTATGCTCATTTTCTAATTACTTTCCTTCTACTTTATTGGGTTTGCTCTGGTTTTTCTTCACCAAACTTCTTGAGCTGAACAATGAGATCAGCATGTTAAAAGATACTTTCTTCTTTACCAACAGTAGAAGCATCTGAAGCTGCAAATGTCCCTGTAATTACCATTTTACTTATTAGCTTTATTTTAAGTTACTTTTTATTGGAGTATAGTTGCTTTACAACGTTGAGTTAGTTTCTACTGTACAGCAAAGTGAATCAGCTATACGTATACATATATCCCCTCTTTTTCGGATTTCCTTCCCATTTAGGTCACCATAGAGCATTGAGCAGAGTTTCCTGCGCTATACATTATGTTCTCATTAGTTATCTATTTTATACATAGTATCAATAATGTATACATGTCAATCCCGATCTCCCAGTTCAACCCACCCACCCCCTTCCCCCTTGGTATCCATACTTTTTTTTTTTTTTGCGGTATGCGGGCATCTCACTGTTGTGGCCTCTCCCGTTGCGGAGCACAGGCTCTGGACGCGCAGCCTCCGAGCGTGCAGGCTCAGTGGCCTTGGCTCACGGGCCCAGCCGCTCCGCGGCATGTGGGATCCTCCCGGACCGGGGCATGAACCCATGTCCCCTGCATCGGCAGGCGAACTCTCAACCACTGCGCCACCAGGGAAGCCCTAAAGGATAATTTTTTTTTTTTTTTTTTGCGGTACACGGGCCTCTCACTGTTGTGGCCTCTCCCGTTGCGGAGCACAGGCTCCGGACGCGCAGGCTCAGCGGCCATGGCTCACGGGCCCAGCCGCTCCGCGGCATGTGGGATCTTCCCGGACCGGGGCATGAACCCGTGTCCCCTGCATCGGCAGGCAGCCTCTCAACCACTGCGTCACCAGGGAAGCCCGGTATCCATACGTTTGTTCTGTATGTCTGTGTCTCTATTTCTGCTTTGCAAATCAGATCATCTGTACCATTTTTCTAGAGTCCACACATATGTGTTGATATACGATATTTGTTTTTCTCTTTCTAACTTACTTCACCCTGTATGACAGTCTCTAGGCCCATCCACGTCTCTACAAATGACCCAATTTCGTTCCTTTTTATGGCTGAGTCCACTTTACTTATTAGTTTTGATATGCAATATTATTTTGTCATTCAGTTTTAAGCAGCCATTTCTACATTGATTTCTTCATTTACCTAGGGAAAAATTAGAAATATGTTTTAAAATTCAAAAAGAGCCAGCAGTTTGGAGCCTTCCAGGGGGAGGGCAGTGAATGATTTCTGACCTTGAGGTATTATGGTCAAAGAATGCTATAAAATTAGATTAGATATAGGGTCTCTTGGTATATGGCAATACCTGCTTGGTGGCCTAAGATATATATGAATATATATACACACATATATGAATAATAATATATATACACACATATATGAATAATAATATATATACACACATATATGAATAATCAGTTTTTATAAGTTTCAGAGGATACTTGAAAATGACACATATTCTCTAAACTGGTTGCACAGGTTCTACAAGATCATCTCTTTAAACTGTATTTTATAATATTCTCATTAATTCTTTTTCTGCTTGATCAATCAATTTACTGACAGAAGTGTGTCAAAACCTCCTATGATTGTAGGTTTGTCAGTTTCTCCTTATAAAGTCCATCAATTTGTCCTTTATCTTTGGCAGCTGTGGTTGTTAGAAGTTCACGGATTCAGAATCATTTTTTCCTAGTGAATTATTCCCTTAATTATTATTTAATAGGCTTCTTGATCCCCAGCAATGCCTTTGCCTTTTGTCACTTTTGTCTGATGTTAATGTTGTTAAACTAATTTCATTTAATATTTTAACACGTCTTTTTCCACCTGTTAAGTTCTACTCAAGAGGCAGCAGTGGTTCAGACCCCAGGTATGTCCCTTATGAGCCGTGCGACTGGCCAAAGACAGGACAACTGGCCACCAAAAACAACAACATATTTGGTATGTTCAGTCCACTGCAGTTTAAATCCATCAGTTGATAATGATATCAGAAAAAAAAGCCATTGGCCCCACCCTTGAAGGATGCTGGGAACTGTCTCACTATTTTAAAAATTAGCAAACAAAAGAGAAGAAAATCAAGCATTATTCTGCCTTCTCTATATGAATCGCACCTCAAGGCAACCAAAGAATTGGTGAGGAGAAGTTTCGTTTTAAGGAAGCATTCCAGCTGATACACGAAGAAGTGTTCTAGGAGTAAAACATCACCACTGTGTAGCCTTGAGTGAAGCGATCACTCCATAAGCAGCAGTCTGGATGGTCACTGATGGGGCATAAGAAGCAACCCAGGCCTCGTGCTGCTGCAGAGATGGGGACACACCACCAGCAATACAGACGCCTTGCCCCAAGCCAAAAGCATGCATCTGCTCACACATCTAGATCTAACTCCAATTTACAGGCAAAACAGGCGATAGAGGAACACCGCAGATGTCACCATTGGGCCGCAAAACCGAAGTGCAGACACTGGGAGGCTCTAGGGCACCAGCAACGTGGCGACTTCAACAAATAAATTAAAGCGAAAAAACAGAGACAGGGTGGTGATGACAGCTGTAGGTAGAAAGAGACTGGAGAGTCACACCATCCCAACGCACAGACCTTACTGAGATCCCGATTTGAACAAACTATTAAAAAACTTTATGAAGTTACTGGGGAAATGTTAACATTGGCTAGGTATTAAGTTATAATATTAAGTCAGCATTAATTTTAGATGGGGTAATATTATTGAGTTTATGTATTTTTAAAAAGACCCTACTTTTTTAGATCTACATAAGGAAATATCTATAGATGAAATCATATAACATCTGGAATTTGCATCGAACAGCCCTGGTTCGGGGAGGGACCTAGACAGGGATGTCACCGATAACTGTCAGAGGTAAGTGGCAGGGGCACTGATTTACTGCGCTGTTCTCTCAAACTGTGAACGTGTTTGAAGTTTTTCACTGTTCAACATTTTCTATATAAGAAAATTCGCAGACAAAGCTTGGCCCTGGATTTCGCATTTGCCGGGGGCCCAGCGCTCACCCGCATCAAAGGAGCCGTCCTTGTGAATCAGGACGAGGAGGTGGGGCAGGGAGGCCGAGCTGCTCTTCCCGGCCTCGTCCAGCTCAACCAGCTGCAGCCGCGGCGTTGTCTCGGGGGGGAAGCGGTAGAACTGGAAGGTGAAATACACAGTCTGTGGCCACGGCGCTGCCTGGTCGTCCTGGGACACCCTGGATCCAACGACAGCTCCGAGTTAATGAAGGGTCCGGGCGGAGAACTCGGGCTTTTGTCACACACTCGCAGGGAGACAGCAGGTGAGAGGCCGCCTCCTTCATCCACACCAGCAGCCCTACTGTGACCTCGGGGAGCCCGCCGGGCATCCCCCCACTTCAGGCATGGCTGGAGAGCCCAGATCTCGGGGCTACACCAGTACCCAAGGACAGGGCAACACTCTGTCCACGCTGTAACTAAGGACCACAGGAGATCGGTCAAAGCACGTTTTACAGCATTTGGAAATGGTAGTGGGTGGGTCCCAGCCAAACGAAAATAAAGACAGAGGGCATTCCGCAGTCCCGTTAAGACCGGATCGTAGTATTCTCCCAGAGCCACAAAGAAGTTCTTCCTCAGCGCAAGAAATGCAAAAGCCAGGAAAAGAGCAACAGGCCAAATAGTCAAGCGTTTACCTGCTAAAGGCAAGAAACTGTAGCACTATCTCGTTGCCTTGCAGACAGTCTGATTCTTCCTTCTGAGGGTTGAACTTCACGGGATCTGTAGGATCCACGGCCTCGGCGGGTTGCTTGTTGGCGTCCAGAATCTCGGGAAAGCCGGCGGACCGCAGCAGCGCTAGGGAGGCTCGTGACGGCTTCCCTCCAGAGCTGGAACAGAAGGCCTCCTGAGCCAGCCTCCAGGAAAGGGCCAACCAAGAGGCAGGACCCGGAAAGCCAGCTCTCTAGGAAAGCCCACCGCTCAGGGGGTCGAAGGGTCTTGATCACACAGCACTTGCCCTGGGCCCTCCCAGACCTGCCCCTCACCTCCTGGTCCGGGCTCCCACAATGATCGGGGCATGCACAGGTGTGAACGGCAGCTCCTGTAACTGCTCAGCAGTGGAGGTGCCCGGGACCAAGGCCGTTTGGCTCAGGTCAGCTTCCAGGTGAGAGATCCTGCCCTCCAAGGGGAACTCCTGCCGAACACAGTGGGGCCCCAGGTGAGGCCAACCCAGGCACCAAGGATGCCTGACTTGGGGCTCGTGGGTGAACCGCCTCTGTCACATTGCAAATGAAAACAGGAGGCTCAGCTGCACTGGAATTTCAGGGAAGCGATGAATAATTTCAGTATAAGAATATCCCATGCAATATCTGGGACACACTTATACTGGAAAGTATTGTTTATCTGAAATTCAAATCCACCGGGGCATCCTGTGTCTTATGTGAGTCGAAAAGCAACGAGGAAGGAATCATAATTTTTTGAACAGCCCAGTAGCACAGGAGACATCTGCTGCCTGAGAAGGCAAATGAACATCAAAACCACGTCTACGGAACAGAAAGATGAAACCAACTCCAATAACGCTAGGGAGACTGTGGGACGGAGCCCCCGAGCCTGTGTAAACGCTTCCCTGTCCCCATGTCACCGAATGCTCTAGGCTTTCACCGGCACCCTCCGCCCGCCTCCGTCTAAAGGAAGAGCCTGACGGGGTCTGGGACGCTCTCTCTCCAACTGGCTTCCCAAGCTTCCCGTTTCATTCAGAAGGAGCCCCACGTGACCGGAGGCAAGGAACACGGGCCTCAGGCGCCGGTAACAGAAGAGATGAAGGCTCTTCATAATGACACGAGCCCAGATATAGTTTAGAATCAGGCATTTCACCGTGAGGGTTTTCAAGGAAGTAATTAAATGGAACCATTTTTCCTCAACAGACTTCCAAGGCAAGACTGAAGTTTGCAGGTGAACCAGCAAACTCTACGTGAGTCCCCCAAGTTCAGTAGGAGGAAACAGGCCTATTTTAGCCCACTAGCTCCACTGGGATCGGGGACGGTGGGCTTCACAAACTCTCCTCCAGCCGCAGGGCGAGCGTCCTGGAGGGGGAGCTGGCAACTTGGATTGACCTCTATTTACATCTCCAGCGAAACCTCCCCTTTCCTCTCATGTTCAGAGATCTAAGGGCGCTGTTACTTTGTCTTCGCAGGTAGAGCAAAGCCTAAATCAAGCCCTGTGGCAGGAAAAGCTCCCAGACCAAATACCCTTGGTCACCGAGACGGATGGTGGCAAAGATCTAAAGCTGGAAGGAGGTGATGTCCAGCCCCCATCCCAACGCCCGCAACACAGAGAACCCAGGAAGGTCTTGGTCACCTCACCAAGGACCAGGGCAGTTCACAAAGTCAGAGACTTCCACAGAAGTCAGGAGTTTGGAGCCATTTCCTGGAAGGAGGCAGGCGAGAGGAGGGCCAGCCTACTTACCCCCGGGGCCAGGGAGAGCGTGGGGCTCCCCGGTGGCTTTGAGGACGCTTCGGCCGAGCGGCGCTGAGCTGGAGACTGTGGGGAAGCCGCCAGCTGGGAAAGCGACAGCTGAAGGGAAGAAAGCTTGGGTAAGACGACAAAATGCACCCCAGTACCTTCACAAAGCCCCTCCCACCGCCCGCTGGCACAGGCCCCTGGGAAGGAAGGGAGGACTCTGATGCGGCCACAGGGAGCAGTGAGGTCTGGAATCTCCTGGAACCCGGCATCACGTCTAATTGCTTCTTCTCTAACTACCGAGAGGGGTAATTCTGTGGTTTCTCCCACATCGTAATATTTGAATAAAAATATTATTAACAAGGAAAAGCAAGTGGAGAAGGGGAAATGGCCAGGGAAGCCGGGTGGGTTCTCTGACACTCGGGCTGCAGGGCCAGCTTGTCTCTGAACCTCTCTGGGTTTCACCTCCACCCCTGGACTGAACTTCTCCAAGACCCCTTCTGATTCTAACCACCTGTGTTCCTACGACATGAACCCGCCCGTTAAGGCAGTGACCATGATGGCAGCTGACGTGGGCCCTGGAAGCCCCACTCCACCACTTCACTGCCACGTGACGTGGGCAAGTCGCCTAACTAACTTGGTCTTGCCTCAGTCTCCTCATCTGTAAAATGGGGGTGCTAACAGTACCTAGGTCACAGGCCTACGGTGAGAAAGGGCTTGGCAAGGTACCCGGCACAGGGTCAGGTAAATGTGACTAACGTGAGGAAAACGAACGTTGCACTAAAAGGCCGGTGTGAAGAGGTGGAGGGCCCTCGCTCTGCTGAAGACCCGTCTCTCAAATCCTGGTCTCTATTTATGATGTACACGTTAACAAATGAGACGTCTGTCGTCAGCAGCGACAGCTGGCCCGGGGGCGGGGGGGGGGGGCGGGGGGGGCTGGTGCTGGTACAGAGAAGGACCCAACCCACGATGAGGTGCTGAAGAAATGGGCGAGGGGCACTGGGGGATCCGGGCAGCATCTTAGGGGCAGAGAAGAATTTAGGGTCTGCTCAGCTCCCCTCAGAGTCCACAAGCCGCCGTGAGCGCCTCCTGCCTCTGGGGCTGGAGGTGCTGCCCTGTGGCCCCTCAGCACTTAGGGGCACCATGCCGACCGCTGGAGGGAAAATGCTGGGACAGGCCAGCGGGGGCCGGGAGGCTGTCCCCAAACACGTGTCTTCGGGCAAACACCACATTCACTTCTGGTCCAGTTTCCCAGCTGCACGGTCCACATTAAAGCCACATCCTGGGGACAGCCCTGGATACCGAATCATTCAACCTTTCCAGAAGGTCAACGTCCAGGGTGATGTTGGCAGACAAGGTCATCAGGAGGACAAGCCAACTCTGACCTCATTCAAAAACCACGCTGGCCAGAGCCAGCCCCGAGCCATGGGCAGACCCGGCTCAGGATCCCTGAGGGGCGGCCGCAGCTCCTAGCACCAGAGGAGACGTGTGCTCTCCGACAGGCCCACCAACGTGCTGGACTCTGTTGGTGCCGCCCTGTCCCCCCCAGCACCAGCTGCTCGGCGCACCTGCCCGGCTGCGGCCTGGGGAAGCCACGGCCTCACCAGCGCCCTCTCCTGGCAGAGGGTCAGGAGAGGAGGCTGCGAAGAGCGCTCCTCCGTGTCCCAGAAGGGGAAAAAAGGCCATTCAGTCCTGAAAGATTCCCAGCCGTCAGACATAATTGCGGGAGAACACATCAGCTTGAGTGCGGACACAGGCCTTCCATGGCAACTGGAGGATCATCAACAAGCAGCAGAAGCCACGGCCACGACAGCCGGCGCTGGGAGCAGCGCACTAGGGACCCGCCGCGGAGACGGGCAGGAGGGCGGCTGAGGACACCTGCACCTCGACACCTGGGGGCCCCTCCCCTCCGGCTCACTGGGACGCTTCCCAGCCCCCACAAGTAAACAGGACATCAACTGTTCTTAAAGATGCAAAGGGGACTTTCCCGCCCCCAGAACCTTTAAATACTTGACTGTGGAATTCCGAAACAGGCCTCTCGGGCCTGGACTTACCCCTGGTCCCACTGGTGAGTCCTGGGGGGTGGTGAGTCCCCGGGGCGGTGGTGCTGGCAGGCCTGGGAGGAAGCACAGGGGCCGGGGAGGGGCCGTCAGCCTGGGTGGGGCAAGGGCACCGGAGCCCAGCTCAGGCAGGCCTGGCGCGACAGTAACCGGTGCTCGGAGCTGGGCAGCGGCCACTGGGCAGCCCCAGTGCTTGGCGAGCAGACCAGGGCGCTCGTCCCCAGTCACCGCCTGCAGGATGGAGCCCGAGCTCGCTGCCCACTTCCTCGGCCTCCTCCCTGCTCAAGAGGCTCACTCCGTGTGCGCTCAGGGAGACGTGAGGCTGTCAGACACCTGAGGCTCTCCTGCACTCACCTCAAGGCTCACCCGTCCTTTCCCCTGCTCACCCTCCCCTGCCTTCGTGGGGCCGGGCTCTGATGCCTGCCTGGGCCGGTGCTTCCCTGGCTGGGGCCCACTTGCTGTTCTGTTACATAAGAAACTTGTAAACAGACGCACTCCGGCTGGGCGCTCCGGCTCTCCCATCACTCACAGCCCGTCCCTTGAGGCCCACTCACTCTAGGGGTGTGAGTGCAGGCATGTTCGTACTGGGAAGAGTCGAGGTCGGCCCTCCACAGGGTCCCTGGAGCGAGGGCCAAGGGCGCCCCTGCCCTGGGTGATGCGAGGCTGGTTCCTGCAGCACCTGAGGCGCCCAACTGCAGAGGGAGCAACCACTCCCACGGCGCTGTCCCCACCCGCCGAGCATGGTCACCGCACAGTGGCCCGGGGCAGGACCGGGCTGGAGTCTGCCTGTGCTGTTTCCACCCCGATCCCAGGCCCTGCACTCCTGTCTAGGAGTCCAGACATCACTCTAGTCCCTGAAACCCCCAGACTCTCAGCACTGTGCTCCGGCGTCTGGGGCCACCCATCAACTCCCCATCAGCCCATATACGCACGCTTCTTCTGCCGTCAGCCGCCAACATCACCGCCTCCAGTCAACGGTGGGGCTGCCCGCTGACCGGGGCCCATCCTGACACGGCCCCCTCCGCTCCCCTGAAGGCCCAGGTGGGACCGGGCACCTGTCCGAGGTGACACGTCTGGTGTCCCTGAGGACCGCGCCTTCCTAATGCACCTCGGTCCCCTTCACAGTGACCCGACTCTGGCCGCTGCATGTGGACGCAACCACCGGCTGGACTTCAGGACGTCCTGGGCCCTGAGAAATCATGCCCCCCCGGCCAGGTAACTAGCCCTGCTCCTGTCACCCGCGTGTGGCCCTGACTGCCCGCACTTGGCCCTCCCTCCCTCCCCGGTGGTCTCTGCTGCCCAAGTCCCTGCACAGCCACGTCTGAGCCCCAGACCTGGCGGTGCCCATGAGCAGCTCACCTGACCCCGTGGCCCCCAAGCCCCAGGGCACACGGCACGGGGCAGGCGCGGGCAGCACCTAGCACCTACCAACCGGCCAGTGCACACGAGGGCCGTGACCCTGAATGCTGTGCAGTCTGAAGGGAGGACGCCCGACTCCCCTGGCAGCCCTGAATCCCACCACAGCTTCAGCCACCAGGCAGGAACCACACGTGCGAAGCACCCCCGTAGCCAGCCCTGCAGTGCCCTGGGGCCGACATGCCACCAAAGCCCCTTCCAGCCACCTCGGAATCCACCTGGAGAAGTCACTGCAGGCTCACCCCAGGAGGAGAGATCCAG
Organism: Grampus griseus; assembly: GCF_964374135.1. NCBI lineage: Eukaryota > Metazoa > Chordata > Mammalia > Artiodactyla > Delphinidae > Grampus > Grampus griseus. Next base: position 179,281,097 of record NC_139017.1, on the reverse strand, counting down.
CTGATGAGGAATAAGGAGCGGGGAAAGCGGGGGGCGGCGTGGAGGGAGGCCCCCAACTCCGCTGGTCCCACCTGAGCTGAGCTACAGGCTCTCCAGCCCCTCGCCAGCCCAGCTCCTTTCTCAAAGCCAAGTTAATGTGATTCCAAAGAACTCGGCACCCTCTAGCCCAGGGAGCCTCCGGTTCCTGAAACGAGCTCCCTTTGGAGAGAGTTAGCTTCGCTTCCCAGGAAAGATGTCATCTCGCGAGAAGCAAAACGCAGACCAGGATTCTGCCAGGGCCCCACTGTCCTTGAAGCCACGTGCCTCTCCCCAGGCAGCTCAGGGCTCCGTGCAGCCACTCATCACCACCACCACCCCGCCACCCGGAACAGTCTAGAAGATGAAACAGAAGAGCAGCACGCCGGATTCTCCTTTGTTCCACCCTGAAAGGAGACTGAAAACTACACGGGTTACCCCAATAAAGATGTTAAAAAAGAAGAAAAAAAAAACTACACGGGTTGACTTTGGCAGCGAGGAAAAGCCTGCAGGAAATGGCTCCGTTTTCCTCTGCTCAGAGAAGCCTGGCGCTTGGGAGCCGGGCCGCGTGTCCTCTAGTTGAGGAAGCTCTGAACCCTGCGGAAAGTTAAACCCTCCGAGCCCGTTAAACTCCTCACGCGCTCTTTATTTCCCCAGGTCGTCTAAGCTGGGTACTGCGCGATGTGTTTGAGGTGATTCTTTACATCCTGACTTACACAATCTTAACCTCCTAGACAACCAACCGCACAAAAAAGGCTTTGCAGCAGATGAAAGCAGTGCCTGCTGGGGATCCCAGGGCCCAAACCCACACACCCCAGCGAGGCACGGGCTGTGAGAAAATACACCAAAACCACAAAATAACTTGGTTTCAAACCTTCTGTTCTAATGTTCCATGCGGCGGTCGCTGATTAAGTTGCTTCGCAAACTACACAATCTAACGGTCTTGCCCGGACAACACAGTGTCCTCCAGAGGCGTCACTGTCATTCCTCCAAGCCTCCCAAAAGCCACGACGGAGGTGTGGAGGTCTGACTGGGAAGCCCGCCTTCCGCCACTGAGCACGACCAGGCTGCGAGCTGCCGGGGCCGACAAGACCAAACCATGGGGCTCTCACGTGTGTATAAAGGCCGCGTGCGTGGTGCCATCTGCAGCGCGCACGAGGACGCGCGCACAAGAACCTTGCCGCAGCACCGCTGAAAACGGCAAGCCATGAGGACGGCCCACGTGTTCCAGAAAATGGAAGCCCTGAATTAAAGCTGGTCCGTCTGGGTGTGGAGCCCGGAAGCAATTAAAAAGGGGGAGGTCAACGGGCGGGTCCTGACGTGGGACGTTGCCAAGACAAGTTACAGAGCGGAAAGCAAGTTACCAAGCAACCCGCATAAGGGAATTCCACCTCTGCTAAAGGAAAAGAAAGAAACGACACGTGGATGAAGGTCTGTAGGTAAATTCATTGAAATGTGTGGAATGGTAGGAACAGTGAGGGGCTAGAACCTCACCCTTTAGACATGTGAGTAAGCGTGTTTTCCTGTACTACCCGTGGAATTTAAAATAACTTAAATTCTAATTTACTGATCGTTATCGGGTATGTCTTTGTGTCCCAGTTGGAGCCTGACGACGCTCCTGGCTGGACCGATGGCACCAGGCGGCCCGTCGCAGAGGATGAGGTCCTGCAGCAGGGGATGCTGGTGGCTCCCCAGATGGGGTCCTCCTGTCACCCCACCGGGAATACCGTCCACGTCTGGCCGTGGCGCCGCGCGGCTCTGGCTTCAGGCAAATCACCTGGTCGTTAAAGGAAGAACGCAGAGACTAAGACGACAGCTTTGCCAGGCGCTCTGTGCAGCTCAGGGACACCTCAGCCTCGGAAGGGACTGAGTCAGCAGTTGCCATGCCACCCGAGCCAACCGCGACACAGACAGACGCAGACAGGGCCACACCGAGTACTTGAGACAGACACGTTTGCAGCTGCAGCCGCCACGCCCCCGTCTGAAGATGAATTTCCCCCACACCCTATTGCTCCCCGATCAGCCTCCACTTGCTGAAAAGCACTGTCGACAGAAGCTCAAGTGTCCAGTCCTCTCTCCAGTTCAGTTTCTAGAAGCCCGAATGCCCTACACTTGACTAAAAGGCCAGGAGGGGGCTTGCGATCTGCCCCGAACCTGGGCTGTCCGCGTCCCGCCAGGTCACACACCTGCATCCCACGCTTCTCTGCATTCAGCCTGGGGGGAGTGGGGAGGTGTGCAGACCACGAGGACCTGAAGCCCACTCCACGCTCCAGGGCAAGAAGGGCTACCTTTCAGGTCAGCACTTCTCAGACAGCACTTCTGACGAGTCAGTGGGCGAGCATCACAGAAAGACAGAAAGTAAGTACACAGGCACGAGAGAGCTCAGGCAGCAGGCTTGGTGACATCCTCCAGGCTGCAGAGAGCAGAGGTCTCTCCACTGTCCTCCCTGGGAAGGCTGGTGGGGTCCCCATGCATGAACACATTCAAGCCCTTTACCCCACAGCGCAAGCTGCCCTCCAGAGAGCGCTTCTGCTTGAACATAGCTGCGCATTCTGGGGGGTGGGGGGCGGAGGAAAAGAGAATCAGCTGGCAGGGCCTGATGAGTGGGATTCGTGGAGGAAAAGGCTGCCCTGCAGACAGACCTGCCTGTGCTTAACTGAAGGGAGAGGAGGCTGTTGCTTAGCAACCGTGGCAGCTCAGGGCCAGGCAGGGAGGGGCCAGGCCTCGGACCAGGAAGGCGGGGCTGTGGGGATGTTCCAGGATGGGGCCCAACAGCTTGCCCCAAGGGCAGGGGGAAGGAAGGGGTCGTCACAGCCAAAGACACAATTTCTGTGAGTTAAATAGAGATTGTGAAAAACAGCTTTCCCCGACAGACCTTGAAAATAAAGGATTACTCAGCATTCAATGGTACTCCAGACACTCAGAATTCACAAGGCCGACCCATTTGAAAGGCTGTTATTCCTAATTATTTGGGCTTAAAAAGTCATCCTCTTGAAGACTTTGATCACAGGAATGGAGGAAGTGAGCAAAATCTAGGAAGAGGTAAAGGGATGCTGTCGATGGAGTGGGTTTGGGTCTCTGTGCTGAAGGAATCCAGAGGTGCCCTGTCTCGGCGAATCAGGCCCAAGAGGAGTGGGAAGTATGAGACGTGCCCAGAGCCCAGGCTGGGGTCACCTTCAAAGACCAGGCTCAGAAGCGTGATCTCCCTCCTGGAGGCCTTGGCTCTGAACGCTCACTCAGGCTCTCCGGCAGATGCCGTACAGGTGTGTTCGGTTCCCGGCCGCTAACTTCCATCCCTGCTCAGTCGACATCTTTCACTCTCTCCACTGCTGCGTCATGTCCTGGATGACACGACTCGGGTCAGGCGAGCTGCCTGTCAGTGAGGATGCTCTCGAGCATGTCGCCCGCACACGGGGTCACAACCACGTCAAGCATCTAACTCAGTGTGCTCTGGGAAACACCAGGGTTATGTATTTTCAATGGCCCCTTCTACCCGGCCGCTTTTATATCTATTAAGCAGACACACCAAAATCCTGACGCCACCAGAACATTCAAAAGCAAACTACGGGTCAGGGGAATGCCATGCCGGGTTCCAAAACCTGGAGACGGAGGGCCCTCTAGCGGCCCCACACACACACACGTGCGGAGGGTGATGAATGGACCTTTGCTCCCTGGTAATTTTGCAGAACAAATAAAAAGGATAATTCATAACAGAAAGCCAGAGCACCTCACTTAAGGTGACAGCTGCATATCATTAAGATTTCCAAAGGAACCATATAGGTTGGTAAAATACTGAAGCAGGAAGAGTTTCCATCATAAGTGAAACATCAGCCGGTATTTAAGTCTCTTATGTTAGGTCTTGGGAGGCAACGTTTTCAAATGCTTGGAGCCTGGGGTGAAGGCAATCACGTTAATGTGACATGAATGCGGTGATAAATCCAAATTAAATAAACCAAATGGAAACAGGTTGCATCCACGCAGATCTGCGGGTCCCCGAACGGGAGCTGCAAACCAGATGACGCTGCTACCGCACGTCTGCACCAGAGCTCAATCCCTGAGTCCTCCAGCAGCTGAAGCATCCACTCCTGTCTGCCAAGGACGCAGCAATAACCCTTCTGGTAGAGAACTCAAAGGGTATGCACCCAGCAGCTCTGAACCTTAGGAAGTCAGGCTGGGGCTCGGTGAGCCCCACACGCGGGAGAGTAACACCCTCCACCCAGTCACCCAGAAAGAGGCTCGGCTCAGCGGGCGACAGGATCATCTCGAGCCCAAAGCAAGAGGCCTTGTGGGGGAGCCCTCCCTGTGGGGTCCCCCCACCCCCTGAACCTCCACAGTGCTCCCTGGAGCCCACACAGTGCCCTGCTCTGTGCCCAGCAGAGCCTCCGGGGGTGGAGATGGTGGGCTTCCGGAAGACAGGCCGGGTGCCACTGGCAGGAACTACCAATCTCTACTCATTCGAAGATCAAGAAATGCAGGAAAAGCTCCTCAAAGCTGGGGTGCAACTACGCAGTGGAAACAGCTGAGTGCAGGGAAAGACCTGGGACAGGAGAGCAGGCCCTCAACCCATCGGGTGACCACCGTCCACCCTCTCTCCCGAGAGCAGCAAGGATGGTTTCCCTTTGGGGCCTCACCCTCCCAGCCCTTACCCCTGGCCCAACCCCACACAAGAGAGGGAGTGTGACCCAGGATGCACGCCCTGCCTCACCCCCATCCCAGTCATTCGGGGTACAGCAGGTGACCCGGCAGAGGGAGGGGCTCCATCTCAGGACTCTGACCGGACAACTGAGCAAAAGAAGTTCTTCCTGCTGAGATTCCTAAGCCCGAGGATAACCGAGCAGCTCCCGGAGCCACCATGTAGGGAAACCCTGCCTGGACGGAAGCCACCACGGACAGCTGGAGGGTGAGCAGACAGAGGTGTGGGAGACAGACAGACACACACACCAGGTCTTCACCACACCACTCCAGGGCCAGGACGCAGCCAGGCCTCACGTCAGGGCTCTTCCATCACGTGAGCCAATCAATTCCCTCTCCGTTTCGACTATTTTGAGTTGAGTTTCTATCATGGAAGAGTCCCGAGTGACCCATTTCTCTACCCACACGTGCTGAATGCTTTGGGCAACAGAACGATGGACCAGCGGAGTCCCCACTGGTGAGATGCTCCTAAGATCGTCTCTAATGCCGAACGAGTATCCACACCGGGGATCGGCACCTCTTCACCTTCTGCGGCCTCGCTGCGACGCTGCGCAGCCCCTGAGCCTGGGCGGGGCCACACGCCAGCTCTAGCCCCTGAGCTGGGAGGAAGGACGCAGGTCATTTCTGGGCCTTTCTTTGTGCTGGGGGGGAGCGGCCGGCAATACTCTGGTGACAACTGCCATGTGTGACCATAGTGAGCAGAGCCGCCCCCAGCCCACATGGACGTGTACTAAGAGCAGGAAGCAAAGCTTTCTGTCTTAAGCCAGTGAGATTCCGGAACTATCTGTCACCAGGGCAAGCCTGGCTGACACACCCCAAAAGCAGTAGTGAGAAGAAACAGACAACAGACGATATAAAATAAGGAGCAGTCTGTCATACAGAGTGAAGTAAGTCAGAAAGAGAAAAACAAATACCGTATGCTAACACATATATATGGAATCTAAGAAAAAAAAAAAGGGTCATGAAGAACCTAGGGGTAAGATGGGAATAAAGACACAGACCTACTAGAGCATGGACTTGAGGATATGGGGAGGGGAAAGGGTAAGCTGTGACAAAGCGAGAGAGGGGCATGGACATATATACACTACCAAGCGTAAAATAGATAGCTAGTGGGAAGCAGCCGCATAGCACAGGGAGATCAGCTCGGTGCTTTGTGACCACCTAGAGGGGTGGGATAGGGAGGTGGGAGGGAGGGAGACACAAGAGGGAAGAGATATGGGAACATATGTATATGTATAACTGATTCACTTTGTTATACAGCAGAAACTAACACACCATTGTAAAGCAATTATACTCCAATAAAGATGTTAAAAAAAAAACCACAATCAGTTGTTAAATTTAAAAAATAAAACTCCTTTTTCCAAATAAAAAATAAATAATAAATAAAATAAAATAAAAAATAAAAAGCAGCACCTACCAAGGCCAGGAGATGCAGAAAGGAGGCTCTGCAGGGAAGAGACATCTGAGCCGGGCTTTAAGGCTGAGGGCAAGGGCCCGCGTGAAAGGGCAAGAAGAGTTTAGTGTGTTTTTTAACGTGGGGATACTTTAAAACACTTCTATATTCTAGGTAAAAGCAAACAGAAGTTGAGCCCAACAGCTGAGGCAGTAAGAACAGTAAAGATCAAAACGTGTGCGAGTCCACGCTGCACCTAGAAGAAAACTGCAGACCCTTAAGTGAGATCACTCCTAAGCAGATAAACGGAAAAAATGCTAAGCACTCAACTTTCTGTAAACTTTTTAAAAATTAAGAGGATGGACTTGATAAAAGCATATAAAATTAAATTTTCACTAAGTTAATTAAAATTAAAGATACAATTAGAAACAAAAACAAAGAACGGGAGAACCAATAAGTAAGACCAACAGCTAGTTCTTTGAAGAGAATGATGAAGTGAAGAAACCTTGGATAAGCCTGACCAAGAAAGGGAGAGATTCACCAAAATATTAGGCATGAGAAAGGGAACCTAATCATAGATACTTTCAAAAAGAAACAACCGGCCCAGAATGGAGTCACTTGTCACTTGTACTAAGCCAGTGTCACCAAACCATGGCTTGGTACCTTACCTAACTGCACTTTCAATATTCCCCAGGAAAGTGGTCTTAACTGGCCAGTTTGGAATTTTCTGGTTGGCACCAATGAGGTAACAGCCACGTGGACCCCTTCCATCCCCCAGAGGAAGGTGAGGTAGCCCGCTCTTTCCTTACCCCCTCCCCCACCTTCTGCCTATAAACGTCTTCCTTTTTGTTCAGCTCCTCCAAGTGCCTTTCTACTTGGTAGATGGGATGCTACCTAATTCATTAATTGTTCAATAAAGCCAGTTAGAGCTTTAAAATTTACTTGGTTGAATTTTTGCTATTTAATGATACAAATTAGAAGCTTTAAATTAGATACAATTTTATCCCAACATCTTTGTAAACTAAAAGAAATTGACCATTTTTCTAGAGAATATGTATCCCGAAAGGTAACACAAGATGAGATGGAAAACCTAAATAGATCAATAACCATAAACAGAAATTTAAATGGTTGTCAAAACATCCCTTCAAAAGGCACCAAGTTCCTGATGGTTTTATAGGTAAGTTTTATCAGACCTTCAAGAAACAGATGCTGCCTTTTGTTTAAACTATTTTAAAGCACAGGAAAAGGTAGCAAACACAGAAATAGCTTAAAATCTTAAGTGCCAACCTGACTGGATCACAGGGCACCCAGATGTTTGGTTAAACATTATTCTGGGTGTGTCTGTGCGGGTGTTTCCGCATGAAATTCGAATTTCAAGGGGTGACTCAGTTTTAAAGCAGTTTGCCCTTCCCGCTGTTGGGGGGGGCGGGGGGGCGGGGGATGGAGGCCTCATTGAATCCACTGAGGGTCTGTATAAAAACAAAAAGGTGGAGGAAGGAAGAACTAGACCCCTCCTGCCTGACCGCAGAGCTGGGTCATCAGTCTCCTGCCCTCGGCCCCCTGTTCTCAGGCCTTCAGACCCAGATGAAATCCACGCCACCGGCTGCCCTGGTTCTCAGACTTTTGGACTCAGCCTGAATTACACCACCCGCTTTCCTGGGTTCCAGTTTGCAGACAGTAGGTCACGGGACTTCTCAGCCTCCGTAATTGTGTGATCCAATTTCTCATCATATATCTCTTCCCATACTGTATGTATATCTGCTTCTCTAGAGAACCCCAAGTAAACACTCATTTTACACACCTAAAATGCTCATAATACCAAAACCTGATAAAGACAACAAAAAAGAAAGGATCTATATATAAAATAGATAACTAATAAGAACCTGCTGTAGAGCACAGGGAACTCTACTCAATGCTCTGTAATGACCTATATAGGAAAAGAATCTAAAACAAAAGAGTGGATATACATATATGTATAACTGATTCACTTTGCTGCACACCCAAAACTAACACAATATTGTAAATCAACTATACTCTAATAAATTTTTTAAAAAATAGAACCCACTAATATAAACAAATGAAAGTAATAATTCAATAAATAATAAGAGTGGTGTCTTAAATCAATGGGGAAAACATTAATTAAATAGTATTGGGATAACTGGATAGCCATCTAGAAAAATATAAATTGGATGTAAACTAATATTTTATACAAGAATAAATTCCAAATGGATCAATGATTTAAATGTATATATAAGAAGGAAGCCCTAAAACTACTAGGAAAAAAACTTGAGAGAATTATTTGTAACCGTGGAATGTGGAAGACCTTTCTAACTAAAATATGATCTCTTAATGCTTTAAAAGAAAAGATTGAAAAAAGATGACTATGAGGGGCTTCCCTGGTGGCGCAGTGGTTAAGAATCCGCCTGCCAATGCAGGATACACAGGTTCAATCCCTGGTCCAGGAAGATCCCACATGCCACGGAGCAACTAAGACCGTGGGCCACAACTACTAAGCCTGCACTCTAGAGCCCGTGAGCCACAACAACTGAGCCCTCATGCCACAACTACTGAAGCCCACGTGCCTAGAGCCCATGCTCCACAACAAGAGAAGCCACCACAATGAGAAGCCCGTGCACTGCAACCAAGAGTAGCCCCGCTCGCCACAACTAGAGAAAGCCCGCACGCAGCAACGAAGACCCAACGCAGCCAAAAATAAATAAATAAATTTACAAGAAAAAAAAAAAGATGATGACTATGAAAATTTTTGTAAACTCCTGGCAAAACCACTACAAGAAAAGTCAAAAGAAAAAAGACAAATTGAGAAAATAAATTTGCAACCTCATCACAAAGGGCTCGTTTAACATAACAAGAGCTTCTATCAATTGGTAAAGACCAGCAACCCATTAGAAAATTGGGTCATCTATTTACTACTTCCCACTTTAACATTTTTTGAACATTTAAATATATTACATTTTCAAAAGACTTAATAAAATTAAAAAATAGAGATTACTCTGGCTACTGTTTGGGTATGTTTCAATAAGACTATTACACATTAAAAAAAAAGAAAAAGAAAAAAAAAAAGGATCTGCAAAGTATGGCCCACTGGTCAAGTTTGGCACACGATCTGCGCTTATAAGTAAATTTTTATTGGAACACACCCATACTTGTTCACTTACACATCCTCGATGGCTTTCACTGAACACCAGCAGAGATGAGTAGCCGTGGCAGAGGTCATCTGGCCCACAAAGCCTAAAATATTTCCTATCTGGCCTTAAAGTCTGCTGACCTCTGCCACAGATGAACCTCAAATATGGAAACAGAAACATAAATCCTGAACACAGGTTAATCAAATCAAGACAGGTATAACTAAGTTCCCCACATATTATTCTGTCTTATTCTTTAATGGACTTTAGAGCAGTTTTATATTCACAGCAACTTTGAGCAGAAAGGACAGAGAATTCCCATATACTCCCTTTTCACATAGGCACAGCTTGCCTGCTGTCAACACCCCACCCTAGAGTGGGACAGCATTCTCTCTGCTACCTAAATATTTGGTGGTTTATTCACTTACTGTCTCTTTTTAAAATGTACCTGGCACTTCACAGACTGTCAATAGGGTTTGCTGAATGGGTATGGGGAGGGCACGCTGAGCAAACCTATCCGAATAAACACTCCCTTACTTTCTTCCAGAATGCTAATATAAAACGGTAGAAGCAGGGCCAACACTAAGCTTTCCGGCCCGGCGGGAACCCACTTCCCTAGATGGCAACACGGGCACTGGTTCGTACCCATCAAGGACTCTGGGGTCAACAGTAGCTCTGTGCAAATACTGCATTTGCTCCTGACCTGGTGGTCGCCCTGTTTCCAGTGAGATTTGGGATCTGTATTTAGTTGGGCTGAAAGGGGGTATGAACATGTGGCCACTGCCCACCGATGCTGCCAGCCAGCAGGATGACAAGATCAATGCAGCTGACAGCAACTGTGAAGCCCTTGCCCCGAGCCGGGCAGCCTGCGCACCCCGACAAACCTCTTTTCACCTAACCCTCTCCATGACCTCTGAGGGTCTTTGCCTGTTTTTCTTGTCGGTTGTTTATCTCCTTCTTACTGATCGGGAGGAGCTCTTTCTATTATCTTTCTTCCTTCTAATCTCCTCATTCTTTCCATTACTTTTTAACAGTTTTATGTATTGCAAGTATCTTTTAGTCTGAGGTTTGTCTTTTTTATATATATAAATTTTTATTTATTTATTTACTTATTTTTGGCTGCGTTGGGTCTTCGTTGCTGCGGCGCGGGCTTTTCTCTAGTTGTGGCGAGCGGGGGCTACTCTTCATTGCGGTGCACGGGCTTCTCATTGTGGTGGCTTCTCTTGTTGTGGAGCACGGGCTCTAGTCACATGGGCTTCAGTAGTTGTGATGGGTGGGCTCAGGAGTTGTGGCTCGTGGACTCTAGAGCGCAGGCTCAGTAGTTGTGGTGCACGGGCTCAGTAGTTGTAGTGCACGGGCTTAGTTGCTCTGCAGCATGTGGGATCTTCCCGGACCAGGGCTCGGACCCGTGTCCCCTGCATTGGCAGACGGATTCTTAACCACTGCGCCACCAGGGAAGCCCAGTCCTGAGGTTTGTCTTTTAACTTTGTTTATGGAGTCTTCTCTCATAGAAAAGCTTTACATGTTAACATTATCACGTTTCTCAATCTTCTCTTTTTGGTTTGTGCTCTATCTTGTTTAAGGAAGCCTTCCTAACCTCAAGGTCATAGAAATATTCTCCAAATTTTTTTCTAAGATTCCTCAAGTTTTGTTTTTCATATGTAGGCCTTTAATCCATCCATTTTACAGCGGAGGAAACTGAGGGACGGACACATTAAGCAACTGGTCTAAGATCACCCAGTTGGCAAGTCTGGATTCACAAACAAAACGCAATTGATTTCAAAGCCACTTACATGCTGCCGTGCTGTCCGTTTCCTTTCAGAACCTGCCTTCTTCACTCAGCACACTGTTGTGAAGGTTCAGCCATAATGATATGCAGAGCCCTATCTTGGCGTTTTCACTGCTATATAGCACCCACGGTCCAAATAAATCAGCTCATTGAGCCATCCCCCGACTGGGGCGCAGGCAGGTCGTTCCCACGCTTCAGCCACTAAACACAGGCCCCGTGTCATGTGGACTAGCTCCTCTCTGCAGTGGGCGTCTAGAAATGGCATTTCCCAGCTGTAGGGTATTAACTAAATACTACAAAATTGCTCTTCAAAGTGCTCGTACATCCTGCATTCCTCCCTGTGTGGTGGGAACTCCTCGCTTCCCAACTCCTCCTCAACCTACATGCTATTAGCCGGCCAGGTTTTTCCAACACGAGGGGCATGAAGTGATTTCTCATTTTAATTTGCATTTCTCTGATTGCTAGTGAAACTGAGCACTTTTGCGTACGTCGATTGGTTGTTCTGGTTTCTCCTCTGTGAATTCTCTCCTCACATCCCTCTGCCCATTTTTCTGTCCTGTTATGGACCATTCCTCAGTGATTCGGAACAGCTCTTTCTATCATTTTTCTTCTTCCTGATCTTCTGATTCTAAAATCTCTACAGTTCTGTTTTGTAATCCATCCAGAATTTGTGTACACAACATGAAATTGGGATCTGATTTTCCATTTTCCACCTGGACAGCCAGTCCGGCGCTGTTAACTGACTGGTCCGCCCTTACTCTTGTGGCAGACAGAATAATGCTGCCCAGCATTATTGCTGCCCAGCATTATTGCTGCCCAGAGGGCCCAGCCGCTCTGCGGCACGTGGGATCTTCCCGGACCGGGGCACGAACCCATGTCCCCTGCATCGGCAGGCGGACTCTCAACCACTGCGCGACCAGGGAAGCCCTGTAATTTTTTAATTTAACAAAGAGAATATATCTTAAAAGAAAATAAGTACACAGTACACAAGGGAGACGCCTTCTAGGCTCAGGGCATGAGCCAAGACTGAAAGTCATGAAACGCCGACATGTTTAGTGAATCACACGTAGCGCAAAGCAGCCAGGAAAACTTTCAAAACCACTGGACGATCAGCCCTGGGGTGGATGATTTCAGTAGCCTAGAAACCACTAACAGCAGGCAAAGCCTTCTACTTCTGACCAGATTTTCCCTCCCATCTGAAACAAAAATTTTTTAACAGAATATATAAAACAAGTCTTTAAGACACTGGAATTTAGGCAGGAAAGGATCCTGAGGAACTGGAAACAAAAGAAGTAAACCTTCCAACTGTCCTCACATCACAGTGTTGAGTGATTCTTCAGACTGCAGTGCAGGGAGGGGAACCCAGACAGTGCACAGCGGGACCCTGATCTGAAGACCAAGCTGAGAGCCCAAGGAGACCAAGGAAGCTGGAGTTTGCAGGGCTGAACACAGACAGGAGGGGTGCACAGAGAAGGAGCTCCAGCCACTTAGAGGGTCCTTCCAGGATTTAGTAGATCACTGATGAGGAAACTACCCAAGGATGGGCAAAGAACCACCCGAAAAATTAGAAGGACCAGTACACAGGGTTCACCCGAGGCCAGAAAGAAGCTGTCCTCACAGACTGGTAAACCTCATAATTCAGGGACATCAGGCAGAGTAGCAAAAGGGGTCTTGTCACCTAGTGAGGAATGATTAGCCCTAAACTAAATGCTGATCTGGTCCCATCTAACAAATCTTAAGGGCAAGACCCAAAATGACCAAACCGTTTCCAAAGCTCAAGAGTATTTATCAACTACAAAAATATTCAGTCCCCAAAAGGAGAAAACTCACAACACCTGGAATCCAGTAAAAAAATTATGAATATAAAGAAGCAGGAAAATACAACCCAAATTAGGACAAAAATCAATCAATCAAAACTAATCCAGACCAAGATATTAGAACTGGCAAACAAAGATACCAAAGGAGGGACAAACTTTGTAACATTATCTCCAGATTTCGGTAACTTGAAACTAAACCAAGCTAAAATGAGAATTCACTCACTATCTGGGTCACTATCTGGGTCATTTCAAATAGGGAAAAATACTGGAACATTAACTGCTGGGCAGGTCTAAGAGGTCTGCCTACCTCTGCCTTCTCTGGAGAGGAAGACTAAAGCATGAGCTTGTCAGGGGTTGTACAGGTATTTCCCATGTTCAAGAAGCAACAGGAAACACTGAACATGGAGGACAGAAAAAGACCCTGAGAGAACTTTGGGAGATGAAAACTACAGTATCTGTGATGAAAACTGCACTGGATGGGATTCATGGCAGATCAGGCACTGCAGAAGAAAAGATGAGTGAACCTGAAGGTACAGCAACGAGAACGATCTAGGACGGGACACAGAGAGAACAGACCACAAATAGAAGCGAGGCTCGCTGCCTGATACACGCGTAACTGGGGGCCCCAAGGGAGAAGAGAGAGGAGGACAGAAGAAGGAATGATCAAAATTGTTCCAACTGTGCTTTAAAAGACCCAGAGATCCAAGAAGTTCCGTGAACCCCAAGCAAAAAATCAGTTAAAGGACAATTCTGGGAAACAGAGGCAGCGGCAGACTAGGCTTTAAATCTCCTCTAAGGCCCTCATGAGAACAGACAGGGCAGCTGGGAGAGCAAACCCAAAGTCCACAGCCACACTGACAGTAGGTCAGGCCGGAGAAGCCAACAGGGTCATCCCGTTCTGGATGACCATTAGATTAGACTAGATGCTGTTTCCAGTGCCATAACTACATCAAAATTCAACACCGGAAATTTCCTTTCCAGAAAAGGTAATTATATTCTTCCCTTAACGATATCTGTATGGGTTTCTTCTCTAAGAAAATGATCTATTCAGACATTTCTAAGGACCAGGGTAAACTGTATTTATTACTTTAAACTGGGTTTATTACATTTCACTACTGTCCTTTTAAGTCACTTAATCAAAAACCAGAGTAATCATATTTCTATCTAATCACAAGATATACATATTTTTATAATCTAGGATACTATCTTTCTTTCATACTTACATTTCTTAGAGGTTGGTACTTGTTTTATTTTTAGAATGTAACTATGAACATATGTCAAAGAAGGGAAGATAGTAGATTTAAAGAAGGGAACAGGTTAGAAATAAGTTTGACTCTGTTTAATAGTTTTAACTATATATTCTATGCTTTCCATGCATTCAACTTTATCAAATAAAATTGGAAATTTATTCTAAACTGACTCTGATGGAAAACACATGCCTACCACCCACCACTGCAAGGGATTCTAGCAGATACTCTGGCAATTCCTCAAGTATAAGTGGTGCTGTACATTCCAGTACCACTTATATAAGATGAGATTATTAATGTACACACTGGTGGTAAACAGCAATCCTGAGAACAGTCTGGTAAGCACAATATTCAAAACTGGAAAGAACAAAACAATTAAAACCATCAAATATACAGCCTTTCGGGGAAGAAGGAAAATACTTAATGATGTGCTTGGTCCCAAAGCACTCAACTATTAAGTTTTGGTACCTGAATATGTTTAAATATCTCGGAAAATCCTGGAAGGTCACAAAGATGGAGGCCAGTACATCAAGTTCTAGGCCGGAGAAACAAGTGTGCTTCTTCCACCAACTGTAAGATTAAATTCAGCAAGACTGGGACTTCCCTGGTGGTCCATTGGTTAAGACTCCACGCTCGCAATGCAGGGGGCTTGGGATCGATCCCCGGTCAGGGAACTAGATCCCACATGCATGCCGCAACTAAGAGTTCTCATGCCACAACTAAGGAGCCCAAGAGCCACAACTAAGGAGCCCGCCTGCCGCACCTAAGACCCAGCACAACCAAATAAATATTTTAAAAATAAACCAGTGGGGGCTTCCCTGGTGGCGCAGTGGTTGAGAGTCCACCTGCCAATGCAGGGGACACGGGTTCGAGCCCTGGTCTGGGAAGATCCCACATGCCGCGGAGCAACTGGCCCGTGAGCCATGGCCGCTGAGCCTGCGTGTCCAGAGCCTGTGCTCCGCAACGGGAGAGGCCACAACAGTGAGAGGCCCGCGTATCGCAAAAAATAAAATAAAATAAAAATAAAAATAAATAAATAAACCAGTAAATTCAACAAGACCAGTTTCCAAAAACTAGACTCTCAACTCATAAAAAACCACTCCCAAATGACAGACTCACTGGTGCCTTTGCACCAGCACCCAGGACCTGCTGCCCAAGAGACACTGCCCAGCCCTCCATGGACACCCAGCAGTGTCCATCAGAGGAAATCCATCTGGTTGGAGGATGGATGGACACTAAGCTCCCCTCTACAGCTTACACTTTTGTTCATTCCCTACCTTTCTGACTTTCTAAGAGCCTAACTGCCCATGATCTAGAACATTCTTTCAGCCAGCGAGATCCCTAGACGCCGAGGGCCAAGGGCTCAATGCTCTTTCAACTCTCCTCCTAAACTCCTCCTCTTCCCGCCACAGGTGGGATTCCCCACCAGGACACTAGCTGCCTGTCCTTGGGAATAAACTAAGAGGCCCTGAACACAAGGTACCGGCCTCAGCAGAAGGTGTGGTGTAGCCAACGCAAAGCTGACAGCCGTGGTCACACGTGGGGACGCCACCACCCACAGGAAGGGCATCACTCTGCTGACAGCCCTCTATCCCTTTCTTAAAGCCACACCCTGAGGTCATGGCCTCCCCACTCTCAGACTGTGCTCCAAGGGAGTAGAAAGCACTTTTTAAAGACAGCAAACTCATGGTTACATTAACAGTACAAAATAAAGCTGGCAGTCCTTGGCTTTCAGCCAGCCTCTGATTCTTGAGCCCTGTATCTGCAGGGCACCCACATGATGTGTCCCTTTAAGGGTCACCAACAGACCTTCCCAGGCCCTCGGTCAGGGAGCTGCAAGCAACAGGGCTGACTCGCGGCTGAAGCACAAAGTGCTGGGCCACACTTCATCACTGCCCAGTTCTACACCTCTGTATTCAGCAAAAACAACCAACTGATTCAAATTAAAGCCATCTGCAGTAAGTATCTGAGAAATGTTGCTGTACTGGGCACAGATGGAGCTGTGCCATGAGCTAGAAGACTCAGCTCTCTACACACACTTACTTGAAGGGGAGGTGGGTGGCTTCCTGGAAGGCCGCTGCTCTGCCTTGGGGCGAATGGCGTGCTCCACGGGCGTGTCCAGGTGTCCTTCAGGGCTCAGTGAGTACTGGAACTGGACTGTCCCCGACTCCACCTGCTTCACCTACAATCGACCACAAGACTGGTGACGGCCACGCTCCCTTCATCAGCACCCTTCGGTTAGAACAACTCAACCAGGAACAATTCTCCCGGCCCTAAGATGATCAATGAGAATCAGAACCCCAGGAGACCACCATCACAAGAACACCCTCACCCAAGCAGAAATCACAACATTGCTGCTCCAGTTTCGAATGCGTTTTTTAATTAACCTATGTTATGTTGACTGTTTCCCTTTTGGTGTACAGTTCTTTGAGTTTTAACACATGTAACCACCACCACAGCCAGGGTACAGAACAGCCCCACCACCCAAAACATTCCCTCACTGCCTCCTTGTACACCGTCCCGCCAACACCCAACCCCACAATCTACCCCTCTCTTCTGTCATATAAATGGGATCACATGCTGTACAACCTTTGAGACTGGCTTCTTTCACTCCCTGCGATACTGACGAGACTCTCCCGGGCCATAGTGTGTACCCACAGCCCGTTCCTTTTTGTTGCCGAGGAGTTTTCTATTGTACGATGCACCCCAGTGTACTTATCCGTTCACCCATTTAGGAACATTCAGGCTGTTTCTAGCTTGAGGGGTTATAAATAGAGCTGCTAGGAACACTGGTATACATATTTCTGTGTGACATAAGTTTTCATTCCCATAAGGTTCACTTCTCTACGAGTAGGATTGCTGGGTCATATGGTATGTGTATATTTAATTTTACAGGAAACTGCTACACTGTGACTTGCTTCTGGACTCTATTCCATTCCATTCATCTATGTGTCAATGCCTTTACCAACAGCACTTTATCGTGATTACTGTAGCTTTAATGAAAGTCTTGAAATTGTGTAGTATGAATCCTCCAACTTTATCGTTCTTTTCAAAATTGTTTTGACTCTAATTCCTTTGCTTTTCTGTATAAACTTTAGAATATATATATATTTTGTATATATATATATATATATATATATATATATATATATATACAAAAAAATCATGTAAGGATTTTGATTGAAATTGCATTAGACCTATAGGTCAATTGGGGGAGAATTTATATCTTTACTATGTTGAAACAGTCTTCCAATCCATAAAGATGTCTCTCCACTTATTTAGGTCTTCTTTGCCTCAGCCTTTGTAAATAATGCTGTTTTTTAGATTTTGCTTTCCAACTGTTGTTAATGTAAAGACATGTGATTGATTTTTCTATCTTGACCTCCTGTTGTATCCTGCAATCTCCCTAAACTTGTTTATTCTAGGAGCTTTTGGTAAATCCCTTGAGATTTTCCACACAGAAAATCATGTTGTCTGCAAATAAGATTTGTTCCTTCCTTTCCAATCTGTATGGTTTTTAAATTTTGTTTTCTTGCTTTATTGCACTGGCTAGCACTTCCAGTACAATGTTGAATAAGATGCTGAATACTGTGTATGGGCATCCTTCACTTGCTCCTGATCTACGGGGAAAAGAATTCAATCTTTCACCATTAAGTGTGATGCTAACTAAAGGATTTTTGTAGATATTCTTATCAAGCTGAGGAAGTTCCTCTTTATTCCTGTTTGCTCAGTTTTTGTCATAAATGGACGTTGAATTTTGTCAAATGCTTCTTCTGCATCAATTGTTATGATCATACGTTTTTCCTTCTTTAGGCTGTGACTATGATGAATTACATATTTTTGGCCTTGCATTTCTGAGATAACCCCCAACTTGGTCATGGTGTATTATTCTTTTTCCATATTGTTGGATCCAATTTGCTAATATTTTGTTGAGTATTTTGCATCCAAGTTCATGAGGCTTATGTATCCATAGTTTTCTTTTCTTGTACTGCCTTTTTCTGGTTTTGATATCAGAGTAATGCAGGCCTTGTTACACGAACTAGGAATTGCTCCTATCTGTCCCACTTTCTGGAAGAGAATGTATAAAATCAGTGTTATTTTTCCTTAAAGGAAAAAACGTTTAGGACAATTTACAGTGAATAGGCCTGGATAGTTCTTTTTCAAAAGTTTTTTAACCATGAACTCATTTTCTATAAAGTTATAGGACTACTCAGATTATCTAGTTCATCTTGGGTAAGTTTTGATAGTTTGTTGTTTAAGGCAAACTCATCCATCTCATCTAAATTTTCAAGCTTATGGGCATAGAGTTGTTCATAGTATTCCCCTAATATCCTTTTTATACCTGTGTGGTCTGTAGTGGTATCCCTTCTTTCATTCCTATTATTAGTAATTTGTGTCCTCTCTTTTCTTTACTCTTTCAGTCTTGTTAAAGGTTTGTCAATTTTATTGAGCTTTTTAAAGAATCAGTTTTTTATTTCACTGGCTTTCTCTAGTTTTTCCTCTACCGTTTTTCTGTTTTCAGTTTTATTAGTTTCTGTTCTTATCTTTGTTATTGACTTTCTTCTGCCTTGCTTTAGGTTTATTTTCTTCTTCTTTTTCTAGTTTCTAAAAGTGGAAGATTAGATTATTGATTTGAGACTTTTCTCTGTTGTTATATAAGCACTTAACGCTATAAATTTCCACGTAAGCACACTTTAGCTGCACCCTACGAAATCTGATATGTTGTATTTTCATTTTTGTTCAGTTCAAAATATCTTCTATATTTTCTTGAGGCTTCCTCTCTGACTTATGGATTATTTAGAAGTGTATGAATTTCCAAGTGTTTCTAATTTTTTATGTTATCTTTGTTATTGGTTTCTAGTTTAATTCCATTATGATCACAGAATATACCTTGTGTAATTTCAGTTCTTTTAAAATTAAGGCTTGTTTTATGATCCAGGATATGGTCTATCTTGGTGAATGTTCCATGTGCACTTGAAAAGAATGTGTATCCTGCTGTTGTTGGGTGGAGCGTTCCATAAAGGTCATTTAGATCCAGATGCTTAATGATATTGTTCAGTTCCATATGTTGGTGATTTTCTATCTACATGTTTATAGTTTACTCCAAGAGGAGTGTTGAAATATCCAACTACAACTGTTAATTTGTCTATTTCTGCGCTATTAGTTTTTTGCATTTTGAAGCTCTATGTTAGATGCATACACTTTTAGTATTGTATGTCTTCTTGGTGAATTGACTCTTTTATCATATGTAATATCCCTCTTAATTTCTAGCAATTTCTTTTGCTCCAAAGTCTACTTTGTCTGGTATTAATAGAGCTACTCTAGTTATCCTTTGAATAGTGTTTGCACAGAATGGTTTTCCATCCTCTTACTTTTGACCTACTACATCGTTGTATTTGAACTGAGCTCCTGGTAAACAGCATACAGTTGGACCTTGAGTTTTTATGCCACCTGACAACTTCTGTCTTGAAGTTGGTGTGTTCAGACTATTTATATGTCATGTAATTATTGGTGTGTCTGGATTCAGAACTATCATTTTACTATGATTTGTTCCCTCTGTTTTTCATTCCTGTTTCCCCTTTCTTGCCTTATTTTGAATTATTCCATTTTATCTATCTATTGGGTTTCTCACTGTCTCTTTGTATCCTATTTTTAGTGACTGCTCTAGGGTTTACAATGTAAATATTTAACTTTTCACAATCTACTCAAAATCTATATTTTATTACCGCAAGTGGAATGTAGAAAGCTTATCACCCTACAGGTCTCTTTACCTGCCCCCTTTGTATTATAGCTGTCTTACCTATTATACCTACATACCTTAAGAATCCTATCAGACACTGCTATACTTTTTGCTTCAACCATCAAACATATTTTAAAGAACTCAAAAGGAGGAGAATACTATATTATAGTTATCATTTTTGATGCTCTTCCTTCATTCCTGATGTACCAAGTTTTCATCTGGTATCATTTCTCTTCTGTCTGAAGAAATTCCTTTAGTAATTCTCTTAGAGCTTGTCTCCTGCCAATGAATTCTCTTAGTTTTAGTTCATCTGAGAATGTCTTTATTTCACCTTCGTTCCTGCAGGACTTTTGCTGGAACAGAATTCTGAGTTCCAGGGTCTTTCTGCTACTGCTTTTAAAACGTTGCTCCATCTCCTTCCGGCCCCCATGATTTCTGCTGAGGAACCCACAGATATTCAAATTAGTGTCTGTGTGTAAGTAATGCATCATTTTTCTATGGCTGTTTTCAAGACTTTGTCTCTATTTTTTAGCAGTTTGATTATGATGTGTCTGGTTGTGGATTTCTTTGCAATTATCTCTGGGTTCACTGAACCTCTTCAATCTGTAGGTTTAAGTCTTTTGCCAAATTAGAGGAGTTTTCAGCCACCGTGTCTTCAAATGTTTTTTCTGCACAGAACCCTTTCTCTTCTACTGGGACTCTGACGACACAGGTGTTAGCCTTTGTGGTCCTGCCCCACACGTCCCTGAGGCTTTGTCCACTGTCTTCCAATCACTTTTCTCTCTGTGGTTCAGACTGGATAAATTCTATTGATTTACCTTCAAGTTCACTGACTGTTTCTTCTGTCATCTCCATTCTGCTATTGAGTCCACCTAGCGAATACTTTACTTTGGCAATTTTATTTTTCAGTTCTAAAATTTCCATTTGCTTCTTCTTTATCTTCCATCTCTTTGCTGAGACTTTCTATCTTTCCCTTTGATTCAAAAGTGTTCACTCCGATTTACTGGAGCATTTTGATAATGCCTGCTTTAAAGGCTCTGTCTGATAATTCCAACATTTGCGTCACCTCGGTATTGCTGTCTGTTGAATGTCTCTCCCTTACGAGTGGAGACTTTCCTGGTTCTTTGTCAATTAAGCTTAGCTTGTATCATGGACATTCTGAATGCCACATTATAAGATTCTGAGTCTCGTTTAAATCCTATGGAGAACGCTGGTATTTTTGTTTAGTCAGGAATCCACCCAGCTGGGTTCAAGCCCCAGTTTCCAACCAGCCTCCTGCGGGTGGTGGTTTCAACACCAGTTCCATTTTCAAAGCCTGTGCAGTGATACTCAGGCCTCTCCTGCATGTGGTCCACCCAGTGGGCAACCCCACCCACAGTCCAGTTCTCAAAGTCTGCGATATGCTGTTTGGGGTCAGATTCAGGCACGTGAAGCTGGGGGTTAGCTCAGCATTTCTTAAACAACTTTATGGGGTACTTTCCAAGCTCCTCCCTCTCCAGATCCCCCTAGTTCTTTCCAGTTTCCTGGGGCTCCCCTTCCAATCCTCTGGCCAGACCCCACTGTGCTGCACACCTCTGGCAACAGTGCCTGAATGCAAGGCCAAGCAGTGGGGGGACAGAGTGGGGTTGTTCTTTAAGTGCAGGAGTGTATAAAAGAGCTAAAGGTCCCATCTATCATTACTGTAAGACAATATGCAATTTCTAAAATTGATATACTAATAACAGTAGGAGCATAATAGTTAGAAAACAAAGTAAATACCATATGTCACAGCTAAGAGTTGAAAGCGGCTGCCTCTGGAGATATTAATTTTTTTAAAGACAATTATTTGCTCAAGGAAAGAACACAGGAGTTGTTTAAGAAGGAAAACATAATCATAATACACTACTTACCTTCACAGTAAATAATCATAATAACATAAACCGCAAAATTTACTTAGTAAAAAATTATAGGATGTGTATAGCATGTATTTTTTTTCTTTAACATCTGCCACTCCTACTCAACTGTAAGTTCCATGGGATTAGAGATATTTTTCCCGGAGCAGATACAGGTGTTCAATAAAAAGTCACTGAATGAACAAGTAAGATAAAGATCTGACGGGTGCACAGGCAGAGACAAGGCTTACCTAGGTTTCACCCCTCTGACTGGGCAGATGCTGGCACTGCTACATGAGATGAGAAATACAGGAAGAAGCAGAGCAGCACTTTTAGAGAGCAGGAGAGTGGATCAAGTCTGTGACCAGTGGTAGTTTATTATTTTAGCTAATTATATCTGTTTAGAGTAGTGGTCCTCAACTGGGGGCGATTTTTGCCCCCAGAAGAACACATTCAGCTATGTCTGCAGACAGTCAGGCTGTCATAACTGGGGGGATGCTACTGGCATCTAGTGGGAAGAGGCCAGGGATGCTGCTTGACACCTTCCAGTGCCCGGGACAGACCCACAGCAAAGAATTGCCTGGCCCCAAACGCTAATAGTACTGAGGGTGAGAAACCCTGATTAGAAGTGATATTCCTCATGAGAAATGATGGTATTTAATATACTTGTGTCCTTAAGACAGTCAAACCTTCGCAACACTTATGCTCCAATATAGTTTACACACTTAAAAAGCGAAGGAAATGTAGTGGCATGAGAAGGCTAAAATTAAACAGAATAAGGATTTATTCACATACATACGTACACAGAGAGAGAAAGAATGAGAATGAGAAAACGGCAATGGCGTCAGGATTTCTAATGGCAATTTTATAATAAGGGCTCAAACCAGACCATGTGGGAGTGCAGCAAAATGGGACCCCATAACCAGGGACATTGCTCATAATAAGAAAAGCTGCACCATCAGCTGCTCCCTTACTCAGGTTCCCAAAGCATAATCCAAACCATAAATAATAACACGGAAGATAATGTTTGTCACTAGACTCAGCACACGGATGACATACTGATATAACAGGTCTGGTCCTTTACCGAAGAAAAATTAGACAATTGAGGCCTAAAAGACTCCTGTTTGTGCTGCTGAGACAGGACGGGTATATTTCAGGAATGTCAGCAGAAGACTCAAACAACACACCCAGGCAAAAACGCTGTCACAACCCATTAGTAGCGTCAGGAAGGACTTGGGACATCAGCCAGAGCAGTGGTGTCACACGGTGTCTGTGGCCCCCAGGTCTCTGCTCCCCACCCCGCAAGGCCACCAACAGGCCAGTGGAGGCCAGGGGATAAGACACACACACACACGCTTCCACTGGCCCTGCCCCACTTTTATTTGCTTTCTATACTGGGGATCAGAGAAAGCTTCATTTCAAAATGGATTTTTTTTTAAGTCCTGCTGTGGTCCCTCCCCTCCAGACACAGCTGGAGAGAGTTGAGGTCCAGTGGGTGTGAGTGACAAGCCACAAAGACCAGCCAGGGCAGTGCCCACCGCCCGGCTCCCATCCCAGCCTTGTGCACACGAGACACAGCCCCCAGGGCACCAAACGTTTCAAGAGGGCCTTTTTATTAAGGGAACCCTCCTACACTGTTGGTGGGAATGTAAGCTAGTGCAGCCACTGTGGAAAACAGTAGAGAGGTTCCTCAGAAAACTAAAAATAAAATTACCACATGATCCAGCAATCCCACTCCTGGGCATATATCTGGAGAAAACTCTAATTCAAAAAGATACATCCATCCCAATGTTCACAGCAGCACTATTCACAATAGCCAAGACAGGGAAGCAAACTGTCCGTGGACAGATGAATGGATAAAGAAGATGTGGTACATATATACAACGGAATACTACTCAGCCATAGAAAAGAACAGAATAATGCCTTTTACAGCAACATGGATGGACCCAGAGATGATCATACTAAGCGAAGTAAGTCAGAAAGAGAAAGACAAATACCGTACGATATCACTTATACGTGGAATCCTAAATACGACGCAAACGAACCTATCTATGAAACAGAAACAGAATCAGGGACATAGAAAATAGACTGGTGGTTGCCAAGGGGGAGGGGGTTGGGGGGGCGAGTTTGGGATTAGCAGATGCAAACTGGTGTATTTAGAATGGATAAACAACAAGGTCCTACTGTATAGCACAGGGAACTATATTCAATACCCTGTGATAAACCATAATGGAAAAGAATATGAAAAAATGTACGTATATATATATATGTTAACTGGGTCACTTTGCTGCACAGCAGTAATTAACACAACATTGTAATTCAACTATACTTCAATAAAAAAATAAATTAAAAAAAAAAAAGAGGGCTTTTTAAAAAGCACAGAAGTGGATCTCATGGCACCATGTATACAAATAAGGGTGACAGGCCCGCAGGTCACCTTGAGAGACTGATACATGACCGGGGACATTATGGGACCCCAGATAAAACCGGCCTCAGTGAGTTCACAGCCGACTACGACTCAGAAACCACACTTATTTTTTAAGGGCACAGCCTTGACATGAAAAAACAGAGCTCATGAAACATCGGCAAACGTATTTGTCAGCTTCTGATTTTGAAAATGCAGGAACCTGCTAGAAGCTCGTAGAAAATAATCATACTTACGGAGCCTCTAACAATTTACCTCTTCGGAGCTCATGCTGGCTGGGGGTACCTTATAGACCAGACAGTGCGAGGGGTTGGGCTGGATCCCACCCTGTAGAGGTAGCGTCACCCGCCCGGAGCTGGCTTCCAGCACGGGGTTCCAGACAGCCCAGCGCACCATGTGCATACACGCCAGGTTCGACAGGGAGGTGACCGCAGCTGCCTGGAATGGAAACAAAGCACATTGGTCACGAGTCGTTACCAAGCCCACTTGGGTGGGGGAAATCAACAGTGCTTTCCCGGTAAAATTTCACTAGAGAGCAAGGCAGGGGGTCATCACAAAAGAAAGAACCGCCACAGGAGGAGCACACGGCATCACATCAGTGGCTCAAAGAGAGCAGGGAAGCCAGCCTCCGGTTCTGGGACCCCCCCCCCCGCCACCAACCAGGACCCTCTTGAAGACCAACACCATCTTTATGACTCCTCCTCTTCCTGTAGGATCTTCCTGCAGGTTTTCAGACACTCTGTGCCTTGCCAACATCTACCCAAATCCATGAATAAAACACCAGGAATGGCACTCTGTGTTAGTGATGAGACACTTTGTAAAATGATGAAGAAAACACGTGGATATTGGGAGACTGGGATTGACATATACACACTACTATGTATAAAATAGATAACTAAGGGACTTCCCTGGTGGTGCAGTGGTTAAGAATCCGCCTGCCAAAGCAGGGAACACGGGTTCGAGCCCTGGTCCGGGAAGATCTCAGATGCCGTGGAGCAACTAAGCCCGTGTGCCACAACTACTGAGCCTGCACTCTAGAGCCCGTGGGCCACAACTACTGAGCCCACGTGCCACAACTACTGAAGCCTGCGAGCCTAGAGCCCATGCTCCGCAATGAAGGGTAGCCCCCGCTTGCCGCAACTAGAGAAAGCCCGCGCACAGCAATGAAGACCCAATGCAGCCAAAACTAAATAAATAAATGAAATGAAAAAAATAATAATAAAAAAATAAAATAGATAACTAATGAGAACCTAATGTATAGCACAGGGAACTCTACTCAATGCTCTGTGGTGACCTAAATGGGAAGGAAATCCAAAAAAGAAGGGATATATGTATACGTATAGCTGATTCACTTTGCTGTACAGTAGAAACTAACTCAACATTGTAAAGCAACTATACTCCAATAAAAATTAATTAAAAAAAAGAATACACGTGGATATTCAATTTAGGGTTATTAGCACACAGTTTCTCCCCCGAAGTTTCAGCTCCTAATGGTATGTTCTATCTATGTAACTTACGTGTAATTAGGAAATCAGTCAGGCAGAATGTTACATGCTGTTCCTTCTTTCACTGTCTCTATCATTGGCCAGATGCAAGGGAAGAGGACCCTAGGACACCCCAGAATTAGCCTCCACATTCAAACAAAGCCATTTTCACAAATACGGCTTCAGGGCTTGATTCAGTAGCGTTTTAAAGAAACCACTTTCATCCGCTTATTCAAAAAGCAGCAAGAGGGACTTCCGTGGCGGTCATGTGGTTAAGACCTCACCTTCCAATGCAAGGGTGCAGGTTCGATCCCTGGTCGGGGAGCTAAGATCCCACATGGCTCATGGCCAAAAAAGCAACACATAAAACAGAAGCAATATTGTAGCAAAATTCAATAAAGACTTTAAAAATGGTCCAAAAAAAGCAGCAAGAATAAAGCAGAACTCGGAGTGGGCCGTGGTCGGGTCCTGAAATTCCTGCTCGGCTGGGCAACAAGACTTGTGATCCACCCCATTATGGCAGCTTCAGAGACAACGGCTCTGCCCCAGGTCCTGAATGGCAGATTCTGCAGGTTCCCTGGCACATCGGCTCCCCCAGGAAGGCCATTTCGCAGCCAGAGGACACGGGGCGCTTGGCGACACCAAGTGAGACTGGAGCCCAGGAACAGCGCTTTCCACCCCAAGAGCCCAGCGGCACTAACCACAGTCAGACTGACAGCCGGGACTCGGGGCAGCGGCCACGCCCGCCTCTGCCCCACAATTCCCAGCCTCGGTGGTAATGCTGGGGAGAAGCCACCCAAAGGCGGCAGGTGTAAAATGCAACGTGGCCACAGCATCTCCCTTCCTGGGAGGACGAGCGCAAAGGCCCGCGTGGTTCCTCAGTGTCGCCGGGCAGCCGAGGGAGCCGAGGGCCCTCCGTCCCTCTTGACCACCGGCTGCACGCACTAACCCAGCCGCCCCCAAACTCAGGCCGTGGTCACAGGGAGGCTGACAGCCTGCAAGGAGGGGGCCTCGGACTCTCGGAAGGAATGGAAGCCCAAGCCTGCCTGTGATGGTGCAGAGCATGGTCCCAAAGGAAAGGCGACGCCAACGGGGACCCTCTGACCCGAGCTGTGTCTGGGGCCACGCAAGCAGGGAAGGCTCCAGCGGTGTGCCCGGGGCTCCCCACAGACCCTGCTCGTGTGGCTGGACACGGGTGAGCTGTGTGCCACTGTCACAGCCAGGACTTGACTGCACTCAGGTAAAGGGCAGATCGTCACACACACACACAAAAGGACCCTGGCTGGAATCCAGCACAGGCGGCTTGATGGCCAACTGGCTCAAACCACAGCAGAGGGTGTGCACGAGGGGACCCCAGTACAGAACGGGAAGCATGCATTTCATCCGAGTCAGTCTTCCCGGACTGTTCCAGATGATATCCCATCCCGTTATATCCTTTATATCCATGTGGGGGAACATGCAGAATCAGTGTCTGGTTGTGAATTAATCTCTCTTTCCCGAGGCCCCCTCGTAACTGGACCTCACACCACCCACTGCAGCTTATTCTGACCGTTTACTGGAGCCAAACTTCAGACCATGGGTAGGATACTTCATACCACCACGTGAGCGAGGATTTGGGTCCCTGTCAACTCAATGAGAAAAAAAAAATAACCCACATCCTGGAAGTACAAGCGAAGAATAGGCCGAGTTAAGAATCCTAAGCGTCTGATTCTGTGCCGTAACTTTCAATGTCTGTCAAATACAAAGATGGCGGTCTGCCCTTCCCATCTCGTTAGCCATTGACAGGATAAAACGGTACTGAACAACTACAGTGCATCAGGGAAAAGTTGATATAAGTCTATTGTTTTTTAAGAATAAATTATAGGGCTTCCCTGGTGGCGCAGTGGTTGAGAGTCTGCCTGCCGATGCAGGGGACACGGGTTCGTGCCCCGGTCCGGGAAGATCCCACATGCCGCGGAGTGGCTGGGCCCGTGAGCCATGGCCGCTGAGCCTGCGCGTCCGGAGCCTGTGCTCCGCAACGGGAGAGGCCACGGCAGTGAGAGGCCCGCGTACCGCAAAAATAAATAAATAAATAAATAAATGTATTAGCAAAACTGGCCACTAAAACAACTCTAAGGATTCACTACTACCTAGACTACGTTTGCCAACAGCCATGTCCCAAAAAATTTGTGAGTTTATTACAGGATCCAAATGAAAATAAAAAGCGTGCCCCCGTTTTCATGCTACTTGTGCAACCCCTTCTGGCTCAACCTTTCCAATGCGGTGACGGATCCCCAGCTTCCGGTTTCACACACCTTTTGATTTGCTCGTCCTCAGTCTGCACGGCACTCTTCTGTGTAAGGCAGCTGTCAGTCACACAAACACCCACTTCCCACACTTCGTTTTAACAGCCCAGGAACAAAACCTAGAGGAGGCAGGAAGGATCCTCCCCGAGCCTCCAGAGGAGCAAGGCCCTCCCGACGCCTCGACTTTGGCCCAGCAGGTTCTGGATCCAGAACTGACTGGGAGGGAATAAATGCCTCTTGTTTGAAGCCAAGTAGTTTGCGACAATTTGTTCAGGCCGCCCCAGGAGGAGTCCCCTCCGCCTCTGTCCTCAGAGCAACTCAGAAACCCCTTCGAGGCAGGTACGACTTCAGGTCATTTCACGAGGTTGATTTTCCTTTAGCTCTTCAGTGAGACCTAATTCCTCCTGCCGGGGCCCCTGTCACCCACTGAGCCCCCTCCATGCTAACTCTGGTCACCGCAGCCCGACGCCCAGAAACACACTGCAGAGGTGACAGGGAACCCATGGGGTGGGGGGAGGTCCCCTGGCCCTGAGGCCACCTCCCGAGACAGAGCTGGGCCCGAGGGCCAGACCCTGGATGGGGGCAGCCACGCTGGGGCCCCTGGTGAGCACAAATGAGAAAAGCAAACTGTTGTGGCAGAACGTGTCCAAATGTCCCCGACAGCACGCCCATCACAGAGGCTGTGGTGACCGCGAGTCACAGAGAGAGATTTAGGAAGCACGGGACAGATGGAGGAACGGGCAGAAGGCGGCCCGGCCTGGGCCAGGCACAGGTCTGTTCTGGGGTGTCCATGTGACCCTCTGCACCGTCCGCGAATGCTGACCACGGAGGGAGGGCCAAGGCCCACCCCAGCGGCACAGACCAAGGAGCGTGCACCCGCCTACGAGCCGGGGCCGGTCCACATTGGCAGCCGGCGGCTCTGAGGTCTCAGAGCTGGGCCACAGGCAACGCACAAGGGTAAGATGACTTGTTTCCCGCATCCTCCTGAGAGGACACTGGCTGCCGGGCCACTGAGGTGAACCTCGCAAGGCCCGAGAGCCTGAAACACGCCCAAGGGGAAGAGTCAGGAGAGAAACAGGCGTCCAGAGCCAGAATCTCCCCCCTCCTTCCCGCCAAGGAGCACGAGGCACCCAGGACCACCGGGCAAAGCAAAGGCTCACATACCACATACCATCAGCCGGAAGTCATTCCTTCCAGAAGTGGATCGATTATACGCCAAAAGCTTTTCCAACTCAGACGTACAGAGAACGCGGCAGCTGCTGCAGACTGATTTCCTTCATACACATGCAGGGTGGAAAAGGAGACCTAACGACATATAAAGTCGTCTAAGCTGCCCGTACACAACACCGTGTATGCAGAGTCATTTAAAAGCACAGTAATCATTTGGCAGGCAATATTTTCATTTCATTCTACAGAGTACAGTAATTATTTTTAAACATACACATGAGCAATGAAAAACAACAGGGGTATGGTTTTAAGAAAGCTGTAAACCTAGAATTACTCTCCATACTGGCTAAAGGGCTCATAACACTCGGGTCCTCTTTGCAAAACGATATCAACTCAACAAGAGCTGAAAGAAGCAATAGGGAACCCGTCCTGAGTTTGGGGCCGTGGCTGGTGAGGTGGACAGGTGTGCAGCCTCTTGTCCTTCGGAGTCTGCAGCCCAGCAGCCAGAGCATGGGCACTCCAGGGACTTTGTATCTGCTTCCTCTGGAGAACCGGCCCCTTGCCGGGGTCCGCTTCCCTCCTCGCATCTCCCACGGGGTCCTACAGAGCCCTTGACCTTGGGGCTCAGGCTTGGTAGCCTGGCATCCCTTCCTGCGGGCACCTCTGCTCCACGGGGCCGTGACCCCAGTGCAGGTCAACAGGGAATTCCACGGCCTGAAATAACGACTACTACAGGGAAGGGATGCACTGAGGCCAGCCCTAGCCTTTCTATGTGGGGTTCCTAGTGGGGTCTCAGGAGAAGGCGGCTCGCTTGCGTTCGGAGTCACCACCTGGGGAAGAAGTAAGCCTGAAGCTGTCTGCTGCCACCCCTACCCAAACCCCCAGGGCACCATGAAATCCTGAGCACAGCGGGAGAGAAGCGGGCAACAGAGAAACACGCAGGGCAGGCGAGGGAACGCAGGGGAGAGGGACGGAGGGGAACAGCCTCCGTGCCAGCCAGGCTGAGGCCGTGCGGAGGATGCAAGACCTCAAAGAAAAAGTCGGCCAGCTGGACTTGAAACCAAGAAACAGCATTACCATTGGGGACAAGTGGTAAAGACGACATGGGATCTCTCTGCTTATTTCTTACAACAGCATGTGAATCTGTAATGACGTCAAAATAAAGTGTAATTTAAAAAACTGTGAGGTACATGACAAAAGCTATATAAAGTGCTGGTAAAAAAAAAAAAACAAAACTGTTTAATGACTGTCCACAAAAAAAGAAGGTCCAGAACACATGAAAGAGAAAATCCCACTTACAAGAGCAGCACAAAAATTAAATATCTGTGAATAAACTTAGTAAGAACTGTTCAACTGTTTAAAATCTACATTGTAAACCTGTATTTAAAATCACTCCCAAAAGACACAAAAACAGAAGTGGACCAACAGAAAGACTTCCCTTCTTCCTGGTTATGACATCACAAATTAATAAATTTAATGCAATCCCAATAAAAATGCCAACGAGCTCTCTTTATGGAGCTAGACCTGTTGATGCCGAAGTTCCTCGGGAAAAGCCAACGTGGGGAGAGCAGGAAGCGCCAGGAAGGGGAGGGGCTGCAGGCCGCACCCGCCACCAAGAGGCCCAGCAGCCTCGGCCGTGACCCTGTGGTCCCAGCACAGAAACAGAACAGCCACGGGCAGAATAAAGATCTAGAAGCAGATGCAAGTGTAAACGGAGACCTAGCGTATGACTAGGAGGCATCTTAGATCACTGCAGCACAGAAGGACTTTTTAATAAGTAGTATCGGGACAACTGGATGGCCCCTGGAGAAAGATAAAATTAGACCCATTCCTCACACCACAAACGAGATCTAAACATAAAAACTGAAACTATACACGTACTAGGAGAAAACACGGATACATTCTTCTATAGGAGTAGGGAAAGGCTTTTTAACTACGACTCAAAATCCAGATACAACGAAAGAAAAGACGGATACATTTGACTGCATCAAAAAATTTTGAAGTTTACATGACGTTATGGACTGAATGTTTGTCCAAAACAAACATTCCCTAAAATTCATACATTGAAGCCCTAATTCCAAAGTGATGGCATCTGGAGGTGGGCCTTTGGGAGGTACTTAGGTTTAGATGAGGTCATGACAGTGGGGCCCCCATAGTGGGATTAGTGCCCTTATAAGAAGAGAAAGAGAGAGCTCCCCCTCTCCCTCCACACACATACACCACTGAAAGGTCACGTGAGCACACAGCGAGAGGGTGGTGTCCACAAACCAGGAAGAGAGGCCTCACCAGGAACCAGATCTGCAGGCGCCTTGATCTTGGACCTCCAGCCTCCAGAACTGCGGGAAATACATGTCTGTTGTTTAAGCCACCCAATATATGGCATTTTGTTACAGCAGCCTGAGCAGACTAAGACACATGGCCCAAAAAAATCAGGGACGAGGGAAATAAAAAGACAAATGACAAAACTGGGAGAAAATATCTGCAATATATGTCTCAGATAAAGCGAGGAAATATCCTTAACATACAAAGAGCTCTTAACATTTGATGACAAGGTGCAAGAGCACTACAGAAAAATGGGCAAAAGACATGAATAGACAACTCACACACATATGAAAACATGTTCAACTTCATTTATAATCAGAGAAATGCAAATTCAACTATACTGTGATACCATTTCTTGCCCATCAGATTAGCAGAACTCAAAAGCTTGACGATGCAACTATTGGTGAGCCAGTGGGGAGACAGGTCCCCCAGTACACTGCCAGTGAGAACAGAACAGCGTGCAACCCCTCTGGAGAAACTGGACAACAGTTAACAGCACAATATATACATTTAACCTCCAATCCAGCAAACCCACTTCTGGGAGCTCTCCCTGAAGGTGCCCTTCCTACAATACAAAAGTGCACACGCACAAGACCATTCATCTCAGCATCGCTTACAGCTGCAAAATACTGGAAACTATCTGAATATCCAAATATAGGTAATTGGGCAAATAAACTGCAGAGCACAATGGAGCAAGTGCAGCTGGAAGGAGGAGCGGGGAGGCAGGACTGCCGGGCGGGACTGCCAGGGTGAGCTGCGCCGGCGAGAAGACGCAACGAGCCGCAAGGCCCACGCACAGGTCTGCTCCCCCCGACCCCGTGTGGAAAGAGGAGCTGAGTCAACACCCACACATCTGTGATATTCGCACAAAGCAGCCCAAGAAGGAGGGGCCCCGAGCCACAGAGCTGGCTCCCACCAGGAGACTCTTCTCGGACCACCTTTTGGTAGAACTTTGACTTTCAAAACTGTATTTGTGTTCTTTATATTCAAAAAATAAAACTAACTCAATAAGGACGGGCAGGGGAAATAACTATAAAACTGAAAGCAAAGAGAAACAGAAGGACCCGACTGCATTCAGATGAACAGCGTGAACACACAGAAGGGGCCGAGCCAAGGGACCCAGGACAACACTGGCTGCTCCGCTGGGTCTCGGCCACTAACGAACCCTGAACTCTGCCTGGTAGGTTTGTTCCTGACAGCTGTCTGGGTGAAGCTACTCTGACGTTACTTTAGGTGCCTCCTAGGATTGAGCAAGCGAGTTGCCATGAGGACGGCACTGGGAGCCAGGCTCCTCTGTGGAAGGAGAGGTGCAAACGTGGAAGGTGAAGCCTGGGGCGCCCCGCCAGGTGGATGGGGTCAGCAACAGCTCAACTCCTAAGCCGTGTGCATGCACACGGATGCGTGTACATGTGTGTGCGTCTATTTAAGTATGTGTATGCATGCGTACCTGTGTGTGCACATATACGTGCATGTGTGTTTCCATATGTAAACTGTCCGAGCTCTGTCCACTGAGCGGGCTTAGAAACAAAGACAATCCCAGCGCCCAGACCTGGATTCTAACACTTTCCCCTTTAAAAAGAGCCAGGGCTCATCAAAACCAAGGAAAATCTAAGAAACCGTCACAGTCCAGAGGAGCCTGAGGAGACATGATGACTAAACGTCATGTGGCCTCCTGGATGGGGTCCTGGAGCAGAAAAGGACATTAGGTAAGGAAATTCGACTTACCAAAAGTATGGACTTCGGTTAGTAACAATGCATCAATACTGGTTCATGAGGTGTGACAAATGTACCATCCTAATGACGTTAATAATAGGGGAAACTGGGAATGGGTATATGGGATCTCTCTGCACTATCTTCACTGTCTTTCTGTAAATCTAAAACTTTCCCAAAATAAAAAGCGTTTTAGAAAAAGGAAGAGGTGGTAAACCACAGCTCCCCACATAAGTGGCTGATTCCAGAGCTGGAACAGGGAAGAGGCAAGATGAACCTGAAGCATCTTCTGCCAGAAAACGCTCAAAAGAACAAAACATGACGGGGATGTCACAGGGACACGGCCTGAAGGGACTCTGGCTGAGTATGGGACAATCTGAACACCAAAAATAATTAGGGGTGGTCATTTTAAAAACAGGGATCCAGGGCTTCCCTGGTGGCGCAGTGGTTGAGAGTCCGCCTGCCCGTGCAGGGGACGCGGGTTTGTGCCCCGGTCCGGGAAGATCCCACATGCCGTGGAGCGGCTGGGCCTGTGAGCCATGCCGCTGAGCCTGCGCGTCCGGAGCCTGTGCTCCGCAACGGGAGAGGCCACAACTGAGAGGCCCGCGTACCGCAAAAAAAAAAAAAAAAAAACAGGGATCCAGAAGTCCATACCAATATGGACTCAATGGCCGAGTCAATCAATTAATCCATCCGCGACGGAGAAGGGAGGGTTCTGGACAGTGGAAAGCCATGTGGGGGAAAGGCTGGGGTTGGAAATCATGCTTCTGAGAGAGGCAGCAATGGATGCCAACCTAGGGGGACATTCAGACAAGGAGCAGGTATGTGCGTGGCTTAAAGAGCCTCCCCACGGTCTGCTTATTAGTTGCAAGGAAGAAAACAGTAACTCCACGGTGGAGGCATCACACAACACCCAACCAGACGACCCAAGTGAACAAGGCCAGTGCGGTTCAGATGGACACCATGCACCTGCACCTGTGGCCATGAGACCCTGGGGACACGCCTCACACAGTGTCCAGCGGGGATGCACAACCCGACTCCACCAGGAGGGAACATCAGCAAATCCAAAATAAGGAACTTGCTCTCTAGGACATTTTGTAAAGGGGGGAGAATATGGCATAAAAAATAAAGTCTTAAAAAGACAAAGAAAGGCTGTGGAGCTGATCCAGGCTGAAGGAGACCACAGAGCCGTGTGATCCTGCACTGGGTCCTGTACTGAGAGAAACACTGCAAAGGACACGGCTGGATGGATGGGCAGAACCGAAAGGTGGATGGGAGATGGGGGCGTGGAGTTGATGCTAAGTGAACTGAGGTTGACCCTGCACTGTGCTTACACAGGGGACACCCTCAATCTCAAGGAGGCATGGAGGCATTTAGGGGTCAGGAGCGTGATGTCTGCAGTTTACTCTCAAGTGGTTCAGAAAAAATACGTGTGTGAGTCTACATACATGCACACATGTGCGCGCGTGCACACACACACACACACACACACACACGGGGAGGGAGGGAGGAAATGTGAGCAAGCGAGTGCAACTAAAGCAGATGGGGCAAATGTAATCAGTCAGTGAAACTGAACCAAGACTAAACCAGCATTTTTTGTATTTCTGCAACTTGTCTGTAAGTTTTTACAGAAATAATAAAAAGTTTTCGACAGAACAAAATAAAGTCCCACTATGCCTTTAAAAAAAAAAAACAGTGTGAAGAAAATGAAAAGGCAAGCCACAGACTGAAAAAATATTCACAATCTATGTATCTGAAAAAGAATTTATATCCAAAATATATAAAAGAAACCCCCATCCACGCAATAAAAAAGGCAAACAACCCAAAACAATGGAATGACCACTTGACAAAGGCAGATTGGGAACGGCCAACAAACACACAAACAAGTACACAGTATCACTGGTCGCCAAGGAAATGCAAAGCAAAGCCACAGTCACAACCCCTAAAGTGCCTGAAACTAAAATGACAAGCAGAATCCAATGCTGGTGAGCATGCAAGCAACCAAGCCCTCAGACAGTGCTGGTGCGACCACCTGGACAGGCTGGCACTGCTTACAAGGAAAGCGCACATCTACCTGTGACCCAGCCACTCTGCTCCACAGTATTTACCAAAGAGAAATGAAAATATACGTCCATAAAAAGACTTGCCCAAGAATGTTTCGGGCAGCTCCATTCACAAAGTAGAAAAGCCCACCAAGCGAAAAATGAAGAAACAGTTTCATAGGACAGAAAACTCAGCAATAAAAATGAATGAACCGGGACTTCCCTGGTGGCGCAGTCGTTAAGAATCCGCCTGCCAATGCAGGGGACACGGGTTCGAGCCCTGGTCCGGGAAGATCCCACGCGCCACGGAGCAATGAAGCCCGTGCACCACAACTACTGAGCCTGCGCTCTAGAGCCCGCGAGCCACGACTACTGAGCCCGCGTACCTCAACTACTGAGGCACATGTGCCTGGAGCCCGCGCTCCACAACAAGAGAAGCCACCGCAATGCAAAGCCCATGCACCGCAACAAAGAGTAGCCCCGCTCGCCACAGCTAGAGAAAGCCCGCGCACAGCAACGAAGACCCAACGCGGCCAAAAATAAATAAATAAGTAAATTTTAAAATTTAAAATAAAAAATGAATGAACCACATGAATGAATGTCCAAAACATAATGCTGGATGGGAGAAATCCAGACACAGTGTTCAACAACAAAAACAAAAGCACGAGGCATACAAAGAAACAGAAAAGTATGGCCCATTCAAAGGAAAAAATAAATCAACAGAAACTGTCCCTGAAAACGACCTAATGGTAGATATACTAGACAAAGGCCTTAAAACTACTGTCTTAAAGATGCTCAAAGAACTAAAGGAAGATGTGGAGAAAATCACGAAAACTCTGTATGAACAAAATGGAAATATCAATAAAGAGACAGAAAACCTAAAAAGAAATTCTGGAGCTGAAAATTACAATAACCAAAAATGAGAAATTCACTGGAGGGATTCAAAGGCAGATTTGAACATGCAGAAGAAAGAATCAATGAACTTGAAGATAGAACAATGGTAATTACTGAGTCTGAAAAAGAAAAAAAATTGAAAAAAAGGCAGAAAGAACTTAAGGGACCTATGGGACACTATCAACTGGACCAATATACACATCCTGGGAGTCTCAGGAGACAAGCAAGAGAAAGGGGCAGAGAGAGTATCTGAAGAAATAATGGCTGAAAACCTCCCAAATTTGATGAAAGACATGAATATAAACATCCAAGAAGCTCAATGGACCTGAAGAGATCCACACTGAGATACACTGTAATCAAACTTTCAAAAGACAAAGACAAAGAGCAAAAATTGAAAGCAAGGAGAGAAGCAAACTGTCACGTACAAGGGATCCTCAATAAGATTATCAGCACATTTCTCATCAGAAACTTGAGGCCAGAGACAGTGAGCCAGCATACCAAAGTGCTAAAAGGAAAACAAAACTGTCAACCAAGAATCCTATATCTGGCAAAACTCTCCTTCAAAAGTGAGGGAGAAATTAAGACATATCTACATAAACAAAAGCTGAAGAAGTTCATTATCACTAGACCTGCTTGCAAGAAATGCTCAAGGGAGTCCTGCAGGGTGAAATGGAAGGACACTGGACAGTAACTCAAAGCCATATGGGAAAAAAAAGATCTCAATGAAGGTAAATATATGGACAATATAAAAGCTAATATTATTGAAACAGTGGCTTGTTATCGCTCTTTTTGTTGTCTACATGATTTAAAACACTAATACATATAAAGGAAAAACACAAATTATTAGTGTAAAAGCTACTACAACTTTGGTTTGTAACTCCATATCTTGTTTTCTACATAAATTAAGAGAATAACACATTGAAAAGCATTATTATTTTATGTTTTGGGCACACAATGTATAAAGATGTAATACTGTGGCATCAACAACCGAAAGGGTGGGAGACTGTGCTACAAATGAACAGAGTTTTTGTATGTTATTGAAATTAAGGTGGTACAAATTCAAATTAGTGTTATAACTTCTGGATGCTAAAGGTAGTCCCCATAACCACAAAGAACTGAGCTATAGAATATACACAAAAGGAAATGAGAAAGGACTTTAAACATTTCACTTCAAAGAAAATCAACCAAACGCAAGAGAAAAGAGTAATGCAGGGACAAAAAAAAACTTTAAGCACATAGAAATAAATAACACAATGACAGAAGTAAGTCCTTCCCTATCAGAAATTACTTTAAATGTAAATGGATTAAACTCTCCAATCAAAAGACAGAGACTGGCAGAATGGATAAAAACACATGATCCAACTATACACTGTCTATAAGAGACCCACCTGAGAACCAAAGACACATACAGGCTGGAAGTGAAATGAATATCAACAGAGTAAAAAGGGAAACCCCAGAATGGGAGAAAATATTTGCAAATCGTATAGCTGATAAAGGATTGATATGCAAAGTATACAGAAAACTCCACAACCCAATAAAAAACTGGCAAAAAACCTAGACATTTCTCCAGATAAGACACACAAATGGCCAACAAGCATATGAAAAGACGGTCAACATCACTAATTGCTAGGTAAATGCAAATCAAAAGTACAATGAGGGCTTCCCTGGTGGCGCAGTGGTTGAGAGTCCGCCTGCCGATGCAGGGGACGCGGGTTTGTGCCCCGGTCTGGGAGGATCCCACGTGCCGCGGAGCGGCTGGGCCCGTGAGCCATGGCCGCTGAGCCTGTGCATCCTGAGCCAGTGCTCCACAACAGGAGAGGCCACAACAGTGAGAGGCCCGCGTACCACAAAAAAAAAAAAAAAAAAAAGTACAATGAGATACTACTTCATACCCATTAGGATGGCTCCTATCCAAAAAATAGAAAGCAATGAGCATTGGCAAGGACGTGGACTGTTGGTGGGAATGTAAAATGGTGTAGTCACTGTAGACAACAGAATGGTGTCTCCTCAAAAGTGAAAAATAGAATTACCATATGATCCAGTAATTCCACTTTTGGGTATATACACAAAAAGTATTGAAGGCAGGTCTCAAAGAGATACTCGTACACCCATGGTCACAGTAGCATTGTTCTCAATAGCTAAAACATGGAAGCAACCCAAGTGCCGTCTATCCATGCAATGGAATATTATTCAGCCTTAAGAAGGAAGGAGGGCTTCCCTGGTTGCGCAGTGGTTGAGAGTCCGCCTGCCGATGCAGGGGACGCGGGTTCGTGCCCTGGTCCAGGAAGATCCCCCATGCCGCGGAGCTGCTGGGCCCGTGAGCCATGGCCGCTGAGCCTGCGCGTCCAGAGCCTGTGCTCTGCAGCAGGCGAGGCCACGGCAGTGAGAGGCCCACGTACCACAAAAAAAAAAAAAAAAAAGAAGGAAGGAAATTCTATGATATGCTACAACATGGATGAACCTTGAAGACTTATACTAAGTGAAATAAGTCAGTCACAAAAGGACAAATACTGTATGATTCTACTTACATGTGGTACTTAGAACAGCCAAAATCATAAAGGCAGAAAGTAGAATCGTGGTTCCCAGGGCCTAGCAGGCGGCGAGAGTGGGGAGTTTGTTTAATGGGCGCAGAGCTTCACTTTTACAAGACGACAAGAGTTCTGGGGATGGGTGGTGATGACGGCTGTACAACAATGTGAATGTACTTAATACCACTGGCTGTACACTTTAAAATGGTTAAGACGGTAAATTTTATGTGTATTTTCCCACAAGAAAAAAAGACATTTAAAAAAAAAAAAGTAAGGCAGAATACCACTGAATTGGACACTTTAAAAATCGTATTAGGGTATGTGAATTTCTCCTCAATGAAAAAACATTTTTTTAAAAAAGACAAATAGGGCTTCCCTGGTGGTGCAGTGGCTGGGAGTCTGCCTGCCGATGCAGGGGACGCGGGTTTGCGCCCCGGTCCGGGAGGTTCCCGCGTGCCGCGGAGCGGCTGGGCCCGTGAGTCATGGCCGCTGAGCCTGTGCGTCCGGAGCCTGTGCTCTGCAACGGGAGAGACCCCAACAGTGGGAGGCCCGCGTACCGCAAAAAAAAAAAAAAAAAGACAAAAATAACACAATTTTTAAAAAGTGAGTTGTTATCTTTCCTAAAACCATAAGGGAGACCCAACATTCAGGACAAAATAGAAGACTCTGCACCAATCCCCTCTTCTTTAGCAACCTCCACCTAAGCAGACAGTCGGAAACTCAGCAGGTCCTGCGCGCTCGGTGGGGGGCCTCTGATGGTGACAACCTCAAGCTGCAGCACAGCGAGATGTATGGCTGCAACGTGTATACAGCTGCAAGGTGACTCAATCAGGACACGGACCTGGCTCCAGGGTCCAAGGAGGGGTTATTTTGAAAGCTCTCCAGAGAACCCTCAAGACATCTGTATTTCCAAGTTCTAGAAAGTTTAAATTTATGTAATTTTCAGAGTAAATCCAGGCATGATACCTATGTTAAGCACTCAAATCTCTGTTATATGAACTTGTTTTGTTCAAAGAATACGAGCAAATATATAAATAAATTAGAGTTTTACCCCCCAGAGATGTGGGAGAGGGTTATTTTGCTGTGTTACTCCCCAGAAAAGAGCTCTTTTGACCCCTCGCAGCCCCGTGGTGATCTGCACTTATTCTGACATAAAAACGCAGCAAAGGACACTGGGTCTGTTTATTTTTACAGCTACCTTCTTTCCACGTCACTCTCATGTTCTAGGCAGTCTGCTTTATCAGCTTTATTCAAACAGCAAATGTTTCTGGAGGCCACACTTGCAAAGCTCACGGCATTTCCAAACGGGCCTTCTGCTGTGGGTGCACTGTCCCCATGGACTCAGGTTTCTAGAAGGTACGTTGTCTGGATCAGAAGAACACTTAACCCAAAGACAAATCACAAAGGCTTTAGTCGTTCTGGCTAACAGATTACAAACAAGGGGTGTGTCTTCTCAAAACTTTTTTCTAGTTTGTGTCTAATGACTACCAAAATATTCAGGACCAAAACAATCCTCTGAGACTCAGGTGACTGGGTATAAACTGGAGGCACTATTAGCCCAGATGGCCTCTCGCTGATCTAGATAAACACTTGAAAGTGAACAGTCACACAAAGGTCTATTTCTGATTAAGGAAAATATTTAAAACGTACACCCAGGCAGGCTGGGTGACTGATGATACCGAGAACTTTGTTTTATTTTTTAGGTGTGACGATGGTATTGCAGGGAAGTTTTACCCCCATCTTTTGGAAAGATCTCCTGCACTGTCCACAGAGGAAATGGCACGGGGTCTAGGATTTGCTCTAAAATAATCTGGGAGGAATGCGGACAGGAAAGAAAGGCAGCGACAAGGCTGGCCAGGAGCTGATGACTTCGGAGACTGGCGATGGGTACATTCATTGGGTTTATCGTACGCTTCTATCTTCATATTCGAAAGTCTCTATAATAAAAAAGGTCTTAAAGAAAAGAATGTATATGCCGAAATGTTCACAATAATCAAAACAGATGCAATTATGACTGCAATTTGCTTCAAAATGAACCAAAATGGGTTGTGCAAGAGGGTATGGACAAAACAAGAGTGTCCACGAAGTGGATAACTGCTGAAGCTCCTTGGGGCTTATTTTACTATCCGGTCTGCTTTTGTTTACACTTGGCATGTCCACCACATAGAGTTTTTTAAAAGGAAAGAAAGGGGAGAAAGGAATTTGCAGGCTGAATGCACCCGAAGACACGCTCCATAATGGACTGCAGAGGGAAGCAGGAGCATGCCAGCTGCGACATGTCCCTCCAAGGCCGAGCCCTGACCTTGCAGGAGGCCCAGTGGGCCGCGTCCCCTCCTGGGACACTCCTCGGGGAAGGAGCGAAAGCCCATTTCGACAGCATCAGGCTAGTTTTCTCCTGTACGTCTAAGTCTGGTTGTGGTGGGCATGTCTGATTTGGTTTTCACCCCCGGAATGCTAACCCATCCTCACTGTTCCATGCAGCAAGTAATTTGTGCGGAAATTCATTTCAGACACAGGAACATTTCCTCTCCAGATTACACTGAAGAAAGTACACTTGATGACAGTAAAACGGAATCCAATATTCCATGTTAAGATAAACCTCCACATCAAAAAGAACTGATGAGCTATTTCAAGCCACATTCCAAGAGCTCCACAAGCAACAGCGCGAGGCCGATCCACCTGTCAGCGGGTAAGCATTTCAGTGAAGAGTTAAAAACTTAACAATCAAGTGTTGGGTAAGACATAAAGTTTCAGGACACAGGCTTTATAATCACAAGCGAATTGTAATTAACGTTCTCGAGGGGACACAATCTAAACGTAAATGAGTGGAGAGCCAGGCCCTCTGCTCCTCAGGGGCTCCCTCTGTACCGACCCCCTGCCCACGCCCAGTGGCAGCACCAGGGATGTTGCACCTGAGCCGGCGAACTTCCCCCCAGGATGGGGAAGCCCCAGAAGCCCCTCCCTCCTGGTAAAGCTCCACCCCAGGCCCGGAGGGCCTGCCCCGGGCTGACAAGCATATCTGCATACAGTTGCATTTTAGCTGAAATTTCTGGTAACAAAGAAAGAAAAGCAGAGCTGGGAACAAGAACTTTGTGAGAACAACGGACATCATTCGTTCGCCTATACTCAGAATACCTGCCTCTGGGTCTGCTCACCTGATTAGGACTCTGAATTACACGAGGCACAGACATCAGAGAGGTCAGTTCACTGCTACCAGAGGACATCAGGAACTAACACAGCAGCTGTGCTGACACCCCATTCTCCTTCCAAAGACCCCCCAAGACCGCTCCCAGCCCCCTGCTCTTGCCTCAGCTGCACGGTGATGCGGGCAGACTGACCACCACAGAAGGTGTCTTGTTGGCCTATTTTTATTTTTAATTTACTTGTTAAATTGATATTTGCTTTTTCAAACAAAAATCTGAATCTTAAGAAGAGCATGACTTGGGTTTTCCGAAAAATCTGCAGCGATGATGTAAATGATGTCTCTTTGTTACATTCCTTCCAACTGAATCCTATAGATTCTTACTCTTGGTTCTGACGTGGGCACATACAAAGTCCACTCTAAGAAAACATTCACTTCTTGTGCAGATTCAAGCTTTACTACACTTACTATTTGAAAAAGGCATTAAAATGGTCTCATTCTTTCAAAATAATTATTGATTCAATAATCATGAATTAATGATGTTATGCTGCATGATGCCTGTTTATTGAACTGTTTATACCAGCTGCCAGCAGAGTGTACGTACTATTACCATAAAGATGGGAAATGATTAGAACAAAGCTATCACTTGGAACAAGTGTTTTCTAGAATCATATTCCACGCTTGTTATCCATATTGTTAATAATAATCACACTGCTTTTAATGGAAGAAAAAGGAATGGTGACTATGCTTATTCTGCGCGCGTAGAGCCCGTCGCCAGGCGGCACGCGAAACAAGCGGATGGTTCTTACGTTGCCGTCCGCTCCCGAAGGGCTGTTAAACACGTACTCCAGCTGAAAGACGATGGTGAACGCGGGCTGACAGACCATCTCAGGGAGCTGGAGGCGGCTTCTCGAGACCAGAGTGTGGTTTCCAGATCTGCGCCGAGAACACACAGAGGGGGCGTGTCAGGCGGGGCTCCTGCTGCCCGGCACCCCACCCGCCATCAGCTCGGGCGCCGCGGCACCGGGCGCTGCTGCTGCAGTCTGGTACAGTGAGTCCCCCAAGCAATGGCACTGAGCCCTTCTGGGTGTTTGGCCATCAAGGTAACTTCCCAAACCAGAGCCTCTCTTAGGTGTCGCAATCAACACTCTCCCAAAATGCCAGCACTGGTATCAGGAGGACGGAAGGGCTCCAGGGAGGTACCCCTCCGAGGCCGGCTTCCGTCCAGCTTCACGTATGGAACCCCTAGGCGATGTCTCTGTTGTGATTTGAGACGCACAGGACTGAACAGAGCGGCAGAACTTACTGCCCTCTGGTTCTGTGTCATGTGAGAAAGGGATCACAGGGCGCATCTGGAGGAAAGCATGCCAGGGCTCCACAGCTGGAAGCATCTGTTATGCTAACTCCAAAACCCGTCGTGGCACAAAAACCAGGATCTTTCCAACCTCACAACACTGAGGTCTGCTCCTGATGGGGACGACTAAGCAAGAGGAATCAAAGGCACCGGGCAAGAACCCAGGTGGATGAGTGCACACCTCGCGTGTAAGAACAACTGCCTTTCACTCTGATCCCTGGTCAGGTGCCCACCCGCACCTCCTAACTCCACGCGGACCGCGACCTGGGACCCCGGGGGAAATACCTGGCCTTCGAAGAGGCGCCAACTCTCCGGCTGAAGCTGGCAGAGTGCGTCAAGGCCACCTCCAGCTCAGGCACCAGCACCACCACCTGTGGCCTCTGCACGAAGCCCAGCCCGTTGTGCACGCCCACGCACAGGCGCCGCTCCAAGATCTCCAGGGCACCACTGTCCAGCGGGCTGCCCGCCTGGGAAAAGCACACATGGCACAGAATAAGGTCGGTGCAGAGGGGGAGGGAGCTCGCCAGGAAAGCTCCCAGCAGAGAGCCCCAGCAGAGAGAAGAAACTAGAACAGAGGTTTCAGACATTCCAGACCAGACGGAGCTCAGTGAAGCACCATCCAATCAGAGCAGACTGGCCTTAGGCCATTTTCTAGGTACTTTGGGGATTTCTCACGTAGCATCATCTTGTAAAGCAATACATCCCTTAGATGCCTGAATCAGCTAACTCTCGCTCCGCGTTTCCAAGGTTGAGCTACAATTCTCAAGACGCAGCAAACCAGCAACAAGGGGCCCTAGCACCTCCAACAGTGAGAGGAAGTGAGCTCCAAGTGGGCTCCAAGAAGTGAGAGGTCCCGGAGTCAAGGGCAGGCGCTGACCAAGGCTGAACACAGCGAGCTTCAACACCTCTGCCCTCCCACAGCTCAGACACCTGAGACTTGGGGCGGACAGGGCCGCAGGAAGAGTGGGCATATTTAGGCAGTAAGTCTGCCCCAAAGTGATCCCTGGATATTAAAGTGTTTTCATCTTAACAAAAAAAACATACAGGCGCCCTAACAAATGAGCAAGGATATTCCTCTAGGCTATTACTGTTTATTAAATTATGTGATTGTTGCAAAATGATCCCTGAATTTTCGAGTTTTCTTCATTGCCCATTAATCATGCTGAACAGACGTAAATTCAGCCCATTAGTCTCTGAGTAATGAAAATAAAACGAAGGTGATAACGGAGTATCTGCCAGTTGGATGGGAACAAAAATACAAAGAGAGTAAAAACACAGAATAAAGTGATCTTTATGGGAATATATAAAATTCCACAATAATGCTCTTAAACATCTTTCTACCCTCAGACAATCTTTTCTGAGCCATAACAAAACAGCAGGAACTATGCCAAGAAAACGTATGATGCTATTTCAGTCCTCTTCTCTGCTTCCTGTTTCTGTTTCACATGAGACTACAGTACATAGCACAACATCTTCAAGAACGGGTAGAGAGCAAAAGAAAAGACCACCTTGTTCGTGCGTGTACACACATTCGTGTGTGTGTGTGTCAATAATTTGCTAACTTCACAGACTACGAGGATGGGCACCCGCTGACCGCACATTCATTCTCACAAATACATGTTAGAGACCTACTCTGTGCCGACTGTTTTAGGCACAGCAGGTGCAGGGGTAAAGCAAACCAAGTCCCTGTCCTCCTGGTGCAAATACTCCAGAGAGGGACCCACAATCCACCTGTA
Source organism: Grampus griseus (assembly GCF_964374135.1). Classification (NCBI taxonomy): domain Eukaryota; kingdom Metazoa; phylum Chordata; class Mammalia; order Artiodactyla; family Delphinidae; genus Grampus; species Grampus griseus. The sequence goes on along the minus strand of NC_139017.1, from coordinate 179,236,301 downwards.
AACAGTAAGGAAACGAGGTGCTCTCCGAGAGGACCAAGCACCCAGAGAAATGAAGCAGGGTGATGCGTCAGAGAGCGCGCCCGGCGGGGAGGAAGGGGGACGCTGCCTGCAGCTTGGGCAGGGCGGCCCCTCAGGGCAACAGGTCTGCACTGAGACATGATACCTGAGAGGGGTCGTGCACAGATCCAGACGAAGAACATGCACGAAAGTGGGCCATGTGTTCAAAGGCCCACAGTGGGGACGAGGCATCACGGTGCGGAGTCTGCAGGACAGCGTCACACAGGCAAAACTGAGCAGTGTTAGGGGGAGCACCGCTCACAGTAAACTGCTTCGATGGGGCAAAGTGGTTGAGATCCCTAGTCGTCTCCTTGGAAACATCCTCAAAATGTCCCTTGTAAATGTGGATTATTTTACAGGTTTTCCTATGCTCATTTGGTGATTTAATCTACTTTTAAATGAGGACTGATTAAGTTACATTGAAGTGAATGCTAATTAATGTCTCAGGATAACAGCACCCTCGTCAATATCAAAGTTAAGACAATGGGCTCGTGGGACTTCCCTGGTGGTCCAGTGGTTAAGACTCCGCTCTTCCAATGCAGGGGGCCTGAGTTCGATCCCTGGTCAGGGAACTAAGATCCCGCATCCCACATGCCACGTGACCCAGCCAAAGAATAAAAATTTTTTTAAAATTTAAAAAAATAAAGACAATGGGCTAGTGTCCCTCTTCAGCCACAAAGAGACGAAAGACAGGACCACAGGTGTCACCAGGGGCTGGACCACCCACCTGAGGGCTTGAGAGGCCGGGAGCTCCCCAGCTCCGCCTGCCGTTTCCACCTGCACCGTTCAGACTAACTTCCCCGACCCAAGACTGTACCTCCCGGAAGTGATCGCTGATCACAAGTTCCAGAAGCTCCTCCTCAAACTTCTCCAGGGAGGGATACATCGTGAAGAACAAATCGTCCAGGTACCACGTGAGAGACTTCTGAAGGCGAGGCTTCCGGAGCGTGTCCCCTGCACAACGAGAGGCTCAGAGGGATGACCCGCAGAAACAAAACCACCGGACGGTCCCCTCACCCACGGGGGGTCCAGGCCGCAGGCCAAGCACAGAGAAGGCGGCATGGGCATCGCTCAGAGAGGACTCACAGCCAGAGCCCACCTCAGTCCAAGCCCAGACACCAAACAGATCAAACAAGCGCAAATTTCATTTTCGGTCCAAATCCTACCCCAAAGCATCTCCAGGAACAAATCCCCTAATCCGGCCATCCAGGGCACACAGACAGCCTGAAGCAGAGTGACATCTGTCCCCTGCACTCGGCTTCCCTTTGTCATGACTTCCTATCCAGCAAGGGCACAGCCCACTACGTCATTTCTCGTTTCACTAGGTTTACCCTGAACCACGTGGAAACACGCAGGCATAGGCGTGAGCGTGGCACAGCAACGAGCAGAAACTCGGGCTGGGCTGGCACCATGAGGGAAGTCCCGCCCCGATCAAGAAGCACCCCTGGACCGTGAGCTCCGTGAGGACAGAAGGGGGCGGCGGCCCCTGCATCCAGCCCAGCACCCGCACCAAGCAGGTACATGGAAGCCCGGCCGCAGCCACGAGAGGGGAGCATCACGTGCATTTAGAGAGGATTCTCCATGGGCTCTGGAGCAAAGGTGACACAGGAAGAAGAAGGCAAAGCCAGTTGCTCCCCAGCAAACACACCCCCAGGGGTCTGTCCCTTACGTCCCCATCAGTGTCATCGTTCTTGTTCTGGTCCTGTCTGTCTCTTCCTAAATGTTTAGGGTTATTTAAATATTTACATGCAAGGTCTTCGATTTTGAAAGCCAATTCTAAACTTTAAAAAAAATTGACGTAAGACTCAATGCTGAGGGGTGGAGTCAAGGTGCCGTACTAGGAGGATGCGAATTCATGTCTCCTCACAACTAGGGCACCTACTAGGCGCTGGTGAGGGACCACAGACACCTAGGGGACAGGAGGAACCCCCAGTGACCGGTTGTTTCAATTTCAGTTTTATTTTTCCTAATATATTTTTTATCTTTCTAACTTTATTTGGTATTTTATTCTTTGGTATTGTACTGCTCCTTTTTTTATTTCTTTTTTTTTTTTTTTTTTTTTTTTTTTTAACCATGCCATGAAGCTTGCAGGATCTTGGTTCCCAGGCCGGAGGTCAGGCCCAAGCTCCTGTAGTGGGAGCTACGAGTCCAAACCACTGGACTAACAGAGAACCTCAGACCCCAGGGAATATCAGTTGGAGTGAGGCCTCACGGAGGTCCTCATCTCAGCACCAAGACCCGGCTCTATTCAACTGCCTGCAAACTCCAGTGCTGGACGCCTCAGGCCAAACAACCAGTAAGACAGGAATACAGCCCGACCCATCAAAAAAGGAAAAAAAAATGAAACGACAAAAAAAAAAAATGCTACAGACGAAGGAGCAAGGTTAAAACCCACACGACCAAATAAATGATGATGAAATAGGCAACCTACCCGAAAAAGAATTCAGAGTAGTGATAGTAAAGATGATCCAAAATCTCGGAAAGAGAATGGAGAAAATACATGAAACATTTAACAAGGATCTAGAAGAACTAAAGAGCAAGCAAACAGTGATGAACAACACAATACCTGAAATTAATATACTCTAGAAGGAATCAATAGCAGATTAACTGAGGCAGAAGAATGAATATGTGAGCAGGAAGATAAAATGGTACAAATTACTGCCACAGAGCAGAATAAAGAAAAAAGAATGAAAAGAATTGAGGACAGTCTCAGAGACTTCTGGGACAACATTAAACGCATCAACATTCCAATTATAGGGGTCCCAAAAGAAAAAGAAAGGGTCTGAGAAAATATTTCAAGAGATTATAATGGAAAACTTCCCTAATATGGGAAAGAAAGTAGTCCAGGAAGCACAGAGAGTACCATACAGGATAAACCAAGAGAAACACACCAAGACACACAGTAATCACACTGACAAAAATTAAAGACAAAGAAAAATTATTAAAAGCAACAAGAGAAAAACAACAAATAACATACAAGGGAACTCCCATAAGGTTAACAGCTGATTTCTCAGCAGAAACTCTGCAAGACAGAAGGGAGTGGCATGATATACTTAAAGTAATGAACGGAAAGAACCTAAAACCAAGCATACTCTACCTAGCAAGGATCTCATTCAGATTCGACAGAGAAATCAAATGCTTTACAGACAAGCAAAAGCTAAGAGAATTCAGCACCACCAAACTAGCTCTACAACAAATGCTAAATGAACTACTCTAAGTGGGAAACACAAAAGATGAAAAGGACCAACAAAAACAAGCCCAAACCAATTAAGATAATGGTAATAGGAACATACATATTGCTAATTACCTTAAATGTAAATGGATTAAATGCTCTAACCAAAAGATACAGGCTTGCTGAATGGATACAAAAACAAGACCCATACATATGCTGTCTACAAGAGACCCACTTCAGACCTAGGGACACATACAGACTGAAAGTGAGTGGATAGAAAAAGATATTCCATGCAAATGGAAACCAAAAGAAAGCTGGAGTAGCAAGTCTCATATCAGACAAAATAGACTTTAAAATAAAGACTTTTAAAAGAGACAAAGAAGGACACTACATAATGATCAAGGGATAAATCCAAGAAGAAGATATAACAATTGTAAATATTTATGCACCCAACATAGGAGCACATCAATACATAAGACAAATGCTAACAGACATAAAAGGGGAAATCGACAGTAACACAATCATAGTAGGGGACTTTAACACCCCACTTTCACCAATGGACAGATCATCCAAAATGAAATTAATAAGAAAACACAAGCTTTAAATGACACATTAAACGAGATGGACTTAATTGATATTTACAGGACATTCCATCCAAAAACAACAGAATACACTTTCTTCTCAAGTATTCATGGAACATTCTCCCGGAAAGACTATATCTTGGTTCACAAATCAAGCCTTGGTAAATTTAAGAAAATTGAAATTGTATCAAGTATCTTTTCTGATGACAACGCTATGAGACTAGATATCAATCACAGGGGAAAAAATGTAAAAAATACAAACACATGAAGGCTAAACAATATGCTACTAAATAACCAAGAGATCACTGAAGAAATCAAAGAGAAAATCAAAAAATACCTAGAAACAAATGACAATGAAAACATGACGACCCAAAACCTGTGGGATGCAGCAAAAGCAGTTCAAGAGGGAAGTTTATAGCAATACAATCCTACCTCAGGAAACAAGAAAAATCTCAAATAAACAGCCTAACCTTACACGGAAAGCAATTAGGGAAAGAAGAACAGAAAAACCCCAAAGTTAGCAGAAGGAAAGAAATCATAAAGATCAGATCAGAAATAAATGAAAAAGAAATGAAGGAAATGATAGCAAAGATCAATAAAACTAAACACTGTTTCTTTGAGAAGATAAACAAAATTGATAAACCATTAGCCAGACTCATCAAGAAAAAAAGGGAGAAGACTCAAATCAACAGAATTAGGAATGAAAAAGGAGAAGTAACAACTGACACAGCAGAAATACAAAGGATCATGAGAGATTACTACAAGCAACTATATGCCAATAAAATGGACAACCTGGAATAAATGGACAAATTCTTAGAAAAACACAACCTTCCAAGACTGAACCAGGAAATAATAGAAAATATGAACAGACCAATCACAAGTAATGAAACTGAAACTGTGATTAAAAATCTTCCAACAAACAAAAGCCCAGGACCAGATGGCTTCACAAGAGAATTCTATCAAACATTTAGAGAAGAGCTAACACCTATCCTTCTCAAACTCTTCCAAAATATAGCAGGGGGAGGAACACTCCTAAACTCATTCTACGAGGCCACCATCACCCTGATACCAAAACCAGACAAAGATATCACAAAAAAAGAAAACTACAGGCCAATATGACTGATGAACAGAGATGCAAAAATCCTCAACAAAATACTAGCAAACAGAATCCAACAGCACATTAAAGGATCATACACCATGGTCAAGTGGGGTTTACCCCAAGGATGCAAGGATTGTTCAATATATGCAAATCATTGAATGTGATACACCATATTAACAAATTAAAGGATAAAAACCATATGATCGTCTCAATAGATGCAGAAAAAGCTTTTGACAAAATTCAACACTGATTTATGATTAAAAACTCTCCAGAAAGTAGGCATAGAGGGAACCTACCTCAACATAATAAAGCCCATATATGACAAACCCACAGCCAACATGGTTTTCAATTGTGAAAAACTGAAGTCATTTCCTCTAAGATCAGGAACAAGACAAGGTTGCCCACCCTCACCACTACTACTCAACATAGTTTTGGAAGTTTTAGCCACAGCAGACAGAGGAGAAAAAGAAATAAAAGGAATCCAAATCGGAAAAGAAGTAAAACTGTCACTGTTTGCAGATGACATGATACTATACATAGAAAATCCTAAAGGTGCCACCAGAAAACTACTAGAGCTAATCAATGAATTTGGTAGAGTAGCAGGATGCAAAATTAATGCACAGAAATCTCTTGCATTCCTATACACTAATGAAGAAAAATCTGAAAGAGAAATTAAGGAAACAATCCTATTCACCATTGCAACAAAAAGAATAAAATACCTAGGAATAACCCTACCTAAGGAGGTAAAAGACCTGTACTCAGAAAACTATAAGACACTGATGAAAGAAATCAAAGGTGACACAAACAGATGGAGAGAGATACCATGTTCTTGGATTGGAAGAATCAATATTGTGAAAATGACTCTACTACCCAAAGCAGTCTACAGGTTCAATGCAATCCCTATCAAACTACCAATGGCATTTTTCACAGAACTAGAACAAAAAATTTCACACTTTGTATAGAAACACAAAAGACCCCAAATAGCCAAAGCAATCTTGAGAAAGAAAAATGGAGCTGGAGTAATAAGGCTCCTGCACTTCATACTATATTACAAAGCTACAGTGGTCAAGACAGTGTGGTACTGGCACAGAAACAGAAATATAGATCAATGGAACAGGACAGAAAGCTTAAGAGATAAACCCACGCACATATGGACACCTTATCTTTGATAAAGGAGGCAAGAGTATACAATGGAGAAAAGACAGTCTCTTCAATAAGTGGTGCTGAGAAAACTGGACAGCTACATGTAAAAGAATGAAATTAGAACACTCCCTAACACCATACACAAAAATAAACTCAAAATGGATTAAAGACCTAAATGTAAGGCCAGACACTATAAAACTCTCAGAGGAAAACATAGGCAGAACACTCTATGACATAAATCACAGCAATATCCTTTTTGACCCACCTCCTAGAGAAATGGAAATAAAAACAAAAATAAACAAATGGGACCTAATGAAACTTAAAAGCTTTTGCACAGCAAAGAAAACCATAAAAAAGACGAAAAGACAACCCTCAGAATGGGAGAAAATATTTGCAAACGAAGAAACTGACAAAGGATTAATCTCCAAAATATACAAGCAGCTCATGAAGCTCAATATCAAAAAAACAAACAACCCAATCCAAAAATGGGCAGAACACCCAAATAGACATTTCTCCAAAGAAGATATACAGACTGCCAACAAACACATGAAAGGATGCTCAACATCACTAATCATTAGAGAAATGCAAATCAAAACTACAACGAGGTATCACCTCACACCCATCAGAATGGCCATCATCAAAAAATCTACAAACAGTAAATGCTGGAGAGGGTGTGGAGAAAAGGGAACCCTCTTGCACTGATGGTGGGAATGTAAATTGATACAGCCACTATGGAGAACACTATGGAGGTTCCTTAAAAAACTAAAAATAGAACTACCATACGACCCAGCAATCCCACTCCTGGGCATATACCCTGAGAAAACCATAATTCAAAAAGAGTCATGTACCACAATGTTCACTGCAGCTCTATTTACAATAGCCAGAGTGTGGAAGCAACCTAAATGTCCATCGACAGATGAATGGATAAAGAAGATGTGGCACATATATACAATGGAACATTCTTCAGCCATAAAAAGAAACGAAACTGAGTTATTTATAGTGAGGTGGATGGACCTAGAGACTGTCATACAGAGTGAAGTAAGTCAGAAAGAGAAAAACAAATACCATATGCTAACATATATATATGGAATCTAAAAAAAAAAAACGGTTCTGATGAACATAGGGGCAGGACAGGAAAAAAGACACAGACGTAGAGAATGGACTTGAGGACGTGGAGCGGGGGAAGGGTAAGCTGGGACGAAGTAAGAGAGTAACACTGACATACATACACTACCAAATGTAAAACAGATAGCTAGTGGGAAGCAGCCGTATAGCACAGGGAGATCAGCTCGGTGCTTTGCGACTACCTAGAGGTGTGGGTTAGAGAAGGTGGAAGGGAGACGCAAGCGGGAGGGGACATGGGGATATACGTATGCATATAGCTGATTCACTTTGCTATACAGCAGAAACTAACACAACATTGTAAAGCAATTATACTCCAATAAAGATGTTTAAAAAAAAAAGACTCAATGCTGATGAAACGGTGGTGAAAGGAACACTCTACCTTGCTGAAAGGTTATAAATCAGTACAGCTAAGAGGCAATTTTCTCTAACTTTGTGTGTCAAGAGCCTTAAAAATGTCCATATCCACCGTCTGCCCCAGTAATGCGACTTCTGAGGCTAGTTAGCAATATATCAAAGTGGAAGCAAACTTTACTTGCAGGCATGCTCATTAGAACATTATTTATAACAGAGTCAAAAATAAGAAACCACCAGATGCTCAATAATAGGAGAATTTAAATAATCTGTGGCTCATTCAGATAAAATGAGAAACAAATCATATTCTCTAAGATTATTTAATAATCAAAAAGTAATCATGATATTGTAGGTGAAAAAAACAACATATAAAACTGTGTATTATGGGCTTCCCTGGTGGCGCAGTGGTTGCGAGTCCGCCTGCTGATGCAGGGGACACGGGTTCGTGCCCCGGTCCGGGAAGATCCCACATGCCGCAGAGCGGCTGGGCCCGTGAGCCATGGCCGCCGAGCCTGCGCGTCCGGAGCCTGTGCTCCGCAACGGGAGAGGCCACAGCAGTGAGAGGCCCGCGTACTGCAAAAAAAAAAAAAAAAAAAAAAAACCTGTGTGTTATTAGTCCATTTGATGACAATTTTATTTAAAATATACGCATTTACATGTATACATGTATATCATTTTTTGGAGAAGTTGCTCTGTTCTTGTTTTTCTTTTTTTTATTTTAGTATGACTGATATATAATGTTTCAGGTGTACAGCAAAGTGACTCAGATATATATATATATTTCTTTTTCAGATTCTTTTCCATTATAGATAATTACAAGATATTGAATATAGTTCCCTGTGCTATACAGTAGGTCCTTGTTATTTATTTTATATATAGTAGTGTGTATATGTCAATCCCAAATTCCCAATGTATCCCTCCCCCGCTTTGCCCTTTCATAACCATAAGCTTGTATTCAAAGTCTGTGAGTCTGTTTCTGTTTTGCAAATAAGTTCCTTTGTATATTTCTTCAGATTCCACAGATAAGTGATATCATATGATATTTGTCTTTCTCTGACTTCACTTAGTATAATAATGTCTAGGTCCATCCGTGTTGCTGCACATGACATTATTTCATTCTTTTCTATGGCTGAGTAATATTCCATTGTATATATGTGCCACGTCTGCTTTATCCACTCCCCTGTCAATGAACATTTAGGTTGCTTCCATGTCTTGGCTATTGTAAATAGTGCTGCTATGAACATTGGGGTGCATGTATCTTTTCGAAATAGAGTTTCCATCTTTTCTGGATATATGCCCAGTAGTAGGATTGCTGGATCATACAGTAACTCTATTTTTAGTTTTTTAAGGAACCTCCATACTGTCCTCCACAGTGGCTGTATCAATTTACATTCCCACCAACAGTGTAGGAGGGCTCCCTTTTCTGCACACCCTCTCCAGCATTTATTACTTATAGACTTTTTGATGGTGGCCTATGCATGTATATCTGTAGGCAGCAATCACAGATTATCTTATTTCCCTCTTTGTGGCTTTCTGTACCTTCCCTATCACAAATCTGCACTAGGTTTGATTGATACTTCTGAGAAAGTTTATGTATTCCTTTCATCATTTTTTAATCGTTTAAAGCAGGTCAGTTGATGAATCAGACCCAATTAAGAGTGCAGGTATCATTATTCACAGTAGCCAAAAAGTGGAAACAACCCAGTATCCATCCACAGATGGACCGACATACAAAATGGGGTCCATCCACACAACAGAATATCATTCAACCTTAAAAAAGGAAGGAAATTCTACCATATGTTACAACGTGGATGAACGCTGTAGACATTATGCTGCGTGAGATAAGCCAGTCACAAAAAGACAAGTTCTGGATAATTCCATTTATATGAGGTACTTAAATTAGTCAAATTCCGAGATGGAAAGGAGAATGGAGGCTGCCAGGGGCTGGGGGGCGGCGGGTGGGGAGTTAGCGCTTCATGGGTGCGGAGTCTTGTTCTGCAGGAGGAAAACGTTCTGGAGAGGGAGGGTTGCTCGAGGATGTGAACGTTCTTAACGCTACGGAACTGCATGTTGAAAAACAGTTAGAAGAGTACATTTTATGACACGTCTATTTTACCACGATTTTTTTTTAAGTGCAGAAATATATAAACTGCAACCTTTCATGAAATGGTCAAGCGAGTGTCCGAAGCACATCCTGAACTGGGAGCCTCCGTCGGGGCCGGCGGGGTTGGGGGGGGCCGTTGGAGGGCAGGGCGAACGGTCCACCTGCTGCAGCAAGGCGCAGGAACCCGGGGCCTCCGCTGACAGGAGGAGGTACAGATTGTCCCTGCAGGATTTCAGGGAGCGATGCTGGCAGGACTCAGAGCAGGAGGTGAGTGTGCAGAGACGGAGCAGAGGGAAGTGGGAGGGACGCGTGAACAATGCTTGTCACTCCCTTATTTTGCAGACTCCATATTATTTGCATTCTGCAAGTTAATTCATGTGTCTGCAATCCTCCTCCAGTGACTTCAGCATTTTTAACACAAGACCGCTGCCTTCTTCTGTGACCCTGAGCTGCATGACCCTGCTCGCTGCTTTAAAGCACGGACAGGCTCGTTTGCTGGTTACCAAACAGTCCCCCTCCTCTTGATCACAGTTAAACTCTTGGCCAAAACATGTGTTCAGACTCAAGTGGCCCAGGGCTCTGTGGGCAGTCACGGGGGTGGGGGGTGGGGTCCAGGTAAGGCGGCCACGCCCCTCCACCAGAGGGAGGTAGCCGCGGCCCCTGAGATCCCTGTACTCCTTGTGAGACCCCCTTACCTCCCCCCACCCCACACTCAGGACCCACACACACACTCTCGGCCTTGACGCTGTCGGGACCCTCTCACCCTGCCCCCCACCTGGGCTTCCATCACTCAGCCCAGGGACCCGGGACCCCCTGGACACCCCATTCTCTCATGTCTGGGGCAGAGAGCAGCCTGGGGGCGCCCACTGAACACACAGGGAAGAACACACGGGCTGCACCCAGCACCCTCTCCCCAGCAGTCCCGTGCTGAGCAGCAAAATCACCCAACCCCAAAGGGACACCCCGACATGTTACCTGCTAACCTTCCCTCCACGTCAAGTCCTGCTTCCAGAGAAGCGTAAGTGGGAAATGAGTGCCCTCCCCCCGGGGCTGCTCCCGCAGAGGGTCTGCCTGGCCCCCAAGCCAGAGGTCACTCCACGGTCAACAAGCACTGGAACAGAGAGAACAGCCACCAGCCAGACCCCCGTCTGCAGGCTGCCACAGGAACAGAAGGAAAACCCAGAACCAACGCCTTTCCCGACGCAAGGTGCCCAGTTCCAAGCCTGGCTTGGCCAGGGACCTGCTCCGCAAGCTTCCAGAAGCCGCGAGTGAAGAAAGAAGAGCCCTGAAGGGCCCTCCCACAGGAGACAGATCCGACCTCCCAGATGTCCTGCGGCAGCCACAGGGTGGCCACGTCGGAGGAGCCTTCTGGCTCAACTCAAGGCAGAACTTGCCTGACCGAAGAACAGCAGCTCACGCTCGCTGGACCCTCCCTGTGTTCCTCTCTGGGCAGGTCCTCATAATGTCCCCATGTTACAGAGGAGACCGGCCACAGCAGAGGCTTGGATCCATCACACGGGGCCAGGAGCAGAGCGGGCGCACCACCGCCGGCCTCAGGGCTCTTCCCCAACATTCCAGCAGCGCCCACAAAGCACAGCCTTGCCGTCTGACATTGTCATTCAGTCATTCAACCGACCAGCGTCAGCAGCCAGGACAGACACAAGGGGCCTCAGCAGAGCTGACCTCCCGGTGGTGGGGACTGCTGACCCTCGTGCTCTGTAACTGGGTCAAGCTTTCACCGATCTGTTGCCAAGTCTCTGGACAGGGCTGCAACTCCCAGCAACAGCAGTGCTCCCGTGGGAAGACAAACCCTACTGCACAACGATCCATCTTCTTCTGAGACTCCCCTGAATGCACTGCAGAGAAAATGGGGACCACTAGAACCCCTCCCTAGCGACACCCTTCAGGGAAGCGCTTGGAAACACCCGAGATGCCCAAGGAGCTCCCCGCTAGGCCCTAACCACGTCCCCCCACCCGCGGACCCCAGCCTCCCGGGGACATGGCTCTCCTGCCGAGGGTATTTCGTTCGCCAGAATGCACCTCACAAGATAGAGGGAACACTGCAACAGAGGCAACAGAATGCAACAGAGGCAACAGAATGCAAGCGAAATTTAGGAACGATTTAGGCAGGAGTGGAAATGAGCTTGAGCCGGTCCACACCGGCTCTGAAACACCTCCCACTGCCCGTGAGGACCGTGGTTAGACTGTGAGGTTGGCCCTCGCTTACCTTCATCTGGGAAAGATGCCCTGATGCTCCACTGGGAATACAAGGCTGCACCCCCAGCCCCAGCACGGGCCTGCCACGCACGGGATCTACTCTACAAATACGTGTTGAGCCATCCACAAATAAGTGAATGAGTCAATGACTCAATTAGTGTATAAAAGGCACACACCGAGCTGTTAGCAGTGGTTTTCTCTAGGAGTGAGATTGGAAGGGAAAACTTTTAGTCTTACCGAATTCATTGAGTAAAGATAAATTCTGTCACTTGAACCTGCCCTTGGCCTAAGAGGGCGCAAAGGACTGGGGTCTAGGCTGCAGGATCACCAGCCCCCGGCTCTCAGCGGCAGCGGGAAGCCCTGTCCCCCTCGCTCCCTCTCTGCAGGGGACCGCGGTCACTCCGGGAATCTAGAAGCCACGCTCCCAGACTTGGGGAGGGCAGGCCGTCAGCACAGCCTGGGAAGCCTGCGGGGAGAACCCCACCTCTACACAAGGTGCTCAGGCTTGGGGTGCGGGGCCCCACCCGGGACCTTGATGTTGTTTGTTGAGATGCAGCGCCGGCAGGTCGGGGCTGGGGAACCACCTCAGGTAGGTAAGTAGAGGGCGGGCCCGGGGACACACCAATAGGGGAGGCCGCCACGGGGCAGATGGGCAAGTCAGTTCCGCGGACAGCGCTGCCGAGCTGGGTTTAACAGATGACGAAGCCGGGGCTGGAGTCAGCGGGCTGGTGGGTCAGGCAGGGCGGGCTGGCCCCGGGACTGCCCCGCACGGCACAGAGCTGCCACGGCGATGCTCGACATACAGGAGGGAGGGAGGATGGGATCCCGGGGAGCAGCGGCAGTGAGCCAGACCAAGCAGGGGACAAGGGGTGATTGACAGCAGTGAGCCCCCTGCACTGACTGCCCAGCAAGGTGCCCGGGGCGCCCTTCACCACCTCTGCCAGCCAGACCTCCTGCAGCTGCTGCGAGGCTGCCCCACTTAACTAAAACCGCGTGTGAACCTGCAGTGACCTCAGTCCACATTTCAGTGGAAAACAACTCACTCCTCCTGTATTGTGGCATTTTACAAAGGAACAAATATCCGAGTCCCAACGCGGCACCCAAATATAACCAAACCCTCTGCAAATTAGACAAGCGATCCCCGGTTCCCAGCACCACGGACGCCAGCACCAGTCCCTGCCTGGGCCCTTTCAGGGCCATAAAACAGTATCCAGCCAAGAAACCCTTTTTCAAAGATGAGTCACAAAAGCCCGTAAGATCCTGGGCAGAAATGATAACGGAGACAATAACCGCTGTGAGAAAGGGCTGAGCAACAGGGTCTCTGCTCCCAGACGGTCTCGGGGACGGAGGGGAGGCTGCCCTCGGCCCCTCCCCCGAGGAGCAAGCGGGGCTCCTGCACGGGTGACGGCAGCTCCTGCCCGCCCACCAGACCAATTCCGGCCATTTGTTTTTAAACATCAACAACGTAAACTGTCCTCCATCTTTGCCATTTACAGGCACCACCTGCATCTATTAAAAGTGCCCAGTGGCAGCCGCTCCATTCCAGGGAGGCAAACCGGAGGCCAGAGGGGCTCAGCTCTTCCGAAAACACGCACTTCAGGATCCGGAGCTGAACTCACGCTCCTTGGATCCAGAACTCCTCTCTGTAACACGGCCCTTGACTCCCACGGTCCGACCTGAGATGCTGAGAACAAACGCGGGGCCTGTCTGGGCATCTGAGCTTCTCCTTCGCCTTCCAGGAGGGACGCAGAAGCAGGCCCGAGCTCCGCTTCCGTACTTTCATGTTGTATCTGCAGTTCTACTGACACCCACTGGTGATGGATATAACTCAGGCCTCGAGAACATTCTGTTTAAATTCCCAGAATCCCAGGTCAGAAAGACTCATAGAAGCTGAGCTCCCCGCAGGTGCGCACATAGATGCCTGATACCCACGTAGTCACAGCGGTGCTGACAGCGCCCCCATGACCAGTGGGAGGGCGGCTCAGAGCCGGATGCAGGTTCCACCCTCTCAATCCCAACAGCATGACCAGGAAGGAGGTTCTCCCTCTGCCTGCCTGTAACTCTTAACTTCTCCTCCCTCCCTCTTGGGTGAACACAGACGCATCGCAGAGGGCAACACGGCTGCCTATGGGGGGCTTCAGGAGGGTTAGAGCTTGGTGACCCACGGCAGATCCAAACCTGGGACCCCCTCCATCCCCCGCCCAGGACGTGCTCCTGTTCACGGTTAACTGGTCATTTCTCATGTATCATCGTCTCTTCTCCGAGATGCTGGAGAAACAGTGACCTCGTGATGGTGATGACCACCGTGCACCCATCCCAGGAGTTCATGAACTCAGATAACAAGACCACAGCGCCCAGGCCACGTGCAGGGACATCGTCACCGAGACAAACACTCTCCCTCCTGGAGCTGAGCCGTCTCTTCGGGTCCTGAGTGTCTCTGTTCTGAGCCAAACACTCTGCACCTCCCAGATCTCCTCCCCAGCCACTCACACCCAAAGCCACATCCTGCCCCTCCTGGATGGGAGCTGCAGCCGGCCCACCGAGACCAGAGGTTCCAGCAGCCCCAGGTGGGAAGGCTGGTGCGGTCCCTCCTCCTGGATTCTCCCAGACGGCCAGGCAAAAAGCCCCCAAGAGTACTCAGAGGGAGCATGAGACCGAGGAGGGAGGCCCGTCGGCAGGACCTGAGAGGAGAGCAGCCCTCACAGTGGCTCGTGGCTGTGAAGGGCTGACCCACACCCACCAGGAGAATCAACTTCTAAAACACACCCAGACACAGCCCTGAGCCTGTCCCATGAATTTCAGTTCCAAAGTAATCGAGCAGTTTCACTCACAAGTTGGAAGGCAGAACAGCCCAAGTGTCCATGCACGGGTAAATGGATAAACAAAACGTGGTCCGTCCATTCAGCCTTAAAAAGCAAGGAAATTCCAACACACAGAACAACAGGGATGAACCTTGAGGACATTATGCCCAGCAAAATAAGCCAGTCACAAAAGGACCAATGCTGTAGGAGGATTCCACGCCTAGGAGGTCCCTAGAGGAGTCAACTCATAGAGACAGAGAGCAGAAGGGGGGGGGCAGGGCTGGGGAGGGGAAGGAGAGTCAGCGTCTAGCGGGACAGAGTTTCCGTCTGGGACGATGAAAAGGCTCTGCAAGTGGACGGGGAGGATGGTTACACAACAGTGTGAATGTACCTGATGCCCCTGAACTGCACACTTGACAATGGTTAAAACAGTAAATTTTACGTTACGTCTATTTTACCACAATTAAAAACTGATAATAATTAAGCCACTGACATGGTGGCCCAGTAAGGGTGGGATCTAGCAACAGTGGTTCTTCTGGCCACAGTCATACAGACATGGGCTATTTGTCTTATGAAAGCATTTCTCAAGGAGAGAAGTCAGAGATGACCTGAGGGATGTGAGGTGTGTTCAGGAAGGGGCTGCGAACGAGACGACACTGCTGCCCTCCCCCTCCTCCCCCTCCCCCCACCACCAGGCTGTTTGCTGGAGGGCCCAGCCAGCCCTCGCCCCAGGTCCTGCAAGGTCTGACCATGAACTAACAGAGACTCACCAAGTGGACAGAAACAGAGGAGCCCTTACCCGATTCTCCATGAGCTGGAAGGAGACCAGGTATCTGCTGCAGACCAGACACCAGAAGGTTCTCGGGAAGAAGGTGGAACACGGGCTCCAGGAGCGGGTGTGGCTTCAGCGTGTACTGCAGGCTGCAGTTCTCAATGAGGGTCATGTGCTTGTTTTCTGAGGGAGAAAACACCTCCTGTGACAGCCCGAACCAAGGCACCTTTGGCCAAACCGACCAATAAACTGAGCATCTTGGAAAAGAACTCAACAAACAGGAAAAGTATTTTTCTAGGGAGACAAGGGAATTGCTCCGTTTGCTCAGCCGAAGAGCAAAAAAGAATCAATCCTTAAATAACTCTCACTGGTAAAATTGCAACTAAAGAGATACTTGTTTTTGATCCGACATAACAAAATCCCTCCGCTCACCTCTTCCCCAAGAGCAGTGAAGTCAGGTATCGCTTTTGCTCCCATAATCAGAGGGAACCTAGAAGGTCCTCTGACCAGAGGCCTGCATCCCTTTCAGTCTCAGCCTTGCATCCGTCAAGACCCACAAAGCAGCAGGACTAGGCCCTGGGTGGCCAGTGGCCTCCAAGACAGAGTCCTGTCCTCAAGGAAGGACCATTCCTCTGAGATGACTAAGACACAAGCATGCCGACATCCATAACACACAGGAGAACGGGATCCGAACCCCAAGGAAGGTTCGGATAACGTGCTAGGGGAAGTGGGAAGAGGGAAAGCGTCCTAGAGAAAGGAACCACTGGGAAGAGCTCAGATACAGAGCACTCGGGAAAGTGGACGGAAGGGCGTCAATAGAAACTGGGCTGGGAGGGACCACAGACATGCCCTCAACACATTCCCATCAAATGGTCCGTCTTGCCTGGGCTTGATTTCCTCCACTGATAGGGGACTCACCACCTCCTGAAGCGTGCTTTGTGATTTCATAAGAAAAGAACTAAATATTCATTAGAAAAACAAAACTATATTATCAAAAACCAGATTTTTAATATCTAACCACTCCAAACATGGGATGTGCTTACTTTAAAATGTTAAGTACCCTGAAAGGCACTCTGCTACATGGCTGGCTGGTGAGCACGCTGGTACAACCTCTATGGAGGGCAAACAGGGGAAATAACACAAAACTGTGAATGCACAGGTCCTCAGACCAGCAATCCCATTTCTGGGAGTTTACCCTACAGATTCACGTGCACACTTGCAAAATGGCAGATGTCCACTGCAGCAAAGCCTTCAACCCTCTGTTCTTACAGAACTGCCCCAAGGGTCCATTTGGGGTGGGTTGGTTCAATCACAAACAGCAATTCAATGAAATACCACACAGCTGTAAAAAGAATGAGCACGGGGCTTCCCTGGTGGCGCAGTGGTTGGGAGTCCGCCTGCCGATGCAAGGGACGCGGGTTCGTGCCCCAGTCCGGGAAGATCCCACATGCCGCGGAGCGGCTGGGCCCGTGAGCCATGGCCGCTGAGCCTGCGCGTCCGGAGCCTGTGCTCCGCAACGGGAGAGGCCACGACAGTGAGAGGCCCGCGTACCGCAAAAAAAAAAAAAAAAAAAAAGAATGAGCACGCTTTCTAGGTACTGATATGAAACATCCTCCAAGATCAATCATTAAGGGAAAAAAGGTAGGTCTGGGACAAGTAAACGGGGGCAAAAACAGAACAGGGACGTGCACGTGTGCTTGTGTGTCATCAGAGGACCTAGAAGGACCCACAAGATCCCAGAGAGGAAGGTCACCTGTGGTGCAGGTGAAGGGCCGAGCAGAGGAGGAAGGAGACCTCACCGGAACCTTTTCATACTATTCAGGACTTTGAATGCTGGGTCATGTGACTGCATTATCCATCCAAGAAAAACAGCCCTGCACTTTTAGAAATGCCCCTGAGATGATGAGCTGACAGCCTGTGGCGGTCCCTCCCCAGGCCCCCCTCACACGGCCGCAGCTCCCACACCCGCCACCAGCGCCCAGATCCGTGGGCCTGGAACCAACCTGGGGGCTGTGTCTGCCGTTGGAAAGGTGCCGAGTCTGAGGATACTTCAGGAGAGAAAACGCTGGCAGGTTAGTGACTAAACTCAATTGCGAAATAACCTAAAAGCCAGTCTGTATCAACAAAACCAAGTTTCTGACCGATTGTTCCTCTATCGTGAGATTTTCACCAAATTCAGAGCGAGTGGATGGGTCGGGGTAGGCTTGGGTTTTTCACACTGGCTGGGTGCCCATCGGAAACTGGGCAACATCGCAGAGACAGAAAGTCATCCCCCCCCCACGCCAAAGAGACCCACCTTCACCGCTTGGCCCCCGTCCACACTCCCCGAGGGCCAGCAGAGCCCACACGGGCCCCTGAAACAGCCTGTTAGCCCACCCCCCGCTTCACCGCACGCCCTTCCGTCCACCCTCCACGCGGCCGGCAGCCAGGGGGCCGCAGGTCCCTCCCACGGGTACCCTGACGGCTCGGGAGGAGAAGCCACAGAGGCAGGGCAGGAAGCCCACTCTGCCCTAAGGCCGGCCGCTCCGCACGGGGCCCATGCATGCCAGGTGCTCCTGCAGATGCCACTCTCGTTTGGCACCACTGGACACCTTGCTGTGGTGGAGATGACCCACGGACTTCACGGTCAAAGGCTTCCTGGGACAGCCGCTGGGCAGTGATGGACAGCCACTACTTCACGTGGGGGCAAAGCTGCTACCCCAGGGGCAAGGAGGCCAACAGCCCTCCCACCAGGTGGCCCCCATGGGGTCGTCTTCACACGGCTACACAATCCTTATAGGCTCGTGTGTCTCTGATGTTCAAATTATGTCAGAACTCCAAGCCCAATGTTACATGTTCCCCAAATCTAGTAACAATTCAGCTAAGCTGATGAGGTTCTAACACTCAGGAAAGTCAAATGACGAACAGGTGCTGCTGAGGACAGTAGGAGCAGGCCTGGCCAGGCCTCGTCTCTTACGTTCTATGGGGTCCTGGAGAAGCGGGTGCAGGAGGGCTCGGGGGCTGCCGTGATACAGTCTCAACCTGCAAAACAAGACCCGTGAGATGCAGGTCAGCATCTTGCGTTTACTCATGGGATGTCAGCTATGCTTCTCGAAAGGAAGGCCTTGGGGACCCCAGCACCACACCTCCAGGAGCTTTCTCGACCCTCCGTGGGAAACAGATGGCTGAGGACAGCATCAGATCCGCGAGCCCTCAGCACTCGTGGCCAAGCACGTCCAGCACACACACAGCACGGCCCGAGTGCAGCCTGAGAACCTCAGCACTAGAAAACAATGCCTGGGGAGTTGGTCATGCTTGGAGATGTCCCAAGAAAACAACGTTTGAGGGGTTTCCACGATTGTGTGTCTGGAGTGGTGGTTCTCAACCCGGGATGACTTTGCCGCCGTCGGGATGTCGGGTAAAGTCTGGAGGTACTTTTGGCTGTCACAGCTGGGCGGGGAGGGGGCTGCCTGGCATCGAGTGGGCAGAGGCCAGGGGTGCTACGAGACCACGTGCACTGCACGGGACAGCCCAAAGTGTCCGCGGAGCCAGGGCTGACAAGCCCCGATCTACAGTGACAACGCAAACCCCACCACGGCTGAAACGACCACACACCATCTCATCCATCCGGGCACGTCCAGCTCCTAATGTAACAGAGCCTGGCACAGAGCGGACCCCCAGCCAGTGTTTGCTGAGTGAACACCTACTGCTCCCTGGGCGCCTGTCTGGGAAGAACCTACTGTTTACACTCCGGACCCTTAGGAGACGGGCGCTGCACTGAAGATGAATTCAAAGAGTTTAAACAACTGGCCTAAGACCCCGCAGGAGTAAGTGACGGAGCAGGACTCAGCCCTTGTCCCCCTACATCAGATCCCACCCCCGAGGCCAAGGCCTGTCCCGCTCCCGCCTGGAGAACGACGGTTGGACTTATTCAGAAACAGCAAACCCAGTTACAGCCCGAAGCAAAAATACCACCGGGAGACTGTGATGAACACACATGCTGACAATTCAGAGCTTTCTAGTCTGGACAAATAATAAGCCGTTAAATCACCACAGGAAGACGCCAGAAACCCCAGCGATGGGGAAAATGGGGCAGATACCGTTTGTCCTGGGGGGCAGACGCAGGAGATTCCGAGTTGTTGCTGAAGATCCGAAGGATTCCAAACCCACAGGACAAAGCCTGAAGGGTCCCGTCCCGTCTCCTGCCTTCAGTGACCACTTCCACCACGGCCACGATATTAGGGTGGTTCAAGGACGTGTGAAAATAGAAGGGCTGCAAAAGAGAAGCCAGGGACGGACTGAACGCTCTCGAGCTGCAGAGAAGGAACACGGAGGAACACAGGTGCGCTCCCTCCTCGTTGTCACGTCAACGCCACAAACACGCCGCGTGGGGAGCAGCATCCCTTCCAGGCGCCAGAGAAGAGAAGGGGCCCAGTGAGCGACCCCCTCACAGCTCCTCCTTCCAGGGTGCCCAGCATCTGGGACATCAAACTATTTGCTTCTCCTCTGGGACCTTCCCATCCACAGAAAATGCCAACAGACCCAGAGCCTCTGGAGAACAAAGGGGCTGGGGCAGCCTCGCGCCCCATGCCCATCACCCGGAAGGACCACGAGCCCAAAGACGTAAGTAGCCCACCGCACCCACGCACCTGCTGAGCCGTTCCATCCAACACCGCCGTCAAACTGCAATCACAACTTGCCAGTATTGACTCTAATTCCTGTTTCGTGTGGAAATACCATGAGGCTGCACCCGAATTAATTTTGTTTAAACTAAGCAGGTGGCTTCCCTGGTGGCGCAGTGGTTGAGAGTCCACCTGCCGATGCAGGGGACACGGGTTCGTGCCCCGGTCCGGGAAGATCCCACATGCCGCGGAGCGGCTAGGCCTGTGAGCCATGGCCGCTGAGCCTGCGTGTCCGGAGCCTGTGCTCCGCAAAGGCAGAGGCCACAGCAGTGAGAGGCCCGCGTACCGCAAAAAAAAAATAATAAAAATAAACTAAGCAGGATCCTCAGTTCAGAGCCCAACTAACATCTTTTAATGATGAATATTGCTGTGGGATTTTTTTTTTTTTGGCTGCGTTGGGTCTTCGTTGCTGCACGCGGGCTTCCTCTAGTTGCGGTGAGCGGGGGCTACTCTTCGTTGCGGTGCGCGGGCTTCTCACAGCGATGGCTTCTCTTGTCACAGAGCACAGGCTCTAGGCGCGAGGATTTCGGTAGTTGTGGCATGCAGGCTCAGTAGTTGTGGCTCGCAGGCTCTAGAGCGCAGGCTCAGTAGTTGTGGCGCACGGGCTTAGTTGCTCCGCGGCATGTGGGATCTTCCCGGACCAGGGGTCAAACCCGTGTCCCCTGCGTTGGCAGGCAGATTCTTAACCACTGGGCCACCAGGGATGTCCCACGGTGGGATTCTTTATCATAGGAGTTGTGGACCCAAGCCAAGTAGATGATACTCAAATTACTCCTAAAAGGTTTCCCACTTGCAGCCTCTCCATCCTCTAAGGTACAGATGGCAGCCCTCACTCTCACCACGGGGAAGGGGGACACGGGCGGGTCAAATCCAGCTCCCATCGCTGAGATACACCCTCCCAAGTGGGAATGGAAGCGCCTTCCCTCTGCTGCTGTTTTCCGATCTCCTGAAAGCCAAAGCAGTCGCTCTCAGCTAACAAGCGTCGTAGACACAGAAGACAGAAATGGAGGCACTACCTGGGTTTGCGAATCTATGGGCAACAAGCGTCCCAGGAGCCCAGGTCAGCGCTGACCTGAGGCTCTGGACCCGAGTGGTCCCTGGAACCCAGCATCCTTGTTGGGGCGAAGCCCAGGTGTTAGAGTCACCAGCAGAACACAAAGGCCACCCTCCCCCCAAGGCAGGGCCGGGCCGGGCCGTGGCAACGTGACTTAAACTTGGAACAATCCTGCATTAACAAGTCATTACCATGGTGTCACCGAGAAAACGTTTACTGTAATCACAGACTGTCAGCCCAGGATAACAGAGAGACACATT
The DNA here is from genome assembly GCF_964374135.1 of Grampus griseus. Lineage (NCBI taxonomy): Eukaryota > Metazoa > Chordata > Mammalia > Artiodactyla > Delphinidae > Grampus > Grampus griseus. Next base: position 179,214,904 of record NC_139017.1, on the reverse strand, counting down.
AAAACATCAGCCACGAGATATAAATCGTTATTCTATTATCTTTTATTGCAAAATGATGAAATAGTGACCACTTACAGCTGACAGGCAGTTGGACCAAGAGAGAATTATGTTTCCGTTTCCAAGACTCAAGAACTGTTTTAAAAAGGCCTGCTGTAAAGTCAAGTTTGTCATTATCTCACCTCTCATATGTACACCTGTGCATATCAGTTTTATGAACACTACCCACTTTTCTCTTGGCAGTGAAACAAACACTGTCAGCTCTGATGCAAAGCAGCAACAAGCCTCCAGCTTAGAGGTCACCTTGAAATCCTTTGCCTGGAGGCGGGGGACCAGCTGCTTTGGGGACGTCCCACATGTGGACTCATGGCTGTTGCCTCTCCCTTTCCTTTACCACTGAAAACAATTATTCTGAGACCAAACCGACCACGGAGCCCCCTGGTCTGTCTCCAGAGACCCCACTTTCACCAGGAGGGTCGGCCTTGGAAGCTCCGTGAATCACAAGGCGACACGAGGTCTGAGGGTCTCATCCCATCATTACTGCTGGTTAAGGACGGATGCTTTTCCAAACATCATTTATTGCCCCTCTAGTGTGGGCACAGCGCATGCTAAAGAATTTCTAAGGAACCTAGAAAACGCGATCCAGCCCTCAAGAAGTTCAAAGTTCAAAGGTAAAGGCTAGATTAGGCAGGTAGAAAATGCACACCCTGCCCAGGGCCGACCAACTCGGAGGGTCGGAGGAAGCAAAAGCCTCCTGGGATGAACCACACAACTCTGCAGTTTCAACCCGTGTGCGTGTGTGTGTGTGTGTGTGTGTGTGTGTGTGTGTTTGGGGGGGGTCCCCAGGAGGGCCAAGTCACCTGGAACCCAGGCACTCCCCCACCCCCAGCCCCGTGGGCTTGGCCAGACATCTCAACCGCGGTCAAGCAGCACTGCAAACACGCCCTCCAGCGTCAGGACGCCTCAAGAAGGCCGTGCAGGATGCTCGCAGATGCATGGGCTGCCACTGCACGATTAAAAGCTAGAGTCAAGCCCATCCAATTACCTGCGAGAGAAGCCACGGGAGATGGCAAAGCGGGGCTCTGGCTCCCCCCGCATCACATCTCACTCAGCCACCCCTGACAAGGTGCCTCTCTGACAAGAGAAACAGATTAATAAATCACAGAAATGCTCCTGTCTTAATGCCTTCATCTTCAGACACACGGACACCGCTTTGCCTCGGGGCCCAGATTCCACTTTCACCCACACGATCGGGCCTCAGAGGATGTGCCTTCCTGGAGAGGTTGCAGCCTCGCGTCGCCGGCCGCAACTCCGCCTGACCTGCCCTAAGTGACACGTGCTCTTCGGTCCCAGGCTGAGGCCAAGGCCACAGGAGAGAGGATCAGAAATTAAACTAGTGCCTTCCAAACCATTTTTTTTTAATAAACCTTTAATAGGATGTCTTCAGGAAGGTGACTATATCACAAATCCTTCCTGCAGCCAACATCTACCAGCTCAACCTTCCCCTTGAGGCTCAGGGCAGTTTCCTGCACACAAGCCACCACAAGACTGAGCGCTCCGAGCACGGTGAGCTCGCCAAGCAAAGTTGCCAAGCATCTGGGAAGATGCAAAATCTCTAATTCCAAAGTCAGAAGCTTCCGCTCATCCGGGGTGGGGTCCACCATTATCCACAGGAAGGGACACAGCCCTGGAGACAGCCCCCCGCCAAGAGAACTATCTGGCTCAAAGCGTCCGCGGAGCCAGGGCTGACAAGCCCTGATCTACAGTGACAACGCAAACCCCACCACCGCTGAAACGACCACACACCATCTCATCCATCCGGGCACGTCCAGCTCCTAATGTAACAGAGCCTGGCACAGAGCGGACCCCCAGCCAGTGTTTGCTGAGTGAACACCTACTGCTCCCTGGGCGCCTGTCTGGGAAGAACCTACTGTTTACACTCCGGACCCTTAGGAGATGGGCGCTGCACTGAAGATGAATTCGAAGAGTTTAAACAACTGGCCTAAGACCCCGCAGGAGTAAGTGATGGAGCAGGACTCAGCCCTTGTCCCCCTACATCAGATCCCACCCCCGAGGCCAAGGCCTGTCCTGCTCCCGCCTGGAGAATGATGGCTTGGCTTATTCAGAAACAGCAAACCCAGTTACAGCCCGAAGCAAAAATACGCCCCCAGGAGATGATGAACACAACAGCATAAGCTGACAAATTCAGAGCTTTCTACTGTCCCCACGTGGTAGACAGTTAAATCACCACACAGTACAACTAAATCCCACTGCTGGAAACATCACGGAGAGATATCCTTTGCCCTTCTATTCACTCACTCATTTCTATCCCCTTCCTACCACCGTCCATTCCTGGCTTGGTGTCCCCAAGGACTGGTTTCTGTTGAGCTGGAGAGGAGAGAAGCCCTCCTCGGGTGACGCGGTTGAGGCCAGGCTCTCTCCGTAGAGACGGTGTCCGGGAGTGACACTGGATTCCTGCTTTGCAGACTGTTTGCATCAGGAGCAGCTCTTGGAACATGTGAGAGGTGTAAGGAGAGGGTAAGGCACGTTCAAGAACCCGGAGATTAACCGAGGCACGGCAGAGCCTCCCAGAGTTTCGTTTGGACATGCTGACATTCCCTGACAGCCTCCACTTTTTTTTTTTAAATTTTATTGAAGTATAGTTGATTTACAATGTTGTGTTCATTTCTGCTGTACTGCAAAGTGATTCAGTTATACATATGTCCACATTCCTTTTCATATTCTTTCCCTTATGGTTTATCACTGGGTGTTGAATATAGTTCCCTGCGCTACACATCAGGACCTTGCTGTTTATCCATTCTATACACAATAGTTAGCACCTACCAACCGCCAGCTCCCAATCCTTCCCTCCCCCACATCTCCCCCTTGGCAACCACAGGTCTGTTCTCTGTGTCTGTGAGTCTGTATCTGGTTCGTAGATAAGTTCACTTGTGTCCTATTTTAGATTCCACATATAAGCGACATCATATGATATCTGTCTTTCTCTGTCTGACTTACTTCACTCAGAACGATCATCTCCAGGCCCATCCATGTTGCTGCAAATGGCATGATTTCATTCTTTTTTATGGACAGCCTCCACTTTTAAAGGGAGTCGCCTCACTCTCATTACTCTGACGAACAAGCACGTTCAGCAGCTGGTTGCTCTCGGTTGGCGATGAGACGAGGAAGCAGCCCAAGTACCTGTGTCTCCCGGAGGCCAGGGATCCGCCTGTGACTTCAGCAACACCTCGGCTGTGGTGGGCTCAGGAGGACCCATCTCCTGGTCCGGGTTCCGGCCGCCTGTGAAGAACCACTAGGATTCCTGCCAGTCCTCTGCATACACTAAATAAAGGAGGAGAAATGAGCCTGTCGCTGAAAGGCTGAGCGTGGTTGGTTAAGGAAAGAATCCAAGGGAGGATTGTGTCCATCTCAGAAAGAAAGTGTAGGAACTGCACGGTACTTTGGCCTCCCGGATTTTTTGTTTTTTAACTTATCTATTTATTTTTGGCTGTGTTGGGTCTTCGTTTCTGTGCGAGGGCTTTCTCTAGTTGTGGCGAGCGGGGTCCACTCTTCATCGTGGTACGCGGGCCTCTCGCTATCACGGCCTCTCCTGTTGCAGAGCAACAGGCTCCAGACGCGCAGGCTCAGTAGTTGCGGCTCACGGGCTTAGTTGCCCCGCGGCATGTGGGATCCTCCCAGACCAGGGCTCGAACCCGTGTCCCCTGCATTGACAGGCAGACTCTCAACCACTGCGCCACCAGGGAAGCCCCCCGGATTATTTTTTAAAGATATCTTTTGAGAGGTTGAATGAATGATCAACCGTCTCAGTGCAAGTGAAGGGCAATTCCTCTCCACCGAGGACGGTCTTGAAGGGGAGCACCTAATTATGAGTCAGAGCTGAGAGGCCCGGAGCTGGTCCCCTGGGCTCCACCAGGCAGAGCCGAGAGGCTGGGACAAGAGGGGATCTGAGCGCAGCATGAGGAATTCATCACTTACAGAAAGAAACACCCAGCTCGGGCTCAAGGAAGGACTTCTTTTTTCCCAAGTCTTTCCTCAGGACGTTGTTTGCAAAGTAATAAAACAACATCTTCTTTCAGGGCTGCATATTACAGTGACAACTCAATCAAAACCCAGAGCCCACGCGGCTGATTCAGGAATCCACGTGTAGGCGGGACAGCCATGTCGATTCCAAAGATGGTCCCCTGCTACTGGCAGCTGGCAACCTCCCGTCGTATCACCCCCAAGCCACGGCTGATGGGCAGAACCAGAAAAACCCAGGCAATTAGTAAAATCAGAAGAAGATCATCACCAAATTTCAGAATCACTTCAAAAAAGGGCAAATTGTGTTTCTCTCTATTCCCATAGGTACGGACGCAGAGTTTTGCTCAGATGATGAGACCGCAGAACCAGTCCCTCCTGCCTATCTAGGCCACCTTGGGAATGCTCCACACTTCATGTAAACACGTACATACACGTATGCACACAGGTACACACACACACACACACACACACACACACACACACACACACACGGCGAAGGGGGATTCTCTTTAGTTAACTAAACTCTGAACGTCAAGGATGGGAGGAAAGCGCTGGGCAAGGAGGATGCCGCCGAGTGGCGCATCAGGATGGGTGTTCCTGGGGCACCACTGGCCTCTGCTGCTCGCCTTGGGCATAGCAGCTGGAGCACAGCTCTTCCCTGAGCAATTCCGTGGCTCTGACACCAGCTCCCAACCAGAAATGCTCTGTCTACCCACACCAGCCTTGCTGCGATCTCCACTTCAGTAACTAAGGCTGAAGGGTGCAGATTCTTCCAGAAACATTGAGGGCTGTGGTCCTCCCTAACACACGGCCCCATCCCCATGCCCCACTCGGCAGAACACGAACGATGGAGCGGCACTCGGCTCCCACAGCTCAGGTCAGACCTGAACTGTGAGCTGGAAAGGCCCGAGACCCACAGCTCCCAGGACACGGGGACACACGAGAAGCCCGCTCAGGCACGGACGCTAAACCCTGGACGAGTCCAGAAGGGGGAGCGGCAGCTCTGAAGGCTTCCTTGCAACGCGACCTCCACTCTGCAGGGCTCACAGTCACCCAGCTGGTGGCGGGACAGGGCAGGCCCTCCGGGCGTGGCCTGTCAAGGCTGTGACAGCCACTGCCACGGGGAAAGCCAAGGGGAAAGCCACGGAGGGAGGGCTCATCTCGGGACCCCAGTGGCGGCAAAGTGCTGCTGTGCTGACTTCAGAGCATAACCATCCCCTCGACACGGCAGCGCTTCCAAACGGAGCCTGCAGGGCCCCTCCGATGCCTGGGGTGAAAACAAGGCCCAAGAACAATCCCTGCGGTCAAGGCAGGTGGCACTCACAGCCTCTGACCTGCCGGATTGCTCTTCAAGGCGGAGAGATGATCTACCGACCTCCAGAGGCGAATGGCGGGGACGAAACCACACCAAGGTGCTGGGAGCCAGCCTCTCCCGTGGAGACTCCCCAGGAGTGAGAGGACCCTGTGTCACCGTACTAACTGTCACCACACCCGGCTTCCCGGGGCCTGACTGTCCAACCGAGAAAGCGAATCCAAACAGCCCGGCCCTGGAAGGCTCCCAGCAACATCGGGGCCACCGCGCTCCTGCCCGGGCCTTGACCGCCCCAAGTCAGAGGCGTGAAGGCGACTCACTGCCTGAGCTGGGACGGCACCCTAAGCAGCCGCCCACCGTCACTCCCCGGTTTACAACACGCGGCCTTTCTCTCCAGCCAGACTCTAAGGGGCACCTCACAGGCCGTCTGGCAGCCTGGACACCAGCCGCGGTCCTGGGCCGCAGGACACACATACCCACGGCCTTATCTAATTTTCCTGACCTCCGGGGGCGGCGTCATCCTCTCCGGCACGTTCAGTAACAGGACCAGTCAGAATCAATCCACGCGGAGACATGGCATCCTGACTCTGGGTGACCGCCAAGTGCAGAGTCGCGACCCGGCGGCCTCACGACTGGGCCAGGACCGCCCCCCGCAGAAAAGGGCGGCTCGCTTGGTCTGGTTACGCACGGCGACCTCCCCCAGGATGGCCATGGTCACTGCCACCACCTCCATTATTCACTGTACTGTCACTTACTGGGCTTCCCTGACTCTGTACGCACGGGAAGGACAACGCCAACACAGCACTGACCCTCCCGATACCCGTGACCGTCCCCCGCAGGACCCCGCTGCCTGCAGTTCAGCTTCAAGCAGCAGCTGGGAAGAAGACCTCTGGGACACCTCCCACTCTTGAGGAAGAGCCCAGTGTCCCTAGGAAGGCCCTGCCCAGCCAGCCCACCAAGCCCACCCTCGGCTGCCTCCCCACGCCTCCCTCCCCCACCCCCGGGCACATGCGGGGCCTGCCCTGCTTGCGGCACCTGCCGCCCTGCTCGTCCCGGGGCCGGGTCCCTCCTCATCCTGGGGCCCAGCTCGCAGAGGTCTGCCTGCAGCACACCTCCCTCCTTCTTCAGGGCAGCAGCTGTCGGTCTCCTCCGAGAACCTATCACACCTGCACCTGCTCTGTTGCCTGCCTGGGTGTGTCGTCCCAGCAGACTGCAAGTTGTCCAGGGTGAGAACCACGCCAGGCCCGTCCACCCAGCATCCTCGCTCCGGCGCCCAGCACAATGCCGAGCGGACAGCAGGCGATGGAGGGATGTTTGCAAATTTGGTGCAGCTGAACGAAGGTGGAAGACGCTGTCTGCGGGGCGGCCAGACACAGCTACGTGGGCAAAGTCGTGTCACCAACTGTGCCAACGCGAGCACCCCGTCTGCAGGCAGAGGCGGGGGCTCCGGGCTCTGCTACCTTCTACGTGGGTAGGTCACTTTACTGCTAGGTCTCAAGTTGCTCATTTTAAAAAAAACAAAAGAAGAAGAAGAAACGAAAAAGAAAGAAAAAGAAGGGGAGAGGAAAAGTAGGGGAGTCAGATGAGATCGATAATTTCCTAACTTTGTTCCAAAAGCTGCAAGTTCCGTGAAGGGGACGAAACCCCCTCGTGTGTCCCCCCCACTCCCAGCTGAACCGCTCAGGGCGTGCGGCTTCCACCCAAGGTTCCGTCTGGAAACAGGGGCCGGGCCCACTGCTCAGGGGCGTTCCTGGGCTCTAGGACGCGCTGGCGGCGCCCCCAGGTCCACTGTACCCCGCACGCCCACCCCGCACGCCCACCTCACTGAAGTCGATCCTGGGTGGCTGCCTGCAGAGCGGCTCCAGGGGCCTCGCCGGGCTCTTCCACGTCCTCCCGAAGAAGTGTCGGTAGGTCACGTCAAAGAGGGACACTCGCAGGTGGCAGCCCACCTCCGACAGCACCTCCAGCACAGCCTAGGAGACAGAGGGACAGCCCTGAAGGGTCCTCAAGGTCACGAGTCTCCCAGCAAGTGCTGACGGACCATCCACGGAGAACTGGGCCACTCAGCGTCCATCCCCCAGTTTAGGTCTCAGTTCCTTTCGGGGAACTACCTCTCCCCCACGGCCCGTGGTCCTGGTGAGGTTATGAGTCCAAGTACACAGCCCTCCCCTGGCCAACCAGAGGCTGGAGTCTCTGGGCCCAGACACAGGCTGGAGACTCACCCAGAGCAACGAGACACAAGAGGCCAGAGCTGCAGAGACAGACACACATGATGCCATGTGGAGCCAAGAAAGAACAAGTCCAGGTGACACCACGTGAGATTCTGGATCAAGGCACACCTGAAGCTTATGCTAACTATGGGTTTGTCTTTATGTGAGTTAACAAATTACCTCAAGCTTAGCCTATTTTGCATGGTTTTCTGTGTTCTGTTTTACCCTTTACATCCTGATAGAACCACAAACTAAAAACTCAACTTGCCAGAATTATTTGGGGGTGGCGCTGGGGTGTGAGCAAAAGAAAAGCAGATCTTTGAGAACTGAGAAGTCATGGCCACAAATACAGACAAGGCACCAGACGCTGTAAAGACCAGCCCTTTCCCCACAGCAGCACCGCGTACCGCAGTGAGGCTCTGCTGGGCCTTTAGCTCCTCCGGGAACGTGGGGGTCCCACCACCCTAACGAATGAGAACGGCTCCCAGGACCTAAACTGCCTGTACGGAGTGATTTACGCTGAACGCCTGCTCTCCTTCTGGGACTCTGGAATCTTGGTACCTGCTAGGCAGAGGGTATCTACACGACCAGCTCCCGAGAAGCCCTGAGGTTTTTAGAGCCTGTGGGCACTGAGTCTCTAACGAGCTTCCTTGGTTGACAGCATTTCACAGGTGGTGTCGCAGCCTGTTGCTGAGGGAATGAAGTGTGTCCTGGGGGGCTCCCATGGCAGACGACCCTGGAAGCTCACGCCCGTCCCCCCCACGCGCCTTTGGCTCGGCGCATCCTACTCGGTAATTTCTCACTGAAATAAATCTGTCCTCTGAGGATGACTGTGTGCTGAGTCACGTCAAATCCTCCTGAGCCCGGGGGGTGCCTCTGGGGGCTCCCGACGTAGGTGCACACACACATTTAGGACCGTCACGTCTTCCTGACTGACATCATTGCTGTGAAATGTCCCTTTATCTCTAGGGATATGCTCCGCCTTGAACTCTACTTTGTCTGATATTAGTACAGCCACAAGGCTCTCTTATGCTTAGTGTTTACACGGCCTTTTCTCCATCCTTTTCCTTTCATACGTAGGGTTTGAAGACACACACTTTAGGTTTACAGTGTGATTTTTTATAAACAACTTATAATTGGGTTTTAAGTGAAAACTTTAAATGTGTGACTCGACATCACGAAACCACTTGTAGGAATCATTCCACAGACATATGTGTGCATTTTTTTTAAGCGATGTCCATGAAGTTACGCACTGTAGCCATGTCTGTAAGAGCAAACCCCTGGAGGGAGTCCAACGGGTCATCAGCAAGGGCCTAATGAACGGATGACAGGTCATCCACACAGGAAAAGCCATGCTGTCTTAAGAAAGAGCCAGAAATTCTTCATGGAATGACATGTACAACCTATAACACATATTGTTAAGAATATTTTTTAAGATATAGAACAGAATATAAGCTATCATTTATGTTAAAAAAAAAAAGGAAAAATACATACAACTGTATTTATCTGTTGTATTTGCTTAGAATTTCCAGAAAGTTGTACAGAAAACAGGTTAACACTGGCTGTATCTAGGGTGGGACACTGGGTGCCTTGGGGACTTCATGGGACAATACACTTTCCCTGTGCGCCCTTGTGAATTTTGAACTATGGGAATTACCTTTTCAAAAACAAATTAAAATGAATTAATAAAGTAAAATGGGAAAATAAATAAAATCTCCTTTGCAAAATTCCTGCTGTCCACTATCTTGTGAGCTCCTGGAAGGCCAGGAGACTGCTGGAGCCGGTCTCCCTAGGTTGGAGTCCCAGCTGGCCGGCTGGAGCTGTGTCACCCTGGGCAACCAAGGTCACCTCTCTCGGGTTGCCTCCTCTTCTGTAAAACAGGGGTAATGATGCTACCTACATCTTGGGGTTGTCATGAGGATGAAGTGAACTAACACAAGTAAAGCGCTAAGACGTAAAGTAGTAAGAGCAGTAATCACCACAGTACCTAACACAGTGGCAAGCACACGGCAGGTGCTCAATCAAAGGGCTCGAAGTGATGATGCAGGATGGATGCGAGTGATTTAATAATAGCCCCAGCGCTCCGACAGCTTTGCGTGCCTGGAGAACGACCCTGCCAGCTGCAGAGGAAGAAGATACGGTCTTGCCAAGCCACGTGCTCACACTGGCAGGGCTGGATCCTTCCTGTGCGTCCCCCCAGGACACTGGGCCTCCCTAGGACCATCCAATCCTGTGGGTGGTCTGAGGAGGCACAGACGCGCCAGCTTCTCCGGCAGGTCCCCCGGCAGCTGGAGGGCACAGGTGGACGCAGAGCCACAGAGCAAGGGCCTGAATGTGCAAAGGCGGTGGTACCTCCCAGGCACATCTCCCAGGATGCCCAGAGCTCCGCCCCTGCTATTCTGACTGCCAGGCTGAAAGCCGGCCATGCTGAGCCATGCACAAGGCCACCTCTTGCAAACAACCTGGTCAGGAAATAACCCAGGAACTCGAATTACCTGGGTTTTTAGATTGCTCCACTGTAGGCAAAAAGAAGCCTTTTAGCCAGGGCCAAAAGTGCTGACCGAGTCACTGAATCACAAATCCTCTTTGCTGACGGACCACTTTACCTCCGAGTACTGCCAAGGCCCGGGGTGATGGGTACGGTACAAGACTCAAACAAACATGTGAAAATCAATACCATCTCAGGTGAGAGCAGTGACAGCGTGCGTCTGACAGTAAAGAACCAATTTCTTTACCTGCTTAATGAGCGGGCCATCGAGCCACTTCAGGACACACTGAAATGCCGTCGACTCCTTTAGAGGCTGGCGTGCTCTCTGTGTGTGGGGAGGGACCAGCAGGTTTTGGTCAAAGATCCTGTGCCAGTCGTGCATTCTGCCGGTCTGAGGGTCACTGGGGGCCTCTAGGACTACCTGCGGCATTCATTTTCAAATAAAGAAAAGAGTTATGAGGGCCACAGTTCTTAGAGCAGTTCTGAAAGTTTCCGACCTCCCGGGAACCCCAGGGAAACCACCACCCCTGCAACCCACACTCTGCCATCCCACCCTCTAGCCCCCCAGTGCAGCAGACTGGCGCCGACGCCACCTTCCCCTGGCCAACCAGAGCACACCAATCCCGGTCTCAGTGACTGATTTAGGGACCGGCACGTGCTTTGTCCAGCTGTGGAGGTCGAGCCCTGCACAAGGGCACCAGGCCTCGGGAACCAGGGCTGTCTTAGAGTGGCTTGGGGCACATGACCCACTCAGAGCCAACGAGATATGATCTCAGAGCTTCTGCTGGTTCTGTTAGGAGAAGGAAACACTCTTTTCTGTGGCCTTCGGAGCAGAGACGTCATCAGCCTGAAGCTGCCCCGGGCACCACAGGAGCAGCTACCTTGAGACACATACAAAAAGGCAGGCAGAGCAGGAGCAAGGCCAGCGGGTCCAGACGTCATCACGAGAGCCCTGGCTCAAGGGGCCCCTGAAGTCCGGCACCCAAGACAGCTGAGCTACATGCAGTCTTGCTGGTGAAGCCAGGTGGGGACAGCTTTTGAGTGCTCTGGGTGCCTTGGCACCCTGGCTCAATAAGGATGCTACCCGCCTTCCAGCAGACAGGGATCTGAACCTTCTCGAGAGACTGTCTTCAGCTGACACAGAATCATAAGCTCTTGGCCTTGAACAGAGGCCATATTCTGTATGCTAAAATGGCAAGCAAGAAGGCACGGGCTTTGATCTTCTAAGACAGCAGTTTTCTGAACGTGGTTCCCAAACCCCTGAGGTTGTCCAAGGTGGTCAAGGGCTCCACAGGGTCAAAGCTATTTTCATAACCTCCAGATGCCACTTGCCTCTTTCACTGGGTTGGCATTGGCGCCGGTGGCGCCAAGGCAACGGTGGGTGAAGCTGCATTACGCCCCGAGGCAAACGGCACCGCACCCCACGAGCCATCCTGGGTTCTTCCCCTCTCAGGGCATAACGTCCAACAGCTTCACCTAAGAATGTCCTTGGGTAAGCTGTGAAAACTATGGATTTTATGACGTCTTGACCCTTGAGGATGAGTGCTTTCAACACTCTGTGATGAAACGGGAAATACACGAAAAGCATTTCTGCTGCCAGATGAAAGACAACGGTCACCCCAGGGTAAGCCGGGCGTGATCGCTGTTCTGCGAGCTGAACTAGCTCCTTCTTTCACTCAGCAACACCACTCTCACGAAAAGAACGGCTCAGAGACAAACCATGGTTTTTCAGACTTGGGTGCTTTGTAGACAATCTCTCAGACGTGAACAAAATGAACCTGTCACTGCAAGGAAAACTCGTCAAAAAAATTGAGCTTTCAGGCAAAATTCAGAATTGGGAAAATCTGTAGCCTCCACTGTGAGCCAGACAGCTGCATACTTCTTTAAAGACTTGCCTGACGAGATGGGTAGTGCCGGCAACGAAAGTGATCTTTTGAAATTGTGTGATTAGATGTGTCAATATCTGGAAGATCTGCCTCACGCAGAAGCAGTATTTTCCGAGTGAACAAGCACAATGACATAAAATTCTGCATGGATGAAAGATCCACCCGAACACTGTGAAAGTTCAGGAACAGGGTGTCAGACTGCACGCAAGAAACCCTCAGGAAACAACCGCTTGTGGATTTGGGTACAGCACCAAAGCAGGAGACCCCCAGTTCTCTAAGGGCCTCCTCCCTCATCGGGGTGAGGCTGGATTTCCTTCAGACTTCAGCCGAAATGACCCATCACAACAGGGAAGCCTGTACCAGACCAAGCAGTCCTCAGCGGTGTGTCAGCAGGATGTTAAAGGGATTCGCAAACAAGCAAAACAACCCCACAGTTCTTGCTCATGTTTTTGTTTCGGAAAACGCAATTGGCTTTCATTAAAAAACTACATCTTTATGTTAACGTGTAACAGGTCTACTGTTTTTAAATGAATTAATAACACTGTAGATGCTTCTCAATAACAAATATTGGTAGCGGTCACTCAAGTTTTAAAGTTATTTGGAGTCCGCAATCATGTTTTAAAGCATAAAGGGATCTGACACTCAAAAGCTGGAAAAGGGCTGTTCTACAGGAAGCCAAAATTCGAGTCTTCGGGCAGCAGGCCCACCCTCCACGCTCACAGGCTGTGCTGGGAATGCAGGGGGCCTGGGAGGCACGGATGTGACCGCCCCCCTCCCACACCCTGCGGGCCTCAGGGCGGGGCCCAGCCCCCCACTGGAATGCCACGCCCACCCGGCACCCCCTCGGGCGGGCACACCCCTCGGCCTCCAGACCCGGCCTGTATAAACAGGAAGGCGCGCTTTCCTTAGTTTGGGGTTTCTTCCTTTGTCGGGTACATTTGTCTACTCAATATCCCTCGTTTTGTGGAACGGCCCTCCCAGAACCCATGACGCACACTGGGTGTGTCTTCCCTGGGACTCCAGCCACGCCACCCTCTGGACAGGCTGTCTCTCCCCCAGGCCAGGAGCTGCCCAGGCCGGCCTGGAGCCCCAGGGGCCACCCTTCCACCCCAGGGAGAGCCTAAGGTAAGAGGCCAGCCCAGGGGAAGCTGGTGGAGATGGAGGGTGGCGGGGATGGCCCTGCCGGCAGGACCCAGACCTCCAGGTGGAGAAAGCCTGATGGAAGGCAGTCCCACCCCAACCAGAGCTGAGTTACAGGAGCCGTAAAGGCCTGTGGCGGCTAAATAACGGCCCCCGAAGACGTCCCCAACCCAATCCTCAGAGCCGATGATTATTGGCCTTCACGTGGCAAAAGGAACTTTGTGGGCGTGATCAGGTTAGAGACCATGAGATGGGGAGAGCACCCGGATTATGCAGGTGGGCCTGAAATCGTCACAAGGGTCCTGATGAGGGAGAGGCAGGGGGGTCAGAGAAAAGGCCAGGCGGGGCAGAAGCGGGAGAGACGTGAAGACGGAGGGAGGGACCCCAAGCCGAGGAACGCAGGCACCTCTAGAAGCTGGAGAAAGCAAGGAACCCGATTCTCCCTAGAGCCTCCAGAAGGATCACAGCCCTGCCGGCACCTTGGCTTTATCCCAGTGAGACTGATTGCGGACTTCTAACCTTCAGAACTGAAAGAAGATAAATTGTTTTCGGTCCCCCGGTTTGTGGTAATTCGTTACAGAAGCCACAGGAACGCATACGGGTGTCCATGACCTGTAAGCAGAAGAGGTCTGACCAACACCCAGCAGGCCTCTGACCGCTTGTCACCTGTCCTGTACTGATCTGCTCACTGGCCCACTGCTTGCAGAAGGGAACCTACTGTCCTGTGGCCGTGGTACCAGGCTGTCCACCAGGACTCATCAAATTCAATCATGAAATTTAAGTTTCAGTAAACTTGACTCCCAAACATTTGTCTTTCAGGAAAATGTGCTTTTCTCCTTGACATTAGTTATAAAACTGGGAGGTTTGTTCTTAGAAAGCGAGTGCATATCTACAGGGAAGCCCTTCCTACCTCGGGATCACAAGCAAAGCACACGCAGCAGGGTGTCCTCTAGAAGGGGCCCCCGCAGCCCCACAGCCTGCCCCGCGGGGTTTCCCGACCCAGGATGCAGCCTCCTTTGCAGGGCGCCCCAGACTTTGCTCCCGTGCCCCGGATACCTGAGCCAGTACCTCCCCGCGCTCCCCTGAGGGAAGTGGGACCCAGCACCACACTTGGCGGGGAGCTGCTACGGAGCCCTTCCACTACGGTCACCCGGGCCGGGGACACAAAACAGAGGCCCCAGGCAACACCAGCAGGAGATGCACCGGCACAAGAGGCAGCTGCTCGGAAAGGCAGGCCACCCAAAATCAAAGAACTGAGATGGACAGGTGCAGGCAGGCAGCAACATTCCAAGAGGGTGATGGAAGGGAGGGGACTCCTGAGACACAGCCTCCTGCGGGCGGGAGCCCAGACGGTCCCAGGGGCTCTGGGACACGCAGAGTGCTTGCGTTCCCCCAGCCCCCCACCCAGAACGGCTCTCAGCCAGTCCTCACTCCCGTCCACTGCGCGCTGCCGTTGCTTCAGTTGCTCCCGGACACCACGCCCGTGCCACCCACCAGGCCATCAGGCATACACCCCGGGGTGATTCCTCCTCTTCCTTGGGAAGTCAGACCAGGAGCTACCTCCATCTCCCACACAGGACGCTGTCACGGAAGGCACCCCGCTCCACCAGGCTCCACCAGGCTACGGGGTCCCGGTCGCCCCGCAGGACTGAGCTCCATGAGGTCAAGACTACGCCCTCGGTGAAAACTTTTTTAGTGATTCAGCAAATCACTAAGTTATGCTGTGGAGGAATTAAGAAGGCTGCGGAGGAAGGGCAGAGGGGCCTTTGGGGCTAGATGAACAAAAAAGGGAAAACTGGGAGGGTCCCATGCTTTGAGCCCAAGAGAAGGGTACAGTGGGCTCTCCAGAGGGGAAATAAAGAAAAGGCACCAGCTTTCATTGAATCCTTATCACGACCCAGGCACTCACAAACATCTTCATTTTCATTATTCCAACATCTCCGTAAGGTAAGTAACATTACTGTCCCCATCTTATAGATGTGGAAAGTGAAGCTCAGAGCCAGTCTGAAAGCACACAGCCAGTCACACTCACATCAAAGACATTATAGCTGGGCTTCCCTGGTGGCGCAGTGGTTGGGAGTCCGCCTGCCGATGCAGGGGACGCGGGTTCGTGCCCCGGTCTGGGAAGATCCCACATGCCACGGAGCGGCTGGGCCCGTGAGCCATGGCTGCTGAGCCTGCATGTCCCAAGCCTGTGCTCCACAACGGGAGAGGCCACAACAGTGAGAGGCCCGCGTACAGCAAAAAAAAAAAAAAAAGACATTATAGCCATGCCAGCCCTCTGCCTACCAAGGCCAGGAGAGGCAAAGGAGCAGAGGCCCTGAGGGCAAAGAGAGGGCACTGGTCCAGGATCGGGCTGATCCCCCCTCTCCTCTCAGACTTCTGGAAAGTCTTTTGCCCTCCAGGCGTCTGTTTTGCATCTACAAAAGGAGCGGCTATAAAGTTCCCTTGAGATCTTTGCTTCTGCAGACCCGGTCAACAAATATTCACCAAGCACTCGTTCCGTCCCAGTCCACACACCATGAAGCGGACTGTCAAATGCCCTGTCTTCAAGAATCTAAATATCCAGTGGGACAAAAACAAGGGGGTGGAGACTGGTTCAAGATGGCGGAGTAGAAGGACGTGCGCGCGCTCACTCCCTCTTGCGAGAGCACTGGAATCACAACTCACTGCTGAACAACCATCGACAGGAAGACACTGGAACTCACCAAAAAAGATACCCCACATCCAAAGACAAAGGAGAAGCCGCAATGAGACGGTAGGAGGGGCACAATCACAGTAAGATCAAACCCCATAACCACTGGGTGGGTGACTCACAAACTGGGGAACACTTACACCACAGAAGTCCACCCACTGGAGTGAAGGTTCCAAGCCCCACGTCAGGCTTCCCAACCTGGGGGTCCAGCAACGGGAGGAGGAATTCCCAGAGAATCAGACTTTGAAGGCTAGCGGGATGTGGTTGCAGGACTTCAAAACGACTGGGGGAAACAGAGACTCCACTCTTGGAGGACACACACAAAGTAGTGTGCGCATCGGGACCCAGGGGAAGGAGCAGTGACCCCAGCAGAGACTGAACCAGACCTACCTGCTAGTGTTGGAGGGTCTCCTGCCAAGGCAGGGGGCAGCTGTGGCTCACCGTGAGGACAAGGACACTGGCAGCAGTTCTGGGAAGTACTCCTTGGTGAGAGCCCTCCCGGAGTCTGCCATTAGCCCCACCAAAGACCAGGTAGGCTCCAGTGTTGGGTCGCCTCAGGCCAAATGACGTACAGGGGGAACCCAGCCCCACCCATCAGCAGACAAGCAGATTATAGTTTTACTGAGCTCTGCCTACCAGAGCAACACCCAGCTCTAGCCACCACCAGTCCCTCCCATCAGGAAGCTTGCACAAGCCTCTTAGGTAGCCTCATCCACCAGAGGGCAGACAGCAGAAGCAAGAAGAACTACAATCCTGCAGCCTGTGGAACAAAAACCACATTCACAGAAAGAGAGACAAGATGAAAAGGCAGAGGGCTATGTACCAGATGAAGGAACCAGATGAAACCACAGGAAAACAACTAAATGAAGTGGAAAGAGGCAAGCTTCCAGAAAAAGAATTCAGAATAATGATAGTGAAGATGATCCAGGACCTCGGAAAAAGAATGGACGCAAAGATCAAGAAGATGCAAGAAATGTTTAACAAAGACCTAGGAGAATTAAAGAACAAACAAACAGAGATGAACAATACAATAACTGAAATGAAAAATACACTAGAAGGAATCAATAGCAGAATAACTGAGGCAGAAGAACGGATAAGTGACCTGGAAGACAGAATGGTGGAACTCACTGCCGGAGAACAGAATAATGAAAAGAAGTGAAGACAGCCTGAGAGACCTCTGGGACAACATTAAATGCACCAACATTTGCATTACAGGGGTCCCAGAAGGAGAAGAGAGAGAGAAAGGAACTGAGAAAATATTTGAAGAGATTATAGTCGAAAACTTCCCTAACATGGGAAAGGAAATAGCCACCCAAGTCCAGGAAGTGCAGAGTCCCAGGCAGGATGAACCCAACGAGAAACACACTGAGAGACATAGTAACCAAATTGACAAAAATTAAAGACAAAGGAAAATTATTAAAAGCAACAAGGGAAAAACTACACATACAAGGGAACTCCCATAAGGTTAACAGCTGATTTCTCAGCAGAAACTCTACAAGCCAGAAGGGAGTGGCACGATATATTTAAAGTGATGAAAGGGAAGAATCTACAACCAAGAATACTCTACCCAGCAAGATCTCACTCAGATTCGACAGAGCAATCAAAAGCTTTTCAGACAAGCAAAAGCTAAGAGAATTCAGCACCACCAAACCAGCTCTACAACAAATGCTAAAGGAACTGCTCTAAGTGGGAAACACAAGAGAACAAAAGGACCTACAAAAACAAACCCAAAACAATTAAGAAAATGTAATAGGCACATATATATCGATAATTACCTTAAATGTCAATGGATTAAATGCTCCAACCAAAAGACACAGGCTCACTGAATGGATTCAAAAACAAGACCCGTATATATGCTGTCTATAAAAGACACACTTCAGACCTAGGGACAGATACAGATTGAAAGTGAGGGGATGGATAAAGATATTCCATGCAAATGGAAATCAAAAGAAAGCTGGAGTAGCAATATTCATATCAGATAAAATAGACTTTAAAATACAGTATGTTACAAGAGACAAGGAAGGACACTACATAATGATCAAGGGATCAATCCAAGAAGAAGATATAACAATTATAAATATATATGCACCCAACATAGGAGAAGATATAACAATTATAAATACATATGCACCCAACATATGCACTCAATACATAAGGCAAATGCTAACAGCTATAAAAGAGGAAATTGATGGTAACACAATAATAGTGGGGGACTTTAACACCTCACTTACACCAATGGACAGATCATCCACACAGAAAATAAGGAAACACAAGCTTTAAATGACACAATAGGCCAAATAGATTTAAGTTATATTTATAGGACATTCCATCCGAAAAAAGCAGATTACACTTTCTTCTCAAGTGCACACAGAACATTCTCCAGAATAAATTACATCTTGGGTCACAAATCAAGCCTCGGATAATTTAAGAAAATTGAAATTGTATCAAGCATCTTTTCCAACCACAACACTATGAGATGAGAAATAAATTACAGGAAAAAAACCGTAAAAAACACAAACACATGGAGGCTAAACAATACACTACTAAATAACCAAGAGATCACTGAAGAAATCAAAGAGAAAATCAAAAAATACCTAGAGACAAATGACAACAAAAACACAACTGTGAGATGCAGCAAAAGCAGTTCTAAGAGGGAAGCTTATAGCAATACAATCCTACCTCAAGAAACAAGAAAAAAATCTCAAACAATCTAACCTTACACCTAAAGGAACTAGAGAAAGAACAAACAAAACCCTAAGTTAGTAGAAGGAAAGAAATCATAAACATCACAGCAGAAATAAATGAAATAGAAACAAAGAAAATAATAGCAAAGATCAATAAAACTAAAACTGGTTCTTTGAGAAGATTAAAAAAATTGATAAACCTTTAGCCAGACTCATCAAGAAAAAGAGGGAGAGGACTCAAATCAATAAAATTAGAAATGAAAAAGAAGTTACAACAGACACCGAAGAAATACAGAGCATCATAAGAGACTAGTACAAGCAACCCTATGCCAATAAAATGGACAACCTGGAATAAATGGACAAATTCTTAGAAAGGTACAACCTTCCAAGACTGAACCAGGTAGAAATAGAAAATATGAACAGACCAATCACAAGTAATAAAATTGAAACTGTGATTAAAAATCTTCCAACAAACAAAAGCCCAGGACCAGATGGCTTCACAGGTGAATTCTATCAAACATTTACAGAAGAGCTAACGCCTATCCTTCTCAAACTCTTCCAAAAAATCGCAGAAGAAGGAACACTCCCAAACTCATTCTACGAGGCCACCATCACCCTGATACCAAAACCAGACAAAGATACTACAAAAAAAGAAAATTACAGACCAATATCACTGATGAATATAGATGCAAAAATCCTCAACAAAATACTAGCAAACAGAATCCAACAGCACATTTAAAGGATCATACACCATGATCAAATGGGATTTATCCCAGGGATGCAAGAATTCTTCAATATATGCAAATCAATCAATATGATACACCATATTAACAAACTGAGGAATAAAAACCATTTGATCATCTCAAAAG
The DNA here is from genome assembly GCF_964374135.1 of Grampus griseus. Classification (NCBI taxonomy): domain Eukaryota; kingdom Metazoa; phylum Chordata; class Mammalia; order Artiodactyla; family Delphinidae; genus Grampus; species Grampus griseus. Next base: position 179,195,582 of record NC_139017.1, on the reverse strand, counting down.
CTGTGGAAAAAGCTTTTGACAAAATTCAACACCCATTTATGATAAAAAAAACTCTCCAGAAAGTGGGCATAGAGGGAAACTCCCTCAACGTAATAAAGGCCATATACGACAAACCCACAGCAAACATCACTCTCAATGGTGACAAACTGAAAGCATTTATCTAAGATCAGGAACAAGACAAGGATGTCCACTCTCGTCACTGTTATTCAACATAATATTGGAAGTCCTAGTCACGGCAATCAGAGAAGCAAAAGAAATGAAAGGAATACAAATTGGAAAAGAAGAAGTAAAACTGTCACTGTCTGCAAATGACATGACACTATACATAGATAATCCTAAAGGTGCCACCAGAAAACTACTAGAGCCAATCAATGAATTTGGTAAAGTTGCAGGATACAATATTAATGCACAGAAGTCCCTTGCATCCCATACACTAACAATGAAAGATCAGAAAGAGAAATTAAGGAAACAATCCCATTCACCATTGCAACAAAAACAATAAAATACCTAGGAATAAACCTACCTAAGGAGGTAAAAGATCTGTACTCAGAAAACTATAAAACACTAATGAAAGAAATCAAAGATGACACAAACAGATGGAGAGATATACCATGCTCTTGGATTGGAACAATCAATACTGTGAAAATGACTATACTACCCAAAGTAATCTACAGATTCAATGCAATCCCTATCAAATTATCAGTGGCCTTTTTTACAGAACTAGAAAAAAATCTTAAAATTTTTATGGAGACACAAAAGACCCCAAATAGCCAAAGCAATCTTGAGGGAAAAAACATGGAGCTGGAGGAATCAGACTCCGTGACTTCAGACTATACTACAAAGCTGCAGTAATGAAGACGATATGGTACTGGCACAAAAACAGAAATACAGATCGATGGAACTGGATAGAAAACCCAGAAATAAACTCACGCACCTATGCTCAACTAATCTATGACAACGGAGGCAAGGATATACAATGGAGAAAAGACAGTCTCTTCAATAAATGATGCTGGGAAAACTGGCCAGCTACATGTAAAAGAATGAAATTAGAACACTCCCTAACACCATACACAAAAATAAACTCAAAATGGATTAAAGACCTAAATGTAAGACCGGACACTATAAAATTCTTAGAGGAAAACATAGAAAGGACACCCTCTGACATAAATCACAGCAAGATCTTTTTGACCCACCTCCTAGAGTAATGGAAATAAAAACAAAAATAAACAAATGGGACCTCATGAAACTTAAAAGCTTTTGCCCAGCAAAGGAAACAATAAACAAGATGAAAAGACAACCCTCAGAATGGGAGAAAATATTTGCAAACGAATCAACAGACAAATGATTAATCTCCAAAACAGATAAAGAACTCATGCAGCTCAGTATTAAAAAAAAACAAACAATCCAATCAAGAAATGGGCAGAACACCTAAACAGACATTTTTCCGAAGACATACAGATGGCCAAGAGGCACATGAAAAGCTGCTCAACATCACTAATTATTAGAGAAATGCAAACCAAAACTACAATGAGGTATCACCTCACATCGGTTAGAATGGGCATCATCAGAAAATCTACAAACAACAAATGCTGGAGAGGTTGTGGAGAAAAGGCAACCCTCTTGCACTGCTGGTGGGAATGTAAATTGAAACAGCCACTATGGAGAACAGTATGGAGGTTCCTTAAAAAACTAAAAATAGAACTACCACATGACCCAGCAATCCCACTACTGGGCATGTACCCAGAGAAAACCATAAATCAAAAAGACACATGCACCCCGATGTTCATTGCAGCACTGTTTACAATAGCCAGGTCATGGAAGCAACCTAAATGCCCATCAACAGACAAAATGATAGAGAAGATGTGGTACATATATACAATGGAATATTACTCAGCCATAAAAAGGAACAAAATTGGGTTACTTGTAGAGACGTGGATGGACCCAGAGACCGTCATACAGAGTGAAGTAAGTCAGAAAGAGAAAAACAAATATCGTATATTAATGCATATCTGTGGAATCTAGAAAAATGGTACAGATGAACCGGTTTGCAAAGCAGAAATAGAGACACAGATGTAGAGGACAAACGTATGGACACCAAGGGGGGAAAGCAGGGGCGGGGTGGGGGGATGGTGGGATGAATTGGGAGATTGGGATTGACGTATACACACTAATATGTATAAAATAGACTAATTAAGAACCTGCTGTATAAAAAAATAATAATAAAATAAAATTTAAAAGAACAAGGGGGCGAGTGGGAGCAGCACACAGGAGACAAGCCTGATCCAGACTCCTTTCTTTGGCGGGGGAGGGAGGGTAGAGAAGAGGAGGGAATCCGGGCGCCGAAGTGCTAGGCTGGGTTGATGTCTCACAAGCAGTGGTTCACCAAGGCAAGGGAGGAGCAGGAACCGCAGGAGCTGCCCGGTCACAGGGAAGCTTCCCTCCCAGAAGTGAACAAAATCTGGAATGCCTGAGACCTGAAAGCTTTGGGGAGCTTTTTTGAGAGTAAGTAGAGGTCTGCTTAAGCACTGCCTGGAATTCCTCATTCAAGGAATAGTCTTTGAGTACCTACCACGTGCCAGGCCCTGGAGAAACCGTCCTGCCCTCGAGGAATGTATCTGGAGAGAGGCAGAAAGACAGGATGCAAGTTAGCACACAAAGGAGGTGGCTGTGACCTCTGAAAATCAGAGGACCGGAGGGTGTAGTGAGCTGTGATGAAGACCTGGGCGGGAACTGGGGGCGACTATCCACCATCATCTAAAGGACACCTTTTCCAACTACACAAGCTTGGGAGGCCAGACTTCCTCCGTATGCTTCAACCCAAGTGACACAGTGCAACACCGAAGGCAGGACCGGGTCTGATAAGGCATCTGTCTTCTAGGGAGGCAGGCATGGAAGAGGGATGCAAAGGTGGGGCCTCTGAGTGTGAAGAAGCGAGCAGGAGACCGAGCACTGGGGTCTCGAGAAGGGCCCAGGTGGGGTGCTCGGAGGCGGTCAGGAGGTCGGTGGGCTGGACAGCGGAGGGGAAGGTGGAAGCAGCTGCAGGGGAGGCCGTAGGCAGGCAGGGCTATCAAGGCAGGGACTCCTGCGAGGGCCAGGGATTCTCCAGATCTCCACTGGGCGGCAGCGCTGGGACGGGTCGGCAGGGCCAGCGGGGGACAGGAACCCAGTGGGGACAGGCAAAGCAGGGGTCCCCGGCAGGGGTCCGACGGGGAAAAGGGGAGGGCCAACGCCGCGGTCTCAGCACAGCCCAGGCCGGCGGCACCGCGCTCGCCTTAAGCTGGAGGGCTGCAAGGGGGCGCAGGGTCTAGGGGCAGAGTACTGAGGTTGAGCCCCAAGAAGTCCCCGAAGCCTGTGGCTCCGGCCGCACCAAGTGTCACGGCAGGGGGAAAGAGGTGCGACCGACACGGGCACAGCCTCGCGCCCGCCCGACCGCCGCGCCCCGCAGGTACCGGGCCCCGGGGAAAGACAAACGGATCACCCCAACCCCGGGCCCGAGGCCCTGACCCGCTCGGCGGCCCCCGCGCCTCTGGGCTGCGTCCAACCTCCCCCGCGGAGCCAGCCAACGTGGTTCCGCCGGCGGCGGGCAACGTTACCTAGGAGACGGGCCTGCAGCTGCCACACCCGCCCCGGGGCGTCGAGCCCCAAGCTTTCGAGGATGTGCCCCTCGGACAGATCCAGAGGCCCGGCGGCCGGCCGGTGCCCACCGGAGCCGCAGGCCTTGCGGTCCGAGGACCGGCCGAGGGGCACCCGGCCCGCTGTCACCCGCCCGAGGAGTCTCGGAAGGGAAAGAACCCGCACCCCGACCTTCGCGTCAGCAGCACCGTGGGACCAATCAGAGCCCAAATCCAGGGGCTCCGCTCCGGGAGCGCCAGCCAATAGGCGCGGCGGCGGGCCCGTTCTGATTTGCATGGTCGGCGATCCCTCTGCCAATAGGAATGTGACTGGCGTGAATATCAGCCAATGAGAAGCTGGAAGAGGCGTGGCCCCGGGCGTCCCACGAGGTGAAGATGCTGCGGGCGGAACCTGGTGGAGCTAGTGGGATTCGGGGGCGCTAAAGTCGCAGGGACAGGGCGGGAAGGAAGATCCGGAGCGGGGCAGAGGATCCGGAGCTGGAGCCCCCAGGTGAGTGCAGGGGGAGACCCCGGCTGTCCGCGCAGTAGACGGCCGTGCGCCGGGAAAGCGGCGGCGGGTACCCGCGAGGCCCGCGCTGACTCTCCATCTCCTTTCCCCCAGCGCGTCCCCGCGCCCGCCTCCGTCCTCACCTCCTCTCCAGCCGGCTCGCCTCCTTCTCCATCATCTCCCTGCCCCCATCCTGTCCTCCCTTGCCTGCCCTATCTGCCAACCCGCCCGACCTTTTAGCTCCCATGCCCGACCCCTGCCCCAAACTTCATCCTTCCCCTCGTCCCGTCTCTGCCCCCTCCTGTTCCCGCAGCCTCGCCTCCCCTCCCCCATCCCCCTTTCAGCGCAGCCCCATCGGAGCGCTCCTGGACCGATCCCCCCCATCTCTCTCCTTGTTGCTCCTGCCTTTCCTTCCAGGTCCCTGGCCCCATCTTCCCACCCATTCTGCTCCCAATCGCTACATCTCTCCCCGCGGGCGCCCTCTCTGCACCTTGCCTTGCTCCCCAGGACCTTGGCGTTCCCCTCCTGCACCAGTTCATCTGGCTGCCTACACACCCCACCCCACCCCGGTCCCTATACCCCTGCCCCCTCTTCAGCTTCTCTTCGCTCCCCACCTCCCCTACCTGCTCCTGCAGGACGCAGGACGCAGAGACCCAGCTGCTGCACCGCTTCCTGCTGCAGTAGCAGTCCTGTACCTGCCCACCTTCCCACCCTCCCACCCAGGCAGCCTACCCTGGCTCTGCTCCTCCTGGCATTTGTCTGGGGGCTCCTTTAGGGTCTACGCTTTGTCTAGAGCGGCCTGGGGGGCTCCAGGTGAGAAGCCCCTTAGCACCCTTTCCTGCCTTCCCCCCTAGCCACCGGCTCCCTTCCCACCCCACCCCCACTTTCCTACTCAGCTTACTTTGTGATTCAGCATTTTTGGGGTTGGTAACTTTCTTTGCCTCCTGGCATGATAGGGACCTGGTTGTGGGGCCGTAGGCAGGGGGGTCTTGACCCTGCAGTTAGAGGGGCCACCTTAGAACAGTCCTGAGCTGCCTGGTGGGGACAGGGTTGGGGAATGGGAACTCACCAGTGGGGGGCTGCCCTTTCTTCTCTTTCACTTGTCTGCCCTGTGTTGAAATGCATCCAAGGGGAGATGACATAAGTAATAGCTCTTGGGGAAATGAGCTATTAGCATTTATGGAAATTAATACATCCACATCCGGGAGGAAGAACACCAAGTCCAGGCCACAGCTGTCCCACTGCCTGTCCTTTCAGGATTTCTTCTTTCTCTGCAACTTCTCCTCCCCCTCACAAACGCCTTCCGCCTCCCAATGCCAGGAGCAACCTCCTGCTCTGCACACACAACCGCATTCAGGCCCCACGTTGCAGGGTTTGGGGACCTGAGTGTGGAGAGCGGCACCTGCCCTCCTGACTGTTACTTGGCGTTTGCATCTACCTGCAGACCCCAGGCTTGTGTGTGGTTCTTGGGGTCCTTCCCCTGTGCCATCACAACGGGGGCCCAGAGGGCATTGGCTCCCGGGGTCCTGTCCATCAGGAACACTCTCCATGCCCACCCCTGGCCTCCATGACATCGAGGGTGTTCAGGCTGCAGCACGTTCCTACCTCGAAAGCAGCCTGCTGGAGGCTCCCCTACAAAACCGAGGTCCCGTTCTTTGTGCCTCTTTGTGCTGTGCCAGCAGACAGTGTGGGGACTGAACCAGGGCACAGGGGGAGGGAGGATCACGAGCACTGCGAAACTGGGTCTCCTGCTCAAACCCTTTGGGTCTGGACGTGGCGCCTGGACGGGAATGAATGGGCGTGAAAGCAGTGGCACACGGGAGGTGTGGCAAGACGGACACTACTGCTCATCTGGCGAGGGTCACAGGCCGAGGCTCTGGGGGAGGCACTACTGCTCGTCTGGCGAGGGTCACAGGCCGAGGCTCTGGGGGATGGAGGGGTGAGCAAGCTCCGGGGTGGGGCGGATTGAGAAGCTTCACACCATGGGGCTGGCTTTCTTTCCTTTTTCAATGATCTTCTAAACCCCAAATGATTCAGGAGGAAGTGAGGGGCACAAGTTTTGGTTTGACAGTTTCCGGTAAGGGAGGCAGCCTCCTCTAGACTTTCCTGTTTGTCGGTGATGGGCCCATGGCAACTGGGCAGCACGCATGTGGCAAAGGAAGGCCTCCTCCACTGCTGGAATCCAGGGGAACGAACGTGTGTGGTTTCCCAGGACTCTGGCTAGAAGGAGCGTGTATCTAGTCCTTGACCTTCACTTCTCCATGACCTTTGCTTCACCAAAGGTCCCAGAGCCAGAGCCATTTCCTGGAGTCCCTGAATGATAGGCAGAACAGTGACACTGCAGGCAGCATTCGGGGAGGACCGTCTCTGAAGGTGTCCAGGGCCAGAGACCCCTCCTCTCCCCTTTCCGCAGCCAGGGAGCCTGCCTCATAGAGGCGAGCACGCTAGAGCTACAAGGGGTTGGGCATCTTCCCCTTTGGAAGACACAAGGGAAGCCTTGGCAAAGTCAGAGACTCCTCCAAGGTCACTCAGGTGAGCCGCCTCAGGCCCCGTACCTCCCACCAGTCTGAGCCAGGTCACTTCCTTGGTACTGCCCTTGGAGGAAACCAGCACCCCGGGAACATGCCAGCCACCAGCTCTAGCCACCCTTCAGGACGCACTTGTGAGATGGTGCTGACACACGTGGAGGAAACAGCACCCCGGCTGCGTCTGAGTCACTGGGGCTGTCAGGGGTGGGAGATGCAACCAACCACAGAGAGTTCTCGGTGACAGCGTCCTGCCCGGCCTGGCAGTTCCTCAGAGCCAGGGCCCTGTGGTTCCAAAGATGTCATCAAAGAGATGGCAAGGGGCCGAGCCGCCGGGTGAGATGAAAGGGAAGAAGAAGGACTCTGTACCTTGACCTTGCTTCGCTGCGGGTCCTTGTAAATAACCCTGAACAGCCCTGCGAGGGAGGCTGCTTAGCCTGGATGGGAAACAGGCACAGAGCGGTGGTGAGAGGGATCCGGCCTCCTGGATTCTGTTCCCACTGCACCAGGCCCCCTCCAGCCCATCAGCAAGTGCAGGAAATCCTTACACCCCAGAGATGCGTCCCCTCCAAAGTGCAGGAGGGTCAGGTTCAATCCCAGCTCCCAAGGGACGTGGAAGCTGCCTTTCTCATGATGGGAAGTCCAGCATGCTCAGCCCTCCACCCACAGCGTGCCCCCCCTTTCTTTGGGGTGACTCGGAGGAAATGTGGTCCTTGGCTCAGCCAGTACAGAGGAGAAAAAGGGACAGGGCCTCCCCAGGAGAAAACACACAAGGGGCCAGGTGGGAACATCACCCAACAGGTCATCGGGTCACTGGGTGGGGGGGGGGGCTCTTCAAGCTTTCTCTCCGGCCTGGGCTTGGCGAGAACATGAGTCTCCCTGTCCGAGTGGCCTTGAGCAGATGCTGGGTCTTCTTACCCTTTGCCACATCCCGCGGGGCTAAAACGGGGCTAGCCTTCCTCTCCCTCTACACTGAGGGATGCACTCTGGGCCCGGCCCCCCAGCTGAAGTGTGCCCTGCACCCGCACGCTTTCTAACTCATAGCACAGAGGACAGGGTCTCAGGAGGTCACCCCCTACTCCACCAAGTGGCCAGGTGGTTAGCCCTGGAGACCCGGTATCCACAGGCTTGTATGTGCGCCTCATCCTATTTCACCCACATCCCTGGCACCTGCCTGCCTCCCTTGAACTTCCTCGTTGCAGTCAGCCTCTCCTCCCTCTAGCTCCAGCACACAGGCTCTTGCAGAACTGACTGTCTTAATGCCACACAGGGTACAGATTAACTAGGACTGGGAAAGGGGGAAGAGCGGAGATGGGCTGGGGACGGTCCCTCAGCCTCACACCTGTGCTGCAGACCCGGCAGGGAGCTTTTCCCCACCAGCGTCCTGAGCCCTCTTCGGGGCTTTTCCCCGCCTAACGTGGTCTTGATCTTGAGCTCCAGCTGCTGAGTGGCTGAGAGCTGCCATCCAGCTCAACGGTTGAAAGCCAAGTGTATGCTTCTCCTGCTCAGATCCCTGCCCTGGCTTCAAAACAAACCGGCAAACCGTTCGTCGTCGTGCTAGTTTCCCCAGTAAGCGAGCGACTTCTTGGGTCCCGTAGACACTGGGTCTCGTCCGCAGGGCCCTCTGTCTGGGGTCTTGGCCCGTGGCCCCCAGTGGAGAACTAGCTCTCTGAATGTCTGGTTCTTACTCTCCCAGCCGCTTGGCCCTGTACTTGGGTCTCCCTTTTTCGGGATTGGTGAAATGAGGCAAGTAGAGGCATATGGACAGTCCCTGGCACGGGGCGGGCACTCCGTCAGCTTCCCAGCCTCTGTGTCCAGTCATAGACTGAGCACAAACCTTCGCTCTACCTGGAGCCCAGGGGTCCCCGTCTGAGTCATTTCATGAGCCCACGTGGGGCTCCTCAGAGGGGCTGGGTGCTCCTGGGGAACAGCCTGGGAGAACCCAGCTGGCGGCTTTCGTGGAGGAAGGGGGCTGGGGGGAGCCTGTTGCTGTCTCTGGAGATCATGGCCTCCCAGCGAGTGGAGGGACACGGCTTGCCCTGTCCTCCCAACCGCAGGCCTCCTGGAGGGCCGGGTGCGCAAGCCTGCAGGGCGTCCGTCTGCCCGCCTGCCCCCTGTACAGTAGCCCGTGGGGGCTGCAGAGCCCCACCCCAGGCACGCCCACCCCCTGCAGCACAGCATGTTTTCATTTCCCATCCTTCGGCGGCTTTACCATCTCTCAGAGTGAACTGCAACCTGATGTCCACAAGCTGTCAGATACAGCCCAGGGCAGAAGGAGCTAGAAGTCTGCCCAGGAACCTTGCCTTCCCGAGTGCTCTGCGGTGGCAGGGTCTCTCTGGAAACAGTGCCCTTCCTGCCCCGTCTGGATGGAGGAGACTCAGAAATAACTAGCACAAGGAAGTTCTAAAGAATCCACGCATTAAAAAGTAAATTAGAATTTAAGCATTGTTTCAAACCTATAACTACCGCCGACTGGGAAAGCCCTCTGCAGCAGACATTTGAAAGGCCAAGGGTGAGCAAGACCCACCTAACCCAACCACAGACCAGGAACCATCAGAGAAGCCTCTGCTGATAGAGGAGAGATGGGGGGCAGGCGGGCTTGATGGTTGACCCAGACCCTGAAAGAAGACAGGGTTGTGATAGCAAAACTGGGAAAGGACTGCCTGGAGAGAGCCCTGCACAGGCCAGGCCCCGGAGGGAGGACCAGGGGTTTGGACAGTGGCCGAGGCCCAGGGGGAGCACAGGTGGGACATGAATATGGGAGTCGTTGAGGGGGAGCAGGAACTGAGATCTGGGAGACCAGCCGTCAGACCCCTGGGGGTTTTGGAGCCAGCAGTGACATGTCCACACCGGGATGAAGGAGGCAGATGTGTCTGCAGTGTGGGGTGAGGACCATGTGTGATGGCAGGGGAGATCGCGTGTCATCCTAAAGAGAGACTGTTATCTGTGTTGTGTGCTGCTGTAGGCCCAGCGTTGCTCACAGAGTGGGACCCCGCAAGTGTGTCTCGAGCAGATGAGTAGAATGAGTAGGCAGGAGAGCGTCACAGCAGAGCTGCCGTGGAGCCGGGTGGCAGTGAGATGCGGGCAGTAAGGGGAGCCCCAGGTCCCCTTTTCATCGCTGGGTCTGCTCGGGCTACATCCTGCTGACCCTGCCTCGTTGGGTCCAAGGTCTTTGCCTCGGCCAATCATGGCTGTGGGCATCGAGAGGGACAGCCATGGGTTCAAACGGGGTTCAAGCCAGAGGTGATTGCCAGCCCCCCACCAGTCACAGCCTTGGCAGTGGACAAGGTCACCCAGGAGGTGGGGCCAAGAGTAAAGGGGGCAGAAGACGGAGCCCAGGGAGTGGCCGTGAGTGCAGGATTTGAGAGGGAAGGTGAAGGTCAAGACAGGAGGAAACCCTGGGTTATCCTGGAGCCCAGTCAGAGAGGGAGATAGAAGGTGGGGGCAGGTGTCCGCTGCATCAGGTGGGCCCCACGCTGCTGGGGCCACAGTCTCTGCCAAGAGGGGAGGCAACAGCTGCCCCCCCATAACAGGTGCACATGCCACGTCTTTGCCCTGTTCTGTGTCCACTCCTTCAATTCAAGGAGCTGCCATTGCCCGCATTTTACTGGTGCAGAAACAGTCACTGAAAGCCGAGGTGCCTATCCTCAGGCCACAGGGCACTATCGAGGAGTCAAGATCTGAACCCCGGCTGTCGGGTGCCAGCGCCTGCCCCCCGACCTTTGCACTCTGCTGCCTAAATGGCCCTTGAGAAATGTGACAGTGAAAGAAGGAAGGGAGGCGAGAGGGGGCGTGCTCCCGGGGTTAGCAGGTGGGTGGGAAGAAAAGTCACTTTCCTGGTTAACCGGGTCCATCGGCTGCCTCCTCCGTCTCCATGGTGCGTGATTCTGTGTCCTGCCCTTATGGGGACACTTCTGGGGTCCCCTGTGAACTGCGCGGCTCATCCTTCCAGCTTCATGGGCGGCTCTGCATATGATGCAGCTGCAGAGGATAAGAATGCGGAGACTGCAGTGGCCCCAGTGGTGCCAGGCAGTCCTGAGCCCCGGGGCACACATCGGAGTCACAGGGGGCAGTGCCTGAAAACAGCCCCTGTGGGTCCTGGTGCAGCTCAGCAGCCACTGGCCCAGGGCTCCAAGTCCACACTTTGAGAAACACTCCCCAGTCTGTCATAAACTTTCCCATTTCCACTTCGTAAAGCAGCACCCAAGGAAACACGCCTTGATCGTTGGAAGCTCTGGTGAGCAAGGCTTCCTGGGGCTTCTTCAACACTGTGGAACGTAGGAAGCCCCTGTGCTACTGGGCGACCTGCTACGCTTTTGTCAGCTTCGGATCCCGAATCGAGCTTCAATCCTGCCGGGGGTGGGGAGATGCTGGTGTTAGTGGTGCCCCAGTGCTCCTGGAATGAGCTTTGGTCAGGATGCTGACTCTCTGAGCACCTGCCCCGTGTGACGGAAGTGGGCATCCCTCCCGGGAGCCAGCCTGTCACTTGGGACTGAACCTGTGGCATCTCCCCTCCCCCTCTCGTGAGCCCCCACCTCTGCTCAGTGGCTCCCTCACCCCCCTGGGGAGCGTTGCCTTTGCCTCTCACTGAGGAGAAGGTTTTTAGTCACCCAGCTTAGGCTGCCCGGAGCCATCACTGTCCCTTTGCTCTTGCCAAGATCATGGGATGCCCGGAATAAGGATTGCAAATCCCAGCAAAACATCGCTCCCTTTCTGTAGGGGCACAGGCGCTGGGGACGCTTCCCTGCTTATACCTGCCCACGTCCTGCCCAGGACACATCAGAGGCTCCAGGGATGCTACTGGGGAGGCTGCCATACTCCCTCTTCACCCCGAAGGATGGGTTTGGGAAAGGCCTCTGACGGCTCGTGGGGCAGCTCCTATGGGTAAATGTGGACCCACGTCCTAAATAAAGAGCCTGTTCAGATGAGACTCATCGGCCACCCTGGGCCTGATGTCGCAACTCGAGGGACGGTCGTTGATTGTAGGAGCGACCCTGCTCCTGCTCTGGCTTTGTGCAGGTGTGGCCATGCTGCACGTCACCCCTTCCTTCACTGACCCGAGAAGCAGGGGGGTAGACGAGGCCACCGTCGGTGGGGGAGGAGACACGGGCTCCAGCCCACGGAGGTGCCACTCGGGCGACAACGGAATTGTCTGCAGGCCCAGCAGGCAGGACGGGGCAGTGTGCATCCCACGTGGTCGGGAAGGGAGCCGGTGTGGCTCTGTGTTGGGTGACAAAGGGAGAAGGGACAGGGCGGTCTTCTGGGCAGGAAGAGCTGTGCCAGAAGGTGAGAGATGGCCTGGGGTATTGGGGGGACCTCAGGAGAGGGACGCCGGGCTAAGTGAGGAGAGATCTCAGGGCTGCTCATCTTTAGAAGAAAGATGTATCCTGACCAGGACACAGGAGGGTGTAAACGGGGAGGCATCCCCTGCTGCTGGGAGTCAGAGCACCTGTGTCCATGCAGAAAGGGGACGATGTTGTGCTGGAATTTGCAATCCCTATTCCAGGCATCCCACGTCCTTGGCAAGAGCAAACGGACAGATGAGGCTCACCTGTGGGGCTAAGCTGGGTCACGCATCCAGAACGGGGGAAAGGAAGCTGACCAGGTCCCTCAAGGCCCCCAGCCCTGTCCCGTGCCCATGGTTCCCTCGGGAGCCCTGAGCTGCTCCAGCTACCGTGATTACCACAGCTCCCCCCAAAACACACACGGAGCCTGTGTGCCCAGCTGGGCCCTCACGCTCTGCCTCACCCAGGGCTGGAAGGTTCTGACAAAGCCCACTGGGGTACCACTGGGAGGGATGCGGAGGACAGGGTTTCTCCCCACCCTCCCCCAGCCTGGTAACCATGGTAACCGTGGGGAACTGCCGGAGGCTCCCAGCCACCTGCTGGGAGGCCCTGGTGGGGACCCATGGTACAGCCACGTGGGCCCCTGGGTAGCAGCCTTTGCGAACAGCAGGCGAGGCGGCAGCGGGTGCAGCCCCAAACAGTCACCCAAAGCTCTGAAAACAAAAAGGGCCCCAGTTCAGGGGGAGAGGGCACAGCTCAGGGGAGCCTTCCCCAATCCCTTGAGGGGACGAGAGGACACTTGCTCCCAGGTTCAGGCAGAACCCCTGGTCTCTAGAGCAGCCCCCAAGCCGCAGGCATTTGAAGTATTATGGGGCTTTATTTCGTTTATTACTGTGGGGCTGGGGTCCCTGGGCTCCTCCAGCCAACAGTCCTCAGGAAAGTCCCTTCAGGCTTCTTACTCTTTGACGCATGTGGTGCAGCCTGTTTGTCTTGAGGAGAGGGAAACTGGGGCTCGGGGAGGAATCACACTTGCTGGCAGCTTGGGGCCGCCACGCAGCTCTCTGACTGCCAGCCTGTGTTCACTCCCTGAGCAGCCCTCACCAACATCCTGTAGGTCTCTCTGAGTGACACTCCAGGATGGTCTTTGCTGCTGACATCCAGTCCCTCCTAGAGCGTGTGCCCCATAAGGATGGGGTGCGTCTGTCCCGTCACCTCTGTACCCCCAGCTCAGCCCTTGGGCAGGCGCGTGGCAGAAGCAGCCTCTCAGCAACGATCAGGAACGATGGACTCTCCCAGAAGGTAGAACAGGGTAGGAAACAGCTCGTGTAAGGCCCACCCACCCCCGCAAGCTGGAGCCGCCCTCTGCGGAGCTGGGAACGGATGGGGCACCCTGGCCTACAGGCTAGTGGCTGCCACCTGACTCGGGATGATCAGAGAAGGGAAACCCCTGGGCAAGAACCAAACCTTGTGCCAAATCCTCCCTGGGACCTCCTCCGTACATCAGACCATTTTCGGGGTGCTCCCGCATCCCCCAACCCAGGCCTCCCCACTTCCTAAGCCAGACGGCCCATGCTTGGTCCTCTGGAGGGATGCTCATTTCCCTGTACATGTGGGTGAATACTGCTGGTGCAGAGGCAGGACCACTAGGCCTGTCACCCTCCCTTTAGGCCCGAGAAACACTAGCCTGACCCAGGCTGATTTCCCCAACTTCCAAGAGCCCACGGTCCTTTGAGCCAGCGCTTCGCAAGCGTCGGACGGCTGCCCTTGCCTCCCATCCCCTCACAGCATTGATGTCAAGGGCTCGGAGCTGCAAAGAGGTGATGTTACCGTCCTGGCAATCCTCCACTCATCCTTTCTGTGTGAGGCTCCACTCCAGGAATGAAGTCCTAGCACCGGCCTTGGTGCTGCCTGCAGGCAGGACAGGTCTCCCGCCTCCCCTTCGGTCCACTCGTCCACCCCAGGAACCTTCAGAGGCCCTGCTTGGAGGAGCTACCTGGTGAGCTTTGGATCCTTGAGCTGAAGCCGTGGGACCAAGCCTGGGCTCCCTGGAAGCAGGCAGTGGCCGTCCCCACCGTGGGCTCCCTTATTCCATCTCCCCAGGCTGGCCACCCCACTGACAGATTCTCCGCAAAGTATCTTATCCCCAGGGCACAATCCTGCCACACTCCGAACAACAGGCAATGCCCCAGGGAGGGCAGAGCAGCCGTGGCCTCTGCGGCCTGGCACCCAGCCAAAGATGGCAGTCAGCGAGGATGCACCCCTGCAGCTGAGGGCAAGACACAGCCCGGTGCTCAGAGCCTGTGTGCTGAGGCAGCTCCAGTGCGGGGGCGGGCATCGTAGGCTGGCGGCCACAGGCTCCCAGCCACCTGGCATCTGGACAGATGGGCTGTGTCCTGCAGCCCGGCAGCCTCCCCGAACAGACTGCGTGCTCAGTGCCCAGCAGCCACGTTCATGTGTTTATAGCAGAGCCACTTAATTATGCGAAGTTAATTCCTTCTAACTGCAGAAGCCGTCCCAGGGCATCCAGATTGAGTGGTCCCAAGCGGCAGGCAGAGAAGGCCATGGTCCCGTGAGCAGGTTTCCATGGGAGCAGGGGACCTCCAGGAAGGAGGCTGGACGGCTGAAAGCCTTTGCCCCACAGCAGGAAGGAGGCAGGCAGTTCACATGATGCTGGTGGTGGTGGTGATGGTGATGGTGGTGATGATGAGGGCAACGATCATGCTGGTCATGCCAACAGTGATGACGTTGATGGCGGGTGTGAGGAGGGGTAGGATAACTGCTGTCCTATCATTATTTGTATCAGCAGCCGCCATTGGTCTGGGATCTGCTGTCAGGCTCTTGCTGAAACCTTCCAAGCATTTACTCTTAACCCTCCAGCCACCCCAGGAGTAGGTGCTTCGTGGGTGAGAACAGCTTCCATGCTTGACCTCAGGTCACACAGCCAGCAGAGGACCCTGGGCCCCATGTCGCCTTGTTAACGGGGTGGATGCTCACACTTGGCCTCGCCCCTGGGCTGGGGTCGCCAGGATTCCTGGTAAGAGGAAACCGCATAAAGGTCCGGCCCAGCCCTCAGCTCAGTGCTGGCAGAGCCCCACTGGATCCTTTCTTTCCCTGCCTCATTTACGCAGACCCTCCCACCAGAAGGGGGTCACTGAGTCTGAGGCAGGAAGAGTGCGGTTGGGAGGCGGGACCCCTCCCCACTCTCCTGTATGCTTTCCCCTCCCGCCTGCAGAATCGTGGGACTCCCCTCTTCCCCCACTCACATCACTGCCGGAGACTTTCCCAAACAGGGAGACGTCACTGCGAGTGACCGAGTTATAGCCTATTGTTTTCCCCGAAATTCACTGAAACATGATCTCCTTAGGGATTTAGCATCTTTTCACTCTTCCCAATAATGCTGCCTTGAACACGGGTGTGCACCTAAGATTATTTCCTCTCTTGGACGGTTAGGTTACATTATATAAGTAGGATTTCTGGATCCCAAGCTATGGATCTATTGCCCAATTACTTTCCCAAAAGATTGTGCCACGCATCCCCGAAGCAGCAACGTCTCACTGGAGTATCTTCTTCGCAACCTCACCTGCAATGAGTATTTTCATTTAAAAACGCATTTTTTTTCCCTGTTAATTATATGATTGCAAAGGCACAGTGCCTGATGGCTTTCTTTTGCATCTCTTTTAATTCAGCAGAGCCTTTAATGGATGAGGTGGAATAAAGCTGGCTTTCCAATCGCTAGCGTAGTGCTGCATGGGCAAGATATTAATCTTTCATGCCTCTGTCGTGTGGTACCAGCAGCGTGATCCATTTGTTATTTATTCTTACAGTCCCCTGGGGAGTGGGGAGGGCCCCAGGAGCCTGTTCACAAATGCTAATGCAACGAGGGCTGCAGAAATTTCCCTGCAAACTGCCGCTCCCCTCAAGGTGTGGAACTGAACCAGGGCTGGGGACACAGGCCCCCCCCAGCAAAGGGGGACACATCACCCCAGTCTCTGCCTCCATCACGATGCCTCCTTCCCTGCATCTGTGTCTTTTCCTCTTTTAGGGAAACCTGTCATTGGATGTAGGGTCCACCCCGATCCAGGATGACCCGACCTTAATTACATCTGCAAAGACCCTTTTGCCTCGTAAGGTCCTGTTCACTAATACCAGGGACCGGGACTCTGACATATGTTTGGGGTGCAGGGGGCACAATTTGAGCCACCACAGCAGGTTTCCGCCATTGATTCCCCACCACCACCCCCAGGGTCCCCTCCAGAAGCTCCTATGGCTTTCTTTCTGGTCTGCTGATTCTTCCCCCTTGGCAGGAACTGCATGTTGGGTGTTACTGGCTAAGGGGTAAGAGTGGGAGTATGGGGTGTGGACCTGGGGTCGAGCTGGGTCGAGTCGGACCCCCTCTCTGGAAAGCCAGCAGTTACACCCGGAGCCGGGGCCCGCAGTGAGGAGTGGGGTCCAGTATGGGGTCACCCCGGCCATACCTGCCAGCGTACTTAGAGGGCAGAGCCCCCTTCCTGGCCTCAGAGTGGTGGGCCCAGCAGCCTGGGGAGGCTTCATGGAGCTCACCTGTGGGTGACAAGGTGAGCAGGTGAGACAGCGCGGCATGTCCCATCGAGGGCAGGTGGGAGGTGCTCAGATAGGACCCCGTTTTCAGGATGCCAGCCTGTGCCTCGCCCGGGGAGGGACGGGTTTGTGCTACAGCCTTTAGGTTTGTCGCTCAACTTCTTCTAAGGGTCACCGCTGAAATGCCCGTAAAGCCCAGGGGTCCCGCACCACCGTGTACGCGATCACGCGGCGTTTGGGGGATCAGCTGCGGACAGTCAGCCTTGTGCTGTGCCAGGCGCTGTGCCGTCTACAGGGGAGGGGCCTGGCTGGACACAGTGACCAGAGGCCCCTGCACGGGGCTGGCCAGAAGTAGGTGGCCCCCGTGCCCATGGCCCACCACCAGCCCCCCAGTGTTACTGCAGAAACTCGTAGCAGCGGGCAAGATGGGAACACCCACGGCTCCCCAGGTCCTCCCTGCCCGGCACCCTGCTTGGAGGGCCCCTCGGGGTGTGGGCTGTCCAAGGCTCCAGAGAGGAAGAGACCCCACCAGCCCTGGGGGAGGGCCGAGTGTCCAGGGACTGCTTGGTGGCACAAGAGGGCGCCAACGTGTCCACTTGGACTAGAGAGACGGACTCTGAGGCTGCCTGTCTGGGGGACACCAGGGTGCCGGCATCTCCCTCCTGCTCCCAGCCTGGGGGGTAAGCGGTTAAAACCCACCCCCCTGCCCGGGCCAAAGGAAGCCGCTTGGAGCTGCTCCCTCCACGTGCCATCTGCCGAGAGCTGGGCCGTCTCTGCTCCCTCCTGTGTCAGCTGCCGAGTCAGGCTTTGAATCGTCACGGGGTCACAGCCCTAATCACTGGCAAGGGGTGCTTCTTCCTCCCCGCCCCCGCCCCCCAAACTCTGTGTTTTCTTCCCACCGTGGCTCAGTTCAAAAGACCTCGGTCCGGCTCTGATAGGAGATGCGGCATTTCTCTGTCCCTCTTACTGCGGATGCCCCCCAAGGAGTGGGGAAAACCAGGACCACTTAAGGGGGAGGGGAAGCGCGTGCTCGGACCTCCCCCTCCCCTCCCCCTCCCGCAGTCCCTCGGCTCATTGGTTATCACGCTCAGAGGCGGATGCAGAGGTTCTGTCTCTGACGCCCCAGCCAGGTACTCGCGGCGCTGCAGCCGCGGCCGAGGGGCTGGAGATGCCGCAGGCATGCTGACCGCAGGGTGTCCCGGACTCAGTGCCGCCCGTGGGTGCTGCCTGGAGTCCTCTGGGATTGCACGACCGCCCCCCAGGGAGCTGGTGAGTGTGGGGGGCCGGGAGCCGCTGCCTCACCTAGACCCCCTCACCGGCGCCAGTGGGGAGGGAATCCTGGAGGTGGGCCATTAAGACCTGCAGCTTGTCTTCTATTTGGCGTGAAGGACAGGGCTTGGGTTTCGTAAGGGAAAGGCCCTCACGGGCAGTCAGCCGAGTCCCGATCCTGCAGCAGGAAGCCCCCCTTGTCCCCCTGACACTGGTCAGCACTGGGGACAGGTCGCTCTGGTTCCGCTGTTCTTTATCTTTAAGAACCTCTGCCCTCTGAGGGACAAGGTCCAGATACCAGAACAGGCGAGAAACGCTCTCGGTGTGAAAAGAGAGCTGGGGCTGTGGAGTGTGGGCGACACAGCTCTGTCCCACGGCACACCCCCAGCCAGTTCTCACGCTGTGTGTGGCCCCCTGACCCTCAGCCTCCACAGAGGGGCTGGTGCACGTGGGGCATTCAGGCCTGGAGCGCTGGGTGAGGAGATGCCTGTTGCCTTGATGGGGGCCCGGCTCCTCCCAGGGAGACAGCCCCGCCCATGGCTCTGGGAGCATCCACTGAGGCAGGAAGTGGGCACAGCCAGGCCCCAGAGGGAGGAAAAGCACCCCTGGGTGCACTTCATCCCAGGGGAGGGAGGGGCGGGCACAGCCCCTCAGCCTACCCCAAAGGTGTGGGACACACTCTCTGAGTCATGTCTGAGATGTGCTCTGGCTGGACGCTTGGGTCGCCCAGATGGCTCTCAAGTCCTTCTAGCCACCACCCCCCGTACCCGGGGGGGATCCTGGGTCCTTCATCTTCACCTGCTCTGTGGAGCATCTGCTTTTCGGAGCAGCGGGAGGCTCCCCGGGGCTGGCCTGCAACCACCTGGCACGCGGGCCGTGAGCTTGCAAGTCCTCCCACACACGGGAAGCTCCGGCCACCCTTCTGGCCTGACCTGGGGCGGAGCTTCCGGCCTGAGGGAGGAGAGGCCTTCCCCAGCATCTCCTGGGGAACACGAGCGGCCGCAGACCTCGGGCTGCTTGGCCGATGGGTAGAGTGGGCCTGTGTGTGCGTGCGTGCGTGTGTGTGCCTGTGTGCACACCTGTGGGCTATGTGTGCGTGCGTGCATACACACCCCCTTTCCGAGGCACGTCCGCCCACCCAGACCCTCATCAGAGCTGCTCTCCGGGGCTGGCCTGGAACGCTACATCCTGCCGGGGTTCTGGTCTCTCCCTAGATTCTCTTGATAAACTTCCTGTAATTGGAGGAACTCTGACATGCTTTCACAAAAGGGGAGGAAACTTAGTTTTAAAGAAAAGAGAGAACTGCATGACCACCTGGAACTCACTTTTGCCCTGTGGTTCTGCAGTGGAGTCTACATGCCTTCTCCTGGGATTTCTGGGGATGAGACTCTGAGGCTGTGGGTTTCAGGAAGCACCCCCCCTCCTGCACTCAGATGCGTCTGTCTCTCTGTCTCTGTCTGTCTGTCTCTCTGTCTTTGGCAAGTATTTCCACACTCCAGTCCTTGGCCTTTCATCTGATGCTCTGAGTCATACGTGCACACAGCCAGACCTGTCTCAGAGTTTGCATTTCTCTTTCAGCTGGTTAAACTTTTTTCTTAAATAAGCTTATTTTGAAATGAAACTTGCCATTCCTGCAAGTAAGGGAAAGCCAGCATTACTTGTCATAATTCAAAGATAACTGGAAAAATAAGTAGATAAATATTAGACTCGAGAACTATCTCAGGTGTGACCAGGACACATAGACTTTGAAAATCCCTGTCTTGGGGATTCCAGAATGAGCCACCGGCTTGTTTTCTGGGAATTGGAGGGTGTTTTGCCTGCCCCTCCCCCTCCGATCATCCCCATTCCCCCTGTTCACAGGTGGAATGCCTGGTCCAGGGTTATTCACGTTCTGAGGGCAAATTGACGAGTCCTTCCTCGTCCCCGCTCCGGTGAATAAAAGAGGTAGAAAAGCCGGGGTGGGGTGGGGGACATCAGCCCCATGTGTCCCCCAGTTGGATTTAGGCAAGAGGGGGAGGCTTTATTGGGGATGAGGGTGCCCAGAGGCTGGGCTGGCATTCGAGTGTCAAAGATTTAAACCAGAAAGCGGCAGGGAGCATTCTTCTCCAGAAATCATCATGGGAGCCTGGGACAAAATGGCATGAGGGGGCGTTAAGAGTGTTGGCTTTGGAGTCGAGTAGACCTGCCCCAGCTCTTTGCTTCTTAGAGCTTTAGCGGAGTAGTTCAGAAGATTCGGACGGTAGAGGTGTTAGTCATGGAACGTGCCGACACCCTCCCCGCTATTGCCGCCCCGGGGGTAACCACTGCAAATAGTGTGGGGTGACCCGTGCAGGACGGGGAAGCAACCACTGCATTGGACCCTGAGGTTGGTGACGTCCCCAGCGGATGGGGAGACACGGCACCCGCCCCAGGGTGGGGCACACAAGGAGCAAGGGCAGGGGCTGCCACAGGTACAGGAGCATGAGGGAACGAGGCAGACCGGCGTGCCCAAGGCCAGGTGTGTGGGAAGAGAGTCAGGCAGGCGTGTGGGAAGCAGCCTGCAGAAGTAGTCAGGCCTGGCTGGGAATGGTTCTGCAGACCAAGCCCAGGTACTGGGCCTGAGACTGAAGGCCCTGGGCAGCCAGTGAAGGCGTGGCCTGATGGATCTGCGGTGGAGAAAGAGGAATGGGACTCTGGGGACAGGTGGTCGACCCGAGGCTGGCAGTGGAGATGGGCAGGAGAGGGAGTGTTCCAGGGGCAGCTATGTGGATGCGGCCAACAGAGTCTGAACCTGGGGCTCAGGCCAGGGGTGCTGACGGTGCAGCCGTGGGGCTCGTGGGCATGGAGGTGAGAACTGAAGCTCAGAGGGTCGTTTGGGGGGGAAGACTCCAAAGCAGCAGTGCTTGGGGGAAGAAGAGCCAGCCTGGGGTGAAGGTGGAGGGCATGATAGAAGTGGAGGTTGTGGAGGTGCTAGAGGTGGTAGAAGTGATGGAGGTGAAGGTCATGGAGGTGAAGGTCATGGAGGTGAAGGTCATGGAGATGGTAAAGGTGGTGTGTGAGTGCATGTGCATGTTCACACATGCATGTACACGTGCTCTATGCCTGTGCACACATGCCCTTGAGATGCCTGGCTCTGTCCTTGTGTTATGAACCAGGGATCATCCTGGTCGAGGACTCCAGACCTGGTAGAGCCTGTCAGTCCAGTGATAGCCTGAGATCCTGACCTGGGCCTCTGCGAACTGCACCCTCCACCGTGA
This sequence comes from Grampus griseus, assembly GCF_964374135.1. Classification (NCBI taxonomy): domain Eukaryota; kingdom Metazoa; phylum Chordata; class Mammalia; order Artiodactyla; family Delphinidae; genus Grampus; species Grampus griseus. The sequence continues at coordinate 179,174,591 of NC_139017.1, read as the reverse complement.
AACCCCGTGGAGGAGGTGCTGAGCTGCAGGAAGAAGGAGCACGCGAGCCATGCAGAGCAGGCGTGACTTGCCTGCGTGCGTTCAGCAATCGCCCCGTCCCGGCACGAGGGATTCCGCAGGGAATGAGACCAACCCAGTGGCTGCCCTCTGAGCTCACCATCTGGTCAGGGGGACAGCCGGGTGGAGTCACCACAGGTTGGGGTACAAGCTCTGCAGGAAATGCACGTGCTGCTCTGATGGACAGGACATTGGAGAGGGCTTTCCAGAACGACCTCTCTGGAGAAGTGACATCTGAGCAGGGACACAAAGGAAGAGCGTCCCGGGCAGAGGGACGGCACCTGCCAAGGCTCTGTGGCAGGAGAGAGGGGAGGAGCCCAGAGGAAGACCCCAGCCCCCCACGTGGGGTCCCACAGGCCCCTCGGACTGGACGCAGCCGCCACCAGGCTCCAGGCTCCCCCAACCTGCTGCACCCACCACTTCCCCCATGTCAGGAGCTGGGGGGGGTCACCCTGCTCCCCTGTCTTCCCCCAGCACCCCACATCCACCCGCCAGCCGGTCTTTGGTCTCCACCTCCCGGCTCCAGCAGCTGCCAGCCCACCCTGGCCCAGGCCTCCCCGGCTCGCACCTGCATCGTTGCTGGTCTCTTAAGGAGACGCCCCCCGGCCTTTGCCCACCCCCCATCCCAGCCACTCTCATCCTGGAGAGCACGGTTGTCTCACCTCTGTTGGGAGGAGGCTTTTGGTTGTTCCCTCTCTGCCCGTGGCAGCGCAGGGCTGTGGTTCAGAGGAGGGACTCTCAGGGCTGCGCGGGGGCGTGGCCAGGCCAACGGAACCGCTCTGAGCCTCCGTTTCCCCAGCCAGCACCAGTGGTTGGTAATAAGCAGTACCAACTTCACAGGGTGTGGGATGAAGGCTAAGTGAGTGAGTGCACGTGAAAGCCTTTATCCCAGCACATCACACCTCTGCACTCAGTCACCAGCAGCTTGGACTGGTCCCCACCCAGGGATGAGGCCAGAGATGCTGCTCAGGTGGGTGTCTGGTGCCTCGTCCCTCCCTGCCACTCAGAGGGCACTCAGATGTCCTGGACCCCCAGCCATTGAAAGCCCAGTGTCATTGCAGGACCCTGAAGGCCCAGTGTCTCCCCAGGACTGATGGGTCACCGTGTCCACGAGGGTGAGGCAAGGCTGTGGGCCGCAGCCTGAGGCCAGGCGGCCCACCTTGGACGGCGCTTTCCAGGTGCTGCGCTGAGGCCCCACGAGCTGGGTTTAAAAATACTATGCTTATTTCATCTCAGTGCAGGAGCAAGAAAGAGAACATACAGTCTGTATGAGCAACTCGTATCAAAAATAAATGAGACAGAAAGAGTAACCAAAAATAGTATGGCGTCAGCGGCGGCAGGCAGCCTGCGACCGTGGCCAGCTGTCCCCAGCGAGCGGCTGGGAGGGCGGCTTTACATGTTTACTAGGAGCGGATTAATCAGGCCTGCGGTCCGATGATAAATCAGAATGACTAGCAGGTGAATGAGGATTCAGGGCACATGGGACCTCTGTTCCTTCTCCCTCCCGGCACCCCCGCTGAGCAACGGGGTCAGGGGCTCAGCCAGCAGGCAGCATGGGAGTCATCTTGGACCTGAGGGGGTCCCCTTCCTGACGGGAGTGTCCCCACGAAAGGACAGAGCAGAGCTGTGAGTGCTGTGGACATCATAAGGACCCACACTTCTGTCTTAATTTCAGTGGATGTCACCTTTTTTTTAATGTCAGAGATCAAAGTTCTGCAAACTATGGCCTGAGGGCCACATCCAGCCCACGACCTGCTTTGCTCAACAGAGTTTTACTGGAACACAGCCACACCCTTTCATTCACAAATTGTCTCTGGCTGTTTTCACGTGGCAGAGACTCCCAAAGCCCACGTATCCACCCCCGGCCCCTGGCTGCACCCACCAGAGGTTTGCGGTCCCCACCAGAGATACCTTTCATCAGGTGCTCCAGCATCCTAGGGAGGCATCCTATCCATCAAAAGACACCTACCAGTGATGGGGGGGTTTGTCTGGTGGTGGTTTGGTTTGCTGGTGTTGATGCGGGGCTTTAGAGATTTTTTAAAATAATAATAAGATTCCACAGTAACTAGCTTTCTCTTGTGCAGGCAACATCTTTGGGGCAGGCACGTTTGAGTCACGTGATTAACCTCAGACCCCCGCAGGTTAACAGCCGCAGGAAACCCCCGGGCCCCACCTGCGGGCCACCCTCCCTGCTCTGTTCCCCAGACATCTGAGGGGGAAGAGCAGGTGGGACCCCACTGGGCAGGGTTAGAGAAGCCCTCTTAGGGGTCCCCTTTCCTGCGATGTCCTCAGGGCCACTCGGCTTCCATGAGTCACTGTGGAGCCCTTTGAAACCTCCACACCGCTGGGAGAGAGAGGGCCCTTGGGACAGACCATGGAGGCTCGTTGTGGATTTGATTAGGCTTTTGCACGTGGCCTGTCTGGGACACTTGGAAAATTTGCATAACATGTCACCCGGGAGGTGTCCCCCAGGGAAAAAAAAAAGGAGCTTTTCAACCATGAAGGTTTGCATTTCTACGAAGGCTCTGGGAGACCCCTCACCCATGACGTGACCAGGGTGGGCACTGCAGGACGCGGAGCTGAGCGCCTACCAATGGTGAATCCCCCCGGAATGTGACGTGTGGCCCGTCCAGGCACCAGCGTTGACAAACACACCTCCTGCGTTTGCCTCCCCCCCTCCCCAAGCGAGGTTTTGAACGGGGCTGCAAAATGTTACAGATCACGCCGCCTTTGAAATGGATCTGCTTCTGGCTATCAGTTATTAAACTGGATTACTGTCCAGTCCCCGGAGAGGAGGTTGTGATCTCATACGCTGAAAACTCTCAACGGAATCCCAGGGTTGGCTTGAAAGTCACCAAACCACGCAAGCTACACCTGAATGCAGGAGATGAACAGAATGACAGTGACCAAGAGTGCGCATGGGGCCCAGGCAGAGTGCTCCGTGCAGTGCCCTCACTTAACTGAGGCACCACTCGAAGAGAGGCAACGGCCGAGACTTGGGCCCAGGAAACAGGTGTGGGCTCACGGGGGCAGAGGCGGGGTCCAGCAGCAGAGGTCTGTTGCTCCAGAGACTGTGTGCCTGAAGCCCCTGTTGCTCCAGGACGGAGGTGTAGCCTTCTAGAGGCCGAGGTAACTCCTAGAACAGGGATCCGCAAACCTTTTCTACAGAGGGTCAGAGAATAATTGTTTTAGCCTTTCAGGCAGTGCAGCCTCTATCCCAACTCCTCAGTGCTGCCACGTGGCGTGAAAGCAGTCGTGGCCGATACATGAATGAGTGTTCTGGCCCGAATGTTTGTGTCCCCCAAATTCATATGTTGAAGCCCTAACTCCCAGTGGGATGCCGTTTGCCTTTGGGAGGTGATTGGGTTTAGATGAGGTCCTGAGGGTGGGGTCCCATGATGGGTTGGTGCCTTTATAAGAAGAGGAAGAGACCAGAGCAAGCTCGTTCTCTGCCTGTGAGGACACGGGGAGAAGGTGGCCGTCCTCAAGCCAGGAAGAAGTGCTCACTGACACTGAATCTGCCAGCACCTGGATCTCGGACTTCCACCCTCTAGAACTTTGAGAAAAATGTCTGTCATTGAAGTCCTCCCCCACCCCATCTGTGGCGTTTTGTTATGGAGGCCCAACAGTACATGAGCATGGCTCTGTACCAGTGAAGCAGTATTGATGACACTGAAATTTGAATTTTTTATAATTTTTACGTCCCATGAAATATTCTTCTTTTGTTTTTCTTCCAACCACTTAAAAAACGTGAAAACCATCCTTAGTTCCCAGGCCGGGGAACAGAGGTGGGCCCTGTGGGTAGAAGTTACAAGGATGCTGATTTAAAATCAACATGAAAGGGCTTCCCTGGTGGCGCAGTGGTTGAGAGTCCGCCTGCCGATGCAGTGGACGCGGGTTCGTGCCCCGGTCCGGGAGGATCCCACATGCCCACATGGGATCCCTCATCCCACATGAGCGGCTGGGCCCGTGAGCCATGGCCACTGAGCCTGCGCGTCCGGAGCCTGTGCTCCGCAACGGGAGAGGCCACGACAGTGAGAGGCCCCCGTACCGCAAAAAAAAAAAAAAAAAAATCAACATGATAAAGGACATGTTTCATCACTTCGGTCATCCCCAGAGGCCTCACTTGCTTAGAGTTCCCCATGGGGGTTTTGCAGAGGGAGCTGTGTGTCTCTGGAGCCCTGGACCCCGCTCTCTGCTCCGCACACTGGGAGTGTCTAGGATGCACGAACCCCATCCTCCGCCTACACTCCGGGGACAGGTCCCGGCCCAAAGGAATGTGAGTTACCTTGAGGCAGATCTGTTCAGAACTTCCTCCGTAAGTTGTGGAAACAGCTAGAATCCCTATGAGGTCCGCACTTACCAGGAGGTAACTTTAAGTGGTCTCAAGACCAGCCTGGCATGCGATCGTGTTCTGTGGTCGAGCTGGGGGGACAGTACAAGACTACTGGCTGCGGGCCACCCCACACAGGCCTCTGAGGTACCACCTCCTGCCCCCGATCCAGCCTGAGAGACCTCCACCCGCACCACTCCTTCTGCTGAAAATGGAGACAGACTCCTCCATGAAGAACATTCCAGAAGATTCTGTCCCTTTCCACGAGGAAAGCAAAATTCCCTGGATGCCCCTCCCCCCACCCCAGGACCCTGCTGATAGACCGTGTCCCAGGCCACACTAGCTGGAAGATGATTCAGGAGGTGGGGCATGTGGGCGGCAGTTGGGCCACTCAGCAGCTGTCTGCCATGTTTATTGATCCAGCTTAAATCTATGGCTCAGATGCGTCCACGCGGAAGGGAAGCTGCCCCTCGTCCAAAGGAAGCACCCTAACTTCACAGCCCAGCATTTAATGGTTGCCTGCCCTCCAGTCCAAAGGAACTTCTTGAAAAAGCGTTGGCAGATACTTGAAGAAATACGATTTACTCTTAGGGGCCAGGAGTGAAGTGGCGATTTGAGACCTGACTCACGGTGACCAACAGCGCCAAGCGGCTCGCGAAGTTACAGGCGTTAGTTTGAAATGTCCAACTTCTACCTGCTGCCGGGAGGTGTGTAAGAGCAGTGAGTTAAGTGTGCCTTGTGGACCCACAGGGTCTCCTCCGTGCTGGTGGGCAGCAGAGGGTACCTGTCCAGAGTCAGGCCCAAGGGGGCTCCAGGGCAGGTGGAGGAAAGAGTCCCAATCTGGAGCCAGACGTACATCGTTCCCGTTCCAGCTCTGCCACTGATGGGCCTGTGGCCTTGGGTAGCATTTAGTATTCACGGGCCTTGATTGCCGTGTATAAAAGTGCCCTCGTCTAAGAAGGTTAAAGACAGCAAGGGCTGTGTGCGGGGGGTCAGCCGTGGGGACTCTCCTCCCGACCCCCCCCACAGGGCCTCTCTTTTTCCCGTTGTCCCTTTGCTCTCCGGCCCCCTCCTGCTCACCCCCCGACAGCTGCTGTCTTCAATCATTTATGAGATGCTCCAGAGCGCCCCAAACTGTTTACTTCTCCCTTCTCTCTCCTCTTTCTTTTCCCCACCGCCCCATCTGTGTCTTAACCCCGCCGGGGGCCCACGGCGGCTACTCCCACTGCAGCCTCAGAGCCCCGTGCCCACCCCACTCCCTGGAACTGTGGGTAAAACCTCCTCCCCAGGGAGGAGGGAGCCCCCCCTCACCCGTCCTCCCAGGCCCCCCACCACCGCGTCATCTGCTTCCACCTGCTATGTCCTGGCGCGGTGGCGGGACTGGGAATGGGACATGAGTGAGGGACACAGCCCTGCCCCGGGTCACCGTCCAGTTGGGGGGCATCCTAGCAGTGCCCACCTCAGAGCACAGCTCTGGAATCGGCCCAGCCCTGGGTTCAAATCCTAGCCATAGGCCTGACCTCTGACTCTCAGGGTCATCATCGATGGAGTGGGGGGAGCAGCAGTAGCCCCCCCAGGACTGGGGGGACAATCAAATGAGGGGACGTGGGTAAAAGGTGCATAGCCCAGCCCGGGCACAGAGCCGGCGCCGATAAGCAGGAACTGTAACATCCCCAGAACTAGCTGGTGGCTGTGTGTCTGTCCCCTCCCCCTCCCCCAGAAAGGGCTCCCCCCACCCTGCCGCCCAGGGCAGCTGCTGCACTGTCAGGAAGGCCGGGGTGTCTGGGGCCCTCCTCGGGGCACGCCTGCGACTAGAGGCCACACCCTGTCTCGCCGGGGCCCTGGCTAGCTGAGCGTCCCCCGCGTTGTCGCTCGCTGCCGCCGGCTTCCTGCTCGGCCCCGTGGTCCTGCGGTGTTCACCTTCCACCTCGTACACACCAGGATGGTCTTGTCTCTGGCTGTTCTGACCCAGGAGCAGGTACCCAGGGCATTTCGGGCACCCTGCTTCCCAGGATGGGTTTTGTGCTTGAGGGGATGGGACCCCGGCTCCCTCTGCAGGGATTGGGTGCTCCCCTGACGTCCAGGGTTCATCAGGCCAGCAGCCCCCTAGGCCCTGTGCCCCCGCAGGACTGGCTGCAGCCACCCCTGTAGATGCCCTGCCAGACCCAGGCCGAGCCCACGTGGCTGGCTGGCACAGAGGCTGCAGGCATCCTCCCTGAAGGGGACCGGCAGGCCTCCCGTGACCCAGTGACTGCTGGGTGGCGGGCGAGGGGGGCGCAGCGGGTGGCACTCAGAGGAGGCATCTGACACAGCTCTGCCTCCGGGGCTGCTGGCTTCTGCTTTCATCCCTAGGGCAAGGAGCTGCCCGGAGATCAAGAGTGCGGCAGGGCCACCTCTGTCCAGCCTGGGGGGTGAGGGCCCAGCTGTCCAGCCTGGGGGTGAGGGCCCAGCTGTCAAGGGGCCCAACAGGCTCTGGTAGAGGTTCCTGCCCATCCGCTGTCTCCCAGGAGCCCCCAGCCTGGGTTCCATCTCTGAGTGCAAAGTAGTTTCACGGGCGGAAGGAGTGAGGGTCCCCGCCTTGAAAACAAAACGAGGACCTCCCTGGCGGGCATGCCCAATGGGGCATGAGGGAGAGGTGCATGTCCGATCCTTGGTTGGGGAGCTAAGATCCCGCATGCATAGGGGAGGGTGGCCGAGGACCCCTTGAATCCCTTCCCCACCCTGCAGTTCTGTCCGGGAAGGGCGGCCCATGGTCACCACGTGGGTGGGGGGGCAGGGGTGGGCTCCCTGATGCCTAAGGGGCTCCCTCCCGGCCCGGAAAAGCCCAGCTTCTTGCTGCCTCCCTCCCCAACCTTGCTGTCCTCTCCACTCTGGGCCCCAGCAGGATACTGGTGCAGGCTGTGGTCACCGCGGGAGACCAGGGCGGCGCACGGGGAGGAGGCTGTGAGCTTCCCGGGCTGGGACAGGAGCGCTCTAACGTTTGCTGAATGAATGACCGCAGGGAGGCCTGTGGCCTGGGCCCCTGGGGAAGATTACGGAGATTCCGGAGCGCATGTGGGCTTCTGTTTCCTGCGTCTTGCCCTGACCCGCTGCAGCTCACGTGGTCTGTAGAGCACTGAGGCCCCTCTGGCCAGATTTCGGTGACCACACCCTTCCACCTGTGGTCACCGGGATGCAGATGGAGATGGGGGAGCCATGGCCAGGGGACGAGGCCCCTCCACCCCGTGAGCCAAGCCTCCATTCCTCTCAGGGAGGGGAGGTGGTTGTCCCCATGACTGGGGGCCTTCAGCTGCTGACCCCAGCAGGCCACCCCTCCCCCCGCCACCATCACTGTGCGCAGCCCTGACGTAACCAGGAGCCACAGCGAGGCTTCCCCTCGATCGGAAGGCGCCCAGCCAGTAGGCGCCTAAGCCATGGTGAGGATCTTGGTGGGCTGTACCAGGGGAAAGGCCTTCCACCGTTGCTTTGGGAGAGTTGGGATTTGATATTTTTTTTTGCTGTGGAATCAATTCAATTTGAGCCGTCCAGCCACGGCTCTGTGTTGGTTGACTCGTTCGTATCAGGGAACAGGTGCTTGAAGGTTGCTTTGAAAAGACTGAAACTTCCAGTCTGTGATCTTTATAAGGAATTTTTAATGGGGCATCAGTTAGACACGTGAACAGACGCCCTATCGGGCAGTCTTGCCGTGGGCTCTGTGGCTGGTCCAGATGTTTCCACCGTGGTCTGACCACGTGAGGTCCGTGCTTTTTAGTGTTGGGTTGGGGAGGGGTCCCTGTGCCGCTCGTCCCGCCGGCTCAAGCCTCAGGAGTTTAGAGGAGAGACTGAGGTTCTCATTGGCCAAGAGCAGCAGGGCGGGGCGGGGGGGGGGTCCTGGCCGTGACCCCCAGCCCCCAGTAACGATTGCCCGTTCTCCCCGCCCCCAGCTCCCTCTGAATCTGAGCGAGATCTGGGTGGTACTGTTTGGGAGTGTGAGTGTTGGCCTCCAGCCCCTTCCGGCAATTGGGCCTCTCTGTCCTCCAAGATGACTCCACGGGCAGAACGGACACCCCAAGTGCACGCAGGTTCAGCAGCTCTCGCTCTTTGCCACCCACCTTACTCACAGGAGAAGAGTTGACTCCTGTCTCGGAGCTCCTGGCCTCTGGGAGAGAGCGGAAGCGGGTGTTACACAAGCGCCCTTCCGGATGTGTGTGGTTTTGAGCAGTTACACCTCTTCCTGTCTCTTTTTGAGGCACCCTGTGGCCGCCGTGGCTCCCACAGGCTTTGGGCCCATAAAGGGCAGTGGTTTCATGCCGTGTCACAGTCAGAGCCATACCTCAGGGCTTTGGCAGAAGGGATTTACGGGGTTCGAGAAGCAACATGCAAAGTAACATCAGTTTGAGAAGCAGCTGCTTAAGTCCTAGCCCTGGTTCCTGACGCTTCCGGGGAGATCACCCAACGCCCTTCACACGCCTGTCACACCCACGTGCTGTAAGCGTCTCCTCCCCGGTCCCTCAGTCAGAGCTCACGGAGCATCGGCCATGTGCCTGGCGCTGCTGGGACACGTCAGTGAGCAGGAGAGGCAAAGCCCCTGCCCTGGAGGAGCCGACATCCCTGTGGTCTCAGGGCAAGTGGGGACGGGGTGAAGGTGAGGAACAGTCCATAACTGGTGTCACAGCAGAGTGACCTTCAAGATGGTCTCCAGCGGCCCCGCCTCTTGGTCCTCACCCACTCCATTGTATTAGGGTTGGTCTTTGTGACCAATAAAGAAAGCCACAGCAGCTTCTCTCTCTCCATCCCTTGCTCTGGGGGAAGCAAACTGCCTCGGCCTGAGAGACCCAAGGAGTACAGAACTGAGGCCCACTGCGCACAGCCTTGTGCAGGAGACACCTAAGAAGAGGAGCCTTCGGGGGAATTCCCTGGCAGCCCAGTGGCTAGTACTCCACGGTCTCACTGCCCAGGTCCTGAGTTCAATCCCTGGCTGGGGAACTAAGATCCCACAAGACGCACGGTGCAGCAAAAAGCAAAGACAAGGAGCATTGAGATGAGATGGTGGCCTCAGCTGACATCCTGCCCACAGGAGAGACCCTGAGCCAGACCACCCAGCCAAGTCAGTCCCGGATTCCTGACTCCAAAACTGTGTGAGTAATATCTGTTGCTGTAAGCCGCCAACACTTGTCAGGTGGCAGCAGACGACTCATACAGTCTCATTGTTCTTAAGACCTCAGCGATCTAGGGCCAAGCCTTCGGGAAGCTTTGAGCTTCCAGGATGATCCAGAATGAGGATGCAGCCCCAGAGGGCCCCCCGTGACAGCGAGTCATACCTGTGCATGGCTGGCCACCTCCGTAAGCGATGAGCCTTTTTCTGGGGAGCTGGAGAAGATGAGAAGACTTCTGAGAGCAGGGGAGAGAGGCAGCATGGGAAAAGGAGAGGTTGCAGTGAGTCTGAGGACCCTGAAAAGTGATTTTCTGGAAGGCAGGACCACTGCCTGGGAGCAGGCTGCCTCTGGGGCAGATGCCTCTGTGCAAGAGTGACCTCACCTGCCTTTGGCCCGCGGTGCAAACGTTCAGGAAGGAGTTGTGATCGCGGACTTTCCGAGAGGCACTCCCAGGCCTCGGGCAGCACCTTCCCTCCTCCAGCGCCGGCACGAGCGGATTCCAGCCTCCGTGGCCATCACTGCACACCCCCACCTGGTAGCACATCAGCTCCTCCGGGACTCCTGTTACCCTCCCATTTCACAGGTGGAGAAACTGACACTTTGGAAGGTTGGGAGATTTGCCCAAGGTCAGACACCAATAAATGGCAGAGTTACGATGCAAACCAAGGGCTAGATCTGAACCCCTCCCCACCACCTGGAGTGGTCTCCTGGGTCACCCAAAGAGGGGGGAATTGTGTCATCCACCAAGCCCCAGAAGAAGATGGAAACGGGTGTCGACCCGGCAAGGTTTCGATTTAGAAACAGTTACCCTCTCCCGAGCTCAAAGGGCTAGCTTCACATGAACTCTCACTACATGAAGGTTCCCATCACCCAAGTTTTGTGCTCCAGAACCTACGGTAAAGGGACAGCTGGGGCATCCTTTTCCAGTAACCGGAAGTAGCTCCCGGCCTCCCGCTGGAGTTATAATTTAATGTAACGAGAATGACCCTGAATATTAAAACACAGCAGAACGGCTCCCAGCAGTGCTAAAGTTAAAACCCCATTCACCTTCTGCGTAACAGTCCTGGTGGCAGGCCACAGAGAGGCTCGTTTGTCTGCATTCGTGGGTCTGCTGGCTCCACGTCGCAGGTCAATGGGTGATGCCCGGGCCGGACCGGGTGGCTCTAGCGTGTGAGCTCGGCCTCTTCGGACCAGCGGGGGGTGTGTCTGGAGCAGATTCTTCCGTGATGATGGCAGGGGCTCCAGGGCAAGTCTCCTGTGGCTGGAGCTGGCATATCGTCATTCTGCTTGCTCCACATTGGCCCAAGAGTGTGTTTGTGTGTGTGTGGAGGCGGGGTGGGTGTCGTATGCATGCGTGCACGTTGGGGGGAGGTGGCAGAGTCACTCAGCAAAGGACATGGATACGGAAGGAGCCAGGAATGGGGACCGATGATTCAATCTCCTAGACCCTCATACCCTCCTTCTATGCAAATCAGATGGCAGCTCACCAACCAGCACGTCTGAGGAGCCAGAACAGGTGGTCCCCCAAGCAGGCTCGCTCAGAAAGCATCTCCTATCACTGTGTGTCCCTGGACTCGTGGGCTCGGTCTGACTTTTCTGTGTGGTTGCTTGGCTTAGCTGTGAATTCCTTTTCTTCTCTCGCCTGGATGCACTGAATCCTTCCCACCTCGTGCCAGTAGCTCTCATCAACTCTGAGAGACTGCAGATTCCATCTTTAATGCTGAGGCTGAAGGGATCCGAGAAAGAGGGAGAAAGAGGGAGAGGAAGAGAGAGAGAGCGCCACTTGCAGATCCGAACTGGACACCCCCAGGCACGTTAGCTCCCAGAATAATATAATCATTTATTCTTAGCTCCAACAGAGAAATTGAGGCTCATGTAGGCCAGGCCCCCATTTTGCAGATGAGAAGACTGAGGCTTAAAGAGAGAGAGCGCGAGCTCGTGTGTCCTGGTCAAGGGCGCCTCACCGTGGTCTGCTGTGACCCTGGACATTTTGCACAGTGCATCTGGTGTATTCTGGGGCCTTCCCTCTGGGTGTATAAATGTGCTTGTCCATGTTTAAAATCATGTCATGGGTCCACTTTTCCAGAAGACCGCCAGCCCGAGTCTCAGGGCCAATCCCAGGCCCCAGAGTCACATAGAGGCCCCGTGGGGCCTTTGGTCAGTCCCTGAGAGTCTGAGCATCAGGGCCTGGCCGGGGCTGCAGCTCTGATGACAGCCTAAGACTCCAGGAATCCGTTTTTGTGTTTTCTTCCCATTTAAACTCGGCCTCCTGCCCTCTCGTGTCCTCTGCCCTCGGAGCCCTGACAGGCTGCATAGTGACCTTTCTGGGAAAACTAAAGTGGAGAAAACACAGTGAGAGGTTGCAGGGGAACTGCATTCTCACACAGCCTCAAAGAGCCCTCCCTGCAGTTCCTGGTTAATTAGGAAGGAATTAGTACTCCGTGCCATGGCGGAAGCTGCCTTAACCAAGTGGCAGGCCCTGGCTTTGCCCGTCATGGACAAACGCGCGCGTGCATCCTGGTTTGATGCACCAGAAGGACACACCTCGCCAAAAAGGTTTAACCAGATCTAATCATCAGGCTGCAGTCAGACAAATGCAAAATGTGGGACAGTCAGCAGGACTAATGGCCTGAACTTTTCAAAAAAAAAACCCAATGCCATGAAAAACAAAAATGAAAAAACGGTAGGGGGGTGGGGTGCTGGATTAGGAGATTAGTTGAGGGGTGCTGGGTTAGGTGAACCTTGAGTGGATTCTGGTGGGTTTTTTTAAGCTATAGCATCTATTTTTGGAATGGATTCTGGATTTTTTTAAACTATAGACTATCTTTTTGGAATCAATGGGAAAATTTTAATCTCTATTTTATTTCTTCTCTGATCTTTATTATTTCCTTCCTTCTGCTGACTTTAGGTTTTGTTTGTTCTTCTTTTCCTTTCTTTCTTTTTAAAATTTATTTATTTATTTATTTGGTTGCGTCGGGTCTTACTTGCGGCAGGCGGGCTCCTTCGTTGCGGCTCATGGGCTCCTTACTTGCGGCATGTGAACTCTTAGTTGCGACATGCATGTGGGATCTAGTTCCCTGATCAGGGATCGAATCCGGGCCCCCTGCATTGGGAGTGCAGAGTCTTAACCACAGCACCTCCAGGGAAGTCCCTGTTCTTTTTCTAATTCTTTTAGGTGGTAGCCTGGATTGTTTATTTGAGGTTTTTCTTGTTTTTGGAGGAAGGCGGAAATTTTTAATATAGGCTATATATCAGGTGGTATTGAATTAATTGCCTTAGATATGATCACGGTGTTGTAGTTATGTAAGGTAGAGTTCTTACTCTCAGAAAATGCTTGCTGCAGTGTTGAGGTGTAAAGTGCATGAGATCGCAACTGTCAAATGTTTCAGAAAAAAAAGTGTGTGCGAGAGGGAGGGGGAAGAGGTGAAGGGGAGAGGGGGAGGGAGGAGATGCCATGCAAGCAAATGAGGCAAACGCAGATTATCAGTGGGTAGGATGAAGGGTATATAGGGGCTTGTTGCTATTCTGGTGTTTTACAATTTTTCTGATGTTTTAAAGTTTTAAAAATAATAAGTTGGAGAGAAGACAGTGTCCACAGATGGAGCCTTTTAGGTCCCCTGTCATCACTCAGCTCAGCCTGCAAAGGGTGAAAGCTAGTATTGACTCAACATCTTTCCTCTTGGGCTCAGAGCGTATCTTCTCTTTGCTCCCATGAGAAACTATGAACGGGCCTTTGTGAGCGCTCCATGCTTATGTCTCCAAGTATAAACCGGGGTGGTTTGCTCCGGGTCACACGCAGACCAGCTGGGCGTGCAGGAGACGGGAGGGACCCAGCCTTCGGACTCCCAGCTTGGACCCCGAGCCACACCCTCTCAGTCGCCCCTCCCGTCCCTCGTCCCTCCGAGCCTGTCATGTTGCCAAATGGTTTCTGAACAGTCCAGGGTGGAGGTGGGGTGGGCAGCTGTGCCAGCCTTCCTCCCCTAGGGGTGCAGGAGCCCAGCGCAGCCTGGGAGTCTCAGCATCCCCACTGGGACGTCAGCTCCTTGGGGATTGGCTGCCAGGCAGATGCAGTGGCTCCTGATTGGACAGCGGCAGCTACAGGGCAAGGAGGTGGGCTCTGGGCACGTTGGCTGTGGCCCTGGACTGTGTCCTGAATGTTCAGCAGGGGCTTGGGGAAACCTCACCAATCCTCTTCCCCTCCCCCCCGTGAGGTGGCAAAGGTGCCAACCCCCCAGGAGGAATGAGACAGAAGCACTGCTCGTGGCCTGCAGTTCTTTTCCACGTGAAGTGGGCATCAGAGCGTGACCAGTGCCCGGCTGTGCGCGGAGGAGCTGACTGCTGACCCTGAAGGACCTGAGCTTCCAGAGTCCGGGCTAGGGTGAGGAGTGGGACAGGTGACCTCCCTGGGGATGCCTCCCACAGTGTGGCCAGTGGCACCTATAGCTGCCATGAACACCCCCGCTGGACAGAGCGGGCATTGCACCCTCAGGAAGGCTGCCCTGTCCCCACCCCTGCCACCTCGTGCAAGCCGAGTCCCCAGGCCCTCCCCCTACCACAGGCGTGCCAGGCATAGCTGTGAGCACAGCCGACAGAACTCCCTGCATCCATGGAGCTGGCATCTTGGGGTCACAAATGAGACAGAAGGTGAAATATAAGGTGTGTTAGAAGGTGACACGTGCCAGGGGAGGGACCAGGGGAGTGTAGGGAAGACAGGTCTGCAATTTAAGATAAAGTGTCCAGAGAAGACTCCCTGAGAATGTGACCTTTGTATTAAGAGGTGAAGGTCAGGGGTCCCTCCGGGGGATCAGGGGTCAGAGAGCTCAGGCAGAAGGAAGGGCAGGTGCAAAAGCCCTGAGGTTGGAGTGTCTGCTTGGTTCACGGGACCCCACAGAGCCCGCGTCTGGGGCGGAGTGAGTGGGGGGGCGTGAGGTCAGAGAGGTCGTGGCTCAGGCGGGGCCGGGCTGAGGCCGCTGTTGAGATTTGGGCTTTCACTCTGGGTAGAATGGGAAACCATTGGAAGGTTTGAGCAAAGTAACAACATGATCTGATTTATGTTCCGGAAGTTTCGCTCTGGCTCCTGGTCAAGGTGGAAGCCAGGAGACCTGTCAGAAAGCTGTCGTGGGGACTAAGAGAGGGAAGGTGGCAGCCGGGCCAGGGAGGAGGAGGCAGAGGTCACCGCAAGAAGCTTGGGACTTGGGCTTCCCCGGTGGCGCAGTGGTTGGGAATCCGCCTGCCAATGCAGGGGACACGGGTTCGTGCCCCGGTCCGGGAAGATCCCACATGCCGCGGAGCAGCTGGGCCTGTGAGCCATGGCCGCTGAGCCTGCGCGTCCGGAGCCTGTGCTACGCAATGGGAGAGGCCACGACAGTGAGAGGCCCGCGTACCGCAAAAATAAAAAAAAAAAAGAAGCGTGGGACTCTGGCGGCTTCTGAAGATGGCCTCATGACGGGGTGGCCGTGGAAGAACAGGGCTGCAGTGGGAGTTGTCGACTTAAAAAAATGCACAACGTGAGAGTGAGAGTTAAGTTTTATTTGGGGCAACAGGAGGACTGTGGCCCGGGGGGACGGCGTTTCAGATAGCTCTGAGAAACTGCACCGAAGAGGTCAGGGGAAGGTCAGTATGTACGTGATTTTGGCAAAGGGGGAGTCCATGCAATCAAGCACATATTTTTTTCCAGAAGGTTTCTGTTAGTCACGAGGAACAATCGTCACCATGAAGGATTTTAGTGTTTTTCTAGATATGAGGAAATACAAAAATTAGGCTCACTAAATCTTCTCCTGAAAACATTTAACTATCTGAAGCCCTGTTCTTCCAGTTTTTCTCAGAGCACCGAGCTCCTCATTTCTGCTCTCCACCCTGAACTCCTTTCAGGGGATGTTGAAAGTCAGCAGCTGCAGCAGCACGTGATTTAATCCTTGTAGAGGGAGATGGCAAGTGCCCGTGGCAAGTACCAATTTGTAGTCGACAGGGTGGTCAGGAGCTTCATGTTAGACGTATGGCCCCAAGGCGCTTGTTTCACATCCTTGTAGAGATGCCTAGTGGACAGTTGGATACACGCATCTGCGGTCCAGGGAAGAGATGGGGGCTGGAGATACAATCGTGGGGTCTGCAGCGTGGCAATGGAGATCAGAGCCAGAAGACTGGTGGAAACCTGAGGAACCTCGTGTAGCAGCAGGGAGGTCACGGCGACCTTGGCAATGGTAGCTTCCTCAGAGGCATGAGGGCAGAAGGGAGGGGAAGTACAGACAAGAGGACATTTCCTGTGATGGAAGGAGAGAAATAGGACAAGAGTGGGGAAGGAAGTGGGTCCAAGAAATTATGCTTGTTGTTTTTGAAAACTGCAGAAGTAGTTTGGGTTTTTTTTTTTTTTGGTTATCTTTTTTTTTTTTTTTTTTTTTGGTACGTGGGCCTTTCACTGTTGTGGCCTCTCCCGTCGTGGAGCACAGGCTCCGGGTGCGCAGGCTCAGCGGCCATGGCTCACGGGCCCAGCCGCTCCGCAGCATGTGGGATCTTCCCGGACCGGGGCAGGAACCCGCGTCCCCTGCCTCGGCAGGCGGACTCTCAACCACTGCGCCACCAGGGAAGCCCTTTAGTTATCTATTTTATGCATATTAGTGTACCTATGTCAATCCCAATCTCCCAATTCATCCCCCCCCCACCGACTTCCCCCCTTGGTGTCCGTACGTTTGTCCTCTACATCTGTGTCTCTATTTCTGCCCTGCAAACCAGTTCATCTGTACCATTTTTCTAGATTCCACATATATGCATTAATATATGATATTTGTTTTTCTCTTTCTGACTTACTTCACTCTGTATGACAGTCTCTAGGTCCATCCACATCCCTACAAGTGACCCAATTTCGTTCCTTTTTATGGCTGAGTAATATTCCGTTGTATATATGTACCACATCTTCTTTATCCATTCATCAGTCGATGGGCATTTAGGTTTCTTCCGTGACCTGGCAACTGTAAATAGTGCTACAATGAACATTGGGGTGCATGTGTCTTTTTGAATTATGGTTTTCGCTGGGTATATGTCCAGTAGTGGGATTGCTGGGTCATATGGTAATTCTATTTTTATTTTTTTAAGGAACCTCCATACTGTTCTCCTTAATGGCTCTATCAATTTACATTCCCACCAATGGTGCAAGAGGGTTCTCTTTTCTCCACACCCTCTCCAGCATTTATTGTTTGTAATTTTATGATGATGCCCAGCTAACCAGTGTGAGGTGATGATACCTCATTGTAATTTTGATTTGCATTTCTCTAGTAATTAGTGATGTTGAGCAGCTTTTCATGTGCCTCTTGGCCATCTGTCTATTTAGGTCTTCTGCCCATTTTCTGATTGGGTTGTTTGTTTTTCTGATATTGAGCTGCATGAGCTATCCATATATTTTGGAGATAAATCATTTGTCTGTTGATTCGCTTGCAAATATTTTCTCCCATTCTGAGGGTTGTCTTTTTGTCTTGTTTATAGTTTCCTTGGCTGTGCAAAAGCTTTTAAGTTTCATTAGGTCCCATTTGTTTATTTTTGTTTTTATTTCTGTTACTTTAGGAGGTGGGTCAAAAAAGATCTTGCTGCAATTTGTGTCAAAGAGTGTTCTTCCTATGTTTTCCTCTAAGAGTTTTATAGTGCCTGGTCTTACATTTAGGTCTGTAATCCATTTTGGGTTTATCTTTGTGTATGGTGTTACGGAGTGTTCTAATTTCATTCTTTTACATGCAGCTGTCCCTTTTTCCCAGAATCACTCATTGAAGAGACTGTCTTTTCTCCATTGTATATCCTTTCCTCCATTGTCATAGATGAGTTGACCATAGGTGCATGTGTTTATCTCTGGGTTTTCTATCCTGTTCCATTGATCTATATTTCTGTTTTTGTGCCAGTACCATACTGTCTTGATTACTGTAGCTTTGTAGTATAGTCTGAAGTCAGGGAGTCTGATTCCTCCAGCTCCGTTTTTTTTTCTTCAAGATTGCTTTGGCTAATTGGTGCCTTTTGTGTCTCCATACAAATTATAAGATTTTTTTTGTTCTAGTTCTGTAAAAAATGCCATTGATAATTTGATAGGGATTGCATTGAACCTGTAGACTGCTTTGGGTAGTATAGTCATTTTCACAATATTGATTCTTCCAATCCAAGAACATGGTATCTCTCTCCATCTGTTTGTGTCACCTTTGATTTCTTTCATCAGTGTCTTATAGTTTTCTGAGTACAGGTCTTTTACCTCCTTAGGTAGGGTTATTCCTAGGTATTTTATTCTTTTTGTTGCAATGGTGAATAGGATTGTTTCCTTAATTTACCTTCTGATCTTTCATTGTTAGTGTATAGGAATGCAAGAGATTTCTGTGCATTAATTTTGTATCCTGCTACTCTACCAAATTCATTGATTAGCTCTAGTAGTTTTCTGGTGGCACCTTTAGGATTTTCTATGCATAGCATCATGTCATCTGCAAACAGTGACAGTTTTACTTACTCTTTTCCAATTTGGATTCCTTTTATTTCTTTTTCTTCTCTGACTGCTATGGCTAAAACTTCCAAAACTATGTTGAATAATAGTGGTGAGGGTGGCCAACCTTGTCTTGTTCCTGATCTTAGAAGAAATGACTTCAGTTTTTCACCATTGAGAATGACGTTGGCTGTGGGTTTGTCATATATGGGCTTTATTATGTTGAGGTAGGTTCCCTCTATGCCTACTTTCTGGAGAGTTTTTAATCATAAATGGGTGTTGAAGTTTGTGAAAAGCTTTTTCTGCATCTATTGAGATTATTATATGGTTTTTAATCCTTCAACTTGTTAATATGGTGTATCACATTCATTGATTTGCATATATTGAAGAATCCTTGCATCCCTGGGGTAAACCCCACTTGACCGTGGTGTATGATCCTTTAATGTGCTGTTGGATTCTGTTTGCTAGTATTTTGTTGAGGATTTTTGCATCTCTGTTCATCAGTCATATTGGCCTGTAGTTTTCTTTTTTTGTGATATCTTTGTCTGGTTTTGGTATCAGGGTGATGGTGGCCTCATAGAATGAGTTTAGGAGTGTTTCTCCCCCTGCTATATTTTGGAAGAGTTTGAGAAGGATAGGTGTTAGCTCTTCTCTAAATGTTTGATAGAATTCTCTTGTGAAACCGTCTGGTCCTGGGCTTTTGTTTGTTGGAAGATTTTTAATCACAGTTTCAATTTCATTACCTGTGATTGGTCTGTTCATATTTTCTATTATTTCCTGGTTCAGTCTTGGAAGGTTGTGTTTTTCTAAGAATTTGTCCATTTATTCCAGGTTGTCCATTTTATTGGCATATAGTTGCTTGTAGTAATCTCTCATGATCCTTTGTATTTCTGCTGTGTCAGTTGTTACTTCTCCTTTTTTATTCCTAATTCTGTTGATTTGAGTCTTCTCCCTTTTTTTCTTGATGAGTCTGGCTAATGGTTTATCAATTTTGTTTTTCTTCTCAAAGAACCAGCTTTTACTTTTATTGATCTTTGCTATTGTTTCCTTCATTTCTTTTTCATTTATTTCTGATCTGATCTTTATGATTTCCTTCCTTCTGCTAACTTTGGGGTTTTTTTTGTTCTTCTTTCCCTAATTGCTTTAGGTGTAAGGTTAGGTTGTTTATTTGAGATTTTTCTTGTTTCCTGAGGTAGGATTGTATTGCTATAAACTTCCCTCTTGAACTGCTTATGCTGCATCCCACAGGTTTTGGGTCTTCGTGTTTTCATTTTCATTTGTTTCTAGGTATTTTTTGATTTTCTCTTTGATTTCTTCAGTGATCTTTTGGTTATTTAGTAGCTTATTGTTTAGCCTCCATCTGTTTGTATTGTTTACAGTTTTTTTCCTGTAATTGATATCTAGTCTCATAGCATTGTGGTCAGAAAAGATACTGGATACAGTTTCAATTTTCTTAAATTTACCAAGGCTTGATTTGTGACCCAAGATATGGTCTATCCTGGAGAATACTCCATGAATACTTGAGAAGAAAGTGTATTCTGTTGTTTTTAGATGGAATGTCCTATAAATATCAATTAAGTCCATCTTGTTTAATGTGTCATTTAAAGCTTGTGTTTCCTTATTTATTTTCATTTTGGACAATCTGTCCATTGGTGTAAGTGAGGTGTTAAAGTCCCCTACTATGATTGTGTTGCTGTCATTTTCCCCTTTTATGGCTGTTAGCATTTGCCTTAAGTATTGAGGTGCTCCTATATTGGGTGCATAAATATTTACAATTGTTATATCTTCTTCTCGGATTGATCCCTTGATCTTTATGTAGTGTCCTTCTTGGTTTTTTGTAATAGTCTTTATTTTAAAGTCTATTTTGTCTGATATGAGAATTGCTACTCCAGCTTTCTTTTTTTTTAATAAAGTTATTTATTTATTTATTTATTTTTGGCTGCATTGGGTCTTTGTTGCTGCGTGCGGACTTTCTCTAGTTGCGGCAAGTAGGGGCTACTCTTCATTGCAGTGCGTGGGCTTCTCATTGCAGTGGCTTCTCTTGTGCAGCGCAGGCTCATGTGTGCGGGCTTCAGTAGTTGTGGCACGTGGGCTCAGTAGTTGTGGCTTGCGGGCTCAGTAGTTGTGGCTCGTGGGCTCAGTAGTTGTGGCACACAGGCTTAGCTGTTCCACGGCATGTGGGATCTTCCCAGACCAGGGCTTGAACCCCTGTCCCCTGCATTGGCAGGTGAATTCTTAACCACTACACCACCAGGGAAGCCATTCCAGCTTTCTTCTGATTTCCATTTGCATGGAATATCTTTTTCCATCCCCTCACTTTCAGTCTGTATGTGTCCCTAGGTCTGAAGTGGGTCTCTTGTAGACAGCATATGTATGGGTCTTGTTTTTGTATCCATTCAGCCAGTCTGTGTCTTTTGCTTGGAGCATTTAATCCATTTACATTTAAGGTAATTATCAATATGTATGTTCCTATTACCATTATCTTAATTGTTTTGGGTTTGGTTTTGTAGGTCCTTTTGTTCTCTTGTGTTTCCCACTTAGAGAAGTTCCTTAAGCATTTGTTGTAAAGCTGGTTTGGTGGTGCTGAATGCTCTTAACTTTTGCTTGTCTGTAAAACTTTTGATTTCTCTGTCGAATATGAATGAGATCCTTTCTGGGTAGAGTATTCTTGGTTGTAGGTTCTTCCTTTTCATCACTTTACATATATCGTGCCACTCCCTTCTGGCTTGTAGAGTTTCTGCTGAGAAATCAGCTGTTAACCTTATGGGAGTTCCCTTGTATGCTTTTGTCGTTTTTCCCTTGTTGCTTTTAATAATTTTTCTTTGTCTTTAATTTTCGTCAGTTTGGTTACTATGTGTCTCGGCGTGTTTCTCCTTGGCTTTATCCTGCCTGGGACTCTCTGTGCTTCCTGGACTTGGGCGGCTATTTCCTTTCCCATGTTAGGGAAGTTTTTGACTATAATCTCTTCACACATTTTCTCAGTTCCTTTCTCTCTCTCTTCTCCTTCTGGGACCCCTATAATGTGAATGTTCATGCATTTAACGTTGTCCCAGAGGTCTCTCAGGCTGTCTTCATTTATTTTCATTCTTTTTTCTTTATCCTTTTCTGCGGCAGTGATTTCCACCATTCTGTCTTCCAGGTCACTTATCCGTTCTTCTGCCTCAGTTATTCTACTATTGATTCCTTCTGGTGTATTTTTCATTTCCGTTACTGTGTTATTCATTCCTGTTTGTTTGTTCTTTAATTTTTCTAGGTGTTTGTTGTTCTTTAATTCTTCTAGGTCTTTGTTAAACATTTCTTGCATCTTCTAGATCTTTGCGTCCATTCTTTTTCCAAGGTCCTGGATCATCTTTACTATCATTATTGTGAATTCTTTTCTGGAAGGCTGCCTATCTCCACTTAATTTAGTTGTTTTTCTGGGGTTTTATCTTGTTCCTTCATCTGGTACGTAGCCCTCTGCCTTTTCATTTTGTCTATCTTTCTCAGATTGGGGTTTTCGTTCCGCAGGCTGCAGTGTTGTAGTTCTTCTTGCTTCTGCTGTCTGCCCTCTGGTGGATGAGGCTACCTAAGAGGCTTGTGCAAGTTTCCTGATGGGAGGGACTGGTGGTGGCTAGAGCTGGCTGTTGCTCTGGTGGGCAGAGCTCAGTAAAACTTTAATCTGCTTGTGTGCTAATGGGTGGGGCTGAGTTCCCTCCCTGTTGGTTGTTTGGCCTGAGGCGACCCAGCCCTGGTGTCTGCAGTCTCTTTGTTGGGGATAATGGCAGACTCTGGAGGGCTCACACCAAGGAGTACTTCCCAGAACTTCCGCTGCCAGTGTCCTTGTACCCGCGGTGAGCCACAGCCACCACCCCCACCTCTGCAGGAGACCCTCCAACACTAGCTGGTAGGTCTGCTTCAGCCTCCTGTGGGGTCACTGCTCCTTTCCCTGGGTCCTAATGCACACACTACTTTGTCTGTGTGTCCTCCAAGAGTGGAGTCTCTGTTTCCCCCAGTCCTGTCAAAGTCCTGCAGTCAAATCCCGCTAGCCTTCAAAGTCTGATTCTCTAGGAATTCCTCCTCCGTTGCCGGACCCCCAGGTCGGGAAGCCTGACATGGGGCTCAGAACCTTCACTCCAGTAGGTGGACTTCTGTGGTATAAGTGTTCTCCAGTTTGTGAGTCACCCACCCAGCGGTTATGGGATTTGACTTTATCGTGATTGCACCCCTCCTACCGTCTCATTGTGGTTTCTCCTTTGTCTTTGGATGTGGGGCATCTTTTGGTGAGTTCCAGTGTCTTCCTGTTGATGATTGTTCAGCAGTTAGTTGTGATTCCGGTGCTCTTGCAAGAGGGAGGGAGCACACGTCCTTCTCCTCCACCATCTTTCCTTCCATCTGGAGAAGTCGTTTTTTGGGGGGGGTTTGGCCGCACCACGTGGCATGCAGGATCTTAGTTCCCCGACCAGGGATCGAACCTGTGCCCCTGCAGTGGAAGTGCGGAGTCTTAACCACTGGACCGCCAGGGAAGTCCCAAGATAGAGGAAGTAGTAATTGATTGTGTGCAGATGGCTCTGCCGCATAAAGAAGGAAGGACTGGTGGGCGAGAGTCCTGTTGCAGGATGCCCTTGAATGCGGGCAAGGGAGAGGGTGTGGGTGCCATGGGCATGGCCAGGAGGGAAGCAGAGTGTTCCTTGTGCCGATGCTGGGGGATGGGTCTGATGCTAGTGAAATAGGAAGCGTCAGGTCGAGAGCTATGGGTAACACGGGAAAGGAAGTGTTCGTGATTTCAGGAGAGAGGTGCTGGGTCGCGTCATCTTGGAGAGTGGGGGAGAGAACGGCCTAGAACAGGGGTTGGCCGACTTTTCTTTAAAGGGACAGGTAGTAAATATTTTAGGCTTTGCAGGCCAGATGGTCTCCATTGCAATGACCCACCCCATCATGGTAGCACAAGTGGGCAATTCATAAACAAATGGGCGTGGAGGTAAAACCTCCAATAAAACCTTATTTACAGAAACTTCTGGCCGCTGGCAGTAGTTTGCCGACTTCTAGTCCTGGAGCTCGGCTTTAGGCCAAGGGTCCTCAAAGTGTGTTCCCTGGACAAGCAACACGGGCGTCACCTGGGGACTCAGGCAGATTAAGTCTGTGGTTCGGAATTCTGGACATTAAGCGTCCCTAAGTGCCCGAGCTGGGGGTTGAGGTGTCACCACACAGCAGCTGGGCCCAGGGAAAGCCAGAGACGAGGGCCGCATCCCCAGGAAAGGGCACGTGCATCCCGGCCTGCCCTTGGCTGCCTGTTGCCCATCCCATTAGCCTGTGTGAGGACATCATGCACCCTGCCTTCCCCGGGGCCTCTGGACCAGCATCTGGACTGGCCTTGGGGACAGCTCTGCTCCTAGCGCACAAGGCCTGGCACTCCGCGCGCCCTCCCCTCTGTGGTCCTGGTTTCCCGTCCGTGTCCCTCACTTGCCCGGGGGTGCCTCAGGGCAGGAGTCAGGGGTCAGGGAGGTAAGGCAGCCAGGATGACCCTGGGTGACCATGGTACCACTTCCTGGCCTGGGGAAGACAGCCCAGATTCCCAGGTCCACAGACTCCCTGTGCAACCACCATTTCTGCATAGTTTGGGCAACGAGAAAGTGCTCCCAGAACCTCAGAAAAGCAGTCAGGGAGGGGCGGAGTGGGGGCTTGGAAAGAAAGGGTAGAAATCCTTCCCAGTCACGGACTTGACCCTCAGCCTCACCCGGACCCCCGTGGGCCTGTCTGTCTGTCTGATGAGGGACGTGCAGATGCTCAAGGAACCAGGCCTTCGAGATCACAGAGCATCCTGGCCACACTGACTGGTCTTTTTTTAACTGCCTCCCCTCCTTCTTTGCTCTCCCTCCAGGATCTTCCCTCCTTGAAGAAGGGAGTGGGTCGGGACGAGTGAGGCCAGCTCCATGTATCCGGAATCGACCACGGGGTCCCCAGCTCGGCTTTCCCTGCGACAGACCGGCTCCCCGGGCATGATCTACAGGTGACGCCCCCGTGCCACCCCACCAGGCCCTCCCAGGGTCAGTGCTGCCTCTGAGGAGGTCCGCAGGCCAGTCTCCTCCCCTCGGCCCCGAGGAAGGGGCCGAGTGAGCCCACAGGGCTGTCAGGTGCACGCAAGCCAGCATTTTCTCCAAGGAAAGGAGGCTTTTAAGACCAAAATGGGAAAGAAAAAGACCAAGGTTTTCCAGGTGGGATGGAGCCAGGATTAGACCCCTGCCTTGTCCCTGACTCTTCTGAAATATTCCGTGGGAGGTAACAGAGGCCCTTCCCGGTTTCCATCTCTCTCATCTCACACACACTGCAGGTCCTGGGGCCCCTGTGGTTCCACCAGCTCCCCTGACACCCTGAGCAAGGCTCCAAGCCTTACAGGCCTGAGTGGAGCCCGCGGAGGGTGGGGGCAGCCGGGTGCTCGCCGGGCCCCCTTGACCTATTTGTGGAGCCCGCTTCCAGATCCAGCCCTGGGTCTTTCTGTTTGGAAAATAGCCCAGGTTGAACCACAGGGAGGGCATGGGGAAGGCGCGGGGTGGGAGCCGCTGGCATCATTGTCACGGAGGACTGGGCGCAAGTGGAACCCTGGGGCCCGCCAGTTCTTGAGCCACTGGACCTTCAGATAACTGTGAGGGCCTGAGCCGCAGCGCACGTCCGTGGAAACCACAGGGAATGGGGGCGTCCCTCCTGCATCCAGGTCCTACAAAGAACCCCATGGTCACGTGCAGACTTCCCAGCGTGTTGGGTGATGGGCATTCCTGGGTTTGAAGGTTTTCAACCGTTGGTCTGAAAAAGCATGTTTCATGAAAACCCAAACAGAGGGACTTCCCTGGCGGTCCAGTGGTTAAGACTCTGCCCTTCCACTGCAGGGGGTGCGGGTTCAATCCCTGGCGGGGGAGCTAAGGTGCCACATGCCTGCGCGCGCGCGTGCCAGGTGGCCAGAAAAAAAAGAAACCCAAACCGAGGCCAGGCACAGAGGAGCCCGGCACCCAAACAAACGGGCCTCCACCTCCCTGTGCCACTGGGTGGCGCTGTCACCGAGACTTGGTACCCAGGCACATCCTCCGACAGCCCCGCGAGGGCGGGGTGGGGCTGGGGCTGCCGGGCGTCAGAGATGCTTCCCGGGCTGGCACCTCCTTGTGCGTGGTTGATGCCAACTGTGGCTTCTCTCTCTTCTCTCCCTGTTTCCTTCTCTCTCCTCCATTGCTGTCCGCAGTACTCGGTATGGGAGCCCCAAAAGACAGCTCCAGTTTTACAGGTAACGAGCCCTCCGTTTTCCCTACAACCGGCGAGCAGGGCAGCGGGTGGGAGAGCCGTGCCGTCCAGGCCGGGTGTGCTGGTGATTTCTCAGGCATGAAAACTCCCCCGTAAGATCCAGGCTCTGGTCCTCTTCTCGGTGCCACGACACGGCGTAGTGATGAAAGACGTGAAGTTGGGCTCGTTGTGTGGGCTCATCGTCTAGAATTTGCTTTGATTTGAGCTGAGCTCTCGCCAGATCGCCTTTCAAAGCTCACCCCTCAGACAGCAGGTCGAGTGCTTTCCTGTCATCCCAACTTTGTGCTTCTTAGGTGATCAGAGTGAGAAACGATGCTCCAGGCCCAGTGTTCTCCTCTTTTCCCTGAACTTGAGCTGATCTGTAGCCTACGGAGCCCTCTGGGGTGTGCGGCTGCGATAGGACCCAGGCCAGGGTCGGGACGGATGCACTGGCGTCTTTCTGATGCATTTCCTGTTGGAAATCAACACAGTGTGTCCACTGGGGGAGAGTCTGTCACCAGAGGGACACGGCGCCCAGAGGTCCAGCCCGAGGCACGTCCGTCAGCAAAAGCCCCCCAGGCGGGTCCCTTCCTCCCTCTGTGCAGCCTCTTCCTAACCTGTAGGGGTAGGGCGTGCACCACAGACACGCATGCTCTTGAAAATCTCTAACTCTGGGAATTTACGTTGACGTTTTCCTCCATCGAGAACACGCCAGGCTTACGGAACCCTCAGGGCAGCTCGGCCAGCTTTGGGGCTGGACACTCGGAATGGCTCATGGGGGCAGGGCCCTGGTGTCTGTTGTGCGTCCCGGCCTCCAGGCCTGGGAGGTCTCTCCGTCCAGAACTGGGTCCCCGGCATGTGCACCCGCAGCGGTGACAGAGCTGTGGGGCCGTTATCGCCGATGCACCGGGGACCTCGCTCGGGCGGTGGGTGCTGGGGTCGGCGCGGGATTTCCATGTGGCTTTTTCCTTCCCACAGCCTTGGCACCTCCGAACATGACCGTGGGCCTGGGTCCTCAGGCTAATTTTGCTACTGCTTCAGTGCCTCCCATGAGGTCTCACCCCTTACCAAGATCTCTAAAGGGGCGAGCGAATCTTTGATTCTACTGGAATTTTTGCTAGATAAGGTCTTGCTTGAAATAGTTAGGTCTGAGCTTGCAAATGCTTACTGAATGAAGTGTTTATCATCATATACGTATGTATGTGTGTACGTATGCATATATGTGTGTGTATGTGTGTATGCATATATGTATGTGTGTGTGTGTATGTATGACATAATATGCCGAATGAATGCATGCCATCCGTCCACAAGGATTCAAGCTGAATCCTTGAAACCAAACATGCACTTGAGCCGCATCCTCAGAGGTCCTGGGCCTGCCTCACTCCTGGAAGGAAAGGAGTGAGCTGAGACATGCAGGCAGAAGAATCCCCGGAACAGGCCAGCCGGCTGAAAGCGCTGGTCCTGTAAGAGGTGCCAAGTAAGTCGCGTCGAAGTGAACGTGTGCTCCACGCCCCTTGCTGCCCCCTGGACCCCCTGGATCCACCCTGTGGTCTACGCGCTGCGACCCCTCTGGCTGAGCGTCCGGTCCCCATGAGGTCTTCTTGCCCCGTGGACAGGCCCTGCTGGAGAACTGAATCTCCAGGTCTGAAGACCACCCACCCCCAGGCTCTCAGCTCCACGTTCAATGCCACAGGCTCTGGCTGTCCTGCCTTTTGGGGCTGCAGCATGGTTACTTCCCACAGACACTCGGCATCTTTTGTGGGGCCTCTGGTGATGACCTCTAAGGGGGTGGGGTCTGTGTTCAGCAAACTGGGTGCCACTCCCAATGGGGGGTCCTCGTCACCCAGGTACTGGCACGGCTCTTGGATGGTTATTTAAGTCAGCCAGCAGGGTGGCACCCCCTCCTCCAACAGGGCAAAGGTGTCCAGGGCCCTGCCCTCGAGCAGCTCACAGACGGGTAAGGGAGGGAAGACCCTGTACCTGTCAGCTTTTACACAGCGGGCCGCATAACAAACTACCCCAAGTCTCAGGGGCAGCAACAATAAGCATTGATTCCTTGCTCATATGTCTGTGGGTTGACTGGAGTCAGTTCGTCTAGGCTGGGCTTAGCTGAGTTGGTGTCTGAGCTGCAGGCTGGACACCGGTGTTCACCATCTCTCCGTCCTTCCTAACCAAGGGCCATCCCAGGCCTCTTCTCACGGCACAAGTGCCAGAGAAAACAGAGAAACACAACTGTCTCTGAAGGCCGACGGTTAGAATTGGTACAGTCACTTCTGCTCATTCTTTTGGCCAAAGCGTTCTCATGACCAAGCCCAATGTCAAGGGGAAAATATACTCCCCCCCGACCCATGGGAGGATTCATGGTCACGTGATGCAGAGAGGGGGGAAAGGGTCGGCCATGGTAGTGCAATCTACTCCGAACCCAAATCATTCTAACAGTATCTAGGAGGCAAAGTGGGTCATGGGGGGCTTCCCTGGTGGCACAGTGGTTAAAAATCCGCCTGCCAATGCAGGGGACACGGGTTCAAGCCCTGGTCCAGGAAGATCCCACATGCCGCGGAGCGATGAAGCCTGTGCGCCACAACTACTGAACCTGTGCTCTAGAGCCCACGAGCCACAACTACTGAGCCCACGTGCCACAACTACTGAAGCCCGCACGCCTAGAGCCCATGCTGTGCGACAAGAGAAGCCACGACAATGAGAAGCCCGCACACCGCAACGAAGAGTAGCCCCCGCTCTCCGAAACTAGAGAAAGCCTGTGCGCAACAACGGAGACCCAATACAGCCAAAAATAAAATAAATTTTAAAAAAAAATAGTGGGTCATGGGAGAGTCCAGAGAGTTGGTGGCGTTCCGAGGAGGGAGGGGTCACAGCCAGCTGAGAGTCAGGGAAGGCTTCATAGAGCCTTTGGGCTGGACCTTGAAGACTGGACAGAATTCAACAGAACCAGGAAGAACATTCCAGTAGATGCGACAGCCTGAGCACAGCTCGGAGAGGCGCCCTGAGGACAGGAAGTAGCGATCACACCATCTGGGCCATCAGGGACAGGACAGGATGGAGAGTAAACAGAGGCCAGACTGTAGAGGCAGCTGGGAGCCTGAGGAGAGAGGGCCAGGAATGCCAAGCAGAGGAGCCTGGACTGCATTCAGTGGGCACTGGGGAGCCATCGAAGGTGTTAGAGCAGGGCAGGGGGCAGGGCTCTGCTGCAGGAAGGAAGCCGGGTAGCAGGAAGTGAGACGGGGGATGGAGAGGCTGGACGAGGAGGCAGGAGAGATGGAGAAGGGCTGAACCACAGGAGCCACAGGAAGAGAGAGTGAAGGGTACCAGGAGCCACGTCCACGGGGCTTGGTGTCTGAGGTGCAGGTGCTGAGAGGGACAACGTGATGAGAGGAGAACGGTGCCCCGGGGGAAGGAGATGAGCCTCCTCCAAGCACGTCAGGCTGATGACCGCCACCCAGCAATGAGGCCCACTACGGCCACTTCCAGCCAGTGGGTGACACGTGACATGGAACCTGACAGTGGGCTTCAGGCTTTAAGAAAAACCATCCCAGGGAATTCCCTGGTGGTCCCGTGGTTAGGACTCTGTGCTTCCACTTCAGGAGGCATAGGTTCGATCCCTGGTCGGGGAACTAAGACCCTGCAAGGTGTGTAGTGCAGCCAAAATAAATAATTTTTTTTACAAAGAAAAGAAAAGCCATCCCAAGTCCATCACGAAGGCCTTTCCAGGTCATCACCCACCGCCAGTTACCTCCGGTTCCATGCCCTCCCCCGCCTCCCATTTCTTTCTACTCCGGATCTGGTGAAGTGATCCCCCCACCCCTTGTAGCCATCCCCGTTAGCAGGTTTGTCATGGGGTAATCAGCTCAGAATCCCACAGGCACCGGCACGATTTCTCAGCTAGAGGATAGTGTCATGCTGAGACTTTGGGGGGATCCTAGTATGACACGAAGGGCCCTGCGGTCATGAACCTGGAACGGGGGCTCAGCATAACGTCACCCCAGGGCTCAGCCTCAAAGCGTTTTCCAAACCTCAGGTCAGGGCTGTGAGGAAGGGTCTCCACACCCCCGCCTGGAGAGAGCAGCAGTGTGGTGTCCAAATAGCAAACTGCAGGAACCTTCCAGCCATTTATAGGTCCTGGCAGTGTAGGACGTACAATCTGGGGCACGTCCCGGTGGAAGGGAGGTGGGGCGTCCGTCTGCGTGTGCTGAGGGTGCGTCTTGCCAGACCTCAACCCCTTCACTGTGGGCGGTGGTCACGTGCCGTGGGGCCCCGGGCTCCCCTGCTTGCAGTCAGTTAAGAACAAGGTGGGACGGCAGCCGCAAGCCTGGGTCCCGCGTCCTCAAATACCGGAAAGCACAGCTTGCGCCTCTCCACCTGCGGTTCCCAGGGTCAGGTCTCGAGGCGGGGGGTGTGCGCCCGAGGGGATGGCAGGACCCCAGCCGGCGCCCCCTCCCAGCCAGCACGCAGGAGGCTCCCTTGCCCGGCTGCACCGCGGAACCGCACTTCCCAGGCTTTTAGGGGAAGAGGCACGCTCGTGAATAATTCAGCCTCTTTCACTGAGATGCAGACGCCCTAATAGGACTAATGGACTCGCTGCCTCCAAACCCGACCCTTGTGGGACTTATTCACCAATTGCTTCTGACGTTCTGCAGTGACACTCCCTAATGAAAGAGCTGCTGCACCAGCTCCTTAAACGTCTTG
This sequence comes from Grampus griseus, assembly GCF_964374135.1. Classification (NCBI taxonomy): domain Eukaryota; kingdom Metazoa; phylum Chordata; class Mammalia; order Artiodactyla; family Delphinidae; genus Grampus; species Grampus griseus. The sequence goes on along the minus strand of NC_139017.1, from coordinate 179,144,674 downwards.
TGAACCCTAATAAACTAGACTGTGTCCCTTTTAACCAGCAGACGCCAGCGAGGCAGGTGAGTGGTCCCTTCACCCCTTCAGCCCCAGGAGGCAAGTGGCAGCTACCTTCTTTGGGGGGGATGCTGCTGGGGAACAAGCATCCCGGGAACAGAAATGACAGGGACAGCTTTCGGGGATGCGTTTGGCTGGTCAGAAATTAGACCCTCTGTGTTTTCAAAGCGGAAAACCTCAAAAAAAAAAAAAAAAAAAAAAGCCACAGCCCTAGGTAACCACGGGAGGGAGGAGGGTGGGCGTTCTGCTGCTTGAACCTGCTCGCTTCCCAGTCCCGCTGCTCTCCCGCCCAGGGAGACCTGGGCTGCAGCTGGTACCCTGTCGGGTTCCCCGCTAAGATCCAGCATTTTCAAGTTGCCCCCCTCCTGCCGGCAGCAGGAGGCTGGGTGCTGTCTGAAAGGTCTGTTTCGAAACACAGGCCTGAGAGAGCCGGGGGCTGCTTCTTTGGGCCTTGGTTTGCTGATGCTTCGCGAGCAAAAATAATTTTGTTTTTGCCCTGACGCGATGCTGTGCATTTTCCAGCTGCGCTCCGGGATGATTTCGAGCCGCTGCCCGCCATGCTCCCACTTTAGGACCTTAGGCCGGTTTCTCCGGTGTCGAGACACGTGTCGCCGTTTCAAAGAGACTTTCCGGATTCCTTCCGGATCCCACGTCTCGTGCTTTGGTGGCTTTCAGTAAACAGACCTCAGTTCAGGCATTCCAGGTGGAAGGCTCTTCAGCAAGGTCGCGATTCCCGTGGACTTAATGAGGTTAATGTCTCTTTCCATTTTTCCGTGTCACGCGGTTCATTCCCGTGAATTCCCCAGACCCCCGTCCACAGGAATAGATTTGCCAAAGGCAGGCCCCAGCACGGGGGGGGCCCTGTAGGCTCTGTAATTAGTGATGGCTATTAAAGAGGGCTGATTTTTCCTGAGATGGGGGGGCAGGATGGCAAAGAGGAGCGAGCGGTCGGGGTCTCTGGGAAGCCAGGTGGCCAAGGCAGGAGCCCCAACAAGGGGAGTCTTCGAGGGGCCCCTCACCCAGGGACCCAGCCCTGCTCGCCTGCAGAGGAAGCCGGCTTATTACGCTGTCCTCTCCCGCTGGACAGCATTGGTGACGGTCCGAGTCCCTCTGTGTCCTTCCTCTCCCACCCTCGAGGACCTTAGGAGGACGAACGCCTCCCAGCCCCTTCCTCGCTGTGCTCGGCCCTCCGGTCACAGACCCCCTTGTGGGCGTCAGGTCCTCACCCTCCACCCTAGGTCAGGGGCCACTGTGCTCGCCCACGGCCCACCCCTCCTCCCACGAGTCCCCTGGCCCAAGCCTGCCCTGCACCACCAGGACCCTCACGTCCAGCAGGAGGCTCTGGGCTCCCTCCATGCGGCTGGTGGCCCTGCCCCACCCAGGGGCCCCTCCCAAGGCCGCTATAACTCGAGATGAGGAGAGATCCCAGGCAGGAGGGACTCCAGCCCCACAGAGAGGCGCCCTCCAAGTCCTGGCCGCACCCACTTCACCCATCTCATTAGGGATGTGTGTCTGCGCCAGAGCGGGGGTGATGGCTAACGTCCACATTTCACCCTACACGGCTCCCTCGAATCACTCAGGCCCATGTTCACACGCGACCTCTGGAGAGGCCCCCGCCTGCCCACCCATGTCCCCTCCACCCCGTTTTGTGTATTTTGTCCTCATGCCACGTATCATAACTGGTGCCAGGGTCCACACCTCGTGGTTGCTGGCCACCTCCCACACGTGGCATGCTCCCACGGTGAGGCCAGCCCCGTCCAGTTTTCCAGGCGGGTCCCGTGCAGCCCGAGGCAGCCTGCACAATAGGCCTCTGCTCATCCCACTTCACAGACGTGGAGACTGAGGCTCGGAGCAGCCCAGGTGCCTGCCTGGGTCGCACCGAGTGGGTGACACACCCACTGGACGGGGCTGCCCGTGTCCAGAAGCAGGGCACTCAGCCACACTGTCATTGCAGCTCTGGGGCCGGGGCTAGATTTCCAGAGCCAGACCAGACCAGGATTGCTTTTTGCGGGTCATGTCTTGAAAGCTCTAATGGCTATTGATCTCAGCCTGGCTGGGCCTGGCTGGGAACCGTCACGTCTGAGGTGGGTCCTGCTCTTCGGGAAGCACCCCTGTAACTGCTGCTTGCCCAGCTGTTCTCTCTGAACAAGGACCCCCAGGGAAGCCAGGACTGGCCTACTTCTGCCCCACACAGGCCACACAGACGCCTTTGAAGCATCTGCCTGACGGGTAGTGGGCAGCGTGCACTTGGAGGGGAGGAGGGAGGGAGGGAGTAGGCGTTGCTACCTGTGGGCATCCATGGTGCCACGTCCAAGGTCAAACCCACCCACCGCCACCGAGCCTGGGCCCCCTCTGCTGCCCCAGAATGATTCTCCTGGAAGGTGGGTATTTTCGTGTCCTGCAAAAGCATCCCTCAGAGACCTTAGTCCAAACCCTTGGGGGATGCTAGAGGTTCTGGGCCCCCCTGAGGGTCTGAGATATGGTGATGCAAGTCCTGGCCCAGGAGAAGGCAGCCTGCAGAAAGCCTTGGCCTGAGTCAGGGGGCCAGCCCAGCCCCTCCAGGTGCTGGCGGCACGGCCAGTGAAACACCCAGTTACTACTTCAGTAGCTGAGGGTGCAGCAGTGAAAGTAGATGGAAAAGTCCCCGCCCTCCTGGACCTGACCTTCAGGGGGTCAGATGCACCAAACAAGATGACTAGAGAGGACAGAAGCAGGTTGTCAGGTGATGATACCTACCGTGGAGAAAGGAGGATATGAACTGGGAATGGAGAGCTCACCTGAGGAAGGACCAGCCCAGGCGACCCCAACGCCCTCTCCGCCCTAGGGACTCTGCAGCTGCCTCAGCCCCCAGGGCAGCCTGCCCAGCCCTTCCCAGGGATAATGGAACTTGTTTTCCCTTAGGGCAGAGATGGGGACAATGCTGGTTCCTCCAGTTCTCGGGCTGGGCTCCAGGGTCCAGCTGACCCCAGCTGAAAAGACGCATCTCACCTCGGTGACGGTGACAATTCTGGGGACATGGTGCAGGCATCTGGGCCGGGGCAGAGGCCCTTGGTCAGCTGTGCGGGGCGGGGGGCGGGGGAGCCCCTGGATTGTAGAACAGCCCTGCCCCCTGCGGCCGTGTCCATGTTGCCCAGTCAAAGCCACTGCAGGATGTGGACGCACAGCTGTGATGCCGGCCCTTCACTGAGCTACTCACGTGTGTGCGTGAATTGACACAAGGGCAGCATTCTGTGCACACGCGTGTTCCCCTCTCCTTTCCTTTCTTGATGCTGTCTCCTGGGACTCATTGCCTATCAGTCCACGTGGAGACGCCTCACGTGGCTGCATAAATTTCCATTCTGTGGATGAGCCGTCATTTACATAACCCATTTCCTATTGATGGACATTTACGTTTTTAGTTTCCAAGTGTAATCATCCTTTCAGATGATGATTTAGCAATGGTTCTTAACATTTAAGCTTTGCAATTTCCAAACCTGTTCCCTCCGCTGCTTCACTCCCTCCTTAAATGCATCCGCTCAGTATTTCTATTGCAAAAACTCGTGGATTGTGACACAATTGCTTTGAGCATGGAGCCCAAAGAACTGTGCCGGTGCAATGGCGCTTTCTATAAGCAGAGAATGTACATGTGGATAACATTTCCCTTTACCAGTCTGTGAACCAACAAATAGGGCCTTCCTGGGGGAGCGATGTCCCCTGGCAAAATCACACTGGAGTTTGCTTCAGCGACAGGTGTGCTTATGCTGCTTCCCCGGACGGCCCTGTAATTGGTTTTACCCTGGGAACCCCTCCAGGGGGTGCCGTGAAGTCCTCCACTCTGGGGGCCGGGCTCTCTGCATGCTCCTGCCCCCTTCGCATTTGGAGCATTTTTTGGGGGGATCTCCCACCTGGAATGCAGCTTCGCCTGTGCTTGCCTCATGGGTGCAGGGGCAGAGGGGGTGGCTCAGCCAGAGTTCCCGGCCAGTGCAGCTTTGAGGACCAAGAATCTCAAGCCAAGAGGTGTTTACATTCCGGGGCCGGGCCCTGTCCCCAGGCGCCAAGAGCCCTTGGTGGCCACTCTATCTGGAGGACGTGTCCCTGCCGCAGCCCCTGCCCCAGCCCCAGGGCCAGCGTCCAGCCTGGGCACCGGGGATGGCGGGATGCTCTCTAACCCATCACCACTCGGCGTTTCCCATCCGGACAGCGGCAGCTCCTGGGCCGGGTGGGACCATGTTGTCCATGACGTACAGCGAGAGCCTGAGGAGTGTGGTCGGCAGGTGTCACTCAGACTGGGCCCTGCACCCCGTCCGCCAGGCCAGCACGCTGGAGCTGCAGCAGCTGCGGGAAGTGCGGGCAGCAGCCCAGGCCAGGAACATGGAGAGCTTCCTGCGCATGCACGGCCTCTCCCTGGACAGCTGCACCGCCCGGTGCACCGGCATGAAGTACCGGTAAGGGCTGGGCTGGGCGGGGACAGGAGGAGGTCCCCTGGCCGAGGAGGGGGCCGAGGCAGGGGCTGCGAGAGGGATGCAGCCCAGGAAACGGGGTAATGGCGTCACTGTCAACTGGGGCAAACTCCTTGGGGTTTAAGAATGCTGACCGTGGGACTTCCCTCGCGGTCCAGAGGTTAAGACTCCACGCTTCCACTGCAGGGGGCACGGGTTCCATCCCATTTCGGGGAACTAAGATCCCACGTGCTGTGTGGCGCAGCCAAAAAGAAAAGAATGGGGCTTCCCTGGTGGCGCAGTGGTTGGGAGCCCGCCTGCCGATGCAGGGGACACGGGTTCATGCCCCAGTCTGGGAAGATCCCACATGCCGCGGAACGGCTGGGCCCGTGAGCCATGGCCGCTGAGCCTGCGCGTCCGGAGCCTGTGCTCCGCAACGGGAGAGGCCACAACAGTGAGAGGCCCGCGTACCGCAAAAAAAAAAAAAAGGAAAGAAAAGAATGCCGACCGCATAGGAACGTATAAAAGAGGAAAATGAGAGTCTGCATATCCTTTCCTCCAGAGATAAGCTCTGCTGCGTTTGGTGTGTCCTCCATGGGAAAAGAGTATGGTTTCTTGAAAAAACTTTGCAGCAGGGGTAAACATACTATGTCATTTGTCTTCTTGCCGTGTCATTGGGACACATTAATTATCAGGGGTTGACGAAACACAAATTAGGGGAAATCCCTCAATTCATCGTCTCTACCAACAAATCCATCCCAGCACCAGAAACCCATGTGAGGTCCTGGGGACCAAGATGTGCTTAAATTGGGCTGTCCTCATGGGAAGTGGCCTCTGAATTGGTTGCTGCAACTACGCTTGTAACTGTGACCAGCAAAGGCTGTGGAGTAGGTGTCCCTGTGTTCTCGGATGCGGGCCTGGAGGGTTTCTTCTGAACCTCAGAAAGACATTCTGTTTAGCTCGCTTGTCCCTGAAATCAGCATCTGGGACAGTGCTCCGACCTGCCCACTTTCTCCTCTGAAAGCCTCAGAAAGTGGCCAGAGGAGCCCCAGCGCTGGCGTTTGAGTTGATAAGTTACATATACGAGGCTTTCTTCCTGTGCCTCCCAGGGACAAGTCCTGGCCAGAGCCAGTTGGCCAGAAGGGACCCCACCCACCCACCTAGTCTATGTACTGTTGCCAGATTTAGCAAATAAAAATATAGAACGCCCAGTTAAATTTGAATTTCAAATAAACAACCAGTTTATGCCATCATCGGGACGTAATAGCAGAAGTTATTCGTTGTTTATCTCAAGTCCAGATTTAAGTGGGTGTCCTATATCTGATTTGGTTTCCATCTAACGCAGGCCCCAGGGGTTATCTGACTGTTCTCTGGAGAGAAGAACAGAGACCAGCCCTGTTGCTGTAACATTTTCTCCTTTGGACAAGTGTTTGGATCTTCAGCATGAGGTTGTCATTTAAAGATATAAAGCACTTCTGCCCTGAGTCCATTAGATGGCAGGATTCTTAAGGCTTTGCATTATAAATCCAGTTGTAAAGGAAGGACAAAGGGTCAGCTAGTTTGGCCTCGAGGATCTCCTGATTCTGACGGAAATTTCTCAAGAAGGAGATGAGGGTCTGCATTTTTTCTTTTTCTTTCTTCTTTTTTTTTTAAAGATTTTTTTGATGTGGACCGTTTTTTAAAGTCTTTATTGAATTTGTTACGGTATCGCTTCTGATTTATGTTTTGATTTTTTTGGCCTTGAGGCGTGTGGGAGCTGAGCTCCCCGACCAGGGATCAAACCTGCACCCCCTGCACTGGAAGGCGGATTCTTAACCACTGGACCACCAGGGAAGTCCCCGCATTTTTTCTTTTTTTGGCAAGTCATTGATACTTTTCATTAATCCCGCAAATGTTTACTCAAGATCTATCTACTTGGCTCCAGGCAACAGGCTTGCCAGATGCTGCAGGAACAGGACAGACAAGGTCCCTCCCCACCCCATTGGACATTACATCCTGCTGGGGGATGGCAGAGAAAAAGCAAGTAAATGCCTAAGAGAGTCAGGGAGACCAGGGGCAGCTGAGACCCCAGCCGTCTGAAAGGAGGACCAGTTGAAGACATGGAGAAGAACTTTCCAGTCCAAGGGGACAGGGGCACATGTGAGGGAAAAAGGCCCAGGGCCAGAGCGAGGAAGGCAAGTAGAGGTGAGGCAGGGTGGGCAGGCCGGAGCCCGTCCCCCGTCCCAGGGAGACCTCACCTCCCTCGGGTGTGGATACCGTTTGTAATGGAGGGGGCACTGGGGTGAATTTTGTCCCCCCCAATTTCATCTACCCAGAACCGTGGAATGCGAAGCTATTTGGTAATAGGCTCTGTGCAGATGTAACTACTTAAGACGAGCTCACAGCGGAATAGGGTGGGTCCTAAATCCAGCGCCTGGTGTCCTAATAAGAAGGCCCAGTGAAGACGCATAGGGAAGAGGCCCTTTGGTGGTGGAGGCAGCAGTGGGAGGGACGCGGCCACAAGCCAAGGAACCACGGCCACCAGAAGCTGGCGGAGGCCAGGATGGATCCTCCCCTGGAGGCTTCAGAGAGAGCGCAGCCCTGCCCATACCCAGATTGCAGCCTTCTGTCCCCCGGAGCTGTGAGAGAGTCAGGTTCTGTTGCTTGAAGCCCCCCCAGTTCGTGGAACTTTGTCATGGCAGCCCCAGGACCCGAACACAGCCGGGGGGTGTGAGTACTGGAACAAATCTCTTATTTGCCTGACACTCCAAGGAAAAGGTCTGTGTCCCATCTGAAACATGCTGGACTAACTGTGGGGCTGAAACACCCTGGGGAAACCTGCTTCCCAAGGAGCAGAGTTGACAAGAAAACCACTTGAGGCTTTAGCATTGGATGGGCCAGATGTCGCCCCGTAGGGCCCGCCCTTTATCTGGTGGATTTCATCTTGCTGCCTCCAGGGGTTTCGGTTAACTGGGAAGAGGGCCTCGGAAACCACGACCAAGGGTTATTAAAGATCCCAGATAGATGCCGTTCCGCGGTTAATGTTCCCGGCAGCAGCTGGGCTGGGACTCAGCTAAACCTGGTCTTAAATATTAATATAAAAAAGATAAAGCCTCCAGATAAGTGCTGCTCCGTGGAGCAAGGCGACGACGTACCTCGGGCACAGACACCATATCAGTCGACCTGAGCCTGCAGCTGCGGGAAAAGGCTTTCTTGTTAACTTTTCCCATTTTTTTTTTTTTAACTGTCCTCAACTCTTGCTGTTTAAAAAAAAAAAATGCACTGAATTTTTAAATCTACACAGTCGCTTTGTAAGCTCCCCTTCCCCATGTCCACCTGACTGTAGTGATGGAGGGTCTGGAGATGTGGCCTGAGACAGGGCAGCAGCTGTGGCCACAGGCCGGCCAGAGGCTGTGACCTGGGCCCAGGCAGTGCCAGCTGGATACCGGGCCTGGTTCAGGTGTGTTCCTTGTCCGCTACCCACGGCATCAGGAATGAACCCAAAGTTCCCACCATGCGCGGCCCTTCCTTCCTTCCTTCCTTCCTTCCATATCTCAGACATGCAAGCTCATTGCATCCTCAGGGTCCTTGCACATTCTATCCCCTCCCCTGGAAGGTGTGTCCTCCAGATTTTCACAAGGCTCCCATCATCACACCTTTGGCCTCAAAGAGACTTTCCGCACCACCCAGTCTAAATAAATGCCCAGTGAGTCATCCTCAAGCTCACTGTCCTGTCTCTCTTACCTTGTTTTTGCCCATCTGCACCCCACTGAGAGCACAGCCTCTGTCTGTTCCCAGCACCTAGAACATTTCAAGCCTCTGTAAGTATTGCCTGGGTGGCATTATGCGGCCTTGGTCTTAACCCACTTTTCAGAATATTCCCCTGTAAAGTACGTCTCCTTCCTGCTGCTTCCTTGGCAGCAGGACTGGAAGCTGTGTCTGAGACTCCCTGATGCAGCCTGGAGGGCGGGGAGCCCCGGGCAATGAGCCTTGGTCGTGAGCTTCTGGTAGGGCGGGCCGTCCTGCGTGCCTGTGGTTTTTGCCTCTAGATCGTAGCCTCTTACCACGAGCCGCCTACAGGAATCACGGGCAGTATTTGATTCGTGGTCAAGTTCATCGAACAGACTCTCCAGTTGCTCATTTATTCACAGGAGGTCAGTCAGGGAAGACTTCCTGGAAGAGCTGGGAACCCAGATGTGTCTTAAAGGATGGGTGGGAAAAGGAGGAAGAACAGAGTCCAGAGAGGGACGGTGGGTGGAGCAGTGCAGGCGGCCAAGCGGGGGGCCGGTCCACCTTGAGACAGTCCCATATCAGTGTCCTGGGGCTGCCGTAACACAACGCAGTGCCCAGAACAACAGCTGTCTATTCTCTCATGGTCCAGAACCCGGAAGTCTAGACCTGGGGTCAGCAGGGTCACACTCTCTGAAGGCTGTAGGGAAACATCCTTCCTTGGCTTTCTTTTTCTTTTTTCTTTTTCACTGGGGTATAGTTGATTCACAATGCTGTGTTAGTTTCAGGTGTAGCGCAAAGTGACTCAGTTATACATCTACTTATATCCATTCTTTTAGATTCTTTCCCGCATAGCTCATTACAGAGTATTGAGTAGAGTTCCCTGTGCTATACAGTAGGTCTTTATTAATTATCTATTTTGTATATAGCAGTGTATATATATCAAGCCCAATCTCCCAATTTATCCCTCCCCCGTCCTTTTCCCCCGGCAGCCATAGGTTTGCTTTCTACATCCGTGTCTCCTTGGCTTTCTTTGCCTGTAGACACATCACTCCAATCTCTGCCTCCATCTTCACGTGACTGTTTTCCCTCTGTGCATCTCTGTCTGTCTCCAGATCTCCATCTCCTTACAAATACAGTAGTCATTGAATTCAGGGTTCACCCCCAATCCAGCAGGAACTCAATCTTCACGTAATAATATCTACAAAGATCCTATTTCCAAACGAGGTCACGTTCACAGGTGCCGGGAGTTAGGACTTGAACATGTCTCTTTGGGGTCACATTTCAACCCACAGCGGGTCCCAAGGGCTGTCTCAAGTCCTGAGCCTGCAGGGACATCGCTGAGTATCGTGAGGGGAATCCTGGCTCCCCCGCCGGTACCTGTATGAACTTAGACAAGTCACCTGGCCTCTCTGTGTCTCAGCGTCCCCATCTGGAAAGCAGAGACTATAGTCACTTCCTCACAGAAGTGTGCTGAGGACTAAAGGCGATAGTGACGGAACTTAGGGCTCCCGGCTTGGCTCCTGGTGGGAGAGAAACCCCAGTCTTGGAATCTCATGGGCGGAAACAATAGCACCTGGAAAGCAGATGGGAAGGGAGCGGGGAGGGAGGTGGCGAGACGAGCCCGTCACTCGGGACGAGCTGCCGTGCAATGATCCGGGGGTCCCGCGTGGGCCCCCGTGGAGGGCCGGCCCAGGACCGTGGTGTCAGCCACCCATGGCCTGCATTCGTACTGGGTCTGCTTCTGCTGGCAGTGGCCACCGTGCTGGGGCCCAGCGGCGGTCCCAGGCCTGGAGACAGCCACCCATCCCTCTGCGGGTCCTGGGCCTCCCGCCCCAGCTCCCCTGCCTTTACAGGGACATCACAGCTTCTCCCTCCCCTGTGTCGGGCAGGGACGGGAAGGGCTGAGCGATCCTAACACAACTGCTGGTGCGTGGCTTTGTAACCAACGCACAGCACAACTCAGTGTCTCCCAGGCCCTCCTGGCAGCGGGAATCTGGGGGTCACCTGTTAGCAACACGGATCCTCAGGCCCTGCCCAGAGATTTGGGGGATCCGCCCCCAAGAGGCTCCTCTGATTGGGCAAGGACAGGAACCCTGGCTGACTGGCTCTCTGCCGTCCACCTGGAAAGGCGGGGGTCAGCACAGCTCAGTCAGACCCGCAGACGGGGCCAGGCAGCGTCCCCACCCTCACCCTTTAATCTGGGGGTCTGAGAGCAGGAGCCTCCGCTGTGAAATGAGGGCGGGCCCAGCGTTAGTCTCCCTCCCTTGACCTCTCTGTGCCTCGGTGTCGTCCAGTGAACGGGAGCATCGCAGGGCCCAGCTGAAGGCTGTGGTGGGAACTCAGTGAGCTGCTGGCAAAGCGCTCGGCGCGATGGCTGGGGCGCAGCGGGCACCGTGTAAGTGTTAGCGCTGTGGCCGTCGTCACTGTTGTTATGCCTCCGAGGTGCTTCTAAGGATGAAAAGAGAAAAGGTGCAGGAAGTGCTTACTCTGGCCTGGGTACAGCCACTTAGTACAGCGCAGCAGCTAAGAAGCAAGAGGGGCCAATTCACGGCTGACCCGCCTTCCTGCCTTTTAGGGCGGGTAACGCTGGGCGTGACTGGGGCGTGAGCTCCCAAAGGAAGCACAGCCACAGCACTGAGCCCCCAAGGGGGCTTCCGCTCTCACGTACCAGAGGACACCTCCTCCAGGAAGGCCACCGGTCTGCCACCCTTTGCTCTCAGAAACCTCAGGGGCCAAGGACCTCCCATCCCACTGCTCCATCAGGGTGGCCCCCAACTCTTCAGCAGCTGCCCCCGCCTTGGGCAGGAAGTCACTGTTGAGTACAAATCAAGACACAGTACAGTTGGGGCAGCCTTACTGATACAGGGGAGGCACCCAGGCCTCTGCAGGGCACAGCCGAGGCTCGTCCTCATTCCTGAGCTGCTGCTGCGGTCCGTGCTTTGAAAAGCCATCTTTAGGGAATTCCGTGGTGGTCCAGTGGTTAGGACTCCCCACTTTCACTGCTGAGGGCCCGCCGGGTCCAATCGAGGGGCACGCCCCCCCCAAAATTTAAAAGCCATCTCTAAAACTTCTACTCCAGGCCTCGAGGCTTCCACGGGCCTCATTCTGTGCAGGGAGGGTCCTGTCCCCTCCTACTGTGAACCTGTCACTGTCTTGGGGGAAGGATCTGGCTGGGCCCCAGCTTGGTTATCTCCCCATCCCTCACTGGGACAGGTGGGGGGTGGATACCAGACACCACACAGGAAGCTTCTGTCCCGAGAAGCTCTCTTTGGTGGCGCTCTGTGGACACAGCAGAGCTTTTTCATTGGGGCGGCTGCCCCTCTGATGACTCACAGCAGGAACCAGCTGCTTTGTTTTAACAATAGCGGGTACTGGAGAGGCAGAAAAAAACCCAGAATCTGCTGTGGATCAAAATCAACCATCCACACTCGACGTTTCTGCCCAAAGCCCATTTCAAGTCGACCAGCCCGTGTCTGGGACTCACTTCTCCACCCAAACGTGTTTGAAAGGAGAGACCCTTTGGGGGTGACATTTTACTGTGGCAAGTTCTGGTCAAGGTCTTAAGCTTTCAGCTTTCCATCCTTGTCTAGTTCTTGTGATTTTCTAAGAACATTATGAGTTGTGACCGCTGTCTGGGGCACATGAAAAGTTACAGACTCTGGCCAGCTGTGAAAACCCACCTACCCGACTTCCCCTCTTGGCAGTTCTCCGCTGGACCCAGAGACACCTTTGTCCTGGATTCCCTGGGCGGGTTCTGAGGTCAGATGTCCATTCCCATCATCCCCGCAACACGTTACAGTGGGATGGAGTCGGGGCTGGGGACTCTACCACCAGGCCAGGCCCAGGAGGTCCTGCGAGAGTGAAGGCTTGACTGCAGCCGAAGTCTGGGAGGGCCGCTTCCTGCTGTGGCTCCCAGGCCCCTGGTGTCACTGGGGAGGCTGAGGTTGGCGACACTGGGAGGAAGGAAAGGTTACTGGTGCTTGCGGGGGGCGGGGGACTGCTTCGCACTGCATGTACGATCTCAGCTGATGCCAGAGAGGTCGACAAGGATTTCAAAAGCAGAGAAACAGGAAGGGCACTCCCACAGGGCACAGCAAGAGTGAAGGCCCAGAGACTTTTTTTTTTTTTTTTTGCGGTACGCGGGCCTCTCACTGTTGTGGCCTCTCCCGTTGCGCAGCACAGGCTCCGGACGCGCAGGCCCAGCGGCCATGGCTCACGGGCCCAGCCGCTCTGCGGCATGTGGGATCTTCCCGGACTGGGGCATGAACCCGTGTCCCCTGCATCGGCAGGCGGACTCTCAACCACTGCGCCACCAGGGAAGCCCAGGCCCAGAGACTTTTGAGGTCATTGACATTTTTTTTTTTTTTGGTAAATACACCCATTTAAAGCATCCAATTTAATGGTTTTAGTACAAACGGTTGTCCAAAAGTCACCCATTTTTTAGAACATTTTCATCACCCCAAAAAGAAATACTGCGCCCACGTTAGCTATCGTTCCCTGACTCCCCACTCCCCCCAGCCCCCAGCAGCCACTAATCTACTTTCTGTCTCTGTGGATTTGCCTGTTCTGAACATTTCATATGAATGGAATCATACAATATGTGACCTTTTGTGACTGGTCTCTTTCTCTCAGCATGATGTTTGCAGGGTCGTCATGTCGTAGAACGTATCAGTACTTCATTCCTTGGTGTGGCTGAATAACACTCTGCTGTGCGGCTCAGACCACATTTCTTTTATCCATTCGTCAGTTGATGGACGTTCGGATTGCTTGCATCTTGGGGCTGTGATGAGTAATGCTGCTGTGGACATAATGTGTTCAAGTTTTCGTGTGGGTGTAAGTTTTTCGTTCTCTGGTTACATACCTAGGAGTGGAATTGCTGGATTGGGGGTGAGGCGGGTGACCTTTTACACACTGTGGTGACTAAGTTTTTGTGGATCTCTCTTCAAGCTTAAAGCACACCATCTGGTTAAGAACAGCCCCGGAGGAATAGTAAGACGCTAGCCCTTGTAGGATCTGACAGTTTGCCAGAGCACAGAGAACAGTAGAAGGTGGAATGAAGTAGGGGATTTCCACATCCTCTCAGCCAGTGCACAGCACCACTCAAAGCTCCTGATACGGGCTTCCCTGGTGGCGCAGTGGTTGGGAGTCCGCCTGCCGATGCAGGGGACACGGGTCCGTGCCCCGGTCCGGGAAGATCCCACATGCCGCGGAGCAGCTGGGCCTGTGAGCCATGGCTGCTGAGCCTGCGTGTCCGGAGCCTGTGCTCCGCAACGGGAGAGGCCACAACTGTGAGAGAGAGAGAGGCCCGCGTATCGGGAAAAAAAAAAAAAAAAAGCTCTTGATAAAAACACAGCTTCCCAGGCCCAGCCCCGGAGCTACCGATTCAGTAGTCGTGGCTGGGGCCCAGGAATCTGCATTTGCAACAAGCTCCTCTAGCATCCTGGTCAGGTGTGGAGCATCCCTGCTGTGGGCATGAGCTCCATGAGCCTGGGGAGGAGCGAAAGACAGAGTCTTTGCTACCTGCAGCCTCTTTGGCAGGCCTGTGGGCTTCCTGGGGGCCAAGACCTGCTGTCTTCAAGTGCAAGGTTCCAGCAGGTGGAAGGGCCAGCACCGCGGGCTGTCCTTCCTCCTTCCCATCCCCCCACCCACCCAAGGGGCTCAGGAGGGCCCCACCCTACCCTGAGCTCAGGGACCCAGGCCAGCCAGGCCCCGAGGTTTTTACGGGCAGGTGGAAGAGGAAAGGCAGAGCCGGCCTGCGTGTCCCGAGGGGCCCCACTGGCCTCCACACGTAGCGTCTGTGAGCTGCCAGGGCCCCTGGGCAAAGGCACCAGATCTGCCCTCCCCAGGCCTCTATCCCCGAGTCCAGGTCCCCACCTCATGGGTGGTTCCTGCTGCCGAATCAGGCCACGGGGAGGACAGAAGGGGTATTCTTACTGGTGGGGATGGGGGAGGGCCTACACACAGGGGTCTATCCTGACTCCACGGCCAGAAACCCTCTCCCTTCTGCCGAGGGACCGTGGGAGTGCTTCCCAAGGACCGGACCCCTGTGTGAGTGCTTTGCAGGAGTGATCTGGCCATGCCTTTGTGACCTGCGTTGGACACGAGAGCCCTGAGGCTCGGAGAGGGGGTCACTTACCCAAGGCTGCCCAGCTCAGGCGCAGGGAGGCTGGGACTGGAACAAGGTTTTATTCTTAACTTCTGTGCCAAGAAGGCAGGGCCAGAGCTGAGAGCAAGTTCAGCCGCCATCTACTGTGAACATCTCTGGGTGGATTCCTCTCTGGGTCCCGTCAGAGCACAGGGTGGACAGCCAGCAGGTGTGGAAGGTTCCTGCAGAGCCAAGCTGGGAGGAACAGCGTGGTCCTCAGGCCAGCCGCCTTATTCTGGCAGTGGATACCCAGGGACCCAGAGAAAGCAAGACGCCCGCCTGGGATCACACAGCGAATTAGCAGCAGAGCCTGAGCAAGACCCCTGACCACCTGCCTCCCATCCACCACACTTTCTCAGCCCTTCCTGCAGGGCAAGATGAGATCCAAAATGCAGCTTTGGCCAGGGCCACCCTGCAGAGTGACAGTGGCATGCTCGGGGTCAGAGGGCAAAGCCAGCCCTTCCTGCCAACGGGGGCATCTCAGTGGGTCTCAGGAAACCCGTGAGCTTTGTTCTGTCTTCATCCTGATCCCATGAGTGTGGGAAAGGAGGATGGGGTAAAGCAGGGGGCTCTTCATTCATCAATTCATTCACCCATTCATCCATCCATCCATTCATTCATTCACTCCAGAAGTATTTATTGAGCACGTGCCGAGAGCTAAGTACCGTGTGGAGGGCTGGAGCTTCTCGGGTCTCTGGCCCCTTGACCCCGGGCTTCTTTCCTAACGTCACCTGCGTCATTACCACCTAGACAGAATGGTCCTCTCTCCTCCAGATTTCTGGTGATTGGACTTCTTGTGCTGAACCTTGGTGGCAGCCCCACTTTCCTGGGTGGGAACCACCAGGGGACAGGGCTGGCCAGGCCAGCTGCCCGCACGCTCAGCTGTCCACCTGGCTGCAGTGCCTCCCGTGTGCAGTCGCGGCTGAGCAGCTGGTAGCCTGGAGCACCGGCGCCGACCTCCCGGGGATCGGCCAGGGCGATCCGGGCGGCTTGTGCATCCGCGTCGTTAATAACGAGTCACCTCCTGCACCTCCCATGCCTCGCGCCGGTCACCTCGATAACTTGGTGGGAGTGCCAAGAGCCACAGTGCGCAGAGCCAGGGGTGGACGCCAGGCTCCCTCCAAGGGACTCGGGGAAGCCTGGAGAAGCAGCTGCTCCCCGGAGCCCTGGGCTGCCACCCTGACGGGAGGCGCCCTCCCTCTTCCTCCTGCTGTCAGGGGACAGCAGTGCCGCTCATTGGTCGTGAGTTACTGGCAGCCCAGCCCTGCCGAACACAGCTGGGCTGGGGGCTCGGGCGGACAGAGTCAGACCAGGGTGGGGCAGAGGAAGGACCCGCAGAGAAGGGAGAGGCAATGGCATCCTCCCCACCCCTCGATTTCTGAGTTCTATCTGATCAGGTCTTTTCTAGCACATTTCTGGAAATTTCACCCCCTTCCCCCGGAGAGCACACAGGCTTTTCTGCGTCAGAAATCTGCACTCCTGAAGCAACGCCTGGTGGCTTCTTCACCTTCTGGGATAAGGTCTTGTCCCAGGCGGAGCAGGGCTTCCAGGGGCAGGTGACTTCGGAACCCGGAAGGAGGGGGGACGTGGCCAGGAGCTGAGCGCCGGAAACATGCAGGTGTCCTTCGTGTGCTCGGAGCATGGCCTCAAGGGCCGGGGCCCCGAGGAGCGTCTGGGCCGGCCGGCAGCCAGCAGCCCCAGCCTGGGCTCCCGCAGCCATTTCCGCGCGGTGGCCATGGTGGCCCGGAGCCTGGGACAGCTGTCGGTGCAGAGCCTCCTGAGCACAGGCGAGGCCAGCGTGGTGCACCCCGGGATGAAGTGTAGGTACGCGGTGCGGGGCGGCTGTGCGGGGTGGGGGCTGCCCTCCCACCCCCGTCTGGGGGAGCTTTGCAGATGCGGGGAAGAATAAAATCGAGGCTCAGGGTCAGGCTGCAGGGGAGGATGATGCCTTTCTTTCCTTCTGCTCGTTTCTTTCTTTTCTCGGGAGGGCTCACTATAGCTGAGCGCCCCCCCCATACTGGACGCCAGGTAAAGCTTCCTCTTTCTGGGAACCCCGTGGCACCGGCCACAGACCCCTGCCCTCCCCCTGGGCACACAGGCCCCAAAGATGCCCCGTGGGTGGTCTGATGCCTTTGCAGCCAAGCCACCTTGACAGACCTCAGTTTAATAGTCAGGGAGACTGGGTGAACCATGTGATGGAATTAGATCTTCCCCCCGCAACTGAGCCCGACCCCAGGCCTGGGCTCCTCTGCAGGCAGGGCTGATGCTCCACGGGGCACAGAGCCACAGCCGGGGTTCCCTGCTAAGGGCTCAGTCCAGGCTGCCGTGTGTCCCTCTGCTTCGGCCAGTCCCCACCTACTCTGGGTACGCTCGCCATGACTAGTACGTAGAGAGCGTGCAAAGCACCCGTGTCAGGGGGCAGGGGCCTTCCTGCTGTTCCTTGCATGCCCCCCTTGCTCCGTCCAGGGCCTTGCTCGGGTGCCCGGTGGATGTACCCACGTGGAAGAGGAGGGCTGGCTTTGTACCGAGGCTCTGCGAGGGCAGGGTTGTGGGTCACCAGGCTAGAGGTCTAGCCTTTCTCACTCATGAGTTTCTCTTCACTGAGAGCCTTTAGCGCTTCGAGAATGGTATTGTTGGGGAAAGGGGAGTTCTTACAACAAACCGTCTGCATGAGCTGGAAAAGCTACGTTAGGTCCCTGGTTCCCAACTGCTCTCAGTGACTCAGATCTCACAGGCCAGCCTCAGAAAAAGCCACAGAAGAGTCTGGTTGTGTTTGAGGAGAATGTCTGGGTTTCTAGCTGGTGTTGGTGCCAACTTGAAAAGTATTGAGAGAATGAATCATTAACAACTGAACAGTGTGGCTTGAAGCAAAACCAATGCCCAGAAGTTGGACCTCACGTGAAGGAGCCGTGTCATAAGTCCCAGGCGTCCTTGAGACGAATTCTGGAATAACTGGCTCCTTCTGCGTCTCCACCCGTATCCTTTCCTTCCCTGGTCCTTGGGGGACATTTGATGTTCTTTTATGGGCCTCTGGGGTACAAGCCTTTTGTTCCCATTCTCTAAATTCAGTGAGGACAGTCCAGAGCAGAATTCTCTCTTCTAGAAGCTCTGGTGGTTTATATCTTTGGTTCAGTGGGAATCAAAGGCTAAGAGTAAACAGAATCTATTTTTTAGTTTAGATTCGTGTTATCCGCTGGGACTTTTAAGCCAGTCCTAGGATATCAAAGGAGTTAGTACAAGTGAGACCATTTCCAAAAATACGAAGCACTCTGTAAATGGAAAACGTGGCCATCGACGTGATTTCCCTCCCAAGCTCCTAAGATCCACTGAGGATTAGATACGTCCAGGAGCCTGAGGGCTTAAGATAACTGTATGCCTCTGTGTGTGTGCACCTGTGACTGTGCATCTCTCCGTGTGTGCACCTTGTGTGTGCATCTCTCCGTGTGTGCACCTTGTGTGTGCATCTCTCCATGTGTGCGTCTGTGTGCGTCTGTGTGTGCGTCTGTGTGTGTGTCTGTGTGTGTGCATCTCTCCGTGTGTGCCTCTGTGTGTGTGCACCAGTGTGTGTGCCTCTGTGTGTGTGCACCTGTGACTGTGCATCTCTCCGTGTATGCACCTGTGTGTGCACATCTCTGTGCGTTTGTGTGTGTGTCTGTGAGCACACATCTCTCCGTGTGTGCACCTGTGTGTGCACATCTCTGTGTGTGCATGTCCGTGTGTGTACCTGTGAGTGTGCAGCCCTCCATGTGTGCATTTGTGTGTACACCTGTGTGTGTGTGCATCTCTCCGTGCATGCGTCTGTGTGTGCACCTGTGTGTGCGCATCTCTCCATGTGTGCATCTGTGTGTGCACCTATGTGTGAGTGCGCATCTCTGTGTGTGTCTCCGTGTGTGCACCTGTGTGTGTGTGCACGTCTCCGTGTGTGCACCTGTGTGTGTGTGCGCATCTCCGTGTGTGCGTCTCCGTGTGTGCGTCTGTGTGTGCACCTGTGTGTGGGTGCATGCATGTGCACGTGTGTGCGTGTGGCACATGTGGAGGCAGGGAGGGCAAGACAGGCAGTAAAGGGAGGTGGTCGTTGGGCCAGAGGGTTTGCAGTCTGAGGAAGTGGGTTCAGATCCCAGCCCCAGCTCCTCCACACTGGGGGACCCCCGCCTGTCCTTACACATGGCAGGGCCCGGGGAGCTTTTCTTGGCAGCGGCAGGAGGAAGGTGGGTTCATTTCCCTGTAGGATCTGTAATCTCATATCAGCTGAAATGGGAGCCAGAATCCAAACCACTGGATCCCCTCGCTGAGCAGGAGGTGCCTGCCTTGGGGTAGCTGTCCCATGGGGTTGCTCCATAATGACTATCCCAGGGCCACAGCCAGGGGGCATGCAGCTAGGAGCTGCAGGGGACCTGATCCAGATCTGCCCCAATTCTGACCACCTCCTTCAGCAGCTAGCCCTTCACAGTGACGCTGAAGGTGTGTGGCCTGCACCAGGGTGCCACGTTCTTGCCAGGGGTGCTCAGTGCGGGGGAAGGGGTACACCAAGCCCCGTGAGCAAGGAGAGGGACCAGCATTTGATCCTGAGGGTCTGGCCCCAGGGCCTGGACTTCTCAGCCCCACGTTACACCAACAAGCACCCCTGGGACCCTGCAGCTGCCAGCTACCATCTGATAGCAAAGACCCGGAAGTCCAGGCCTGTCCTCAGGGAGCCTGGAGCCTGGGGGCTGAAAACAGATAATCCCCCGCAGGGTGACAACCAACTAGAAAATGCCCTGGCAACCCTGTCCGTCAAGCCAGCTCACCAAGACCCAGTTGCTTTCCATCACCTGATCATATTTTTGTCCTCCGCCCGGAAGGCTGAAGGTAAAGGCCCTGAACAGCTATTTTTACAGGATTTGTAATTGCCCGGAGTCTGAGGTGCAGTGTTTAGGGGTGCAGCGCATCGGGGGGCTGCGTGATGGGCGTCAGCTGTCTTCCTCCAGCAAAGATTAAATCCCTAAGCCCTCACTAGCCATTTTCCCAGACCCCAGGAGGGACATGAGGCAAATTAATAAAGACTAACGTTATTGGGGTCGAGAGATTTAGCCAACTAGTTTATCATGATGTCAGGTTTTAATTAGGGGAGGAAAAGCTATAGGAAACGATCTTCGCGTGTTGAAAGTTTCGAGTGGCAGCGTGTCACCAGCCCTGGTCCACCCGCGGCTGTGATCGGCTGAGCTCTGCCCACCCCCCCTGAGCTGCCGTATTTCTAAAGCTCCCAGCCCTGAGATCCCTGTCCCTTCTCGTTCCTTCTCCCGAGGCCTGGCAGCGGATGGCAGAACTAATCCCATCATTTTAACAGGGAAACAACTTGAGCGGGGTAATTGCAGCATCGCTGGGTGTCCTAGTTTTGCTAAATTATTCCTGTGGGCGGTGGGTGGAGCTGCAGCTGCATCGCCCAACACTCTACGTCCCGTCCGAGGAAACTCGGAGCCCCTTCTGGTGGGCGAGGGGTGTCACCTCTCCTCAGGCACAGGCTCTGGTGGGCTCAGCCTGCTGTCCTGCGTCCTCACCTGTCTGCTGCTAAAGCCACCCAGCCCCTGGACACGCAGCTCGTGCCAGCCCTTGGTTCCACTGTGATAAAGGGCAGTTGCAGGAGGACATGCCTAGAACTTGACCTTCAACAGAGCCTCACCAGGAAATTGTTCCCTCACTGTCACGCACGGGCGGTGGTTTTGCAGAGGCAGGGGCTCAGCCTCCCTTCCGGCACCGGATTCATCTAGACCACGTACCCAGGCCTTCGAATGCCTGGGCATTGCAAACAAGGTTCTGAAGGTTTTTGTGTCTGTGAGCATTTCCAGGCAAGGAGTGTCTCAAAGGGGTCTGTGACCCCAAAATTGTTAAGACCACTGATTTCAACTTTTAGTCCTTTTTGCTCCATTACCAGACCGCTCATAAGCAACGTTCTAATTTCTCACCACAAGCATCTTCTAGCCAGTGTGAGAAGATTTACCTAATCTGCTAAACGGAGCTGGCCTGATGCAGGGTCTACTGGTGAAGTCATTGTGCTTTTCTTTCTTTCTTTTTAAATTCCTTTTGAACTCCAATTTCCTTAAACACGAGAATACACAAGTTTACTCTCTGCTTAGCAAGCGACATCAATCCAAGCATGGTTTAAACTTTATAAGAAAACTTTTGAAGAATGCGTGTGTCTACTCGGCCCTTGAATTTCATGCATATTGTATTTGAAATCTCTCATAGCAAATCTGAAGGTAAATCAGGAATATTCTCAGTATTTTTTCCCAGTTTTTTATTTCTGAGATATAGTTGACCCATAACATTGTGTAAGTTTAAGGTACAACGTAATGGGTTGATACATTTACCTATTGTGAAACAATCACCACGGTCAGTTTAGTTAACATCCATCACCTCACATAGTTACAAATCGTGCCTCTTTTTAGGGTCACAAACCAAGTGTCTCTGGGTCGGAATACGCAAGCAATGCTGCGGGCACTAGTAGAGTATTTCACTGATTTATAGGGGAAAAAAACAAGGGGAAACTTCAGTTCCCTTTCTAAAACGGTAACGTTTAAAGCCTGTTGGATTTGTCCGTTGTTGTTTCTCGTTTAAGGAAAAGGCTGCTGTCCCCCGTTCTGTGCTCTCTGTGACCCTGTGCCCCAGGCACATGTGTTACCCCATTTCATCCTCATGGCCACCCCCTGAGAGAGGCAGCATCTCGAGCCCATTCTACAGATGAGCCCACCGAGGCATCAGGCAGTTACATGACATGCCCAGGGGCAGGCATACAGCCTGGAAGGTCGAAGCAGAATTTGAACTCCAGCTTCAGAGCCTCTGCTTGTAGCCACTGCCGATCTGCTCCCCTGCCCGAAAAAGAAACCAGCTGTGATTATGTCCTCAGGGAAAAATCCCAGCATTCCCTGTAGGAACAGTGGGCCAATGGCTGGGCTGGTTTTAATGGGAAATTTAACAAGAAAGCTGGGCAGTTTAGAACTACTTTAAATTTGGTGACAAACTGTTATCAAACCGCTTACAAGTTTATTCTATCCACCCCCGACCAACGACCACCTGTAATGTGGGCAGGGTCCAGGGATCTTGTAACCAGGGAAACCCAGGCTGCAGAAGGTCATAGTGGGCCCATGTCAGAGAAGGGCAGGTCCCGCTCAGCCCCACACCTGCTTCCCAGGGGCCACATAGGGTAGAAAAACAGGACAGAGCATCCACTGAAGTTAGAAATGCCAGACGGCCCTAGGGAAGGAGGTTGGGGTTCACCCATGGCATCTCTCACAGCGCTCTGGCTTCCCACTGCCTAGAAGGGTATCGCACCCCGGGCTGGTCCCAGGACCGGGATGCCAGCAGTGGGAACTCACGAGGGAAGTGGACTCCCGCTCTGCCACTTGTCAGCCTCACCATCTGGGCAGCTCCCATGAAGGGCCGGGGCTGCGGGAGCACGCCTCTGTGGCTGGGAGCATGTTCTCAGAGCCTGGGTGAAATCGCAGGTCCAGTGCGCTCTTCTGTAAAATGGGACTGTCAGGAAAAGAGAAGCACCTGCCCGACAGAGCTGTCGGGGGGTCAGTGACACCCGGCCTGTTGCTGCCCTGCAGGCTCCCAGGCAGCCTGTGCAGGATGGACAGGCCGGGACGAACCGGCACCCCAGCCCTCAGCAAGGCACTGCTGCCCTCCATGACCTCCTAAGGACATTAATGACAGCCTGCAGCTCACCCACGTGGACCCCAGGATGTGCCCCATCTGGCAGGTGCCTCAGGGGGCCTGTGAGGGAGCCCTGGACAGTCTGTTCAGCTGTGGCCACTGGGTCTGATCAGGACGTGTGCTGCCAGGGGATCTTGGCTCTCACCTTCCTGAGCGGCCCTGGCTAGGGGTCAGGCCTGCTCTGGGCACCAGTGCCCTTCAACAGGGCTCTCATCTGCCCCCACTTCCTCCTGCAGAGAGACAGGGCCCAGGGCTGTGTGGCCCAGGTGATGTGGGACTAACTTCTCCTCCACTCCTCGGAGAGAGAGAGTAAGATACACAAAACCACAGACGTGACACTAAAGAAATGGAAAGAGAAGCTTCTTATAAGAGGATACCCTGCATCCGGGGCCACAAGGCCTGAACCAGTCTTGTTTCAGCCCATGAAATAAGATGGGGTCCATTCCACGTTTTCTCCCCGAGGTGGCTCCCGGGGCCCTGCCGTGGTCACAGCGTGGCCTGTCCCAGCAACGTGGCTCTGCCCTGGTTGGCCCTTTACCCCCAGGGTAGGCTAGCAGTGGGCCTCTCTCCAAAGGACCCCTTGCCTTCAGAGCCTCAAAAGAGGTGGGTGGGCAGTTCGGGAGGCTAGGCAGCAGAAACAATGGGTTCTGCCCTGGCCGCTGAGAACTCACGCCACGTTTGTTTTCCAGGAACCTGGGCAAGTCGGGCCTCCGGGTCTCCTGCCTGGGGCTTGGTGAGTGTGGGGTCCTCTTGGTCCAGTGGTGCACAAGGAAGCGGGGGTGGCAGGAAGGCCGGGGGTGGGGGAGGGAGCTGCACCCAGAGCCAGGATTGGGGGGGGAAGATGCTCGGTTGCCATGGTAACCAAGAGGCAGTTGGGGAGGGGCCTACGAGAGGGAGGAGGGCAGAAATGCAGCCTTAGCAAGGGAAGTGAGGGGAGTACCAGGGCCCTCTGCACACACAGCCCACTGCCCAGCAGCAGAAAATCAGGGAAGCACCCTGCCCGCGGGGAACCAGCAACTTCTTGCCTTACGTGACAGAGTCCCTCATGAGGGGCAGTCAGATTTTGCCCTTTTTCTTCTTTTGCCAGATATGAACTCTGTTCCCAGATCACGCTGTCTCTCCGCCTCCACGGTGCACACGTACACACACGCACACACACACCGCCCAGCAAACGCGAGGGCATGGCTGTCAGCCCTGCACATCTTCAGGGAGGCAGCCCTGGTCCCACTGCCCACGGCATGTCCCTGGAATAGGAGCTGCAGCGGCTTGAGCGCCAACGAGCATGTCAAAGCCCTGCAGTCAGCTGCCTGCTCTGGGCACTTACTGTCCCCTTGGTTCCTTGGCTCCAAGAGAGGGAGACATGCCCCAAAGGCCAGGTGTCCACGCATGCCAAGCACACGCTCCCGCAGAGCGGCGTGGCTGCCCCACTGCGCCCTGCAGCCCGAGGTCCAAGCGCCCTGGGGAGAACTGGGCTTCCCGGGGCCATTCTCTGACCTGAGCCTGTATCTCTCCTATCAGGAACATGGGTGACCTTCGGAGGCCAGATCACGGACGAGGTAAGATGGGGCTCCCTCGTTCCCCCAGGCCCCAGGGAAGGGCCGCCCATGCCCAGGCACGTGGTAGAGTATGCGAAATGCACCAGGTAGTCAGTGCTCAGGGCAGCCGCCTTGGCTCCCCTCCTACTGTTTCTCCAGGGTGCCCTGGGGGACAACAGGAAGGGTGAGCCCCGTAGTGGCGCGAACACCCAGCAGCTGGGTGCACTGGGGCTTCAGCAAGTCCCTTAAAGTCCCAGAAATCAGGTTCCTCACCTACAGAACTCCTATCCCACGGTTAGCCAGAGGAATTCAGGGAGAGCACATTTTCCAAATCATCAAGCCCGATGCAATCCTTTGCCACTCCTACAGAGGATGCGCACGTGAATCTGAAACATCAATAAATATCTGTTGGGGTCATTTAGAATTTAGACCCTGGAAATTTTGCTGCAAACCGAAGACCGAGGAGCTGAATGTTTGACCAGGCTCCTAACTGCGCATGCCCCACAGCCGTCGTGAATGGGATGCACGGCCATGGGATGCACTTGCTGGGGCTTCTCTCTCCACAACTGGGATTCAGTGCAGCCAGCGTCTGTCCTGGAGAAGACAGTGTTCCCAGGCTGGTGTGCACTTCGGGGCAGGGAGTGAATATCGTGGAAGTGGGAACAGCGGTTTTGCTCAGAGAGCTCTGAACCTCTGCACAAGAAGATGTCTTCATGTCTGCTCTACTTCCTATTGGAAAGATTGCATTTAAAAATGAATAAGTGAGTTCACTTGAGACCTTGTAACTGTGATTGCTCAGTTATTTTTCAAAGGGAAAGCTTGGCTTCCATCGAAATCTAGATGCATTTAATTTGCATTCTCGTTCCTTTTTCTTTATGACAGTAGCTGTCGTAGAACTATTTGCCCTGGCTTTAAGGTTCTGGGGGCTATCTCAGGTAAAGTCAGGAGTTTTTAAGATGCAGGGAATTGTTTCACCTTCAGCCACCAGATTGGTTCCAAGCACCTAGAAGGTTGGAGCCCCGGAGCCCACGTGGTCTACCCCAAATAAGTGTGTGATGTCTAATTCGCCTGTTACCCTTTCGATGTGAAAGAATTCTGTGGAGGATGTGACTTCATTTCCTAATGGCATTAGCTATGCTGTGTGCATTGTCCTTGTGGGAAAGATACAGGGAATTGGCCGGATGGTAACCGTCCAATCAGGTGACTTTTTCACCAACAGATCCATTACACCCAAAGAGTATTGATTAATGATCCAATGGCAGCCACAGCTGGCTCCGGCCTCCACCGCGGCTCCATCAGGGACATGGTGACATGTCTGAAGATGATGGAAGTCGTTTCCAGATGCCACAAAGCTGGGAGGACAGCGGATACAATACATGACAGATTCGGGGTTCTAAAAGGTCCTGGCGGGTGAAAATGATTGAGTGTAAGAGCCAGCGGAATTTTCCTATTAAACCCTACAGTTAGTGTCCCAAACAATCAACACATCAAGTCTGAGGGGCCCACCTCTCCGCGGTTCAGAGGAAGAATGCCTGGATTTCATCCTTTAGCTGGCTGCCTGGTCTGCACCAGCGGCGTTGGCGCCACAGGAAGCAAGGACCCTCCTGGGCTGCAGAGAAACACGTGTGCTGCCCAAGCCCAGAGCGGCGCAGGCTGGGACCCCGCTCCGGCTGGGTGACCCCACCTGGAACACATGTTCCTTGCAAACATCATGTCCAAAGGAAGGCGTTTGGAATGCCACAGAATCCAGACACAGAGTCCTGTTTTTAGAGTTACCTCCTGCGTGCAGGATGCCACCCCCAGATGCCAGAGAGACACAGAAACAAGGAACTGGTGGGTTTACTATGGCAGAGTGGCGTTCCCCCGCAGGACTGAGGAAATGTGAGTAAGTGATGGCCTGGGGGCCACATCTGGTTCCCAGCCTGGTTTTTTTGTTTTGTTTTTTCTTTCTTCTTAAATATATGAAATGTAAAATTTGCCATTTTAACCACTTTTCTTGTGGTTAAAATAAGCATAACATAAAATGTACCATGTTAACCATTTTTTAAATATACAGTTCAGCGGCATGAAGTACGTTAACTTTGCGGTGCAACCATCACCACTGTCTATTTCCAGCATTTTTCTTCACCCCAAACAGAAACTCTGCACCCATTAAGCAATAACCCCCCAGCCCCAGGTAACCTCTCATCCACTCTCTGCCTCTATGAATTCCACAGCCCGTTTTTGTAAATAAAGTTTTATTGGCAGGCAGCCACGCCAGTTCGTTTACATATGGTCTGTGGCTGCTCTCATGCTATGAGGGCAGAGTGGAGTAGTTGCCACAGAGACCATCCGCAAAGCCTAAAATATTTACCCTCTGGCCCTTTACAGAAAAGGCTTGCCATCCCCAGTCCTATGGGGTCACAGCAGCATCTGCAAATATCTGTGGGTTGTCGTCCCAGGGAGGGAGGCTTCTGTGGGCTGGGCAGGGACACGAGGAGCAGACGGTGTTAGTAAACCTCAGATCACGTGGCCAAGTACCAGAGCTGCCCCGGACAGAATCAGCTTTCCAAACTCTAGTTCAGTGCCCTTTCTGTGACCTCACACAGCTGTTCAGGTGGAAAACTGCCCCTGGGGCACGTGTTCCCAGCAGCCTGGGCAATAAGAATTCAATAAGAATAGTAGCTAAACTTTACATTTATCATGGCTCTCAATCCTCTTTCAACCCAAGGAGGTAGGTGTTTTATTATCCATTCCGTGGAAGCAGAGCCTCAAGACTGAGCAGGTGCCCAAGGTCACACCTGGAGAGGGATGAAGAGGGATCCTACCTGGGCTCTGTGCTTCAGAGCCTACTGCCAGCTCTCAGCTCCGGGGAACCGTGCGGGGGCAGGATGGCCTCCCTGTCCCCTGGGTGGGGGTGACAGGAGGTGGCCCACATGTCATCTGAGGTTCCTTCTGCCTCCAGCCTCTGGGACTCTTGACATTGGAAATAACTGAAAAGTCACCAAATAGAAGCTCCATTACATAATGCAGGATGCACCCACAGAGCAGAAGTCTTTAGAAGTCATGTTTTGATGACTGACAAGGGGACAGAACCATGATGAGAGAGCACGGAAAACAGCAGAGACAGCCGTGTGTATGTCAGAGTTGCCGTGTTGCAGGGAAAAAGCATATAGTCACATAGAAAAACCTGGAAGAGGAATTACACCCAAATCATAGCAGTCCAAAAATCAGAAAATCTGAAAATTCCCGGATTCCCCAATTCTCTTTCTGTCCACAGTCACCCAGGTCCTGGGTGTACTTAGGATGGTGTTCACGTCTTTCTTTCTTCCTCCATTCAGCTCATGCCGGCTGAGCACCCGCTGAGCTCCAGGTCCCTGCCCTCGGGCTGCTCTCTGTCTGGAGAGGGGGACAGATCACAGATCATAAGCCCATCTTATCTCCGAAGGTTAAACATACGATGGAGAGTGCATTCCTTTCCTGTGGCTGTTAAAACAAATTACCACCAGCTGTGTGCTTTAGAACAACAGACATTTATTCTCTCACGGTTCTCGAGGCCAGATGTCCAAAATCAGTATCACTGGGCTGAAATTAAGGTGCCAGCAGGGCCACGCTTCCGGTGGAGGCTCCAGGGGAGGATACTTCCTGCCTCTTCCAGTGTCTGGGGGCTGCCTGCAGTCCTCGGCTCGTGGCCGCATCACCCCAGCCTCTGCCTCTGTGGTCACGTCCCTGTCCCCTGTCAGTGTCAAATCTCCCACCACCTCCCTCATGTAAGGACACCTGTGGTGGCATTTAGGGTCCACTTAGCTTATCCAGGAGAATCTCCTTTAATTTAATCAAGTCTCCAAAGTCCCTTTTTCTACCTAAGGTAACATTCACAGGTTCCAGGGACCTGATATCTTTGGGGAACCACTATTTAGTCAACCACAGAGAATAGGAAAACAGAGAAAGAAGGACTGCGGTGTTGGCTCCAGGTTTGCACAGGACAATGCAGGAAGGCGGGGGTGAGGGAGTGAGCCACCTGGTGATCCAGAGAAACAGCGTTCCAGCCCAAGGGGACAGGTGTGTGCCCACCTGCGTGAGGCCATGGTGGGAGGGGTGTCAAGAGATGGGGTCAGAGGTGAGGGAGCAGATCTGGTGGGGACTTTGGCTTTGACCCTTCGTGGCATGGA
The DNA here is from genome assembly GCF_964374135.1 of Grampus griseus. NCBI lineage: Eukaryota > Metazoa > Chordata > Mammalia > Artiodactyla > Delphinidae > Grampus > Grampus griseus. The sequence goes on along the minus strand of NC_139017.1, from coordinate 179,116,971 downwards.
AGCCACTGGAGGATTCTAGCAAAGAGGAAGGTTGCCCTGACTTAGGTCTTACTAGGCTCAGTCTGGCTGCTGCACTGCGGATGGCCGGTGGAGGTGCTTCTCAGACTGTACCGTGTGCACGAGTCCCCGGAGATCTGCTGGGGCAGATCTGATGAGGCAGGTCTGGGTTGGAGCCTGGGATTCTGCATCTCTGATGCTGATGCTGCTGGTCTGTGGACCACAGTCTGCCTAGCAGGGGTGGCAGGGGCACAGACAGAGGCAGAGAGAGTTATGGGGCTACCGCAAAAACTCAGCCGAGGGATGCTCCAGTTTGGACCAGATGGGCCCAGTTGGAGGTAGGCAGGAGCGGTCAGATTCCAGATCCGTTTGCAAGCGGGAGCTGATACGACTGGCTAAAGGTTTTGATCCTGGATTGAGAGAAAGCCAAGTGGAGGGTGGCCAGGTGTTTGACCTGAGCACAGGACGGGCAAGACCACAGGTGCAGCAGGTGCAGCAGGCTGCGCTCCTCGGCACACACCAGCCCTACTGCCTGCCACGCCCCCTGCTCCACCTGCCCTCCTCCTGCCTGCCTGACAAACTCCTAACGACCCTTCAAAACCCAGCCCCGTAAACTCTGCCACATTATACCACGGATGAAGCTTGAGGGCATCTAAGTCAGCCAGTCACAGAAGGACAAAGACTGTATGATCCCCCCCATGTGAGGCACTTAGAGGAGCCAGAATCACAGAGAGTGAGAGTAGGAGGGTGGGGGCCAGGAGCCGGGGGGAGGGGAGGGGGAGTTCATGTTTAATGGGGATGGAATTTCAGTGTGGGACGATGAAAAGGTTCTGGAGATGGACGGTGGGGATGGTTGCACAGCAGTGTGAATCTACTTAATGCCATTGAAGTGTACACTTAAAAATGGTTAGAGGACTTCCCTGGCGGTCCAGCGATCGAGGCTGGGCACTTCCACTGCAGGGGGCACGCGTCCCATCCCTGGTTGGGGAACTAAGATGCTGCGTGGTGCAGCAAAAAAAAAAAAGTTTAAAATGGTAAATTTTGGGCTTCCCTGGTGGCGCAGTGGTTGAGAGTCTGCCTGCCGATGCAGTGGACGCGGGTTCGTGCCCCGGTCCGGGAAGATCCCACATGCTGCAAAGTGGCTGGGCCCGTGAGCCGTGGCCGCTGAGCCTGCATGTCCGGAGCCTGTGCTCCGCACCGGGAGAGGCCACGACAGTGAGAGGCCCGCGTACCGCAAAAAAAAAAAAAAAAAAAAAAAGGTAAATTTTATGTATATTTTACCCTGATTTTTAAAAACAAGTTTTGAAGGAATGAAGATCTCCACGAACTGCTATGGGTCTATTTCCAGGATGTATTGTAAGTGAAAAAAGCAAAATGCAAAAGAATACCTACAGTGTGGTACCCTCCCTGTGAGCACAATGGGGACATAAGAAAATATGTGTGTGTCTGAAATATGAAAATAAAAGCCCTGGCCCTGGGCCACCTCGCTCAGAACCCTCCCAGGAGACAGCGTGCACGCCTAAACCATCTGTGTAACCTGCGGGGCCCGGCACACGGTCCTCTCCTGGGCAGAGCTCCGGCGGCCTGGTGGGACACATCCTGGAAAAGTAAGGATGAAAGCAGGTAACCAGGGAAGGAGCCTGGTGTGCCTGCAGCTCTGGAGGCAAAGAAAGGAGGAGGGAGGGAGGGAGGACCCCAAGGAGGACGCAGGGGAGCTCCTGCTACATTGTTACGCTTGAGGCAGAGGAAGGAGAGGAGCCAGTCCGCCCTGCAGATGGATCCAGAAAACTCCTCCACCAATGAGCTTTCCTAGTCGGAAGACAGCAGCTGACTGACGGGGGTTAGCTTTGGCCTGCTCATCACCTGAAACCTTTGGGGTTCATTGCCAACGTTTGAAAATCGGAACTTACCCCGCTCCCTGATATCCTGGATTTCTGGCTTCTCTTGAAAAATAAAAGGATTTGGTCACGCCTGGCAGTGTTTGAGCCCCCTTCCACCCCACTAAACCCTCACCAGGTACCAGCCTCCCTCTCCTTACTGCCTGGCCGGTGGGGCTTCTGTGTTTGGTATTGGGAGAAGCTCCTAGAAGCTGCACCTAGCTGGCTGGCTTTCTGTCGTGCAGTTTTTGAGGGTTAAGTATTACTCACCGCACCCTGGGCTAGCTACTGGGAGGGAGGCTTGGGGCTCTGAGCTGAGCTTCGAGAAGTGGCTGGTGGGGGAGTTTGCATCTGTGACCCCTGCTCGGACGGACGCCTGCACTGCCCAGTGGGCCAGCAGAGTTCATTGCCCACTGCAGCTTGGAGGAGGCTGTCGACTGCAGGCAGGCTGCCTCGGATCCTCGCCCCGACTGCCCATCGGTTGCCGTTCATCCACCCCGGTCTGCAAGGCACCGGAGAAGCAGGGTCAAGGCCAGAGGGCTAGCTGAGGATAGCAGTTTTTCCATCTGCAAACAGTAATTTCCCCCTCCTGCCGTTGCTGGGAAGAATTCAGAGGGACACAGCATCACGGGCACATTCTAGCCATAGCTTTTGAAGAGGATTTATTCTGCCAAGGTTTATCACGCTCCTGTTGTGGGCTGTGTTAGTTTCCCAGGACGGCCAGCGCAAAGACTGGGTGGCATAAAACAACAGCAGTTTATTCTGTCGCAGTTCTGGAGGCCGGAAGTCCGAAATCAAGGTGTCCGCAGGGCCGCGCTGCCTCCAGGGCTCTGAAGGAGTTCTGTCCCTGTCTCCCAGCTCTGCTGCCGGCCGGCAGGCCTTGGCATTCCTTGGGTCGCAGGCTCGTTACCTAACCTTTGCCTCCATCTTCACATGGCCTCTTCCCCGTGTGTCTGTGTCTATTCTTATAAGGACACCACTCATGTTGGATGTAGGACTCACCCTAAAGCAGTATGACCTCATCTTAACTAATTACATCTGCAAAAACCCCACTGCCAAATAAGGTCACATTCTGAGGTTCTGGGTGGATATGAATCTGGGGGACACGATTCAACTCAGCACAGGTGCTAAGCCCTGAGATGACCTAATAGGTGGGGTCCCTGCTCACAAGAAATTCACAGTCCAGAGGCTGTTTCTGCATTCATTCTGTCTCCTTTCTTCTCTATGGGTTTGTGACTGAGCTGCTTCCAGGCCTGTCCTGCGGCGGGGACAGGGCCGCCTTGGCACACGGGGGGTCTTCCCAGGCCACGAGGCTGTGCTCTGGGGCCTCCGGGCCCTCCCCCTGGGCTGACAAGATGGTGCCGCGTGTGAGAGCCCCGGTTTTCTCATTTCAGATGGCAGAGCAGCTAATGACCTTGGCCTACGACAATGGCATCAACCTCTTCGATACCGCAGAAGTCTACGCGGCGGGCAAGTACGTGCCTTTTTTCACGGGAAGAAGCGATGCAGGCCAACCACAGCTTCCCCGGGAAGAGCCGGAGCTTCTGTTGCTCCAGGGGCTCTTACTCCCCAGAGGGTTTGCACCTCCCACTCTGCCTGCTTTTCTAAACTGTAAACGGCGTGGGGAGGTGGTGTTTTCACGGGGCCAGAATCACAGAGCATTTGGCCACTTGCTAAACTCCCGTGTGTTCAAGCAGCAAGATGACCACAGCCCTTCTGGTGCCAAAGATGCTGCGTTGGGGGAGAGCTGTGATTAAGCTGTAGTCCAGGGGGCTCTCCTGCCGCGCCCGCGAAGTGCAGGCAGCCCCACACGCCTGATATTTTCACATCTTAATGGTGCAATTAGGGCTGCAGGGAATGCAGGGTGTCTCAGGAGCGGGGGAGAGCAGGGTCTGCTGAGCCGAGCGCTGCAGGGAGCTGCTCTTCCCATCTTGGCAGCGAATTTTCCTACTCAATTATGTAAAAGCCCTCTTCAGCCAGGGCTGCTGGCTTCAGTTTTAAAGACTGGCTGTAATCAAATCATCCACTCTCCTGCATCGGGTTTCCAAAAGTCAGCTTTTGTTTGTGAAATCATTTGTTGGCTCTCTCTTTGTCCTCCCTCTGGCCCCCTGCTGCCTGGGGCAAGCCAAGTTCCCATCAGCTGGGCTGCTCAGCCTGGCCCACCGCCCGTGCACTGTGGCCGCAGGGCCAGCACCTGCCTCGCAGGCTCCGGGTAATATTACCTGCAGCTCTCGATGGGGCCTAGGGTACCGAGAATCAGGACCCCCGCTGGGACTTTGCTCAAGTCCTGCTCTGATGATCTGACAGCCCCGAGGGCCTCCACTGGGACCCCCAAATCTCCTCCAGACCCTGTCAGCAGCCCTCTGTTCTCCTGATGCCACAGCTCCCTCCCCACCCCTCCAAACCGGCAGCTGCTTTCCATCAGAGCGAAACGCTTTCCAGACAGATGAGCTAAGCCGAAGGGTCAGAGGTGGAAAAGCCCAATGCAGATGCCAAGCCCAGAGGCGTCCCCCCAATCCCGAGCACCCCAGCCTGTTCCCTGGCCCTGCGCCTGCCTCCGTTTTGCTGCCCAGGAGAGCGTGAGGAAGGCAACTCCAGATGGCCCTGTGTCCAGGCCCAGCACCCCCCTTTCACGGCAGCCACACTGTCTGCGTCACTGTCTTCACTTCCCCCAGCTTAACTGGACAGCCGGGGCTGGCGTGCCGGGGCCAGCACGCCGAGTCCCTCTTGCTAACCAGAGCGCCAAGCGTCTGTCTTACTGAGTGCCCCTGCTTCTCATGCTTTGGGCACTTCCCGGAGAGCTGCAGGATTTCTGTGCCCCCGCTGGGCAGAGGCTTACCAAATTCATGGCCAGGAGAATTCACAGCCGAAAGCAACAGTCGTTGCCTACAGCTCCCGTAGCCCCGGGACCATTGCCTGCTCCCCTGTCTTCCTCCTTTCCTGATCTTTTGTGCCACCACCGAGGGACCCAGGAATAAAAGGAGGAGACCCAGGGCTGAGTGACTATCTGTGCATCTTGACCGCAAATGAAGAACCTTCAGAACGTATGCTAAGCAGCTCACAAATTAGAACCCGTTATTCCTGAGCGGGTGACTCAGGCGCTGTTATAATTGGAATGTAGCTGGGTATGGATGGTTCTCCGTCTGTCGTTTTTTGCTCAGAAACATTTCGCCACAAGCAGAAAGTTCTTAAAAGTTAATCCAGCGCTGCAGTGCCAAGCGAGGCTGGAACGGTCCATGCATGACCCTGGCTGGCCTGAGTTTGGTGCAGGGTCCGGAGGGAGGCCAAGCAGAACAGAGAGCGGTCAGCATGGCATCTGTCTCTCTATTGTTCAGAAGCAAGAAACAAGAGGGAAACACACACACACACACACACACACACACACACACACGCACTCGGCTGGAAATTCAGCCCTGAGTACATGTTGATCGTCTCTGCAAACAGAGGATGCCCTTGGTGAATAATTTACCTTTTAAAAAATATACGTGTCTAGAAACTTCCCCCATGTAACGTTGCCGAGCGTTTTCCCCGGTGAATTTCCAGCGGGCCAGGGCAACAGTCTGCTGCTGTCTGCCCAGCAGGACGTTGCTCCTTCCTTCTCCGCGGGAGCCGGAGCGGCCATCGCTGGGTCAAGTGGCACACGCCCACGGCCACCTCCACGGGGAGTAACCCAGCTGCTCCCAGGCACTCTCCTTGCTCTGGAATGAGCTTCCCGAGCCAAAGGGCATTAACAGCCCGGCTCCCCGGCCCCAGTGGCATTTTCACAGAGGGGATCCTGTGGCTGACTGTCCAGGTGGGGCGAGGTTTGGTGTTTCTGTTACGCTGTAATGAAGTCCCCATGTCTCGGTCTTCTTGGCAGGGCTGAAGTGGTGTTAGGAAACATCATCAAGAAGAAGGGATGGAGGTAATTACTCTGCTCTGTGCTCCATCCCCAGGGCGCACGCGCACAGGGAAGAGGCTGGAGAAGGCTGGTGGGAGGGAAGAGGACCACCCTGGGGTCCTGGGTGGGATGGGCAGGCCACCCGGGCAAGGATCCGGTGGCTGTTCCTTCCTGGTTTCCGGTGGAGCACCCAGGGTTGGCCTCATCACCCTTGTGCCACCAGCCAGGCTGTCTAAGGCCTGGCGGTTCCAGAATTTTTCTTTCTGGGAAGGTGAGAGCATCCCAGAATAGAGGCAGCCCCATGCTTCCTGCAGGGGTGCGAGCACTCACACTGTGGGTGGCCACCCTGGGGAGCCAGGGCCTGCACCGCGGTGAGGGGGGGAGCTCCCCCCTCCCCCGGAAAGCCGGTCAGGAGCCTTGTGTCTGGTGTCAAGCAGAGTTCCCGCCCGCCCTCCTGGAGTCAGGCCAGGCTGAGCGCTTGACTGCATTTTGGGGTCCCTGTGGCCTGTGTGTGTTTATTTTCAGCAAAGTCAGAAGCAGTTAGAAGGCTGGGCCTCTCCCCTCCCCTCCCCCTCCCCTCCCCCTCCCCTCCCCCCTCCCCTCCCCTCCCCCTCCCCTCCCCTCCCCCTCCCCTCCCCTCCCCTCCCCCTCCCCTCCCCTCCCCTCCCCTCCCCTCCCCTCCCCTCCCCCTCCCCTCCCCTCCCCCTCCCCCTCCCCCTCCCCTCCCCCTCACCTCCCCTCCCCTCCCCTCCCCCTCCCCCTCCCCTCCCCCTCCCCTCCCCTCCCCTCCCCTCCCCCTCCCCTCCCCTCCCCCTCCCCTCCCCTCCCCTCCCCCTCCCCCTCCCCTCCCCTCCCCTCCCCTCCCCTCCCCCTCCCCCTCCCCTCCCCCTCCCCTCCCCTCCCCCTCCCCTCTCCCTCCCCTAGTGCACAAACTCAGAGTCTCCCCCAACCTCTGGGGCCTGGATGACTGACACCCCTCCTCCTGCCCCACCCATGTTGTTTCTTCTCAGCTCTAAAACCAAAATGTATCCCTGCTCACTTTGCAGTTAAAAGGAAACTGCGCCTGTTAGCGAGGGCCCTGATAACATCTTAGTTGAACTCTTGAGGAGATAGATTCCAGTTAGGTCATCGCCCCCGCAGGCCACACTGGCGGCTGTGGAGCTCCTGGCTTTGAGGAGCTGTTTCCTGAGCAGTCCTCCCCCTACATCCCCCACTAGAGGAAAGCACGACCCCAGGAGACACTGTCACCCTCCTATGGGAATGGTCAAGGTCAAATGTGGCCAGGAGGGGCCATCATGACCCCCGCCCACCTGTCCCTCCCAGGCAAAGTCACAAAGGTGTCAGCGCTGCCTCTTGTGGATTTGCAGCGGGAGACCTGACTCTATACCCTTTCCTCTGGCTTTCAGCCACCGAAGCCCGAACCCCCAGGAACATCACCTGCCTGCCTCTCGGATCAGCCCCACCCTAGCCTCCCCCCCACCTCAGTGTCCCACAGGCTGCTCCCCAAGGCTGCCCCACACACAGCTTTTCTGAAACAGTCTCAGCCAGTAGAGGAAGAACCAGACAGCCTGGTCCCTTGGCTTGCTCCATCCTCTCCAGAGCCCTCCATCCAGCCGCCAGCCCCTACACTTGACCTCCTTGGAGTCCCCAGGGAGCCGCAGCTGCCTTCTATTCCCTGAGCCGTGTCCTCCCCTCTCCTGAGTGTCCCCCCTCCTCTGGGCTCCAGGCTCCATCACACTAGACTCCGTCTCCCTCCAGCCCCCACTGCCCAACCCTAGTTCCATGGTTAGTGGCATCCACAGGTTAGTTTCATCTGTGGGTTGTCTCCTGGCTCAATGGGGAGCCTCAGGTCCCTGGGCTCGGCACACCCCAAACATCGAATGGCAGAGAGGCGCCCCATTTCACGCCCTATGCTCCAGGATGAGAAGGGTTTAGGACCCCTGTGTAAGAGCTGAAGACAGTGGGGAAGGTGGGGGGAGGGAGGACCCCAAGAGATCATGCCCAGTAACACCCCTCCTTCTCTCGTTCCGCAGACGATCCAGCCTCGTCATCACCACCAAGATCTTCTGGGGAGGAAAGTAGGTGCAACGGGCAGACCTTGCCCCTGGCCGGGGGCCAGGTCTGCAGAGACCCCTGATTTAGGAGGCCCCTGGGGGTGGGGAGGGGGTAGTTATCCTGGGGAAACGGAGGCTGCACGGGGTCTGTCCTGGACCTCAGGAACCTCCTGGAGGACAGCACGTGGGCAGCACAGTTTCCTGTCTCCCGGTGCCGGAAGCAGGGGGTGGGCTGGCGTTTGTGCAGCCATCTGCCCTGGCTCGTGCCATCCCTATTGAGGGACGTCACGTTCCAGAAAAGCAGCTTTGTCTGAGTTGCCTTGTACTCGAACCTTGTTTCATTTTTATTTTTACTTTTGTGGGTTGGTTTGTTTCTGATTACAAAGGTAACATCCTAAAAATTTCTGGAAAACACAGAAAATTCATGAACTGTCCCAATCACTCCACCTTTCCTGGGCCACAGACCACTCCTGCCGTCCTCCAGGAATCTGGCCCCATATTCTCTCTGGGGCTGGACAAAATGGGCTTCATAGGAATTAGAAATGGGATTCGCTTTCAATTTTTAAAAACTCCAAGCCGAAAAAGAAAAAACTCCAAGCTAGACAGAAGGGCAAATTGAAAAGCAGAGGCCTGCATTCCCCGCTGAGCCCCACCTCCCCAGGGTGGCGGGCAGGCGGCCCAGCTCTGCCAGGTCATCTCCACAAGCAAATCCGCATAGCCTCGTGGTTTTATCCCCGAAGTGGAATCAGACCACAAGTGGCACGAGCTGACCTACTTCTGCGTCATGAGCATTTTCCCCCAAACCGCCCGCAATATCACACGTGCTGTCGCCTGCTTTTCAGAGCCGAGACGGAGAGGGGCCTTTCCAGGAAGCACATAATAGAAGGTGAGGGGGGCCCTGGCTCCACACAGCCCCCTAAACCCACGGCATCTTCCCGTGGATGCGAAAGTGAAGAAAGCACAGTGCCCCTCCCCCACCAATGCTACAGGCCCGGAGCCTGGGGACAGCCCGTGCTCTGGTTCACCCAGGCTCACATGGGGTCGACCCTCCGTGTCGTGTGGGAGGGGACAGGGGTATGGGTGGGCGGGGCCCGTGCTGCCCTGGGGTGGGCAGTGTTGTCCCTGAGAAGACACAGACAGGCCTGGGTTTCAATCTAGGCTAGACCCTGTGCCCACCGGGTGACCCTGAGCAAGGGACATCACTTCCCCAGGCCTCTGTGGCAGCATCTGCAAAATGGGCCTGGTAAGAATGCCCACATCTGGGGTTAGTGGAATTGGGAAGGACCCAGGTGAGGGTGTGTGTCAGACACAGCCTGGGCCTCAGCACACGGAGCACTGGGGTGGAGGTGCCAGGATGTCTCACTCATCCTGATTTGTATTATCTCCCCACGTTCACTGTCGTCAAGGTAATACAGTCAATCCATTGACAATCAAATGATTAGGAGGCCTTGCTGCCCGCCCTTCCCCGTCCCGCAGCCCAGCACTTCCACTCTGCAGCTCTGTTCTGAGCCGCTGCGAAGTACTCATGCGTTTCGGGCCCCACGGGCCTTCGGTGCCATAGATGAGCGACGCAGCTGTCCTCCGTGTCAGGTGGCCTGGCTCTCCCAGTTCCCCCCGGGCCACTCTGAAGGGCCCCCTCCATGCAGTCACAGGACATTGGGCCTGTGGACTCCACCCCACCCCCTTTGGGGTGTGCCCCCTCTTCTCTCATGGCTGTTCTCCACCTAGGTGGCCCGTGCCCACAGATGCACCCTGCCGTCCACAGCTCCCGGTGCCGGGGCCTCGTCCCTTTCATCTATTGCTCCCTGAGACGCATGCACGCACGAGGGCCCAGGAATGTCTGTGAAGATGGTAACAGTCCTTCCCCACTCCTTCCCCCAGGTCTGAAAGCCTCCCTGGAGCGGCTGCAGTTGGAGTATGTGGACGTGGTGTTTGCCAACCGCCCGGACCCCAACACGCCCATGGAAGGTACGTTCTCCCCGGAAGCACTGACTGCCCGGGTGTCACGGTTCCAAAAAGAGCAGAAAGCTCTGCACCTGAGGCTCTGATTGTACCACCGCAGGGCCCGCGGGGCACCCAGGCCTGAGGCTCTGATGCTACCACCGCAGGGCCCGCGGGGCACCCAGGCCTGGGGGTCTGATGGTACCACCGCAGGGCCCGCGGGGCACCCAGGCCTGGGAGTCTGATGCTACCACCGCAGGGCCCGCGGGGCACCCAGGCCTTAGGCTCTGATGCTACCACCGCAGGGCCCGCGGGGCACCCAGGCCTGAGGCTCTGATGGTACCACCGCAGGGCGCGCGGGGCACCCAGGCCTGAGGCTCTGATGGTACCACCGCAGGGCGCGCGGGGCACCCAGGCCTGGGGGTCTGGAGGGTGGGGCCTTCCCCGTGTGGGGAGGGGCGGGGGGGCGGGCCTGAGCTCAGCCCCTGCTCGACCCCTCACGCGCACCCCAGCGCCTCCAGGCTGAGTCCGCTCCTTGCTCTGGGTCCGCGCCCATCCTGGCTTTGAGCTGTGTGCAGCGGTAGCTAAAGTCACAGTATGATGACTCTGCAAGGGCCGCCTTCTTTTCCGTCCTTTCAATCATGGCCCACGTTCTACTGGGAGGGTTTAGGGGACTTCTGCTCTGGGGAATGAACTGTTACTCAGAGGAGAAAAAAAAGACGTGCAGTGCTTTGAAAAGCGGTTTTGGTTTCTCAGGCGCTTGTCTATTCTTTGACTCCTGCCATCTCAGCCCCCACTATCTCCTCCAACTTTCTGCTTCGGGCATCTTCTCATTTGTGCTTTGCTGCTTCAGGGACTTGGAAAATTCAGTTATGTTCGAGTTACTTTTTCTTCATTTGTTTGTGTATATACCATGCACCTGTGTGTGTGTATATATACGTGTGTGTGTGTGTGCACGTGTGTGTGTGGTTGGTTTTTTATCCAAACGAGTATTCTGCGAAAAGTGATTTGAGCCTCCGTCCCCGTGCCCTTTGTCAGACTGTGCCCCTCAGCGTTCCCACAGCTGTGAACTCTGGTCTCTTTCCATCTTTCTTTTATCACCAGGGGATCCATTTAGTTCCTCCAAGTCAAGGACATTCATCATAGAAGGTACACAGTACCCTCGGCCCGACAACTGACCTCTGTGTCTGAGCTGCATTTTATGAGACAGTGCTTTTATTTACACGACTCTCTTCCCCCGCCCCCATGACTAAACTTCTCCATAAAATGCACAAAGGAGAAATAAGTGCCTTATGGGAACACCTTGCAAGTGAAGAAAAGCAAAGAGGCGCAGAGCCGCGCCGCCCCCCTGGCCCACGCTGTCGCCTCATTCCTCCCCTGCCCCTGTGCGTGCATGCCCCTCCTCGCACTGCCTTGCATTGCCATGACCCGTGACCCGCGGGGCCTCCTCTTGACTTGGGGGTTGCTGTGATCCGCACCAGAAACCTTGACCCCAGATGGTCTGGGAGAGGGCTGGGGAGACCAGGTTCCCACAGGAGTAAACGCATCGGGGACCCCAGAACTTTGGCCCCCGGCAGGTTTTATCTTCTCCACGTTTGCTAAGCTCCCACCTCAACCAAAAGTGAGGGCACCAGCAACCAGCTGCCCTGCCCCCAGTGGCGTGCAGTGCTCCAGTCCCCTGGGTGGGCTGGGCCACCTGTCACTCTCACCCCATGCCATGCAGCCAGAGCTCACCATTGAAATGCAGTTGTTTTCCTCCTTGAAAAATACCTACATGAGCTGGGGAAACTCTGAGCCCCGGGGCAGCCTCTGGCCATGCAGCGGTCTCTGCCCACCCCTAAGCCAAAGGACCCTGGGACCCCACCCCACCCACGAAGGGCAGGCCTTGGTGTCCCTGGGAACTGGGCTGTGGTCCACAATGAAAGGGCTCCCGCCTGCCAACTGGCACTGCCACCTGACCCCTCCCATGTATTATTTGAGACGCAGCAGGAGATGCCATGGGTTTTGGCAGCAGCTGGAAGGATTTGGTCCTCCTGCTTCTGTAAAACAGCATTAAATATTGAGGTGGACAGCTGTCCCTAATTGTCCCTGTTTCTGGTGTCACTGACACCAAGCTTGGGCAGAAGACCAAGGGCCACGCTCCTGTGCATGGGCTCCACGGCTAGCCTGCCACTGCCCAGGACCCCTTCCCTCTCAGGCCAGCGACAGGCTCGCACAGGCTCCCTGGCCCCCAGGCTCCCGCTGGACTCCCCTCTCTGCATGGAAGGGGCGTTAGGAGAGAGCTGTGCTCCAAGAAGCCAGGCTAGCGAACGGGGGTGTCCTCTGCTTCCCTCTCTCTGGCATGTGGGCCTGAGCCTTGGCTGAAAAGAATTGGGCAGTCACACCGCATGGTCACAGGTCCCCCCAAGAGTGTTTCTAAAGAACCCAAGAAGGGCGGCCGGGCTGGGAGCCCAGACGCAGGGTTCGGATGTGGGCAGGTTCCTTCCTGGGACCCTCAACCTTCCAACCAAGCGCTGCTCTTCACATCGAATAGTGTTGGCCGTTAAAGTGGTGGCCCACTGACAGCCCGAGGGGGCTGCTTCCCTGCCAGACCCCCTCCCTGGGATGCGCGGGGAAGAGCCCAGTCCCTGACCCTGGAAGGAAGGAGAGGACAGGGCTTGGCCTACAGGCGTGGAAACCAAGGTGTGATTTTTCCAGAGGTCCTCGGCAGGCCCATAGAGACCACCACCCCAGAAGCCCCAGCTACCTTGGCTTTCTGCTGAAAGAGGGGACCTCAGCCAAAGGGACACTCAGGGACCCAGGATGGGTGGGAAGGGACACCCCGAAACAGAGATGCCGCTCTCTGCCAGAGAAGGTTCCAGTGGTCCTGGGCCATTCCAAGGTGGAGCTCTCGGAACCAGCCCGCATTCTCCTTCCTTCCATCCTTCCTTCCACCCCCACCATCTTCAGGGACCTCAGCTGTCCCATGTCAGTGGCCACTTTGGGAGAGATGGGGACTTGCAAGCGGTATTTGTTTTTAGAAACACTTGTACTTTAACTGAACTTCTGAGGCTGCCTTGGGCAGTCGAACTTGCAAGCGTTGTATGGGACTTGAGAGAAATCTGATGGGGTAGCCCATCATCCCACAAAGCTAAGAGCCATTTAAAATTTTAAAATTTGAGGTCGAGCTCAATTTTAAAACCACAATATCCCCCTGGGGCCAAAACAGCCTCGGGGGCGACACTAACTGGCAGATTTTTATTTCTCAAAAAACGTTTTTGAGTCCAAGGAAGAATCTATCACAGTGTAGATGGGGAGAGGGTCCCTTGCTCCTGGATACTGGGCTGGTGTGAAAGTCGGGGCGTGGTCCACAGGGGGCTTTCCATGTCTACTGCTGGCTCTTCTGGACTCGAGGGGAGCTCCGCTCTGCAGCCCCCAACCCCTGGGACCACCCAGGGCCCCACACCCTGCCCTTTCTCCTGACAGATGTTATTATTACCTCTCCATTCAATTCTCCAGATCCCAGTGAGAGTCCGGAGTAGCCCCAAGTGGGAGACTAGAAATGGGCAGAAATTATGTTACTTCCTCTTGCCATCCGTCAATCTGATCGTAACCTTAATCCATTTATCTGGTTCTTCCTGAGCGATCAGGGTCCCCCATTCTTCCCCAGACTAGAGAACACCCCCCGTTCTAGAGTCACATTCTTTGACCTCACCTTTCCTGCATCCCTCTAATCTGCCATAGAAACGTCTCAATCCATCCATAACCCATTTTTCAAAGATTCCATAAGACCTCTAACTATTTGGGAACATTGTTTTCAAGACCAGCTTCTTGGACAGAGGCTCACTTTTTTCTGTGGTCCCAGAAAACCCAGGCCGCCCCCAACTCCGGAGCCGGGAAATACACTGCTTGCAAGCCGTCCCGACAGCACCCTCCCCCTCCTCCTGGCGCCCGCCTGTATTTGCAGAATGTCCCCAGGCCAGGCCCCGTGCCCCCGGCCGCCCCCCCCACCTGTGGTTTCCCCTTCTCTCGTGACAGAGACGGTGCGTGCCATGACCCACGTCATTAACCAGGGGATGGCCATGTACTGGGGCACATCGCGCTGGAGCTCCATGGAGATCATGGTACGGTGACCTCTCGGTGTGTGCGTGTCCCCCAGCTGGGCTCCCGGCCCCAGCTCCGTGGATGCTGACTCCGGGGCTCTAGCAGGTTCAGTGCCGTTGGTCCCTAATGCACAGATAACTGGGTACTATGGGGAGGGACAGTATGGTGACATGTGGCAGTGATGTCCGCAGGCCTTGCAGACAGGGGTCTGGGCTTGAATCCCAGCACTGCGTGGCCCCAGACAGATGGCTTCACCTCTCTGAGCCTCAGTTTCCCCACCTGTAGAACAAGACTGCAAGGACAACCTACCCCGTCATGAGGCTGTTGTGAGGATTATCTGAGAGAACAGGTGTGAAGCTCTTAGTGGGGGTCCTGGAGCTCAGCCAGTGCTCAGCAGCGGTGACAGTGCCAGCCACCGTGCTGAGCTCTTGTGTTGTTCCAGGTGCCGTTAGATTTGAGGGTTTCATGTGGACTGACTCCCATTTAATCCTCACAATGCCCTATGAGGTAAGTGCTACTGTTATCCTGTTTTTCAGATGTGGACATTGAGGCACAGAGAGGTTAAGTAACACATCCAAGGTCACACAGCCCATGCCAAGATGGATGCTCAGGCCGTGCAGTTCAGAGCCTGGGCTTCCATCTCATAATCCATGATGTTTCCCCCTCACCTGCATTTTCAGGAAGGCATCCCCTTCCTTGTCATTTCCCTCCACGGGAGCCATCAGTAGCTGAGGGTGACAGATGTTTCATAATATTTCTGGGGTATCCCAGAAGGGTCGGCAGGGTGGCTTCTCAGAGGCAGGCAGCTGGTTGGTGGGGGGAGGGCAGAGGCCTGGGGACTGCATCTTCGCAGGACTAGCTCTCAGGCTGGCACCCTCACCCCTGCCTCCAGGCCTCCTCCCAACCTCAGCCTTTCCCATGCCCCACCCACCAGAATTTCCCACGTCCTGGCATCCCTGCTAACGGGTTTCTCCTCTAGTGAGCCCCAGATTTCTGGTTCATCCAAAAAAAAAAAAAATTAAGCAGGATTTTCATTTCAAGTTACAGACAACTTTAGAAGCCCATGGTATCAATTGGCCTTCGGAGTTTGCGGCATTAATGACCATACGGCATTTTTCTGAAGCTGCCTGGACCCAGCACAGAGCTCACTGAGGTGTCAGGATCTCATCCCCACTTTACAGATGTGAAAGCTGAGTCTCAAGCTAAAGGGGAAAGGGCTTCTAGGGCTGGCAGACGGGCGTCCCCAGGAGCTCACACCCATCCGGTCTGCAGAGTGGAGGCCTTGACCTCCAAGTCCCAGAAATGGGCTGATGCCAGCCACTTTCCCCTCCTGACCTAGTGTTTTCTGCCCCTGCCATCATCCTGGGTCCAGGCCCTAGAGTGACAATCATGATAAAACCAGTAACAGGCAGGCACTGTCCTGAGGGCTGCCAACCCTGTTGGCTCATTTGACCCTCATGACAAATGGGGAAACTGAGGCACAGGGGGGTGAGCCCCTTACCCAAGGACACCCGGCCAGTAAGTGCCAGGACCCAAGCCTCACCACTGAGTTGTGCTTGCCCCCCAAATCCCTTCAGCCTTGGGATCCCACAACCCACTCACTTTTCTCCACTCGTGGAGGGGGGCCTAACAGGCTCCCAGGAAAGCTGAGAGGAGAGGGGAGGGGAAGGAGGGCCAGCCGTTCCTGATGATGGCTTTGTGTCTTCTCCCTGCTGCCCCGGAGGCCCCTCAGAACCGCTGACCGGCAGGGACCCTCCATGCCCCTCTTTGCTTTTCCCAGGAGGCCTACTCCGTTGCCCGGCAGTTCAACTTGATCCCGCCCATCTGCGAGCAGGCCGAGTACCACATGTTCCAACGCGAAAAGGTGGAAGTGCAGCTTCCCGAGCTCTTCCACAAGATAGGTGGGCTCCCCTGCCCGGCCCCGCCCTCGCGCCTGCCCTCCAGGCCCCGCCCCCGCCCCGCCCCGCCCCACCCTCTCCCTCGCTCCGCCTCCTCCCCAACCCTGCCGCAACCCCATCCCAGATCCCCTCGCCCCGCCCCTCGACCCTGCCCTGCCCCGCCCCTCGACCCTGCCCTGCCCCTCGACCCTGCCCTGCCCCGCCCCTTTCCCCTCGCCCCGCCCCTCCCCTCCTCGGGACCCTGGGTTTGACCTCGTCCGGCTTTCCTCTCCCAGGAGTGGGCGCCATGACCTGGTCCCCTCTGGCCTGTGGTATCGTGTCCGGAAAGTACGACAGTGGCATCCCGCCCTACTCGAGAGCCTCCTTGAAGGTGAAGAAGCGGCCGGTCTGGGGAAGGGGACAGGCAGGACGGGCATTTTGGAGGGGTGGGGCCTTTGGGCAGACACGTTGGTGCTGGGCGGGGCTTCCCTGGGCCACTGTCTGCGGGAAGGTTCGGAGCATGGGAACTTGGAGCCACAGCTGGCCTGACCCCATGTCTAGAAAGGCTGCCCACCTGTGGGACATCCCCCAGGTGAAGAAGCCCCTCGCTCCCCCGCCCTCCTGCCCTCCCCCCAGGTTCAGCAACCTGCTCTGGATCCGCATGTGCTCCCTGGGATGCCTCCTCCCCCTGTAGACACCCCGCACACTGTCTCTGGCCCATCCCTGAGACCTCTGGGCTGAGAGCTGCGGGGTTTCTTCAGTGTCACTCAGAGATGCCCCCCCGGGACAAGTCCCCCCCGGCCCACATACAGGCGCGCGCACACACGCACACACACGCACACACACACACACACACACACACCTCGGAGTGAGGACTCAGGAGGGTCTACAGGCTGCAGGGGTTGGGGGGTCAAGGAGCAGGGAGAGAAAGGCCTGCCCAGGCCGGGGCAGAGCCAGTACTGGAGACCAGAGCCCCAGATTCAAGAGCAGGATGGCCTGCCCCCCCACTCCTGCCCAGCCCCCAGCAAGCCTCCCTGGGGGCTCCCTGACCTTGCTGTGGGCACACCTCCTGGGCCGCCCAGCCTCCCAGGAGAAGGGAAGGTCGGCTTGTCCACCTCCTTGTCCAGGCTCAGGGGCCTGGCCTCAGCTCCCCGACAGCCCACAGGCTTCAGATGCAACGGTTCCCATCCTTCCAACTGCCCAGGTCTGGACCACAGCGGGACGTGGTTAGGCCGGGGCCGGGGGGGTGCCGCCGTGCCCCCAATCATCATTTTGTGCCATGCACACAGAGGTCCAGGTGACCCGCCCTCACCTGTGGGCTGTGCTGTGCCTCCACCCCACAACCAGGGCTACCAGTGGCTGAAGGACAAGATCCTGAGTGAGGAGGGCCGGCGCCAGCAGGCCAAGCTGAAGGAGCTGCAGGCCATCGCCGAGCGCCTGGGCTGCACCCTCCCCCAGCTGGCCATAGGTAAGAGGCTGGGGAGCAGGGTGGAGACCGGTGTCCCAGGGAGATGTCGGGAGTCCCTGAGTGCTCGGGCCACACCCCCTCCACCAGCCAGCTGTGGGTAACGGGCTCCCACATTCATGGGGAGAGGATGGGGGTAGGTCCCTGAGCACTTGGGCCATCTCTCCACTGGCGGCAGTTGGTGCCCGGGTCCCCCCAGCACTGCTGAGCCCCTGGTTTGCCATGCCGCTCCTGGGCACCCTCAGCCCCATGCCCAGGAGGCTGGCCTAGGCAGGGTCGGGGCAGAGCCAGAGAGGGCCCTGCCGTGGGTGGGCCTCCCTCACCTCTGGTCTTGCTGCCCCCCAGCCTGGTGCCTGAGGAACGAGGGGGTCAGCTCCGTGCTCCTGGGTGCTTCCAGCGCAGACCAGCTGATGGAGAATATTGGAGCAATACAGGTGAGTGGGGGGCCGCCAGCCTTGCAGGCCCTGGGCAGAGCTCAGGGTCTCAGCCAGTCACTTGTCCAGCACGTACTTATTGAGCACCTACTACATACCGGACACTGTTCAAGGCACCTGGGCTACAGCAGTGAACCACCAAAAAGCCTTGCTCTCGAAGAGCTGGGTTTCTAGCTGGAACAGACGGAAAACACTAAATGCGAGAAATAAGATAGAATATGTGTCGGAGGGTGATAAGGACTCTGGAAAAAGAAACCTGGAGCAAGGTCGGGGGTGTCCAGCAGGGGCGGGGCGGGGGGGAGCCGTGGACCCAGGTTGAAGGGGGCCGTAGGGTAGCCTTGTTGACAAAGTGACTTGTGAGCAAAGGCTTGAAGGATGAGGAGTGGGCAGTGCAGATACTCGGGGGAAGAACGCTCCAGGCTGATGTGAAGGCGCAGGGTGGGCACGAGCCCAGGACAGCAGTGAGGCCAGAAGGCCGGGAGCAGAGGGGCAGGGGCAGGAGATGAGCTCGGCGTGGGGGCAGACCCATGGGCCACCGCATGCCCTCTGAGGACTTCCGCAATGGTCCAGTGAGATGGGAGCAGAGGAGGGGCAGGGTCCAACTTAGATTTTAAAAGGCTCCCTCTCGCTCTTTGGCTGCTGAGTGGAGGAAAAAGTTTGGGGAGCAGAAGGGAAGCACGGAGATTGCTGGGAAGTGATGACCGTGTCGGGGCAAGGGATGGCCGTGGTGCAGACGGACAGCTGGTTGGATCATCTGGATGTTCTGGAAGATGGACCAACAGGACTGGCTGACAGACTGGATGTGAGGGTGCGGGATAGCAGGTCAGACAGCCCCTGGGGTTTGTCACCTGGAAGGGGGATGTTGCTGTTGGCTGAGGTCAAGACGGCTGGAAAAAGCAGTTTGGGGGTGTGGATTATCAGGTGTTCTGGTCCTGGAACCTGCATTTTATGCCGTCGCTGTCCTTCCATTTGAGGGGCAGAGCTTAGACCAGGGCAGGTTCCCTCTGCCCCAAACCTTCTGGAATACAGAAGCAGCATGGCCCCCATCTGCTTCAGGAGCTGCATGCAATGAGAGCAGGACAGTCTGGGGCCAGCGGGCGGCTGGAAGAATGTCCCCCTGTTACAGAACTCAGGTTCAGCTGCTCGTCGCTCAAGAATCCGAATACTGAGACTTCCCTGGAGGTCCAGCGGTTAGGACTCTGCCCTTCCACTGCAGGGGGCACGGGCTCTATCCCTGGTTGGGGAACTAAGATCCCACAAGCTGCATGGCACGGCCAAAAAAAAGAAAAATCCAATGCTGAGAGACAAGTGTTGGGTAAAAGGAAAGGTAGCTTTATTGAGGAAGCTGGTGATCCTGGGAGAAGGTGGACTCACGTCCCAAAGATCCAATTTCCCCGTGTTGATCAGGAGGCAAGAGCTTTTAAAGGGGAGTTTCAGGGGTGCTTTATGGGCGGAGGGAGGAGGCTATGTACAGAGCAGCACAGTTAGCTCTGATGGTCATCTTGAAATTGGTCATGTGGTCATCTGAGCAGGGCCACCTGATTGTTTTAAGTACAGTTAATCTTCAACTCCAGGGTCAGTTTGTTCCCATTTCCCTGAGGCCAGTTCTTGGAATTGTGCAGGATGTAGCTTGTTTCATGGCTACAGTCTGGTCATCATGCGGTTACTTTTTACACCTGGTGGGGTTTCAGTAGCTGCAAAACAGCTCAAAGGACATGGCTCAGAATATGACCTGTAGCCCTTGCGCAGGGACTAAAAGCCCTTGACTTTGTTTAATGGCTAAACCATTCTTATTTTGTCCCGTTTGACTGCTTTTCTTTGCTTTTTCATTTTCTCGTTTCTCCGATTAAATTTATTCTTGGGCTAAAGTTCTTATACAGATAAGAGGCAGGCGTACGTAGGATGTTGTGGGGTGGAGGGGTGGAGCTGTGCTCCAGGAAGGCCCCATAGGGCCCTGCTCCGTTACACCCCACCTCACCTGCAGGCCAGGCCAGTCTTGGTGGTAGATTCTGAATAGCTCCCATCTTTGCACACAGGTCCTTCCAAAACTGTCGTCTTCCATTATCCACGAGATCGATAGCATTTTGGGCAATAAACCCTACAGCAAAAAGGACTACAGATCCTAAGAAGCCCCCGGCCGTTTGCCTGGACGGTTTCCGTTTCCCTCCTAGCCTCTCTGTTAGCTCGCTTAAGCTATTTGAAGCCAAGTCAAGAGTGTGGTTTGCTTCAAAAACAAAACAACGCAGCAAGATGTCGCCGGGAAGAGACCGCAGAAGTCGCTGCCACACACCACCCGCTGCTTCGCAGGACCGCTGTCGGGTTCGTGTCGGGGAGTCGGCATTGATTAGAAGGCACTCGTGCGGTCCCACCCAAGCCTGCCGTCTCTGCTCCTCCTCCAGGAAACCACCATGTTTTCGCCCAGCCACGGGCCGTCTCAGAGACTCAAGTCCAGGCCAAGCCAAGACCAGCTGGGGCCTGGGGGCGGGCAGAGCCGGCCTCTCCTCTGCCGAGAACCCCACCCGGCATTGGGGAAGGGAAGAGGAAGCCGGGTCTGCCTCTTCCTGTGGCCCCTCGGCGGGGCCCTGGTCAGGGCAGGCCTCCCTCTGGGGTCTCCCTCATTCCCCCACTTGCCAAGGGCTCCGGGTACTTTCCTCGGGCCTGACCCCGGATTCTTCCCCCAGCCCCTTCTCCCAACCACCCGCCCCAGTGTGTCTCCGAGGGGCCTTCCGAGCTGCCCCTTGACCACCCCCACCCCCCGCCACCTTGCTGGCAGGGGCAGGGATCCAGGGAGATTCGCCCTGCAGTTTGGGACGCACAAAAAGTTGGGGGGCTCTGATTTCAAGCTCCTCGCCCCGCTGGCTTCCTCCCCGCAAACAATTGATGAGCCCCAGTGCCTGGGCTCCAGTCCAGGTCCCTCCAGGGCCCCACCTGCCCTCCCTCCCTGCCAGGCGCCCAGTCCTCCGCCCCTCTGTCCTCGCCCCAGAAGGCCCCGAGGTCACACGTGCTCAGCTGGACTGGCTGCTGACCACACACCAGGTAGCCAGCCTCTGCTGTGCCGGGGGGTGGTGGCCTTGGGGTCTGCAGAGAGCACGTGCTGGGACCCCTTCAACGAGGGAGAGTCCCTGGGGTTTTCTGTGCTGTGTGCCTGGGGCCTGGGGGCCAGCCAGCAGCAGCCCCCGCGGTCTAGGAAAAGACCCCGGGAGCCTCTCCGTGGAGCGGTGCCCCCTGCGAGGCCGCAGACCAGGTGGGTGGGGTGGGGTGCTCAGAGCTCGTTACCAGGGCAGCAGAGCCGCCCCCGGGACACCTCCACACAGCCCACGAAGACGGAGGGACGGCTGGGGTCGGTCATTCCTGTCCACACCAGCCCCCCCTCCCCCCAAGCCTGGAACAGACTGGGGACAGGGAGGGAGGGCGGGACATTCACAAGTGTCAGCCACTTTGTAGCCGGGCCTGGGGCTGCAGGGATGGAGGCGGGGAGGCGGGCCGGCCGCCAGGAGGCGCAGCCCCATAGTCCTGAGCGGCACCCAGCCTTTGCTGGCTGTGGTGGGTGGGAGTTGGGGGCCAGGCTCTGCAGACGCCCCAGCCCACCGAATACGGGCCCTCGTGCCCTTGGGCAGACATAGCCCATCCTGCTTTGCCCTTCAAAGAGGCCCCTCCCTGCCATTATTCTCAGAGGGGCCGCCGTCCAGTCCTGGCTGAGCCAAGGCCTAGGAAACTGGCTTTAAAAAAGCCACAGAAGTGGGGGGAGGGGGGACCTTCTTCCACTCCTGACCTTTGTGCTGGCCCTGGAGTCTGGAACATTCTCCCTCTTTGTAGACCAGGCCCCTGGGAGTCGTCTTCACCAAGTCCCCTGCACACTTCAGCCTGTGGGTGTGGGGAGGGGACAAGCCTGTCCCAGCAGAATCCACAGCCACTGCCCACCACCACACGGTGGGATGTGGCTCTGAGGGCAGGACACTGCAGTGGGGCGGCTTTCATCCCAGGCCCATCCAGGCAGGGACCAAGTGCTCTGGGCCAGGCAGTCCCAGCAGCTGGCCGTGCTCAGGGGCCAGGTTACCGGCCGCTCATTGGCGAGATGGCTGGGACCTCTCCACACTGCTGTCACCCTGCCCACCCACTGCTGGAAGAGGGACCAGGGCGTGCAGTCGGGGCCCTGCCACCCCCCCACCCCATGAGCCACACCTAGGAAGGCCGAGCCCGCTGGCTGCATGTTTTCCAGACGGAGGGAGACGAGGGCCCCCAGGGTTGAGCTCTACCAAGGTCTAAGTGCCCAGCGCAAAGACCCAAGCAGCTTCCCGGTCCTGGGGCACCATCCACGGCCTGGTTCTGTATCCCCGCTGCAAGTGGGTGTGGAGGGATGCCACCCTGCTTCCTGAGGGAGGGTCCCCCGACTTCGGGGGTGCTGGAGTGGGGCCCAAGGGCGGTCAGAGCCTGGAAACAGAAGAGCTGGGCCGAGGCAGGCCCTGGAGGGGCAGCCTGGGCCCCGCCTGGCACGGGTTTCAGACCAGCCAGCTGCACCCTACCTGCTTGAGGGGAAGCCCGCCAAGAGCCCCAGCTGCCAGCCAGCCTCTCACCCTCCCCTTGAAGCAGAGTTTTTGCCCCCAGGGGTCCACCTGGCAGTGCCCCACACGGGAAGAAGGCCCAGTCTGGGTCAGGGCAGGACCAGTCTTCCTTGCCAATGACACACAGAGCCCCCAGCATTTTTCACCCTGAATCTACGGCAAATTCGAGGTCCCGAGGACGAGACGGGGGCTTGCTCTGTCTTCTGTTCTCTCCAGTCATGTAAATAACGTGCTCCTTTTCTCTCCCCGCCTTTAATGACTGTGGCTCCTCAGCTAACTGCATCCCCTACACAGGCAGAGATGCCATATGCCTCGCACTTCCAAGTGACGCTCAGTGGAGACGCAGCGCGTATTTATGGAATGACAGAATAAAACCCCAGCCCGTCAGGGTCTGCGCCCCTCCTTTGCGGGGTCCTCGGGGTCAGGGCTGGGCCAAGGGCAGTGGGAGGGAGAGGAGGCCGCCCCCTGCGGAGGCCAGCCGACGGGGGCTGAGCAGAGGTTGGGAGAAAGGGGCCCTGGGGGGAGGCGAAGACTGGGCACCGAGACCCCTTCGCTCCCAAGTGATTCAGGGGTGGAAGTTGGTGGGAGGCTGCTGGACCCGCCTGCGGACAGAGGTCAGGGTCCAGGGAGGCCTGTGGGCTGTCTCCGGGGGCTCAGTGTTCCTCTGAGCAGTGCTGTTTCAGGGGGCAGGTGGGAGGGGCGGGCACCACCCCTGGACACCCCTTTTTGGGGCGCCCCCTTCCCAGCCAGCCTTTCAGCCTCACGGGGCCGTGTCTCCTCAGGTGGGAGGTGGCTTTAGATGACATCCCCCTCACATCCTTCCCCAGCCACCCCCATCCTAGATCAGTGAGAAGCTAGGAACACACTCTTTGATCCAATCCTTTCCCAAAGGATTTATTAAAACACAGAAAACCAAGACATACACAGAGTACAAAGTAAAGGGAACCAGGTCGGTTACACTCTTTGTCGAGCCTCCTACACATCCTCCCGAGGACCGGACAAGTGACTACACACAGGGGCTCAGCCTCCAGCTCCGGCTGCCTGGCTGGGACCGTCCCGACTCGCCCCAGCGCCCCGGCCCCTTCACCAGCTGGGGGCTCTACCAGGCAAGGGGCCGGCCCCTCTCAGCTGGGCCAGATGCCAGCCTGGGTGCAGGCGTCTGCTCCCTCGACCTCCCACGCACCGATGCCCAGGCAGGGGGGTGGGCCCCTCCCCTCAACCCCAGGCACGGAGGAGCCATGGGAGGCTCAGGCTCCCAGCTCAGTATCAGGGGTTCAGGACACACACACACCCAACGGGCCCTTTCTGGGTTATCGCACCTAAAAAAATACTTTGTTTAAAAAAAATCTGAAAACTAAGAAAAAAATCCCAAAACACAAGCCAATGACTTTGGGCTGATGCACCACAACTGTAAACTTCCAGAAATATAAAATGGGGCGAGAGCCAGCGTCCTCGACAGATAGTGGTCGGCACAGGTCAGCTGCAGGTACGGAGGGGGCACCCTGGACCGTGGCCGGGCCAAGACCTCAGCCCCCCGCCTCCCAGCTAAGCTCCTTCCTGCCACCCCACTCTGGGCACACTCCGGAGGTCCCCGAGCCTACCCTCTACACAATCCCCTCAGGCCCTCAGCATTCCTGGGACCCAACACCTGGCAGCAAGGGCTACAGGTGTCCCTGGGGCAAGACTCAGCCAGCCCCTGACCTGGCCCAGGGAGTCCCCAGAGGACCCTGGGAAGGGACGCCCAACCAGCAGGAGGGCAGGTGGCTGCACGGGTCGTGGTACCCGCAGAACAGGACCATGGTCTTCACTTGCAGAAAACAAAGGAGCTTCTGAAGGCGGCTTGCAGGGAGGGCCCCCTTGCACAGGGGGTCTCAGGATGTGCTTCCATGGTGGGCGTGTGCAAGGGGACCCCCGGACACAGTCAGTCCAGCCCAAACTCCCCTGGTCACCCAGGAGCCCAGCCAGCTACGCCTTCCGAGACTGTGGCCCCAAGATGGATCAACAGAAAGCCTACTCAGCACTGGTCTAAATGATAAGGTGGCTGGAAACGGAAGCGCGGGCACTTTCGGCTTCCGCTTGCACAGGATGACTCTCCTGCCCGCGGCAAAAACCAAACCCAGCCTGAAGATGCCGAGGACCGTGATGGCCAACGCCCCCTCCCCACCACTACGACTTTCGGCAGGAGATAACTTGATAAACCGAGAAGAAAACATTCCTAAGATCCTTTTTCCTCTCCAAAACCAGTCAGCCAGAAACCCACTCCCCAGCTGTCCGCAGCCCCCCTCCCAGGCCTCCCAGGTGCTGGTCTTGGAGAGCTGAGCCCTTCCTGGACCAGGCAGTGCCGGGGCCCAGGCCATCCGTGGGCGCCTGGCTCTGGCTGGTAGAGGAAAAGGGCAGAGGCCTGGGAAGGAGCAAAAACAGAAGGGCAGAGGGAAGCTTGCTGGGGAGCAAGGGCTGGCAGGGGAAGGACCCCCTGCCCTTGGAGTGAGGCAGTGGGGACAACACAGACCCCCGTCCTCTACCATGTGCCCCCTGACCTGACATTCAGGATGCATCCACTGTGTTCCCCACCAGGCCAGCCAGTCTGGCAGGCTGACTGCCTGCTTGAGAGGGCGGAGTCACAGGGCCCCGTGTCGGGGGCTCCTGGCGGTCACGCTGCCCATGACCTGAGCCGGAACCTCTGCGGGGGGGACGGGTCAGAGGACCACGTGTGTACACATGGCGCTGGACAAACCATAGGGGACAGGAATGACCCCACCCTTCCGGGAGGCGGGGTCAGCGGCTGTCACGTGTGTCCTGGACATCTGTGCCCCCACCCCCAATCCTCCACCCGCAGTGCCAGGGTTGGCCAGCCTGGAGATGGCAGGGGCCTTGGGGGTCCAGCCCTCTAGGGGTTCAGGGAGAGCCATTTACAGTTGAGGACATCTGGGCTCTGGGAGGGCTGGCCAATGGCCCTGTGTCCCCAAGACATCCCCAAATCCTCGCCCCAGTCCTGGCCAGGGAACAGAACCCCCCTGGTGCCTCCACGCCCAGGTCCAGCTTGTCTCTCTCAGACGGGATTCTGCACCCAGGGCTCCACGCCAGGAAGGCCCCTCCCTGCTCAAGGCTCGGAATTCCCTTCCAGGCTGGGCCACAGGGAACATGAGACACAGACAGGCCCAGGCCCTGGCCCCGTCCCTCCCTTCCTCCAAACTGGGGCCATCACAGCGCACCACCAGCTGCCTGAAGGAGGGTCAGGATTCCAGTGGGGCGTTACTGGCAGGAAACAAGGCAGGAAGCTGGGGGTGCTCCAGCTGGGAAGACTGCAGAGGCCACTGGGGCCAGTCCCCTGCCTCCAAGCTTTCCCCAAGCCTTCCGAGAACACAGCGAGGGCAGTCGTGGACCACCCCAGATGGCAAATGCCCAGATCAAGGCCTCTCCAGGGACAAGGAGAGAGGGAGGGATAAGTCCAGGCTCCAGCGTGTGGCCTGGTTTCTCCACATCTGCGGCCAGGAGATGGCACGGGGAGTGTGTGTGTACCTGGAGGTGGGGCTGACCGGCCTCCCAGGGCACAGGGCAGGACCAGGGGCTCCTGGGCCCCCCTCAGCGCTGCTGTGACCCTCCCCGCTGGAACGCTAGCCACACCCTGCTAGAGGGAGGGCACGCCCCTTCCCATGGAGGCCTGAGACAAAGGCTCCGGCAGCCCCCAGGCCAACACCTGCAGGCTCTGCCCTCCCCTTCCCTCCGGGGAACAAGTGACCGGCCACTCAGGGCAGGGGCCACAGACCCTCCGCTGGTGACGACGGAGTCCAGGGCCTGTGAGACAGGCTGGGCCAGGGACAGACACCTGTCCCACGGAGACAGCACATACTTGGTGGTCTCCAGCCTTGCAGGAAGCAGCCTGGCCTGACCTGGGCGTCAGCCAGGTCTCTAGCCTCGGGCCGGCCCGTTCCCCAGTCCTGACCCACCTGGCACCGGGGGGCCTCACGGGCAAGGGGCTGGAGCACGGTGCAGACGGGATTGGGGGATGGGGGCAGACTGAGGGCACCCAGAGCGGGCAGCTCGCCCTCCTCAGCCGGGCCGAGTCCGTGGGCGGCCTCTGGGCTCCCAGGAGCTTCCCTTCAGGTCTGGAACCCGTCGGCAGAGAGAGACATATGTGCTGCAAGTCAGACTCCTCCACACGTCACTCAACTTTTATCAAGACAAACTTGTTCAAGTCTTCAACAGGAAAGTGCAAAAGATGTACAAAGAAATGAAATCTCCTCTAGGAAGCCATCCTGGCAGAGGTGGCCGAGGGGTGCGTCCCGGGTGGCGCTTCTGGGCTCAGGCGGCCTTGTCCCCACGAGGTGGCATTTCTCCGTTTCCCTTTCTGTCCTCGGGTGGCGTGGCTCTAGAAAGGTGGCAGCTTTTCTCTCCTGCGGGGGTCGGGCAGGGGGCCCGGCAGGCGCGGCTGCAAGAGGCAGATCACGGGTCACACAGCTGGGTGCTCGGGTCCCCACGGGGGTGGCACCCAACACCCTAGACCACCCACTACGACCTGTCATGGCCAACTGACAGCAGGGGGTCCCCCAGCCCAGACCTCCCAGCCTCGGGCCACGACCACACTGGGGAGTGGAGGCGGCGGGGCCCCCAAGGAGCAGCCTGTCCGGAACAGCCCCGCCCCCGAGCCTCCGCACCGAAGCAGAGGTTCTGATGGGACACACAGCTTAGCGGGCGCTGTCAGCGGGGCAGAGGAGGCCACAGCGGACTGGTGGTTTCTCAGGACTAAAACCCTCTCCCAGCCGGTAACACTGAGCTGCACCCACGCTGAGCCACCCTCCTGGTCCTGGGCAGGGGTTGGGGGGAGGTGACGTCCCAAGGCGTCCACCACCCGGCAGGAAAGCGCAGGCAGAACAGTGGAGTCAGGGTTCCAGGCTGGGGGCACCGGCCCCTGACTCACCGCCGGGGTCACGCACGCACACCAACACACCGGCGCACAGACGCACGCGTGTACACAGAGGAGCACGCCCACGTGCACCCACCCTGCCATGTGCTGCCCCCCCAGGCTCCCGGGGAAGCGTCTGGAAGCCTAGGAAGACACACCGGCCCCAAGACGGTCCCCGAGCGTGGAGGGGCGAGGCCCCCGGGCCCCAGGGCCGTGAAGAAGCACAGGGACCAGGGCCCGTACTGGCCTGGCCTGACTCGCCAAGCCAAGGAGGGACAAGGGATGGCGCAGCCCCCACGAGCGGCCTCACCTCCACTGGAAACGAGCCCGGCAGCAGAGGGAAATCTCGGGGACGGCTAGATATCTGTGGCAAAGAGAGGAAAGCTCGGCTTGCCTGGGGAGGCGGGGGGCCGGCTGGGGCCCCGCGGGCGCCCCTGCCCATGCCGCCCGGAAGCAGACGGGCACCTACCGGTCACATAGGGCCCCAGGGGCATCTGGTTGTAGTTGACAATCCCTCCCGGTCCAGGACCCCGGAAGTTGGGCCCAAAGTTGTTGCTGTACATCTGGGAAGAGCCGAAAGCGCCCTGGAGGCAAGGACTCAGGTTTAAAGGTCCAAGTCCCGCGCCGGCCCGAGCCCCCACCCAGGGCGCCCAGGACGTGCGTGGGGGGCTGGGGCCGGGGCGCAGGCCGGCCCTGACCTGCTGAATGGTGGGGTCCCCGGCTCGGTTGGTCAGGCGGCTCAGGATGCTGCGCTCTGACATCTGGAGACGGGCAGCCACCGGGGGGATGCGGGACAGCATGGAGGGCAGGCGCGTCACATCCGCCTTCATGTCGCTCAGCAGCTCCTCCAGCTGGTTCAGGACTGGGGAGGGAAGGGGAGGCGCGGGGCGCGGCACCCAGGCGGGCACTTAGCTACCAGGCTGTGTCGCTGTTACTGCACCCGCGCAGCAGACACCAGGGGGCGCCCTTCACCCGGCCCTCCCAGCCAGCCAAGCAGCGCCCCGCCGGCTGCTGGACAAGAGCCCGGTTTCCCAACAGCTTCTCCCAGCCCGAGGGCTGCAGAGATGACAGCCAGGAACCCCGACGCAACGCTGGGCTTCCCTCTGGGCCCTCAGCCAGCCTCCTGGCTCCCGGGGAGGCCTGCAGCGCTGGCCACCGCAGGGGACCGGATCCTCGCCCAAGACAGAGCAGCCTCAGGAAACTTCTCCCAGGCAGCGGCGGGGCCGCAGAGTCCAGGGACCCTCACGTGAGCTTGGCTCACCCCCTCCCCCTAACCAGCCTGGGAACTTCCTCAGGATTTGGAGCACGAGGGTCAAAGATGTGAATCCCGGGAGACCCTGAGCAACTATTTCACCTCCCCCAGCACCGACATGAAAACGGGATGAGAAACCTCACCACTTAAAGATATTACAAGAATTAAAGAAAGAACGTATTTAAAGCATGTTGTCCTAAGTCGGGAGACTGGGAATGACACATACACACGACTACATAAAAAACAGATAACTAACAAGGACCTACTGTACAGCACAGGGAACTCTACTCTATACTCTATAATGACCTGTACGGAAAAAGGATCTAAAAGAGAGCGGACATGTGCATACGGATAACTGATTCACTTTGCTGTACACCTGAAACTAACACAACATTGTAAACCAACTATACTCCAATAAAAAAAAATTTTTTTTAATTTTAAAAAGGTCCTCTCCTCTTCCACTAAAATAAATAGATAAATCAATAAATAAACCATATTGTCAAGGCTCGATAAACGAGCTTGTACAACTTAATAGTCTTGTACGTCACCTACCCCCCGCCCAGGGCCTGCACGGCGCTGACCTTCCGAAAAAGGCTAGAAGAGCAAGGGCCTCGCTTTCCCCACAGGTAAGAGCAGAGGCTGGATGACAGCCTGTCCCATCTGATGTCCTGTCCCCAGCCCCACGCCCCCACTTGGGGGGCAGGAGCCGCTGGGCAGGAGCCAGGTAGGCGGGCCCCCCTCCCGGGAGCGGCCTCGCTCACCCTTGTGCAGGACGGCATTGGCAGGCTTGTTCCCGGCGAGGGACTCCTTGGACAGGTGCTGGTGGCTCTCGGCAAGGCACTCCACCTCGGCCAGGCGGGCATTGAGGGCCATGGCGGGGTGGTTGGGGTCCTGGGTCATGTTGAGGTACGCGGCCCTCCGGAGTTGCTCCTCGATGACCAGCGCCTGCTCCAGCAGCTGAGGGGGGGGGGGAGGGGAGGGACTGAGCCCTGGCCTGGCCCCCTCCGCCAGCACCCACCCCCGCATGCCAAGGCTCTGACGGAAAGCAGGGAAGAAGGACACACCCCCTCACCGGCTGTCCACCCTCTGGGCCACCCCTTAGAGCCTGCCCCAAGCTGAGTTCTCTGCACCCATCACCCAGGGCAGGGACACTCGCCCAGTGGGGCCTGGCCCAGAGCAAGGACCCAGCACCTGTTTGTTGATGGACTAAATGACTCCCTTTCCTGGACAGTCTGGCCAGCATCCGGATATACAGGGTGGGGGGCTGCTGCTTGCTCATTTCTTTGCCCCAGACCTTCCTGTAACCTGCCCTCTGGCAGCACCCCGCCCCCAGCCTCTGGCCCTGCCAAGGACTGACCTTGAACCTGCGCGCCAGGAACTTGTTCTTCATCTCCAGGTAGTTGCCCTTGTGGATCTCGGACTTGAAGGGCTCGTTGAGGATCATGTATCTCGGGTCGTTCTGGATGTCCTGCCAACGGGCATAGCCGTGCCTGGGTGGGGCACCGTTAAGGGCAAACCTGGCCATGGGGTGGGGGGCGGGAGACCAGCCTGGGGTTTGGCTCCCCGGCTTTGTGCTCTCCAAAGAGTCATTAACCTTGGCTGCAAGATAAGCACGTGGACGAGGATGACTTGACAATCAGTTGCCACTGACAGGGGCCCCCAGGAGGCCAATCGTGGCACCGAGGCTTCATCAGATAAACTCCTTCATCCCCAAAAGCCAGAGGATGGAAACATCTGAGTCCTGACCCCCAGCACCTGTGGCTGTGACCCTATTTGGAAACAGGGTATTTCCAGGTGTAATCAGATTAAGAAGGGGTCATCCCGGGAGAGAGTGGGCACTAATCCAGTGACTGATGTCCTTGTAAGAGGAGGAAATTTGGACACAGGACACCCAGGTAAGGAGGCCATGTGAGTGACAACAGAGGCAGAGACTGGAATGGTGGAGCTGTAAGCCCAGGGACGCCAAGGACTGACAGCCGCCACCAGGAGCTGGGGACAGACCAGGAAGGGGCCTCCGCCAGAGCCTTCAGAGGGAACCAAGAAACACAACGCAGTTTTCTTGCCCAAAGTCCCACAGTCAGTGAGGGGCAGAGTCAGGATTCAAACCCAGGCAGGCTGGCTGCAAGCATCTTAACCTCCACGACTGAGTCCACAGGCCAGATCCGGCCCACAGCCTGTTTTTGTAAATAAAGTTTTATTGGAACACGGCCACACCTGTTGGTTAACGTACTGTGGCTACTTCTGCTACCGTGGCAGACTGGAGGAGTCCTCTGCAAAGCCTGAAATAGCCACTCCCTGGCCCCTCCCAGGAAAGGTCTGCCGACCCCCAATCTACAGCTCTCCACCTCTCGTTATAATAACCAGCCCCACTCCAGGCCGTCATGAAGGCCGGCTTTGCTGGGCGGCTCCCCCCAGGTAGCTGTGTGGCCCTCTCCTCGTCTCTGGGAGGTCTGTACTCAATGTCGCCTTCTCTGACCTTCCCACATTACAGGCAACCCCCACCCACAAAGCTCCCTTTGCCCATCCTCCCTTTATCATGTTCCTTGAACCTCACTTTGCTAATTTATGCTGTTCGCCATCTACCCCCAGTAGGATGTGAGCTCCGGGGAGACTGAGATTTGGGGCTGTTTTGTTCATGGCTGCATCCTCCGTGCCTGGCACATGACACGTGATCAGTAAAGATGGAATTGAAGAATGAATGAATGAATGAAAGCCTTCCTAAATGGTGAAGCACCCTTCAGGTGTCATCAGTGGGAGGAGGTGAGGTCTGTATCAGGTAGGAATTAGGAGCATTGGTTGTGGAGTCAGATGGAAGGGCTGTGTGTCCCTGAGCAAGTCACTTGGCCTCTCTGAGCACCCGTTTCCTCCTCTGTGTAACGGGGATCGTAGTAGTGACCCTTTGGGAAGGCTGCTGTGAGGATGGAGTATTGAGTATAAAGGGACAAGCTACCGTTACGATCACGGTCACTGTCATCGTCACCAGGAAAGGGTCCCTGGCACCTGGTTAGGAGCACCAGCCCCTGACTCCTCACCCCACAAGCCCCACACGCCTCCCTGAGGTCCACAGATGAACAGACCACAGTCTTGCCCAGCCCGGCTTGGCCAAGGATACGTCACGATGCCCGCCAGCAGCCAGTAGTCATGGCGCCGGTGCCAGATGTCGTAGATTTTCCCCGAGGACACAGCAGCACGTTCCTCGTTCTGCCACAGTGTGTGTAGCTCTGGGAAGCCAGCCAAGGGAAGCAGAATGAGGTGCCCCCCAGCCCCCACAGAGGTGGGCCTAGGAAAGCCTCTACCATCTCCCCACCCCGAGAGGTTCAGTGTTCCAGTGTTACTAGGAAAGGTTATACTGCGGACTTCTGTCAACCATTCACACGTTAGTATAATATAGCCATCTGCCCAGACTCCTGGAACCCACCATCAGGAAGCCTGCGACACAAACAGGCACAGCTCTCTGCCCACGGCCCCACCCCAGTACCTGTGAAGCCCCCGTCTGCAATGTTGAACATGAACTTGAACTTCCCGATCTTGTCCTCCCTCTTCCCCTCCTCATCTTCCTCTTTGTCACCATTTTGCTGTGTTTCAATGGGCTCCTTCTCCTCGGCTTTGGTGTCATCTGTGGGAGGACAGACCCACCTTCATCTATCCATCCCAAAGGCAGTGCCCAGGGGCCGCTTTCCCCCAAGCACTGGGGACCCAAAGGCAAGCGGGAATCACATCTCCCCACCCGCAAGGGGCTCACTGCCCAAAGGGATTTGAAACAGACAAGCCAGCAGCCCCCTCTCTCCATCCTGAGCAGGGAGGGCTGCTCCAAGCCTGAGTGTCCCTCCACCAAGTCAGGACCACCTGGGGACGGGGGGAATGCAGGGGACTGTGAAAATGCAGCTTATGTTGAAGGAGGGCAGTGCCGCCTTGGGGCTCTGATCTGGGGACGACTGTTCCAGAACATTCCAGCACTTAGAAGGATACAGGCTGCCAGCTGAACCCCAAATGCTCTAGGCCAAACTCTATGATCAGCTCTCCTTCCTCCTGGCAGTGGCCGGGGCCACAGGAGGGGTCAGGAGAGAGGAGGTGGAGGGTCTGTCCCCTGAGGGGCTGGTGAGTCCAGGCTCCCACCCAGCAGCTCTGATCAGGGTCTGGGGCCAAGGGGACCAAGGGACACAGGACAGAGCACATGCAAGAGCCCCAAACCTGGCCTGAAATCACTGCCATCGCCTCTGCTGTGAGTCAAGCTCAGCTCCAACTTGTCCAGAATCTTCTCCTTCTCAGCAAGCACTTCTTCTGCAAGACAAAGTGTGTTCACAGGGTGGGTAGGGGTCCGGAAGGGCAGAGGAGACTCCGGGCTGGTGGCTTCCCAACACTGCTTCAGCCATGCACGGAATCCTCTCCATCATCTTACTCAGAAGTCCAGCAGGTGCCACCAGGGAGGGCTCTCTGGGAGGCAGGGTGGGGGCGGGACCTCACCCCACCCGCCCATCCCAGCAGCACCCTCCCCCCAAACTTCTCAAGGCACAGTCTCCGAACCCTCCCTACCACAATGACAACAAGAGGACTCAAAGTCCTGGCAACACGTCAGGCCTTCGTTAACACAAAACCCCTCTCACAGACACCCAGAAATGTCAGGTAATATCTATCACATGATAAAAACACACGGGTGCGCTCACAAGAAGAAGAGGAAATTGCCAGGTGCCATAAGTGAATGGAAACTCAAAGCGCGAGAAGCATATGCTGGGGGCCTGGGCAGAGGGTGACTGGACACCAGGAAGAGGCCTGGGGGGCCCCAGCTGGGTCTCAACGCCAGACAGGAAGGAAGAGGCCGCAAGCCCCAGAGATGCAGAGAACCGGAATTAAACCAGCGAACCAACACCCTCCAGCTGCTGTGCTCTCTGCAAAAGAGGGAAAGTCCCATCCGCCAGCTCACGGCCAAGCTGAGGAAGCCTGGCTCCCACATGGAATCTAGGGGGCAGAAAGCCCCCAGTGAGGGTCCAAACCCAACACCAAGGCATGCAGGCTGTGGAATCTGAACTGTGCCATAAACACTGGGCCCAGACCAGCCAGCTCACTAGCGAGACTACTAGGCCCTGGGCTTCATGGAAACAGAAGGGGAGACATTTCCGGCTACCCAGGAATGACATGGGTTCTCACGGATAAACCAATCTCTGATGAAGATGCACCCAAATGAAACTCAGAAAACGATACCCACAGCCAGACAGATAAAAAAAGGAAGAGAATCCATAAGAAAAGACAAATCAAAAAAAAAAAAGGAAGTAGAAAAAGCCAGATAAAACTTCTAGAAATGAAACACATAATCGCTAACATTTCAGACATCTCCTTGCAGATTTCTAAGACGTCCTCATGACTTCCTGGCCCTGGAGAACAAGCCTTGTACATAGTCGTCAGGACTGTGAATGTGAGGGATTCTACTCCCCCGAGAAGGTCATGCGATGAGGCACAGGTGATCTTCAAAGAGGGAGATTATCCAGGTGGGCCTGACCTCATCACACCAGCCCTTTAAAAGCAGAGTTTTCTCTGAATGGTCACAGAAAAGGATGTCAGAGATCTGAAGCCTGAGGGGGACTGGTGCACCGTTGCTGGCTTGAAGATGGAGTGAGCCCCGTGGCAAGCAACGTGGGCAGCTTCTAGGTGCTAAGAATG
Source organism: Grampus griseus (assembly GCF_964374135.1). Classification (NCBI taxonomy): domain Eukaryota; kingdom Metazoa; phylum Chordata; class Mammalia; order Artiodactyla; family Delphinidae; genus Grampus; species Grampus griseus. The sequence continues at coordinate 179,082,991 of NC_139017.1, read as the reverse complement.
GCCCCCCAGCTGAGAGCCAGCAAAGGAGGCCTCAGTCCTCCAACCCCAAGGAGCTGAAGTCGGCCAACAGCAAGAATGAGCTTGGAAGCAGATTTTCCCCCAAGCCTTCAGATGAGAACTCGGCTCAGCCAATGCCTTGACCTCAGTCTTGCAAGCCCCTTGGCAGGGAACCCCGCCACACCACCCCACACTTCTGACCCAGGCAACTGTGAGCCAATACACGGGTGTTGCTTCATGCTGCTAAATTGGTAATCATTTGTTTTGCAACCATAGAAAATACAAATGAAGAGCTGTACAAAAGAAAGTAGGAACTGAAGCTAGATCTGAGGATGACTCAAAAAGCCTTGCAGAGAAACAGGAAACAAAAAAGTAAAAGATGTGAAAGACACGTCCGCCTCCCTCTTTCACAAACCTTGTCCCTGCTTTCTTTTCTTCATTGCATTTGGAGTCTGTTATTGAACAAGACCTACTTGTGCTCATTGCTGATCACCTGGGTCCCCCAGTAGAATAAAAATTCCATGTGAAGGCCCTGGCTTTGGTTCACTGTCTGTGCCCCCAGAGCCTAGGCCAGCCCCCAACACACAGCAGGCCTTCAGTATGTATTGGTTGGGTGAATGGATGAATTGATGAGTAAGAGCAATGCCAGGAGAAAATAAACATAATGGGAGGAAAGATAACGTTCAGCGAAGGAGTGACTGAGAATCCACTGATAACCGACAGAAGACACAACACTCAGCTTTAAGAATCACAGTCAGTAAAAAAAAAAAAAAAAGAATCACAGTCAGTCATAAGCAGGATAAATAAAAATTCCATTGTTGTGAAATTGCACATGACCAAAGACGGAGTATCTTACAAATGGTCTTTCTGTGTTAGGAAAGATAGAGAAGGCAGGTTTCCTACAAAGGAGCAGCAGTTACCCTGAGAGCAGCCTTCTCAGCACAATAGAAGCCAGAATACAAAAGAAATAACATCTTCAAGTGCTGAGGGAAAACCCCTATCCCACCTCGAATTCTGCTATTATTCAAGAAAAATACAATAAGGTGTAAAGGAAAAATAACACATAATGAGAGAATTTGCCATCCACAGAAATTTGCTGAAAGCACCATTGAAAGGTGTATTTTGGGAAGGAGGACACTGAACAAAGCAACAACGAACAAACAAGCAAACACAAAACTTTTAGAAAGAAGCAACAGCACATGGACGATGAAAAGGGAGTGCGTCAGAGCTAAAGTTGCCTACAGTCCTTATAGCATTCAGGAGGTGACATGTTAAAAGTTTAAGAGTACAAGATAGAATTGACTGTAAACCTCCCAAATAAGTTGACGGGAAAAGGGGAAAATAGAAAATGTGATCAATCCAAGAGAGGTCAGGAGAAAAAAAGAAGAAAAAGCAAGGGTGATATAAAGCACAAAATAATAGTAGAAATTCATCCAAATACCTAGCTATTACAATAAATGTAACGAGATTAAATTTGCCAGCTAAAAGGTAGAGATTCTATGATTAGATTTAAAACAACAAATCCCACCATATACTGTTTACAAAAGATATACCTAAAACTTAATTATACAGATAGATTAAAAATTAAGAAATGGAAGAAAATACTTGCAAATCACCATATCTGATGTGGAACATGTGTTATAAAGAACTCATAACTCAATAATAAAAGACAAATAACCCAATTAAAAAATGGACAAAAGGGGGCTTCCCTGGTGGCGCAGTGGTTGGGAGTCCACCTGCCAATGCAGGGGACGCGGGTTCGTGCCCCGGTCCGGGAGGATCCCACATGCCGCAGAGCGGCTAGGCCCATGAGCCATGGCCACTGAACCTGCGCGTCCAGAGCATGTGCTCCACAACAGGAGAGGCCACAACAGTGAGAGGCCCGCGTACCGCAAAAAAAAAAAAAAAAAAGGACAAAAGGATCTGAAAACACATTTCTCCAGCAAAAATGTACAAATGGCCAATAACACTTGAAAAGATACTCAACATCTTTACACAGAAGGGAAATACAAATCAAAACCACTTGAGCTATGACTCTTCACCCACTGGGATGGCTATAATCAAAAAGTGAGATAATAACAAGTGTTGGCCAGGATGTGGAGAAATTGGAAAACTGTACACTGCTGGTGGGAATGTAAAGTGGTGCAGCCACTGTAGCAAACAATCTGGCAGTTCCTCAAAATATTAGAGTTACCATACAATCCAACAATTCCACTCCTTTGTATATACCCAAGAGAATTGAAATCTATGTCCACACAAATACCTATATACAAATGTTCAGAGCAGCATTATTCATAATAGCCAAAAGGCAAAATAACCCAACTGATGTTGGGTTAGTCCATCAACTAATGAATGGGAAAATAAAATATGGTCTATCCACAGTGTAGAATGTTATTCAGCAAAAAGGAACAAAGTTCCAATACATGGTACAAAACTGATGAACCTTGAAAACACTGTGCTTAGTGAAAGAAGTCACACATAAAAAGGCATATATTTTATGATTCCATTTATATGAAATGTCCAGAGCAGGCAAATCCAAAGAGACAGAAAGTAAATTAGTGATTGCCACAGGCCGTGGGGAGGAGAAAATGGGCTAACGGGCATAGGGTTTCTTTCTGGAATGATGAAAATGTTCTACAATTAATTGTGCTGATGACTCTACAACACTGTGAATATATAAAAACTACTGAATTAAGTGGGTGAACTGTGTGGAATGTGAATTGTATCACAATAAAGTTTTTATTTATACTTATAAGTAAAAGGATAGGAAAAAATACACCAAGTATGGGAATCCCCTGGTGGTTCAGGGGTTAGGACTCTGCGCTTCCACTGCAGGGGGCCCAGGTTCAATCCCTGGTCAGGGAACTAAGATCCCACATGCTGCACAGCATGGCAAAAAAGAAAGAAAAAAATAATAATACACCAAGTGTATACTAAACAAAAATGAGCTCAATCCAAATCAGCCTAAATGAACCTTAAAGCAAAAAGGATCAGGAGGGATAAGAAGGTTATTACATAATAAACAGAAACACTTCACCAGAAAATTATAAAAAATCTGAACCAATATGCACCTAACAACCCAATCCCAAACTATACGAAACAAAATCTGGCCTTACGAGAACAAAGAATAACCCACACTCACAGTGAGAGATTTTAACACAAGTCTCTCAGACGTGACTGATCAAAGCAAACCAAAAATAAGTAAGGATATAAAAAAATCTGAACAACATAATGACCTAATGCATATATTTAGAACCTTACACCCAGCAATGAAAGGACAAACATTCTTTTCAAGCACACATAAGCATTTACAAGATCTGACCACATTAAACCAGAAAGCAGGTTTCAACAGTATCATATAAAAACAATATTATACAGACTCATGTGTTCAGACCACGAGGCCACTGATTCAGAAATAACTAATAAAAAGATGTAGCCCGGGTTTCCCTGGTGGCGCAGTGGTTAAGAATCCGCCTGCCAATGCAGGGGACATGGGTTCGAGCCCTGGTCTGGGAAGATCCCACATGCCGCCGAGCAACAAAGCCCGTGCGCCACAACTACTGAGGCTGCGCTCTAGAGCCTGCGAGCCACAACTACTGAGCCCGCGCACCCTAGAGGCCATGCTCCACAACAAGAGAAGCCACCGCAATGAGAAGCCCACGCACTGCAACGAAGAGCAGCCCCCACTCGTCGCAATTAGAGAAAGCCCGCACGCAGCAACAAAGACTCAACGCAGCCAAAATTAAATAAAAAAAAAAAAAGATGTAGCCGAATAACCCCCAAACTGTACAACAGGAAAAGTTAAAGCCCACGTGTAGAGAACTGAGCCCCTGGCTCTCCCCTCACCCTGGGACCTATGGTGCTAGGACAGAGCGATGCGCAGTCCGCCACCCAGCCACGGAGAGACGGGGTAGAGCGCGGCCTGGCTGCCCTTCTCTGGCCCAGGCCTGACACTGCACCGGGGTGGAAGCCCGCACCTTTCAGCAGCTGCTCTGGGGAGGGCTGGGCCTTCTCCATCTCCTCCGGTCGATCCTCTCGGGCCCTCTCCTTGCCATCCGAGCTCTCATGCTTGTCCTCACCCTCCGCTCTGTCCAGGGCAGTTGGCAGGGCCTAGGGAGGACAGACTCGGGAGCTGCGGGGCCTGGAGCCTCAACAGGAGTGGAGGCAGGGAAGGCGTGCTGGGCTCGGAATGCACTCTCCCGGCTCCCACTGCGTGCTCCCAACCCGCTCCCCAGACACAGAGGCTCGAACTTGGAACCAGGAGGCCCGAGTGACAGCTGCCTGGGCAAGGCCTGAGAAGGTCCCCAGAGCCACCCCCATCCCACAGGGGCCCAGACACCTGCATCTTCCGTACCTGGATTTCTGGGGGCTTCTTTGGCTTCTGCGCCCCCAGCTCCTTCTCTTCCAAGTAGCCCAGCTGGGCTTCCATTTTGTCTGAAAGATCAAGGGAGACGGGGTGAGACAGGTGAGCTGGGGCAGGGAGGGGGAGAAGGGCAGAAAATGGGGCATCAGAGAGGATCCTGGGCCCGGCACCTGCAGAAGGACAGGTGAACCAGGTCAGCGAGAGCACCCAGGCCAGGCCTGCAACGTGAGGAGCCTTGGAGGACCCTGGGCCCAATGAGGCCAAAGCCAGGGGCCGACAGGACGGAGCTACATGCGGCGGGGGGGGGTGCCTCCCATCTGGAAGCCGGGAAGCGAGGTAGGTGGCGGCCCAGCCTAGGAGCCAGGACGGCTGGGTGTGGTCCCGGCCTTCAGGCTGCTTGACTGGCCACGTGCCTCCCCCACGCTGAGTCAGTTCTTGATCCTGCAAAGGGCCAGTGACCCACGTGCTCTGAGTAGCCCTGGGAGGTGGTCACTACCTCGCAGGGTAAGGGACTTGCCCACAGGCACACTGGGCCAGGAAGTAAACTAGGCATGTCTAGTAAACTAGAGGGCACTTGTGCCCAGAAGCAGGATGTCCTCAGAGGCACTGAGCCTCTCGGGGCCTCACCTGTCACCTGGGATAGGCAGGACGCCCCCGGCCTGAGGGGTCTGACTGAGGGAAGAAGATGCTTTGCCCAGATAAACACACGAATCACCAAAAAGGCAAATGACCCATTAAAGAAGGACAAAGGATCTGAAATGACATTTCTCCAAAGAAGATGCACAAATGGCCCAGAAGCACATGAAAAGATTCTCAACATCTTCAGCCATCAAAGATGCAAATCAAAAGAGAAATGCAAATCAAAACCACAACGAGGGGCTTCCCTGGTGGCTTCCCTGGTGGCGCAGTGGTTGAGAATCCTCTTGCCAATGCAGGGGACACGGGTTTGAGCCCTGGTCCGGGAAGATCCCACATGCCGCAGAGCCACTAAGCCCGTGCACCACAACTACTGAGCCCACGTGCCACAACTACTGAAGCCCGTGCATCTAGAGCCCGTGCTCTGCAACAAGAGAAGCCACCGCAATGGGAAGCCCGCGCACTGCAACAAACAGCAGCCCCCTCTCTTCACAACCAGAGGAAGCCCGCGCGCAGCAACGAAGACCCAAAGCAGCCAAAAATAAATAAATAAATAAATAATTTATATTAAAAAAAAAATCCCACAACGAAACGCCCCTTCACACCCACTAGGATGGCTGTAAGCAAAAAATCAGACAAGTGCTGGTGAGGATGTAGAGAAACTGGAACCTCACACGTGGCTGGTGGGAATGAAAAATGGTGTGATTGCTGTGAAAAAGCTTGGCAGTTCCTCAAAATGCTATACCACGTGACCCGGTGATTCCATTGCTAGCTATACGCCCAAGAGGAATGAAGACACTTGTTTTCAGTTGAACACAAAAGTTCAAAGCAATGTTACTCACAATATTATCCACAATAGCCAAAAGGTAGAAACAACCCAAAATCCATCCGCTGATGAGTGGATACACAAAATGTGGTGGATTCCAAACAATGGAACAGTATTCGGCCACAGAAAGAAATGAAGTGCTGATACCCGACAACATGGATGAACTTGGAAAATATTACGCTAGTGAAAGAAGCCGGGCACAAAAGGCCACACAGTGTATAATCTCATTTACGTGAAATGTCCAGAACAAGCAAACCCGTAGAGACGGAAAGTAGATTAGTGGTTGCCGAGGAAGATACGAGGAGAAGGAATGTGGAGTCACTGCTGATGAGTATGTGTTTCTCTTTGGGATGATGAAAACATTCTGGAATTAGAGGCAATGGTTGCACAATCCTATGAATGTACCAGAAACTACCGGATAATACAGTTTTAAATAAAGATGGAACACGGTGGTGTGTGAACTACATCTCAAAGCTGTCATTAAAAGGAAAATCTCTCAGGGGAGTGACACTTCTGCAACCAGAAGCTTTGGGCGGGGAGGGAGGCCAGCCCTTGTGGGATGTGGGGAGGACGTGCGGTCTCGCCACCTCCCGTGACCCAGGCGCCCTCCCCTGCTCGACAGAGCCCAGACCTGGCAGGCCCAGCGGGGCAGGCAGAAGGTGGGCAGGGCTGGCGGGCACTGGTGTGTTGGGATCCGAGGAGATGACCTCGCCTGGCTTCTTGCCCTCGGGCCCCTCAGGGAGCAAATCCGGGGTGCTGTACTTCCCATTGACGTGCTCAAACTCCTGAACCTGGGGCAGGGGGGAGGGAAGCAAGGGAGGTGGTCGCAGCTCAGAACCGAGGGCCTCAGGGTGGCCCATGGGACTGGGGGCGTGCCAGGCTTGGGGTGAGGCAGAGGTGCCGCCTCCACCCGAGGCTGGCCAAGCCACATGCCCTTCTGACTGCAAAACCCCCTGCCAGCCCCTACCCCCAGCCCGTCCCCACCTGCCAACCCGGCCTCCAGTCCCCACCCAGAGAGGCATCGTGGGTCCATGCCTCTAGCCTGACTCAGACCCTGGACAGCCAGGCACTTGCCCTCTGCCCGCTGACCCCCCAGGGGCACACCTGGGCCGTGGTCGGCCACCAGGAAAAGCCCAGCAAAGGCTACTCACCCACCTTCTTCCTAACTAGTGACATGACCCCGATGCGCGTGAGCACGTGCTGCCTGGAGAGGCCCTCGCGGGGCACACCGTCTGCGAAGGTCTCCGCGCCGTCAGCCCCCGGCTCACACAGGTGCCGCATGAAGAGGGACACATAGGCTCTGGGGTGGGGGGGACTGGGGCTCAGGGAGTGGGGGGCCGGCAGGACCCTCTGAGAGGGCTGGCAGGACCCCCGGGGGACCTCCTGGCTGGAATCATCACCCGTCGCCTGCCTCCCAACCAGGCCTGGCTGGGTCAGGCCCCAGGGAAGGACAGAAGAGGGCCCCCGGGCAGGGGACCCTCCTGGAACAGCCCTCGCCCCGGACAACCCAGATCCTTCGCGCTGCCGTTAACACCAGCTGCTCTGGCAGAGAGAACTGGTCAGTGTTCTCTGCAAATAAGCCCTGCCCAGGCCTGGACCCCAGGCACGCCAACATCAGATAGCAGTGAGCTCTCCAGATACCCTTAACCTGGCGGAAACGCCACCCATCGTGCTGGCTCACCTAGCCGGAGCCTGCCACTCCAGGGCGGGCAGCCGCACCCTGGGCCACCACCTCAGCCCCTTTACCTAAACTCCTTCTCACTCTTCCCGCGAAGGTCCCGCACCAGCCAGTGGGAGTTGAAGGCGTCCTGGGGGGGCATGCCCCAGCGCATGATGGCGTTCAAAAAGGCCTTCCGCTGTCGGGCGTTGAAGCCCAGCACCTGGGCCGGTGGAGATCAGGGTGAGGGAGCGGGGAATTCAGAGACGAGGGAGAAAAGCACAGGGAAGGGAGAAGCACGGAGGAGCAGGGGCCTCCGGCGGGGGCAGGACCCAGAGGGGCACGGCCCAGGCCCACCTCTACTTGGCACTGACCCAGTGGGACCCCCCAGCCCTCCCGCCCCTCCTCCGTGCCCCGGGAGTGGCAGCAGCGGGGAGCTCTTTGCTCTGAAAGGGGATGAGAGGAATCCAGGGAAGGGGAGCTGGGCGAGTGAGGGGTGCACGCAGGCCCCACCTCAATGTTGCCGCCAACCCGGGCGAGAAGCGGGGGCAGGGGCTTGTCCCTGTCGCTCTTCAGCTGCCTCCTGGATTGTCGCCGTCCACCTGGGGGAGCAGCCCGCCATGACCCCTCAGCCGGGCCCGGGGTCCTGACCCAGCCCACCCAGCAGCTCGCCCCAGGACAGCAGGCCCCTGAGGACCCACTCCGGAGGACGGACGCTTGTCCTGATGCCCCTGGGGCGCCCCACGCTGACCACCAGCTCCCCGACATGCCGCCCGGGCCCCAGCCCAGCGCTGAGACTCACTCTGCCCTTCCGGCCTTTCTTCAAAGTCCTCGTCCTCATCCTCGGATCCAATGGAGTATTCGGACTGGTTGTCTGAGAGCTCGTCCTGCCACTCTGGGGGGGATCAGGCAGAGGGGTGCAGGGTGAGCCGTGCCAGCAGAAGCCCACCCGAGCCCCCCACACCCAGGGCCACACCAAACCCCTACACCCCAGCCCGAGAACAGTGACAACGAAAACAGCCCTCGCATACTTCCTGTGAGCTCCCGCAGCATCCCTGCAACCCTGCACTACATCCTAAGGCCTCATATCCCCGTCGTCCCCATTTTACAGACGGAGGAACTGAGACTTGCCTAAAGTCACACCACTAGCCGCGAGGTCACTGAACCACTACCTATCTTGTTCCCCCAAACACCCCACACCCCACACCTGCCCCGGAGCCCCCTTTCTCCGAGAAGCTCTCCCCACCGTCTCCCGACTCAGGCCACTCCACACAGCCCCTACCCCCCACCGCCAGGGCTTTCCCGCCACAGGGATGCCCTCCCCTCCGGCATGACCCCGCCCACCGGGCACGCACCCTGGTCCTCCTGGGAGGCGTCGTTGTAGTTGACCTGCTTGCGGACGCGCTTGCCTTTGCCCAGGTTGCGGGCCAGGTCCTCCTGCTGCTGCTCGTAGTGGTGCCGGAGCAGCTTCTCCCAGTAGTCGGGGTCCACGTTCTCCTCCTGCTTGATGATCTCTCGCTCCACCTCCTCCTGGGGACGCAGGTGCCGTGGGCTCCGTGAGGGCGGGGCCAGCGCGCATCTCCGCCCCTAGGAGGCCTCGCTGCCTCTACCACATCTCACCCTCTAGGGGCTCAAGGAGGAACTGGAAAGCCTGCCTACTCCAGGAAGCCTTCCCTGATCACCCCCAGCCCCATGTGTTCTTCCTCTTCCTGCTCCTGCCGCGGTAATTCATTCATTCATTCACTTCCCAAGTACTCCCTAGCCTTGTGCCAGGCACTGGGGTATAGAACAGAATAAGCCCCACCCTTGTCCTCAGGAAGCCCCCAGTTTCAAAAGGAAAACTGGCACGTGGAAGAATAATTAGCACCCAGGGTCCGCGTGGAGGGTGGAGGGCCCACTCAGGAGACACCAGGGAGCCGGCCTTCAGGATAATCGGTTTCCGAGCGTAGATGGAGAAGCTGCGGTAGGGGCGCGGCGCGGCCGCAAATGGGTGGAGCCGCTGAAAGGAGGGGCGTGATCTATGGGGGGCGGGGCCGAGGAGGGGCGGGGTCGAGGGGCGGGGCTTACCACGCCGTCCTCCTCGCGCACGACGTACTGCGCCACCTTGAAGGAGCTCAGGTATTCGTTCATGTTCTGCAGCTCCGTGTCGTCCGTGGCGTCCTGGTTGCGGTCCAGTAGCTTGGAGATGGCCGCATCATCATAGTGGATCACACTGCTGTCCTCCACGTCCTTGCTGTCACCTGGGGGCAGACAGAGTGCAGAGTTGGGGGACAGCCACCAGGACAGATTCCAGACAGCGGCCCTTCCCAGTCCCCTCCAGGGGTTGCAACAGAGGAGCACGGTGATGAGACAATGTAACAGCCCACTGCCCGCCCGGCTACAGTCCACAGGCGGGGGAACCTGACAAAATGGGTTTGGGGGTCCCCCTTCCTCTCCAGGAGCAGCCATCCGGGGTACAGGTGGTCTGGGGGCTGGGCTGGGTTGGCCCCTACCTGGCGGGGTGCTGCCGTGCTTTTTCTTCGCGCTGGCGGCCAGGGCTCCCCCTTTGGAGGACTGGACGTCAGGGATGGGCGTGACGGGCCTCTGGCCCTGAGACATCATGCCTGGAGGACAGAGGTGGGGGACCGCAGAGCTGGGGGGCAGTACCCAGAGATGCCACCCTGGCCCTGCCCATCCTGGCCAGGAGGGGGGAGCAGAGGAGGGAAAAGCTGCACACTGGAGATGCCCTGGGAAGGGAGTGTCTCAAGCAGGACCAACCCCCCGTGCCCCGGCACCCAGGATACCCACCCTCCACGTCGTCCTTGAAGAGCTCCTCTGTGCCGAACTTGAGGATGTCGTCCAGCTCCTGCTTGGTCATGGAGCCGGACTTGGAGCCCAGGCCAGGCCGCACCACCAGATGGGTTAGCATCATCTTGCGCTTGGCCACCTGCGTGATACGCTCCTCCACCGAGGCCCGCGTCACGAAGCGGTAGATCATCACCTTCTTGTTCTGCCCGATGCGGTGGGCGCGGCTGAAGGCCTGGGGGCGACCTGCAGCTTAGCACCCATAGCTCACCCGAGGGCTGGGGGCTCAGGGTCAGGTACCGGAGGGTGGGGGGAGGCATGCACATGGGCTCACGAACGCGCTCCACATGGAACCAGCTGCCTGACTGCCCGTGGAGATGTGTGTGCACCAGGGCAGCTGTGCTCGCATCCTGTGTGGCCTCCTGGGGGCCGGGGTGCCTGTGCAGATGGAACTCGGTGTGACTGCAGGTGTGCAAGCGGCAGGGTGGCCAGTGTGCTTATGTAATGACGCCACACGGGGCTCTGATGGCGCTCATGCCGAGATGGGGGCTGCACCTCCCCGGGAGTGACCACTAGTGGGACTGTAAGCCCACCTGGTGGGGAGGCAGAGCCACCCTGTGAGGACAGGTTGTGATGTGAGGACATGCCTGGGGATTTGCGCGTTAGGTGTCCGCGGGACGTGATCCGGTGTGATTAGATCTGTGTGGGTGACGGTGCACGGGTACACACACGTGTGCGTGAGACCTGAGTTTGTGTGTGCGCCCCAAGAGGGTAAAGTGTGTGCGTGCCCGGCCCTGCCCCGAGAGGGGTGGCCATGGACAGCAGAGTGTGTCTCTATTCCCACAACCCCTGCCCCCCAACCCTCCCATCCTTCCTCACCAGCCCCATTGCCCCCGCCTCCATCTCTTCCCCTCCCCACCTCCACAGGCTTTGTCCCCTCAACTCTATTTTCCTGTTCCTCCCAAACTGGCCCCCTCTGGGTCCCAGGACCCACTCCACGGCCTCGACCCTAAGACTGATGGGACAGACCAGGGGTCATGGTCACACAGATCGCTGCGTGTTCTTGGACACATCCCCTGCCCTCCCTGGGCTGTTTCCTCTTTTGTACAATGCAGGAGCTGGAGGGGCTCACCTCCCAGGTCCCTCTTGGGGCTGGGACTCCACGAGGCGGGTCCAGGGAGCGGTAAAGCCCTGAGACAGTCTGTGGGGGGAGGGAGGGAAAGCCCACAGAGCCAGGGTCAGCGAGGGGCCCTCTGAGAGGGCTCTGGTGTCAGGGCCACACACCTGGATGTCGTTGTGCGGGTTCCAGTCTGAGTCGTAGATGATGACCGTGTCCGCCGTGGCCAGGTTGATGCCCAGGCCACCTGCCCGGGTCGAGAGGAGGAAGCAGAACTGCTGGGCCCCAGGGGCTGAGGAAGAGAGGTGGGCGCCCAGCAGGGTGAGTGAGGGGCACAGCCAGAGGGGTAGGGGTCGGAATAGGCGGATGGCCGACGGGAGATCGGGGCGGGGGGGCTGGAACTGTGACCCCATCACAGGCAACAATGGCCTGAGCTGTGCTCAGGGAAGCCGGAGGAGGCCTGGGGCCCCAGGCGGGTGGACAGAGCAGCCCACCTGAGCCCCATGGATCCCCCAGCTCTGAGCCCTGAGCCAACAGGATGGAGCCAGAATGAGAAGGAACCGATTATCAAAGCCCGGGCGGCAAAGAAGAAACTGCAAACAGCCAGCAAATACGGGCAGAGCCGCTGAGGGTCAGGCCCCAGGGAGCCCTGGGGAACTCGGTCCTTCCCGCCCTCACGGCTCCCCTGCCCGTGATGCTGTCAGAGCAGCCAAGGAACACGCAGGGTCCCAGCTCCAGGGCCCAGGCCGACGCTCTGGTCAGTGCCCACTGTGGCAGGACGGCTGGTTCTCAGGCCCATCGGAGCCCTTCACTGAGTGACCTGGGACTGACCACGGCACCCACTCGAGCTGCAAACAGGTCCCCGATCCTCCTGAAGCCTCCCGCTTAGACGTGTGCTGGGGCCGCATCGAGATGCTGAAACTGCTCGATTGACCTCTGACGCGAGCGGGCAACAGGAATCACTGCTTTGGGTTTTGGAGCCGTGGGACCCCAGCCCTGTTCTGAGGGTGGGAGGCGGGAAGCAGCCACAAGCCCCGGGGAAAGAGAGCTCATCAGCACTTGCTGCAAACCTGCCACTATAGAGGCGCTGGACCACTTCCCCCTCCAGAGGTTTCCTCCACTCCAGAGCCAGCTCCTGGCCTGCCCCCCTCACCTCTCCTTCCCAGGCAAGCAAGAGAGCAGGCTGGAAGTTCGGGCCTGTGTGGCCCTGCCCTTCCCTCTGTCCTTCCTCTAAGGGAGCGCTGCTCTGCTCTCGCCCTCCCCGCAGCCCGTGTTCCGGGGACAGGCCCCATCCGGCCCTGCCTACAACCGGAGGTTTAGCTGGCGTCCGTACCAGAAGCCCACAGGTGCTGGCCAGACCCTCAGCACCGGCTTCATTTAGAAGCAGAGGGATTTTCCTCCCCTTCTGCTTTCCTCCTTGTCTGTTTCTCAGCTCTGAGCAAGTGTTATCTACTGGCTTCTTGCACCCCAGCAGGCCCCTGGCAAGTTCCACGGAATGAATCCCTTTTACCAGCTATTAGGACCTAAGGACTGGTCTGCTTTCTTCGGCCGTTTGAGGAGCAGCTACCCTGACCATGAGTTGAGTGGTCTGGCTAAGAGCCTAGCGTAGGAGGAGAGGCAGACGGGGCCCCCCAGTGAAGGCCCGGGGAGGGGTGGGGCGGGGGTACCGTTGAATCTGTCAATCGCCTCTTGCCGGAGGCCCCCGGTGATGCCACCATCAATCCGCTCATATTTGTAGCCCTCATACTCCAGGAAGTCCTCCAGGAGGTCCAGCATCTTGGTCATCTGCAGGGGACATGGTATGCCTGAGGCACTGCCACAGAGCAGGGACCCCATGACAGGTGGGGGACGACAGAGCAGCCTGCTGAGTGGGGAGACAGGTGGGACCCAGGCAGACCTGATGCAGGGCCATTCTCTGAAGAAGAATGCAGCCTCCAACCTCAACCACCGGAGCCACTCCATCCCCTCACACCAGCCCCACAGCCATCTGCCTAAGACACAGCTCTAAGCACATGCCTCCCTGCTCTCTCCCCCCAGGATAAAGTCCCAAATCCTCACCTTGGCATTCCACGCTTGCAGGATTGGTGCCCAGCCCATCTGGGCTTCATTTCCCAATGCTTCCTTCAGATTCTCCAACCATCCCAAATTACCTACACTCTCTTCCCACCCCCTTACCACCTAGGAAACTCAAACAGCACCTCCTCTGTGATGTCTTCCCTGATTTCACCCTTTCCTATGAGAAGAGAAAAGCAGTCCCTTCTGAGCTCCCATATTCCTCCCATAATCAATCTTGAGAGAGAGTTTGGCTGGATATAAAATTATCAGTCACCGTTTTCCCACAGTGTATTGAAGGTTTTGCAGTTGTCTTCTGCCACCTATTGTTGCTGATGTGAAATCTGAGGACAGTCTGATTGTCATTCCTTTGTAGATACTGGGTCTGAAGTGTGGCATTTTCCCTATGATGTGCCTAGGGCTTCCTTTCTTTATACAGTAAGTCCCCTACATACGAACCTTCAAGTTGTGAACCTTCAAAGATGCAAACGTGCATTCGCACGTCCAATCACATAAGTTAGTGCGTGTGTCTGGCGTACACTGTCACACGCGTGCATCCTCTACAAGCGGTTGTGCTTTTGTGTACTTTACTGTACAGTACTGTATGGAGTACAGTAGTACAGTATCTTTATTTCAAGCCCAGCATGTCTGGAAGCAAGCGTAAAAGCGGCGGTGACGGGGCTTCCCTGGTGGTGCAGTGGTTGAGAGTCCGCCTGCCGATGCAGGGGACACGGGTTCGTGCCCCGGTCCAGGAAGATCCCACATGCCACGGAGCGGCTGGGCCCATGAGCCATGGCCGCTGAGCCTGCGCGTCCGGAGCCTGTGCTCCGCAACGGGAGAGGCCACAGCAGTGAGACGCCCACGTACCGCCAAAAAAAAAAAAAAAAAAAGCGGCGGTGATGTAGCTGGTACTATTGTACTTTTCAAGGTGCTATAAGATTAAAAATGTTTTCTTTATTTTTTGTTTTTTATGTGTTATTTGTGTGAAAAGTCTTAAAAACCTGTTACAGCACAGTACTCTAGAGCCGACTGTGTTAGTTGGGTACCTAGGCTAACTTTGTTGGACTTACGAACAAATTGGACTCAACGAACGCGCGCTCTCCGAATGCAACTCGTTCACATGTAGGGGACTTACTGTATTTATCTTGCTTGGTACTCAGACCTGAGACCTCACATCTTTCTCCACGTCTGTCTGCAAACTCCCATTAAGTCTGACTTCTCTGCCATTTTCTCTATTTCTTCTTCTGCAGCTCCTAGTGCATAATTACCAGAGCCTCTCAAGGCATCCTCCATGTAATTTCTCAGTCTTATCTTTGTCTCTCTCTGCTGCATTCTGGGGAAATTCCTCAACGCCAGGTTCCCATCCATCCCCATTCTCCTCAACAGTGTTGAGAGTTCATCCAGTCTGTTGAAATGTTTTGTTCTCCATCTCATGCAGACCCTTTTCCTATCCAGTTAGTTTTATTTTATCTCTTGCTGCCTGTGTTTAATCGATTTCTTCGCGATTTATGAGTGTTAATCTGGTATTTTTGAGGTTCCTAAACGTGTTTATTTGAACTTTTTCAGGCTGTTCTATTATTCCTCCCACTTGGGTTCTGCTTACTGTTTCGTGGGGCGTCTCATTCAATGTCTCATTGAACGTTTTCATGAGTTTTGTGATTGGGGTTTTCAGGCTTACTTTGGCTGGCAGGGCTCCATCTCTGTCACTTTCTCTCTGTGCCCACTTCTAGAAGTTGTGCAGTTCCCTCTACTTGGTCCCTTGGGGCCTCAGCCCAGAATCATGTCTTACGTTGGCAGGGGGCTGGGGGATTCTGGATCCAGTTTCCAGGTCAGCCCACAGTCACAGGCTTGGTCAGCTTTCCCCAGATTCCTCGGCCTGCTGCAGGCCCAAGGTGGGATCAGGGGCTTGCAGGCAGGAGCAGCTGTTACACGTGGACTGTTGCACACGGAGGAGCCACGTCCTAGTCTCTGGCTCAGTCACACCACCATGGAACATTTTTCACACCAGGCCCCTAGGGCCATCCCTGACCCCCATCACAGAGATGACCTTGGGGCTGGATAACTGTCTCTAACCTCCATCTCCCACACTAGACCATGAGGGTCTTGAGGACAAGAGCTGGACCCCCATGCCTAGCGCAGAGCCGCACGTAAGACAGATGCAAAAGGATGAAGGAAGTGCACAGACAAACAAACCTCTGGGGCTGGACAGCTTTGCCTCTGACCGCCCAAAAAGTGATGCCGCAGGATCAAGCTAGAGAGAGGGACACACACACCCCCGCCAAGCTGCCCCCACCACAGGGCCCCACCTTCATGAGAAGCTGGGCTGCACGGGTGAGAGGAGAGGGCTGTCATCCCAGCCTAGACAAACGCTCCAGGAGGAGCAGGCCAGAGGAGCAGCTGATGGGGTGGACGTTGGTCCTCCCCACCAACATGCCCTGAGCACCTTGAACTTGGCGCCCAACCAGCTCTCCTCGGCTGCATCACACCAGGGCCCAGAGGAGCGACTTTTGACACAAAACCCACGTGGGGATGGCATCGGGACCTGAGGGCTGCTGGCAGGCTGTGCCCTCAGCTAGTGGGGGCAGGACGCCCTCTGCAGGTGTGGGGTTGGGCTAGGGAAGGCAGGGAGGCCAGCAGCCACCTGGGGGCAGCTCACCTGGGAGAAGATAAGTACACGGTGCCCTTCGTCCCGAAGTTTCTTGAGCATCTTCTGCAGCAACATGAGCTTCCCTGAAGACTTGACCAGAGAGCTGCCATCATAGGAGCCATTGGGCAGGACAGGGGCCTCCTGTGGACACAGCAGAAGGTGGGGCATTGGGGGCTCCCCTCTCCTCTCTGACTCTGCACCAGAGGCCCCAGAGAGTGGACAAGGGCCCAACAGTGGGTGCAGCACCGAGCCCAAGCCCGGGTCAGGCCAGGTTCTGCAGGGCGCATGGGCAGGTCACACGGCTGCTCCCAGCGTCGCGTTCCCCAGGCAGGGCTCAGACTCGCCGGCCCTGCCCTCCATCTCCCCCTGCTGGCACTCCACCAAGACCACAGGCATCAGTGGACGAAGGATGACACAGAGCTTTGAGCCAAGCCGGCCTTCCCAGCAGGAATGTGCAGGGCACGTCCAGGCAAGGCCAACCCGGCCCCCCAGCTGGGCAGAACCTTAGCCCAAAGGCCTCTGCTGGGCCACCATGGTGAGATCAGCCTGGGGTTGGCTGAGTCTAGGTCACCCACAGCACGGCCTTCACACTGAACTCTGCATTGGTCTTCTTGTTTGGGGGCAGGGATGGGGGAGGGGGAAGGTGTAAACCATGGAGCGTTTAAATTAGAACCAGAATAGCCGTGACCGCAGTGAGCACCGCTGTGCCGAGCTCTCGCCGAGGGCACTGACGTGGACGTTCTGGTCTGGCCCTCACCCTTTCAGGGGGTGCTGTTATTGTCCCCACTTCGTAGAGGATAAACCCAGGGCCCCAAGAGGACCACTGACTGTCCTGAGACCACAGGACTGGAGCCGGGGGTCTGGCTGGGGGTCCAGTCTCTCACCCAGGGCAGCACATCAGATCACCTGGGGGCCCCACCCAGGCCTCCCCGACTGCCAGGTCAGCCCTCGGAGTCCTGGCCTGCGGTCCCGTGACGCTGAGGCTGGAGGGGATTCTGTGGTGCCCCGATGCCCCCCATTACTTTATGGTCACGAGGAGGGGTCCAGGGAAGGAGAGGGCCTGGCTGAGCAGTGGACAGAGGTAGGTTTCCAGATACTTCTGGCACAGTGGGGACCCATATCGCCTCCAAATCCTCATTCCCAGCAGCCAGGGGCACCATGGCGGCCACAGCTGCTTGCCACGAGGGCCACAGAAAACCCACCACGACACAGCCACATGCACCTACCACGGCCTCAGGCCCTTCCATGGCAGCCTCAGGCACTCACCATGGTGGTCAAGGGCACCTACCACGGTGGCCACAGTGGCAGCCACGGGGACCTACCACAGCGGCCACTGGGAAGAGGTAAGGGTGGTTGCAACACTTCTTCAGGTCCATCATGATGTTGAGCAGTGACACCTGGTTCCCACCCCCCTTGGAGTTCAGCGCCTCGAAGTTCCGCGTGAGGATGAACTTGTAGTACTTCCTGCCAGAGGAAGGAGGAAAGGCAAGCTGGATACACCTGGCCACACCAGCCTCCGAGAGGGCACTCTGCTCTGCGGGGAGCCTGGGGGCTGCTGCCCTAGTACCAGTTACAGAAAGACCACGGGGAGCCCCGAGAGGTGAAGCCACAAGCCTGGCACTGCCCAGCAAGTTGCTGGGGGACAGTGCAAGGGCCCAGGCAGCCCCAACCCTGGTCACTGAAATCTAAGAGGCCCCAAGAAGGAAGTATGTGCAAAAGGTGAGTTGAGGCCTGGGCGGGGCCGAAAGGCCCTCTCACCCACCCGGGGCAGCAGCCCAGGAAGGCCAGGTCAGGCCCTTCTGATCTAGAAGACAAGCCCAGGGGACACGAGGCAGGCTGCTCACTTCTGCATCTGGCTCAGTTCCACGCGGACGATCAGCTCAGTCTTGGCCGGCATGTTCTTGAACACATCAGCCTTGAGCCGCCTTAGCATGTGCGGCCCCAGCAGGTCATGCAGCTTCTTGATCTGGTCTTCCTTGGAGATGTCGGCAAACTCCTCCAGGAAGCCCTCCAGGTTGCTGCAAGAAAAAGCTGGGATGAGAGCCTGCAGCAGGCCAAAGCCCTCTGCAAAGGGAACCAGGATTGGGGTGGGGGAGCAGGCCAGCCAGCCCGCCCCCGGCCACCTGCCAGAGGGTCACAGGGCAGGCCTGTCACAGGGCAGGCTGGCTGGTGGGCCACGGAGCCCTGGCCCTGCCCTAGGTGTCCTTCCAGTCTCTAAGCCTGTGTCACCCCCACTCATCGCAGCTGTCTCAGCCACACAGGATGCCTTCCTGTCCTCAAAGCTGTCCTGGACATGCAGTCTCTAGGACTCTTAGCCATATCGCAGATAAGGAACCTGAGGCTGATGGGTGCCCAAGGTTATACAGTCCAGCCTGCCCTCGTATCTACATCTCCTGATTCCAGAATCAGCATTCTCCACCCTGAGTCCCCTGACTAGGAAACTGAGGGGTCAGATAAAGACAGGAAGGCCGGAGCTCTGTCTTCACCCCCATCTCCACCACCACCACCCCAGCCTTCTGCCTCCCATCGCTGCCCCCCATGTGGTCACTTCAATCTTTGTGGAGGGACAGGAATGGGCCAGGGGTGTGGGGAAGGGACAGGATCCCAGGAGGACCCCCAGGGTCTTCAGGGGCAGAGCTGAGGAAAAATGGCAGGATTGGCAGCAGCAGATGTTTCCCAGGGGCTCGGCACGGCCCAGCACACTGCTAACACTCCCACGTTACCGATGAGGAAACCGAGGTCCAGCGAGCAGCCCCAGAGCCGGGACGGGCACTGACCCCTCTTCGCTGGCTGCCCCCCACCCCAGCTCCCCAGCCGGCCCCCCCCGACTCACTTGAACCTCTCTGGAGTCAGGAAATTGAGCAGGTGGAAGAGCTCCTCCAGGTTGTTCTGAAGGGGGGTCCCCGTCAGCAGCAGCTTGTAATCGATCTTGTAGCTGTTCAGGACCCTGAAGAACTTAGGGAGGGGGGACAGGGGGCCTGTCAGGGGGCACCAGGCGGCCGGCCCATCCAGGGAGCACCGGAGCCAGCGGTCAGCACTTCCTACCTTGGACTGGTTGTTCTTGAGCCGGTGGGCCTCATCCACCACGAGGCAGGCCCACTCAATGGAGCCCAGGATGGCCTGGTCGATGGTGATGAGCTCGTAGGAGGTGAGCAGGACATGGAATTTGATCTGCACTTCTTTCTGGAGGGAGAGGGAGGCGTTTGGGAGGAGAGCTGGGAGAGCAGCAGATCAGGGTCTCCAGAGACGAAGGGGCGAGGAGGAGTGTGGACAGGACCCCCAGAGAGCCCAGGGAGCCCTGGGACTGAGAGGAAGACACAGGCCACTGAGCAAAGGGGTCAGCTGAGGCCCAGGAAGGGCTGAGAGAGGCAGAGGGGAGCCTGTAGGCGGCACCTGGGTGTGCACCAGCCCTGCTCTTTTGGGCTAGACCTTGGTCAAGGTAATTAACCTCCCCAAGCCTCAGTCGCCTCACCTGTAAAAAGGGAGCAATACTGTCTACAGGAGGAATGCCACAAGAATTAAAAGGGCAAGTCTGTTCCTCAAAAAATTACACATATTACAGAGAACAGTATGGAGATTGCTTAAAAAAACTATAAAAATAGGGCTTCCCTGGTGGCGCAGGGGTTGGGAGTCCGCCTGCCGATGCAGGGGACGCAGGTTCGTGCCCCGGTCCGGGAGGATCCCACGTGCTGTGGGGCGGCTGGGCCCGTGAGCCATGGCCACTGAGCCTGCACGTCCGGAGCCTGTGCTCCGCAACGGGAGAGGCCACAACAGTGAGAGGCCCGCGTACCGCAAAAAAAAAAAAAAAAAAAAAAAAAAAGCTATAAAAATAGAGCTACCATATGATCCAGCAATCCCACTCCTGGGCATATATCCAAAGAAAAGCATAATTTGAAAAGACACATGCACCCCAGTGTTCACTGCAGCACTATTTACAAGAGCCAAGACACGGAAACAATGTAAGTTTCCATCAACAGAGGAATGGATAAAGAAGATGTGGTACATACATACAATGGAATATTACTCAGCCATAAAAAAAAAAATGAAACAATGCCATTCACAGCAACATGGATGGACCTAGAAATTGTCATACTGAGTTGAAGTCAGACAAAGACAAATATCATATGATATCGCTTATATGTGGAATCTAAAAAAATGGTACAAATGAACCTTTTTTACAAGAGAGAAACAGAGTCACAGATGTAGAAAACAGACTTATGATTATGGGGAAAAACAGGGGGAGGGATAAATTGGGAGACTGGGATTGACATATACACACTACTATATATGAAACAGATAACTAATAAGGACCTACTGTACAGCACAGGGAACTCTACTCAATACTCTGTAATGACCTATATGGGAAAAGAATCTAAAAAAGAGTGGATATATGTATATGGATAACTGAGTCACTTTGCTGTACACCTGAAACGAAGACAACATTGTAAATCAACTATACACCAATAAAATTTTTTAAAAATAATATAAAAACAAACAAAATTACACATAGAATTGCCATGCGATCCAGCATTTCCAATTCTGGTTATAGACTCAGAAGAAGTGAAAGCAGGGACCTGAATGAATATTTCTGCACACCTATGTTCACAGCATATTCACAAGAACCAAAAGGTAGAAACGCTCAAGCATCCACAGGCAGGTGAATGGATACACAGAAGGTGGTCTATCACACGATGGAATGTCATCCAGCCTTAAAAAGGAAAGAAATCCTGACACATGCTACAACGTGCTGAGTGAAATGAGCCAGACACAGAAGGACAAATACTGTATGATTCCACTTACATGAAGTACCAAGAATAATCAAATTCAGAGACCCAAAGTAGGAGGTTGCCAGGGGCTGGTGGAAGCTAGTGTTTAATGGGGACAGAGTTTCAGTTTTACAAGATGAGCAGCTCTGGAGAGGGGGGTGATGGCTGCACAGCAGTATAAATGTCCTTGATGTCCACGAACCGTACTTGTAAAAATGGTTAAGATGATACACTCTAAGTTATGTGTATTTTCCTACAGTTTTAAAAAATAAAGTAAATTGAAAAGCTGAGGGCTTCCCTGGTGGCGCAGTGGTTGAGAATCTGCCTGCTAATGCAGGGAACACGGGTTCGAGCCCTGGTCTGGGAGGATCCCACATGCCGCGGAGCAACTAGGCCCATGAGCCACAACTACTGAGCCCGTGCGTCTGGAGCCTGTGCTCCGCAACAAGAGAGGCCGTGATAGTGAGAGGCCAGCACACCGCGATGAAGAGAGGCCCCCCCTTGCCACAACTAGAGAAAGCCCTCGCACAGAAACAAAGACCCAACGCAGCAAAAATAAATAAATTAATAAACTCCTACCCCCAACATCTTCTTTAAAAAAAAAAAAAAAAAAAAGCTGAGTCAGCAAAGCACCCAGCCCATCGCAGGACCCCAGGGTGAGCTCAGAAGTTGTTTCTGTGACTGATAGGCCCACAGGCCCATCCCTCTGGAATCACTGAGTCATTCCCTCACTCAACAAATAGTTATTGAGAATTCCCTGGCGGTTCAGTAGTTAGGACTCAGCGCTTTCACTGCCATAGCCCGGGGTTCAATCTCTGGCCGGGGAACTAAGATTCCCACAAGCCGCGCGGCACAGCCAAAAAAAAACAAACCCACACAAATAGTTACTGAGCATCTCCTGGGGCCACGACCATCCCCAGACGAGGGAGAAAGCCGAGGTGAGGAACCCTGGGGAGGCTGGAGGTGATCCGCCAGCCCCCAGCACTGCAGGTAGCACGTGAGAGCGCCAAGACTGCCTGAGTGCCCCCGCGTGCCAGGCGCGGGAAGTACTGAGTGCTTTGTGCCCTCGATTCTCAGAGTGCAGCCTGAGAATCAAAAGCATGCACATCATCTGGGACTCTGTCAGGCCCCACCCCAGAGCTGCGGGATCAGAACCTGCCCTTCAACAAGGCCCCTGCTGACCGGGGGGCACAGGGAAGTCTGAGCGGCCCTGCCTAATGCTTATTCATTCGACCCTCCACAACTCTAGACTGGGTCTGTTATCTCCATTTTGCTGAGAAGATTCTGAAGCACAGAGAGACTAAGTGACTTGCCAGAGGTCACACAGCTGGTGGACTGGGTTGAATCGTGTCCCCTCAAGATCCATGTCCACCCAAAACCTCAGAATATGACCTTTTTTGGAGCTCGGGTGTTTGCAGGTGTCATTAGTTAAAATGAGGTCATCCTGGATTAGGGTGGTGTCTTTATAAGAAGAGGAGACACAGACACACAGGGGAGACGGCCGCATGACAACAGAGGCAGAAACCCAAGTGATTCAGCTGCAAACCAAGGACTGCCAAGGAACGCCTGCCGCCACCAGATGCTGGAAGAGGCGCGGAAGGGTCCTCTCCCAGAGCTTCAAGGGCAGCAGGACCCCGCCGACAGCTGGATCTCGGACTCCTGGCCTCCAGAACGGCGAGAGGATAAATTCTGTTGGCTGTTTTCAGCCCCACCGCCACCCTGTTTATGGTTCTTTGCCCCAGGACATGGATACAGCAGGTAACTCTGCCTCAAGAGAAGCTCCGTGCCAGCTACTACCTACCTCCACCAGTGACCAAGAGAAGAGACCCCAGACGGACTGCAGGGCCCCTGCGGCCCCCAGGGCAGACTGGGCACCTGTGCAGGGTCCCCGGGGTCAGGAGTGCTCACCTTCATCCGGAACACCTTCTTCCCACTCCGAATGGCATTGTCCTCGAACGAAAACTCGTTCTCCCGGATCACAGAGCGGCTCTCCTTGTCCCCCGTGTAGGTGACCACGTAGAAGTCGGGCGCCCACATCTCAAACTCACGTTCCCAGTTGATGATGGTGGACAGGGGCGCACTGACCAGGTAGGGCCCCTTGGAGTGGCCCTGGGGAGGGAGACGGACGCGCTGAGGCTGCCGGCCCACAGCCAGCACCGGCTACCCCTCCCCAGCCGCCCAGCCTGGGCCTCAAACCTCCTTGTACAGGGAGTAGAGGAAGACGATGGTCTGCACTGTCTTGCCCAGACCCATCTCATCGGCCAGGATGGTGTCGGTGCCCTGGGCCCAGGAAAAGCGCAGCCAGTTAAGGCCCTCCAGCTGGTACGGGTGCAGTGTGCCGCCCGTGGAGTCGATGTACCACGGCTGCTTGTCAAACTTGACCGTGGGCTGCAAGGAGGCAGAGGTTCAGACGTACGCTGGATCCTGGGCCACCAGGGCCCAGCCCCCAGGCCTTTGCACACGCAGTTCCTTATGACTGGGGTACTCTTCCCACTCCTCTCATCCCTGCTAACTTATTCATCCTTCAGGTCACAGCTGGAATGCTTCTTCCTCCAGGAAGTCCTCCCTGACTCCTGGCCCGGCTTAGGTGTTCCCACCACGTCCTCCCTTGTCGACCCTATACTTCTCCTATCAGGGCAGTTTACCAAGTGTTGGATTCTCTGACTTTAAGCCCAGCTTGTGGTCACCATATTGGTGACCTGCTCCTCTGAGTCCCATACAGTGACCAGGACACAGTGAGCACTTAGGCAACATTTGTTGGATGCATGCCCAGGATGCCTGATCCCGAACATCACCTCTTTTATCCTGCAGCTCGGGGCCACCTCCCCCATGAAGTCCTCCTGATGTATCAGACCCATTCACCTTTCCCTGGCATCCCACAGTCTCAAGCCGATCTCCCACTTCTGTGTGTACGCGCCACGGGCCCTTGGAAGATGAGCACTTCGTGAAACAGGGGGCAGGGCCTTGTTCCCCCAGGGCCAGCCCAGGGCTAGGTGCTAGCAGACACCCAGAGAAGTTTGCTAAATGAATAACAGTCAACCTTCCACTCCCCGATGGGCTCAAAGCTCCGGGGCAAGTTGTGGGTCTCCTGCCCCTGAACAGATAAGAATGGTGTGTAATTAGCAAATCAGCAATTATGTTCCTGAAGTAGGAAACACACTTTTTGATTTAAGTGCTTGGAATTAGCTCAACTAAAGGAATGCAATTTCGTGAGCTGCGCTGAGTAGAGACTATCTGCTCCACAGTCTGTGCACTGGTGACCCATCCTTCAAATCGCTCTGTCCCCCAGGAGCTGCCGCTCTGCATGAGGCTGGGGGACCCAGACCCCAGGGTGTGAGCCCTCCCCTGCGGGGAAGGGCTGGGTCCTGTCACCCTTGTCCCTGACTGAGCCGTAGAGCCCCCTCCTGCACAGGTGCGGCTCCGTGTGCATAGACCCGCAGTACGAGTTCTCCGGAGACGTCCGGAGACCATACCCTCCGCCACGGCCAAGCCTCGGTGGAGGCCCTGGCAACCCCACCCCGGAGCCCCTCCCCGCTCACATCCACAATGGGCGTGTCCGGGGGCTTCTCCTGTTTGTCGTCCTTCAGCTTCTTGCCCTTCTTGACCAGCCTCTTGGGCAGCCTGGCGTCCTCCCCCAGCATCAATTCCCTGGGAAAGAGCACAGGATGATGAGAGCAGAGCTCAGGCTGGTGGGGGGTGGGAGGCCCCGCCCAGGGGCCCCACCGTGGCCCACCTGTGGCCCCAGTAGGCCTGCTTCAGGTTGTCGTAGTAGGGGATGTCAATGTCGTCAATCTCCCAGGTGCACTGGTCGTAGGGCAGGTCTTTCCACTTGATCAGGTAATGCACATCCCCCTTTTTGTCGAAGCTGCAACATGGTAAACAGATGGAGGAGGGCGGGTCACCCAGGCAAGAGTCCACGGAGGGCACCTCACAGGATGCAAAGCCTCTCACCCCCGCGGTCCCCTGGGAGCCCCAGCCAGGAGGGCGGCACCAGGCAGGGACTCCAGAGAGGTGAGACAGCTTGGCCAAGGCCACACAGCTAGTGAGAGGGAGGGAGGAGGGAACGGGTTGAGTGGCAGAGCAGAGGGACATCTGGGAGGCCACGCTAATGGGGGAGCACAGAACCAGCATCCACTCCATCCTCGGTGGCTGTGAATCCCATTCAGTCATGAGGATTCCCCCGGAATTCTCAATTACTGAGTCAGATGGTTCTCCCCTGACCACAGACCTTCGTTTTCTCGCTTAAAAACTCCCAAAGAGGGGGCTTCCTTGGTGGCGCAGTGTTTGAGAGTCCGCCTGCCAATGCAGGGGACACGGGTTCGTGCCTCGGTCCGGGAAGATCCCACATGCCGCGGAGCAGCTGGGCCCGTGAGCCATGGCCGCTGAGCCTGCGCATCCGGAGGCTGTGTTCCGCAACGGGAGAGGCCACAACGGTGAGAGGCCCACGTACAGCAAAAAAAAAAAAAAAAAAAAACTCCCAAAGAGGGACTTCCCTGGCGGTCCAGTGGTTAAGACTCCGAGCTTCCACTGCAGGGGGCACGGGTTTCATCCCTGGTCGGGGAACTAAGATCCCGCATGCCGCACGGAGTGGCCAAAAAAAAAAAGAAAAAACCTCCCAAGGACTGGAGGGGTGCCCATCCCGGTCTGGGGCCAATCCCTGCAAAGTAGAGACGAATGTAATTCTTGCAGGTGGGATGCCCTCTCCCAAAGACCCCCGCGGACACGGACCTGATGCCCCAGCCAGCAGCCCAGAGGGGTTGCTGCAGAGAAGCACCTTGCACTGCAGCTTGAATGTGGCTCCTGGGAGGGGCCTGGGGCCTCCCACCCAACCTGAGTGCACTGGGCAACCGAGCCAGGGCAGCGCTGCAGGGCCAGGGGTGCCACGGCTAGCCTGGGGGCCATGGACAGAAAGACCGATCCCCAGTCACTGTGGAAACCGATGGATTTTTTTTTTTCAATAAATGATTGGTTATTACTCAGACTCCATTCAGGTAATACATTTGGAGGAAATTCACCTACCCCGCTTTGAAGGCAGGGAGAAAACTTGCCACTTTTGTTTTGAACATGCAATTTAACAAAGGTAAAAAAATTGTGGATCAGTTCAACGGGGGGGGGGGGCTCAGGTCACATGAGGGCTGGGGATGGGAGGATGAGGCATTTCATAGTCGAGGGAGTACTTTTTCAAATTCCCCTGGCCCATCTTCCTGACGGCCACGCTAGCAGGCGCTGGCACACTCCTTGAACCCCCGCGGCAGCCCTGTGGGGTGGGTACTCTCATTATCCCATTTCACGTGAGAAACACAGAAGCACAGAGCCCGGAAAATGGGAGCCAGGGCTGAAATCCGACTGACAGGATCAGGTTCTTAAACTCTGCTCTACCCAACTCCTGCCTTCGGGACGCCTGTGGTCTGCTGGATCCCAAGTCCCCCCGAGGCAGAGCCTCCGTGGGCCCCACCCTGAGCCCACCTGTCAGCCACCGCCGGTTCTCAAGCGCCTGAGCTCAAGAATGAGCAAGAGGGGCTTCCCTGGTGGCACAGTGGTTAAGAATCTGCCTGCCAACGCAGGGGACACAGGTTCGAGCCCTGGTCCGGGAAGATCCCACATGCCACGGAGCAACTAAGCCCGTGCGCCACAACTACTGAGCCTGTGAGTCACAACTACTGAAGCCCGCGCACCTAGAGCCCATGCTCTGCAACAAGTGGCAGAGCAGAGGGAGATGGGAGGCCACGCACCACAACGAAGAGCAGTCCCTGCTCACGGCAACTAGAGAAAGCCCACACGCAGCAACAAAGACCCCATGCAGCCAAAAATAAATAAAATTAATTAACTAATTAAAAAAAAAGAATGAGCAAAACCTCCCACCTCCCCACCAAACCAAAGCCACTCTTGCAGTCCGGGGCCCCCCTGCCTTGGTGTCTGCGTCTGGTCTCTGCAGCCTCTGACCACCGTCACCTGGGCAATTTCACACTGCTCAACAAAGAGCTGTTGCAGGGGCACTGGGGTTTGGAACAGTGGCTAAGAAAGCAAGTCCTGCCCTCAGAAAAGCACTGGGTTCAAATCCCAGCACCCCTGCCTCTTGCCTGTGTGACTCTGGGCAAGTGACTTAACCGTGCTGGCATCCATAAACACGAAGGCGGAAATAAAACACCTACCTCTTGATAGATGGCACTCGGTGGTGTCAGCTGTGTTATAAAGGAGCAGCAAGCATGTACTCACTCCACAGCTCAGGCCCACCCGGGTCCCCAGGACCTTCCGGCAGGTATCAAGCACTGATGCCAGGAGCACAAGGGTCCCGACCCCCCAAGTGTCCCATCTACAGCTTCCACTGGCCGTTCGTCAAGTTGCCTCTTTAGACATATGACTTAGGAACTGCTCTACCATGAGAGTGACACGCATGCACATGCAAGTTTACACACGTGTGCATCCACGTACCCAGGTGCACGAAGACCCCTCCAGCTGGACAGTCACATCACCGACAGTGGGGCCCCTTCCGCCACCACAGCCATGCGTGGTCCTGAGCCCAGTTAACAGGTGTCCCAGACCTGCAGGCACCCACCTCCGCGAGGCGCAGGGCCCCACCCGCCGAGCACACACCTGTGGTTCAGGATGCGGTGGACCATCATCCACTCGGGCTTGATGCCGTAGCGGTAGAAGCGCTCCTCCATCTTGGCATAGAGGGGGTCTTTGTTCTTCCTTTTCTCGCTCTTGCCATCCTCATCGCCAGAGCCATAGTCAAAGGGCGGTGGCTCGTCCATGTCGTTCTTTCTTTGGTAGTTGCGATACATCACCGTGTGGTAGAGCTCCAGCTGCTCGCAGAGGGGGCAGAGGTTACAGGAGGGAGATGGGCCGTGAACCCCCCCATGTCCCCCAACCCAGCTCCCCCAGCCCCCAGCCTGGGTCCCAAGCAAGCCAATCCTCACCTTCCGCCTCCCCCTCCCCAACTCCCAGCAATGCCCCTCACTCGCGGAGCTGGCCAGGGCGTTTAGGTCCTGAGCACAGCCACACCTGCCCAGGTGCCTCACCTGCAGCTCCTTCACCCAGGAGCAGTGCCAGTAGGAGAGCCCAGCCCACTTGACAAAAAACTCTCTCTCCGGGATGCCCTCTAGGGGCTTGGGTGGTGGAACTCCAGGCTCTACGTCGGACCCCGGCAGCCCCACCATGAAGGGGGCTGGGGGCTCTGTCCACCTCCAATGCAGGATCCGCTGGACTTTGCCCTTCAGCGGGGGACACTGTGGACAGAGGAGGGTCCCCAAGTTCAGGGCTTAGCTGCAGGGCCCCACCCCGAGGCTCCCTCCAACAAGCTGTACTACTCCAAGTCAGACAGCACCACAGCGACTCCAAGACACCACTCTGTCCTCAGGAGACCACCCATGCCGTGCACGCTGATGAGGCGATACGGGTCTGCACACACACACGTGCACACACACATACACACGCATAACGGAAGCCCATATGCACACAGGTAACCGAGGGCTGGCACGGCACAGCCCAGGATCCACAGGGTGGGGGACCCAGCACTAGGGGTGGGCTGGGGACAACTCGGAGCATGGTGGCCTTCAAATGCCTACAGTGAATGGGGGGGGAGGGGCGGGTGCTCTCCTCTCCCCGCAGAAACTGAGGCCCCAGCCCCAAAGGCCTCCTACCCTCTCGCCACCCCCAGCCCTGTGACAAGAGCCAGGTCCAGTCTGAGTCTGAGTGGACAGTTCAGCCTTGTGTGGCCTTGGGCAAGTCACTTTACCTCCCTGAGCCTCAGTTTTCTCATCTAAAAATGGGAGTAACGAAAGGCCTGGTACTGGAAAACTCAGTAGGTGTTAGAGGGATGCCCAGTAAACGGTGGCTGTGGTGGGCGGTGGTGGGATTATCACCACCGCTTCTCTCTTCTCATAGCGGCTGTTTCCAGAAAGTGTGAAGGGGATTGCAAGCAGAGCAGGCCAGGGTGAGGCGGTGGCCGGGACTGAGCCCCGACGGGGCGGTGGCGGCGGGGGTTGGGTGGGTACTCGTGGGGCGTGTCCTGGACGGGAAGGGGCGGGTTAAAGGTCTTGGTAGGCGGAGAGCCAGGCGGGGCCTTCGTAGGTGAGGCCTGGAGCAGCATGGGCGATGGGCGTGGTGGGCGTGGCCTGGGCCGGGGGAGGCGGGGCTTTGGTGGACAGGGCCTGCTGGGGCGGGGCCTCGGTGGGTGGGACCTTTGTGCGCAGGGCCTTGCCGGGGGCGGGGCCTGGTCGTTGTGGGCGGGGCCTTGCCGGGGGCGGGGCGTTCGGCGCGGGCCGGCGTAACACTCACAGTACAGCGCGGGCAGAGCCATTCACCGTTTGGGATCTCGGGCAGCGGCGGGTTGAGGCAGTGCAGGTGGTAGGAGGAGGGGCAGGCGTCGCAGCAGAGCAGCTCGCCGCCGTCCTTGCACACGCGGCAGAACTCCATGTGGTCGTCCTCCTCCTCCTCGCAGCCGCCCTCCTCCTCCTCGTCGTCGTCGTCCTTCGGCTCCCACTGGATCCCCTCCTTCTCCTGGAGGGGGGGAGTCCAGGTGGAGGCACCCTGGACCAGGACCCCACCTCCACCAGGAAGCGACTCCCTCCCTCCCACTCGCACTTCCCCATGTTCTGCCCCAGAAGACCGTGCAGGAGTCCGGAAGCCAGGCACAGACAAAATCCCGCCCCGGCGCGTCTGCCAAGGGCTTACACAGTGGGGACAGCTCCACTTGCCCTCGGGAGCTTTCTCCAGCTCTGGGTCCAGGCAGACGAGGTGGTAGGCCCTCGGGCAGGTGTCGCACAGGATGATCTCCCCACCCTGCTGGCACACCTCACAGTAGTCCTGGTGGTCCGTCTCATAGCCATCACCGTCATCAACTGCGGAGGGGGCAGAGGCAGTCATGGAGGGCCTTGTTCCCACTCCCAGTGCACAGCCAATCTCCACGCCAGGCTGCCCTGGCGCATACTAGGCTCTCAATAGATGTTGGGTGGTGGGTGGACAGACAGGGTCAACAGGAGGACTGAACGAGTAAAGGGGTGAAGAGATGGATGGAAGATGGATAAAAGGAAAGGAAAGGAAGGAGGGAGAAGGAAGGAAAGAAGAAAGATGGGTGAATGCATGGAAAGATGAATGGCTGGATAAATAAAGACAAGGGAGGGAGGGAACGAGGATGGAGAGGGGGAACGAGGATGGGTAGGGGAATGGGGCTGAGGGGATACATGGGTAGAGGGTGGATGAGGTTAAGAAGCAACTCCTCCTGTGCCCCCCTCTGCCAGTGCAAATGCCCTGGGGTGGCTCACATCACGGGTCCCTAACGTATGCAGACTCACTTCGACAGGACCCCCTCTCCTAACCACAGAGGCCAGGGTGCTTGAGGAAGCACGGGGGGGCTTCCTGCTGAGGGGTGCCCTTCTCCGCTCCCCGAGGGGGCTCTGCATGCCCACATGCGCCGCGGTGGCCATGTGAACCGTGCAGACAGGACTCTTACTTCTCTTCTTCTGGCGCCTCCTCTTGCTCTTCCTCCCCATCAGGGCAGAACACTCCGAGCGCACGGAGGCGCTGTGGATGCTGGCACTGTCCAAGTCCGACCCCTCTCGCTGCTCCTCCTCACTCTGTGGAGGCAGCGGGGGGGGGGGGGGCTGTGAGCCCGGAGCCAGCCCTGGGGGCTCATCTCCAGGCTTCGCAGGCCTGGGGGGCAGGGCAGGGCACAGGGGAGGCTCCAGAGGCACAGTGCTGTCTGTCTCTGGTTCATCTCGTCCCTCCACCCAGCTAGAAAACCCTCAGCCCACCGGTCCAGCCTGATGGCCTTCCACCCTCCTCCCCAAGCCCTGCTCTCCAGCCCTCAGACCCTCCCCACACTTTCCACCTCCGGAACTCTCCCAGGCCCTGCCCTCCACCCTGCCAAACTCCTACACATCCCTTAAGGGGAAGCCCTAAGGACACCTCCCCCAAGGAGCCTTCCCAGATCTCTCCCTAATGAGACCTGTTGCACAGCCTTGTGCCAGGTCCGACCTGTCCCATCTGCCTGTCATTGGCTCTCTCCCAGCGCATGTGCCCAAACCCTTCCAGCCTGCGAGCAGCTCCAGAGCAGGGCCCACCGTGGTGGAGCAGAGGGCCTAGCACATTAGTTTGTGCTCAAAAGCTAACCTGAGCTGGACCACCAGCTCCGGGCTGGACCATGCCTGCTGCTCCGTGCTCCCCTCCACAGCAGCTAAACTTGAGACCTGTCACTTGCCCCTATGAAGGGACAAAAAGATGGCTTCCATCTCTTCCCCTCCGCAGGGCTGGGTCAGGTGAGGGAAACAGGTGCCCTGTAGGGGCAGGATGGGGGTGAATGCCTCTACCCCCGGAGAAAGAGGGCTCAAAGGCTCAGACACGGACTTAGGGTCATTCCAAAGCTGGTGACAGAGCTGGCCCTGGGAGGGCAAGGGAGGGGCAGGGTTCCAGCCCAGCCCTATCCTGCCTACATGCCACCTTCCTGGGGCCTGCCCTCCCAGCAGACCTGGGCATCCAGGCGCCCCCCAGGACTCTCCCGCCTGCTGCCCAGATGGAGAGGCAGTTGGGGCGGAAGGAGCCAGGACTGAGCCCCCAGCTCAGCAAGGTGGGCAGGAGAGCTACCCACCCAGAGTCCAAGCTACAGGGGGCCTTGGAAGGATCCAGGCTGAGCCCCTCACCAGTCAGGTGGGGAAACAGGCTCAGCAGGCCTGAATGTAGAATGGGAGAGTCTGGGGCAGGGGCGGGGGGATGGTGTGTACAAGACCTGCCCCCTGCCTGGTTCAGGAGAATGAACTGATAGCCCTGCTTTCCACGTCACCCAACCTTTGCATGTTACACACACACACACGCACGCACACACACGCACACACACTCACACTCGCACTCACACACACACACACACACACACACACACTCACACTCGCACTCACCGAGGAGCCTTTCTTCCTCTTGCTGCCAACCCCTCCGAAGCGGAACTTGAGCCCGGCCACCTTTCTCCCTTTGCCCTTTTTCTTCACATCCTTGGAGCCTTTGATCTTCTTCCTCACTCCAGGCCCTGAAAAGCACCGGTGGAATAGCCAGCGCCCGCCACAGCTCACTCACTCACTGCCATGCTCTCACTTGGCCTTGAGAACCCGCTTTAAGGAAAGGGTGGTTTCTGCCGCTGCCCCTTCTCGGATGAGAAGACTGAGGCTCGGAAAGGTGACGTCCTTGCACAGCAGAGGGGAAGCCAGAGAAGAACCCTGGCCCAGTCTGGCCGCTGTGCTGCCATCTTAGGAACAGCCCTGTCCCATCCCTCTCCCCAGAAAGGAGCTGTCCCCAGTGGAGCCACCAGCCCCCAGGGCCACTAAGGGCACACCGACCCACCTGCGGACCATCCTAGGCCCTGGAGGGATGTGCTAGGGCAAGAAGCCCTTTCCCCAGCTGCCAGCCTCCGGGCTGTCTGCCATACCCCACACACCAGCACCACTCAAGACCGCCCTCGCCTCTGCCCATCATCCCCAGGAAATGCTGGCTCCCAGGTGGCCAGCAGGGGTGAGGTTGTTTTTATGGAACTGGTCACAGGACAATTAGTCACCTGGGGAGTAATGACCGCCCCCAGCAGCCTCTCCCACCAGGCCGAGCAGGGCAAGTGGGGGCCTAAAGGCAGATGGCCTCGCCCCAGGCCCTCCTCCGCCCACATCACACACAGAGAGCTGGGTCTGCGAGCCCAGCTGTAACCTCAGTGGCGCCACGGAAAATCTATTTCAATTTTTCAGGCTCTGAATAGGCAGCTCAGGGAATCGATAGCTCAGCAGCTGGAGCCCGACAGGAAATGAGAAAGAAGCCTGGCTGTGCAGACAGCAAGGGAGGGGAGCGGAAGCAGTCTCTAAAGCCCGCGTCACTCACCCACTGGGGCCCCCTGTGGGACCTGCTACAGGGAGGCATTATCCCAGAAACCAAAGCTCCTTGGGGCAGAAACAAGGGGTCCCCAGCGTCCGCTCTGCCCCCCATCAAAACCCAGGTCAGGGGACTTCCTTGGTGGCGCAGTGGTTACGAATCCGCCTGCCAATGCGGGGGACACGGGTTCGATCCCTGGTCCGGGAAGATCCCACGTGCCGCGGAGACACTAAGCCTGTGCGCCACAACTCCTGAGCCTGTGCTCTAGAGCCCACGAGCCACAACTACCGAGCCCGCGTGCCACAACTACTGAAGCCCATGCACCTAGAGCCCATGCTCCGCAACAAGAGAAGCCACTGCAATGAGAAGCCCACACACCGCAATGAAGAGTAGACCCCGCTCGCCGCAACGAGAGAAAGCCCACGTGCAGCAACAAAGACCCAACGCAGCCAAAAAAACCCAGGTCAGGGCACCCAGGAAGGTGAGCTGCAGGCAACACCACCACTCAGAGCCCCGGGGAGATCAATGTCCCTACTCCCAGTGGGGCCATAAATCCTCCATCCGGGTAAGAAAGGTCCCTCCCCTAGAACTTCAAGTCGCAGAGAGCCTCTGCTGTCCCTATTCTCCCCACCCAGACACCACCACAGAGTCTGATTTTGTATCTGGACCTCCTTCCTGGCCTCCCTGGGAAGGCGGCCCTGTCCACGCCCACGCCCATGTACATCCGTTACCCCAAGGGCCGGGTGCTCAGAGGAGAGCGATCCACGGGTCACCTTGGGACCCCTTCCCCCTGGGAATGGTGCAGGCTCCAACCCAAGAGCCCCCTAACTCCCAGTAGCACGGGCCACACCTCTGTCCCCTCCTCCACACCTGGGAAAACTCCCAAAGCTCTGAGCCCACCGCCTCCTCCACTTCGCCAGCAGCCCCAAGAGAGAGGCAGGGCAGATGCCACAACACAGCTGAGGAAGGGTGGGTGGGTCCAAGGTCAACCAAGGCACTGGGTCCTTGATAGAGACGGGCCCGTTTGTCCCAGACTGTAGGGCCTGGGGGCCCTCTGCCAGCAGGACTGGGTGCAGCCTTACCCTTGCCCTCCTTGGTCTTGGCCTTGCGGACGGGCACAGGCTGGGGTGCCTGCTGGGGGCTGATGGCCAGCGGAGGCGCGATGGTGACCGTCTCCACGGCCGCGGCCACCGCTGCTGCGGCTGCCGCCGCCGAGCTGCCCTTAAAGGGGTTGTTGGCGCTGAACTCTCGCCACTTGGCGCCCAGGACGGTCATCATTTTGGACATGGGGATCTTCGGGTTCTTCTTGGCGATGAGTGGCCTGCGTGGGGGGAGAGGCAGGAAGGTGAGGACAGCCCCGTGGAAGGGATGAGACCCCCATGTGACCCCCCGCAGGGCCCACCCTTCTTCTCCCAAGTCCCACACCTGGCATATACAGCAAACTGGGAAAACTGGGCAGAAAGGAGGGCAGGGAAGAGGACCAAGACAGAGACAGCAGTCCAGCCCCAAGGCTCCCGATTCCCTGTTTATGTGGCCGGTGATCTTCTAATTGGGTTTTCAGACCCTGTAAGACCCGAGGGGCCAGAGGCAGGGGTCTAGTCCCATTTCTTTTAGAGCTGAGTGTGGCCACGGGGGCTCAAGACCCCTGGGAATGACTGGGGTTGCCATCCCTGGGGGTAGGACCAGCGAGGGAAAGCAGGACCACCTGTTGAGATGGAAGGGTCCTGCCTGCCCCTCCTGCCAGCTCTGCCCAGGGTCAATGTCAGCCTGGAAGCCCACCCCAGGAGCCCGGGGCCCTGCCCCTCTGGCCACCCCACTTGGTGCCCCCGGGGGAGGCAGGCCTCGAGGGCAGTCTCCGTGGATGCCCAGCCATGGTGGCCCCGAGGCCCACCTGAGGAACTGGCTGAAGGCTTTGTAGTTGGTCAGCGTGTGATAGTCGGCCTCCGAGAACGGGTAGTCCACGTCATCCAGGCCCCACTCGGCCATGAGCTGCCCCGAGGACTTGGGCTCCTACGGACACACAGGCCGGAGGTGGAATGAGAGGTGGGGGTCCTTTTACCCTGAACCCCCCACCAGGGCCCCACCCAGGGCGCCTCGGAAAAGCAGGGGGATTATGTCAGCAACTTAACGAGAGCAGTTCTCACCCACCACTGAAAACATCCTACAGCATCTCAGGCCGCCAGCCCCTTGATCAGTGGGAACGGCCCAGAAGCCAGCTCATGACGGGGTGCGGGCCACACGCCTGGGGGGCTAATGCGGGGGTTTGGGGGGAAGCCATGTGCATGTCCAGGGCAGGAATAATATCAGGACTCACTCTGTCCACCCCAGGAGATCACCTAGTACAGTCACACTTGGACCTCGTGAAAGGGCAGGTCACTGCGGGTTCGGGGACCAGGAAGGTGTGCCCTGGTCAGGGCAGTGGCCCAGCTCAGGGCAGAGCCCAGAGAGGGTCCCTCGGCTCCTGCTTCACTCTCCAGATGGGGCACCGAAGCCCAGGGAGGTGCGCGAGTTCCCAAGGGCACAAAGACAGCCAGCCAGCCCAGGCGTCAGGTCACAAAGCAGACCCCGGATGGCTAGGAAGGGAGGGGTGGGCGGTGGTGCTGGCTATGAGATTGGAACCTGCTGGACAGAGGCAGGCTCCAATCCTGGCTCTGCCACATACTAGCAGTGAGACGTGGACAAGCTACTTCATCTCTCTATGTCTCAGTTTCCCCATCTGTAAAATGGGGATAACAGCACCTACGTCACAGGAGGGACAGAGTTAGCACAGGTGCTTGGAACAGGGCCCTCACCCCCATTTCCCATTTGCTCCAGGCAGCCCTGAGCTGTGCCAGCCCCACCCACAGATCCATTCCACCAATCAGCACACGCCATCCCAGGCCACAGTCACTGATCCAGGGGGCATGTGACACAACCGGTCCAGGCAGGGGCACCCCTGGGTCTCCTGTGCGGACAGCTAGGACACAAGCCAGCTTTCTCTCCTGCTGGATGGGGCAGGGGGTGTCCACAAAGCCCTGCACTGCTGCTACACACATTCCAAGCCACGAGGGTGCCTGGCCTGAACCCAAAGCTGACCCTCCAAAGGCAAAGAAACAGGGCCCTGGATGACACCACTGGGTCCCCCTAGCTGGAAGCCCCCTTGCCTCTCAACTCTTACGGCTGCTGATCCAACAGACCCCTTTTACTGCCTAAGCCCCTCAGAGTTGGGCCGTCTGCTCCAGCAAGGGAAGGCCACCCAGGCAGAACACCCGGCCTCCCTCGGCCCCAAGGGACCCGCTTCCTGACCTCCTGTTCTCTGTGGCAGTTCAGAGGTGCTCCCACGTGGGGCCCCCTCCCTTGGCCAACCTGCTCCTGACACAAAGCCAGTCCTGGAGCTTCCCACCACGAAGTAGAGCAGCAAGTGAGCGATGACATTATTACAGGACGACCCTGAATCACTCCTGTAAGTTCATCTTCCAAATCTGTCAGCTTCTCAGCTGTCATCAGTCACAGGTGACTCATAACACACCTGCCAACTAACGAGCTCCCTCCGGGTGTCGGGACACCGCCAGCACTAACTCACATGCTAACATTTACGGAGCACTTATCTTCAAATCCACGGCCAGCCCAAACTGAGCCTCATCAAAGATCGAAGGCAGCAGGAGGTTCCCGGATGAGGTGCTGTCATCTGCCATCTGCCCCTGCCCGACCCAGAGACCCAGGACCCAGAGCCCATCTGCCGCCCTACCCTCGGCCCCTCCCCCCACCCCCGCGGAGCACCCCCCGCAAGGAGCGGCCTTGACATTCCAGGGGCCACACCATGCCCCACTTTCACCGGGAAGAGGCTTCTCCCCAGGGGAGAGCTGCAGGCCCATCGCTATAGCTTCCATGACTCTCGTTCCCTGGGACACTCTCCTGGGTGCCCACGTGGGATGAATTTCGGAACACGTGCTAAGGCCCCCTTCCACCATAAGCGGAGCTGTCCAGCCACTTCTTCTTAGCGAAAGCTCCATTTGTTTTAGTCTCCCAAACTGCTCCGACCAAGAGGTTCCTGACACCAAACTTGAGTTCAGACCATCGCTCTCCTCAGAAACGGCTGACCGCTCAAGCTGGGCAAACAGCTGACAATACATCAGCAAGAGGCCACACGACTTCTTCCCCAAACTCCTGAGTACCATCCACTGTTATTTCTAATGTGTCTCCGAGACCTGTGGCTACGGTATTTCTCACAAAGTTGTGTCCAACCTTCCTGCGCGTGCACTCACACACACACACACCCATCTGCCCCGACGGCCCTTCGTGGGAAAGGATGCTCTGGTCCTTTGCCCACAGGGGCTCCTGCAGGGCAGGGAGCTGACAGCAGGAGGCTCAGCTCGTCCAAGCAGGGTCCCCCAGCCAGGTGTCAGGGTTACCTTGAGGCATCCGTCATCGTTGTCGTCCTCATCATCATCTTTCTTTTTTCGCTTGGCTTTTTTCTCCTTCTTGTCCTTGAGTTTTTTCTTCTTCTTTTTATTTGGGGAGTAGTCGCTGCCCTCACTGTCCGACTTCTCTTCCAGATCCTCTTCATTTTCCGACAGCTCATCATTGCTCCCCTGGAAGAGAAAGGTGGACGGTGAGAACAACAGGGGCCCAAAGAAAATGCAGAGTCCCAGGCAGCAGCACTGCCCTGAGAGCGGCCTCCTGGCAGAGTCTCACCCACCAGACCACTAAATCCCAGACAGAGGGGCTGCCCTGAGCCAGCACGGGGTAAGGGTCTCGTCCCCAATGACTGGTTGGTGACAAATGGTGCTGTGCAGGTGAGTCGAGGCCTCGGGTGAAGACACACGCCCCCACCAGGCAAGCTCAGTGCAGCCCGCTTAGACGGCCCTGTTTCAGGTTTCTATGGGCTTTGGGACTGTATCGCGTGTCAGCGACGGCACTCGGACCCAGGCGCTCGTAGAGAGGATATCATGCCCAGAGCCAAAAACCAAAATGCGGTCCACGCTGGAGAAGAGCCCCCAACTTCCGCCCCGGCTCCCAGATCCTCTCCTCTCTGTTCATCTTTGCATCCTATGGAGTCGTGTGTGTCAAGTGAAACCTGTGATTAACACAGAGAGCACGTCCCAGTTTCATCTGCCTGTGCGCTCTCCGGACGCTGCGAAGGCACAAGCCCACCTTCCCCAGCGCCCGAACCCTGGCTGCTCATCTCAATATGAGACAAAGTAATTGAGGCAGCTCTTAAGCTTGGTTTCCTCGATTCAGTTTCCATCCATACAGGCAGAAAATGGCCCATTTATATGGAGATAAGGGTGTTTACAGACAGAGCATCCCCATCAGAAAGGCACTGCCCCTGCGAGAAAGCTGAGAAAGCTGTGTATTCGGGGCTTTTCAAGAGGCAAGCAGGCTGATTAGGCCCCTCCCGGCCTGGGTCTGCAGGAGAGGCCAGGCACGGACGCTCCAATGAAGATGACACTTGGCATCTTCATGCCGGCGGTTTAGAGGCGGCAAAGAGAGGCACGGAAGAGATGAAGAAAGAACTGGAGAAATGAAGGATGTGAGCTCCGGAAGGAGCAATGAGGGAGGGAGGCAAAAGAGGAGGTGGAGAGGGAGGAGAAAGGCGGGGAGGAGGGAGAGGAAGGAAGGGGGCACGGGA
Organism: Grampus griseus; assembly: GCF_964374135.1. Classification (NCBI taxonomy): domain Eukaryota; kingdom Metazoa; phylum Chordata; class Mammalia; order Artiodactyla; family Delphinidae; genus Grampus; species Grampus griseus. Next base: position 179,044,694 of record NC_139017.1, on the reverse strand, counting down.
GGGAGCAGATGCAGAGAAGGAGGGCAGCAAGGGCAGTGGGTCTGTCTTGGGAGGCCCCCCGCCCGCTCTGCCCTTTCCAGCCGCACCGTGGAGTTGAGCGTCTTTTCCCAGGAGGGAGACTCTTCCTGAGACACAGCTGGGAAAGGACCCACCCGTGGGGTCCCTGCACTTCCTGACTCTCCTGCTGCTCGGCTCCCAAAACTTTTATGCCCGTTAAGCCGCTGAGTCAGTGTGCTGGCTGGTGGCTGGCAGGCAGCAGAGCCTCTGGGCCTTCCCGGAATACTGACTCGGTCGGCCACACCGGGCGGGCTCCAGGGGCAGTGCGCCGCTCCTGGCTGCTGCCGGAGCCTGCCCAGGGCAGGACAGCCTTGCACGCGATCCCGTTCCCAGGGCTCATGGCCACAGCTCCCAGCCCTGCCTCGGTCCTCTGGGGAGGCAGGGGTCAGACAGGGATGTCCATTTCCCCCAAGGATGTAGCGTTTGGCCAGCTTGGAAAGAGCACCCTTCGATAGACCTGAGAGACAGGCTCTATCCCAGCCACACCCCCGCACAGGTAAGGATGGGAGGAGGGAAGTGCCACAGGCTTCAGCACCGCGGACAGAGGCTGTGGGGCCCGCCGAGGGAGGGCCGTGGGGCTGGCCCTCAGCTGCCCTGGGGACCCCGCGAACCAGAGCAGGGAAGAGACAGGAGGACCCACGGTGGGTCCGGGGGCTCCCTGGGGAGGCTGCAGGACACAGACTGTCTCGGAGCTCTGACCCTTGCTAGTCCGGAATTGGGCAAAAAGTCACTGCAGCATCCTGACCTCAGCCTCCTTGTGTGTGAAATGGGGGTGCTATACAGGGCGGTAAGAGGAACAAAGGAGATCACGTGAGAGAGAAGGCCTTAAGCATTTTGAAGTAGGAGAGTCCCAAGTACCCATGATGCCCCCGACTCTGCTCGGAAGCTGAAGACGCAGCCAGGACCACAAACCGGAGGACACAAGCCTCATCCCACCTCGTGTCTGCAAATCGGGGCTGGACTAAAGCCAAGTGCACGGACAGTGCCTGCAGCTGGGCAGCAACTACAGTGCAGACGGGCAGCAGGACGCCCAGAAGGGGCTGTGTGACCGCACCTGAGGGGGAGGTGCCCTGAGTGTCTGCTGGGGAGCCTGCACGCCACATCCCAAGTGCAGGAGAGGTGGGGAGTGGCCAGCACAGCTCTGAACGCAGGGCCCAGAGGGAGCTGGAGGTCTCCAGGGAGGGCGGGGAAGGCGCCTCCAGCAGACGCCCTGTCGGTGCGTGTGCACAGTGGTGGTTGGGGGGGGTGCGGGCAGGTGGAGCACGTCTGGCAGAAGGCCCCAAGCTGTGCACTGCCAGGAGTGTGTTAGTCCAGCAGCCACTCCGGGGCTAAGTGGGGGGCCAGGAGGGCAACGTTTCTTCTCGAGGAATGAGCCGGAGCTACAGCAGGACAGTCAGCGCCCCTGCGGCCCAGCAGGACAGTCAGCGCCCCTGCGGCCCAGCAGGACAGTCAGCGCCCCTGCGGCCCAGCACGGGACGACAATGACGGCAGCCCCTCGTTTCAGGGAAGGCGCAGACCCCTCCCTGCCCTGTCTACCTGCACCGGGGAAAGCCTGGCCAAGGAGAAGGCAGATTCCTCAATTCCCCGGCTCCCCGCCCATTCCCTGATCCCCTCTCTGCCCTGCCTTCTCCCCCACCTGCATCCCGATCTCGTCCAAGCCCCCCTGCCCACCCGGGAGGCTGGTGGAGGGCGGGGTGCAGGACAGGTCTTTGGAGATGGTTTTCCCGATGGTACAATCAGTCTGTACCCACAGCGCCTCTCTGTATCCAGCTGTTTGGACACATCTAGACCAGGGCCTCCTTTTTTCTGTGTTCTGTTATTCCAAAATCTTCCCTTGCAGAGAAAGGGGCAAGCGGAAGGGCAGCGAGTGGTTCTGAAAACAACTCGAAGAGGAGTGACCCAACAGCAGGACCTGGAGGGATGCAGGTCGGCCAGTGGCAAGAAGGGGAGGAATGACCAGGAACCAGGAGTAGGCTCACCATTCGGTATCTCGAAACTTACAGGGGAGAGTGCGGGCCAAGCCACACTCAGGGAGGAGACACAGGCACAGAGCAAAAATGCCCTAATAAAGCCCCGAACCAAGCTGAGCCCCGAGCCACACTGTGGGTGGGCTCTGAACATCAGGACCAGCTGGGGCTGTGACCCTGATGCTGTGCCCTCTGGGCTGCAGCAGCCCCGGGCAGGACTATAGGGGACGCCCTGGATGGCAGAAGGATCTAAGGGAACTTGGAGTCCCAACAGAACCCATCTGCAAAGCTGCCTTCAATCCTACACCCAGGCTGAGTATGCGAGGAACTGGGAGTAGGGAGGAGGGGTCTCTGCCCTGAGCCCCGGGCCCACTGAAGGCACAGCGTGCCACCCGTGAAGGCCCTGGGGACCCCGAGCGGGCAGTCTATGCCCACCCTTCCTCCCCCAGCTCTGCAGATGTCTTTCGATCCAGGCCTCGCATCCCTCTCTCCCTTCCCTCTACGCCCAGCACTCAGCACACACCACATCTCTCTAAAAAGCAGGCATTTAAACTCAAAAGGAAGGACTCAGAGAGTTGGTCATTCTCAATTTGGGGTCCTTCGAGACTGAGAGGGAAAAAGAAAGAATGAAATATGAGCCTTCCCATTCACGAGTGTTATAAACAGTTATAATTTAGCACTGAATAATTGGTTGCTATGGTAACCGCTGCAGCACAGGTTGAAATCCTTTCTCCCTCCTGCGCTGGGTCTGACAAGGAGCTTCATCTGCATATGCTCAGGTTCCGGCCGAAGCCCCGGTTATTTTATGTAAATCAGAATTCACGACTTGCTGCCTGTCCCTCCACCCCACCCCCAAAAAACCTGCCGCTACATGGGTTCCACCACCGGGCGCCCTCTGCTCCCTCCACCCAGCGCCTTGTGTTGGGGCCACCTGGTTGGAGATGAAAAGGAGAAAAGGGGTGACATTCCCCTCCCCACATCCCGAGGACTGGGCTCTGCAGGCGGGCGGGCGGGCAGTGTGCACATGGCGGCCAGGACCCTGCTCTCTGGCTCAGACTGTTGATATCTGAGAGCTGCCAAGCCAGACTCTCAGCAACGCTGGGGAGGGCGCAGCAGTGGCCCAAGGGCCACCTTGGGGGCCTGGCTGGCACTGCCCGGTCATCTGCGGGGCCCTCCAGTCTACCCTGGCCTCCATCTCCTTTGAGATCCAGGAACTGCATCTCAGTAGAGAGAGGAAGGAAAGAGGGAGAGAAAGTGAGGGGAGGGAGAGTGGAATGGAGGAGAGGAGGAGAGAGGAAAGGACGGAGGTGGGGGGGAGCGGGGCGGAGAAGACATGCAGAGGAGGGAGAAGGAGGGCAAGGGAGACCCAGGAAGAGATGGATACAGCACAGAGGCCATGCTCAGACCACAGCAGTGAGAGACGAGAGCCTCCCTCCCAGTTCCCAAGAAAGAAGCTTCGGGAGAGGGAGAGAAATCGCTGGGGAGAAGGTGCTTGCGCGGGATGCCCCGGGACCCTAGAATCTACCTCCACCCCGCATCCACAGAGCATCAGGTCTGAGGGCTGACAGCAGTGGCCACAACAGAGCCAAGATTTCAGAGCTTCAACCGGGAAGTCGGCCCCTGCATCCCAGGGCCCCGCCGGCCCTAAGCCATCTAACCTCTGCCCCCAACAAAGACAGACCTGCGGGCCAGGGTGTGGGAGGGGCTGAGGAGAGCTGCAGCAGGGAATTCAGAGCCCCCTCCCCACAGCAGGGGGACCCGGTCCACAGCACCTCCCTCGGGGGTGTGGGGGGAGCCTCCAGGCATGGGCCACCCCCCCTTCCCCTCTCCTGCCTCCACTGCCCCTCCTGGATAATGGGGACAGGAAGCGGCAGCTCACAACCTGCCCACGTGCAGCCCACGTACCAACCGCGGGGTTAGGGGTGGGGTGTCCCGGGAGGGTATAGACCTGTCAATCCTGGAAGGATGCCAGGAGCCCAGGCAGTGAGAACAAAGCTGAGGGGCAACAGAGATGGAGGGTGGCATCGGACAGGGGCAGTGCTGGGCTCGGAGGAGGCTCAGGGTCCCTCTGGGGGGAGAAAGGGTCGTCTATGCGCGCCAGAGGAGACGGACAGCCGGGTGTGGCCGCAAGCGGGCAGGGAGAGGCTTCGGGGCAGCTTTGGCCAGGAGCCTGGACAGGGCAGCTGTCCTAAGGAGGTCCTTCCCGGGAGCCAGGAGAGCCGAACAGGGGATGGACCTGGTAAGAAATGCTGACCCCAAGCTCACCAGAGAACACAGGCAGGACGTACCTGCGTGGTTCCAGCTGGAGGAGGTGCAGCTGACACCTCCCTGCCGCAGTCCCTGAGCTCCAGGCAGGCCAGCCAGGGGCCAACCACTATGGGGACCCGGGGCACCGCCCAGGGCAGGCCCTGCCCTCCAGACGCTTGCAGGCTGACACCCTGGATGCCCCCGAGGGCCACTGGCCTTCCCCGTGGCACCTCTCACGTGAAGACGCCCTGGTGGCCCATATCTGATTTGCCCCCAAACAAGCAGGGGGGTGTGGATAGGTGATGCTCCCCTTACTACAGACACAGAGGCAAGGCTCAGACAGGTGTGGGCAGTGGCCTGGGGAGATGTGGGGAAGAAACTCCACCACCCATCGCCTGCCCACCATCACAGGCCCTTTGTCCTCAGGAGTCTCCTCCCTCCTGCCCCTGCAGCCTGTTTAGGGACCCTCCAGAGTTAAGTCATACCACGGGCCCCTCTGCACAAAGCCTTGCAGGGGACGAGCCAGAGGCCCACGGTGGCCTTTAAGGCCACGTCAGAACATCTCCACAGGGCACCCCACACACACACTGCTACTCTGTCCCGGGGCCACCGAGGGCGATAACACCCCCCGACCGCCTCCCCTCTGAGGCTGGGCCAGGTGGGTCTCCTCTGGGCAGGGGAGGCGAGAAGGCCAGAGGATCGACAGCGCTTCCCCTCGGAGCAGGCGGGCCAGGGGAGGACCAGGCTGGGGGGCAGGGGGCAGCCGGACATCCCCAGGGCCAGATCTCAGCTGTGTTGCTGTGACCCCTGGCAAGTTCATCTCTGAGCCTCATCTGTAAAGCAAGGTGCACACCAGCCCCTCCCCATAAAGCCACCAGAAGGATCGAGTGACGCCGAGGAGAGGTGGCAGCTCTCACAAGGTGAGAGACGGGAGTCCCCACGTTGCCCTATGACCCTATGACCGTCCCCTCCAAGCGCCGAGGGCTTTAAGCTAAGAGGCATCCCTGGTTTCCCCCTCTGTCGGGTGGTGATGACCATCCCTGCCCCCGACTCCCAAGGTTGTTGTTGAGGATGAAGTGAGTCCACGCGGGGCATTCTAGAAATGCTCACACGAGTTACTCATAGGAGACCCATCCCTCACCGGGGTCTCCTTACTCTTCTCCCATTTGTATCTTACTCACCAGGATTCCAACTCACAACAGGTTGGAAGCAGCAAACCAGAGGAACAGACAGCTGGCAGGAGGCAGATACGGAGGGGGTAGCGGAAGGCACCACCAAGAGCACAGAGGCAGTGGACACAGGTGCAAGCGGGAATAGGGGCCTCCGGTGAAGGGGAGGGAGCGCCGGGGACCCCATGTTGTCATGGCCCAGGACAGACACCAAGGAGAAAAGAATAAACACCCCAGCACACCCTGTTTAAGAACACAGTAGGGACTTCCCTGCTGGTGCAGTGGTTAAGCATCCGCCTGCCAGTGCAGGGGACACGGGTTTGAGCCCTGGTCCGGGAAGATCCCACATGCCGCAGAGCACCAAAGCCCGTGTGCCACAACTACTGAGCCTGCGCTCTAGAGCCCGCGAGCCACAACTACTGAGCCCACGTGCCGCAACTACTAAAGCCCGCGCGCCTAGAGCCCGTGCTCCACAACGAGAAGCCACCGCAATGAGAAGCCCGCGCACCTCAACAAAGAGTAGCCCCCACTCGCCACAACTAGAGAAAGCTCGCGCGCAGCTACGAAGACCCAACGCAGCCAAAAATAAAAAAGTACACTTGGGAATTCCCTGGCGGTCCAGTGCTTAGGACTCCGTACTCTCACTGCCGTGGCCCGAGTTCAATCCCTGGTCAGGAAACTAAGATCCCGCAAGCAGTGCTGCGCGGCCAAAAAAAAAAAAAAGAAAAAAAAAAGGACAGGACACTTGAGATACATCTCGGGGCAGGTGTCCGTGGGGACGCTGCCCACACCAGACACTGATTTTGGTGTTTCTCACTCAGGCTCAGCTCTCGGGAGGCACCCCTCTGCCAGATGGTCCCGGGAGCCCACGTCTTTCTCCACAGGCCCAGGAGGAGCAGTCAGGACGCCCGCGTGGCCCAGCCCCACTCACCTCTTTCTTCTTCCTCGTCCCTTTGGACCTGTTGTCCTTGAGCTTCTTGGACTTCTTCTTCTTGGGAAGGCTCACGGGCTCCTCAGGGAAAAAGTCATCGAAACCTTCAAGGCCACCATCTTCTTCTTCTGGAAGAATCAGAAGGGAGACGGGGTTACTCCGCTGCTTCCTTCAGGAAGACCCCCAGGGACACAGAGTGAGAGGCAGGGCCCGCTGGGACAGTCAGTTCCTCTGCCACCCAACTGTGCCGGATCACGGCCACCCTGCCCTCCCCAGCCCATCCCCACCCCTCCCCGCCTTCTCCATCTAGTTCCCCTGCCCCAACACCTCAAAGCCACCCCCAGACCCGCGGAGTGGAACCCCAGCCCCTTGGGCTGTGTCACATCACCCCACCTCTCTGGGCCTCTCCTCCTCTCAACCTGTAAAATGGAACAATAACCACCTACCCTGCTATGACAGTGCTTGGGAAACTGAAGCAAAAACAAACGACCAGGGCTTCCCTGGTGGCGCAGTGGTTAAGAATCCACCTGCCAATGCAGAGGACACGGGTTCAAGCCCTGGTCCGGGAAGATCCCCCATGCCGCAGAGCAACTAAGCCCATGCGCCACAACTACTGAGCCTGCGCTCTAGAGCCCGCGGGCCACAACTACTGAGCCTGTGTGCCTAGAGCCCGTGCTCCACAAGAGAAGCCACCGCGATGAGAAGCCCGCGCACCGCAATGAAGAGTAGCCCCCCTCCTCGCCACAACTAGAGAAAAGCCCGCGCCGCAGCAACGAAGACCCAACGCAGCCAAAAATAAATAAATAAAATAAAATAGATTTAAAAAATTTAAAAAAAAACAACAAATGACCAAGTAAGAGGCCTTGTGGACATGGCTCCCCAGGGAGAAAGCAGCCCCACTGAGTCACAAAGCCATCTCCAGCTGGCCCAGGGAGGGGTCGAGGCCCACCTCCGCCCTCCAGAGGGCCACGGCGTGGCCAGGAGAGAGCCTGTGAGTGCAGGATGACAGGGACGTACAGGTCACATTCCCCTGGGACCACCTGGTGCCTTGGAGCAAGCGCCCGGGAGCTTGGAGGAGAGACCAGCGCGGGGGATGTCAGGGCTCCCCTTAATGGGGATTCGAGGACCACACTGCCCCCCGCTGCCTGGTCCCCACCCGCACCTGCCAGGCCCACTCCCCGTCACAGGTACCCGGACACACACAGCAGGATGCCAAACACACTCCGCTGGGCGCTCGGGATGATGTGACGGTCCACAGAGAGGTGGGTTTTCTAGAAGCTGTCCGCCTTTCCTGAATCCTCATTCCTTCACGCACTGGAAAGGCTGGGGGGAACAGGCGGGTGTGTCACGTGGGGATCTTAGAAGAAGCTGCAGGCTACATGCTTCTTGCTGCCCCCAAAGGGAGCCCGTGGCTGGGGCCTAACTCCCACCCAGGAAGTCAGGGGTGAGAAAGGGCACGAGCCCTGGGTTCCTGGGACCAGACATGGGCCCCAGGGCTGGGGGTGCGGAGAGCGGGAGGGCCCTCTTGGGGGCAGACGGCAGCAAAAAGACACCGCAAGAACAAGCCACCCAGACTAGAGCTATGCATCTGCCTGCCAGGGATGAAGGAAGCTTCCAGTAGGCACCGGCACAACCTCCAAAGAGTCCACAAAAGGGGTCCACAAGCCAGCCAGCCTCCACACCAGCAGCTTATCCCCCATCCCACGGCCTTCACTGCCCATGTGCACGGGGGTGGGGGGACACGACAGGGAGTCTCGCTCGGTCTGGGGTCTGCCTCGAGCGGGACCCCACTGTGGGGCTGCCACCCTGGGAGACCCTTAGGAGGGCAGAAAGTCCCAGGGCCACGCAGGGGACTCTCATATGGGAAATGGGCAGTGTCCTCACTGAATCGGGTTTAAATGATAGGCCCCCAACCCCGCCCAGGAAGTCTAAAAATTTTAGAGTAAAACATCCTGGCTGTTGAACGCGCCAGACCCACAGATGCTTGGACACACCCTGGGCGCTCCAACATCGCCCATCGTCCAGAGGGGTCCACCCCAGGGCCTGGGACCCTGCCCCCTAGAGTCCCCAGAGGGGAGGGGGAAGGCGCCCATCACCACACTCTGGGTGCGGCTAGAGGGCGCTGGTGATGCTGGTGGCCCAGTGAACGCCCGTCCCGCCCACACCTGGAGGGCCAGTTCCCACACGTACCACACCCCTACCCAGGGAAGGCGGGGGCTGCACCCTCTGTCTCAGCGCCCCTCTGCCCCAGGGCCCTCCTCCAGGGCTGCCAGGGGGCCTGTGGCCCTGCCCCCCAGGAAGCAAGTGCTAGCCCTGTCTTGTCCGGCCCCCCCAGGAGTCCACGGGGACAGGGCATGCCCAAGTCTCAGTCCCCTCCCCATCCTGCCAGGCAAACACAGACACAGAGAGAGACCAACTCCAGACAGGTGAGGGAGCTGCCGTGCAGGTGACACGAGGGTGGCCTGAGCGCTGGCCTTCCCCGGGAAGCCAGCTCAGCGGTCCTGAATGGCAGACAGGCGCAGGGCTGAGGACAGGACCACGTGGCGGGCACAGATGCTGTGGCCCTGGCCAGGGCTACGGCCCACGGGGCGGGCAGCGAGGGCAGGCCCGAAGCTGGGTTTAACGTGGGCAGGCTTTGAGGGGAGCCAGGCTAGGGCAGCAGGACCCGAGCCCGTCCTGTCCCCTGAGCCCTGGCAAGGGAGAGGCAAGGATTTCGGGGCCAGTTGGAAACGTTCATAGGGACCCCCAGTCATCCTGGAGTGGAGGGCTCTGGGGACAGTGACATGGCTGGCGGGGAGCCAGGCTGACGAGGAGATGCCCGTCCACGCCTGCCCACTCTCCCACCGGCCTCCACCTCCCCCGGAGCTGCAAAGAGACCGCCTGGGAAAGCCACCCCCGCACGCTGGCCGTGCCCAGCTCGGTTATGTAACGGGCTCAGCTGATGCAACCGGGAGGGGGCCTCTCTCTCCCGCCTCCTGCTATCTCCCCACGTCCCCTGTCCCCTCAGCAGCGCAGTCCCCAGACTGGGAAGGCCAGCCCAGCACACGGTCACAGACTGACCGGCCAGCAGCACAGACCATGGATGCACAGGAGGCCACGGGAGGTTCTAGAAGGAAGCCTGGGATCTCCCATGGGCTGCGCCCCACCCTGCCTGGGAAGGAGGTAGGGGCACCTCTAGCCCTAACCCACGCCCAGGACAGGGCTCGGAGGAGAAGTCCTCAGGCCCTCTGCCCTTGGACAGACCCCTCCTCCACTCCCAGAAGACCTCACGGCCCAGGGCCATCTGTCTGGTTAAATCCCTCCTCCAGGGCCCTTCCAGAGCTGGCACACGACCACGGGGACCCCACCCTGCCCACCCCCATCTTCCTCCACCGCACGGCTTCTGGTGGCCCTGAGGACGCCCAGGGCTGACCTCCTGTGACGCTGCTCCCCGACACCCCCATGATTCCCACTCAGCCCTGCCCCCCTCCTCCCTCTTTTGCAACCAGCCCTGAGCTTCTTCTAATACCAGACCTGGAGAGTCACAGCCAAGCAATCCTTCCCAGTGCCCATCGGCCCCTCCCGGAGCCCAGCCCTGTGCCTCCTCAGGGTACCCAGCCACCAGTAAGGCGGGAGCCCCCCCGCCCTGGGGGAGGGTCCTGAGGGGAAGCGGCCTCAAGACTCCTTGTCTGCCAGCTCCCTGCTGCCCCCCAGCCCTTCCAGCCAGGCGGCCGTGCCCTCACGCACCAGCCCTGCCCCTCCAGGGCCCGGGGCTCCATCGACCCCCAGAGGGGCTATAATTAGGACCCATTAGCCCTGATCTGTCTCCCAGGTCTGGGGCAGGGCCGGGGGAGACTGCTTCAGAGATGAGACGGGGGACAAGGGGGGGGACGGCAAAGAGAGGCACCTGCACCTCCTGCTGCTTTCCCCCAGCCCCTCACCAGGGGCTGCACACACTCTGGCTTAGCCCTGCGGGACCCCCAGGCTGCTCCGCAGGCTGCAGCCCGGGCGGGGGGCGTGGACCCTTCTTAGCGAAACACCTTATAGCAGTGGAAGGACCTACCACCTGCACCAAGCTCGAAGCAGGTAGCATATGTTCGTTTATATGAATCCATCTACTCCACACAGCAACTCTGGGAGACGGTACTGTTATCACCCCCGTGTGCAGACGAGGAAACAGGCTCCGAGGATCTCATCGCTTGCCCACTTGAGTCTCACAGCCGGCAGGTGGCAGAGCCAGGATGGAGCCCCGGCAGGTGGCTCCCACCCCCAGGTGTGGTCCCCGCGCCTGCCCCTCCCTCCAGGTATAGGACCCTCCCAGAATTCAGACCTTCCCCACGTTTATTTCACAAGCATTTAAACAGCATAGCCCATGTGCCAGGCTCAGGCACGCCCAGGGGACACTGAGGTGACTCAGGCCGGCCCCTGGTCTGAAAGATCACCTGTGGTCCCTCAGGGTGGGAGGGTCAGGGCTAGTCCACCGCAAGTCCCCATGCTCTGCCCACCCCCTGCCCCTGTCCTCTGGGGACAGGGAACTTAGCAAACACAAGGTGATCAGAGCGAAAGAAAAACGTATGACTGTGGAAGGAAGAGGTAGGTCGTCTGATTCGGGGTGGCTGACGGATGTGGGGAGGTGCAGCCAGGAGCTGGATCAAGAGCTCCGTCACCCGAGTCCGGAAAGGTAAGCAAATCTGTCAGCGATGGGGACCCAGCTCGACGTCCACCATCCTCTCTGAAGCCTGTGGAGAGGGTCTCCTTCCATTCCCCCAAGCAGGAAACAAGACCACCTGGTGGCCAGGAGGAGGGACAGGGAGCTCAGGCTTCGAACCACCACCCCTTCCTGGCAGGGTGGCCCCCAATCCCTTCTCCACTGAGCCCACTTCCTCATTCTTGAAATGGGCCGAGTACTGGGAATTCCCCGGCAGTCCAGTGGTCAGGACTCCGTGCTTTCACTGCTGAGGGCGCAGGTTCAATCCCTGGTCGGGCAACTAAGATCCCGCAGGCTGAGCGATGCAGCCAAAATTAAATAAATAAAAATGTAAAGATAAATAGGCTGAGGACTGGCTTTCTCACGGGGTGATGAATTAGAAGCTGAGATGCAGTTTAAGTGCCTGGCAGTGGCAGGCGGGGCCCAGGGCCTCAGGAGGGCTAGGATGGCCGGGACTGAAGGAGTGGATGGCGGGGGGAGGGGTGGGCTCTCGTTTGGCCACTGCTGGGCCAGGGGTTCTCAGGGCCACCCTAGGGCTGGCCAAGGAGGGGTCACCAAGACTAAGGTTCCCATCAGTCCTTGGAGTGCCCCCCACACCACAGGTCTCTACTGACATTGCTGGGGGGGGCAGTACTCCCGCCCAAGAGAGGATTAATAATTCATTTATGACATTTAACAAAACCCAGACACTACCTCACTGGCATCTCATCAAACAAAACGTCAGTCCTGAGCACCACGGGCGGGCGGGCAGGCAGGCAGGTGGGGGCGGAGGACAGGGGAAGTTTTTACCCTAAGGGAGTGGGGCCTGGATAGAGTGAGGATGGAGGAGGCTGGGGAAAAGGAGGAAAGAGAGGCCAGGAGGGAGGGGACGGGGACAACAGAGGGAAAGAGAGGGACAGACAGACAGAGAGAAGGAAGGACTCGGGGAAGACAGCCTGACAGACTTGGAGACAGACGAAGGGATAGACATGGGGAAAGAGTAAGTGAGAATAAGAACAGGAAGGAAATAAGGACAGAGCCAAAGAGACAAGGCAGGAAGTCTCAAAAGTTTCACCTGCAAAACCCCCAGAAAGTCAGACACCGTGTACTGTGTTCAATACTCGCTCAGAGAAGACATGCAAGAAATCTATGCTGGGTGGGTGAGTGGATGGATGGATAGACAACTGGATGATGGATGGATGGACAGAGAGATGAATGGACCGATGGATGGATGGACTGGACGGATAAATAAATGGATGGATGGAGACTGGTTAAGATGGATGGATGGAAGGAAGAAAGGAAAGAAGGGATGGAGGGAGGGAGGAAGGAAGGAAAGGTGGACTGGACAGATAAAAACGGATGGGTGGATGGATGGATGGAAGGAAGGATGGATGGACAGATAAATAAATGGATGGGTGGATGGATGGATGATGGGTCAATGGATGGATGGATGGAAGGAAGGATGGATGGAAGGAAGGAAGGACTGGACAGATTAAATAAATGGATGGGTGGGTGGGAGGATGGATGGATGCATGATGAATGGGTAGGATGGCTGGCCAGTGTCTGGTGGGTATACTGGTTGGTTTTGTGGTTGGATGGGTAGATGTTCTGGTGGGAGGGTGGATACGTGGGTGGATGGATTAACAAGTGGGTGGGTGATTGAATGAACTGATGAAATGATAAATCACTTTAGAATGCGGTGACTACCCCACAGGCCAAGCCACTGGGCAAAGGGTGCTATAACCGCTTTACCTCCCTCCTCTCGGCAAACAGTATTAAATATGACCAGGCTCCCCGGGGTGCCCCGAACCCACATCTCCCCAACGTGGGGGGAGCTAACTAAGAAGGCACAGACCTTCCAGAACCGTGGCTCTCCCTCCCTCCTGGTCCCTGGGCCCACAGAAGCCTAGATGGGCTAGGGGGACCTGGGCCAGTCCAGTGCCAGAGTGGTCACACTGTCTGGCCTGGAGAGAAGATGGGCTCAGCAGCTCTAGGAAACCCACCCCTCTGTGTGGGACTGAGGAAGGGCTGGGCCTACAAGGCAGGGAAAAGGCCTGGGATGCTGAGGCCCTCTCCTCCCTCCCTCGCTCCAGCCCCTCTGGCCCAGGCTCCCAGCCCCCCAGCTTACTGGATGAGGGTGCATGTCTCAGAAGCATTTCCTTGGGGAAGGCAGGCCAACTGCTCCCCTTGGACGGTGGTAACTACAAGCCACACTTTGCTGGGCCCCTATTACGTGCCGGGCACTGTGACCTACTTGTTCCACGTGCACTGCCTCATCAGTCCTCATAATAAGCCCTCTATGAGGTTGCTGACGCCGCAGCCCATTCCACAAGTGGGGACACTGAGGCAGAGGGACTGGGTAGCTTGCCCGAGGTCAGCCACAAACAAGCAGCAGAGGCGGAGCCACCTGACTCTTGAGCCCTCTCTTGGACTAGCCCTCTGAACGCCCAGGGGAATCTGGCAGCTGGGCACCTCCCCCACCCCCGCAAGCAGGCTCAACCACCCGCCTCAATGCCAGAGAGCTGCCCGACCAAAGCCCGGGCGGCAACATGAACGCTGCTGAGGGGGGTGGCGGACGGGCAGAGTGAAGACAGTAGGCCTGACAAGGACTGAGTCCGCTGCGGCAGACTGAAAACTTAGTGTGACAGCTCCCAGCACACCGGCTCCCCCATCCACAAACGGCCACCTGGGGGACCTGCCGGCCCTACAGCCCTGTGGGTCACGGCCACGAGCTCAGGCTGACGGCTGCAGAGAGGCCGCAGTGGAGGGTAGGGGGCCAGGCGGCCAGTGCTTCAGGAGAGACACGAGGCCTAGGCCGAGGCTGTCATCACGTCCAAAGGCCAGGGTGACCCAGGGACCCCCCAGCCCTCAGACACTGAGACCACAACCCTCTCTCTAGCACCCACAGTGCTAGGTGCCGGGCACAGTGGGTGGTCACGGGAGTCACACCCAAGGCGGGAGCCCACGGACACAAGTCAGCTGATGATAATATTCCAGGGAAGCACTGCGAAGAAAATAAAGCATTAAAATGGGCCTGAGAATGACAGGGGTGGGGCTACGCTGGAGCCAGGAGCTGAGACCTAACCGGCAGAAGGAGGCAGTTGTGAGCCGAGGAAAGCTTGGGTCTGGCAGGGGTCATGGCCAACGTTCAGGGCAGGATGGAGCCTGGGGGCTTCCAGAAGCATCAGGGAGGCCAGAGTGTGAACAAGGAGGTCGGGGTGGAGATGAGGGTGGAATAGAAAAGGGACTTTGCAGTCAGTCCAAGCCGTGGGGGTCCGGGTTTGCTTTGCGTTTTCAAAGGTGACCCTGGCTGCTGAGCGGAGCGTGGTCGGAGAGAACTGGTTAGGAGGCTCTAGAGGGGACCAGCCGGAGGGGACCAGCGGAGGGGACAGTGGTTTGGACCAGGGACACAGAGAGGAGCTGGCAGCTCGGGGAGGCTCAGGACGTGCTCTGGAGGTGGGAGCCCCTGGCCTTGCTGAAGGACAGGCTGCAGTCTCTGCTCTGCGGGACTTTGGAGGCCTTCCTAGAGGCCCTGGGGCCAAGCCCACCCCCCCACGCCCTGCCCTGGAGTGACAGGTGCAAGCAGGAGGGAGGAAAGGTGGTGGGCAGGCGACTCGGACCCAGGCCCAAGTGGAGTGAGCTGGGTGCCCGCCAGTCTGGGGACACTTTCCCTGGCCTCCTCGCCTCCCCTCCCCTCCAAGCCCTGACACAACCAGGGAGAGCCAGAACGCATGGGAAAGGGGGACAGGGGACCCCATCAGGGGGTTGGTGAAGTCCCAGAAATAAGTCTGTTCACGAACGTTCAGCTGTCCACTGGCCCCATCAGTGCCACAAAGGGCCACGCCCCGAGCACCACTCACTGAGGAAGCCAGTGACCAGCTTTACCAAGGAGCCAGCTTCCTAAGTAGAAAACAGCCATGGGTTTCAGTGCCTGTGCTAGGCCTCTGTGTTCCCTTCCGGGAAATGGGCCTAATTCCCTGGACCCCAGCACGTAGCAGTCAACTATTGTCCAAGCAACTCCACCCATGTGTGGCCACCTCACCCCCACTCCCCTCACCCCAGCAGGCTCTTCGCAAACTTGGCTGCATTGTCTGAAAAGCAGGGTGAGGCCCCAGTCACCCTGTTAAAGCAAGCAAACAAGTGAGCAGGGGAGGAGACCCCCCAGTGGGCATGGCCGCCTGGTGGGAAGCCCCTCAGTAGGAGAGGCAGAGCAGAGAGGAGCTGCCGCCCCTGGGTCCTCCCCTTCTCACCTCCTGTACACAGGAGTTAAGGTGCCAATCTGTGGAATATGCTCCCCCCTGGGGCCAGACAGCCCACTCCAGGGCCAGGGAGGGCTCCGGCACCGCCCACAAGTCCCCCAGGAGCCCAGGAGGGGCCATGACTCGGTGCGGGGAAGCTGCGATGTGACAGAGTCCCCCAGAAGGGAAGGAGGAAGGCTGCTTGACAGGGTGAGGCCCTGCCCAGCTGTGCCAGGAGGGGAAACGTCCCAAACAAACGGTGAGCAGTTGAGTAAAGAATGATCCCGCAAGGCTATCCCTGACGCACAAGCCCTCTTTCTGCTGAATTCTGGAGAGGGGTGGCAAGGGCAGGGGCGGTGGCCCTGCGAGTCGGGCCCGGAGCCAAAGCAGGGTGGGCTGGGAACGCCACTAGCCGGGCGACCGCGGGCTGGAGGCGCCGGCCGGCGCTAGGGCGCGCCAGGAAGACGCCGGCGGCCCGGGCAAAGTGCTTGGGAGCGGCAGTCACGGCTCCCGGCGGCCGGGTAAGGGGAGCGGGAGTCCGAGCCCGCGCGCCTCACCCCGGAGCTTTCGTGGGCCCGGAGGGAAGCCGCCCCAGCCAGGGCGCTCGCCCTCTCGTCTAGCACGTCCCGTCCTCCGCCCGCTCCGGGCCCCACCCAGCCCACCCTGGGGCCGAGACCGGCCGGGTCCGGGTATCTGGTCCCTCCTGCCCCCGCCCGTCCCCGCGAGGCAAGGGGTGCGCGGCGCGGGGCGAGAGTGCCGAGTGCGCGGCACCAGCAGCCGAGCGAGATTCCCGCCCCCTTCAAGGGCACGCGGGCTGACCCCCGCGGCGCCGCGCCCCCTCCCCGCTTCGGGCGCCCGGCGCAGGCCCCCGGCGGTCCTCCGCCCGCGCCGCGGCCAGGGTGGCCCCTATCGTACCCGCCCTTGGCGGCCCGCGCGCCGCTCCCCGCCGCTCGCCCAGCCCCGCGCCCTTGGCCGCGCGGCGCCAGCAAGGCGGGAACGCAGCCCGGCGCCCCTTCCCGCGCGCCGCCAGCGCCGCCCGCGAGGTCCGGCCCCGGGGCCCCGCCGGTCGCCTCGTCCCCCGCCGCCCGCCCCGGGCGCAGCCGGCGCCCCGCTCACCTGACATCTCGTCCTCGTTCTCCATCTCGTCCGCGAACAGCCGCGGCAGCTCCTCCTCGGTGCCCAGCGGGCCCCGCATGCCCGGCGCGGGGGGGAGGGGAGGTGGGCGCCCCCCCTCCCGCCGGGCGCGGTGCCAGCCTTAACCCGTGCGCTGCCGGACGGGCGCGCGCGGCGGGCGAGGCAGCCTCGGCGAGAAGATGGCGGCCGCCTGCCCCCCCCACCCCCCCAAACCTCCACTCCCCCGTCTCGACCCCCTTCCTCTCGGCCGCCTTCGCCCCGCTCCCCGCAAAGCCCGGGTTGCTCCGCCCACCGCGCCCCGCAGCCTGAGTCCCGCAGCCGGCCGAGGTGGTGGCGGCAGCGCCGGCGGCAGGCAGCAAGAAGGGCGGGGGGGCGGGGGGGGCGGCAGACATGCCCGGATTGTGACGTCCAGTCTGGTTGCTGTGGCAACCCCATCCCATCGTTCCGGCAGCGCGACTAGTTAACAGCAGAGAACAAGTTGGGGGGACTAGTCCTGAGACTCTGGGTGCGGGGTGGGGACAGGGCGCTCCGGCAGGGGGAGCCGTCGAGGCGACCACGCGCCCGGGGACCCGACGGCCGAGCTGGGAGCTGGGACTCGGGTGGGCCGGGCCCGTTGGGAGGCGGGGAAACGCCGGCCCGCGTACCCCGGCAGGGCCCAATGCCGCTGCCGCCCCCGCCCGGGAAGGGTCCCCAAGGGCGCGGAGGCGGGGTCCCCGGGGCAGCGGGCAGCGAGCTCCAGTACTCCGCTCACACGCGCCGAGACCCTGGTCGCCCCGCACCGGGCGCAACACGCTTCTAATCCCCTTTCCAAAGAGGATTCGAAGAAAAATGTGTTCCGCACTTGGGGAAGGGCCGCTCTGGAGACAGTGGGTCTGATTCCTCCAGAAAAATCTGTACAGGCTGGCTCCTCCCTCACCCCATCGCGCCCCGCTCCCACCGCACACGTGCCCACTTCCAAAACGCGCCTCCAGGCGGGGTCCGCTTTAAACACATCCGGACCCCCGGGGGTGATGCGGGCTCTGCGTTCTTTGTGCCCAAAACTCCGCGCGGAGCGGGAAGGAACCGCGCCGCCAGCCCTCGGTTGTTAAAGGTGAAGATGGAGGCCGAAGCCCATGGGAGCAAGACTAGAATTTTAAACACGCGCCACCAGCATCGGCTGCAGCAAGTCTTAAAGCTACTCTACGAACGCAAAAGTTTCAGGGGCGGGCTTTCTACCCCTAGAAGAGCCAGGAAAGGGCGGGCGCTCTCACCTCACTGCCTGGGGCCAGACACGTTTGGGGGAAGCCACTGGAGACCCAGTCATGCCAAGGACCCTCAAGATCTACCTGACTTGGGAAGCCCAAAGCAGCCGGGAGGAGGTTTCCTCTCTGGCACCCACCCCTCTGGTATTGGCTGAGCACCCGCTCCATCCAGGTGGGCATTCACCTGTTTCACCAGTACCCGAGCCACTGGCATCACCAGGAGGGCTCTTCCTTCCTGGGGACTTTGAGGAACCAGGAGAGTTGTGGGTGCTTGGCAAGGGCCCCTAGTGCAAGACCTCTTGGGGAGGTGGCCACAACCCACTCCACAGTAAGTCCAAGCTGTGACCTGAAGGTGATGGATGGCATGGGGCAGGGGAAGCTGGGAAAATATGCAGCACGTTTTTCCTCCCCTTCCGACCTAGTGAATTACCAGCAAGCCCCAAACCACAGCTCCTCTGCAGTCACGTTCGGGAGAGAACAGTCCAGCCTCCCAGAAAAAGCGCAGGGCACTGGGAATCCCATCTCCTGGATCCCTTTTAAACCACATTAGGAGAGATGTTGAATCTGCCCCGAGCAGGTGGCCTGCAAGGGCCAAGGGAAGGGCAACAGGGAAGCGGACTAAGAAAGCAAGGGATCCTCCTGGCCTGAAGCTGTATTTCACCTCCTGGGCATGTAGCTGAGGGAACCTCAACCACTGAGGCTTTAGCAGGCCTGCATTTTGCCTGGCAAGGCTGCCTTCCTCTTTCCAGACCTCCTGTCTTCCTGAATGTTAACCAGGAAAAGACCCTAAGCGCCACCAAACTGCCCACCCCAGTCCCCAGCCCTGCCCCCAACCCCTCCCACATGGTGGAATGAGTTCAGGACACTTCCACAGGTCCCCTGTCCCACTTCAGAGAAACTGTGACCTACAGCATTTCCCATCACCAGAGAGCCCACCACACACGCACCATTAACCTTGGCTCCAGTTCCCAAGGTGAGGTTAAGTCAGACATCATTCAATGAAGAACAGTTCCAACTGCTTAATTTGGCAAATTAGAGTCGAGATGTTCATCACTCATAATCCTCTCCCCGTCCTTGTTCTTGCGATGGCTGCAGCTAGGTAACAATACTTAATGACCAAAACCAAAGCAAAGCAGAAACTGGAAGGGCAGAAACAAATGGATTTTTGCCTAGCAATCTCTAGTAGTATTTAAAGGAGAGCGTTGATTACTGTTAAACTATTAAATATACATTTTAATAACAATGGACCAAAAATGACTGCTGTTAAAAACAAGCCCCAGGGCTTCCCTGGTGGCGCAGTGGTTGGGAGTCCGCCTGCCGATGCAGGGGACACGGGTTCGTGCCCCGGTCGGGGAGGATCCCACATGCCGCGGACCGGCTGGGCCTGTGAGCCATGGTCGCTGAGCCTGCGCGTCCGGAGCCTGCGCTCTGCAATGGGAGCGGCCACAACAGTGAGAGGCCCACGTACCGCAAAAGAAAAAAAAAATAATCTGCCTGCCAATGCTGGGGACACAGGTTCAAGCCCCAGTCCGGGAAGATCCCACATGCCGTGGAGCAACTAAGCCCGTACGCCACAACGACTGAGCCTGCGCTCTAGAGCCCGCGAGCCACAACTACTGAGCCCGCGTGCCACAACTACTGAAGCCCGCATGCCACAACTACTGAAGCCCGTGCGCCTAGAGGCCGTGCTCTGCAACAATAGAAGCCACCGCAATGAGAAGCCCCCGCACCGCAACGAAGAGTAGCTCCCGTTTGACGCCACTAGAGAAAGCCCGCACGCAGCGACAAAGACCCAACACGGCCAAAAATAAATAAATAAAATCAAAATATTTTAGAACAGACCTATAGATTGTCAAACTTAGGGAAGTCAGTCAGCCAAATTTCATATATCGCTTATATGTGGAATCTAAAAAAATGGTACAAATGAACTTTACAAAACAGAAATAAAGTCACAGATGTAGAACACAAACTTATGGTTACCAAGAGGGAAGGGGAGGAGATAAATTGGGAGACCGGGATTGACACACCACTACATATAAAATAGATAACTAATAAGAACTTACTGTATAGCACAGGGAACTCTACTCAATACTCTGTAATGACCTATACGGGAAAAGAATCTAAAAAAGTGGGTATACGATAGGTATAACTAAATCACTTTGCTGTACAGCAGAAATTAACACAACATTGTAAATAAACTATACTCCAATAAAAATTCATTTAAAAAATCAAAACTATTTTTAAAAATATATTGGCTCTGTCCAAGGTTACCAAGCAGAGGCCTGTCCCCTTGGTACTGCCAGATCTGTAGTTGTCTCTTGTCAGGGACCCACTTCCTAGGGATGTGCCCCCCTCACAGGAAGGGGGGCCCACACAGGGCCCTGCTTACAGCCTTGTGAAGTTTGGGGGTAAGTCAGCAGAAGGGCCAGGCAGCAAAAGGAAGGAGAGCAAGCTTCCAAGCTCCCCTGAGCGTGTCAGTGATGGACCAGGGGACCATTATCACCATACTGGGGTCCTGCTCACCTTCCAAGAAACCAAGAGACCCCTAAAAAGGCTGAGGCCTAAATACCCCAAAACAGTCTGTAATTTTGACCAATTGTCTTAAAATATATTTGATGTGATCCAACTCTCCCACTTTCCCCCATCTGTGACACCAACGTTTCCGAACACCTCTGTGCTAGGCACCACTTACCAGCCAGCACTGGTCTATTTCACCACGTGGCTCGTCCCAAAATGCTAGGAGGATGACACTACTCAGAAAAGCACACCTTCACCACGGAAAAAGCCACAGAAAGGGGTAGCGGGGGCTTTTGAAAGGAAAGCAACAAAATTAAACCTCAGATGAGAGATAGTGTTCACCCAGCTAAGGGTGAAGCCGTGCTGGATTTGGAGTCAGCTGAGAGCAAGGCTGCACCAAGTTCCTATTTCACTACCTTTATGCACTTAAATCTCAGCTTGAAACGCTCCAAGACCCAGTCTCTTCCTGTGCCTTGATCAGGCAGGTGAAATGGGTCTGAACTGTGGCTCGGCACAGCTGGGATAATGGGTGCCGTGTAATTCAAGTTCACGTCACGTATCCATCAGAAAGTCATGTGTTTGCAAAGTTATTCTCCGGCTCTGGGTCTGAAGAAATTCTACATGGAGAGTTCGGTTATAAGTCAACTCCAGAACCTGAGGCACCGTGGCATAACTAGGGTGAAGAAAGTGGGAATAAAAGACACATGTTCTTCTCAAACTTAATGAAGTCCAAGGTCATTGTTGGTACAGCAATTCATCAGTGAGGACAAACAACCAATTTATTGTTGCTAAACAGATTAACACGCCAATCCTTTAAAAAAAAAAAAAAAGCCTTGTACAATAATAGTAGCCATGCGTTAGCCACTTTAATATAAAATGTGATCAAAAGTCAAAATACAAGAGTTCAAAAGGCATAGAAAAACCAAAAAGTTTCAATTTTATTACAAGTTTTAGATTCTGGGAATAGTTAAAAAAAAAACTTATATGCTAATTTCAACCCAGGGCTAATTTTTTTACAACGAAACTAAGAATTACTACAAGGGAACATCAATGCAACAAACAAGTAAAATTTGCAAACCCAAGTCACAAACTTGCTAACAAAGTTAATAATCATGGTAATGGACAGCACCAAAGAGCAACTGATGCCTCAGTTAAATTTGAAAGAAACAATGCCTTCTCTAGGGCAGAGAAACATGCAAACAATTCTGCTTCAAGAAATTTGCATAGAAATAGAAAATGCTAGAGCCTTTACCACAAATGAAATTACAAAGCCTCAATATGTTAAATTCAACCCA
Source organism: Grampus griseus (assembly GCF_964374135.1). Classification (NCBI taxonomy): domain Eukaryota; kingdom Metazoa; phylum Chordata; class Mammalia; order Artiodactyla; family Delphinidae; genus Grampus; species Grampus griseus. The sequence goes on along the minus strand of NC_139017.1, from coordinate 179,023,232 downwards.
AGGAGCACCAAAAGTTAAATTGGAGCCAAGGTATGACTCAAAACATTTAATTTCCAGCTATGCAACTAGCAAGATCACAAGAATTTCAGGTGTGGAAAGGCACCCTAGGCAAGCTCTTGAAAGACATGAATTTGATACAACGTAACCTTAAAACAATGCAGACATTCCTGTAAAATTTAAATTTTAGAGGGCACCATAAGGCATCAGGATCTCTTCTCAAAGTCACTCTTGATATTGTCAGCAACAATCACATCTTTATGATCTCATTGACCTTTCACAGATCTCTAGCCTGTACACGTACAGCAGAACCCCCAATATCGTGGGAAGCCCTTTCAGTTTGGCCCTGCTTAACGTGTTTGTAGAATGACTTTTAAGCCCAGCCTTGGCCTAAATGGTGTGAAAGGGACTACTCCCTGGGCATCTCAAGACTTATCTTCAGCCTGAGCTGTCTCCCAGGCCCCTCTCTTCCACACCTGCCCCCGGGGTAAGACTCCAGAACTCTGGGATTCTGAGCCTGACCCCAGGCAACCTCACCGACACCCACCTTTGGAAGCTCCACTATTCCTCATCTCCAGCTCCCCCTGGTGGGGTTCAAAGTGACAGTTTGGTGCAAGGACTTGTAGAAACAATGCTTATTTACCAATTCGTATTTTGTAGACCTTTCCTTAATTGAACACCTGTGACTTTTACAGTCACTCTCCAGACCCTTTCCAGAGGTGTAGTAGAATATGCGAAGCAAAAGGACGTTTTATTTCTACAGGAAGAAAAAGGATTAACATACATAGTAATAACTGTCCATCAAGAGTAATCTGTAATCAGAAAATGAAGACAAATGCCCCAGAAGACTGCATTTTACCGACACTGCCACTTTCCCAAAAAAAGAACCTCAGAAACAAGTCACTGGATCTGCTTTCAGTGAATCAGGAGTTCCCACATTTGTATTCCTCAGTCTTTGAGAAAAGTACCAGATGAAACTGACCCACCCCTTTTTGTGTAAAATAGTAACTAACTGAACTCACATCGCCACGCCCTCATCCACCTGTTCAATGACAAACAGTAGTCAGTTCCCTTGAAGGAGACTTACACATTTTGGTATTTCTACCAAAAGAATTGAAATTTTCAAGCAGAAAAAAAGTTTAATTACAAGTAAGTGAGTGGCAGCCCAAGTGAAGCCCTTTTACTATGATTTCCAATTTTCTGTTCAATCCACACTGCAGAGATACAAGGAAAGCCACCATTTTGTTTCCTAAATTTTATTTAAGAATTCATACAAAATACTCCAGATAACTGAGTTTCAATCCTCATCTTCCTCCTCTTCTTCATCTTGATTAATCTGGAAGTAACGTAATTCGTAACTTTCTTTGCTGTTAGCAACTACGCGTAACCAATCACGGAGATTATTCTTCTTCAAATATTTTTTGGTGAGATATTTCAAATACCTGCAGAGAAAGAACACTTCAGAACTGCACCAGATACAAGGCCTTCTTAAATTCTGAAACACTGTAACTTTTATGAAACCTCTGCATTCAAAGTCATAACAATTCAAGGTGTTTTCCCATGGTTCAAAAATGGCAAAGACAGGCAAATATCATAGCCAGCCAATGCTCTAACGAGAATAAACATCAATCACATTTCATCTAACCTGGACATAAAAATGAGAACAGATTAAGATGGGACTGCTGTCCATGAAGCAATAGCCCTCACCTATAAAATGGTTTTTAGCGACCACTAGGGAAAGAGATCAAGGTAGTAATTTGGCAATTAAGCACACAATCTAAGTACCTTTTATTGAGAAACCGCTGGATTTCCAATGAGCTCCAAGTACTTCACCTCACTGACTGAAACCTGCCATTGAGGTTGCTGGGTTACTGGGACCGGGGCTGAGGGCCGTGTCACTCACACTCACACACACACGCTCACTCCTGCTGCGTGACGCTCATCTCCCAATGCCCCCGCCCCGGCAAACGTCCTGACCACGACTCTGCAGTGAGAGCACTTGGCCTCTCTAGTCCATCCACCCAGCGGCTGCCTTGGCCTGAGCGAGCTCAGCAGCCAACCCTGCACAGCGCTGTCAGCAAACTCTGTTCACCTAAAGGCAGCGATGCCTCTTGTGCTCAAAAGCAGCCTGCAATCCTGTTTCATCTCTCAGCTGTCTGCTTATGAGGCCCTGAGGTTTATCTATTCTGGCATCTTCCCAAAGCCATAAAGAGGAATAGAGCGCCCAGCAAACCCACCACTGGGCAAATTAACCTTTCCAGACCTCAGATTCACCCTCTGTAAAACAGGACTCGTGATACTTAGCATCTCTTCAGACTGGTACAAGGACTAAATGAGATGCACAGGCAAACTGTGGCACTTTAGCCAGGACCCAAATATTAACAAACCAACAAACTCAACACCTCCAAGAAATGAACACTGTTCAACTGTCTTACTTACGCCAACAAAGCAATCTTCACAAAGATGTGAAGATCTCAGTTCAATTCTACCCACTTTTCCCTACATAAAAATAAATCAGTTTGTTAGTTTCATCTAAAAAGTATTCTTTTTTTTCCATTTACTATTTCTACTACATTGTATTCAGGTGACGTGGTTAATTCAAAAGTTTAGGTGGTTTGAGTGTTTTCCTAATAGAATGTTGGGGGAAGCTAGGTTAAAAGCGCTTCCCTGAGAGCTCTGCAGAAGCCCAGTGGGGTGGGTGTTAAGCACACCCTGGAGGCCCTCCAGTTGCCCCATCTCTCACTCCATCAAACTGCCTTCTGCACAAATGAAATAACACAGTCAGGCAGAACAGGAGTAGTTCACTTAGCTTTAAAGTCATCTCTTGGCTGTTTCAGTTAAAAATGGAAGCAAAGGGGACTTCCCTGGCGGTCCAGTGGTTAGGACTCGGCGCTTTCACTGCCGAAGGTGCTGGTTCAACCACTGGCTGGGGAACTAAGATCCCGCAAGCCGCACAGCACGGCCAGTAAATATTGATTAATTAATTAAACCCTATTCTTTAAATAAATAAATAAAAATAAAAGCAAAGGCTTAACTATAACCAACTTGTCCTAACACTTCAAACTTCCTACTGTTTGATTCAGTTTGATTAAACGCTCCTAAGAATTATACGCCAGGTTCTGGGCTAGGAGCTAGGTATAAACACGTCCAATTCCGTAGTGACTTGTAACGTGTTTTTAACCTCATTCTCAAAACAAAAGACATAAACATATAGCAGGGCAAGTGAACTGCTGTCTCCAACTTAAAAAAATTGGCCCACAGGAATTAACAGAGTGGCTTCAGTCTAAACTGAGATTTCAGATCCCTCATCTAATTACAGGAGCATTTGGAGCGGGGGGGGGGGGGGGGGACTATAAACCTAAAAATGAAAGCTCTTCAACGTCATCTAGAGGCAAAGGAAGCAATATCTTCACTTTTAAGAACACAGTCTAAGCAAGTCCGAGCATCTTTACTGCTTGAAATACTTCAGCCTGTGAAAAACAAAACTGTAAAAATCTACTAAGAGTTGAATACTTTTAACTACCATAACATTCATCCATTCATCCACCACCCCCTACACTGGACACTGCTCCAGAGGTTAACAGAGGTAACCACAGAGCAGATTACTCAAGGTGGAGTAACATCCCTGGCCAAGGTGGGGGTGGGAATCTTAGTGCTAGGATGCAGGCAAGAAACGCTCATCTCTTTCCCATACCTTTTGGAAAAAGGCACCTCGGAAGTTACAGTGATCTTGCTTTTGCTTCTTTCGATTGTTACAACACCTCCTCCGAGATTCCCAGCTTTTCCATTCACTTTGATTCTTTCCTGAAGAAACTGCTCCTGTAGAAATCATCAAATTGACCAGTTCACCCATCTCATTTTCTTTATACTCCTAACTCTAAGCATATATAGTTCATTAAATGTTCAATCTTAAAAAAAAAAGAAAATCTTTGGCCAAAGATCTGAAATCTAGGAACAGCAATTAGAAGATGGTATTCAACTGTTTACATATGTAACTGAAAACATCCTAGCATGAACATACATGACTACTTCCACACATATGCTCAATGTGCCTCTACGCCATGCAAGGCTCTGACTCCTGGGTCTCGGGAGAGAGTAGTCAGGAAACCCAGGCCCAAACTTACAAGATACAGGCAACCAAAGTGACAAGCAACTTCTGGACCTAAGACATATAAAGCATTGTCCTCTGTGTGATAAGAGAAAATAGGTCTTCAATCCAGCAGAAGGAACAAAAACATACAGTGACCAAAACAATTACAGATCTGCTGAGGGGCCACGTGCACCATCACCGAACAGCAGAAGGGACAGTGGCCTAGGAGCCCAGAGATGAACTCTGGGCAAATCCCCGTGGAAGCCTGGGCTGGTCATTCACTTCCATGGGTTTCAGGAGTCTCTGACCAAAAAGGAGGACTCTTTTTTGGTTTTCTTGCTATTGCAATGCTACGAAGTCCCTTCAGCTCCCAACTCCTACAGTCCTCTATTTAAAAACTCCAATACACAATATGTTAACTGGCGACAGGTTGGCGGGGGGGGGGGGGGGGGGGGGAGGGATTAGGTCAGAAATCCTGACCTTTGCATCTCAGACTCATAAATGACTCGTGTTTTCTATCCTCAGGAGGCGTCTAAAAGGAAGACAGTCACATACACAGATGAGTACAGAGGGAGGAAGGAAGAAGGGAACATCCCAGACACAAACTGGAAGAAGCCACAAGTTACGAGGGAAAAGAGGCCACGGAGAAAAGCAAGAAGTCATTGGCTGGAGAAGGAACTAAGGAGTCAAGTGAAGGACTTCTTGCAGGACAGGCCAGGACACAAAAGGCATCTACCAGAGGGTAGTGAACTACAGGTTACCCGAATTCCACGCTTTGTAAGTAGTGGCTGTAAGCCAAACCTTTAATTTTTTTATTTGAAAATTATTCTTGTTGTAATGTTTATCTTGCAGTAGTTGACCTTCTGGAGACTAAAGAGAAAATGTCAATTTAGGGTTCTGCACAATATTCCTGAATTCCCCCAAGCTTGGCTATCGGAGAGGAAAACAGTAAAATGCCACAACCAAGTTGCAGAGTCAAAAAGGTGACAATGAGGTTAATTTTTCTAGACTTATGTGAAATAGAGGAATATTGGGGAATGGGGCCAACATGAGGGTAAAAAATCTGTACAGAGCAAGGCCTAAAAAGAACCAAGCTCCAATTACAAATCAGCAAACAGGATATTCTCACAGAAACACTGAAGCTCTGGTGCTTAATAAAAGAGAAAACTCAAGGAGATGCTGCCATCTGTCCAAGGCCCCAGAGCCAAGCATCAGGCCCAGGTCACAGGCACCCCCTTGGCCCTGAGGGTCAGGGCCCACAGCTTACACTTAAAACACACTCAAGTGCAAAGGTTTGCCTGCTTCCTAGTAAATTTTAAGTAAAATCATTTTTGGAAACTGAAGAAGATGACGATGAGGTAGTTCTCTGGCACTGATGTGCTAGAGCGCATCTCCTTTACTCCTCACAACTGCTACACAGGAAAGCAAGGGTGAGAAGCAGAACTAGACAAAGCTCCAGGGTCAAACAGTAGAGCCAGAAGAGCAGAGTAGCCAGGGCCAGCCAGCAAGCACGCTCCAGGAGGTCTTCTCAGCAACAACTCAAAGGGTTCACTACTGCCCAGGGTGACATCAAGGGTGTAACTTACAAAATTGGCCGCATCCATGATTCCATCTTCTACAGGATGGGTACAGTCAAGAGTAAACTTCAGGACCTGCTTCTTTTTTTTGCCCCCCTTCACCACAAGCTTTTTCTAAGAAAAGTATACAAATGATAACAGAGATGAAGGCATAACCAGTCCAAAAAAAAAAAAAAAAAACTCAACAAAAGCAAAACTACTAGAATCGTAAAAGTACATGCAAATACAAAAACCATGAAACTGTGTTCCCCCACAAAGGCGCCACGAGTGGACGCCGGATCACACTCAAGATGCTGCTCTACAAACCGGGGGTCATGCCCTCTTGAAGGGGAAATCATGCTAGCACTCCTGACCCATGTACACTTTCCAGCCTCGCCAGTTTCTATGAGCATGAAGGTCTGTTAGCTTATGAACTACAATGAAATGAACGTCTCCTCTTATTTGCCCTAAAATTTCCAAAATAAAGTTAAAGGAATACTCATTCGTTTTCTTCCAGGATTAAGACACAGGCATGCACATGCCTTGCGGACCCAAAACAACTTTAATCTGCAACAAATTCGTGTCCTCACTTTCCAGACTCGGGTCCTGATCCAGTTTAGCCGTTTTCCCTTCGTCCTGTCTCATCTACCTTCTCAGGACAGCGACCAGAACTACACATCCTAGCAGCCCGTCTAACCCCAGCTGGGACAAGGATAAAGCTAAAACTTAGGTTCTAATTATAACATTAATGGCGACAATTCCTGGCCTTTTGACTGATTTCATCTAGCACTTTCAAAGCACTAGTTTAACTGCAAAATTCCAGCCTCTTCACTCTCAGAAAAAACCTCCTATGATTCTTCTCTGTCTACAAGTGTAACACCGTTAGGAAAAGCATTTGGACAACCTACTTACCCGCAGGTGCACTTGAAAAAGCCTTTCAGAATCTAAACAGACTTTTCCAAGAATCCGTCTTACCTCTCTTCATGTCTCAAAAAAACTCCACCTAAAACCTGTATTAACTGGGTCAATTTTTCAAACATTCAGCTTTCAACAAGTCACTCCCCCCCCCAACACGTCTTCCTAGTAACAATCAAAGGGGCTGCTTCAAAAATCTAGCCCCAGAAATATACAATCAGCAAATAAAAGACCCGCCGGCAATGCTCTCCGTACCTCCCACCGTGGTTTTAAACCAAAAGCATACACACGCCCAGAAGTCTTACAAGCCCACCCAGGCAGAAAAACGGAGAGGAGCCGAAACTGTTCCCAAGGGCGTCCCAGCAAAGGAGGAGGGTAGGAAAACTTCCTCCCAGATCTGCAGCCGGAGTGACGCGAGGGCGCCGCGCGAGGGCCCAGTCCCAGCCTGGCTGAGAGCGAATGGAACCGGGCCCTCCCCCGACCCCTAAAAGGGGCTGTAGAGCTGCACCCTGAAGACTGAACTTCCTCCGCAGACGCGGAAGGCTCCTCTAACCCGGGCCTCCCTCTGAACACAGGCCGGCCACGCCACCTTCCGTGGACCTTTCCACCGGTCACCAAGGGCGCCGGGTCCCCTCCTTCCCCGCCTTCCGCCCAGGTAACCAGGCCCAGGCCTCGGCTGCCTCACGCCGGCCGGGCTCCAAGGGCCGCTGACCGACCCAGGCTGCAGTCTCAGGCTCCCAGCTCCCCGCTGGCCGCGCAGGCAGGGGCCCAAGCCCAAGCCGCGGCCTCCGAGAGTCCCGGGTCTGCCCCTCACGCCTCGGGCCGCGGCCTCCTCCGCCCACAATGTGCGGGGCCCGGCGGCCGCCCCAGCCTGCTCCGGCCGGCCCGCTAGCCCGGCCCCGGCAGAATGCTGCAGAGAGCCGTGCACCGCGAGCCAGGCAGGGGCCGGGCCGGCGAGGCCCACGTGCCTCTCCCCAGAGCCGAGGCCTCACACGGAGCCATACTAACCACTGGCGCCATCGCCGCAGCGGAGGCAGAAAAGGAGTTGGGTGAACTACGCAGACGCAAAGAGTCCGCAGCGCGCAGAGCACGCAGGGCTCAGGCCGTACTAATCGCTCTGCCACGCCCCACGGTCGCCACCATCTCGCCCTGTACTGTACGCTCGGGGAGCGATTTCTTTTGCCTGAATGCAAAACCTGTCCTCTCACCCGTCCGGAGGATTGCCGGGGGAGGGAGGCAGGGTGGCCTGTCCCACTGCGACGGATCGGAGCGGGGAGCCATACTAGACTACCCCAAAGAGAAATAAAGGGGTTCGCTCTACTTTTGCAAGTCTTAGAAAGAAAACAAAAATTAAGGAAATTCAATAAACCGTAAATTACCAGCTACTGGGATGGGAGTCGAACTCACTAACTTGGGGAGGTGAGGCCTAATTTGGGGTCCTAATGCCCGAGAGCCCTTGGCTTCTTCCTACCTAAAGCGCCCAGCCTGGAAGCTGGTGCCGGGGGTGGGGAGATGGGGGGGATGTCTCCCTGCGCTAGCCCTCTTTGCTGCCGTCAGGTACACTCTCCACCACCTCAAGTTCAAGCCGCCCACACTCCGATCATCACCTCCTAGCTTTCCAGTTCATCCCTTCTAGCTTCCCAATTCCAAACATTCTTCTGCCGGCGCTCCCCAAACTGGCATATAGACAGGAATCACCTGGGAATCCCTTAAAAATGCAGATTCCAATTCAATGGGTTTCAGTGGCCTGAGAGTCTGCATTACTCAAAGCTCCCAGGAGATGCTGGTGCTGCCGGTCCGCGGACCAAAGTTGAATGGCAAAGGTCTTCATGCCCAGACCTACAGTCCATGGACTGGACCACTTTCACCCACGCTCCCCCCGTCGTGTCCTGACCAGTTACAATCACTCACTTGCACACACCCTCCAGTCCCTGTGTGCCCTGTACTCACCTAGCAGAAGCCCAATCCTGGCTCACAGTGGTGGGGGAGGAAACTCCCCATGCTGTCTGGTCTAGGTTTATTTACCCTCAGGCCTACTCTGCCAGATGACCAAGTTCCAAACCCACCCTGCTGTTCTTCTTCTTTTTTTTTTTTTTAATAAATGTATTTATTTCATTTATTTCTATTTGGCTGCGTTGGGTCTTTGTTGCTGCGCACGGGCTTTCTCTAGTTGCGGCGAGCGGGGGCTACTCTTCGTTGTGGTACACAGGCTTCTCATTGCGATGGCTTCTCTTGTTGCTGAGCACGGGCTCTAGGCACACGGGCTTCAGTAGTTGTGGCACGCGGGCTCAGTAGTTGTGGCTCGCAGGCTCTGGAGCTCAGGCTCAGTAATTGTGGAACACGGGCTTAGTTGCTCTGCGGCATGTGGGATCTTCCTGGACCAGGGCTCGAACCCGTGTCCCCTGTATTGGCAGGAGGACTCCCCACCACTGCACCACCAGGGAAGCCTCCACCCTGCTGTTCTTGACTGCAAACCACGTTTCTGCTTTACCACCTGCAACCTGGTCAGGTTCTTTCAACGGGGGCCTAGAGGGGAGACTGCAGGCTGGAGAAAGAAGAGACTTCTCCCTGTTTGCTTCCTGCTTGTTCCTGTTCTGTTGGTGTCACCTACTCCTGCTTCTTCATCCTGGTAGCAACCGTTGGAACATCCCAGAAACAGCAGTTGAATACAGTTTGCAGTTATTCCAACGCTTGTAGAACCAGCCTCATTTTCTTCTCCCCAGAAACCCCAGCCCCAGCTGAGCAGCACCCCTTTCTCATGTATCAGCTTCCTGGGCCCTGTTCTTTAAGTGTCTCCATTTTAATAAGACCACCTTAGGTGTGGTAGCCACTTCCTGAAGTTGCTACTGTTCTTTTTTTTTTTTTAATATTTATTTATTTTGGCTGTGCCAGGTCTTAGTTGTGGCACACGGACTCATAGTTGCGGCATGCGGTCTTCTTAGTTGCAGCATGTGGACTTCTTAATTGCGGCATGCATGTGGGATCTACTTCCCCAATCAGGGATTGAACCCAGGCCCTCTGCATTGGGAGCATGGAGTCAAGTCTTGATACCTAGTTAACAATCCTTAGTGTTCTTCCTCCCGAGTGACATCTCTCCTAACTCTGAGCAAGCCCAGGGGCTGCCTAACAATCTTCTAAGTGATTGTTTTCACATCTCTGGTCAGAATGCCACCTCCTCGCCCCAAAGCCTCCCTCTCAGCTGATGACTTCCATTGCTCTTTTTTTGAAAACATAGAAGCAATCCAAAGAGAGTTTCCAGACACACCTGCCTCCACATCTACCCATCCAGCAACAGCTTTACCCAGCTCTGCCTTTCCTCCTGTTACTGTGGAAGAAGCATCCTTGCCCCCATCTGAGGTCAACCCAACACTAGGGCATTCATCTGGCATACTTCCGCCTACTTGAGGATGTCACTCCAGCAGTCCTTGCCCCCCACCCCATGAAATCATCAATGTATCCTTTCTTCTGGATTTTTTTCCATCAGCACTCAACCATTCTTTAACATCTCCCATCTTGGGACTTACTTGGTAGCGCAGTGGTTAAGAATCCGCCTGCCAATGCAGGGGACACAGGTTCGATCCCGGGTCTGGGAAGATCCCACATGCTGTGGAGCAACTAAGCCCGTGCGCCACAACTACTGAGCCTGCGTGCTGCAACTACTGAAGCCCACACCCCTAGAGCCCGTGCTCCGCAACAAGAGAAGCCACCGCAATAAGAAGCCCGCGCACCGCAACGAAGAGTAGTCCCCGCTCGCCGCAACTAGAGAAAGCCCGCGCAAGCAACAATGACTCAACACAGCCAAAAATTAAAAAATAAAATAAAATAAAGATAAAATCCCCCATCTTAAAACAGAAAAAGCAATCTCTCAACCCCCAACATTCCCGGTTACTTACCACCCCTTTTGTCTCCTCTCTACTGTGGACTGAATGTTTGTGTCCCCCCCATATTCATAGCTGAAACCTTAGTCTCCAAAATGGTGGTATTTGGAGGTGAGTCCTTTGGGAAGTAATTAGATTTATTAGCGATCGTGAGGGTGGGGCTCCATGATGGGACTGGTGCCTTTCTAAGGGAAAGAAGACACATGAGATCTCTCTTGCCACGTGAGCCACAGGGAGAAAGCAGCCGACAACAAGCCAGGAAGAAGGCCCTCCCCAGGAGCCAGAGCTGTTTGCACCTGCTCTTAGGCTTCCAGCCTCCAGAACTGTGAGAAATTTCTGGTGTTTAAGCCGCCCAGCCTGTGACATTTTTGTTACAGCAGCCTGAACTAAGACAATCGCTTTAACCAAATTTCTTGGCAGTTTCCTCTGTGTGCTGTCTGCAGTTTCTCTCCTCCCATTTCCTGTTGAACCCACTCTGGTGAGCCTTTTGCACCCCGCCTCCCCAGTCACTAGCACAGCTCTCATCAAGGTCACTGGTGATGTCCCCCTGCTAAGCACTGGGGGCGGGTCCTGGTCCTCCTATTCCTGCTTCTGTAGCATCTGACACCACAGGTCACTCCCTCCTCCTTGCTGACCCTTCTTCCCTGGGCCCCCAGAACCTCAGGCTCTCCTCCCACCTCACCGGCTGCTTCTTCTCCGTGCCCTTGCTTCTCCCTCCTCCTCCGCGGACTTGAAGAGCCACAGGGCACAGAGCTCCTCTCATCTTCATCTGCACTTGACCTTTGGCATGCCCCAGACTCATATCCTTAAATACAGCTCCCCAGGTCTGTGTGTGCAGCCTCCATCCTGAACTCGTGACTTCTCTAGACCAGAGGGTCAAGGTGACCACCCTCACCCCCATGAAACCACTCTCACCTCTCCACCCTTACCCCCACTCTCCATTCCCAGCCTCACCCCCCAGCCTGTGTCCCTTCATCTCCACCCACTTTGGTCTTCCTTTCCTTCCTCTAAATTTATTCCAACTTCTGGGACCTTGTACTTGCTGTTGCCGCCACTTTTTTTTTTTAAGTCTTTATTAAATTTGTTACAATATTGCTTCTGTTTTATGTTTTTTTTGTTTTTTTAGCCTGGAGGCATGTGGGATCTTAGCTTCCCGACCAGGGATCGAACCCTCATCCCCTGCATGGGAAGGCGAAGTCTTAACCACTGGACCACCAGGGAATTCCCGCCTCAGCTTTGAACTCTTCCTGGCTTTTCTTGTGTCTGATTTTTTCTCATCCTCCAGGGGCTCTGCCCAGGGTTATCTAGTGTGTCCTCAGCTCCACCCCCTCCCAGCTGCCCTCCATCACATCATCCTGATTCTTTCCTTCAGAGCATTTAACACAGTCTGTCATTATTGTACTTGTTTATTTGTGCACTTGGTTAACCTTGCCTGGTGGGTTAGGCGCCCTTCTTGTGTATGGTGCACGGCAGATGCTCAGTAAATACTACTCAAAAGTAACATTGTCAGGATTAGATGACATAATACAAGTAAAAGAGCTTTGAATAGTATCTTGACCCACAAACATTGACCACTGTTTTTATGACTTGGAGCACAAATGGAACCAAGGCTAGGGAGGACCCTTAAAAAATAGGTAGTTCCTGCCTAGAATTCACTTCCTTTCTTCCCCCGGCAAACTTCTACTCATCCTTCAAAACCCAGCTGGAGGGGGCTTCCCAGCTGGAGGGGGCTTCCCTGGCGGCGCAGTGGTTAAGAATCCACCTGCCAGTGCAGGGGATACGGGTTCGGTCGGTCCCTGGTCCGGGAAGATCCCACATGCTGTGGAGCAACTAAGCCCGTGAGCCACAGCTATCGAGCCTGCGCTCTAGAGCCGGCGTGCCACAACTACTGAAGCCCGCACGCCTACAGCCCGTGCTCCGCAACAAGAGAAGCCACCGCAGTGAGAAGCCCACGAACCGCAACGAAGAGAAGCCCCCACTCGCTGCAACTAGAGAAAGCCCGCATGCAGCAACGAAGACCCAACGCAGCCAAAAATAAATAAATAAATGTATTTTTTTAAAAAAATCAGCTGGAATATTATCTCCTAGTTTTTTCTAGTTAGTAAGATTGTTTTTTATAACCTTTTTTTTTATAACTTTTTAAAAAAATTTATCTATTTTACTTTTGGCTGCGTTGGGTCTTTGTTGCTGCATGCGGGCTTTCTCTAGTTGCGACGAGCGGGGGCTACTCTTCGTTGTGGTGCGCGGGCTTCTCACTGCGGTGGCTTCTCTTGTTGCAGAGCATGGGCCCTAGGGCTCGTGGGCTTCAGTAGCTGTGGTTCGCGGGCTCAGTAGTTGTGGCTCCAGGCTCGGTAGTTGTGGCTCGCGGTCCCTAGAGTGCAGGCTCAGTAGTTGTGCCCCACGGGCTTTGTTGCTCTGCGGCATGTGGGATCTTCCTGGACCAGGGATCGAGCCCGTGTGCCCTGCATTGGCAGACGGATTCTTAACCACTGTGGCAGCAGGGAAGTCCCTGATTAGTAAGATTTTATTGAGCACCTTCTATGGGCCAGGCAGTGGGCCTGACTCTGATTTCAAGACGGACTGCTACAGGGGCCGCTTTCCCGGAGCTCAGGGTGACATGTGCAGAGAAGGCGGGCATGCTGGAGAAAATGACACTGGGTGAAACAATCACTTGCCAGGCTAAGAAGGGCAGAGGGGGCCCAGCTGGAAAGGCTCAGAGCTTCCTCTGTCACGCTCCCACCCAAACCTACCTTGGGAACTCGCTGATGATGGGCGTGGGGCCTTAATTATTTTGGAAGCTTAGGGTGTGCGTTTCACTTCACTGAAGTCTCACCTCATCACCGGGCGGCTGCCCTGTTCTACCCCAGCTCTGAGGCTCTGAGAGGTCAGAAACTTGGCCGAGAGACCCAACCTGCCAAAGGCAGCCCTGGGCTTCCAAGCCCTCTCACGAGCTCTCGCAAGAACTGGAGTGTCTGTGGGAGGGAGGGGCGGCTGCTGCTCTCGGGCGCCCTCGACTGCCCGTCGAGGAAATAGGGCCGCGCGGACCCACTCCTGTCCCGGCCCAAATCCGACCGCACAGAGCCGGCCTAGCCAGCGGGGCCGTATCCCCCTGAGGAGCTCTGCGCGGCGCTCCCACGTCTCCGGGCTCCGGGCTCTGTCACCGCGGGCGGGGTCCAGTCCGAACCTCGAACCCTTGCCCGGCGGGGTCCTTTCCAGACGCGCGTTGCCGCCTCTCCTCCTCCGGGCGAGGGGAGCAGTGGCCGCGGCCGTGGCCGTAACCGGAGCCCTGGGTCACAGCGGCGGCGAGCGCCGAGATCCGTCCAGGTTTTCGGCTCGAGGCAGCCGGCGCCAGCCTCGGGAAGGTGGACGGGGGCACCGCGCGCGAGGCTGGGGGCGCCTGGCGCGGAAGGGGTGTCGGCTGCGGGTCACCCAGAGGACACCGGGAGGGGAATTCCTGGGGTGGGGGGGAGGCCCGGGGAGGCTGGGCGTTGGGTAGGAGGCACCGACTGACCTTCCAGGGCTGCCGTGGAGAGGCGGGGAGGGCGGCGGCACAGGGTCTGGCCCCTCCGCGCGCCTCCTGCCCGTTCTCCCCGCGCCCGGCGCTCCAGCCCCCAGCCCCGGACCCTCGCTGCTTCCCGCTCCACGACCGCTGGACGCCGCGCGTGGTCCAGCGGGCCAGGTAGGAGGGAGGAGGCGCCGGGGCAGAGGGGCCGCGGGCGCCTCCCCGCCCTCTTGCGCTGTGCCCGAAGATGTCGGGAGCTATCTTTGCGCCCCTGGAGGGCCCGGGCGCCCTGGACGCGGCGAGCGGCCCCCCGCTCGTGTGCCCGCTGTGCCGCGCGCAGTACGAGCACCCCTGCCTGCTGGACTGCTTCCACGACTTCTGCGCCGGCTGCCTGCGCGGCCGCACCGCCGACGGCCGCCTCGCCTGCCCGCTGTGCCAGTGAGTGCCTCGAGCCCCTTAAGACGGGAGACAGGCCCCGCTGGGCTGGGACCTAGGTGCTGGGAGGGCAAGGTTCTGACTCCCTGTGGAGACGGCTGGGAGAGGCTGCCCGCAGCCTGCACCTCTCTGCCAGAGAACATGAAGGCTCCAGCCCATTTTACAGATGGGGTAACTGAGACCTGGGGTTATGGCCCAAGGCCTCCCACAGAAAGTCAGGGGGCGAGGGTGGGCTAGAGGGCGCGTGCTGTCGGATTCAATGCTGCTGGAGTAGGGGATCTCAGCTCAGCGTCTGGACACTCCCAGTAACTCACTTGGGGGTCCTGAAGTCTTCAGTCAACACAAGCAGGTTATGTTGGCTCAAGTTACCCGGGGTGGCCCTAAATTTGCCCAATGCCATGAGAGGGGGTTGAGGGGAGCCTTCTGCCTTTGACACCCTGAGTCGCCAGCCCCATCCCAAGATTCCCCTAGGACTGGAAAGGGACGGGGTCAGAGAGCACTGGCTGAGGTATTTACAGACATCAGACCTGCAGTCATCCCACCTCCCGCCGCCCTATTTTTAGCTCCAGACTGGAATGTCTGGAGTAGGAAGGGGGTAGGGAGCCTTCGGGAAGGGGCCTCCGGATCTTGGCTGGAGCTTCTCCGCAGACACCAGACGGTGGTGAAGGGCCCCAGCGGGCTGCCTCCGGTGGATCGGCTGTTGCAGTTCCTGGTGGACAGCTCAGGGGATGGTATGGACGTGGTGCGCTGTGCCAACTGCGACCAGGAGTGCGGCAAGCAGGCAGGGGCGCCTGGGGGTGGGGTGGGGAGCGGAGGGTGCCAGGTTGCACTGTCCTGACGCTTGCAGTGTGTGCCATGTCATCAGAGGATCACCCATCAGGGCATTCTCCAACGCCTCTCTAAGGCACCCTGTATCCAGAATGTGGGCCCCATTTTACTGGTGTGGAGACTGAGGTCCAAAACAACTGCCCTGGGCCAACACCAAGATAGTTGCAGGGGTTAAGGCTATTTCGATTTGGGGAGAGCTTACTGGTGCCCAACTCAGAACACAGTTGTGAATTGGAACAGGAAGGGCATGCCAGGGCACAGGCCTAGGCCAGCCCTCTGGGGTCCGCTGCTACCTGGGTAGCTGTGGGCAGCTATCAACAGCCCAAGGGGAAGTGAGGACATTGTGCCGTTGGGGAGGGGCGATCCTGAAAGACCAGGGAGCAGAGGACAGGCTTCAGGCTGGACTGTGAAGGGCACGCGAGACTCTCTCTGGCCTGTGGAGGCTGGACCAGGTATTCCAAATCCCAGGAGGATGTCCCTGCAGGAGCAAAAGGTCTGGGAGGGCGGGCAAGTTCTAGAATATGTGCTACGCAGAAGTACAGACATAACCAGCAGGAGGTGAGGGGCTGGAGGTCAGGAGAGCATGGGGAGGAAATGGCCTTGAGTGCCAACGTAGGAAGTTGGGGGTCTGTGCTTTCATAGCCATTACTGGGGTCAGTGCCCTGGACTCTCAGCCCTGGGGAAGGGCACCTGCAGGTCTTCACTCCTTTTCGCCTCCCAGCCAAGTTCCCACTCCAGATGGCCGGCGTAGGCATCCATGTGGCTACTAGTGAGGGCGCCAAGGCGGGGCTTCACACACACACAGGCGTACACATACGTTTTTGTTATAGGTGAAATGTTTTGCAAAGGCAATGCCTGCCCTCCCCACAACCCCATGTAACCCCCTCCGCAAGACCGTCCTGGGTAACTGCTCCTTACTGGACCTCCTTACCTATTCTCTGAGCCTCAATATTCTCGTCTGTAAACTGGGTACATGAGAGTGCTGCGCGTTGGGGTTACATGAAAGGGCTGCATGTGACCGCGCGCCTGCCCCAGGCCGGGGCCAAGACGCACAGCCACGACGTGCGGAGGCTGCAGTTCCCTCGCGGGCTGTGATGGGATCAGGCTCCCAGTTCACGGGCGGGTTGAGCCCGAGCTCTGTCCGCAGGACGCAGAGACCACGTACTTCTGCAACACGTGCGGGCAGCCGCTGTGCGCGCGCTGCCGCGATGAGACGCACCGGGCACGCATGTTCGCGCGCCACGACATCGTGGCCTTGGGCCAGCGCAGCCGCGACGTGCTCCAGAAGTGCAGTGAGTGCGGCGTGCCGGATGGGGACCAGCGCTGGGCGGGGATGGGGACAGGCACCAGCCGGAGCCCTCACCGCCGCACTCCCCCCCTCCGCCGCAGCACTGCACGCTGAGCCCTACATCATGTTCTCCACCGACAAGAAGTCGCTGCTGTGCATCCGCTGCTTCCGGGACATGCAGGGGTGGGTAGAGGGCGCGGGAGGTGAGGGGGCTGGAGGGTGGCCCGGAGCAGGGCTCATCCGCGGGCTCCCCGTAGGGAGAGCCGGGCTCACTGCGTGGACCTCGAGTCGGCGTACGTGCAAGGCTGCGAGCGACTGCAGCAGGCGATGCTGGTGAGCGCGGGGTGCCCAGCGCGCCGGGGCGGGGGTTGAGAACGCGCGCCCACAAGGCTGAGGCCGCCCTGTCCCCAGGCGGTGAAGGCCCTGCAGACCGCCACAGGGGAGGCCATCGCACTGCTGCAGGCGATGGTGGACGAGGTGCGACGCAGCGCGGCGGATGAGGAGGCCGCCATCCACGCCCTGTTCGGCAGCATGCAGGTGAGGGGTAGGGGGGACTAGACAGCCACAGGCTGAGCATCCTTACCAGCCATGGCCGGTGCCCGGGACACAGGGCAGGCCCCTCCCCCCGGGGGCCCGTGTGGAGTTTCCAGTGTAGCAGGGCAGCAAGTCTTGAGCTGCTTTCAGAAGTTACTTAATCAATCTAGCTGCCAGGAGAGTTCTAGAGGTGGAGCACGGGCCTGCCCCAGGCTGGCGCTGGTGGTGAGAGGGGGTCAGGGAAGACTTTCCCCAGGAGGTGACATTTAAGGTGAGGGCACCAGGGCTCTCAGGCAGTGAGATGCAAGAAGGAGGTGGCCCGGGCAGCAGCGCTGGTGGGCTGGAGAGAGCCAGCCTAAGCAGCCGTGTGGCTGGGGCCCAGGGTACTGGGAGAGCGCTGGGAGGTGGCAGGGCCGAGTTTGCCCAGCCAGTAGCAGACCTTCCCTCCCAGGACAAACTGGCAGAGAGGAAAGCGCTGCTGCTGCAGGCTGTGCAGAGGTGAGTGGTGGCGGGCTCTCCATCCCCTGCCCCTTGACCTCCGGACACCTATCTCATAGCCCGGGCAGGCGCCGGCCCACCCTGGAGAGCAAGACATCCAGGTGTCTACCGGAGAGGAGGAAAGCTCAGGGTTCAGGGAAGGGGTGTCGAGGAAGGATGCACAAAGCTGGTGGGGAGATGGAACCACCCAGCTCTGAGCCCGCCCCCAGAGTGGGGGTGGGCAGCCCTCCCCTTGGAGATGAGGCTGCCCGCTCCTCCCCCAGCCAGTATGAAGAAAAGGACAAGGCCTTCAAGGAGCAGCTCTCCCATTTGGCTACTCTGCTGCCCACCCTCCAGGTAAGGGGAGCTGGGGGCGCAGGGCCGGGCACCCAGCCCAGGCACTGAGCAGTGTCCCTCTCACAGGTCCACCTGGCCATCTGCTCTTCCTTTCTCAGCTTGGCCAACAAGGCTGAGTTCCTGGACCTGGGCTATGTGAGTGCCCACAGCTTCTGTGTCTCCCCCCTCCCCACCAGGAACCCACCCTGCACACCAGAACCCCCCACCTCGGAGCTGGGCAGCCTGTTACCTGGAGGCTGGACCAGGGGGTCTTTGGGTAGCCCCCTCTTCCACACCATCATCTACAAAACATTTAGGGGCTGGCTGAACCCCTTTTAATAGGACAGCAGGGAATTCCCTGGCGGTCCAGCGATTAGGACTCCACCCCGTTCAATCCCTGGTGGTCGGGGAGCTAAGATCCCGCAAGCCACGCAAAGCGCGGCCAAAAACTAAATAAAAAAATAAGAGGACAGCAAAGCCTAGAAGGGAGCATAAGCCTCTCCCCCAAAGTGCATTGTGTCTACTGGAGTCCAGACCCCCCAGTCTTTCCTGTGGATTTGGGGGCAGGGGTGGTGTGGAAGGATTGGATGGCAGGTGAAATCCTAAAGACGGACGCGTCCTCCGGTCCTCCCGCCTCCCTGTCACCCCCACGCCCCCACCCACATGAGCGCAGGAGCTGGTGGAGAGGCTGCAGGGCATCGTCACGCGGCCACATCGCCTACGGCCCGCACAGAGCAGCAAGGTGGGCGGGGCCGCGGGGTGGGCCGGGCCGGGGGCGGAGGCCCGCGGAGTTTGGAGCTGCTTCACGAGTTCGTCCGTCCCCCCAGATCGCCAGCGACCACCGCGCCGAGTTCGCGCGCTGCCTGGAGCCGCTGCTGCTGCTGGGACCGCGCCGGGCGGCGGGTGCCGGGGGCGGTACCAGCACGTGAGCCGCAGGGGCGCCGGGACCGGGAAGGGGATGCGGGCACAAGGTCCCCGTTGGGGTGGGGGCCGCCCTTCCCAGCTCGCCGAGCTCCCCGCGCCGCGTCTGGGCTCCAAAGATGTCCACGCGGGAGGGAGAGGCCGCCCAGCCTGGAAACAGCCGTCGGGGCCGCCCTGGATCGGAAGCGCGTGGCTGACCTGGAGTGGAGCCAGGCCAGGGGTGGACAGAGGGACTCAGGGGCTCCCCCACCCACCGCCGCTGCACCCGGACTGGGGTGCCTAAGCCCTGGAAGGAAGGGGTAGCTTAGGGTGGGGCCTGGGTCTCCAGAAGCCGCAGGGGGTCTGACTTCCGCGGGGGGCGGGGCCCAGTCTAGAGAACCGGAGACCCCCGAGGGAGTTAGGAGAAATGCCTGAGCTGGATGTGTCTGCTGAGAGCTCCAGGGCCCCAGGCAAAGGATACTGGGCGTCAAGCCAAATTTGCAAGGTCGAGTGTGTGTGAGGGAACGTACTGTCTGAGGATATCCTGGTGGACTCCTCTGCACATTGGCATCACCCTCAGGATTTAAAAAAAATACCCTGCTGACGTCATTGGTCTTGGGTGTACACAGCCTTGCCTCAGTTTTTTTCAGAGCTCCTGCGTGGTAGTGGTGTGCAGCCTGGGGTGAGAGGGTTGAGAAGGCTGAGAACGCGCTGGGAGGCTGGGGGAAGGGAAGACCCTCCGGAACCCCCACGTCTACATCCACACTAGTTCTCTCCCCAGGCTAGCAGGGGGCTCGGGCCCCAAGGTGCTGATGGGACCCAGCTGCCCCTCCCCCGTGGGAAAGATGTTGGGGTCACCGGTCCAAAAGCCCACGCTGCACCGGTCCATCAGCACCAAGGTGCTGCTGGCGGAGGGCGACGATTCACCCTTCACGGAACACTGCCGCCACTTTGAGAACTCCTACCGGGTGAGGGGGCCAGGGACCTGCCAGCTGGGAAAGGCCCCACCCCTTCTCGCCAAGGTGCAGTGGCCAAATCTAGTCCTGGCCACCTGGCCTGCAAGCCGTCCCTCCACTGAGGCCCCCGCAGTGCACCCAGCCTGCAGGAAACACAGGCACTCACGCGGTCTCTCCCCCCAGCGCCTGCAGGCAGAGATGCAGAACCTGAAGGACCAGGTACAGGAGCTGCACCGGGACCTCACCAAGCACCACTCGCTCATCAAGGCCGAGATCATGGGTGACATCCTGCACAAGTCCCTGCAGGTGGACACACAGATCGCCTTGGAGTATGCTTCCGTGGAGGGCATGAGAGCAGTCTTCCAGGAGGTAGCCCTTCCCGAGGAACCTCCCTCCCCTGCAGCTCCACCTGTCAGCATGTACATGAGCTACCCCAGGACAGGAAGGGGGAGGAGGACCTTGGCCTGGTGCCCCAGGAGGCCCTCGTGTGGCAGGCTCTGGAACCTGGGCCTTTGCTGCCTGGAACCACATGAACTGGCTGGGAGTGCCCTATGGCTCTGAGTAGCTAGAGGACAGAAATGCTGTCAAGGGAAATTCCAACTCACGGCCACGTGCAATATCCAACTTACTTTCTCTTTCAGATTTGGGAGGAATCCTACCAGCGCGTGGCTAACGAGCAGGAGATCTATGAAGGTCCCGGGCAGCTGGGCGCACCCCGGTCCTGGAGCTAATCCACATGCTTTCAGGGGCAGGAAGCCAGTTACCCACTAACCAGATACGAACCCCCGTGCTCTTCCCCCTAGCTCTTGACTTTGCCTCACAGCTGCTAACTGGCCCCCAAATGATCTATCTGAGATCAGGATTCAGTAAGTAGGATGCCTTCACAAGTCTTACCTCACTCTTTAATTAGAGGTAATCACTGAAATAGTTGGGTTATTTAGATGGTTCAAGGCTGGAGAGTAAGAATTTGAAGCCAACAAGACCTAACGCTCTGGCCTGGGCCCCCACAGCCCAGCTCCATGACCTTCTCCAGCTGAAGCAGGAGAATGCCTACCTGACCACCATCACCAAGCAGATCACGCCCTACGTCCGCTCCATTGCCAAGGTGAAGGAGCGGCTAGAGCCCAGGTGAGAGCAGGGAGTGTTCCGGGGGAACCAAGACACTTCAGAATGTGCGCAGGAAAGGTGCCACACCTCTGGGAGAGCCCCTTTCAGGGAAGCCAGTGGGCCAGGTCATGAAGGTTTAATCAGGGCATCTGGGAGGACCAGGTTCTGGACATCTGCCAAAACACAGAATGAGCAGGCTGCTCTGAGTTTCTGCTTCTAGGCACACAACTACCCATCTCTTTACACCTTGGGGGTATAATGAGGGTCCTCAGCTGATCCAGACAGCAGGACACAGAGCAAAGAGAACTTCCCCAGTACACGGTTAGGACAAGTCTAGATAGGAACCTGGACCAGGCTCTCAGCACCATACTTGAGCACTGGAGGTGTTAACAGTGGCAGAGGATTTTGGGTGGCAGGTCCTCAATGTGCCTGCCTCTCAAGTCTGAGCCCCAGGGTGGTTGCCCTGTAGGGCTGGTACACAGTGGTCAACCTAGCCTCTCCCTCCACCACCCTCCAGGGGACTCCATTTGTCTCACTCTAGAGTGAGATCTCCTGATTCCCATATGACACGTGTCCTCTTTCATGGTTTGGTGAAGGCCATCCTCCAAGCAGCTCCTTGAGAAAGGGTGCAGAGAAGGGACGTGTTTTGAACAGCGTAAGGCTGCGATATCTTTATTCTGCCTTTGCACTTGACTGATAGTTTTGCTGGGTATTGAATTCTAGATGGAAATTCTAAATTGGAAAGGATTCTCCTTCGAAGGCATCACTCTATTGTCTTCTAACTTCCAAGGCTATCTTTGAGAGGTTTGAAGGCATTCTGATTCCCAATCCTTGTAATGTGACCCACTTATTCTCCTTATTTATTTATTTATTTTAATATTTATTCATTTATTTATTTCGGCTGTGCCGGGTCTTAGTTGCGGCACGTGGGATCTTTAGCTGCGGCATGCGGGATCTTTAGTTGCAGCATGCTGACTTCTTAGTTGCAGTGTGTGAACTCTTAGTTGCAGCACGCATGCGGGATCTAGTTCCCCAACCAGGGATCGAACCTGGGCCCCCTGCACTGGGAGCACAGCGTCTTACCCACCGGACCACTGGGTAAGTCCCCACTTATTCTCTCTTCAGAAGCTTGTGGCATCGTCTCTGCTCCCAGCGTTCTGAAATTTCACGTTGGTGAGGGTCTAGTCCCGTCCATTGGGTAGCGGTGGGTCCTTTCAATCTGGAAATTCATGTCCTTGTTTGGGCATATTTCTTCTTGAACTGGTTAGTTGATTTTCTCCACTTTTTCTCTTTCTGGAATTCTTCTTGGGTATTGGCCTTCCGGGGCTGGCCCTGATTTACCATCTCTTTTCAGTCTTGTTTTCCACCTCTTCATCTTTTTGCTATACTTTCTGGGAGATTTCCTCTCTTATCTTCTGACTCTTCTATTTAGTTCTTTTTTTTTTTTTTTTGCAGTACGCGGGCCTCTCACTGTTGTGGCCTCTCCCGTCGCGGAGCACAGGCTCCAGACGCGCAGGCTCAGCGGCCATGGCTCAGCCGCTCCGTGGCATGTGGGATCTTCCCGGACCGGGGCACGAACCCGTGTCCCCTGCATCGGCAGGCGGACTCTCAACCACTGCACCACCAGGGGAGCCCTAGTTCTTCATTTTTGAAGAAAATTTCCAAGAGCTCCTTTAAATGTTTTAAATTGTTTTTCATTTCCAAAGAGGTGTTTTTGGTACCCTGACTGCTCTTGTTACACAGCATTCTGTTGCTGCATGGACAGAATATCTTAACCCTTTGGGGGCCGATACATGTTTTTTTGCTTTTGTTTTTTTAAGTTTCCTTCTCTCTGAAGTCTGTTTCCTCCAAGTTACGTTTTGTTTATTTAGGTTTCTACCTTCCCTGTTAAAGGCTTTTCTCAGCTGTCAGGAAATCTTCAGTTACCGGTTCATGTTAGGAGTTGGGGTGGAGGAGAGCAGGCTGGAAGCTCTGAGCACATGGGCGGTGCTTCGGTGTAAGGGATCTGGGTGGGCAGCGTTTTTTGTTTTGCTTTATCTTACTCTTGGTGCCCCAATGTCAGTTTTAGATCTTTGCCCAGTTTCCTTCCTGGAATGTCACCATATGGAGTATCTGTACACACAGCTGACTTTCTGTCTTTCAGTAGTTCTCACGGTGTGTCGCACCCTCCCAGAGACTAACCCTTCAGTATTGGGGGTGGGGGCAGCGGATCGGAGGTAGGGATCTTGACCTTCATCGTCCTATTTCAGTCCCACCCTCCTTGCAGAGGCATTGGGGCTACCCGTTCCTGGGCCCCCTGAGGATTCTGTGGTGGGAACTGGTTGGGCCTCCGCCGCTCAGGTCTGCTGAATTAGTGACCATTGTCTACATGCTCTCCAGTTCCAAAATTTTGCTGTTATCCTTTCCTGCTGTCAACCTGGAGAGGTTTTTTTCCCCCTCATTGTTTTGGTCCCTTTACTAGTTTTAATGAGTTTGGGGAAGAAGGAAAAATTAGAGAGAGAGAGAGAGAGAGAGAGAGAGAGAGTGTGTGTGTGTGTGTGTGTGTGTGTGTGTGTGTGTGTGTGCAATTGCTGTATTAATCCAGAATTGCCAAGCCACCTTTAAAGTGACTATTTTAACGTCACACTGAGAGGTTGCACTCATCATGCCTTCTGCACAATTTGGATCAAATCCCTGTCCAGCCAGGACTAGTTACAGTGTCCTCCTAAGCTGACATTTACTAAGCAGTTTACTCCAGATACTGTGTGATTCCATTTATAAAACCTCAAAACCAGGCAGAACTAACCTCTGGTGTTAGCAGTTGAGATTGGGATTATCCTGGGGGGCCTCTGGGTGGAGGTGACATCCTGGTGCCGCCTACCCAGCCTGTTCACGCTGTGTGCCCGTTCTAAGCCGTGCTCTTAGCATTGGCGTCCTTTCCCTTCTGTGTGCTCTGCTTCCGTGAGCAGCTGGCTTCAAGTAGGGTGCTCCTGCCTGCCTGCAAGGGGCAACACCCCGGCAGAGTCACATCTCTGGGGGGAAGTGGCATCCGTGCTTGGTGTCAGCACATGGAAAGCTCGGGCAGGAGCCCAGCTCCTGGAGGTTTGGGGCAAGCAGGGAGGCTGCCTCTACCCTTCTTCACGGCACCGCTTTCCAGGTATCTGGAGCTGCCCTCTGCTTCCTCTCCTCCCACTGCTGGCAGCTCACACCAACCCCACCCACCAAATCTGCTCCTGTTCCATCAGCAACCTGTGGGCTACATCCCTTGGCCTCGAAGCAGCACTCGTGAGCCTGAACTGTCTGTCACCTTCATCACACTCTTCTTTTGCTTCTAAGACGCCCCACACTCCCGGTGTGGTTTTCCTCCTGCCCCTCCAGCTGTTCCTCCTTCTGTCATTTTTTTTAAAGGGAAAGAGAACCTTTTTTAAATTTTTATTTATTTTAATTTATCTTTATTTATTTGGTTGCACCAGGTCTTAGTTGCGGCTCGCGAGCTGCTTAGTTGTGGCATACGAACTCTTAGTTGCAGCATGCATGTGGGATCTGGTTCCCTGACCAGGGATCGAACCCGGGCCCCCTGCTTTGGGAGCGCAGAGTCGTAACCACTGGGCCACCAGGGAAGTCCCCCAGCGGTTCCTTCTTAGTCTCTTTGGCTTTGGGCTCTGCCCCCTTGGCTCAAGGCCCCAATGTCAGTTTTCCCCAGGGCTCAGTCCCAGGCATTCTTCTTATCCTACGCCCTCTCCTTACGGGGCTTCACCCAGTCTCCTGGCTTTAAAACCCCATGGTATTGCAGATGACCCCCAATCCCCCTCCCCAGCACAGATCTGCCCAAGCTCTAGACTCATCTCCAAGTGCCCCTTCCTGGGAGAGTCTCCTCTTGGTGGTCTCAGGGCACCTCAAACCCCACAATGGCCCCGAACTTGGTTTCCTCCCCGCCGAACATGCTACTCCTGTTTCATCTCAGTGAAGGCATCACAGTCCTCCAGGTGCTCAAGTAAAAAGCCCAGGAGACTTGGATTCCTTTCTTTCCCTCATCCCTTATTGCCAACCCATCCTCAAGTCCTGTTGACTCAACCCTCTTGGTCCGCCTGCTTTGTCTCGACTGTGACCCTCCATCCAAGCCGCCGTTGTCAAGCCCCGCACCCTGGCCCCTCCAGCATGCCACAGTCAGTGGTCTTTCTAAAGCCTATCGTGCTGGGGCCTGAAAGTCCTTCTGGGACCCTCTCTGCTCACCTCTGCCCACGTCGGCCCCTCCCCACACCCCAGGCACAGTGGCCTTTCAGTCCCGCAAAGAAGCTAGACTGGCTGCCACTTCCCTGCCTCTGCCTGGAATGTTCTTGCTTCTTCTTGTTCCATGGACCTCATCACCCAGGTCTCGTCAGCAGGGAGGCCTTCGCAAACCACCCTAGTGAAAGCAGGTCTCCCTCACTGTCACTCCCCACCATCCGTCCCGCTGGGCCTCCTTCCCAACCTTGGCGTGTCTCCCCCCGCAGAACGGGTCTCCCACGAGAGCAGGGCCCAGCCTCTCTCGTCCACTGCCGTGGCCCTGGCCCTCGGTAAATATTTGAGGCCCAAAGTGTTTGCTCAAGTCCGGTGTCTGTGCAGTGAGCCTAAGCACATGCAGCGGGCTGGCTCTGCTGCATCCGCATTCCTGGGAACTGCTTTCTCTCACGCAGGTTTCAGGCCCCTGTGGATGAACCGTCAGACCATCTCCAAAACACGCATGATGATGGCGTGAACGGCGACGCCCAGGCCAGGTAAAGTGAGTCTTTCCAACCTGAGCGGGCAAACGATGTAATCTCAGAGACAAATACAGGCGACAAAGACTGACCTCCGGTTTTCTTTTGGTCCCAACTTGCCACTGACCAGCTAGCTCTGCGGCCTCAGCTGGGCCTCAGTGTGTAAGATACAGGGTCAGGGGGGTTCTTAAACTGGGCGGTGCCTTCAGACAGATGACCTCGTAGATGACAGATGTGACCCTGATAGACGTGACGTGAGGTTTATAACTAGGGACAGCCGTGGTTGCCGCCTGCCCAACCCACACCTCTGAGAGCGCAGGCTCCTACGCCACTGCGACTCGAGAAAGAGATCGAGGGTTAGTTCTTCCTGTGAGAGAGCACGGCTGCTCACTGGAGCCACAGTGTTTGCCAAAATGCCTGCCAGAGGGAGAGGAGAATGTGCATAACAGATGTGTCACTATCACAGGCTGATCTTTTCGTAGTTCTCTGGAGTTGTAGGAAGTCAGAGTTAAAAGGGCCTGGGGGCAGGGAGAGGTCTGCTGCATCTAGCGCCACCACGGGGTTGGTGACAGAGCAGAAAGCAGCCCTGCCCTCCCAGGCACCATGCTTCAGGGGAGGGTCAATTCAAAGAGCAGGGTCACCACAGCCACTGAAATGGTCTGCACTGCCAATGTTTTGGCAACCAGAAGTCATCAGAAGTGAATAAGAATCCTTTAGGAGGGGCTTCCCTGGTGGCGCAGTGGTTAAGAATCTGCCTGCCAATGCAGGGGACACGGGTTCGAGCCCTGGTCCGGGAAGATCCCCCATGCCACCGAGCAACTAAGCCCATGCGCCACAACTTCTGAGCCTGCGCTCTAGAGCCCGCGAGCCACAACTCCTGAAGCCCGCTACGCCAAGAGCCCGTGCTCTGCAACAAGAGAAGCCACCGCAAGGAGAAGCCCACGCACCACAATGAAGAGCAGCCCCCGCTCACCACAACTGGAGAAAGCCAACGAGGACCCAATGCAGCCAAAAATAAATAAATAAATTTATTAAAAAACAAAAAAAAATCCTTTAGGAGATGATGTAGTTGAGGTTCTATCACCCGCTGGTGCCTTCCCGGAAGGCTGGCCGCTCTGAAAGCCTCTGCCTGGGTGGATTTTAGCGCTGGGACACAGTGAGACGGGAGCAGAGAGGAGCTCACATTAGTGTTTCTTTAGGAACGATCCAGTGAGTGTCTCGGAGAGGAGAGAGAAGACCTCAGAGCCGAGAAACAGCCGGACCCTGAGCAGCCTCGCAGAAGAGCCTCCACTGAAAAATAAAGATGCTCACAGACCCAAACCGAAAAACGGGTGTGACGTCCCCACATGGAGAGAGCGCCCAGCTTAGCGTGGGACTGCTCCCGGAGGTCGGGCGTCTTACAACGTGTACATCAACGCTGGGATATTTAAGAAAAGGCGGTTCCCATCATGCTTTTCTGTTTAATGTGTAATAATCACGCATCAGCAGAAAAACCCAGACACTCTCTGCCAGGTCCCAATTTCAGGTTCTTTGGCTTGAGCCAGACTTGGTGTTGCCCCGAATCTTGGTCCTCATCAAGGTGACTCGGGACGGCATCCCAGTCGGCGTGGAAAACGTTACCTGAGTGAACGTCCAGCCGGAAGCCCCTCACTGCCCCTGCACCTCCCTGGTGTCTGTGTGCTCGTCCCGTGAGCGCCCGCTGTGGTGGGGTGTGCACCCGTCTGAATTTCGGGTGATGAGACCCGCCCACTGTGCAGCACCTGCCCTACCACAGAGGAATCCGGCTCTGCCTGACGCACAGCCCCACTGTTCTCCGGGCGCCGCTGGAAAGTTCCCCCCGCTAATCTGAGCGCTGACTCAGCATAGGGGAGAAAACCCTTTGCTCCAGCTTTTCTCACTGTAGGGCCAGGGCTGAGCGCATAAAGCAACGCGATAGCACCTGGTGGCCTGCGTGGCAGGAGATGGCCTCCGTCACGACTTCCCCACCGCTGTCCCCGCCTGTCACTCTCCTGTGTTCACCTTCTATAGATATTAAAGCACGATTCACCAGCAACTTCGCTCTAGTGGTTTTCCACTCCTACCCAGTACCCATTTTATCAAGCGGAACTTAAACAAAACGCTTAAGAAAGAAAATTAACCTGCATGACCTAAAGTGTAAAGTTTTGGAGGCAAAACGATGCCCAAAGAATCATGCTTTAAGCAAACATCAGCTTGATTCAGTGGTTCAAACGGCGAGTGGCTTCTACGTGCCAGGTGGGCCTGCAGGTCGATACGCTGACGCATCCGCCACGTCCGTACCCAACACCTCCACACCTGCTCTGTCAGACGTTCCCGTCCCAGAGCATCACAAACGTCCACGGTAGCCTGGGGGGCTGGAGGAACTTGTCATTACAAACTGGTTAGAGGTAGGACTTCAGAACAGAATCGAGGAGGCAAAACACATCTGGTTTTACGCTGTAGGCCTTGGACATTTCTTAGCCAGAAGCAAAAAGACCTTAAGAGTTTCTGGGGGCTTCCCTGGTGGTCCAGTGGTCAAGACTCTGCACTCCCAATGCAGGGGGCCCGGGTTCGATCCCTGGTCAAGGAACTAGATCCCGAATGCCGCAACTAAAAGATCCTGCATGCTGCAACTAAGACCCGGCACAGCCAAATAAATAAATAAATAAATATTTAAAAAAAAAAAAAAGTTTCTGAATCCCACACGATCATACTATTGTTCATAGTGAAATCAAGTACAGTTTTATTTAAGCATTGGAAATAATTTCTGTGAAAGAAAATCCAATATTTAAATAAACATTTCTGCACGTAAAAAGAAGAGTAATTACCCCATTAGGTTACTCTCCTAGCCTAAGCTACGGGACAGTCCTGCAGGGGCAAGCGCTTGGGACCGAGCCCAGGACAGGGCGTCAGGCCCCCACAGCGGGGCACAGACAGCAAGCCTCTCGCACCATGCCAGACAGGCTGGGGTCGCCTGGCCTCACCAAGTCACTGCAGAAGCAAAACACAGAGGGAGAGCACAACTATCTAAGGCAGTAAGAAAGTGCAGAGAAGGGACAGTGGTTCACTGTTCCCGTCACAGAGGGGCTGCGACCAAACGGAGCTGCCGTCGAGACCCTACGGAACCTCACCTGTCAACACAACCGGTGGGTTTAGCGATGTTCCCCCATCATGTTAATCACCCAGAGTGCTAAATAAGTGGAAGGGATTGATAAAGTTCACTTTGTAGGTTTATGCAGCAGTTTATGACAATGAAGGGCCGGCGGGGTGCGCTGCCTCCTGCCCTCTGCCAGGCTCACCTACAACCTCGTTTCAGTAAACCGCCGGTCTCGGCCCCAGCCTGCAAACCCTCGTGAAGTGTTTCATTTTGCACTGCTTCAAAATAGCTTTGTTCTGTGCAGTGCCTATTTTCCATTTCAGAGTCTCCGCTTTGAAACCTGCAATGGAAAAAGAAATCTCCTGACGGTTTCTTAATTTGAGGGGACCGGTGATGTGGCCTTTACCCAAAATAAGCTTTCGGGAATACCCAAAAAGCCTGTACCCCATTAACCTGATTCTCCTCCTTGTGCGCTGTCACTGCTGAACTTATAAAGGTAAAAATAACCTGAAGATCTCAGTGCTAGATGAAAGTCAATCACTTGCCAAATCCTGCCCCTAAGTAGTTCATCTCTGATCCCCAAGTAATTGCGGACTTCCGCCCTGGGTTACAAATCGGGGTGGGAACTTGCTTGTGGAACTGCTCTTTCAAGCAGAGCAGAATGTCACGTCCAGCCCAGGTGGTGTGACAGCAGCATCTCCCTGCCGACACCAGGGCCTGCCTCCTGAGCTCCAGGCCTGGCAGGCCGGCGGAGGGACAGACCGTCAGAGGCCAACACCTCCGGCCTTACTGTCCACAAAGCCAGGGTCGTCACTAGCTCCTCTCCATCTGCTGAAGAGACAACTTCACGACCCCCAGTGGTAATGAAAGCTGGGTCCTAACCTGCTAGATGCAGCAAGAAAGGACTTTCCCTCAAAGAGCTGGGGGTGGCCGCCAAAACCCCAGCTACACCCTCCTCAGTTCTGCAATCCTATGAAGGGGAGTGTATTTCACTAGGAGTGGTCTGCAGAACAAGTTTAGCACTGATTCAAGTCCTCAAACACAGTAAGTGCATGTTGACGTCCCGCCGGGCAGTGTTCCCGCCAGAAGAATCTGCCGCGAGACCCTGGCTGCTGCCTGGGCTGTCTGCCTGCGAGACCTCAGGAGGCCGAGGCTGGAATCTGTCCGGTCCTCAAACCAGCAAATGTCACACCTGTCAGCGATGAACCTGTAAACCTCTTTGGTATGTATAATGATGAAAAACACTAATTAGGCCATGAAATCTAGAAATAAGTTAATATTTCGAGTTGGTAGAATGCTTTTTTGAACACACATTCCCGGTATCTGGTACAGTGAGTCAAATGTCCATTTTTGTGTAATTCATGCAATACTGGTTTCGT
Organism: Grampus griseus; assembly: GCF_964374135.1. Lineage (NCBI taxonomy): Eukaryota > Metazoa > Chordata > Mammalia > Artiodactyla > Delphinidae > Grampus > Grampus griseus. Next base: position 178,993,242 of record NC_139017.1, on the reverse strand, counting down.
TTATGTCATCTCTGTCACCAAAGTAGTAAAAACGTTTGACATTGTTCTTCTAAGTCTTCACAAGACCCCTGCGAGGTAGGTGGTATTGACCCCATCCTACAGATGGGGAGGTCTAGGCACGGAAAGGTTTAGTGGCTCCTTGAAAACCGCGTCGCGTCGCGTGGCGTGGCGTGGCGTGGCGTGGCAGCACTCCAGCCAGGGGCCGATGCCACCTGATTGACGCTCTGTTGGTGCCACTGCAGGACTGCATGGAAGGAATTCACACTGAGAGCAAGTTGCTCTCTGGTCCAGAATTCAACAAGGGTCTCAAAGCTTATATGTTTGACTCGTAAAGCCAATCTTCCCGAACTTGAACAACAAAAGCACTGACTAAATCTCAGCTGCGATTATTTGCCCTATTTTTTTTGAGTTGGCTTGCTTGAATTTCGTAGTTGTTTATGCTCAAACCCCTTTGGAAAAGACAGTTTGAAATGGCATTAGGGACGATGGAATTTTGAGAACAGAACATAGAAATCAATGGTTAACAGATTTAAGTCAAAACACAAAAATATAAGCTATGATAGAATAAGAAAAAACCCCAAGTAAACGGAGAGCGGTATTTCTCAACGTTTAACAATGCCTTGCACAGAGCAGGTGTCCAGGAAGCATTTTTTTTGGATAAAGGAGAAATGACACACCTTTGACATGCCTGTCACTGGTAACAGCCCCCTTCTGGGAGGAGCCAGGACCCAGGAAAGCCACAGGGGCCCACAGTGTCCCTGGCCCGGGGAGCCCTGGTAACACAGAGCAGCAGCTGAGTCATCTGGAGGTGTCTGTGCTGCCTTTCTGCCAAGTGAAAGGTGGGGCTCACACGCCAAGCGAGTCCCCTGAGTTCGTACTGCTGTTTTTGAAAACAGGTAAGTAAACAGGATGAGATATATGAAGAGCCAAAGTGCCTTATAAGGAAGTGTCTTTAAAATTGTAGAGATGCTCATGCACTTAAGGACAGAAACAGGGAGGTTAAAGCTGTGCTGTTTGTGTGTTTCGGTCAAAGTAAGGATTCTGAATGGGTTTCTAACACTAGCAAGTACTGGTGCCCACGTACCCCTTCCTGCTGCAGGAGCCTCACTCAGCATCAGGAGTGAGCCCACCTCTCCCCAAGGGTCTGGGTTACAACTTAACAGCCCTGGCCTCGTGGGGGATGGAGTGTGGCCTAGGCTCTGCCCAGGCGCGTCGGGGGTCACTGCCAAGGACTGCGGTTATTTGCTTCTTGTCCACCTTTAATCTATGTCCTACCTTGATGCAGCCCGGGAACAGGCTGCTCCGGGCAGCGGGGAGGTGGGAGTGGGGGTGGGAGTGGGGTCCTTTGGTCCTAAGGCCTTCTGACCATTTGATCTTGAGTGATATTCCAGAAGAGTCACTGGTGACACACAAAATGATTTAAGAAAGTCCGTTCTGCAGCGTGGCCGACAGGAAGCAGTTCCGTCCCACGCTGCCTGGAGTGGGGGGGCCCCAGCCTGGCCTGGGCCGCCCGGGCCTATCATAGCTCCACCTTGACCCCCTTTATGAAAGGCAGGCCCGTGGGCACCCGCTTCTTATACTCCAGGTACTCGTCTCCAAAAAAGTGAATCAGCGAGATCTCCTCCTCCTCTGTCCGGTCGCGGAAGAAGCGCCACACTGTCAGAGCGTAGCTCACGCCGCAGATGGGGTTACACAGCACCACCTGGCGAAGGGACACAGGGTTAGTGCACTGGGGTCAGTGTGACCCGAAACCCTGAACTTTAGCGGCATGTGCTGCTCTCCAATGACCGCAGAGGACTTCCTGCCAAGGGCCCAAGAGACTCCTGAAACATCACTAGGGTCTTTGAGACCCTGAGCCAGGGCGCCATTAACGGAAACCACACCATCACTTTCACAGCAGGGCTAAACACCCATCACTGTAGCTTTCGTTCGTACGCTTTTCTGTTGTTCCTCTTACCTGAGAGATACCTAAAAACTGAAAGGAAAGAGCAACCTCCTGGATTTCGACCCCCAGGCAGGGGTGCTGGCAACTCCTGCCTCCACCCCCATACGTGAATTCCCATTCCAAGCACCACTGCCTTCCCGCGTGGCTCCCACCCTGCCCCCTTCCTAGCACGCTCCCTCCCACCCCACAGCTGCCTGGCCCCCTGCCTCCGGCCCCCGCAACCTTCCTGCGTACGTGCCGTCGATACACTGCTATCAGCTGAGCCCCCAAAACCACTTCTTCCATCAGATCACTCCCCTGTTCAGAAAGCACGAAGGCCTCAACCACGCCTCCTTAGCCTGGCTTTCGCAGCCCAGGAAAGCAGTTCCTCGGCCCGCTTCTTCTGTGTAGCTCAGGGAGCCCACTGATCCACCCCTGCCCACTCCGACGGACCCCCCGGCCCCCGCCCGGGACGTACGTCTTCCCCACATGGGTGACCTCACTTCTTCTCACCACGGTTTACTGAGCACCTACTGTGTTCCCAGCACATGCCAAGCCCTTTACCACCAGCCAGTAAGCCATTCGACGCCCAGAGCAAGCCTCTTGAGCAGCGCTGCCGCCCCTGCTTAACCCGCAAGGAAACGGAGGCCCATCAGTTGATGTTAGAGCCGGACCGGCCCCACCCGCCCGCCAGGGACCCCAGAGCCTGTGCCGCCACCGCCAGCAGACCCTAGAGCGGGGTTTCCCAGTCCCAAGCCACAACCCGTCATGGAGCCAGGAGATCAATCCCGTGCGTCCGAAACGGCGTTACAAACACTGACAAGACAGGAAACAGAGTGTCCTGTACACAGTCAGGGTGAGCGTTGCTCAGGAAAGATCTGTGCAGTTGTTACACACACTTGTGTGCTGGGTCACGGTGTAGAAAGATCTATAGGCAAAGAAGTATGAAAAGCTGTCCAGCCCTAGAGCACTTAGGTTTATTAGTTATAGCACTTACGGCAAATTACATGATTCCACTACAGTCAGCCTGTTCCCGGGGAATGTGATTGTTAATGCGGCAGTCTTAAGTTTCAGGGTTGCAAGTTTTCACACAAATGCTGTGCAGTAACCTACTACACCACTGGGGGTCACCAGAGTGCCCCCCCATACCATGCACTGCAATGGGATGCCTGGGGGACCGGACTGGATGTTCCCAAAGAGGTGATGAGTTTTCTAAGCTGTATCCACAATCTCTGTCCAAGTTCTTCTAGGACTAAGAAAACAGATTCAAGAGACAATGCTCAAGAAACAAGGCTCGGTCTGCAGCCTGAGACAGAGCAAACCTCCATCGCTCATGTTAAACCTGACATATGACCCTGGGCTCATCCACAGCAGCCTCTAATGAAAATCAGCTGAGCTGCCCCTTGCGTGGCAGAGGGCTCTCCCCAAAGCCCCATGTCTGTCCTCATCCCACCGGGATGCTCCAGGTCTAAGTTAAAGAGGCAGAAAAGGGGTACGACAGAGGGGGTAACGGCACCTAGGATCGCCGGAAGTTTACAAGCTTAGGACACCCAGATTTTAAGTACATAGCAAAAAGCGCTAAAGACTAAATCAGTTCTTTTGACTTTTATTTAACTATCACTTGAAACATGGCAGGGAACACGTGTACCTATTTAAAAAGGACCAACAGGGAATTCCCGGGTGGTCCAGTGGTTAAGACTCCATGCTTCCACTGCAGGGGATCCAGGTTCAGTCCCTGCTAAGGGAACTAAGATCCCACCAGCTGCACGGCGTGGCCAATAAATAAATAAATAAGTAAACACAACACTTAAAAAAAAAAAAAAAGCCACAATGGCAAACAAATTAAAAAGACCAACTTCGTGAATACAGTGAAATCTACTGAATTATACACTTTGAAATGGTGAATTTTATGATATTTAAATTATATGTCGATTTAAAACATATTTTTAAACACTTTAAAGGAGACCAGTATCGTATCTGATACCATACCTGGGTTCCGATACTCCAGTAAAACCACCCAACGTAAGAAGGATGCCGGAACCAAGCGTATACTCCGCTTGTCACCAGAGTGTGGGTGTCTGACTTTTCATTCTGCACCACGTGGTTGAAATTGGAACCAGCTGTAAACATCGCCGCTTTCCGCAGACACTCTCCAAAGACCACCATCAGCAGCCCCGTGGCGCTGAGCCAGGTGATCTGCTTCAGTTCTGCAGGAGAGGGATGGTGACAACCGGGGAGTGAAGACCCTGGACTGCTGAGTTCCCCTCTGCATGCTTAAAATTAACCTATGTTTCGAAAGACAGGAACACTAGAACACATGCTAGTGGGCAATCGGCATCTGTCATCACATTAAAATTTAATTATACACAAAACACATTCCCCTAAGTTGTGCTGTTCACCCATTCACGTTAAACCGCCAACAGCCCAGTTAGAGTGTCACGGCAAAGAGGTGACAGGCTCTCATCCACACACACCCCCGCCACACGCTCCCATCCTTCCTCTGGGGACAAAGACAGCTAAGTGAAGCCGAGAAGGGTCCAGCGTCTCCCGCCTTGGCCCTTTACTGAACCTTAGGAACTACATACATTTCATTTAACTTGCTGTGGAAAGTTCAGTGTCAGAGTAGGTTCCAGATGCAGTAGTTTTTGCTAATAAAATTTTTACATGAAATTTCTCAAGTCACAGAAAATGAACAGATCCGAATCTTCTGACTGTAAACCTGGTATTACAGCTATCAGAGGTTGGGACTTCACATTAAATGGTACACACTACGTCCTGCAAGGCTTAAAGCGTAAGGTCAACATATCATCCATTCAAACTCCAGAAGCGGAATTCACAAGTGGAGCTTGTCCTTTATAAAGAGCTTAGTGAGGATAGAGGTCTGGGGAAGATCACTCGGGGAGATTAGACCTGAGAGGTGAACCCACATCACTGTCCTGAGGCCCACGTGGAAGCCACCCATCTCCCCTGCAGAGGGGAAAGCAGGGCACACTGACCTGGCCAGAAGATATTTTCAAGTGTGAACTCTATCCAAGAGGAAAGAGCTGCTACTGTATACTCCACACTGTGATTCAGGAGAAAGGAATCCAGGGACAGACTCTTGGGATTATTGACTGCTGTGACTAAGTACTCAGAATAGTGGAACAATGACAGGGAGCACATATACCTATTTCAAAACAAAAAGAACGAGAGGTAAGTTGGGGCAAGGGAATCAAGTTAGCCTTTAAGTCCAAGTACAGATTTGGTCTGAACTGTCCCTGAATTCTATGATGAGGGCCTGCTGTCACCTGTCTGAGAGTGGACATCAGGCACCCACATGTAGCATTATTCCCTGAGGTTTGCAGAAAGTGGGGTTGTAAAGGGACTATGTTTTTGAATGTCACAGGAGGGAAAAAAAGAAAAAAAACCAAAAAACAAAAAACATAGGTTAGGAAGGCACTATGGGCCTTCAGCCTTTTTTAAAATGACACTACACACAGTAAAACATGAAAGAAGTATCAAAATAAAGTAGTGATGTATGTCGAATACAAAAATTCAAAAAACTGAAATAATTCCAGCAAAGAAGGATTAGATGGCTCAGAGTATTGATAGTAGGAGATAAAGCTTTTTACCTTGAAGCCACTGGTTCATATCCAGGTCAGGGACTAGAAGGCTCAAGGGACTGAAATCATAGTGTAGGGAAAAATCCTACACTGGCCGTGGGGGAGGCACTAGATGTGACCTAATAGAAATTAGAGACGGAAAAGGCCTGTGAAGACGAGCCAGAGCCTTGCCCCTTCCTGTCACTGAGGACCAGTACCCTCTTCTGGGAGGGGCTGGTCACATTACTGAAGGTGCAGCAGATGAGAGCACCTATGGGAAGGGTGCCAGGGAGACCTGTTTCCACCTGCGACAGAAGCAGCCGACGGGCACAAGTTCTCAAGGTTCAAGATGCGGGAATCTAGGAAGCTAGAGGCCTCATTCCCTTAGAGCCCTCACTAGCCTTCAGCCAGCCAAGGATGCGGGAATATCACTACTGACCCTCTGAGCCACCCACCCCCACCTCAAAACTGTCATTCCCAAAGCACTTCTTACCAGCCAAAGTGATTCCAAGAAGACTGGCTAAAACTGAGTAGCACTCCACAGCCAAACACAAAGCCAAGGAAACAGGCTCGGATGGCTATCTGAAACGGACCCAAAAGAGCATCAGTCACCTGGTTGTTCACAGAGCATACATCGTACTTCCTGGGATAAGCAGGCCACCCGCAAGTCCATGGAGCCGATTTGCTCAGAGGTTAACAGGGTGAAACACGGCTGCCTGGGTTCAAATCCCAAGCCCACCCCTCTATGGCTCTGTGGCCTTAGGCAAGTTACTTAATCTCTCTGGACCTCGGTTTCCCCATCTGCACAATGGGGATGACAAGAGTACCTACCTCTGAGGACTGCTGTGAAGATTACCCATGTAAAGCACTTAAGACGAAGTGCTTCGTAAGTAAGGTTTAGCTACCATTCCTATTATGATTGTTATTGTCACTCAGGGCTGTGGGAAAACTGCGTTAAACCTAGCTTATTGGCCGGATTCTCCCAAGTCCATGCAGCGAATCTGGTCGGGGCAGCCGGGACTCTGCGCCCAGCCCCCTCCACGTAACTGCGGGGGCCTCTGACCTCAGACTTGACAGCAGGTAGTTCTCCACACCTTAAATTACATAAAAGAACTCGTGGGCCCGCTCACTCCCCACCCCACGTGCATCTGCCGCAGCTGCTGAACGGCACCAACCGCAACTTCCCACCCACTCCGCCGGGTGGAGGGGGACCGCGACCCACGCCCCCCGGGACTGGCAGGGAGGGGGCCCTCCTGCCACCTGAACTCGCAGCTGCTAAAAGACGCGGCCGGGGGAGGCAACCACTCTCGCGGGCCGCGCTCTCGGCAGACCCGGACCTCGACCCCGGGGGGACGGTGCCCACGCGCCGCGCCCAGCCCGCCCGGCCCCCGGTCCCCGCCCCGGCCCTCGGCCCGGCCCGGCCCGCACCTGGTAGCGCGGCGGCCGGTAGAGCAGCAGCAGCAGCGCGTTGAGTCCAGCCACGTAGAGCGCCAGCCCGGTGCGGCCCTGCAGGCCGGCGCGCGTGAGCAGTGGCAGCGCGAGCACCGAGGCGCCCAGCAGGAAGGTGGCGAGGCTGAGGCGCGCCTCGGAGCCCGGCGGAGCCCGCGCCGCGCAGCCCGCCATGGCGCAGGGCGGCGGACCAGCGGGCGGCGGCCCCAACTGTAGCCTGGGGAAACCCGCCCGCTGCGCCTGCGCACTGCGCTGCCGACGCCGGCCGGGAAGGGCAGCCGCCCAGACCTGCGCACCGCCGTCGAGCTCTCGCGATACCGCCGCGCCGCGCGGCGGGGGCCCGAATTTGACAGGAGCGCCCCGCCCCGCCCCGCCGTCCCCCCGGGACCCCCTGACCCAGGCACAGCTGCGGCTGGCGGGCGGGGCCGCGGGCAGTCTGGGTCCTGGGCCAAGAAGTTGCCGGCGGCGTCTGCCAGGAGTCGGCCCCAAACTCCAGAATGTCCCCATCAAGAGAAATCACGTGAAATCTAAAGCACCCAGCCCCCGCCCCCGCCGCTCACGGGCCCCGCGCGATCCCCGGCGAAACCGACAGTCCTGGGCCTGCGGGCGCGAGCCGGCGATCCGCCTCCACCCCACCGCGCCCCGGGGGGGTCCGCGCGCAGAGACCACCCGCCTTCGGCAGGGTCTCCGAGCGCCCGCTGGGCGCCCAGGCTGCGGGGACACTACCCTTGGGGCATGCACGCAGCGGGGTGACCGCCCACTTCAGTTCGTGTCGAGGGAGAATGTTAGCCGACGGTGGAAATCCTCAAGACATTACGTTTTTTATAATGCAGCATGCCAAACTTTGCAGTGTGATCCTGACTTCACTTGGGAAAAAGAGAAGCATATGTGTGAGCCCGGGAAAAATGTTTGGAATAGAAGCCAAAATTACTTCACAACGATAATCTTCAGGTGGTAGGGACTCTGGGAGACTTTTACTGTCTTTTTTTATATGTTTTTGTATTTTCCATATGGTCCACAATCAATCTATATTACTTAGGAATTTTTCCTTACTTTACCGTCGTGGCATTTTGGAACTTCCTGGACAGAGGATCCAGCCCATGCCCCCTGCAGTGGAAGGGCTTAGTCTTAACCACTGGAGCGCTGGGGAAGTCCTGTTCCTTAATTTTTTAAAAGGTAAATGCCTCCACTTCCGGGCGCTCACAAAGGCCTGATGGAGGAAAAAGGCAAGTAAGCAAATGACTAGAATAAACAATGGTGGGATGGGGGTGGGTCAGGAGCCTAGTAGGGATAGAGAGGGAATGGGAGGGACCCCAGGGAGAGGCCCGTGGGTGGGAGCGTTAGGAGTGTGCCCGGAAGAGTCGGTACTGGCAGCCCGCCTGAGACTGGAAATGAGAGCAAGGACATCTACAGAAGGGAGGGGACTGAGTTTTGCAGACACAGAGGCAGGAGGAAGCAAGCCTGAAGCGGGATAGGGGACAGGCCCTGGGGGAGGCTGGAACCCAGAGTAGTGGGTCAGAGAGCCATAAGGGCAGGTGGGCTGTGAGCTGCCGTCAGCCCAGTCTGCCTCTGAGTCCCTGGCCACTCTACCTTCCTGTGTCCTTGCAGGACCAGGCAGGAGGCCTGGTGTCTGGAAAGCTGGGTTCAGGGAAGGGTGGAGAGCCTACCTCAGCAGCGTTGTGAGCTCGGGCAAAGCAGCTCTGTGAGCCTCAACTTCCTATAAAATAGGGATCCTGATTTCACGGGTCTCACACCAGTGTTCTGTAAACCCAGTATCATGTTTAAAATGTGCTCAGGGGGCTTCCCTGGTGGCGCAGTGGTTGAGAGTCCGCCTGCCGATGCAGGGGACACGGGTTCGTGCCCCGGTCCGGGAGGATCCCACATGCCGCGGAGCGGCTGGGCACGTGAGCCATGGCCGCTGAGCCTGCGCGTCCGGAGCCTGTGCTCTGCAACGGGAGAGGCCACAACGGTGAGAGGCTCACGTACCGCAAAAAAAAAAAAAAAAAAAGTGCTCAGAAGACATTTGCTAAACTCGGTAGATGGGAACTGAAAGGAGATTTAATGTTTTAAAATTCAACGTCACCCAGTTGCAGCACCATGTGGGAAGGAAGCCTGGACTGTTACTGGGGACTGAGAGCCAGGGTCCTGCCACTGTCCCCTGTTTCTACTGTCTCCCCCCACTCAGGACCTCTCCTGCATCTCCAGGACACCTCAGGGCCACTAGAGGGTGCTCACTGCACCTTCACTCCCGGGAGTGAGTCTGGTCCTGGGGCAGAGGGCTGCTCCCAGGAAGCTCCTTTTCTGGCCCTTGGTATCTGCTCTCCACGCTGACTTATGGCAGGGGCAGTCCCTGTTCTGGGGGGCACAGAGTAACATGTAATGCAGATTGGAAGGCTTGAGCAACTCTCTCTTCTCTGCCCATCAGTTCCTTTTAGACCATACATCTCCATCAGTCCCAACTTGGAGAAGGGAGAAAGAAGGGGGAGGCAGTCCCCTTCCAGGTAGGGCCAGACCAGCGGGAAGGGGAATTTTTAGAAGTCACTAGAGTTGCTGAATCTGTCAGGGCCTGGGGGTTCACAGAGGAGTGATGGAAGGGAAAGGCAAGTAAACGAATGTATGTACACACTGGCATAGACCCAGAGCAACAAAGTCACACGGAGAGATACACAGGCACACAGAAAAACAGTAATTCACAGAGATATAGACAGAAACACAGAGACCTGCTTTCCCACCAGAGAGGAAAGCAATCTGATCAAACATGTCCACTCTGCACCCAGCTCTCCTGTGTCACTCCATTTTGTCCTCCCCTAGGCTAGAGGAACAGCACACCTACAGTAATATAAGAAAATAAAGAGAAACCAGTCAGCCTGGAGATGCCTTGCTTTCCATTTTTTCCCCTCTAAATAAGCATTTGAATGTGTTTTGTTCTAGGAGCTGTGAGGCAAGCACAAAGGGAACCCTTTCTCATGCAGGAAGTTCCCTCTCTAGGGCCTCCCCTCCCCGCCCCCCAATCCAGCCATCCACCCACCAGCTGAGGTGGCTTTCCATCCTGGGCCCAAGTGGGGATCCCTCTTGTTTTAAAAAGCCGTCAGAACCATGTTGACTTTTCCAAGTTAAGCTGCAGGCTGAGGTGAAATTAGGCTCCCTTTTCTCAAACAGGGTTGCTTTACGGAGAAAGAGGAAATGCAGGAAGGGGGAATGCTGCAGAGCAAGCAGGAGAAGGGGCAAGGATGGGTGTTAGCCAAGCAGCTCCACCCACACCAGCTTCCCAGGATGAAGGGCTGGCTCCTGTCCAAGCCTGACACCAAGTAGGAAACAGCTCTGGAACTCTGCCTCTCCCTCCTCCCTGATGGTGGGTGACCTCCTGGGACTCCTTGTCACTCACAGGCCTCTGCCCCATCCACTTCCCACGTGGAGGCCAGGAGGGGCCTGTCCAGTGTGGCTGCAGCTTGCTCTGATCCTCCGAAAGCTGTTTTTTCTTCCCCTCCTCTGGCCATTCCCCACTCCAGGCATGAAAGCACCCCCCACCCCCCCACCCCCGTCTGGTAAATGACTCTCGTAATTTATGAGCAGATCAGCCCAACGTGCATAAGTCATATGTGCACAAAGGGGCCGGGTAAATATTTAAAGATTAGAGCCAGCTGGGGAGAAGCACAAAAGGCTGGGACAGTGAGGGTCTCCCAGAATTCACTCTCTCTGAGCTGGGCCAGCCCGGTTCAGTGTTGATGCCCTCACCGGAGTCCCAGCCTTTGTCCCCTGGAGGGCCCTTGGCTGCCGGGCTATTCGGAGTCCTAACCCAGCCAAAGAGAGTTAAACAATCGCAGCCTCTCCAACCCCATCTGGAGACAATCGGCTGAGTCATTTCTGAGCTTTTGCCGTGTCCCAATAGTTAATTACACGGAGCAATCGCTTCATTCCATTTAGAAGTGCATCCTGGAGGCGGAGGCACATTTCTCCCTCCAGTCACTGCACAGGCAGTGGCCTCCGCAGCACCTAACAGCTCGGGTAGCTTTAAATGCCTGGGGGCTGCAGGAAGGCAGGGGTTCCCATCCAGGGCCTGCATCGTTCTGTAATGTTCTTTCTTTTACCAAAGTCAAGAAAACCAAATGGAGGAACAGAGGGCAAAAGGCACAGGTCACTGTGGGCCTTAAATTCCCCAGCCTGAGGAAGCCACGCGCTTTGAGTAGCCCTGGAAGCCCCCAGAGCTCTCCTGAGTTATAGAAGGAATTTTTCCTGAATGAGCAGAGGGCAGCCTGTGTCCCCCCAGCGCTCTGCCTGGACCTGTGCTCCTTTCCAAGCCCCCTGGGAACCCCAGAGGCTAAAGATGGAAAGGGAGTCGGTGGCCTACATCCCGGCTTGCGTAAGCCGGGTTTCTAAGTTGGTCCATGCCCTTGCCGGCTGCCCGAGAGCGCTTGGTCCTGCTTGCCCTCAGAGAGGACGAGGTGAACCCGCAGCCGCTCCCCCTACGTCGGTAAAACGCCTCCCCAGCCTCTGCACGCGCCCTCGGAGCCCAGCCTGCCTAGGGTGTGTAGGATGCCCAGACGCAAAACTTGCAAACAGACCTGGGGGTCCCTAGCCTAGGTCTCCGAGCAGGATCTCGGTGGAGACTCCGGTCTTTTCCAATGATCTTGCCAAATGCAAAAATCTGCCTTTAACTTACTGGGGGTATCGGCTGCCCAGAAGACTAACCCGAATTGGGGGTAAAGGGTGGCGAGGGTGGCGAGGAAACTGTCTCTGAAGGTGGGTAAAAGGTAAGATGGAATTTGCACAGAGATCCCTTTCAGCCTTGAGTCCCGCGCGACCCTCGGCCAGCTGGAGGCGACGAACGCGCCAAGGTGGCTGTTTGTGGTGAGGGAGCCGAGCGAGGACCCTGGCCAGCCCGGAAGGTGGGGGAGGGGATCGGCCTAGGTGGGGAGACACCAGCTGAGGACCTGCCAGAGGGGGAGGGGCGCAGCGGGCAGTGCCGGGGTGGGGGTCGGGGGCAGCGGAGGCGGAGGCCCATTAAGCCGGCAGGGGCGGAGCTTGACAGCGCGAATTCCTCCCGGGCCGCCCGGGCCGACCTCGCCTGCCGCAGCCAAAGCAGAACATTGCGAATTAGCGCATTTTGCGGTCAATTTTCCACTGCTTAAGAAACACTAAGCCACCCACGTGAGCGGCCCCACCCAGAGCGGCCGGGATCTCGGGACACGGGCTCGAGAGGGGTGGTGGCCCTAGGAGCTGCGGGGGCCAGGGTGCAGGCGGGGGCGTCTCGCGGGCCCCTTTATTGCGGCCCGAACTCTGGAGAGGGGGCGGGCCCGGCGCCCCCGCTGTGGGCCGCGAGAGCTGCGCCGAGGGCCATTGGTTTGCTAATAACGCCGGAGTTGAAAGGCGCGGGCGGCGGTTTATGGGGAGGGATCATAATTAGAGGACAAATTGCCCGGCTGCCCGCGCGGCTCGAGAGCTGGACGGGGATGAGGGGGACCGCCCGAGCGAGGCGCGCGCCCAGCCTCCCTGCAGATGTGCAGCAGCTGGAAGCCCGCGCGCGGCAGGGCGCCCGGAGTTTGGTCCCGAGGGGTCGGGCGGGGGCGCGGCTTTGTGGGGCCGGCACAATGCCCTTAACACTCGGCTGCCCCCTTTGTGCCCGGCCTCGCCGCCCGCCCGCCCGCCCCGCGGTGCCTTTGTACCGCGCCGCCACCGCCCCAAGCCGGAGCGAACCCGCGGAAGCCACTCGGGGCTGGCCGGCCCCGGCGCTTCAAAGCCGCCCGGCGCGTGCCAGCGCCCGCAGTCCCGCCGCGGCCCCGCCACCCGCCCTGGGGCGGGCCCGGCGCGGATCTGACCGGCGGGCCCTGCGGCCGGGGCGAAAGAACACTTTGGAGCCGCTGTCTCCGACGCTTCCGCCTGAAAGGAGGGCGGGGAGCGATTCTCCACTCTGCTTGGCGCCTGGGAACGCCACTGCCGGGCAGGGGGCCCATCAATACCCCGAGCGGGGGTGGATGGGTAAGAGGATGGAGCTGGGGCCCACCAAGGACCCAGCAACTTCCCCTCCACCCCCACTGGGACCCCCGCAAGGGCCAGTTCGTTCAGTCTTCGGCAGCAGGGCTCCACTGCCGAACTTTTGGGTCCTTGCGACTTCCACAGCGCCCTCACAAGCGGCGCTAGGGGCCGCATGTTCACTGAGGCCAAGGGAACTCAGTAAAGGGAGCTGTGTAGGTTTGAACCCAGGGACTCCCGCAGACGTCAGTTTTCCCGTCCCTCCCAGCTCCTGGAGCCCAGCCTCCTGAAGCCCAAGCAGGGACTGCACCGGAGTCCTGTTATAGGGCCTAGCGGGTCGGGGGGCAGGTGTCTCCTCCTCTGAGCTCCTTGGGTCTTCAGCCACAGCCTGAATAGTGAACAGGGGTTGACATCCCGGACCTCCAAACGTGCAGAACGGTGCTCTCCGCAGATGCTCAGTGGTCTTCACCACCACCTCCCATTTGTTGGGACCCAGAGAAGGCCAACGGGCAGGGGTGGGGGGAATAAACTCCTAGGCCTTCCCTGTGAGGGAAAGGTCCTCAGAGCCTGAGTTTTCCAGTCTGCAAACTCAGGACTGGGGGTGGGGGAGGCCTTTCTGACTGCCCTGGCCCGAGGCTGCCTGCAGCTTGCCCTCCAGTTTGAAGAGTGTGGGTTGGGTCCTAACAGGGCCGGAGGGCCCCTGAGCCCAGACTGAACCCCGACGCAGGACGGCTCCCAGTCCCGAGGCCCCAAGGAGGAGGCTGGCTGTGGCCCCGCGGGCGGGCTGCATGCTTTAATGGGACGCATGTTGCTGCTTGGCCCCCGCGGGCCTGCTCTGCACCTGGCTTTGAGTGGCCACAGGCAGAAAATTGCTGCATTGTCCCGACATTAGGGCGAGTAATGTGGCATCGCCGGCGCGGCCCGAGCGTGAAGCCGGCAGAAAGGCCTCGCTGGCGGCTGCTCCCTGCCTCCGCGTCTTCATCAGGCCCGAGGAGGCCCGGTGCTCAGTCATAGTCATTAGTGGGTCTTGCAGCCATCTGGGCCCATGGACCTCTCCCAGTGGGCTTGGTGGTGAGGCCCAGAACTTAGGGAGACTGGGACGGGAGGGGATGGGCGTGGGAAGGAATTCCAGACTCAGGCAGTGGTGAGGGTGAGAGGGAGAAAGGAAAGACTGAGAGGACCTCCCTGGTGGCGCAGTGGTTAAGAATCCGCCTGCCAGTGCAGGGGATACGGGTTTGGTCCCTGGTCCGGGAAGATCCCACATGCAACTAGGAGCAACTAGGCCCGTGAGCCACAACTACTGAGCCTGTGTGCCGCAACTACTGAAGCCTGCGCGCCTAGAGCCCGTGCTCCCCAACAAAAGAAGCCACCGCAATGAGAAGCCCGCGCACCGCAATGAAGAGTAGCCCCCGCTCACCGCAACTAGAGAGAGCCCGTGCGCAGCAACGAAGACCCAACGCAGACAAAAAAAAAAAAAAAGGAAAGACTGAGAAAGGGTAAAGGTGGTCCCTCAGGAGGGAGGAGGGGTCCTGGAGGTGAGGCCTGGACTAAGGGAAGAGAAGAGGCAGAGGGAGGTGGCAAACTTCCCAGTTTGTCCCTCTCTCATCCCCTCCCCCTGGGGGTTCCACAAGTCCAGGACCGCCTCATTGACATGTAAACGAGGTGCCCCTATAAAGGCGGTGCCGCCTCCAGTGGTCTCCGCTACGACAACATGGGCACTGAGTCTGAGACCCAGGGCAGCTCTGGCGGCCCCGCCGGCAACTTCCGCAAGGTCTGGGGTCCTGAGGGCTGCGGGGGTGAGGGGTGAGGCAGAGCGCGAGAGGGCCAAGGCCCTGCCCTCTAACTGCTGCTCACCCACAGATCTCCAAGCCGCTGATGGAGAAGAAGCGACGGGCGCGCATTAATGTGTCGCTGGAGCAGCTCAGATCGTTGCTAGAGAAACACTACTCGCACCAGGTGAGAAAGGGGACTCGTTGGAGGTAAGGGATGATACGATCCCCAGCCTCATCCGCTCCAGCCCAGGCTGCGGTGCTAAGAGCCCTTTCCACGGATCCCCAGATCCGGAAACGCAAGTTGGAGAAGGCAGACATACTGGAGCTGAGCGTCAAGTACATGAAAAGCCTTCAGAACTCGGTGCAAGGTAGCGGGATGGCTTGGGGAGTCGGGCGAAGAGGCGGGGGAACTTGTGGGGTCAGAGCCACGGAGTCTACAAGGCCAGATAAAGGAGGGATGGACGGAGAAGAACTGCTCAGGGCAGTGGGCAGCTGAGTGACAAGGGGGCCCCATATTGCTGTGAGTGGGCAGGCAGCAAAAGCCCGGCTGGCTGTGGAGTTGTAATCCGGGTGGGCGAAGGTCTGGACCCGGGAAGGGGGGAGCGGGTTCGGGCTGACTCCCCTCCCTTCTCTTCCCTCCCCTCCACACTTCTCCCCTCCCTTGCTCTCTCCTCTCTCTCTCTTTCCTTTCCTCCTCCTCTCCCCTCCCTTCCGCATTTCTCTCATCCGCTCCCCTCCCCCCAGGGCTCTGGCCGGTCCCCAGCGGAGCCGAGTACCCGTCGGGCTTCCGCGGCTGTCTACCGGGCGTTAGCCAACTTCTGCGGCGCGAAGAGGAGGGCGGCGACGGTCTGCGCTGCCCCCTGGCGCACGAGCGCGCGGGTGGCAGCACCATGGACAGCGCCAGTTCCGGCCCCGAGGCGCCCGCGCGGCGCGGCCCCGGCGCCCCCCCAGTTTGGGTCCCTGCTCCGGCCGCCGCCGGCTCGCGGTCCCCGCCACCCCGGCTCCTCTTCTCTGGAGGTCTCCCCGGTCAGTCCACCGGCATCCCCGCGCCGCAGTCGGCGTCTCGCCGCTTCGCCGAGAGCCCGGGGCCGGGGCTGCGCTTGTGGCGGCCCTGGTGAGGATCAGGTACGGCCTCGGACTCACAGAGGCCCTCGTCTGGCCTGGGGACGCAGAGACTGTTTTGGACGGCCGGAACTCCGGTCATCGGTTCTGGTCCCGGGACGGGGTGGCCGGGAGGGTGCCGCGTCTCTTCGAACTCGGGGAAATACACGAAGCTACGATTGGACCGGGTTCTGCGCGTCTAGGCATAACCCACCCCCCACCCCAGCCCTACCCACTTAGGCCGGACCCGCTTTCTCCTCCTCCCACCTTCCAGTGGGGCTGGGAGTGGGTGTCCCGGGCTGCGCCCCTTTCCCAGGGCCCCTGGCGGGCAGCTCGTTCCCGCCCCGCGGCCGCGCCGCGGTGGGAAGGTCGCCGGCCGCAGCAGCACAGAGCGGACCCCTCGCAGCGAGGAGAATCGCTGCCCCGCCCCTGCCCATTCAGCCGGCCAGGGACGCCCGGTTCCCACCGGCACAAAGCGCGCCAGGCCCCGCCCCCCCAGCAAGGGGCCCCCATCCCATCCCCATCCTGGACCCACTCGGCTTCCAGGGATCCCCACCCCCTCCGCACGCGGCGCGGCCCACCCGCTGGCGCACGCTCCTAAGTCTGCCCTCTCGGAAGCCCCCTCCTTAGCGACCCTGCCCAGCGCCCGCTCAGCGCTGTGGCCCCGCCCGGTAAGATGCTCCACCTACCGCCCCGGCCACCCGACGCTTGGCTCCGCACGGCTTCTGGTAGGGACCCCGCGCACTGTCGCACCAACTTGGGGGCTGCTAGGGCACACCCCGGCTCCTCTCAAGGGAGAGTTCACTTCTCCCCACTTGGAAAAGACCCCGGCCCCGCAGAGCCCCCGACTCCGGACCTCTGGGGCCTCCAGGGAGCCCACCACCCTTGACAACCCTGGGAGTGCTGTGCGACGGTTTACTCGTCTGAAAATGAGGTCATTGCTGTGCCCGGACTCGAACCCGGGGCTCCCGGCGGGGAAGCCTGGGGGTGGAGGACAGGGACCCTGCCCTGAGCCCAGGAAGAGATCCTAGCACCTCCTCCCACCAGCTTGAAATTCAAAATAAGAACAGTGCGAACTTCTGAAATGGGTATAAAGAGGCCATGAAGGTTCTAATTTCTCCCGTGATGCCTACTTAGGTGAATCTTTTTGAACTACCAACATCAACTTTGTATAAAACGTTTCTCATTTTGGGCTGCCCCTGCCTTGCCGTGTGCTAAACCCGTCCTGGTCAGACCGCGGGGAGAGGGCGACCTAGCTCCCCTACCGCACCACCCAGCGGGCTCTCCGGTGCTGGGGCGGGGCTCCTGCAGTGGTGGTCCCGGGGCGGCCTCTCGGGTCTCAACTTCCCGACACTAATCCTTCTGCAGGCCACCAGGCTCCTGCCGGCCACCAGGTGGCGATCTTACATCGCGGACCCAGGGCACGTCCTCCGAATTCCAACCCAGGCTGGTGGGCGGGTCAACCGGCACAATGGGTCCTCCTCCCCTAGGCACGGCTCCAACTGCTCTGCCTTTCTCGCCCTCCAGAATCAGCCTCACTGGGATTAGTGGTCCCTGAAGCCAAACCTGGGCAGGGGCTGCCATCTGCACTCATAGGTCATCTCCGCCCTTTATTAGGGCTTTGGAACCCACCAGGCCGCTCCATCCTGCTGCTGCCCCAGGTCTGACTCACTCGCTGGGTGGGGCCGCTGGATTTGCCTAGAGAAAGGGGCAAGTCCAACCCAAAGGAAGGGTGCACTAGCGGAGGAATTCAGGACCCAGAGGGAGAGACGTTTAGGGGCAGCTGGCCAGCGGTGCTGTTAGGTTCTAAGTGTTTCCATGAAATCGGCCTCGGATTGCCTGGTGCAAATCATAGGAAGTTTTTATTCGATTCTGTACAGAAGATAAATGCTCAGTTGTCCAAAAAAACTACAAACGGATCCCTGGCTCTGGGCTGGGTGGTGGTATGAAGACAGAGCTCCCTCCACAGTGAACCCAGGGCCAAGCTGCTCTTCAGGGCAGCAAACAGGCCTGGAGGCAAGACAAAGTGAGAGAGGGAGCCCCACGCTCCGGGGGCCTCTGCTTGGGGTCCTCCCTCCTCTTTAATAATTTTGTAAAAACCAGGACTGGAGGGACTTCAGGGGACCACGCCTCCCTGCAAGTATTGCCGTTGGATATGAAGTACACAGATTGGATATGAAAACCCAAGGTGACCAATCGGCCGGCGGGGGTGGGGAACGGTGGCTAACTGGCTGCCTCTGCCCCCACATCACGTTGGTCCTTGAAGGCACAGCAGCGTTGGCGAGGCAGGCCTCCCATGGCTGAGGCTGGACCGGAGGCCCCTGCCTTACTCACCTGTGGCCAGCTCCTCCCGCCAAGTTACCCCACAGCCAGAGACCGAAGGGGCCTCTGAGGGTGAGACAGAGCTGCGTAGTCCCCCCTGTTCTCCCGGCTCCCAGAGGCCTCTCTGGAGCTGGGACCCTGTCTGGAGGGTGAGGAGACAGGCTTGGCCACCTGAGGGGCAGAGGCAGTGCTGCAATTCCAGGGTGCAGAGTAGGAGGGGAGAGGGGGTAGACCAGCTCCTTGCGGGCCCTGGAACCCCCTCCAGATCTTCACATGGAGGGGCCACTGCAGGGAGGCAGGGGGTGGAATGAGACAGTCTTTGCATTCACCCCGGCCCCTCCAGCTCAAAGTCCACAGCTATTCCTGGGCTTCTCCTTAGCCTGAGTTGAGGGTCTTCCTCCACGCAAGACCCAGCAGGCCCTCCCAAGGGCCCATGGCCAAGCCCCGGCCCGCAAGAGGTCTGCCCAGCATGGAGAGCAAAAGAAGACCCCTGCCCCAGGGTGGAGGAAGACTCTTACCAGGGACCAGGCCTTGAACCCAGAAGCTGCGAGGCCTCTGAGGCAAGATCCCTTCCTGGCCAGACCTGCACAGGTTGGGGGTTGGCACCAGGAGAAGGAAGCCCGCTCCCCCTTTGCTTCAGTTTTCTCCACCACGTACCCACGACCTTCGTGGTGGGAGTCACAGAGGTGGCTGACGTGTTGTGCATAGGCAATGGAGGCACAGTGATGAGGGTGGGATGCTAACAGCGGCCAAGGCGGGTGTGTGCCAATGGTGATGGTGCGAGAGTGTTGTGCTTTAGCTTGGCTGGGGAGAGTTCTCAAGGGGGCCAGGGGCACTAAGTGTGGGAGGCCTCAGGCTTGGGGGCCACGCCAGGCCCCTGAAAACTGAGCCCCACAAGGGACCCATGGAGGGTCCTCCACTACTCACTCCCTGTCCCCTCGGTGGCGGCCGGGGCACACAGACCAGGAGACTTGACCAGACAGTCCTGAGAGCTAACATGGTCACCTGCTCCTCACAGATGCGGAAACCAAGGCAGAACAAGTCAGCAGGGGGACCTGCTCAGAGAACTTGGTTTGGGCTCTGAAGACCCCTGTGCTTACAGACCCTCTGTACCCCACCCCCTGAGGTGTGACAGTTGCAGTGCAGAGTGGGAAGTGGCTGCAGTCTGCTGGCTCCTGCAGGGCTGGGCTTTGTTCCGTCCGGCGGTAGCCAGCTGCCCCGTCCGGAGCCCGCCTTTTCCCAAGCCCCAGCCTCACTCTGCCCAGAGGCTGGTCCGTGCCCAGTGTGGTCGTCCGGGGCGGGCGTTGCCCCTCCAGGCAATGGCCGCTTCCCGGGCGGCACACAGCCGCCGCCCCGTCAGGGCTAGCGCAAGTCCAGGCGCCGCCGGCGGCCTCAGCGTAGCCTGCCCCGAGTTAGGATGGCATCTTTGGTGCTTTGGCCCCGTGGGTGGCCCGGCCCGCCTGGAGACTTGGGGAGGCGCCGGCGGGCCCTAAGACGCCGAACCCATCGAGTCCGAGTGCAGCGTGACGTAGCCCGACGACTCCGAGGGCGAGCTCAAGAAGCTGCTGATGCTGCCGCCGCCGCCGCCCGCCGCGCGCAGGCCCCCGGGTTCGCCCCACGACGCGCTCAGGCCGGTCCGCAGGGTCCTGGAATGCGCGTGTGCGGCCGGGCGCGGCCCGGGGCTCCGTTGCGCGCCGCCGCCAGGGGGCGCCGCGTCCCCGCCGGGCTGGGCGCCTTCGCGGGGCAGGGCGCGGACGGGGAAGGGCCCCGGCGAGGCGGGCTGGCGGCGCAGGGCCTGTGGCTCCCGCTCGAAGGCGGTCAGCGCGAAGGCGTCGGGCAGCAGCGAGGCCGAGGCGCAGCGGGCGCCGGGCCCGGCGCGGCGGCGCGGGCTGCCGGGGGGCGAGCCGGGGGCGAGGCGCGGGCCGTCGTCCAGGGCCGGGGGACGCAGCGACAGCAGGCTCTCGGCCGAGCGACGGCGCGGGCGGAAGGGGGGCGCGTCCTCCGCCAGCAGGCCGCCGCGGCGCCGGTCGGGCCCGCCAGGCAGCACCAGGGCGGC
The DNA here is from genome assembly GCF_964374135.1 of Grampus griseus. Taxonomy (NCBI): domain Eukaryota; kingdom Metazoa; phylum Chordata; class Mammalia; order Artiodactyla; family Delphinidae; genus Grampus; species Grampus griseus. Next base: position 178,973,067 of record NC_139017.1, on the reverse strand, counting down.
CAGGTCCTCGCCAGAGCCCCAGCGCGGTAGGAACGTGGGCAGCGGAACGGCGGCCCACACGTCCGCGTCATCGTGGGAGAAGCGTCGCGTGGGCGGGACCTGTCAGGACCAAGGGGTTAACCCGGGCTGCCCTCCTGGAAAAGGGGGGCCTAGCCTCCCCTCACCGGGCAGGGCCGCCTGAGGTCAGGGACCAGGCCTGGTCCAGGGCACCCTGGTTTAGAGCTGTGAGATTTGGGGCAAGTGACAATCTCTTCAAACCTCAGTGTTGTCATCTGTAGCTTGGGTCAGCTGGGGAGAAGTCCCTTTGAGTAGGGTGCTGAGCCCCAAGGAAACAACACAGGCACCAAATGGACCATCCTCCTAGAGCACCAGCGAACTTGGCCACAGGGGCTGGGGTGCCGCCCATGGGTCCACCTGCACAGGCTCTGTGACCTGGGGCCAGCCCGTCTTGGGAGGATGAAAGCCAGCCCCAGGAGCCGTGGCAGGCGTGAGATGAGCTCAGAGAGGAAAGGCCTTGGAGAGGCATATTTGCATCTCCAGCCCTGGCTGTCCCTACCTGCAGGTACTGCATCTTGTCCTCCTGCAAGGGCCGCAGAGGGTAGAACTGGGGCAGGTCCCCCTCCAGGGCAGAGAGCTCATACTTGGCCGTCCTGTCCAGGGCCACAAAGTCACCCCCATAGCTGTAGTCCAGGGAGCGGTCCAACACTAGGTCTGGGGGGATGCCACCTTCCAGGCTGGTTTCTGCAGGGCGGGGCAGAAGCTTAGGGCCGTGGAAACTTGGGGGCATCCAGGAATGGGTCCCAGGGACCCCCAGAGACACGCAGTGCTGGTGGGCTGGTTAACAGAAAAGGAGAAGGGCGGGGTCCTCTATTCAGATCCTGACTCTGCCACCTTTTAGTTGAGGGCCTGGGGAAGTCACAGACCCTGAGCCAGTTTCCTCCTCTATGGGGGTGAGAACTAGATAGACACAAGGAGCTGACACTGCCAGGTGGCAAGGGCTCAGCCCAGGCCACATTATTGCTGCTGGCAGGGAGACAGGGCCGGTCTACAGGAGCCCCGGGGCAGTTCGCCAGGACCCCTAAGGTTGGAAGCTCCAAGAAACACAATCAGGCTGCAGTCCACAGCCACTCTGTTAACAGAACGTCTGATCAACTGGAACCCTGGGGCGGCCAAGCCATACAGGGGAAGGCCCCGTGTGACACCAGGCTTGAGTCCTTGCGGGCTTTAAGAACCTTTGGGGTAGAACAAGGGGGCTCTGACAGCTGTTATCCCGCGGACCCCCAGTGACCTCACCCAGGCGCCACTCTCCCTGGGGGGCATGCTCAGACCGTCCTCACCATCACCCGAGTCCTCGTCGTTGGCCATGAGGGCCATGCACTTCTCCCAGACAGCCTTGAGGTCAGCGCGGTAGCGGTCGCAGGCCCAGAGGAATACGGGCAGCAGCAGGGCCTGGGTCACTGAGCACCAGAGCACACACAGTGCCATCCAGGGCGCCGAGGCGTCAGCCCACAGGCTGCTGAAGCTCACCACCTGTGGGCACAGGGCTGGGCCTGGCACCCGGCAGGACCCCCATCACCCAGCTTCCCTTCCCGGCCTCAGTTCTCCCACCTGTGGGGCAGGTCTGACTGCCCGCCTGCCGGAGGCGGGGGAGGGGGAGACAGAGGGGGAGGGGGAGACGGACAAAGCCCTGGGGTTTTGGGCAGGAAAGAGACAGAGTGTGAGGGGAGAAGTCCCTGCCCGCCGACAGCCGCTGGTGTCAAGATGAACAGTCACAGCCCCATGTGTGCAGAGCCCTTCACAGTGCAGCAGGTAGCACTGGGCACGGCCTCCCTCATTTCACCCGTGACCGCCCAAGGAGGAGAAGGCGTGGATTACCAGCCCCTTTTTGAGAGCCAGGTCTCGAGTCTCCCAGTTCAGGGACCTTTCTACCATCCCCGCTGCTCCATGGCTAGTGGCCTCCTTGGCCCTGCCCCTACTCTGAGGGTCTAGACCTCAGACCCCAGAGGTCTAGAATCAAAGTAGTTTCTGGGGGTCAGAGGATCCAACCAGGTGGCCTTGGGGTCACCGCCTAGGGACGCCTCATTCCTCTGCTCCCAGGAGAGTTCATTCCCCCACTGAGTGACATAACTATTCCTCTTTCAGAGCAGAAGTGGGCATGATGCAGACATCACGTTGGTTCTTCCATGCGAGCTGTGTGACCCTCAGAAAGATGCTAAACCTCTCTGGGGCTCAGTTTCCTCATCTGTGAAATGGGCCAAGAACACCCCACAGGGTGAGGTAAAGATTCCAGACACTGTACCAGGCCGGCAGCAAGGAGTGGGTTCCACAAACGGCCCTGAAGAGAAGCTGGGGGGCCCTTCCCCCACTGCTGTTCCCGTCTGGCTCTGCAATTTCACACACACATCTTCCCTCTATCATCAAAGGACTGGGGACACCAGGCCCCACTGCACACAGGAGGACTCTACCTGGGGGGTACCTGGCCCACTGAGGGTGGGGCAGAAGGTCACCCCTGACTATGAGGCTGCCACACCACCTGTCACCTTCTGGAGCTTGGGTCCTGCGATGACTCCCTGCCCAGCTGCTAGGATGAAGCCTCTATCTGGTCCTTGCCCCGAGACCCTTCCCTGTCCAGCTCCATAGCCTTCAGGGGCAGGGCTGGAGCCCTATCAGTGGGAGGGCTTGTCTTTGAGTCCAGACGTCATTCTTGGGCTAGGCCTGGGGCATAGCCTCACAGACAGGACCCCAGGCAGCCTCGGGGGACCTTGGACCCTTGCTGGCAGGGTCTTCAGACCAGCCCTCACCTTGACCTTCCTCAGCTCCTGGGATCAAGTCCGACTCCCCAGCACATATTCAAGGCCTTCCCTGCCTCCCGATTCAGGATCAAAGCCAGTTCTGCCACACTAAATCCCTCCTCTGTCCAGCCTGGGACCTGGACCCACCAGAAAGCCTGTGGCGTGTCACCCCACCTTCCATACCCTCTGCATCAAATGGGTCTCACTCAGGTCAGGAAAGTCCCCTGCCGTGTGACAAAAGACCCTGGTCTCTGCAGCCACCTGACGTGGGTTCAGATCCCACCATGGATGCCCTGACTTTAGGCGGGTCATTTGACCTCTCTGAAGTTCAGTTTCCACCTCTGTAAAATGGGGATGATGATGATGCCTCCTGAAAAGATCGGGTGTGAGGATTCAACCACCTAACGCCTGGAGCACGCCCAGCCCCAGGGCTGTCCCAGAGCCCGCGTCCCCCCGCCAGGCTCACCCACCAGCACAGGGAAGCCCATGAGGCAGTCGTATATGACGACGATGGTGGCCACCAGGCCGGTGATCTGCAGCGAGGTCCTGGCGGGCTCGGAGCCGTCGATGGAGGAGCGGCGCTTGCCCTGTGCGTCCTCCACCACGATGGTGGGCACGGTGAAGGCGTGGCGGTCGGCCCGGCGCCCCACCTGCACCGCCAGCGTCTGGAAGAGGGCGATGGCCGTGCAGACCACGCCCATGGCCACGCTGCCGCCCACCAGCAGCAGGAAGCAGACGCCGAAGCCCAGGCCAATCTCAGCCACGATGAAGTGGCAGCCGTGGGTGTAGAAGCGCTCGCTCGTGTCGTGCCAGCCGACGGCAGGCAGTGCCGACAGGATGAAGGACACCATCCAGATGCCCATGACCGTGTGCACCGCCTGCTTCTTGGCGTTGCTTAGCCTGGCATGGGGCGGGGGCAGGACAGAGGGACCTGGCGTCACTCAAAGGGTCTCTCCAGAGGCCCCTGGGGACCGGCAGAGGGTCCTCAACTGCCCCAGCCCCGCAGTCAGCACATCGTCACGTGTCCTTCTCACTGAGCCCTTCTGCACTGGACACTGTACGCACCCACGTACACCTACACGCGCTCGTCCCTGCAACTCCAGCACAGCATGGGTGCGGCACACCGCACAGGGACCCTGTCCCCACACCGAGGGTACCTGCGCGCTCAGGCACCCACGTCCCCCTCTCCAAGGACACCAGATGTTCAGGCGCACACGCCCAGGAACTCACCGGTAGTTGACGGGCCAGCGGACCATCCACATGCGGTGGTAGGAGAGGGAGGTGACGGAGAAGCAGGTGGCCAGGGTGAGGGTGTAGAAGGTGGAGACGAAGACCTTGCAGAGGCCCTCGTTCCATTCGTAGTCGGGGCGCTGGCGCCGCAGCTGCACCACAGCGTAGGTGGCGATGGGCACGGCCACGTTGAGCATGTGGGTGGCCGCGAGCATGCACAGCAGGAACTCCAGGGGCTTCCACTTCTTCTGCTTGGCCCCCACGCTGAGGATGCCCCACGCGTTGGCCAGCAGGGAGAGGCCTCCGCAGGCCAGCCAGCCCACCGCGCTGCCAGGCAGCCGCCGCTCATCACTCATGGTGCAGATGGGAGCTGGCCGGCGGCTGGGACATCCTCCTCAAGCCAGGCCTCAGCTCCGAGCAGCAGCCCTCACACGTGGCGGCCTGGGGACACCAGGGACCGTGAGCATCTGCAGTGGGTTTGGGGGGAGCCAAAGAGCTCTCAGGGACTCTCCCTTGGGCTCTGGCAGTGAAGCTCCTGGGGCTCTTGGGAGTGCGAGATAGAGGGGGTCCCCTCATGCTCCATTGCCTGTCTGGTCCTGGCTTGGGCTGGGCCACTTCGCCCTCCTCTGCCCTCTATGGAACCTCCTGGCTCCCAGGGGGTGTATACAGGGGTGCTCAATAAGTGCACATCCCCTCACCTCCACCTACTCCTGGTCAAGGTGCGGCACCTAGGCTTCCTTCCAGGCCGCCTGCATCCTCAGGGAAGCCGCCAGGCCGGGCCCAGGTGGGCGCTGTGCCGCGTGTGTACCTGGTCCTGTCCCAGAACCAGCCCTCTCACCATCAAACTCCCCAAATCCTCACGCAGCCCACGCGAGGCACCCCCAGTGCATGCTGGGGGCCCTCACTTTCATTGGTCCCACTTCCTTTGGCCAATGAGGACATGCCTGGAGGATGAGTGCCCTGAACCTCCCCTGTAAGGAAGGGATGCTCTGGGGGCCACTCTCGTGCCCACCTTGGGAAAGGGCGGCCTGCTTTACCCAGGTCAGCCCCCAGCAGGCCTTCCGTGGCCGTGCACGCCTGGCAGGCCCTGGCACTACCCCGGGCTGGGGGGTACACTAAGCTCTAGTGTACTAGCCATGTGGCCCCAGCAAAGTCCCTGCACCCACGTCCTACTCTGAAACGGGGACGATGAGGCTTCCTCCAGGGGGAGGCTGGGGTGGACAGACGCCGCATCTCTAGCGCCTGGGGCGGGCCCGGCTGCTTGGGATGCCGCAGGCAGCATGGGACAGTAGCTGGTCCAGGGACCAGAACCTGCCCCCGAGGACAGCCTGTGGATAGGTAGGAACCAGGGACCTAGGACGCGGGGCAGGAGGCACGTGTTGGGGAGCCGCCCCATCCTGCCAGTGGGCCTGGCGGTGAGTCCCCCAGCTTCCCAGCTCGGTGCGTCCCTGCGCAGAGCACTGGCCGGTCCCTCTGACGTGAGGCACCCCACAGCAGGCCCCTCTGGCCACAGCCTGGAGCAGGTGGCGTGGGGGACAAGTGCAGTGCTCAGTGCAGGTCTACTATGTACGCTGCCTACACTTGGGCCTTCTCACCCTCTAGCCTGTGTAATCTCATTGGCTGCAAATTTGTTGCCCCCAACACTTATGGGCACCACTGAACCAGACACAGCCACGTGATCCTTCAGGGACTGTCTCCAGCTTGGGGTGGACAGGCCATTGCAGGCCCCTGGCGCTCAGGACAGGGGAAGTGACACCTCCCAGCCAGCTGCCAGGCTCCCCTGCTTGTCTCGTGCAGGGTGTGGCCTGAGCCCCACGGACACCGAAGGATCTCTTGAGTCCTGATGGGTGTCATTCATCTCTGTGCCCCTGCAGTGGGCCTGTCCAGGCCCCTGACCCACAGGAGGAGTCTAATCTGGACCACACCAGTGCCCACTAAGGGCCTTTTAGCGGGGGCTGGGGGACTTCTGGGGCCAGGGAACTTCCTTCCCAAACATTAGGCTTCTGCTCGCAAAGCTGCCGCCCCTTCCCCACCCCAGACCCAGCGTGGGGGGTGAGGTGGCCCTGCTGAGCCCTCCACCAGCCGTTCTGCTGTCCAGCAAGCCTCCTTGACTTCAGCATACAGAGGCCACTCGGTGTGGGGTGAAGAGCTGTTAGACTCCAGCTTTAGCTCCCCAGCCAGTCACGTGACTCAGCTGGGCCTCAGTTTTCTCATCTGTACGTAGACATGATAGTCCCTATCTGCCTCGAGAAGTGTGTGGGTAGCCGGTAAGCTATGCCAGGGAAAGCGCTTAGAATGGAGCCAGGCACGCAGTAAGTGCTCAATAAATGCTTGCCACGTAGATGTCTGTACCAAAGACCTCCCTGCTCACTGAGCTACGCTGTCTCTTCAAGACACTGAGCTCAGAGGTGTGCACGAGCCTTAGACCTGCAGGCAGACGCACAGTCACCCCAGCCAGAACCTGGGACAGCCCAGCTTGGAGGGTAATGAGGCTACACACAGCCAGGTGGGGTGTCTGGCAGCCCACCAGGGGTCCAGAGCGGGCAGAGGCTTACATTATCGAATAGAAAACCGGATTTGGCATGCACGTGGCGGGCTGCCATCTACTTCTACTTGCATCGCGCCGCCTTGGCCGTCAGATTGGGAGGCCTTCCCTCAGAAGCCCAAGCAGGCAGGCTGTCTGACTCTTGTGACCCTGCGCCTGGCCCAGCCCACACTGCCCACCTGTTGATTGCTGGTCCAGAGTGGTAGGGAAGGTGCCACAGGCTGCCACTGGTACAACCCTTCCTGGTGCCGGTTCTTCCCTGAGTCTAGCTGAGCAGTGTCTCACTGCAGGGAAAGGCCCTAGGTCTGTGTGGGCAGGAGAATGTGCCCTACAAGTAGAGGGAGGAGGCAATCCTCCTTCGAACAGGCACACTCCCCTCAGTTCGCACCCCCAGTGATCTTGTCTGAAGGACTGCCATCGCTCCCATTTTACAGATGGTTAAGGGGAGGTAACCAGGCTCTTAGGTTCCCGAGCCAGGATCCAAACTCCACTCGCCTGACATCAAAATCCTGATGTCTGAAACATTAAAATGCTCAGAAACTTGGCATTTTTTTGTTCCTTGAGCTGAGGTTGTCTTTCTGGGCCTCCTGCCCCTGCAAGATGGGTCCTACTGTCCCCACAATGCAGATGGGAACACTGAGGCTCAGAGCCCAGTGCAGCACAGGGAGGAAGTATGGAGGCGGCTTTATGGACTCCTGAGCGTGGTGGTCCTGCGATGGGGGAGGAGTGTCACCGGGGTGGGGTGGAGAGCAAGGTCTCCAAATGCAGAGTGAGAGGGGGCTGGCTCTGCGGAAACAAGGAGACCCCCTTCTTCCAGGCTGGTGACACCTTCTGTTCATTCTCAATCACAGGGAGCAGGGGACACTAGGGTCCAGGCCCCAACACTCCAGGGGTGTTACCGCCCCCTATTGGGAAGTTTCTCCCGCAGCCCACTCAGGCTCCGCAGCATTTCAGGACTGGGCTTCCCGCTCCACCTGGATCCCGGAGACGCTCCCTGCCACCCCCCGCGCCCCCCCAGGACACCGCAGTGCAGGCTGCAGGTGTGGCGGACCTGGGACCCACCGGACTCTCTCCGCAGGGTCTGCGGGCGGGGCTCCGGCGTGACGTCGCGGCCCCGGGCCAATGAGGCCCCACGGCCCCCGGGCTCTATTGCGCAACAAAGAGAACCCAGAACTTGAAAGGATTCCCGGGCTCAGGCTGCCGCCCCCAGGCTGCTCTCCGCCGGCGCCGCTACCCATCAGTCCCGCAGGGCCCCGCTCGGCCGCCGCCCAGGGCGGAGCTCTCGACGAGTAGCCTCCACATCTCCGCCACGCCCGCCCTCCACCCTCGCGGTCTCCGCTCCTCTGTCCTCCGATCCCCCGCCCGGCCAGGCGCGCGGTCCTGCCCCAGCGGGGCCCCCAGCTCTGCCCAGCCCCGAGGGCGCGTCCGAGCGTCGGCCGCGAGCCGAACGCTGACGGGACTGCGGTCCCGGACGCCTCCCGAGTTACGCTGGGCAGGGGTGGGCCCAGGACCCCCAGAGCGGCCATCCTCGCCCCCTGAAAGCAAGCCCCCCGGGGCGGCGCTGCCAGGCTCAGAAGAAGGGGCGGACCCCGGGGAAGTTACCCCGAAGGTCCCCAAGTTGGGGGGAGGGGTGCGCAGCCTTAAGCGGAGCCCGCGGCCATCGGACAGACCCCGTGACCGACCAACCACGGACAGCCCCTCCCTGCCCAAAGTCCTCCCGCCGGGGGTCCCCTGCCCTGCCGCCCCCGGGCTAGGGCGGCGGCGCTCACCCTGCATTCGGGCGCCCGGGGCTCCAGCTCGCTGCTCCCGCCTCCGGCTCCGGCTGCGGCTCCCGCGCCCCCGAGCCGAGCGCGGGCCGCCGGGGACCGCGTGGGTGGCCGGCGGCGGAGCGGCCAGCGGGCCGGGGCATCCTGGCGGCGGCCGCCCGTGGCCTGCGCGTTCCGCTCGGCTCGGCCCCTCCGCCCCTCCCTCCCTCCGTCCCTCTCTCTCTCCCTCCCTCCCTCTCTCCTCCCTTCGCGCCGCCGCCGCCGCCGCGCTCCGATCCCGCCGCTCGGCTGGCTGCGCCCGGGCGGCCGGGGGCGGGGGGCGGAGCAGGGCGCCGGCCTCCGAGGGCGTCTCCACACCGCCTCTCGGACCGCCCAGCCCCTCCCCTCGGAGACGCGGCCCGCCGCGTGTGTCTGTGTGTCTGCCGCGCGTTTGTCTCGTACCCGCGGGGGCGCGCCCTCCGCATCCGCGCCTCCCGGCCGAAGACCCCTAGGGAGGGCGGCGCCTCTCGCGACGCCTGGATCAAGCTTGGGCCTCTCGCTGCCGACTCGGGTCTGTCCATACTCCCGACGCTGGCTGCGAGCCTCCTGCGGAAGACCTAGGCCAGGGGGGCCTGGGGCAGGAATGGACAGTGGGGACTTAGGGCCGGCGGTGGGGGGCTCAGTGAGGCCTTCCTGAAGGATGTCACATCTAAGGTGAACTATAGGGGCGGGGCGTAAGGAGGACTTGGGGGCCCTGAGGACTGGTGGCCTCTAGAAATTGGGGAGTCGTTTATGGGGGGGAGCCAGGGCAGGAAGAGGTGAGGTTGGGTCAGCTAAGGATTCAGACTTACCCTCGGGCCTTTGGGGGGGCGGGGGTTCCACCGCGGGAACCAAGTGAATGGACCACTGGGCTGCCTGCTGGGTGGTTGTCCCTCCCCCCATGGGCTCCGAAGTGTTCTCTGTGAAGCTGAGACCACGACCAGGCAGCTGGGAGAGGCCAGGACCTGCGACCTGACACCCCTGGCCCTCTCTCTTCCCTCCCTCAGGAGCTTGCCCTCCACTTAGCACTCCTAGCAGGGCACAGGCTGTCGTCACCTCTAGGCTAGGTGGGGAAACCCATTAGTCCCCTTGATGGGGTTCTCTGGAGACCCAAGTCACAAGAGAGAGTGGCCTCTGGCATCCTGGCCTCCCATCCAGTCAGAGGATCCTGCCTGCCTCTTCTAGAAAGCCAGGGACCACACACACCCCGGACGAAAGGCCTCTGGAGTCACACTGTCCTGCCCCACAACCGGGAGCACCCACGAGTGCCCAGCCCTGTGTCTGGAGGAAGGCGGGCATCTGCTCGGGACTGGACTCAACAAAATGCAGCCAGTGCTGCCTGTACCACTCCATAGCCTGGCTTCTGTGCCCACCTACACCATCTCCTCCACACCCCAGAAACAGCTGGGGAGTTAGAAGCAGCTTTTAGGGGGCCCAGAGTGAGTCTTGGGATCAGGTTTGTTTTTTGTTTTTTTTTGACCGTGCTGCACGGCACGTGGGATCTTAGTTCCCCGACCAGGGATCAAACCCGCACCCACTGCATTGGAAGCGTGGAGTCTTAACCACTAGACTGCCAGGGAAGTCCCCAGGATCAGTCTCAGACAAAAGTCAAAGTGTTCGTGTAGCAAAGGTTCCACAGTGAAGCAGAGCTGGTGAATGGCGAGTCCTGGGCCATGCGCTCCCTGTGTGTGGCTTCTGGGTGGTCAGGGCCCCTGATGAGCTCTCCGTGGACAGGCCAGCTCCCTGCCCATGTGACCCTGGTTGTAAATAGGGCATCAGCAGTAGGAGGCTGACACAGGGTAGCTGGTAGTCAAGTGTGGCATTTCTAAGGCAAACAGGCAATCCAGCCATCCAGAGCATGGGCCAGGCCGCTGCCCAGCTGGCAGAAGGCAGCCTGCCCCACGCCTGTGGCCCCAAGTGCACCTCCACGAGCGAGCCCAGCTCACCACGGCCGCCTGTACTAGTGCCCCTGCCCCTGGCTTAGCTGGCTCTGAAGGCAGGTGGGAGATTAGCTTCCGACGGCCACCGTGGGGAGCCCCAGGGCCCAGGCACTTTGGGGCCGGCTCGCCTCCGCACCACTCCCTGCCCAGGGCACCGCCTATAGCCTTCAGGAAGTTGGCACAGGGTGTGGGTGGAGCTGGGGAGGCTGAGGCAGCCTCCAGGGGGCCGGGGGGCAGGGTGGGGCTGCCGTGGCCTCCTGTGGTCTGTTCCCCCCCACTGCTCCCAGGCAGGAAATAACCCCGTCAGCCAGGACTGGGGCCCGAGACGGATTCCGGAGGTCCTGGCAGGCGTTTCTGCACATCTGGAGCCACGTTCTCTCTGTCGGGGCCCGAGGGAGCCCTGCGTGAGGCCGTAGTTGTTGGTGGCCAGTTTCATCCCCAGGCTTCGGGGACCAGCCTGGGTCAGGAGCGTTCCCCTAGGCGATGGTGACTGCCAGTGCTTGGTGCAGGGGCCCTTCTCAGCTGGGGCTGGGGCTGGGGGGCTGGGGGGCTGGAGTGGCCTTGGCCGTGTATCTGCCCTGAGGCTGCTGGACCAGGTGCACACACACAGCCTCATACTTCACATGTGCGCACACACGTGTGCAGAGACAGGGATGCCGACACACGTGCACACGCGTGCACGCGCGCGCGCGCACACACACACACACACACACACACTGCCCCTCGGACCCCCACCCCACGAGCCTTCCCAGTAATGCCCCTGCCCGAGTGGCTGGGGGTTCCCACATCGGGCACAGGGGCCCTGGCACCAGCTGGGGAGGCTCCCTCCGGCAGGATCCCTGCCTCTTGCTCCGAGGTGTCTCAGCTGCCTCCAGGGAGCAGAGGCCAGGCCCAGGGCAGGCCTGCCCCATGCTGAGCTGTGGTCTGGTCTGGCTGAGCCCGGCTCTTTCTGCCCAGCTCCTTGCCTGAGTCCTCACAAAAGCACCCCAGCCCCCATGGACAGGAAGGCCAGTGGGACACTGGTTGGGGCCTCAGAGCCAGGACATGGAACCAGGGCCCAGGAGGGGGTTGAAGGGTGGGAAGGGAGGAAGGGGTGCTCCAGCAAGCTGTCGGGCAAACACAAGTGGGCGCCGCTGTGCCCAAGGTTCTGGGGTACGTGCAGGTACAGGCACCGGGGGGGTGGCCCTGAGGAAGGGGGGGACCCGTGGGAGCCCACAGCCCCCAACACCCCGGGGAGAGCAGCCGCCCAGGACAAGCAACCACCCAGACCAAGGTCCAGCCAAACAGCAGCTTTATTAGCGATGCTGGGCTTTCCATACCGTACAGCGCGCGCCCCAGCATCCCCCAGGGCTTCCAGGGAACGCCCTGGGGCGTCGGGACAATACTGTGGAGCACTTACACGGGGATGATATAAATAAAGCTTTGGTGTATAGGTTTCCAGGAGAGGTGAACACAGGTTAACACTGCGAGACGAATACTTCACACAACACCAGCTGTCAACGTGAACTGGGGTTTTGGCCAAGGGGTAACTTCTAAATGATGAGACGCTGGGGGCTGCTCCAGGCCCCAGCGGTAGGAGGGGGCGTCTAGGGCTGAGGCTCCGCTTGACCCTGTCGTTTTGCCTTCATCTGCAGGTACCGCCCTTTGCCTTCCTCAAAGCGCTTCTTCTCGTCCTCAGTCTCGGGCTGTGGACCACACACAGAGAAGCAGGCAGGTTAGAGAACCTGTGACTGCAGCGGAGCCTGGGCCCTGCCCCGCCCCGGCCCTCCCCGAGGGCACAGAGAAGCCCGCCCAGGCCCCATCTTCCTGACAGCCCACAGCGAGCATCCCTCCCCGTGTCACCTTCCACAGCAGGCCGAATCCTGAGCCCAGCGCCATTTTGGTAATGAACTTCAGCTGAAAATGCAGTTGATGATGAAGCGCGGGAGGGGAGGCCTAAAGCAGAGCCGAGCCAGGGCAAGGAAGAGGGGGATCCCCCACGTTTGCGCCACTCCCAGGGAGCGCCAGCTGCTGTCCGCCTCTGCCCCGAAGGGAAGTGGGGACAAGCACCGTGCTGGCTGGGTGACCTTGAGAAGGCCACCTTACCAGGAGCGAGCGACCACACTGTGGGCAGCGAGTCCTGGCCAGCACAGACGCCTAGGAAGTGGCACCTGGTGTCCTCTTCACCTCTTCTCTGCTGCTTCCTTCCTCTGAGCAACCTAAGAAGCCAGGTCCCCGAGTGACCAGGGGACTTGGCCAAGGGCTGGGTCTTGCCCAGGGCAGTCCCGGCTTGTGCCTGCCGACCCAGCAGGATGGCGAACGGTGCCCCCTCTCACTCTTGAGAGTGGCCTGGCCTGGCCGCTAAGTGGTGTGGCCCTGGCCAGAGAGGTCCACTGCGGCAGCATCAGGGGGTCACTTCCCAAGGCCCCATCTCCCGCCCCCCAGGGCCAGCGATTCGGGCTTAAAGAGCTGTGCGAATTCCTCTGGGACGACACTGCCTTGCGACACTTTGAAGGCGTCTGAAAGCCAAAGAAATGGGGCAGTTGCCCTTCATCCACAATGACACCAAGCCCTAGCAGCTATTTTTGGCCCAAGGGTTTTACAGACAAATGGTATATTGGCAAAAGAGAGAACGATCAGCCTGAGGATGGAATGTCAGGTCATACCGAATACTTCCTCCCCTTCAGCCTTCTCAGCAATTGTTCTCTAAATGTCACCAGGTGTAAACTGTCAAACCTTGCGGCTCAGAGCCAGTAGAAAGTTCGGGTATCTGAAGCACTAGGATCGTGGTCCTTATAGTGGTTCCGGTTCCTGTCTGAAGAGTCTCGGGGCAAACGTGGAAAATGGTGGCTTTTCCAAGACACTTTATTGGAGGCCTGCTCTGGTTTCACCTCTGGCTGACTTTTTAAAAATAAAATTTGAGGCTACTCAATTTGACTTGAAACAGCACAGGGAGATAAACTGTTCTATCTCAGTTTCAGCAGGCAGTTCTAAGCGGGCAAGACCCCCGAGTCCTCCAGCCCCTGCTGCCCAAGGCACCCCACGAACACAAGCCCACATCCTGCTGGGCCCAGCCCAAGGTTTCTGCACACATCCAGGCAGAATGTGCTAGCTCGGGGCCTCTCAAATGTTCACGTACGCACGAATCACTTGAGGATCTTGTAAATGTGGATTCTGACCTGGTGGGTCTGGGGGTCAGAGGCTGAGACCTGTTTCTTTTTTTTTTTTTCTTTTTCATAAATTTATTTATTTTTGGCTGCATTGGGTCTTCGTTGCGCGCAGGCTTTCTCTAGTTGCGGTGAGCGGGGGCTTCTCTTTGTTGCGGTGCGCAGGCTTCTCATCGCGGTGGCTTCTCGTTGCGGAGCATGGGCTCTAGGCACGCGGGCTTCAGCAGTTGTGGCACATGGGCTCAGTAGTTGTGGCTTGCAGGCTCTAGAGCGCAGGCTCCGTAGTTGTGGCGCACGGGCTTAGTTGCTCTGCGGCATGTGGGATCTTCCCGGACCAGGGCTCGAACCTGTGTCCCCTGCACTGGCAGGCGGATTCTTAATCACTGCGCCACCAGGGAAGTCCTGAGACCCGTTTCTAACACGGGTCCAGGTGATGCGATGCTGCTGCCCGCAGAGCACTTTGGGTAGCAGGACCCTGGCTCCTCCCCATCTCCATCCCTGTTCCAAACGGGGGACAGCCAAAGCGGCCAAGAATGCAAGGGCAAGGCCACAGGCTAGAACAGTGGGGGCTTTTTCCTCCCCCTCCCCTATATGGAATTTGCTTGGCATGGCTGAGGAGACCCGTGGCTCCCATCCACCTGCAGCCCGAAGGCACAGCCCTTCCTTAGTGGGAGGAGGGGTGTAGCCGGGCTTCCTGCCTGCCTCGCAGACGACCCCATCAGTGCCTATGGGGTCCCAGAGCTGGGAACCGGGGAGTCGGGGCCTGTTGGGGCTGGCTGAGAGGAGAGCTGGAGGAGGGCAGTGGGGGGTCTGGACCACGTTCCAAGGTTCCTGCCAGCTCTAGAAACCCGCCCCTCTCTGCTGGGGCTCTGGAGCAGGCCCTCCTTCTAGCTGGTGGAGTTGCCATCTCGGGGGCAGGGGAAAGAAGGCAAGGGCTTATTAGAAAGAAAACGATTTCTCAGAAGCAAGAGAGTGTGAGCTTGGCCTGGGTAAGGCAGCAGGACCAAGAGGGGGCGGCTACCAGGCCCTCTGCAGAGCCCCCTGGAGCCACGGCCTGCCTCGCGAGACGGGCTTCCTGTTTCTCCAGCCCATCAGTGGTCTTGGAAACCAGCAGATGTGGGATTCGGGTGAGAACTGGGTCCCTAAGTGCCAAAGTCATCAGCCAAGTGCTCCTGGGGCTCCAGGGAGCAGGGAGGGGACCCAGGGAGGGTGGCAAACGGCCCCGTGGAGCTGCTGGCGTGAGCTCAGGAGCTGGCGTCCCATCTGTCAGGCAAGGATGGCCCACGTGAGGCCAGGGCCTGGGTGGGGGGTGCTGGCACTGGGACTGAGGAAGGGCTGCTGGGCCCGGGAGACGCCCGGGGAGCAGCCCACCCTCTGTGGGCACCTAGCCATTGACCCCTTGGGGCCGCCCACACTGCACACTTGGGTTCTTTCCCTCAAGGACGCACACCACCGTTCAGTTTGCGTTGACACCACTGCCTGCAAACTTGCAGCAGGAGTGCGGGCTCTGTGGCCTCCTGCATCCCGGGTCTCTGTCTCCCAGCTCCAAAAGGGAGATGAAGCCTTCTTGATGATTTGTGGCCAAACGGGTCTGGAAACCTGAACGCTGATTAGCCTCTCCCAGCTAATGACGCACACAGGTCAAAATCTTGAAATCAAATAAACCTGTTTAATGGTGTTTAATCAGGGCTGTCCCGCAATGACTTAGCCAGGGACCCCTTTTCCTAAGGAACCTTACTCCCATCTTGGGGGTGGCTGAATGGGAAGCACGCCCACCCTCTCCTGAGGTCAGCTTGTGGCACGCCCTCAGAGCTGGCCGACAGCCCCGGGAGAAAGAAGCCGGGCACAAAGGCCCACCGCACGTGTGACCCCAGTTACACAAACGTCCAGAACAGGCAACTCGACAGAGGACACAGATTAGTGGTGGCCAGGGGTTGGGGGAGGGATAAAGACTGGCGGTGTGCTGTGTCTTTTGGTTTTTTTTTCAAGAAATGCAAGCATTTCTTTCTTGCTTTTTCTTTTTAAATAATTTATTTGTGTATTCATTTTTGGCCACGTTGGGTCTTCATTGCTGCGTGCGGGCTTTCTCTAGTTGTGGCGAGGCGGGGGCCACTCCTCGTTGCGGTGCGTGGGCTTCTCATTGCAGCAGCTTCTCTTGTTGTGGAGTACAGGCTCTAGGAGTGCGGGCTTCAGTAGTTGCGGCTTGTGGGGTTCAGCAGTTGTGGCTCACAGGCTCTAGAGCGCAGGCTCAGTATTTGTGGCGCACGGGCCTAGTTGCTCCGCGTCATGTGGGATCTTCCCAGACCAGGGCTCGGACCCGTGTCCCCTGCATTGGCAGGCGGATCCTTAACCACTGCGCCACCAGGGAAGTCCCTCCTTTTTTAAAAAAAATAATCAATTAATTAGTGGCTGCATTGGGTCTTGCTGCTGTGCGCGGGCTTTCTCTAGCTGTGGCGAGCAGGGGCTACTCTTTGTTGAGGTGCGCAGACTTCTCATTGCCGTGGCTTCTCTTGTTGCGGAGCACAGGCTCTAGGCACGTGGGCCTCAGTAGTTACAGCTCATGGGGCTTAGTTGCTCTGCGGCATGTGGGATCTTCCCGGACCAGGGCTCGAACCTGTGTCCCCTGCATTGGCAGGCGGATTCTTAACCACTGCGCCACCAGGGAAGCCCAGATTGTACATTTTAAGCAGGGGAACTGTACGGCATGTAATTATATCTGAAAAGCACCCCAGAGGTACAAGTGCCATCCTAGTTTACAGAAAGTCAAAGGGAAGGTTCAGCGGGGCGGTGCCCCACCCAAATCCGGGCACATGAGGGAGGGGCACCAGGGCCGGGGTGATGCGCACTGAATTAAACCATGCACTTGTCCTGCCGCGGCGCCCGGGCCTGGATGCGTGCACTCCCCGCGAGCACACAGACCACCCCCTGCGGGACCCTGCCCTGGGGAGCTGACCCGCTAGCTGACCACACACGGGAAAAGAGGCAGCCGACGCAGCACTAGGAATGTGACAATGGCAGGGACCAATGACAAAGGAGAGCAGAGCGAGGTGGTCTCGAGGGCCAGGTCCTGGGGAGGGTTCCTGGGAAGGCGTGCGGGCACCACCTAGCCCACGAGAGTCTGTGTAACAACCCAGGAGGGGTCCAGAGCTGTCATGCTCCCCTCCCACCAATGAGGACGCGGGGCAGAGGCTGAGGCTGAGCTAGCGACAGCCGCTAAGTGGCAGAGCCTCGGTTGGAGCTGCTGCTGCCCTCCAGACCAGCCTGTGCTGACGGGCTCTCGGGGCGGGCCTGTCGGTGGGCAGCAGGGCACGCAGTGGCCCTCCCGTGTCACCCTGGCGACCCTCCAGAATGAGCCTGGAGCCCCCTGGGCCTGCAGCGGCCCAGCCCCCCTGGCTCTTCTCCATCTGGGAGGGGACAAGCCGGGGCAGGGGTGCGTTCCTGTCCCAGCCTTGGAGCCAGGCGCCTCCCCGAGGAGCTGCCTGGGCACTAGAGGCGAAGAGCAGACGGGCGCTGCGCCTTCCCCTTCTGCCAGGTCCTGTGAGTGCCAGCGGGCCACATGCAGCTGCCCGAGCGTCCTCCGGATCTCCACACACACGAACAAAAATGCCGGCCCTTCCATCACATTTGGGGCCACGACCCCCATGCTCTCCGCACACTCACGAGGAATGCCCTCTCTAGGTCATAAGCTCTGGGAGTGAGGGGTGAATGTCTGGGGGTAGCAGAGCATCTAGAAGCCAGGGGAGGACCACGTTGGGTCCTCATCAGGGCTGGTTCTGGGGCAGCGGGCAGGGTGTCCACTTCCGGGTCATGCCCACACAGGGTGGGCGCCTCGTCTGCTTCCCCTTGTCCCACCAGGCCCCGATGTGCAGCTGTGACGAGCCCAGCCCTCTACGGGGTCCCCCTAGATGACTGCAGCTACTCGCCCCCTCAGCAGCCAACGGGCCACCACGTGTCCAGAACGGGTGCACCAAAGGCTATGAATTCTCCTCTCAAAGCATGACCTGAGGAGGGGCCGAGGCCAAGGTGCAGGTACAAGACAGGGTACATTCTAGTCTCTGCTCAGTGGAGGGAGGGGCCCGCGCCCAGCCCTGGGCCTCAGAGCTGCTGCCCTGAGTCTCTGACGTTCAGTATTCTGCAGCTAACTCATCAGCCAGGAGCTGCCCTCGGACAGACCTCACGCCGCCTGATGATGGCTGTACAGGCAGCTGGCCAGCTGGAGAGCGTGGCCAAGCCATTTGCCAGGCCCGGGGGGGAAGGAGCCAGACGAGGGCTCATCCCTCTTCTCGCCTCTGGGGACGGCGGCCTGGGCTGCACGTTCCAGGCTCTGAGGATTCGGTGCTGCTACCCCAAATGCTGACGGCCCTCCTCACTGGCCTGCCCTGGAAGGTGCCCAGCGAGGGCACACGTTTAAGAAGACAGGCCCTGACCGCCACCCTAGGGGGAAACAGCCAGAGGTGAGCAGAGCAGCCTCTCTGCTCTCTGTGGAGGTGGGCGCCCTGCCCTGCTGGCTGGTGGACACTCAGCCTCCCCAGGGCCACGAGCTCTGATAAACAGCTCTCCTGGCCAAGTGACTAAGAGGGTCCACCACTTCCCTGCTGGGCACGGAGCTGAGAACGAGACAGATGGCTCCCGGCACGCGGCCCCGCCCACGGCCCCGCCCACGGCCCAGCGCCGCCTCCTCACCTCCTCGCAGCCCGTCTCCCTCCATCCGGCAAAGTAAATAAATACATAAGTTGTTGGCTGTTGCTGTTTTTAATGGGGGCTGGAGGTGACGGGGAGAAGGGGAGGACAAAGCTCCTCCATGGGAAATCACATTTTCCCTCAAGTGCCTGAAGCTGTTGGCAGGGAGGAGGGCTCACGACCCCCCCCCCCAAGTGGCCCCCTGTGGGTATGAAAAAGGAGAGGTGACAGCAAAGGGGCCCACAGGCCGCTCAAGGCGTGGTGACCCCTGTTTACCTGCCTGGTGGAAGGGACAGTGGAGGGGTGGTGAGGATGTGGTCCCCCTGTGGGGGTCACAGGGACCTGCTGTGTGGCCTCAAGAGACGCTGCCCGCCTCCCCAGGGCCAGGTCCTCCCACCTGTAAAATGGGGTTCTCAAGGAGGTGACGTGGCAAAGGGTTTCCTGCAGTGCCAGTGCGGGCTGCTCTCCGCGCATGGCAGTCACACCGCGTGTGTGCGCGCGCGCACGTGCACGCTCGTGAACTACTGTCATCACGAATGGCCTTAGAGACCAACTGCGCTCCTGTCTGCCGACCCATAGCCACTGCGCTGGGAGGAGGGCGAATGGCCCTGGGGGTCACCTTAAGGCAGCTGGGCCTTTGGAACGTCACACAGCCCCAGGGACGTGGGGGTGAGGGGAGGGTCCCAGGGCCGGCCCCTCTGTGCTCCGGGCACCCCGCTGGCTCCCACCCGCCCGCTGGCTCCGGGCCCCCGGGCCTCCGATGTGCATCTTCTCCCCCTCTCCCCCTCTCCGCCCACCGCGCTTCCTGCCAACGCTGTCTTCCGGGCTCCCGTCAGTGCAAACCAAATGTTTTCCATTTTGCATTTTCTGTGCTTCCAGAACACACATTTGGAACTTGGCAGGGAGGGTGAGTGACTAAGTTCCACCCTCAAGAGCTTGTCCTTTTTGTAATTAACGAACGTCTGGTGCGAAGAGGGTTCCCAGTGGTGATATAACAACTTCCTGTGAGCCTGAGGGACGGCAGACCTTCTTAATTAGGAAGCCATGCGGCACAGCCTCTCCGGTCTTCATAACAGGAGACGAGAGGGATTGTGGGACAATCATGAAGGCAATTAAGACATCCTCCAACTACTGGGGCCCTTCGGTGTGGCATGGCGAGGGGCTCTATGCATGGTGGTGTCCAGGAGTCCCCAGCCCCGCAGGCAGCTGTGTCCCCCAAGTGCAGCTCCACCTGCAGACCCCGACCCCAGGGGTGCTGGGCTGGGCACCCGGGAAGCCGCCGTCCGGGGGTTTAGCTCCCAGCGGCCGCAGGCTGGGTCTCACCGCCACCGCCGCCAGCACACGCAGCCCCAAGCCTCCAATGATGGGACCGCCATGGGGAGTTGTAGACACCCTTGCCAGGGGCTCCCCTCACCCCACAGCACCAGCTCAGCCCCTGAAATCACTGCCCTCGTGTGCGGTCACGAAACTCCCCTGCGGAAGGGCCAAGAGGAGGCTACGGAAGAGGCAGGGAGCTTGGGCGCTGCCTGGGAAAGGGCAGCGACGGGTACCAGTCTCCGCTGGGAGAGGGGACACAGGCCCTGCTCACAGCACTGGCCCCTGTACCAGCTCTGTGGACACGGCTGTCCCCACCAGACGACAGCTATAAGGTCCTCACCGCCTTTTTCTGAGCCCTTCCCACGGGCTGGGCCCCGGCCAGGGGCAGTGTCCTCACTGCAAGCCTCTGGCCCTGCATGTGCTCACTCATGTCGGCGTCTTCCCTGCCGTCTGTCTGAGGCCAGCACAGGGCCTGAGACACGGCGGGGCCCAGAAGGCGTTTGCTGAGTGAACGAGCAAACCAACGGAGACTGCGGCGAGAAGGCCACATCAGTGTGTCGTGCGTTAGAGAGTCTGCTCGATGGACACATTCAGGCAACCTCCGTCCCCAAGCAGCTCCAGAAGGCTCAGAGCACCCAGGGGCTCGGCAGGGGCCTGCGCTGGTGACAGAGGCACAAGGTGGGGCGTCCGGCACACCTAGGGGTGGACAACCCCCTCTCGCCCCCGATGAAGCATCTTCTCTCCTGCTGGCAGGGCCGGCATGCCGTTCTCTGATTCTGTGTGTGCACGTGAGCGGGGAGATCCTTCTGCGTGCTTCCTCCCACTGCGGGGTTCCGGGGTCTGTTTCTTCCTTGCATCTTTGAGCATGGGGTTCAGAAGTGTCCCTGTCCCTGGCAGGCCTTTGCCAGGGGACTCCACGCCACCTCACAGAGAAAGCACGAGGCTGCCAAGAAGCCACGGTTCTCACGTGGTGGGGCGGCCCTGTGGTCCACCCCAGGATACACCAGGCATGAGCTCACCCTCCTGAAAGACCCTCTCAGGTCCTGCGGCCGTGGCCCTTGCCTGGGCCCAATGACCTTCACAGTCCTCTCCCCAGCTTCGAAGTCACCTTCCGGGGGGCCACAGTGAATCAAGGCTGTCCCGACTCTAGCTGGGATTCTCCTCTTTCCGCTGCACCCTCTGCCCACAGGCCTCTCTTCCTGCAGCCGTGTTTCCGGCACCATCTGGGGTCAGGCCTAACAGTGCCCCTGAGAGCCGGCCTCGGGCCTTCACCTTCTATAGAAATCACAACAGCTGGGGTCACCTGGATTTGGAGACACATTACTGAAGCAACAAGAAGCTGATGTTCCAGAGGTAGAACCTACCAAGGTTTTAACGAGAAAAAGCGTGTCATCGGTGCACTGGGCCCTCTTCTGGAGAGCTGACTGTTGAACTTGAGATGAGCGTTCTCCAGAGCCCTACTGTCCACAAAGAGGCCGGCCCAGAGCCGTCAGGGCCACGGCATCTTCAGGAGACGTGAAGACTGGACGGGTTAAGAAGGCCAGAGGAAGAGTCTGGGCTCATGGCAGAGCAGAGGTGAGAGCCAGGCGGCGGGGGCCGCACCCTCTCATCCACACCCCCTGTGGTACCCACACCCCTGGTTCCAGGGGCAGGTGGGACTCACAGGCCACTACAAGTTCCCAAATGCCACCCATTCAGGGGACAGGAGCAGCTTCAAGATTCTGGCATTTCCCCGTGACAAGGCAGACTCCCTGCTAAGCATCCAAAGCCAAGAGGGAGAGAGAGGACATGGGGTCAAGAAGCTTCACGCATATTCTAGTCCCCGACTCGCTCCCGTGGACGGGCAGCAAGGGCACAGCCTCCCGCACTGACGCGGCTCCCCGGACCCTTCCTGGAACAGACGAGTCAGTCCTGCTGTGCTCCAGTCTGAGCTTCCTAAATCAGGGCGCAAGTAGAAATCATTCCAGCACACCGAATGTCTGGGACAGAGGTGTCTCCCCAAGCCGTAGGGCCACCTGGGGCCCCCAGCCCAGAACAAGCCCCACGTGAGGGCCCTCTTCCCTTCCCTGGGGGTGGGATGTATGTTCCTTTCACCATATCAGGCTGTAGAGAGCAGGCCTGGCCATGGTTGCAGGGAGGTGGTGGCTGCCCCTTCACTCCAGGCTCGGGTCCTAGGATCGAGGAGCTGCCCACTGCCGGAAGCCTCGGCCCCGTGCTTCCTCTTCGGTGCAAAGTAGCGAGGAGCTCTCTGGTTAGATCACGGAGATGGTGCCGAGACCACAGAGGACCTGCCGGCCTGGGGTGGCTCCAGTGGGGAAACGGAGGCTCAGAGACCAGAAGGGGCTGCCGTGGCCAAGGGGCTCAGGGCCTGCTCCAGGTCGACTCCACGTCAGGGCCGGCCACTGGACTCTGGGCGAGTCCCTGCCCATCACTGTCACTGTGGCCTGTCTGTGGGCTCGGACAACCCACCTTGACACCCACCAGGGAAGCGGGTCGGCATCTCGTGAACGCTCAGCTGCCTCCCCTGGGACCATCGCTGCTGTGGGCACCGGGGGCATCCACCCTGCCGGCTCCCTCCCAGTAGACAGAGAATGGCCTCGGCGGGCACCTGGCCCTCGGGAGTGGGCGCTCAGGAAACCTGGTGGCGACTGACCCTCGAGGGTGCCCTGAGGTCCGGGTGTGATGCACAGGGGAAGCACTCACAGCTGAGAAAGGGCAGAAGCACACGTTTTGCCGTGTTCTTGGCGGAGCTCCACCGGCTGCGAGAGGGAAGGCCGGCTGCCTCCCCGATCTCCTCACTGCCACCGCTTTCATCCCGACTTGTCACTTCAGTGGCTGACAACGGAGGCCCCAGGGTCCAGGCCCCTGTCCTCTGCACGCCAGCTGTCCGTGTGGACCGGGAGGCGAGGGTCTACAAGCAGCGGCCAAGACCCCTGCGCCACAGGCCGCTCTGTGGTTTGGGTTTTCTGGGAGCCAACCAAACCGGCTTCGGAAAGACCCTGCTCCGCTGCCTCCACGTGCCGTGGCCATGCCGCCCGGCTCGCTGGGGAAAGCATTCCTATTCCAAATGACCCACAGAAGCAGCTGTGAACGTGCTCTCTCAAAACCCACATCGCCTGCGTGCTTGCGATGGAGCCCAGGCTTCTCCCTTGTCGAGGGCGCGACCTCACCCGCACGCGAGTCTCCTGGGGCCTCGGGGGCTGCAGCGCCCACATGTGAACCAGAGAGAACGGAGGCCGGCCTTGCGCCCAGGACGGGCTTGCTCTGGCTTCAACACAGTCTGTCCATCGGGTTCTCACGCTTCTGGAGACTGAAAAGGCTTCCCACACCCGGGCTGGAAAGTCGCCCATGGGAGGTGCTGGGAGGTGCTGGGGCCAATCTGGGGCCGGGTCCCAGGGAGCCACCTCGGGGCGTTCCCCCACGTCCCTCCGTACCACCTCTCCAGAGCTGGAAGGTGGTGTGGGTCTGTCTGCCACCCCCGAGGTCAGAGGGCACAGCCACAGGGAGGCGTTTAGAAGGAGGCAGGGCCTGGGCCTGGCTGGTTCCACGTCCCGCGCTTGCCTCCTCTAATAAGCAGCCTGGCAGTGCCGGCAGCTGCCGGGCGGGCGCGGTGCAGTAGGCCCTCCCCAGCATAAAATATTCATCAAGAAGAACTCCGACAGCCACGCTGCCTTCCGTGTCAGCCGGGCCCTGGGGATGGGAGCTAAAAATAGACAGGAGGATAAGTGCTGACAGCAGGGGTGGGGAGGGCTGAGCCCCGACGCGGGCACACGTGGGCTGAGAGGCAGACAACTGTGGTGTTGGTGGTTCCCAAGTGAGCGCCCCAGAGGCTGGGCTGGAGGCTAGGGAGTCTGCCCCACCCCCTTTGAGCACGGGGTGGGGGGGCTATTTTTATCCACATCGGTGGGCCCCAGGACACCCCAGTGAAGAATCAAAGCCCATCTTTAATTAGCAACAATAGCCTGGATCGACATGCAGTCGGTCAGTGGGAAGATGTGGCCACTGCCAACCACCGGCCCCTCAGACCTGGGAATTCGGTTACCCTCCCTTCCCCTTCATTCAAGCAGGTGACTTTCCCCTAACCCCCTACAGCCCCTCCTGCACCAATCCCCCGACCCCCAGGTCCCTATGTTTCTGGAAAGGGCACAGACAGCCCCCAGGGTTCACAGACCAGCCCGGCACCATGAGAGCGTCCCAGCTCTGGGAAGGTCATGGGCTCCTCCACAAAGGGCTCTCCATGCAGACTGGAGCCCGGGGCCAGAGGCTCGCCTCCCTGAGCCCGGACTGCTGCCCCTCCACCCTGGCTGCGGCACTGGTCTCCCCAGCGGCCTGAGCTCTGGGGTGCGGGCAGGGCAGTGGGGGTAGCCATAGAGAGCTCCAATCAGGCCCGAGGCAGCTCCTGGGCTCCTGGGCGGGCGCACACTACAGCCGGCTACGGCCGGAATGCAGACCTTGTCCCTGTCCACCTGCATGTACTCTGTGGGAGCCTTTTCAAAATGAAGACGGTCCTGACTCCTTGGCTATCCTTGGTCTCAGGGCCATTTGGGGTGTCCCGCAGGCCCCACTCTCCCTCAGCTGACGGTAGAGGAAAGGGCTCGGACAGCCAGAAGGCTGTCCTGGGCCGGGCCTGCCCTCTAGCAGCTGGGGGGCCTCGGGTGTGTCCCTACTCCTCCTCTCCCGCTACAAGAGGCCAGCTCGGCCCCCAGCCCTCTAAGTTCCTTTTGCTCTCTCTCCCACCAACTCCAGGCCGGTTTCCAGGCAACGGCAAAGAGTCTCTGGGTGATGGGGTGGGCGTGGGGAGTAAGGCTTTATCCAGAGAGGGGAGGGAAGGTCATCAAAGGAGGAAATATCTGAGAAACGGTGGAAGGAGCTGCTGTCATGACCATCTGAGGGAAGGTGTCCAGGCAGAGGAACAGCAAGTGCAAAGGCCCTGAGGCGGGACTGGGTTTGGGATTTGAGGAACAGAGGTGGCCGGCCTGGCTGGACCCCGTGCCTAGGGCAGCGAGGAGCCGCTGAGCTGCTGAGCAGTTCAGGCGGGAGAGGCAGCCAACGCAATTCTGTTCTGAAAAACTTGCCGGGATGCAGCACAGAGTCAGGGTGAGGGCAGCAGGAATGGGGGAGGGCATACAGCTTGGGGCTGAGCGGGAGAGAGGGGCCAGCCCGGTTCCCAGGCTCACCGGGAGGGAATCCACCAGGAGGAGTGGGAGTTTTGGGGGGAGGCGGCTGGGAGACAACGGTTCAGTTCGGAATGTTACGTTTGAAATGCCTGCTGAGACCCTGTGGAGAGAGGCAGCCCATATGGGAGAGTAAAGCAAGGAGGCCCGGGGCCCGGTCCCAACCGCCCAAGGAGGGCAGGGTGCAGGTTGGGATCTGTCAGAGCCCCGCGTTTCGGGGCCATGGGGTGGCCATCTGCACACTCAGCAGAGGCCCCCTCAAGGAGGCGCCAGGGAGAGGAGTGTTCTTGGATCTGGCCACCCTGCTGGAGCCTGGAGGCTGGGCAGGCGGGGGGGGGGGGGGGCGGACAGAGGTCAAGGGCTCGCCTGTGTGGGGCGGGACTTCAGCATCCAGGAGGGAGATGTCCCCCAGGGGCCCTGTGGCAATATGGAGAGAGATGGAACAAGGGTCTGGGGGAGAAGGGGGGTGAGCCTGCATCTGGGGGCCAAGAGGAGCAGGCAAGGTTCCCAGAGGAAGGGGTCTGAGACCCAGGGACACATGGTTGCGAAGGTCAAGGCAGGAGGAGGTCAGGCCGTGGACAGAGGTCGGGGGGACGCGCGTGCGTCAGCCGAGGGGCTGAGGCGGCTGGAAGCCACCCTGCTGAGCCATCAGGATGGAGGGCGGGATGGCACCCCGGTCCTCGTGGCCCAGGGCCCCTCCTGGGGGGGTAGTGGTGGAAGGTGGGGAGGAGGAGGGACGCGAGGCCGGGGGCTACAGCGCTGGGGACTCGGGAGGGAGAGGCCGAGGCTGCCGGACCCTCCACCCCTCCCCAGCAGCCTGGGGTGGTACGTGGGGAGGTGACGGTGCACAGCCTGCCTGAGGACGGTGCCCACCCTGGCTCCCCTTTCCTTCCTTCCACACGGTGGAGCCCCCCATCCTTTAAGGCCAGGTTCACCAACCCTGCCCTGTGCAGCCTCCCCCCATGCCCCCCACCCGACTCACTGGAGCCCCAGCGTGGGGACCCAATGCCAGCGAAGAGCGAGTGGGGGGTGGCCCGCAGAGGACGGGGGAGGGACAGGAGAGGGCCCAGCGGGCAGCTGAGGCTCCTCTGGCCACGGCAGGGGCCTTGACGAGGCCAGACGGCTCCCCCACCAAACCCAGGCGCTGCCCCTGTGGGCCTGCGAGGCCCCAGAGAGGAGCGAGGCTGGGGGGTTAGCATCTCCGGGTGGGGGGTTAGCACCTCCGTGGCGGCAGGCCAGGCGAGCGAGCAGGGGCCTCGCGCCCGCCTGGATGAGGAAGTGCTCCGAAGCGCAGTATGTTTACCCTTACGGAGGCTTCCAGTACGTGCTCTTTGCCAGGAGGCACAGGAGCTGCATGGGAGCAGATGCTGCAGGGGCCCTGGGAGGCTGGCGGGGGGCCTGAGTCGCCTGCCAGTCGCTTCCACATAAGCGTCAGGTGCTCGAGACCCTAACCCCCGGCCCCTCCCCAGGCTTCTCGGCTCCGCACCTGCACCCGCATCTCAACCACCGCCCAGGGTTCTGGCTTCCTCCTGGCCCCCTAGTGACAGACTGGCTCAAGACAAACCAGGAGCAGCCTGAACGGAGGCTTTCCTCTGCACCCAGGCTCCCGCGGACCGGCTGTGTGACCTTCCCCAAGTGCCTCAGCCTTGCTGGGCTGAGGGTGGCCGAGAGAAGCAGGCAGAGGACTCAGAACCGGCGGGCACAGGGCCGCCCCCCAGGCGGGGGCACTTACCCCGACCGGCATAGCTAAGGAATGTGTGAGGCTCATATAGCTGTCATCAGCCTCAAGGGGAATCTGGAGGCATCGTTCATTCACTCACTCGTTCATTCCTGCATCCAACACACAGTCGCCCAGTGCCTCTGAGCTGGGCCTCCTCGCCACCCTGCCCTCCCCGCGCCCCGCCTTGACGCTGGCCGCCTCAGGCTCCCCGACTCCCAGGCTCCCCGACAGCTAGCACGCGCCAAGGTGTTGGGATTACAGCTCCCACGACCGCCCAGCACGGCCCCCTGCCCCACTGGCCTTCCTGGGGGCTCCTGCCCACTCCCCAGGCACCACTTCACGTCCACCCCAGGTGGAGGCCACTGGCCCAGCGCGCTCCCCCGGCTCCCCCGAGCGTCCACGCCGCCTGTCTCTCCTCCTGGGATTGGCCTCAGGCCTTGCACACAGCAGGATTCATGCATTTTCCCAACCGCACCCACTAAGTGCCAAGACTGTTCCAGCCTCAGTGAGCCACTAGGAGCACATGTGTTCCAGTTCGTGAAGCTCAGTCCAGTGGGGGAGGGACAACCGGCAAATGAGCAGCTCCCACGAGCCGGGGCGCTGGTGCTTTGGAGAAAGGCAGGGCAGGGACGAGGCCAGACCGTGGATGCGGGTCTGGCGTGCGGCGGGTGTGAGCCCCGGAAGTCTCCGGGGATTGTGGCCTTGAGCGCTGGGGGCCCGCGGGCGCCAAGAGCTGAGGAGGGGGCCGGGGGCGAGAGGGAGGGAAACCCTTACATGTTCAGTGAATCCAACCTTCTCTTTTCCAAATTAAAAAATGCTAGTGACTCACCTGTGCCCCCCCACTGCCCCCGCCCCCGCAGCTCCAGTAGCAGCCTCTTGGGTTGTGGAGCCCAGGACGGCAGCCAAGCAAACCCTGCTGGTGGCTGAGACCTGCCAGGATCCACGCCTGGGCCAGAGCCCCCAGCTCTGCTCCTGGTGGCGGCCGCCAACCTGCCACTGCTCTCTGCACACCCAGGGCAGAGCCTGGCTGGGGAGCCAGGGCAGGGAAAGGCCACGAGGCCCAGACGCCCAGCCCCGAGGTGCAGGGCTCTAGCTTGGCCCCATGATGCAGGACACGCAGGCCAGGGCCTCCTCGAGAGCCCACCCTGGGAGGGTCCTCACCCCCACTCTAGCGCTCGTACAAGGTGCCAGGACCAGCAAGGTGGCGTGCTTATCCCACGGCAAGGAGCTCGTAAGGGGCGCCTCTCACCTTGTCTGCCCAGTCCCTCCCCCACAGTCCGCGGGGACGGGGCCTCACGTTTGACCCGCCCCACAGCCAAGGTCGCTGGCCCCTCAGGAGCTGAGCGGACCCAGCTGCCCAGAATGGATTCATGTAGCTCGGTTTCTCCTGGGAGCCCAGCAAGCGCCGAGGGGGCTGGCCCAGCAGCGGGGGCAGCTGCCCCCAGGGACACACGGGCCGGAGGGGCCACTCACCACGAGCTGGGGCACAGGCAGAGACTTGCCCTCCTGGCTCAGGGACACATAGGTGAAGAAGGCACTGGCGGCCCGGTAGCGCTTCTGGGAATTGTCCACCACGGGGTCGGAATCCACCAAGACCTCGATCTCCATGGACTTATTGCTGGTGAAGGTCACGCGCCCAGAGATGGTGATGACACAGCCTGCGGAGCACAGACAGCGGGTTAGGGAAGCCTCGACCCAGGGCGGCCAGGCGGCCGGATCGGGCTGGGCAGGGAGGGTGCAGAAATCAGCAGTACCGAGGATGCTGGAAGACACTTGGTTAGACAGCACAGACCATCCTGCTAACTGCCAGGACATCACAACGACAGCACATCGGGGCCCCCTGAGTGTTCACCTTTCTAGTTAGTGAGGGGGCGTTTCCTTCACTTACGGAAACATTTAGAGCCGAAGGGATCTTGGTGGTCACCCAAGCGTGGGTCTCTATTCCCCGGGAGAGGCAGCGGCTGCTGGAAGGATGCTTCCAGTGAGTCCCGTCCCTCAGGGCCAGCCCCCACCTGCTTTCAGATCCCTCCGCAGGTTAAGGACACATCTGCACTGCCCATGCTTTGGCCTTACTTCTGCCACTGGAGCCACACAGCTGCCCCACCAAGTTGCTCTGAGCCCCGCTAAGGAACCTTCCTCCACCCTCTCCGGCCCCACCCCCCCACCCCCCAGCTCCCTGGCTCCAGCGTTCCCGATGCCGGTCAGAGGGCAGCGTCACATGCACCGTCAGGCCAAGCTGCCACGCTGACCGTGGTCCTAAGCCCCCTGGAGCCACTGTCTGCACTTCAGCCCACGTCCTCCTACCCTCTGTGCAGGTGGGACTGCGTCTGTCCCGTCAGGCTCCCCTCCCGGTCAGTGTCGCCCACTGGACCAGCACTCTCCTCTGAGCTGCGGATCTGCCCTCCGACAACACCCCCGCGGCCCTGCCCATGGTCAGAGTCCCCAGGTGCTCCCCACCTTCCACACCAGTAGTTTCCCTTGTAGACAGTCACACGTTCCTGTAACACTGTCCTGGGGGTCCCGCTCTCCCTCCACCCTGCCCCAACCTCTCTGCACTCCCCATGCCCCTGAGTCCTGAACATCTACCCTAGAGCATCCCTTCTGCCCCCGCCCTCCTGGTCACGGGCTCCCAACTACCACTGGCCTTGGCCTCCCGTCCCTCGACTTCATCTCATGGAGCCCAGCTTTTCTCGTATAAACAGAAACAAGTTGCCTCACGGGGTAACCATGGGGCTGGCATGAAACGAGCCAGGTGCCGAGGCTCCCGCCTGGCGGCAGGAGGCATGCAGTGCGGTCATTACCGCCAGCAGTGCTGTTTTGGACCCTGACGCAGCACTAATCCTTTCCACTGACGTGGTCAGGACCACCATCCCAAATGCAGCCTGGCTCTGGGCTGGGCTCAAGGACGTCCCTGGCCAGGCCTGGCCGGCGCTGACTGCAGGGACCTTTTAACACCCTGGGAGCCCCAATGTCCCAGCTCCATGGAGACAGGCCCCCACAAAAGATGCTTAGAGACCAGGAAGACAGACAAGTTGGGGCAGCGGGTGGCTGTTAGGGTGGTGAGCGCGTGGGCAGGCAGAAGCGGGAGCGGTTATCCGTGGCATGCAAAGCGCCTGGGCCCACCCTGGGAACAGCCCCCACACGGCCCACACGGGCCGCTTCCAGGGGAGCAGGAAGGGGAGGTGGGCATCCCCGAGGGTCTCCAGGCGTCCCTGCCTGTCCCCATCATGCCAGCCCCAGTGCCAGCCAGCACCCTCTCACCCACGACCAGACAGAAGACTTTGGGGCCCATGAGCCGAGAGGCAGGGAGGGACAAGACCCCCCCTCAAGAGGAAACCCGCCAGAACTCCCTGGCCAAGGGGCAGGGATGCGGGGGCAGTGAATTCGGGGCATTGCAACACTGACCGTTTGTTCAAAGAACAAATGGAGGGCTTCCCTGGTGGCGCAGTGGTTGAGAGTCCGCCTGCTGATGCAGGGAACACGGGTTCGTGCCCCGGTCCGGGAGGATCCCACATGCCGCGGAGTGGCTGGGCCCGTGAGCCATGGCCTCTGAGCCTGTGCGTCCGGAGCCTGTGCTCCGCAACGGGAGAGGCCACAACAGTGAGAGGCCGGCGTACCGCCAAAAAAAAAAAAGAAAAAGAAAAAAGAACAGATGGAAACACACCCTTGCTTTGTCTCCTGTGCAAGCCCCCCCACCAACCACGTGGCTAATCACGTCTCATTTCGGGTAGAAATACGAAGAAACTTCTAATCAAAAGTGGTTTCAAACAACAAAGAAGTTGATTATGAGCATTAGACACAAGAGGACGCCATCTTGAGTGTCACTCATGGTAGGAGACACAGTGATTGCTTCCTTTTTAAATTTAAAAATTTTTTTGGCTGTGTTGGGTCTTCGTTGCTGCGCGCGGGCTTTCTCTTGTTGCGGCGAGCGGGGGCTTCTCTTGTTGTGGAGCGCGGGCTCTAGGCGCGCGGGCTTCAGTAGTTGTGGCACACGGGCTCAGCAGTTGTGGCACACAGGCTTAGCAGTTGTGGCACACAGGCTTAGCTGCCCCACAGCAGGTGGGATCTTCCCAGACCAGGGATCGAACCTCTGTCCCCTGCATTGGCAGGTGGTTTCTGAACCACTGGACCACCAGGGAAGTCCCTGATCACTTCTTAA
This sequence comes from Grampus griseus, assembly GCF_964374135.1. Classification (NCBI taxonomy): domain Eukaryota; kingdom Metazoa; phylum Chordata; class Mammalia; order Artiodactyla; family Delphinidae; genus Grampus; species Grampus griseus. The sequence continues at coordinate 178,942,580 of NC_139017.1, read as the reverse complement.
AAGTCGGGAAAACTTCAATTATAGCCCAAACACCAGCCTCTTCACCCCTCAGAGATGGTGACATCTTTATTCTCACAGCCCACGGGCTTTATTTACCACTGGCTGGCCACCACGGAAAGGTGCTTGAAAGTTGGAAGACGGACTAGGTCATTGAGGGCCTGGGACCTAATCTGAAACTGACAAGGAGAGACCCCCGTGCTGCTGAGGGCCTCCCCTTCCCTGACCCTCGGCTCAGAAAGTGCACTCTGGGGTCTGTGGTCATTCGCTGGGGATGGGGTGGTCAGAAGCACCTCAGGGCAGCTCCAGCCACGTCCACGGTTCGTCAGCTCCCAGATGCTGGGAAGGCTCCCACCAAATCCCTCACCTCCTGCGCCTCTCCGCTCCCACCACCCACTGCAACATCACTAGGCTCCCCCAACATCCAAGAGTGTAGAGTGGCCAGCCCACAGTGGTGGAGGGTCCCCAGCAATGGGTCCCAGCTTTGTGGGAACAGACACCTCCACCCCACAGACCCCACGCCGCCCCTGCCCCATTGCCCAGCCCGGTCCACCCTCTCACGGCAGCTCGGGCGCCCCCCGTCGCTCTCTTTCTAGAACAGAGCTCCTCTCCTTCAGGGTATCCAACCCATCTGATGGCCTGTCTGATGTTTGCCTCCCTCCCAGCCAGGGAGCCCCACGAGAGCGGGCGCCCCATCACGCCTGAACCAACACGTAGCCCTGTGTGGACAGTGGGCCACTGCAGACTCCAGCCAGACGGCGACACTTTTGTAGACACTTCGCCTCAACTAGCATCGTGGCCGCCCTCAGCCCGAGCAGCCCAGCAAGGCCGGGCTCTTTCCACCCTCCCCCAGGCACAGAGGTCAGAGCCGGGACACTGGGGCCCATCTGAGCAGGGGGCGACCCCAGCCCGAGTCTAGCTTGGTTGCTGCTCCCTTTGTCTCAGAAACTGCCAGAGCGGGCACGTCCTGCCACGTGCTCGAGGCGCTCCGAGGGGCGGTGGTGAGATGCGTTCCGCCCTGACTGCGTGCTCCGAAGTGCAGCGACGCTGCCTGGGGACTTTCCACTAGGTCACACAGCCACATCCGCCCACAGGATGACTAGTTTATTTAAGAGTGGGGTGACTGGGGCTTCCCTGGTGGTGCAGTGGTTAAGAATCCGCCTGCCAATGCAGGGGACACGGGTTCAAGCCCTGGTCTGGGAAGGTCCCGCATGCCACGGAGCCACTAAGCCCGTGAGCCACAGCTACTGAGCCTGCGCTCTAGAGCCCGCGAGCCACAACTACTGAGCCCACATGCCACAACTACTGAAGCCCGCATGCCTAGAGCCCGTGCTCTGCAACAAGAAACCACCGCAAGGAGGAGCCCCGCGCGCTGCAATGAAGAGTAGCCCCCGCTTACTGCAACTAGAGAAAGCCCGCATGCAGCAACGAAGACCCATCGCAGCCAAAAATAAATAAATAAATAAATTTATATATATGTAAAAAAGTGGGGTGACCTGCTCAAGGGGAGAAACAGCATCTCCTGGTGGCACTGGGTGCCATGTGCCACCTTGGACAGGGGTGGGGTGTTGGGGCCTCCGGATCCAGGGAAGAAGGCCAGGAAGGGACCACCCAGTTCTCCTCTGAGCCTCTGAAGCAGGGACAGATTAGCCCTGACACAACCAGACAGTCCCCATGAGTGTCTCCACGACAGGCAGGCTCTCTGAGCCCGGAGCAGCCCCCCGGGGCCCCCAGTTCCCTCAGGCTACTGTGCCCTGGGGAGGAGCCTTGGGGTCCTCGAGCTCTGGGGTCCAACAGGCCTGGGTTTGAACATGGGCAGGGGGCAAGCCAGGAAGCTGCTGTGCCTCGGTTTCCTCATCTGCAAATGGGTGCAAGAGTGGCCGTCTCTCGGGGGAGGTCACTCCCGCATATTAGGTTGTCTGGACAGAAGCCCAGGACAGTCATTTCTGGTGGGGTCTGAGTGCCCTTCTGCAACAGCCCTCCAGGGAAAGGCGTCTCAAACCCAAAGGGAGAGTTTGCCTGCAGAACTCCCTGTTGTGTCTTCAGGGGGTGAAAAGAATCGTTCCAGGGCTTCCATGGTGGCCCAGTAGTTAAGAATCCACCTGCCAAGGCAGAGGACACGGGTCTGAGCCCTGGTCCGGGAAGATCCCACATGCCGCAGAGCAACTAAGCCCATGCACCACAACTACTGAGCCTGCGCTCTAGAGCCCGCGTGCCACAACTACTGAGCCCGTGTGCCACAACTACTGAGCCCGTGTGCCACAACTACTGAAGCCAACACGCCTAGAGCCTGTGCTCTGCAACAGGAGAAGCCACCGCAATGAGAAGAAGCCCACGCACCGCAACGAAGAGTAGCCCCCACTGGCTGCAACTAGAGAAGGCCTGCGCGCAGCAATGAAGACCCAATGCAGCCAAAAGTAAATAAATTAAACAAATAAATAAATAACGAGCTTATGGTTTCTTTGTCAATATAAGCCTAATAAATTAAAAGTGGAAATATTAAAAAGAAAAAAAGAATCGTTCCAACAAGGTAATAATAAGCAGCGACATTTAAAACAAAGCCCTCCCTTCCTTTCTCTGTTTCTGCAGCAGGCACATGTACACTGGGCAAGAAGCTGCTTCTAACGCTGCCTAAACGAATAACATGGGCAACTGTCTCCGCGAGGGAGTTCCAGCTCTTCAGCTGGTGAAGAACATGGCAACGAACCCCTGCCCCTCTTCCCTGGGTCCCCAGGACATTAGCAGTTGTGCGGATCCGACACTGAGGTGCGACCACCTCCGTGGCGGCCCACAGGGGAAGAAGGCCTGGGTCACAGCTCAGCATCCCCAGCACGTGAGCCTGCCTGAGAGGCGGGTACTCAGCTGCGCTCAGGGGGACGCCAGCTCCAGCGCAAACGCTCTACGAGGGGCAGGGACGAGCCTGCTGCCTCCACGCTCACCCCTAATCCCCGAACCTCACAGGTGCCATGTCCTCGGCTGGGAGGCTTGGGACAGAGGGAGAAGCACTTCTTTCCATGCTGCCTTGAAACCCCAAGAGCTCAGGGGCCCCTCGTTCTTCCGAGTTTTCTGCCAGCGTCCTGTCCACAGGGCTCACAGGGTAAGAGACAAGGCAGGGAAAAGGCAGAGCGCAGAAGTGGACTGGAGCCCTACCTGCCTCTCCGTGTCAGCTGGAATTTACTGTGGCAGGTGGAACGGGGGCCCCCAAAGATGTCCATATCCTAATCCCAGAACTTGTGAAACTGTTACCTCACACGCAGAGGGACCTCACAGGTGTGATGCAGTTAAGGATTTTGAGGTGGGAGCTTAGCCTGGATCACCAGGTGGGCCCCAGGTCATCACAGTGGTCCTCACAAGAGGACAGGAGAGCCAGGAGCCGTGGCAACAGACGCAGGGTCAGGGAGAGGCTGCCTGCTTTGAGGATGGAGGATGGGCCACAAGCCAGCGAATGCACGTTGCCTCTAGAAGCTGGAAAAGGCAAAACACGATTCTCTCCTACAGCCTCCAGAAGGAACGCAGCCCTGCTGACCAAGGAACAGCGTTTTCATTTTATTTACTTTTAATTATAATGGAAACAGCCACGTGTGGCTACTGGCCGCTGTGGTAGGCGGCATTGGCATTGAGGGGCTCTTGCAGGCAAATCTGACGTAACCAGAGGACAGAACTGCTGGGAGCAGAGACTGAACTGTCTGCCTCTGGCTGTCCGAATTCAGCAGGAAAGGGGGCCCCTGGGCTGAGACCGATGAGGGGGTGACGCGAGCAGAGCCGGGCCTTCCTTGGACTGGACACCCCTGACTGCGAGAACCCTCAGCCCTGTTTCAAGCTGCTTGATGAAGGCAGGAGTTTCACACACAACTGCGGGGGGGTGGGGGTTGGGGAGGGGGAACGGCGGCGGCTCTGGCGGTCCAGTGCGGGCGCCTAAGATGGGTGGCACTGCACTCATCAGCATCACCCACCGAGGCTGACGCCCCCGGGCCCTCGCAGCGGACGCCATGTGGTTCAAGCCTGGTCGGTGGTGGGAAGGCACCAGGGCTTGGGGCTGAGAGCTCTGGCCCTGGAGTCCAGCCTCCCTGCCAGGCTCCACCATGGACCAGCCCTGCGGCCGTGGGCAGTTTAATAAACCCCTCCATCAGCAGTTTCCAGATCGGAAAAACGAGGATAACAAGAGCTCTTGTCTCAAACCCCCAAGTGAGGGGTAATCGTAAAAAGCACTTTATTAGCACAATGTCTGGCACTCGAAAGTGAGCAGCGTTTGCCAGAGTTAAATTTAAATAGATGGAGCGCCTGCAGTGAGCAGAGCTGTGAGCTCATCTCTGTTTCTAAATCATGGTCGAGCTGCCTGGAGTGGCACAACCCAGGAGGGCTGGCAGGTGCCCCACCGACTCCCCCAGCACCCGGGGCCTCTTCCAGGGCAGATTCCAGAAAGAGGACAGGGACTTGGAAAAGAAAACAGAATAATGAAACACTGTTCTTCCCAAGGCCACGTTGTCAAGTGTTGCAAACTTTAAGAACAGCTCAGCGTTTAAGCTCCAGAGAGCTGGGGCAGTGAATGTTCTTAAGAAAAACATGGAATCAGCAAAGTAACTTTGGCATTTCTTTTTTTATTTTTACTAATTTATTTATTTATTTTAAATTTTTTTCTAGTTATTTCTGAGATATTCATTTTAAAGTAATAACTAGAATTATGACTTATAACATTATATCAGAACATATAAGATTTTTAGAAACTCCATGTAATGTTTGAAACATTTATATTAACATATTTCCATATAAATAACCCAAAGAAAGCTTAGTATTAGTTGTTTTTTGTTTGTTTGTTTTTTTATATTGCAGGTTCTTTTTAAAAAAATTTTTTTTAATTAATTAATTTTATTTATTTATTTTATTTATTTATTTTTGGCTGCGTTGGGTCTTCCTTGCTGTGTGCGTGCTTTCTCTAGTTGTGCTGAGCAGGGGGTACTCTTCATTGTGGTGCGTGGGCTTCTCATTGCGGTAGCTTCTCTTGTTGCGGAGCACGGGCTCTAGGCACGTGGGCATCCGTAGCTGTGGCTCGCGGGCTCTAGAGTGCAGGCTCAGTAGTTGTGGCGCAAGGGCTTCGTTGCTCCGCGGCATGTGGGAACTTCCCAGACCAGGGCTTGAACCCTTTTCCCCTGCATTGGCAAGTGGATTCTTAACAACTGCGCCACCAGGGAAGCCCCTGCAGGTTCTTATTAGTCATCAGTTTTATACATATCAGTGTATACATGTCAATCCCAATCGTCCAATTCAGCACACCACCATCCCCACCCCACCGTGGTTTTCCCCCCTTGGTGTCCATACGTTTGTTCTCTACATCTGTGTCTCAACCTCTGCCCTGCAAACTGGTTTATCTGTACCATTTTACTAGGTTCCACATATGTGCATTAATATACGATGTTTGTTTTTCTCTTTCTGACTTACTTCACTCTGTATGACAGTCTCTAGATCCATCCACGTCTCAACAAATGACTCAGTTTCGTTCCTTTTTATGGCTGAGTAATATTCCATTGTATATATGTACCACATCTTCTTTAACCATTCATCTGTCGATGGGCAGTTAGGTTGCTTCCATGACCTGGCTATTGTAAATAGTGCTGCAGTGAACACTGGGGTGCATGTGTCTTTTTGAATTATGGTTTTCTCTGGGTACATGCCCAGTAGTGGGACTGCTAGATCATATGGTAATTCTATTTTTAGTTTTTTAAGGAATCTCCATACTGTTCTCCATAGTGGCTGCATCAATTTACATTCCCACCAACAGTGCAAGAGGGTTCCCTTTTCTCCACACCCTCTCCAGCATTTATTGTTTGTAGATTTTTTGATGATGGCCATTCTGACTGGTTTAAGGTGATACCTCATTGTAGTTTTGATTTGCATTTCTCTAATAATTAGTGATGTTGAGCAGCTTTTCATGTGCTTCCTGGCCATCTGTATGTCTTCTTTGGAGAAATGTCTATTTAGGTCTTCTGCCCATTTTTGGATTGAGTTGGTTGTTTCTTTAATATTGAGCGGCATGAGCTGTTTATATATTTTGGAGATTAATTGTTTGTCCGTTGATTCGTTTGCAAATATTTTCTCCCATTCTGAGGGTTGTCTTTTCATCTTGTTTATTGTTTCCTTTGCTGTGCAAAAGCTTTGAAGTTTCATTAGGTCCCATTTGTTTATTTTTGTTTTTACTCCCATTACTCTAGGAGGTGGATCAAAAAAGATCTTGCTGTGATTTATGTCAGTGTTCTTCCTATGTTTTCCTCTAAGAGTTTGATAGTGTCTGGTCTCGAATCCATTTCGAGTTTATTTCTGTGTATGGTGTTAGGGAGTGTTCTAATTTCATTCTTATACATGTAGCTGTTCAGTTTTCCCAGCACCACTTATTGAAGAGACTATCTTTTCTCCATTGTATATCTTTGCCTCCTCTGTCATAAAGTAGTTGACCGTAGGTGTGTGGGTTTATCTCTGGACTTTCTATCTTGTTCCATTGATTTATGTTTCTGTTTCTGTGCCAGTACCATATTGCCTCGATTACTGCAGCTTTGTAGTATAGTCTGAAGTCAGGGAGTCTGATTCCTCCAGCTCTGCTTTTTTCCCCTCAAGACTGCTTTGGCTATTCGGGGTCTTTTGTGTCTCTATACAAATTTTAAGATGATTTGTTCTAGTTCCGTAAAAAATGCCGTTGGTAATTTGATAGGGATTGCATTGAATCTGTAGATTGCTTTGGGTAGTAGAGTCATTTCCACAATATTGATTCTTCCAATCCAAGAACATGGTATATCTCTCCATCTATTGGCACCATCTTTAATTTCTTTCTTTTCCTTTTTTAAACATCTTTATTGGGGAATAATTGCTTTACAATGGTGTATTAGTTTCTGCTTTATAACAAAGTGAATCAGTTATACATATACATATGTTCCCATATCTCTTCCCTCTTGCGTCTCCCTCCCTCCCACCCTCCCTATCCCACCCCTCCAGGCGGTCACAAAGCACCGAGCTGATATCCCTGTGCTATGCGGCTGCTTCCCACTAGCTATCTACCTTACGTTTGGTAGTGTATATATGTCCATGCCTCTCTCTCACTTTGTCACAGCTTACCCTTCCCCCTCCCCATACCTCAAGTCCGTTCTCCAGTAGGTCTGTGTCTTTAATCCTGTCTTACCCCTAGGTTCTTCATGACATTTTTTTCCCCTTAAATTCCATATATATATGGTATTTGTCTTTCTCTTTCTGACTTACTTCACTCGGTATGACAGACTCTACTTCTATCCACCTCATTACAAATAGCTCAATTTCGTTTCTTTTTCTGGCTGAGTAATATTCCATTGTATATATGTGCCACATCTTCTTTATCCATTCATCCGATGATGGGCACTTAGGTTGTTTCCATCTCTGGGCTATTGTAAATAGAGCTGCAATGAACATTTTGGTACATGACTCTTTTTGAATTATGCTTTTCTCAGGGTATATGCCCAGTAGTGGGATTGCTGGGTCATATGATAGTTCTATTTGTAGTTTTTTAAGGAACCTCCATACTGTTCTCCATAGTGGCTGTACCAATTCACATTCCCACCAGCAGTGCAGGAGTGTTCCCTTTTCTCCACACCCTCTCCAGCATTTATTGTTTGTAGATTTTTTGATGATGGCCATTCTGACTGGTGTGAGATGATATCTCATTGTAGTTTTGATTTGCATTTCCCTAATGATTAATGATGTTGAGCATTCGTTCATGTGTTTGTTGGCAGTCTGTATATCTTCTTTGGAGAAATGTCTATTTAGGTCTTCTGCCCATTTTTGGATTGGGTTGTTTGTTTTTTTGTTATTGAGCTGCATGAGCTGCTTGTAAATTTTGGAGATTAATCCCTTGTCAGTTGCTTCACTTGCAAATATTTTCTCCCACTCTGAGGGTTGTCTTTTGGTCTTGTTTATGGTTTCCTTTGCTGTGCAAAAGCTTTGAAGTTTCATTAGGTCCCATTTGTTTATTTTTGTTTTATTTCCATTTCTCTAGGAGGTGGGTCAAAAAGGATCTTTGCTGTGATTTATGTCATAGAGTGTTCTGCCTATGTTTTCCTCTAAGAGTTTGATAGTTTCTGGCCTTACATTTAGGTCTTTAATCCATTTTGAGCTTATTTTTGTGTATGGTGTTAGGGAGTGATCTAATCTCATACTTTTACATGTACCTGTCCAGTTTTCCCAGCACCACTTACTGAAGAGGCTGTCCTTTCTCCACTGTACATTCCTGCCTCCTTTATCAAAGAGAAGGTGACCATATGTGCATGGGTTTATCTCTGGGCTTTCTATCCTGTTCCATTGATCTATCTTTCTGTTTTTGTGCCAGTACCATACTGTCTTGATTACTGTAGCTTTGTAGTATAGTCTGAAGTCAGGGAGCCTGATTCCTCCAGCTCCGTTTTTCATTCTCAAGATTGCTTTGGCTATTCGGGGTCTTTTGTGTTTCCATACAAATTGTGAAATTTTTTGTTCTAGTTCTGTGAAAAATGCCAGTGGTAGTTTGATAGGGATTGCATTGAATCTGTAGATTGCTTTGGGTAGTACAGTCATTTTCACAATGTTGATTCTTCCAATCCAAGAACATGGTATATCTCTCCATCTATTTGTATCATCTTTAATTTCTTTCATCAGTGTCTTATAATTTTCTGCATACAGGTCTTTTGTCTCCTTAGGTAGGTTTATTCCTAGATATTTTATTCTTTTTGTTGCAATGGTAAATAGGAGTGTTTTCTTGATTTCACTTTCAGATTTTTCATCATTAGTGTATAGGAATGCAAGAGATTTCTGTGCATTAATTTTGTATCCTGCAACTTTACCAAATTCATTGATTAGCTCTAGTAGTTTTCTGGCGGCATTTTTAGGATTCTCTGTGTATAGTATCATGTCATCCGTAAACAGTGACAGTTTTACTTCTTTTCCAATTTGTACTCCTTTTATTTCTTTTTCTTCTCTGATTGTCATGGCTAGGACTTCCAAAACTATGCTAAATAATAGTGGTGAGGGTGGACATCCTTGTCTCGTTCCTGATCTTAGAGGAAACGCTTTCAGTTTTTCACCATTGAGAATGATGTTTGCTGTGGGTTTGTTGTATATGGCCTTTATTATATTGAGGTAGGTTCCCTCTATGCCCACTTTCTGGAGAGATTTTATCATAAACGGTGCTGAATTCTGTCAAAAGCTTTTTCTGCATCTACTGAGATGATCATATGGTTTTTATTCTCCAATTTGTTAATATGGTGTCTCACATTGATTGATTTGTATATATTGAAGAATCTTTGCATCCCTGGGATAAATCCCACTTGATCGTGGTGTATGATCCTTTTAATGTGTTGTTGGATTCTGTTTGCTAGTATTTTGTTGAGGATTTTTGCATCTATATTCATCAGTGATATTGGTCTGTAATTTTCTTTTTTTGTAGTATCTTTGTCTGGTTTTAGTATCAGGGTGATGGTGGCCTCATAGAATGAGTTTGGGAGTGTTCCTTCCTCTGCAATTTTTTGGAAGAGTTTGAGAAGGATGGGTGTTAGCTCTTCTCTAAATGTTTCATAGAATTCACCTGTGAAGCCATCTGGTCCTGGACTTTTGTTTGTTGGAAGGTTTTGTGTGTGTGTGTGTGTGTGTGTGTGGTATGCGGGCCTCTCACTGTTGTGGCCTCTCCCATTGCAAAGCACAGGCTCCGGTTGCACAGGCTCAGTGGCCATGGCTCACAGGCCCAGCCGCTCTGCGGCATGTGGGATCTTCCCAGACCGGGGCACGAACCCGTGTCCCCTGCATCGGCAGGCGGACTCTCAACCACTGTGCCACCAGGGAAGCCTCTTGTTGGAAGATTTTTAATCACAGTTTCTATTTCATTACTTGTGATTGGTCTATTCATATTTTCTGTTTCTTCCTGGTTCAGTCTTGGAAGGTTATACCTTTCTAAGAATTTGTCCATTTCTTCCAGGTTGTCCAATTTATTTGCATAGAGTTGCTCGTAGTAGTCTCTTAGGATGCTTTGTAATTCTGCGGTGTCTGTTGTAACTTCTCCTTTTTCATTTCTAATTTTATTGATTTGAGTCCTCTCCCTCTTTTTCTTGATGAGTCTGGCTAAAGGTTTATCAATTTTGTTTATCTTCTCAAAGAACCAGCTTTTAGTTTCACTGATCTTTGCTATTGTTTTCTTTGTTTCTATTTCATTTATTTCTGCTCTGATCTTTATGATTTCTTTCCTTCTGCTAACTTTGGGTTTTGTTTGTTCTTCTTTCTCTAGTTCCCTTAGGTGTAAGGTTAGATTGTTTACTTGAGATTTTTCTTGTTTCCTGAGGTAGGCTTGTATAGCTATAAACTTCCCTCTTAGAACTGCTTTTGCTGCATCCCATAGTTTTTGGATCATTGTGTTTTCATTGTCATTTGTCTCTAGGTATTCTTTTATTTCCTCTTTGATTTCTCCAGTGATCTCTTGGTTATTTAGTAACGTATTGTTTAGCCTCCGTGTGTTTGTGTTTTTTTTTTTTTTTTTTTTTTTGCGGTACGCGGGCCTCTCACCGCTGTGGCCTCTCCCGTCGCGGAGCACAGGCTCCGGACGCGCAGGCTCAGCGGCCATGGCTCACAGGCGCAGCCGCTCCGCGGCATGTGGGATCTTCCCGGACCGGGGCATGAACCCGCGTCCCCTGCATTGGCAGGCGGACTCTCAACCACTGCGCCACCAGGGAAGCTCTGTTTGTGTTTTTTACGTTTTTTCCCCTGTAATTCATTTCTAATCTCATAGCGTTGTGGTCAGAAAAGATGCTTGATATGATTTCAATTGTCTTAAATTTACTGAGGCTTGATTTGTGACCCACGATGTGATCTATCCTGGAGAATGTTCCATGCGCACTTGAGAAGAAAGTGTAATCTGCTGTTTTTGGATGGAATGTCCTATAAATATCAATTAAATCTATCTCGTCTATTGTGTCATTTAAAGCTTGTGTTTCTTATTTATTTTCATTTTGAATGATCTGTCCATTGGTGTAAGTGAGGTGTTAAAGTCCCCCACTATTATTGTGTTACTTTCAATTTTCTCTTTTATAGCTGTTAGCAGTTGCCTTATGTATTGAGGTGCTCCTATGTTGGGTGCATATATATTTATAATTGTTATATCTTCTTCTTGGATTGATCCCTTGATCATTATGTAGTGTCCTTCCTTGTCTCTTGTAACATTCTTTGTTTTAAAGTCTATTTTACCTGATATGAGTATAGCTAGTCCAGCTTTCTTTTGATTTCCATTTTCATGGAATATCTTTTTCCATCCCCTCACTTTCAGGCTGTGTGTGTCCCTATGTCTGAAGTAGGTCTCTTGTAGACAGCATATATATGGGTCTTGTTTTTGTATCCATTCAGCAAGCCTGTGTCTTTTGGTTGGAGCATTTAATCCATTCACGTTTAAGGTAATTATTGATATGTATGTTCCTATGACCATTTTCTTAATTGTTTTAGGTTTGTTTTTGTAGGTCCTTTTCTTCTCTTGTGTTTCCCACTAAGAGAAGTTTCTTTAGCATTTGTTGTAGAGCTGGTTTGGTGGTGCTGAATTCTCTTAGCTTTTGCTTGTCTGTAAAGCTTTTGATTTCTCCATTGAATCTGAATGAGATCCTTGCTGGGTAGAGTATTCTTGGTTTTAGGTTCTTTCCTTTCATCACTTTAAGTATATCATGCCACTCCCTTATGGCTTGTAGAGTTTCTGCTGAGAAGTCAGCTGTTAACCTTATAGGAGTTCCCTTGTATGTTATTTGTCATTTTCCCCTTGCTGCTTTCAATAATTTTTCTTTGTCTTTAATTTTTGCCAATTTGATTACTATGTGTCTCGGCGTGTTTCTCCTTGGGTTTATCCTGTATGGGACTCGCTGTGCTTCCTGGACTTGGGTGGCTATTTCCTTGCCCATGTTAGGGAAGTTTTCGACTATAATCCCTTCAAGTATTTTCTCTGGTCCTTTCCCTCTCTCTTCTCCTTCTGGGACCCCTACAATATATGCGAATGTTGTTGCGTTTAATGTTGTCCCAGAGGTCTCTCAGGCTGTCTTCATTTCTTTTCATTCTTTTTCTTTAGTCTGTTCTGCAGCAGTGAGTTCCACCATTCTGTCTTCCAGGTCACTTATCCGTTCTTCTGCCTCAGTTATCCTGCTGTTGATTCCTTCCGGTGTAGCTTTCCTTTCAGTTATTGTGCTGTTCGTCTCTGTTGCTTGTTCTTTAGCTCTCCCAGGTCTTTGTCACACACTCCTTGCACCGGCCCCAGGGGACTCCGTGACTGTGATTTCAGTTGGGCCCAAATTCCTCTACACACAAAACAAGACGTGACCTGAGAAACTGGAAGCCATCTCTCTGCTCCCTGGGGGGCTCCCCAGGCCAGGAGGCCCAGCTCTGGGGCCCGGGGCCACACAGGCCCGAGGCCAAGGCTGTGACGGCACGAGGTGCATGGGGGCCTGAGGAGGGCTCAGCGCCATAGGCGGTAGCCAGTGAGCCCACAGCCCGCCCTGCACTCTCACTCCATCCATGGTGGAATGTTCTGCCAGAAAGTACAGCTGGTGAAAATGGAGGTCCCTTTCTGTGCTTTGGAATACGAGTAACATTTTAGAAACAAAGTCCTCTCTGCACCCACGTAGTCCTGACCTCCGCCAGCCCCCTCAACATACCCCTAGAAAAAGTGCTCTCCTCCGTCCAGGGTTCACTGTCTCCGCTCAAAACGAACCAACGCGGCCCCTCCTTGACCTCTTTGAAAGGTAATTCTGGTCACACGAGGGACTGAGGGTGAAGTGTCGGGGGTGAGGGCTCTTTCATCGGCTCCTTTTTTCTAACGAAGCAAGGTCAACTTTCACTGTTTGGGAGCTTCCCTCAACTGTAAAGCACCTTCGCCAACAGGGCTGACCTTGAGAAGTCTGGCGGGCTCTCGAGGAAGGCCCACTTTGCTTCTTAGCTGGCGGTGCTCAAAGGGCACCCGGGAGACCCTGAACAAGTGAGCTCTGTGGAACGTAAGTGCATTTTGCACAGTGGGTTTTGAAGTCATGTTTAACAGTGGAGCTGTGATCACAGTAATTTACCCAGGGAGCAGTTCCAGAAAACGAGAGGCCAGGAATCGTGACACGACAGGAGCCTTCCTTTTCCAAACGTCCACACCACCACCACCACACACGGCACCAAGGCCCGGGGGGAACCAGCCAAGACAGACAAGATCCACTTGTTCTGGGCAAATCCTAAAATGACACTGTGCTCTGTGTCTGAGGCAATCGCCTATTAGCTGGGAAGGGATTCTACAAAGCAGCACTGCAGACCACCCTTCCCCTAAAAGCACCCCAAATCCAGTGTGGGTCAGACTGGCGTGCTCTTAGTTAGGCCAGGAAGGGGAGGCACCCCTTCACCCTTCCAATCTCAGGACGCCTGTCCCCAGCACTCAGGCATTCAACTGACAGGCGTGTCTGCAGGAGAGAGCGCGCAGCTGGGCTGGGACCAGGCCGGGGCCTCAGAGCCCGGATGAGGTCTCTGTGGCTCTGGACCCAGCACTGCTCCACTCAGCGGTGCCCCTCGAGGCTGGTGGCAAGGAGTCAGCCTCCCTTCCTTCTCCTCTGTCCCCCCCACGGCCTGGGGACGGGTCTGACTCAGCTTTTCCAACGGCTGCCTTCCTGGTGAGGCTCCTTCAGAACCAGTCAGGCTCTCGCAGCCTGGACACCCCCGACCCCACGGTGAAGGGCTGCTTTCTGGGGCCACATGGCCTCATCTCAGAAGACACGACAGACAGAAGTCACCACGTGCCAGGAGGGGACAGTCACTGTACCTCTTCAGATGAGCATTAATGTGAAACAAGCACGGGAACCGTCTTGTTTCTGGGCGGGGCTGGGACTAGACCTCAGTGTCGGGAAAACCACCAACACCAGCGCTGCCCTGGACGGTGCAGGCAGGCTGGCCGAGGAGAGGGCCGGAGGCTTCTCTGCTCTGCCCCCGCCACTGCGTACGGCACGGGTGACCCGTGCCCCCCCAGAGAGGTTATGTGCCGCCATGGGATCTGGTGGCAGTGGTCGCAGCAACTGTGTGCGTCGGGTTTCGCAGGGCTCCGTGCCTGGGGCAGTTTAAGAGGACGAGTTTATGTGGCTCTTCAGCAGGATAAAGGCCCCAATCGCAACTGAGTTACAGAATGTACCAGACTGAAAAGTCAAACCTGCAAACCGTAACTTCACAGATGCATCACCAAAGGCAGACTCGAGGCTCTGGCTCCTGTGTCCTGGCAGATGGGCAGAGGCCAGGGCCCGGGACAGGCAGGGTGAACCAAAGCAAACTGTACACGGGACCCAAGCAGCCAAGGCAGCGCCCCTCTTTGTTGGCGGAGTTCTCTTACCTTTTCGGATCTTGTCGTAAAAGTTAATGGCGTCCACGGAAGCCGTGACGATGTTGGTCTTGCAGTGACGCGCGGCCACGATCCCGGCCACCTCGTCCATGAGCTTCATGGTGACCCCTGCAGAGAAGGGCAGGCGGCAGGTTAGACGTGGGGAAGGGGAGCCTATTGCCTGTCCTGGAAACAAGTTATGGGAAACAATGCCCCCATTCCCACCCGCAGGGCCGCAAACCTGGCTTCCTTGAGAGCTTTGGAAGATGACTGTGGCTGAGGTTCTAGGCCACTGACAAAGTGACGACCATTCTCCTAACCTCTACAGGCATCCTATCCTGCCAGGAAAGCTTTGTCACACTCTCCACCAGGATGGCCGCAATCAGAAAGCCAGATGCCAAGCGCCGGTGAGAATGTGGAGAAATCGGAACCGTCTACACGGCTGCTGGGGATGGAAATGGTGCAGCCGCTTTGAAAACAGTTGGGAGGATCTTGAAAGGCTAAACACAGAGCTGCTGTGTGACTCAGCAACTCCACTCCTAGGTGTGCACCGGAGAGAAATATAAACAGGCGTTCACGCAAAGACTTATACACGAGTTTTCGATCCCATGAGAGCATTACTCATAATAGCCCCAGGATGGAAGCAACCCAAATGTGCACCAGCCAATAAATGCACAAGGAAAATGTGGCATAGCCACACAATGGAATATTATTTAGCAGTAAAAAGAAACAAAGCACTGATAGAGGCTGCAAAATGGATGAACCCTAACATTACGCTGAGTAAAAGAAGCCAGACACAGGGCTTCCCTGGTGGCGCAGTGGTTGAGTCCGCCTGCCGATGCGGGGGACACGGGTTCGTGCCCCGGTCCGGGAAGATCCCACACGCCGCGGAGCGGCTGGGCCCATGAGCCATGGCCGCTGAGCCTGCGCGTCCGGAGCCTGTGCTCCGCAACGGGAGAGGCCACAGCAGTGAGAGGCCCGCATACCGCAAACAAAACAAAAACAAAAGAAGCCAGACACAAAAGACCACATCTTGGAGGATTCCACTTATATGAAATCTCCAGAATAGGCAAGTCCATAGGTACAGAAAGTAGACGAGTGGCTGCCTAGGGACAGGGGATGTGGGAGAAGTAGGGAACGGCTGCCAGTGTGGTTATGAGGCTTCTCTTCGGGGTGATGAAAATGTTCTGAAATTGATTGTGGTGACGGTTGTGTAACTCTGAACAGACTAAAAATCAATGACTTGTAATGGGTGAGCTGTACGGCATGTGAATTACATCTCAATAAAGCTGTTATATAAGAAAACAAACAAAACTAGACAAGTGGGCTGACTGAAAGAGCGCTGTCGGGCCAAGGTGTCTAAAACCTCAGGCCGTAGACGTTTTCTTCTGCTTGCGCCCCCTTAATTGACGGGATCAGGACGGCATACCTGCTGCTAACCCCCCACCCCCCGTTCCTGCCCCACCAAGGGCAACACAATATTCTTCTTATCTTATATTTAAAACCTTAAACCATATCTTTTATTAGGTCAAACTACATGAAATGGCCAATATTCAAACGTTTTGACCTATAAAAGCAGCAAAATGATATTGATCTACCTGACAACTATCAGAAATCTTAAAATTTATGGGGACTTCCCTGGTGGCGCAGTGGTTAAGAGCCCACCTGCCAATACAGGGGACACGGGTTCGAGCCCTGTTCCGGGAAGATCCCACGTGCCGCGGAGCAACTAAGCTCGTGAGCCACAACTACTGAGCCTGCGCTCTAGAGCCCGTGAGCCACAACTATGGAAGCCAGCGCGCCTAGAGCCCGTGCTCCGCAACAAGAAAAGCCACCGCAATGAGAAGCCCGCGCACCGCAACGAAGAGTAGCCCCCACTCGCCACAACTAGAGAAAGCCTGCGCGCAGCAACGAAGACCCAACACAGCCAAAAACAAACAACAACAACAAAAAGTTATGTACATTCACCCAAGGATACAGAATGATTTCTAAAAATGCAGAGAGAGGCAGACTCATAAAACCCTGGCTCCCGGGGAGTCATGTTTCAGGTGGGGCTCGTGAACTTCAGTGCCTGCAGGGCCAGGCAGGTGACACCGGACAGCTGACGGCGAGGAGAGCTGGCGGGGACCCTTCTACAGGACAGCTGCTGCTCGGCCCCTCCTACTGTCCCTCAGCCCCAGGAACAAGGGCCCAGCACGACCAGACTAACGATATTTTAAGAGAAGCCTGGAACCTACAAGTTTATGAGGAATCTACCAATTTTTAAACATTGGTGATTAATTAAAACTCTCTTTATTGTGAAGGGGAAACAAAATACAATAAACTAAAAACAGGACAGAAGCCCCATATGTAATGGACCAGAGGCCTCGTACAGATACTACAGCAGAAGACACTAGTTATAAGGAACGTGGGAGACAGGGAGGGGCCCTCTGTCTGGGAGAGGCATACCTGGGGGGTTGGTATACTCTTCTCTCTACCTTTGTGTATATTTGAGCACGTCCATAATAAAAAAGTTTTTTAAAAAAAACATTAGGGTTGTTGATTTTAAAATTATGCTTCTATTACCACGACTTTTCTCCTGCAAGATCCTGATGATGACGATGAAGCATGGAGACAACGGGGCAGAGTTAGCGGGCACCTGCCGCTCTCAAAGCGTTTTCAAAGATACTGCGTCAGCGGAGGCTCAAAGTCACACAAGGTCCGATTCTAAAGAGAGTGCAAATGAGAGGCTGGGGAAAGGCTCTTCGGCAGAAAACAGAACCACCGGTGCCAGGTGTTAACCCTGGGCGGCTGGCAGGGCAGGGCGGCTCCGGGCTTCAAGCAGCTTGGCGCTCAAGGTCTGAGACGAGGGGTAACACCTGGCTTTGCGAGGAGCCTCTGGGGGGTTAAGTCATATTGGAAATGGACGCGGGAAGCCCTGCCTAAGCCCAGCACGAGTCCTTCCTGGCCTTTCTACCCACGGTGAGGGAGGGGCCTTGATGAAGGCGGGGCAAGTGCTGGCTTAGCAGCCAAGTCCCTCACCGGCCTGGGGCTCCAAAGAGGTGAAAACACAGGCCAGCATACAGGTCACCTGGCGGGCGAGGGCACTGTCCCTCTCGCATGGTGGTTCAGAGCTGGGAGGGCCTGGGCCTGAGCGCCCCCTGCCCCCGCCTGGCTGGGGACCCTGAGCGGGCAGATCATCATCCGAGCTTTGGGCTCTGCATCTGCAAATTAAAAGAGATGGCAGCAGGGACACGCAGGTGACCGTGCAGAGCGAACAGGAGCTGAGCGGCCGCAGCTCAGAGACTCAGGGGCTCGTGAGCGCCGCTGACCTCCACCCTGGCTTAATTCGGGGCTTTGGGTAGAGAGCTGTGGTCTAGAGGGTAAATGTCAACAGAAAGAGAAAGATGAGGGAAATGTCTCAGAACACCAGGAAACACGCTGGGCAAGGGCGACACACACCACCTGCGGATGAGGCCGTGGGTCAGTGTGCGTGTTTGCGCCTGCGTGTGTGTGTGCACGTGCGTGTGTTTGTTTCCTAGAGGGAGTGAGAGAGCCCAGACTGAGTGCTCCTAGGCTGACCTGCCTCATAAAATTCACGTCGTTAGAGCAGCTGGACAAGTGGTCCCACTCTCGAAAGGACTCGGTGTGAGCTGGAGGCTTGAATTCAGAAGGTGTTTCCCGTAGACTTACTCCAAGTGCGATAAGTGACCAGCAAAGCTCATTCGGGGTCTGGGGTCAGCTGCATTTGCCATGAAACACAGCTGCAAAGACGATAGTTTATGACGTTAAGCAAAGGCCGATCCAGAGTCTTGAAACAGTTGAATGCAAGAAGGATGAAGAGACAGAGGGGATTCTGGTAAAACTGTATGCGTGTGTCACGGGGGAGTGGGGTTTGCGGGCGTTTTAACCAGAGGATGTTAGAAATTTATGGAATGTGTACTACGTGCGGCTGTCCTGTTTTTCGATGGAGACACCAGCGAACTCAGCCACATCAGGGTCCTTCTGGGAACAGATGAGACAGAGATAGCCAGAGATTTTTTTCGAGAGAAAAACAAAGACAGGCGACACTGGAGTCTGGCGCAGGATGGTGGTGGGAGCAGAGAACTAGACGAAAAACAGCGGGCGTTTACGGAGGTCCAGGCGCAGGCAATGCTCCAGCACGTGGCTCAGAGCCCCTCGGGCTGGAAGGACACTGTCCTTGTTCACTGATGCCCCCTGGGGCCGGCCCCATGGTAGGCTCTTAGCACATACCGAGTGTAAGAACAAATGAATGAACGAACAAACGAATGAGTGCTGGCCCTCCCTGGACAGCAGCCTCGGAGGGGGAGGGGCCCTTATTGTCTTCACGCTGGCTCACGCCCTCGGGCAGAGGTGGGGACCAGCTCCTGACCACAGGGCACCAGAGGCCACGCCGACTCTCGACCCAGATCCCGAGGTACTGAGACTAAGACAGGACTGTGGAGAAGACAGCTCAAGTTCCTGCTGAGAGGTGGCGGTGGCAGCGACATCCGTGTGTGCAGGGTGGGGGTCCCGGATCCAGAGCTCCCAAGTCACCGGGTGGTGTTATCGGGGAGGGGTGGCTTGGAGTTTGGAAAGAAAGAATTTATATTGGGATTAATGTTTAGAACACAGAAGGTACCTACAATTAATCCCTTATTTGTAGGTCCTGAAAAGCAGAAGCTAAGAATGGAAGACTAAATGGAACAAGTAATAATCAGCTCCTTCAACCAGCATTTTGCCCCATTTATCCAAAATGCAGGGACTTCCCTGGTGGCGCAGTGGTTAAGAATCCGCCTGGCAACGCAGAGGACCCAGGTTCGATCGCTGGTCCAGGAAGATCCCACATGCCGTGGAGCAACTAAGCCCGTGTGCCACAACTACTGAGCCCACGCGCCACAACTGCTGAGCCTGTGCTCTAGAGCCCGCGCGCCTACAGCCTGTGCTCCGCAACAAGAGAAGCCACCGCGATGAGAAGCCCGCGCACCGCAACCAAGACCCAACGCAGCCAAAAATAAAAAATAAAAAACAATTTTAAAATGCAGGTAGAGGTTCCACGAGGGACTTCACTGTTACTAAATGTACTGCAGGATCCAAAGCATCCCTAGCCAGGATGGGCTCTGAGCCCAGGGCACACGGGGCGGGGCGGGGGAACGCTAGCAGCTGGCTGAGCTCCTGCTGCCTGCTGCCCCGTCACCCCGGTGTGGTGCCCCCAGACCATCACATCACGTGACACAGAAGCTGGGACACGCCTTACGGTCCCCGTGTCCTGACCAATTCAGAACCTGACACACAGCGCTCAGAAAGGGCTGCAAGTGAGTAAGTGAATCGGGGACCAAAGGAACGCTGAATCGACCCCAGGAAGCAGCTCCAATAGCGAGTCACAGGGCCCAAACTTGGGTAACAATCACAGTTAGTCCAGGTGAGGCCAGGAAAAGCCAGGTGAGCTGCTAGGGGACGTGTCTGATGACAAAATCACTATTCATCTCACACGTGAAGAGACAGCCCCCTGCCGACCCCAAGAGCCAGCAACAAATCTGAGCTGGGAGACCAGGGAGAGAACTGCGATTGGCTGAGACCCACAGGAAACAGGTGGTTACAGAGATGGCTCCTGGACTGAGGCCCTGGCCTCCCGGGGCCCGGGTCAGGAGGCAGACGTGACCCCACCACACGAGTCTACTATCAGATGATAGCCCAAATCGGGGCTGATCCCAGGTACTGGGACAGTGATATACGGGCAGCTGGTGACAAGGCTGAGGAGGAATCCCAGCACTGAGGGACAGGAAGTCTGCTCCACAAGGAGAGGAGCTCCAGACGGGTCCCACCTGGACCATCTGCGCCCACCTCCGTTATCTCTACCTCCCGGGGACCACGGTGGGGTCAGTGGGAAGTGACAGCAAGGTAGATTTTAGGGCTCACTACACAGAAAAACTTTCTGGGGGAAAAACAGACTTGTGCAGAACTCAAGTGTTTGGCCTTCTACAGGCGGGGCTCCCGGACCCCCGCTTTGTGTGCGGGTAGCACGGGGTCAGCGCTGGAAGCAGAAATCTGTGCCCGCGGCTCCCGGCGGCCCTGAGTCTGTTCTCACAAACGCGACGGAGAAGCGTGAAGCATAACCGGGCCCTCTGGGGTCCTGTGTGCAAAGTGGACTCTGGCGGCTACTTAGAGGGAAAGGAACTGATCTCTTAAAACCGAGATTACAGGCACCTCAGAGACAATGCGAGCTCGGTTCCAGACCCCTGCAATACAGGGAATTTAGAAATAGAGTTGGTCAAACGAATTTTTTGGTTTCCCAGTGCATATAAAAGTTATGTTTTGGGCTTCCCTGGTGGCGCAGTGGTTGGGAGTCCGCCTGCCGATGCAGGGAACGCGGGTTCGTGCCCCGGTCCGGGAGTATCCCGCGTGCCGCGGAGCGGCTGGGCCCGTGGGCCGTGGCCGCTGGGCCTGCACGTCCGGAGCCTGTGCTCCGCGACGGGAGAGGCCGCGGCGGTGCGAGGCCCGCGTACCGAAAAAAAAAAAAAGTTATGTTTCTACTACACTGTAGTCTATTAAGTGTGCAATAGCATTATGTCTAAAAAAGCAATGTACATATCTTAAATAAAAAAGAATTTATTGCTAAAAAATGCTCACCATCATCTGGGCTTTCAGTGAGTTGTAATCTTTTTGCAACAGCAACTGTTGCAACCAAAGTCACTGATCTTGGGTCACCATAACAAATACAAGAATAATGAAAAAATTTGAAATATTCCAAGAATTACCAAAATGTGACACGGAGACGTGAAGGGAGCAAATACTGTTGGAAAACGGGTGCTGGACAGAGTTGCTCAATGGAGAGTTGCCACAAGCCTTCAATTTGTTAAAAAAAAAATCTGTGAAGTGCAATGAAGTGAAGCTTTTTCAATAAAACAAGGTCTGCCTGTATGATGAAATGTTGATTGCGAGCCCTCTTCCCTCTTCCCGGTGAGGAACAACCCCGGACCCATCGCTGCATGGGTCTGGGCTGAGACATTCTTGTTCTCTGTTGCTAAGAGAAAATGGCCCTTGCAGAAAACACGATAAAATCCACATAATCTCATCCCGTTATGACATTTGTAAAGAAAGACTGTTATCACAAAATACCCTCATCTATGATGGTAGACACAAGACATTACAAGCAATGTGTCCACTGAGAAAAATAAATTTTGTTTAAAAACAGAAACAACCAGAAACCCAGCTGCCTGGTTTGTAACTGCCCTTCCTCTTACTTTGCCCAGCCGGGCCCTCTGTCCTGCCAGAGGGAGCCACCAGCCCTCTTTGACACTGGAAGTCACCTTCTCCCCTTCACTTTTTTACGCTTTAATTAAAAATATCAAGTATCCGAGTTTTCTCAAAAATGCCTCGGGCTTCTCTGGTGGCGCAGTGGTTGGGAGTCCGCCTGCCGATGCAGGGGACACGGGTTCGTGCCCCGGTCCGGGAAGATCCCACATGCCGCGGAGTGGCTGGGCCCATGAGCCATGGCCGCTGAGCCTGCGCGTCTGGAGCCTGTGCTCCGCAACGGGAGAGGCCACAACAGCGAGAGGCCCGCGTACCGCCAAAAAAAAAAAAAAAAAAAAAAAGCCTCTTTCCAGGTTCCCACTGAAAAACCTCATCAATTCATTCCTATTTAGATACAATAGGTGCCGCTGACGATGGGAAAAGAACTTTGGCAAATTAGTCTGTCGTGAGCTGCTCTTATTACCCGAGATTCGCCATTTAAAAGATGACAACAAAACTGTAGGATTTGTTGCCCTTGGATACTGCGTTCATTTCAGGAATTATGGGAAGGAAAAAAGTAAGACTTGCTTGGCCACTAACATACAGATAAACATCGGGTACCGGAGACATTTTGGAATCTAACGCTTAACTGCTTACAGGTTTGCTTTTGTTTTTGTTTTTAAAGTACCGACAACACGTTGACCGGCTTAAAAATAGAGGCTGAATTTTCTTTTCCCGGGCCTGCCTGGCTGACTGTAGCGCGCCTGCTGCAAACCCAAAGCAGCCGTTGGCAGCTCAGAGCCCCGCGCCACCGACTGCGCTGTGGGGGGCGATTCGTGATGCCCCCATTTCTATATTTAGTCCCAGCTGAAGGGGTGTGGGTGCCGGCCTCCTATATTAAGAAAACGATAGTAAGTTCATCTTATTTTAACTAGCCCACCGTTTGGAAATTACAGGGGGAGTTATCCTAAGAGCCGGTTGAGCGACAGCCTCCCGAGACTTGTCTGGCTTCTCCCCCTTCAGGTTCCAAATGTACTTGCAGGTCTCTGGGAACCGGGACCAAGGGCAGAGGAATATTAATTAAGGTAGCTAATAAAGGTTGTTTTTGGAAATTAATGCACAGTGAGTGAGGATGATTGGTTTCTAATGACAAATGTCAAAGGTGGGATCTGGCGGAGGCCTCAGGCACAGCTGGATGCAGCTCCCCCCTGGCCCCGGGGCAGCGCAGGCCCAGGGAGCCGGGGTGGGGTGGGGGTGGGGGCTGCCCGGCCACGAGGCCACGTCTTACTTCTGTATCAGGGAACTGCAGAAGGTCACAATTAAGTTTGCTTACTGCTGTTTGAGAATCAATGCCTTCCCTGTTTTGAACAGGCAACAGGGGAAGTAGGGCACACGTGTTCCTGCCCCAAATGCCATGGAGAGCAGGGAAAGGTGGCAGTGGTTACGCACGAGCCCCTCCCAGTGGGACGTGGTGGCCTCGCCGGAGTCCACACGAGGCAAGGTCACGCCTTTGACGGCCCACAACCACTCTGGAGGGCGTCAGTTTCCTCCCAGGAGTCCAGGCCGCAGGCAGGGGTGAGGCTAACACAGAAGAATTCACGCTCCTGACGCTGAGCAGGAAAGACACCGTTAGGGGACGTCTGCCGTGTGTGCCCCTAGTGATCGCAACCAAAGGGGAAGCAAAAGCTGACTAACGGGGCACCACAACCCCAAGCACCGGTCCGTTCGTAGGGAAGGACGTGCGCAGGCTGTAGAGCCGGCTGGGTTTCTCAGGTGAGATGCTTTGCAGCTCAGGAAGCAGAGGGGCCAGGAGCCTCACACGTCCCCAGCTGCTCAGGGGACCAGTGCGGGCAGGAGGAAACCAGTTCCGGGATGGGTGTCAGCAGGCCCTTTGGGCGGGGAGGCAGCAAGCAAGCTCACGGGCAGCTCATAGCGCCTGGGGCTTCAGGGCTGTAACCAGACCCCAGCTCCCGCCCTTCCATCCAGATGGACAGGAAGCTGCTCTCTGGAGCCTTCGCGGCAGAGAACAGTATTTTCAGAAACAAGGATTCTTGGAAAGTGAGAACTGGAAGGAACGGGGGCCATCGCCTAACACAACTCAGCCTCGCGATGAAGAAACGGGGGTCCACACTGGCCTTCACGCCCTCACCTCTTGACCCCATGAGACCAGAATCTCCTCGAAAGGAGGAAACACAGCTTCCGGGCCTCCTTGCTTCGTCCCTGGCCACAGGTTGGACACCCACTCTAGCACGCAGCAGGGGCTCCAACGAAATGAGGTCACAGAGCTGGAGAGGAGCATCTGTGCCTCCTTCTGCATTTTTCTGTGAAATCGGTTCCTCCTCCAGGTGCAGAGGACCGCTTTTTCATAACTGCCCCACGAAACCCGAGCAGACACGAGCGTCTGTGCAGGGGTCGCACGCCTCGCCTCGCCTCCCAGACCTCCTTCGCTTGGCGGGGGCTCCTCTCGGCCCGCGTGCCCCCTGCCACCCCGGGGCTGCCGTTTCTGCCTCCCCCTCTTCCTTCAGGTCCCGCGAGGTCCCCCGGCCTCGGGATCCTGGGGCAGCCGTGTGTGTCCCCTTGGCGGCTGGACGCTCGTGTGCAGGACGTGCTGCAGGAGCACTTCTGTCTCTGGACGTCTCAGGCGGCGCAGTGACTGCGTCCCCGAGCCCCCCACGGGGCTGGCACACGGGAGGGGCTGCCGGATGCTCACTGAGTCAGGGGCTGTCCTCACGTGTCCTCTGGGGGGCTGACCTGCTGTTGCCCCCGTCAGTTCTGGGGCCCCTCTGCTCACTCAGGGACCGTCTTCTCTCTCTCATCTTCACTCTCTTTGGTCCCTTAACTCAGCACGTGGCCCGTCTACACCGCAGGGAAGGGATCCGTCCAGGCCTGGGGAGCAAGCAGGCCGGGGTGGGGGCCGTTTTACAGGGGGTGGTCAGGAAAGCCCTCTCCTTTTCTCCAGAGACCAGAAGACAGAGAGAGGGATCTGCGCAGCTGTTTGGGGACCACAACCCCGGCAGAGGGACGAGCAGGCGGAGGGCCCGCAGGTGGAGGTGCCCTCCCGCCACCACATCCCAGGAACTCGAGGAGCAGAGCCCAGCAGCTGACATGGTGGGGCGGGAGGCGTGTGGCGAGACGGGTCCTGGAGGCCTTGGGAGCGGAGAAGCGGCACGAGCGGAAGGCTGGGCTTCTGCTTGGAGTCAGACGGGAGCCAGCGAGGGGGCCGAGCAGGCCCGGCTTGACCTGCCTTTGGCTCTGAGTGGACCAGGGAGGCTGCTGGGCTGCTCCTGGTCACGGAACTCGGACCAGGTGTGAGGTCATTTCCACGGTAAGGCGCATGTCCCGGAGGCGATGGTGGAGGTGGCGAGAACTCAGGTTCTGACGTTTTGAACGTAGAGCCCGAAGGACTGGCTGACAGATGAGGCAGAGCCTTGGAGTGAGACTGAGTCCCGGAGGACCGCAGGCATTCTGGCTCGACAAGCAGAAGGGTGGCCTGGCCGCCACCACAGGGGGAGCAGTGGAGCTCCGTGCCGGACATCAAGTCGGAGAGGCCCGTCCCGAAGAAGCAGCTAGAGTCAGGAGCCGCCGGCCTAGGCTGGTGTGAGACACAGGAGTCCCGGGGTGGGCGGGGGGGAGTGCAGGGGCGAGGATGGGGCCCCGGGTACCCGATGCCGGGCAGGACAGGAAGGAAGGCGGAACGGCACAGGGACTGAAGGGGTGGCAGCGGGCGGAGGAGAGCAGGGAAGGGCGATCCTGGGCCTTGGGAAGGAGGTGGCAGGGTGGAGGGGAGCCGGCTGAACTGTGAGGGCCAGACCCGCCCACCGGCTTTGGGTCAGAAATGACTTTGACAGGAGGCACGGGTTGCAGCAGGCTCCAGGGAGGACCCTGAGAGGGACTGGACTCGGGGGGCGGGAGGGATGGAGTGCAGACACCCCAGGGTGCCGCGCAGAAAGCGCGGTGCTGGGGGTGGGGAGAGTGGGTCAGGCAGACACGCGTCCCCTGCAGGAGCGTGGGCACCACAGGGCACCGTGAAGCACAGGGCAGAGCCTGTCCTATGAGTGGGCCCAACCCGGCAGCTCAGTCTGAGGACATGGGAGCCACATGCCCAGCTGGATTTACGGCCCGTGATTCTAACAGAGAAAAGCTGCCAATGGCTCAGGACATGGCCACCGGGCAGCGTCACCTCAAACCGTCTTTCCAAAAGATTTCTTTCATTCACTCAAGGCCGTTCACCGAGCTCCTTCTCTGCAGAGCACCACGGGAGACAGGCAAGGGACAGGGGGACGTCCAGGAGACGAGCGCCTGAGAAAACCACAACCAGCACGGGGGGCAGGACGAGAGAGGCCGTGGCGTGGAGCGGGGTGAAGGGCGTGCAGCTGCCTGGGAGGGAGGGGCTCAGGGGGCACCAGGAGGGCGTGGGATTTGGGATGGGCAGGCGGACGGCGCCAGGTGGGAAGAACAGGGTGAACAAAGACACCGAGACAGGAGAGCAAGAGGCGCGTTGAGGGGAAGAAAGGCACAGGCTGAGCGCAGGGAGCCATGAGCCACGAGGCAGCAGGGGCCCACGGCTAAGAGCCACGCACACCACGGGCAGAGCTGGGGCACCCCCATCACTGGGGTCTCCCCTCTGATCTGGCCCTCACGGCCAGATGGGTCTTGGCAAAGCACAGTGGTCCCGGGTTTGGGGAGCACGCTTCCTTTCACATCCGGCCAGTTGTGGCAGCAACACCCCCTCTCGGGCTGGGAAACCCACGCGGAAACAGCCGACAGAGGGCCGGGCGAGGAGAGTCCCCCAGGAAAGAAATCAGAGCAAAGGACATCTCAGGAACCAACGCGGGAGAAGGGAACGCCATCTTCAAGAAGATGAATCAAAGGCGCAGACACAAAACCAACGCCCCCTTTTCATCAAATTATGAAAAAGTCATGTTTCATGATCCGAGTTAAAATTCACTGACACAAAACACACCTTAGAAAACAAACAGACCTGCAAACAAAAACAATGAAAAGAAGTTTTTCTATTTCAGGCAAGCCTTTTTTATTATTATTCATTTTACATGCTGCTACCTTACTGAATTTTTAATTCTTTGAGTTACTTTTATCACTGAATCTATTGGGTTCGCCAGGTATGTTACTGCGTCATCTGCAAAGCCAGATAGCTTTACTTCTTTTCTGCCACTTCCTGTGCCTTTATTTTTTTCCTCCTGTTTCACTGCAGTGGCTAAAATCTCCAAAACAACGTTAACTAGGGTCCTTGCCTTACTCCTAACCTCAGGGGACGATCCTCTGGGCTCCCCTCTGAGTAAGATGCTCACTCTAGGGCTTTTATCATGTTCGGGAAGTAAAATCAATTCCTACTCCGAGTGTTTTTATCAAGGATGGGTGTCCGGGTGAGTGACTGTGGCAAGAACCTAAACAGCCCCGCAGATAGCTGCTGACCACGGGGGAGGGGAGAGCGGAGGGGAAACGGCCTTTTCTGGGCTGAGATCCCAGAACTACCAAGAGGAGAAAGAGGGGACGGCACATTGATTCATGCAGGACTCAGAAGGCAGAAGCCCAAAGCCCGGCCAGCGCTTCTGCACAGAGGCCCTGAAATTCAGAACCACGGAGAAGCAGCCAGCCCGCCTTCCCACACAGCAAAACGAGGGCCCTCTGCTCACTCCCTGCGTCTTTTCTATCCCCTCGATGAATTATCGGAGGCTCTGTCCCTGCAGCCAGGAAAGGAGGGAAGACCCAGCATCTGACAGGAGTCCTGGATTCCATCTGTGATTTCCAACCCTTCCTACTACATCTCTCACCAGTTCAGCGTTGCCAAGATCTGTGTTGTGTGTGTGTTTTTTAAGTCGCAGGGTAGGAGCCAGTCCTCAAGACGAAGACTATCCCATGTGTGAAAATCACAGAAAACAGGACAGGGAGGAGGTTTTCAAAGACCCATACGCAGTGCAGAATTACTGAATAAAAGCCAAATTAGCACCCATCTCAGTTCACCGTTTCCTCCTGCGATTGGCATCTACTGATTTACAGTTTACAGGAGACTTTCATTCAAATGACTTAGACACCATTCTTGCCGACAGTATTCTCTCTATAGGAAAATACAATAAAATCACAGGACTCAGTGTTTCCAGTCCGGTATTTATTTTGTTCCTTCACGCCTGGTGAGTTATGAGGCACTATAAGAAGTGATTAGGTTTGGTAAGATTATTAGGCATGGTTTTCAAATCATGAGCACAAAACCCCTACTAAAATAGGCACTAAACATTGTAAAGCCATTGTAGACGCTTCTTTAACACGCGTTAAAAAACGCGCTTGTTTTAAATGCAGCCGCACAGCCTCCGTAAATGAGCACGATGTGCTGTAGGTTTCTAGGGGATTCCAACAGTTCCCTCGCTTCCTGCATTTCACGGACGCCTCTCAGCATGTGAGGAAAGATCGGACTGAAGAGTATAAACTTTTTGCCAAGGAGACAGTGATGATGGAAATGCCACATTTAGTGAACTTCCAACATCTGGATGAAATAAGCAAAATTTCTAGCATAGAGTTTCACAAATTTCAGGTAGAGCGGAGCTCTATGAGGCTCAAAGACAGTTCTTAGCAGTTACAGAAGCCCGGCCTTTGGCTGACAAGGGCTGGCAAAGAACAAGAAGGCTGGTAAGGCCACGGCTGCTCTCAGAGAAGAAAGATACCCTGATTGTCACAACATTCACGGGGCTGGAAAGCACCCTTTGTTGTAAAGTAGAGCTTCCCTTAGGTAGGACTAAGTTAATCGTACCTAAGGGCGTCGCGGGCAGAGTTTAGTTGAGAGAGGAAAATGATCATGAAATTGAAAAAGAAATACACAGAAGAGGATTAGTTAAAAAAAGAAACAAACTTGAAAAATATATCTCAGGGGCTTCCCTGGTGGCGCAGTGGTTGAGAGTCCGCCTGCCGATGCAGGGGACGCGGGTTCGAGCCCCGGTCCGGGAGGATCCCACATGCCGCGGAGCGGCTGGGCACGTGAGCCACGGCCGCTGAGCCTGCGCGTCCGGAGCCTGTGCTCTGCAGCGGGAGAAGCCACAGCAGTGGGAGGCCCGCGTACGGCAAAGAAAAAAAAAATCTCAGATCAGGGCCCATTCTCTGATTCTGACAGGTCCAGGGCCCCTCATCCCAAGCTTTTCAACCCAAGCCTGACCGGTGCCTCTTGTTCACGGAAGAAGCTTCTGCAAAGCACCTCTCTGGCTCTGTGTGAAACCCTGGAGCCAACACAAAGAATAAGACTGAGCCCTGCTCCTGAGGCATCCCCTGGTAGAAGTATCAGTGTAATCCTGCACAGAGTGGTACCACTGGAACTGGGTTTTGAAGGATCAACAGGAATTTTCAAGAGTGGAGAAGCAAGGAGAACTTGGCATTCCAGCCACTGGAAATGAAGAGTGCAGACAAACGGCACGTGCGAGTCCCAGTCATGCCTGGGGGACGATGAATTGCTCGGTGCCCCCGAGGAGCGGTGCCCGGACTCCACCACCCACACAACTTCTGCTAACGTCTAAACCACTTAAGAACATTTCCCCTTATGTTTTTCTTTAAAACGACTTGTTTTTTAAAGTTTACTTTGACCTCATCTGAGATGATAATCTCCATTAAATTACGGGTTTGATGTGCTACTTATATTTTCCCTAAATCACACAAAAAAATAATTACACACTGTTAAAGTAAAAAGTGTCCCTCTGGAGCCTGGAGCTAAGTCCTCTTGTGTTCCAGCCGTGGTTCCCAAGCTGGGAACTTCAAGGCCTGTATTTTCTAGGTGGAATCTGATTAAAGGAAGAAGCACATGCAAACGCCAGAGGCAAAAACATGCTGAATTAAGCCCTCTTTCTTAGCGGGTCACACTGTCACTCCCTGGTGACTTCACTGTCCCCCAAAGGGCCCTGCCCTGACCCACGGGCCGCCACTAAACATCTCGTGGCCATGAGCTCCACGTGGGCTGCGTGTGACCCTCCCTTAGAACTGTCACCCATCTGACTTTCATTCCCAATTTTGAAAACAGGCGCCGACAGGATTTCAGCAATTTATTATGCAACCTCTTAAAAGTTTAAATGTACACTTCATTAAACACAAGAGCCTAAACTGGGTCAGATGGCAGCATGGCCTCCTGGGGGGAATTAACAAGGAACCAGGAGCAGGAAGGGGACAGCAAGAGTCACTGGTCCTTACCTCCGTGCACAAAGCCGTGCAGGGTGCAGTCGGAAGGCCCCACCAGGTGGATCAAGCTGGACTGGCTGTAGCTGACCGTGTTCGGCTCTGGAATCACAAAGGAGAGAGATTAGGCCACGGGACCAATCGATTCCCACGGCCAAAGGGCCCAACAGTGGCGACAGCGCCCTGATGTTCGCAGGGTCACCGAAGGCTTCCCGCTGTCATCACCTTAGGTGGGATTTCTCTAAGGAAAACCGTGGTCTCAAAACGCTCCAGTCCGTGAGGGGGGAAGGCTTTCGAGGATTAATTAGCCACTCTGCTAGTGGGTCATGACACTACTCCCTGGGGACACCAGTGTCCCCAGCGAGGCCCTGCCCTGACTCCCGAGCAGCAACTGAACACCTCCTGCCTATAAGCCCCCAGGGTTGGTATGACCCTCGCTTAGGAGACAGTCACCCACCTGACTTTCATTCTCAAGTTTGTGAACAGGCACTGACAATATTTTAGCAATTTATTATGCAACTTCTCAAAAGTTTAAATTTCGACTTCATTAAACACAACGGTAGGTGGAGACACGGAACTGGACAGAGACGCCACAGACGTGCATCCCTAGACCTCATCCTGGGACTCCTGCCAGCCCTCAGTCCCGACCCGGCCCCGGAGACACTGCACCGAAAGGTGTGCTGGCCTTTCCTCCAGTGTCCCCCGTTCATCTTCCCAGAGCACCAAGTCTCTGGGGGCATCCCTCACCCACGCGGCACTGCTGCTGCTGAAATATCTGTAAGAGGCTGCACTTCAAAAAAAAGATGAAGGCTTCTCTGGTGGCGCAGTGGTTGAGAGTCCGCCTGCCGATGCAGGGGACACGGGTTTGTGCCCCGGTCCGGGAGGATCCCACATGCTGCCAAGCGGCTGGGCCCGTGAGCCATGGCCGCTGAGCCTGCGCATCCGGGGCCTGTGCTCCGCAACGGGAGAGGCCACAGCAGTGAGAGGCCCGCGTACCGCAAAAAAAAAAAAAAAAAAAAAGATGAAATAAAGCCCCATCTCCAGAAACCGATACTATCCCTCGACACAGACTCTTCCAACGGGGTGGGTCTTCTGAGCAGACCCCACTGCTGTGCCTGCTTCCACCTTCCCAAAGCCTTCCGGGAGGGATGACGCCCGTTTGTTTCCTGCCCGGACAGCTGGCACTCAGAAAGGGTAGCCCCTTCCTGCCCCAGCAAGCCCAAGCTGCCGAGGAAGCCAGCCTGCCGGCCCCAGAACGGCTGGGACAGCCTGCAGGTGAAGAAAGGTCCTTCCTGTCTCCGGCGGTGGACAGAAAAGTCTGTGCAGGAAGTAACGCTGCTCAGGAGCCAGAAGGGGCGCCAACCCTGAGGTCGGGGCCTGGGTCTCTTAAGTGCCGACAGTTGCCTCCGAGACTTTTTCTGATGCTTCTCCACGTGGGATCTCAGACTGTGTGGTTGCCTGAAGGGGTCACGAAGTGGGAAAAACTGGAGTTCCGGTGAGCTGGGGCCTTAAGGATTGACTTCCAAACTCAAGGTATTTTCTATTTGTTCTCAAGCCTCACGGCTTAGACAGGTTTAGACTCAAGCTGTGAAGTGCCGTCTGCTCTGAGAAGCCCCTACGGGAAGGACTCAAGCATCTCCGGACGCTCTCAGCCGGAAGGGCCCTCGGCTGTGTCAGAAGCAATGAAGCGGCTGCAGCCTGGGGTGCGGGGTGGGATGGGGGGAGGGGTCTCTCGTTATTATCCACAGTCAAGTCCCACCTCCGGGGGTTCTGGTGACCGGCCTGCTTCCATGGCTCAGTGTGACTGGCAGAGGCGGGCGCCAGCCACCACAGGAGGTCCCAGCTCCCCCCCCCGCCGGGTGAACCCTCAAGCCGGGGACGTCGAAAGCAGCAGCCTGTCGCGGCGTCAGGAGCTGGTGGTCAGCAGCTGAGTGGAGAACTCCGTCCCGAGAGGCCACAGTCTGAGGACTCGGCCGTCCAGCCCACCCACCCGCGTGTGGGCCCCGTGAGAGCAGGTGTGCAAGGATGCTATCTAAAACCAGCCAACAGATGACAGGATGACTCCAAAGGCTCTGGGAGGGGAGCTCCAGGGTCCCCTGGCGTCCCCGGGGATGCAGACGACCGGAGGGAGGAGATGCTTCCTCTCTCAGCTGCCTCCCAGGCCCCGGGGCGTCCAGAATGGCCTGGACCATCCGAGACCATCTGGGCCTCGGGTAATGTGGCCGGACACGCTGCGCGGGATGAGAAGGGAGGCCCTGAGAAGGCGTCCAGAACTCTGCCCTGCCCGGTTCCTAATTTCACTCCAAGTGGAGAAGACGCACCCGAAACCCTCCTTGTGCTCAGGAAGTGCGGGTAACAGCCCCGGCCAGTCAAGGGTGCACCCAGGGCCACGCCTACTCTGGCCTCGGGGCTTCAGATGGCCTGGGGAGACGGGGTGGAGGGGCACAGCCCAAGGGCCACAGAGGATGCCAGCGAAGTCCCTCTGCCACCAGAGCCATCAGAGAAACACTCCAGGCCAGCGCTGCCAGCCCACGACACCCCTGATCTCCAAGGACTGTCTCCCTTGGGCCTCTCTCTTCAAAGGATAAACAGGCCCCCAGAGCCCCGGGGTGCCCTCCTGTGCTTTCTTTGCTTTGGGTCCCAGTAGCTACTTTACAGAATGAATGCAAACGAAAAGCCTCAAGCCTGGCCTGCTCTCGGGAGCTGCTCTGACCAGCTGAGAGGTTTGTGTGTGCACGATGACGAAAGAGTTTTTGAAAATTTCCAACAATGGAAATAGCATACAAAAATCTTTGTCATGTCAACTATCTACTTATTCGAATGACAAGCCACTTGAAATGACTATAACAACCTGGTCAAAGAGATGCCCCCCACCGTTCTGCAGTCATGTTTAAAGTATCAGTCAAGCCGTGTCTAATGATTCAGTGTGCTTGGAACTGGCACTGATGAGCTTCCAACGAGAGAAAACACCACAATTCTGATGGGAAAAAAAAATACACCTACGCACCCAACACCCAGGTCCTCCTATCCTGGGCTGTGGCCTGTAACTCAACGGGGCTCTGCAGGGTGGGACCGTGTCTGTGGGTTCACAGCCCCTGGATCAGGCACTTCCTGTCCTCAGTGGCCTTTCCCCCGTTCTTCACGTCCTGTTTCTTAGGGGAACTACAGGGAAACGTGAAGAGGATCTTCGAAGTTCAAGGTCAAGGCACAGACACCTGGGGCTTATCCGTGATCGCTGCCAGCACTGCCTTAACGAATGGATGGTGGGGCTGGACAGGATTCCACGTCGCTGTCCTTGAGGGTGAGGTGTACCACGTGTGACCAGAAGACAGGACTGGGCAGCCCCTCTCCTCACCCTCCCCCGTGCACGGCTGGACCACGTTTCCACCCTCTCCGCTGCACGGCTGCTCTCCTGCCACAGGAGAGTGAGTGGAAGTGCTGCATCCAGGCCCAAGCCGGCAAAACGCCCGAGAGGGGAGCCTCCCTGCTCTTTCCCCTCCCGAGGTGCCCCGAGAGCTACCTGATAAAAGGTGTGGAGCTACAGGACCAAAGGGCCTGAATCCCGAGTCCCCACCTCCTGGAGGAGATCCCCCGATTAGGAGTTCACAGGAAATAAACCTCTACTGAGTTATTAGGAGCTAGGAGTTTAGAGTGTAAGCAGCTACAATGACCTTGACTAATGCAGTGCCTAATCTTTGAACCTGCGATTTCAAAATGAGGTCCAGAACCTTAGTTAGGTCCCCAGGGCAGCCAGAGACGAGCACAGAACTCCCTCTTCCGTGCTTGCAGCCGACGAACCTGAGGCACAGAAGGGCTAAGTCCCCACGGCGCAGAGCCGGGATCCAAGCCCAGAGGTCCGGCTCCAGACCCTGTATTCCTCCTCCTGCCTCCCCAACGCCCCCCAGGTCAAGTGCTGCTGGGAGCGGGGTGACGGGGCCTGGCCAGACCCTGGGGAGAAGGCTCTCCCACCCAGCGCAAGCCCCTAACGGGCACCAAGCACTCTTAGGGGCGGCTCCGGGCTGATCAGCCTGCGGGGGTGGCCGGGCACTGGCTGACCTCAGGGAGGCAGGGTCCAGGGCCTGAGCAGGGATGAGGGGTGGGTGTGACTCACCAAGACCCCGGCTGTCCCGGTAGTGGGGACCGGACTTAGAGGTGAACACTGCTTCAAACACAAAGGCCGGGGAAGAGGCAGGGCTGGTTTTTTAAGATTTATTTTTTATTTACTTATTTATTTTATTTACTTTTGGCTGCGTCGGGTTTTAGTTGCAGCACACAGGACCTTTGTTGAGGCATGCGGGCTCTTCGTTGTGGTGCGCGGGCTTCTCTCTAGTTGTGGCGTGCGGGTTTTCTCTTCTCTAGTTAACGGCACGCGGGTCCAAGAGCGCGTGGGCTCTGTAGTTTACGGGACGCGGGCCCTAGTTGAGGCGCGTGAGCTCAGTAGTTGTGGCGCACGGGCTTAGTTGCCCCGTGGCATGTTGGATCTTAGTTCCCTAACGAGGGATCAAACCTGCATCCCCTGCATTGGAAGGCGGATTCTTTACCACTGGACCACCAGGGAAGTCCCAGGGCTGATTTTGTCATAAACCCAACAGCTCTCAGAAAGATGGTGGGTCAC
Source organism: Grampus griseus (assembly GCF_964374135.1). Lineage (NCBI taxonomy): Eukaryota > Metazoa > Chordata > Mammalia > Artiodactyla > Delphinidae > Grampus > Grampus griseus. The sequence continues at coordinate 178,908,249 of NC_139017.1, read as the reverse complement.
GTGGCCAAACAGTCCCTACACGGTTAAAGCTGGACAACTAATGGCCATGGGTTGAAGAATTCAAGGTAATTGTATTTTGTCTCATCAGATGGAGAAAACAATAAGAAAAATTGGGCCTGTAAAGAACTCCCAGACTCTCTGAAAAGACACCTGAAAGAGGAGGTTGGCCCCTTGTGGGGATTGCTAGGCAACAGCCACAGAGGCTGAAATGTGATTCTGGTTTCAAAAGTAACAGGGAGCGGCAGGTCCAGAGGGCCTTGCCGGCGCGAGGCGGGTGGCAACTCTCGGGCCAAGCCTGCCTCATCAGGGCGGGGCGGGGGTCCTCCCAGGAAGGGGGAGAGTGTTAGAAGACCCCAGTGACAAGAGCACACTGTAGTATTCAAAAAGTCCAGAGAATGGATATGTGACTTCCTTAAGAAGTGGTTAAAAGCCAGTCCCTATTGCTGAGAAAGATGCAGTTTTTTTGTTTGTTTGTTTGTTTTGTGGTACGCGGGCCTCTCACCGCTGTGGCCTCTCCCGCTGCGGAGCACAGGCTCCGGACGCGCAGGCTCAGCGGCCATGGCTCACGGGCCCAGCCGCTCCGCGGCATGTGGGATCTTCCCGGACCGGGGCACGAACCCATGTCCCCCGCATCGGCAGGCGGACTCTCAACCACTGCGCCACCAGGGAAGCCCAAAGCTGCGCTTTTATTAGGGCCAGAAAAGGAAAAAATAAAAGCTTGTAAAAACCTATCAAGAAACCTTGAGATTGAGAAGCCACTTTCCACTAATCTCATTAGAGAACAACAGATCCCGAAAAACATCATGGATCAGGTTTACAATCAGAGGATGGCAAACAGAAATTATCTCATGAAGGAACTTAAACTGACTGAAAACCCTGAGTAATCTTAGTTCCCCAGTCAGTCAGTCAAAGGAGTAAACCAGGATGAACCTCATGCCTCTCACAGCTCAAGACTGAGCCTTCGGCCCCAGCCTCCATGCAGCACTGGCCAGTAACCGCCCAAGGACAGGTGGGTCCAGCCCCCAGATGCCAGCCAGCACCTCTTCTGAGCCCCCCTCTTTGCTGCTTTTGGGCTGACACTGTCTCTACCCTTCTGTCTCTTACAGAATTCGGGGTCCTCGTTGGATTTGGGGCCCTCCCCACGTTTGTGGGTAACACAGGACGACCTCATCTTGAGGTCCTTAACTTGATTCCACCTGCAAAGGCCCCTTCTGCGAATAAGGTCACAGTCACAGGGCCCAGGGACTGGGCGAGGACCTGTCTTCCAGGGTGAGGAGTGCTGCCTTTGGCCCGCTCCAGCCTCTCTCCCAGGAACGCGCCCGGCACCGAGTCTGTGCCTTTCCCGAGGCCCCTCGGCCCCTCTGCGTCCCTCTGCAGTCCTCCGTGCCTTTGCCTGACCTGCCTCCTGAAAGCAGAGGCTGGGCCTGAGGTTGCGGCCTGATGGTGGCATGTGTCCCAGCGCCTGGCGCACTTGAGCCATCACAAGAGCCCGCAGGCCGGGCGCCACCGTCTATTTCCACTTTGTTGTGAAAAGATGCAACTTTATCAGGTTTCATCAAAACAGCAACATTTTATTATACCAATAGGTTTCTCTTTCCTTCCTTTTTTTTTTTTGGTGTTTGTTGAAAATGCAGAACAGTGGACTTCCCGGGTGGCGCAGTGGTTAAGAATCTACCTGCCAATGCAGGGGACGTGGGTTTGAGCCCTGGTCCGGGAAGGTCCCACACGCCACGGAGCCACTAAGCCCGTGCGCCACAACTACTGAGCCTGCGCTCTAGAGCCCACAAGCCACAACTACTGAGCCCGCGTGCCACAACTACTGAAGCCCACACGCCTAGAACCCGTGCTCCGCAACAAGACAAGCCACCGCAGTGAGAAGCCCGCGCACGACGACAAAGAGTAAGCCCCCGCTGGCCGCAACTAGAGAAAGCCCGCATGCATCAGCGAAGACCCAATGCAGCCAAAAATAAATAAATAAAATAAATAAAAAAGCAGAACAGTAAGGACACCAACCTCCAGTGCCCTGGCCTTCACTGTGGGCAGGTGAGGGTGGCACTCAGGAAGGATGAGCATGAGGGGAGCCCTACACAAGCCGCACAGACACTGCCAGAGGTGCCAAGCGCACCCCCGATAAATGACAGAATCCGAAACCCAGAAAGTCCTGTCCTAGTCTGCACGCCTGCGAGGTGTTCACCCGTCCCGACCCCCTACACCCACCCTGATGCCAAAGGTGGGCTGCAGCCAGGAAGGCAGGCGGGCGGGCAGGCGGAGCTTTCTCCAGCCCCTGCACTAGAGCTCACCGCGCTCCTCCTTAGCGGCAAGCGGGCAGAGCCCAGGGCACATGGAGCAGCAGAGGGACGCCCTGGGGCCAGTGCTCAGACGGCAGTCCAGGACCAGATCAGGAGCCACAGCACCCACGCGCAGGGCCCCTGAGGAGTCGCTCCGGGACCCAACATGGAACGTGGACACTCATCACAGGAGCCCGGCCAACATGGGGAGGTTGAGGGCGTGCAGCCCGCTCTCCACACGGTAAGACGTGGTCACTGTGTGTGCAGAGGAGGGTGATGTGCGTCACCAGGCCCCAAGGCCCCCAGGCCCAGCCCTGCACGGTGTTCTGGCAGGGACTCGGGAACCCTCCCTCACCTGTTTGGACTGTGGAGGCGTGTCCTGTTAAAGCCGACAGCCCGGACTTACAGGCACAAGGATGAAGACTGGAAGGCAGCAGCCCCGGGCGCTCAGAGTCTGTCTAACTTGAGGCCGCGTCTGGGCGGCGGGCCGGGGAACAACAATGTGGGAAACGCTGCTGCCCTTCTGTCTTTTTCATGAGCTGGAAATCCCGTCCAGAACACACTCTCAGGCGAACTTGGGGGACAAATTCTCCGTGGCCAGGCGTGCGTCCCTCTGCCTGGGCAGCAGGGCCTCTCCCCACGGGGGCCTCCAGGTCAGCACTCTACGGGAGCAGACGCACCGAGGCCTGCGGGGTTGTCCCCCCATCCCCATGGTCGGCTGTGCGACTGGGAAGGGGCTTGCAAGGTGCAGGGCCAAGGGGACAGTACTCCCGGGACCCCAGGGCCTGTCCCAGGAGACAGCACCAGGGGACGCACCGGCCCAGGAAGAGGACGCTCGTGAAGTGGCTGCGCTGCCTCGGCCCCGGCCCACACCCCAGCTCCTACCTGGGTTCAGGACGGGCTGGATGATGTCCCCGTTCCGCCACGTGGTCTCCATGCGCTCCAGCTTCTGGGCCTCGTAGCGCTTGCGGCCCTCCTCCTCCTGCCCCTGCCGGGAGTACTGCGGGGGGCACGGGAGAGGGTCAGGTCCGGGCCCCAGGCTCGGCTGCTGTGCGCGCTGCCTTTCTGTGACTGGAACTGTCTATTCTTTCTCTGATAGTATATGTTTAATATAAATAAGGAAAATATCATGTATTCTTCCCCCTGCAAGAGTGCCTGGGTCAAATGTTTGCGTTACGTCCTCCCTAGAATTAGTTTCATGCCCGGGTATAAATAAAAGGTACTGCCATGCTGTATGTGAAGTTCAAAGTCATGGTATTTCCTCCTCTCCCTGTATCCTCCTACCATAATTTATGTGATGGATCCGTCATATCTGGGCCTTTAGTTTGCTCCCAATTTTTGACCATTAAAACAATATCAGGGACCTCCCTGGTGGCGCAGTCGTTAAGAATCCGCCTGCTAATGCAGGGGACACGGGTTTGAGCCCTGGTCCGGGAAGATCCCACACGCTGCGGAGCAACTAAGCCCGTGCGCCACAACTACTGAGTCTGCGCTCTAGAGCCCGCGAGCCACAACTACTGAGCCTGCGTGTTGCAACTACTGAAGCCCACGCACCTAGAGCCCGTGCTTCGCAACAAGACAAGCCACCGCAATGAGAAGCCCGCGCAACGCAATGAAGAGTAGCCCCCGCTCGCCGCAACTAGAGAAAGCCCGTGCGCAGCAACGAAGACCCAATGCAGCCAAAAATAAATACATAAATAAATGTATATAAAAAAAAATCATACTGACAATCTCAGCCACTTACCATGTTATACCTACCCCATTCCTTCCTGGGATTCTTTCCTGGACATAGAACTACAGAGTCAGGGAGCCCCAGGAAGGCTGCACACCCTCTCCCACAAACAGGGAGAGGAGGGAACAGGTCCCCGTGTGCCCCTAACACTGGGCAGCCTCACTCTGCTGACTCCTGGCCAGCTGACACCCACCAAAGCTAAAACAGCCCCCCTGACGCTTTCCTAATGGATCACAGGGGTTCTGACCCAAGAAGTTAAAAATAAAGGTGACAATCAAGGTTGGCACAATGGAGAATGTCGGGCCCTCTGGTGCCCACCGTCCTGGGGCCCAGTGTAGGGAACACCCCCTACCCTGGGATCCATCAGACAGGCCCGGGGTCCACAGGCCCCCTGACCGGCCTCACCCTCCCTGCTGACCCCTGCCTAGCCGCTCTCCTTCTGATGGGCTCTGACTGCTGCCCTTCCATCCATTCTACCTGCATCTCCTGCTGAGCCTGCGGAATAGCCGCCAGGCTCAGGGCCCCGTGTGCTCCTCTCTGCCCCCTGCAATTTCAGACCTTCTTCCAAAAGCCGCTTTTAAACATCTTGCTTTTCCTGCTCGTGGCTCTGCTCCAAAACTGCCCAGGTCTGAACACATTCCGTGGCTTAATTACCATTATCTTGGGCTTGCGACCCCGTCTCTAAAGGAGGCTGTGAAAGGAGCTGAGTGGTTTGTTCAAAAGAAACAAAGCATGGTGAGTATTCAAGTCGCCGTGGACAAAGCCTCTTCCTCCATAAACAGATGGTTCCCCCACGTCCCACCACACAGAGCAATGCCTCTAAGTGTAGAGTTTGTGCTGTGCCTTTCTAGTAAAACTCAAGGATGTCTTACGTGTCCTCAAGAAATGCCTTTTTAAGAGACTTTTGAAAAACGAGCCAACCTCCACAGTCTAATAAATCCTCGGGTCCAGCACACTCCTCAGACCTCTGCAGTCACACGGGGACCGATGAGGGCCCCGGTCCTGACACGGGCGACGAGGACCAAGAAAACGCAGGCTGTTCACAAACAAACGCCTCCTGCTGGCTTTAAATCTGGGGACAACATCATGGGAACATCCTGATGATGGGCTGGCACTCAACTCTCACCCCCACGGACTCATCAAACTCAGCTGTTTTGAAGCAGGAGACAGCTAAGCTCAAATGTCCAAGGCAACAGTCAGTGCGAGCCTTTTAACTCAAGCTCATGTTTAGACACCGATAAAAACCAGTGTCCACTCTCCAATGGCCCCCAGCCTCTCGGGGGCCACAGCTGTCCCCGGCCACCGCAGGGGTCTCTTTTTCCATCACAGGGCCACTGAGGTCACTGTTCCCTGGGGCAAGAGGTGGAGCAAAGTGACAAAGTCCTCACTGAGTGACACTGCAGGGGGGGAGGTGGGCTTCCCCCAGGGAGACGCACACATGTGGTCGGTCTACACACGCACATGTATGTGTGACAGCGGGTGTGTGTGTGTGTGTGTGAGATGCGTGTTCTGTGTGTGAGATATCTATGTATGTGTACGTGTGAGATATACGTATGATCAACCTGTGTGTAATATATGTGCATGTGTGAGACGTAAGATACACACGTAGACAGAGAGACGTAAGTGTTCTTAATAAATGACTGCTACCTGTGAAGGGTCGGCAGGGGGATGCTGGCAGGACATAAGGAAGTCGGATGGTCGAGCTACCAGCACCTGAGCATAAATGCCCACGAGAGCCAGACCCGAGCTTTCCAGGACCCGGTATCGCATGACGAGCTGCGCCGTGCCAATGAAAAGAGCAGAGTGAAACATTTCAAATGAAATGATGAAACGAAAATAGTTCGAATCATCTGAAGGCTTATACGTGGGCCTAGCATGTGTGGGGGGAAGAAAGTGCAAATAAACATTAGCAATGGCTGCAGCTGGGAGCCGTGTGGCTTCTCCCATCTGGAGCTCTCTCTGCACCCGATGGGAGGCTTCCGACACTCGCCTCTAACACGGGCAGAGTGGATATTTATGTCTTATCAAACTCGGCTAAACAAAGGGAATGGGAAAGCTACCGGGGTCTCCGCCAGAAGGTGGGAGGGAGGGCAGGGGATGAGAGGGGTGATACAGAGAGCTGCCCTGTCCCTGCAGGGACAGCGGAGACTGACACTGCCCACCCGCCCCTCCTCACTCCCCGCCACTGGCTAAAAACCCACTGGCTCTCAGCACTCAGGCCCCTGAGAAGCCAGAAGGAAACAAAAGCTAATGTGTTTGGCCCAGGAATCTCCCTTCAGCAGCAACCCCTTAAGATCCACCATGTGGTGCTGAAACCAGAGATATGGCCTGCTAGAGATTTCTAAACTGTGTAGCATCTGAAAATTAGATCAGTTAAATAATGTGCCTGAGTGTTTACATGTGATGTGGCTAATTTAACACCAAGTGCTTAGTGGGAAAGATGAAAGCAGGGGTTAGCATGCTTGTAATCTCTAAAGGGAACCGTCACTGCGCCTCAGACTCACGCCTGCTTCTTGGGTTTGAAAACCCCTCAGTTAGTGCTGCTTGAAAATGATGCAATTTCCATCTTGCCAGCAGCAGAGAGGAGAGCAGCTCCAGGAAGAATGGGGGCGGGGTGGGGGGAACACAGAGAGACAGAGACGGAGAGAGAGCTGGAGAGAGAGACAGAGAGAGAGAGAGACAGAGGTGGGCTGGACTGAAGGCCAATGTTCTGGGTTGAACGGTGTCCTGTCAAAATTCCTGTCCACGTGGGACCTGTGCATGTGACCTTTTTGAGAACTAGGGTCTGTGCAGGTGTAATTAGTTAAGACACGTGCACACGCACACACACAGACAGACACACACACACACACACACACACACGGGAACTCAGCCAGATGACAAGAGAAGCAGAGGTTAGAGTGATGCCCCCACAAGCCAAGGAATGCCTGCAGCCCCCAGGAGCTGGAAGAGGAAGGAAGGATCCCCTGCAGAGCCTCCAGTGGGAGCCCAGCCCTGCCCATGCCTTGATTGTGGACTTCTGGCCTCAGAACTGGGAGAGAATGAACTCGGTTGTTGAAGCTCCCCAGACTGTGTCACAGCAGCCCCAGAAAACTCAAACAGGTGGGAAGCGTGGGAACCATCCGGCTCACACCCTGGCCCTGAGCGCCCCTCTCTCCTCACACGTGGAGGGACAGGTGCCACCGATGCTGGCCTGGTGCTCCTGGCACTACCGCCCTGCCCTCAGGGTACCAAACCCTGGACCACCAACCTGATGCAGACCAAGGTCTAAGCACACTTCCTGTTCTGCATGGAGAGAGCTCCTGCTACCAAGATTCTTTTTTAAAGTCTAGACTAAACGGCAGCTGGAGCCCAGCAGCTGGTCACCCCCCAGGAAAACGCCCCGCCGGAGCCTGGACTGCGTCCATAGAGGCCCAGGCAGGGTCCCAGGTCAGATGTGAGCTGGCACAGGGAGAGGGCAGGGAACGCCCCCGGGCTGACATCCGCAGCAGCACAACGAGCAAGCCCCCCATCACCCCAAGTGACCCAGGCCCACAGGAAGGTGCGCAGTGGGGGAGACGGGGTGGGAAGGGCTTGCAGTGGGGGGGAGGGGACAGGGACCGTTCCTCCGTGTGCTCTATACCAGGGGTCCCCAACCCCCTGTTAGGAGCCAGGCCGCGCAGCAGGTGAGCGGCGGGTGAGCGAGTGAAGCTTCATCTGCCGCCCCCCATTGCTCGCGTTACCGCCTGAGCTATCCATCCATCCCCCCTTCCACGGAAAAATTGTCTACCACGAAACAGTCCCTGGCGCCAAAAAGGCTGGGGACCTTTTACTGCTCTATACAGCTCCTAACTGGCGGGTTCCCAGTTTTATTTTTCTTAAAAGTTTCTTCTACAGATGTCTCGACCACAGAAAAATGCTCCCTGAGGGCAGACACTGCTAAGGCAGGCCCCGGCCCTCTGAGAACGGCCCTCCCTCACAGGGGTTAGAGCAGAGCACCAGGCCTCTGGGGAGAGCCGCTCAGGGGTGTCCTCGGGACATCCTGGGCCAGGGGAGCCACGCGAGGAGGACTGGGGTGCCGTTAGGGAAGGAGCTAAATCCCTCTATCAGCCCAATGTGCCCCCTCCAAACGCCTGCCCCCCGAGCCTGCCTGCAGCGGGGCCCCCGGGAGTGAACATGGCCAAGTCTCTTCACCCAGAGATGCCACTGTCCACAGCAAAACCAAAATGAGAGGAACCAAGGCAGGAAGCAGACACGGCAGGGGGAGAGAGCGGGGCTGAAGCAGAGACGTCCCAGCCTGTGCCCCCAGGACTGGATGCCCGGCACAGCCCCGTCACCCGCCTTCCCTCCGGCCAGGCTCCTCTGGGAGGGGTGTCCGCGGGGCCCAGGCCAGCCCCCACTGGCATTCCCAGCATGAAGGATCCCAGGAGGGACGCCCCTTCCCATTGAGCCTCCTGCTGCAGCCCAGCCCTGCCCGATGCTGCTCTCCTAGGACCCGGGCCCCTGCCACCCACCCGGGAGAAGTGGGAGGGGCCTCCTTACCACCACCGGAGGCACCTCCAGGACCTTGTCCACGTTCTTCAGCGACAGGGGCACATACCACAGGGTGGCCTTATTGGTCAGCTTTTTGGTACCTTCAGAGAAGACAAACACGTGAGTGATGGCTGGGAGCCGGCAGGGCGCCGGGCACAGGGCAGGCAGGGCCGATGCCACCTCTGGCCCCCACCCCCAAGGCCTTCTTCAGCCGTGAGGTGCACGTGTGGGCACAGACCGGGGAGAGGCATGGCCTCCAGCCTGCCCCCACCCTGAGGCTGCTGGAAAGACTGCAGGTCACCCGGTCTAAGCCTGGGGGGCCTGGGCCTGTCGGCTTTCTAGCACTTTCTAACTCGGAAGGCCCGCATCTGGAGGGCACCGACTCCAGACAGGCCTCCCGGGAGCCTCCGGAGCGAGAGGGAGGGAAGGGCTGTGGGGAGGGGCAGACTGGCCACCAAGAAGAGCTCCGGCTGGACAGGAAGCAGCTCATGGACCTGAGGCGGAGGGGCGGTGGAGGCAGAGCCCACCCAGGCAGCAGGGCCACAGCCCAGAGCACAGCCATGGGGTCGGCTCATCACAGCTCTGCCCCCGCGGCCCCTCCCTTCCCCAGGGCCACCTCCTTCCAGGTGGGAGGCGCCACACCAGACACTTTTGCTGCTGGTGACTCAGCACTCCAATGCAGAAGCTTCCAAATGGGGGCTGAGAGAGGGCGGTGGGCTGCTGGCTTCTGCTCTGGGCTGAAGGACAGGAAACAGAACCTTCTTTGGGGCTCTGAGCCCAGCCTCAGGGCAGAGTGGTGCCGTCAGGGCGGGAGGCCTGTCTAGGCTGAAAACCATGGGCCAAAGGAGCCTGCAGATCACTTGGTCCACACCCCTCACTTGTACAGGAGGAGCTTGAAGCCCAGAGAGGTCAAGGGGATTGCCTAGGCTCACACAGCAACTCGACGCCATTCTGAGTACAGACCCGGACCTCCCAGGTCAGTAATTTCAGAGAAGTGTTTTCAAGGAGGCCTTTTAGAGTTGCTTCTTCAACATGGACGATTCCCAATGTGGTGGCGATCAGGAGAACTGCAGGACAGAGAGAGGAAGTGGAGAAGCAAGGAGCAGCCCGGGGGCGGGGGGCTTGCCCTGAAGTCCCCCTCAGTAACTCACTTCCTACCAGTTCCTTCTGACCTGCCTTCCCAAGGCGAACCTGGGCCTTCAGTTTCCTCCCCTTAAACGTAGCCCCGAGGACCAAGCCAAGCCCTGGCGGGTCAATTAGAAAGAGGGTGAGGCCCCTGGCGCCCAGGCCTGCTCCTCATGCCAGGATGTCCACCGCTCTGCCCGGGCTCCACGGCACCACCAGGACCACAGGCAAATAACACGGAAAAATATCTTCACTACACTTTGACAGTGAATCTGACAACCTGCTTTGGGGAATAAAGATTTCCTGTTTGACTCAGCTAGAGCCAGCCTGACAAGCTGGTTTCCATGGAAACCCCAAGTGGCCCTCCTCCAGACCCAAATGAACACCGTGGAGCAAATAAGGCAAAACACGCTAATTGTACTTTATCATTTAATAAAACCATCAAAAGACAAGTGCAGTGCTAGAAACATCTACTCTGAAATCTTGAGAGCTCCCAGCTCTTTTCTGGAGGGATTCGCAGCAATCACGTCCCAGTTAGCTTAACATTGTGACAGTTGCCGGAGATGAATGAGCAAAGGTTTGCTGGTTGTCTGCCTGGGCGCATGCTCGCCCGGCTGCCTCACGGCAGGCGGCAAGGCCCCGAGCGGGGGGGACGCACAGAACGGGGGCTCTGCCCCCTGGGGTCTCAAAACACGGAGACGGCACACGAACAGCTTCAGGGTTCAGCCTGGTTGCCTGTCTGTCCGCCCAGCCCGGTCTCCCCACCTGTCCGAGTCCACCCGCCCACCTGGCCCGTGTTCACAGAGCACCTGCTGGGCGGCCCTGCCCCGGACCAGGCGGCCACGTGGCCTGCCCTCGTAGGGCTCCCATCCTCGTGGACGCGCGGGCAGAGATGCATCAAGACAGGAAGGCCTCGAGACACAGGGTCCCAGAGTAAGAGACTCACACAGATCCAAACATGGAAAGACGGAGAGAGTTTGAGAGACGCACAGACACGGTGCTGAGACCCAGAGAGGGGCACCCGGATGTGAGAGTAAGGGAGGGGGCGCCCGGCCCTTCAGCAGGGGCTCCAGGGCAAGGCGGGCAAGGTGACTGAGACGTGTAGAGAAGGCACAGCCCCAGGGCTCCAGGTCTCGCCGTCCCCATCCTGTGATCCGGCCCTGGGGTCTTCCCGGGGCCTCGCCCCCTGCACCCCATCTCGAAAGGCTGGGCAATGCTGGCCGGCGCCCCTGTGCTCTGAGCTTGGTCCCTCTCACGAGCACAACGCCCGGCCCGCTGTCCCGAGAGCCCGTGCTCCTCAGTCACTTCTCTCCTTCTCGGGGCAGCTCAGGCTCTGCGTGTCCATCCTTCAGGGTCAGGGCGGCTGGGGACACTGGCGGGTGCGGAGCATCCTGACTGCGGGGCGGGGGCTGTCATCTTGCCACCACAGCTCTGGGCAAGCGCTGCCTGCCTCCTGCCCGCTCCTGCCCCCAGAGGGGGGATCCCGCAGAAAGTGGGCTGGGGCACGTCCTTGTAGACAGGCCCGCTTCCCCTCAGCGCAGAGGCCCAAATCTTCCTGACTCATCCACTCCTTCATTCATTCACTCATCAGTGACTGAGTCCGCGGCTGTCGTGAGCCAACGGGAAAGCACGGCCCTTTCCCCTCTTGTGTCAGGAGCAGGGAGGCTCAACCCCCAGCACAGCCCAGGAGAGCAGGGCTGGGTCACGTGGAGGGGGGAGGGGGGGATGGGGGATGGAGGGAGGGGCCCGGAGGGGCCCACCCCCGCCCTGCCCTGGGCCTCCTCCCAGTGGGTTGCCAGCCCCAACGTGGGGAGTCAGGGCCAGAGGACCCCTTTCTGTGCCACAGCCCGAGACCAGCATCCAAGGTCCCTTAGATGCCAGAGCTTTCTGCCAAAGACCGGGCTCAGGCCACAGACGCAGGACATGGGGCACAAGCCCACTGACCGCTCCCCACCCCCGCCCCAGGCCGTGGCTCGGCTTAGTCGTTCCCTGTGCAGTGGCTGGGCCTGCTGCGGTCACCGCAATGCTCCAGATGAATAACTGAGCTCCTGGCCCGTGTTGGGGAGAAGCCTGGAGCCCGTTAAAGATCTCTGAGCACAGCGCTCTGCAGGCAGCCACGGCTGAGGAGAGGGCATCGGGAGGAGGGATAAGGACCCAGGCAGCTCCTTCCTCTAGAATGAGCACGGACTCTCCTCTGGGTGCGACAGCGGGTGGCCTGGGACGAAGCAGTGGGCAGTGAGGGGCCCAAGGGGCCTGCCTGCCTCAGCATCTCCGTTATAAAAAGCAGTGACTGTGAACCGAAGCCACACTCCCCTGCAGTGCCCAGTGGGAGGGTGAGAAGGGGTTTCCATGGTTACCACTCCGAGGAAGAGAATATTCAGATCAAAGCAGAGTCAAAGGTTCGCCCAGGGAGCTCCAGCCTAGGCCTGCCTTGCGGGGCCCAGGGGAGCAGAGCAGAAGCCAGGGCAGCGCCTTCCAAGGGGCAGCAGCTTCCAAGGGGTAGCAGCTCCACCGTGCAGGGAAGGGCAAGGTGGGGGCTGGGGAGATGGCAGGGGGGCCGGAGGGCGGCACGCGCCCTCCCAGCCCGTTCCCACCCTTCTGCCCGGACCAGCTGGCCGCCAGGCCCCTTCCTCCCCAGGAAGGCAGGGGGGCCGTACCCTGGGCTCGTTGCCTAACTCGTCTGCGCCCCCGTTTCCCCGTCTGCAAACGAAGCGAGGACGGCAGAAGTCCCTGCTCACAGGTGGAGGCGGAAATGCAGGGAGGTCACCCAAAGACAGTGTTAGGACCATCCAGGGGCAGTCAGCCCTCAATGGACGTGGGCTGCGGCTGCTGCCTTATTTCTACTGTCACCGTTGCTCCCAACCCCGCAGGCGGGCTCAGCAAGAGGAAGTTACCTGTGAGGATGTTTTCGGACATCACGTGGACCTGGACCTCCACTGAATGCTTGGAGGTGTAGGTGATTTCCGCACTGACGTGGGCCACCTCGCCGATGCACATGGGCGACAGGAAGTCCGTGCGCTCCACCTGGGCCAGGGCGGCCACACAGCACTCCTGCAAAGACCAGAGGCGGGTCAGCCTCCCACGAGGCCCCACCCTGGACACGCTCCCCCAAAACGGCCCTCGGTTTTTTCCCCACTGTTAAAGTAACGCAAGTTATTGCCACCACACACTCCTACGTGCAAAACCAGGAGATGAGGCACTGCCCGAGGGCAACCCGGCAAAGCAGTTGATACAGGCGGTTCTGAGTGGTGGGGTTCCGAGCAGCCTGTTTCTTTTTTCTGACTTTTCTACAAAAGATACGTATTACTTGTATAATGAAACGTGGAAAAAGGCATACATACTTATTATGGAAAATTTGGGAAGTACAGAAAAGGAGGGAAGATCCCTCCTCCCATCCAGAGATAACCATGGTTTCTATTTTGGGATCTTTCTTTCCAGGCTTTTTGCCCCAAGAACAGGGGTTTTACTGGTTCACTTGTCTGGCTGCCTGGCTCCTTGTTTTGCAGTTTTCGTCACAGGTAGCTGTCACTTACAGTCATGTATAGTTGTCATACATAGCCTCACGTAGTTGTGCAAGCACTAAATACACACTTTCACAATCTGCTCTTTTCACTCAACAGGAGGAAAAATAACCTGCCCGTGTTGTGACAAGCTCTTAGAAATCACAGTTCTTCTCTTTAAATGTTATTTATCCTTCAAATAGGCAACCCATTCTCATGACTCAAAATTCAAAAGGAACAAAAGAGTTTATGTCCCCGGCCACCCAGGACCCCTGGGTAACTGGATGGATGCAGCCAGTCAGCACATGCACGTGGGGTCCAGTGGGATCCACTTGGGAGCTCACATTCTATGAAAGTGAGGCACTTACTTCCTCATTTCTTTTCTTGACACTTTCTACGACTTCCACTTCACGATACTCCATTGCAAAGATATTTCTTAACGGCCAAATAAAATATTCTTTCATTGTTAGATTTGTATCAACCTCAGTTGTCTCTTATTATAAATAACCCTGTGATGAGGGTCCTTTTAGTTAAGTCATTTTCAGTATTGGGGATTGTTTCCAGGGTGGAAGGGACAAACATTTCGGTAGGTGTTCCCAAAGTGCTTCTCAGAAGGGCAGAGTGCTTGACGTGGCCCCAGCACTCCCGCACCAGCACTGAAAATCAGCTTTTTTTTACGTTTAGTTTTTATTGAGGTAACATTGGCTTATATCATCGTGTAAGTTTCCTGTGTAACAACGTTATATTTCTACTGTATACCCTACAGCGTGCTCACCACCAAAAGTATAGTTTCCATCCATCACTAGACAGTCGATTCCTTTACCCATTTTGCCCCTGGGCCACTCCCCCACCCCCCTCTGCTAACCACTGCCTTGTTCTATCTATGCATTTTTGGTTTGTTCGTTTATTTTTTGTCTTTTATATTCTACCTATGAACAAAACCATCAGGTATTTGTTTTTCTCCATCTGACTTATTTCACTTAGCATCATTCCCTCAAGGACCACCCATGTAGTCACAAATGGCAAGATTTCATCTTTTTTTTTTTACCTCTGAGTAACATTCCATTGTGTGTGTGTGTGTGTATACCATAATTTATTTATCCACGCATCCATCAATGGGCCCTTAGGTTGCTCCATGTCTTGGCTGCTGTAAATAACGCTGCCATGAACACAGGGTGCAGATACCACTTGGTATTAGCGTTTTCATTTTCTTTGGATACATACTCAGAAGTGGAATAGCTGGATCATATGGCAACTTTATTTTTAGTTTTTGAGGAACCTCCAGGCTGTTTTCCACAGTGGCCGCACCAGTTTACATTCCCACCAACAGTGCATGAGGTCCCCTTTTTCTCCACATCTTCACCAACACTGGTTATCTGTTGTCTTTTTGATAACAGCCACTCTGGCAGGTGTGAGGGGAGATCTCACTGTGGTTCCGATCTGCATTTCCCGGATGATTAGTGATGTTGAGCATCTTTTCATGTGCCTGTTGGCCATCTGTATGTCTTCTTTGGAAAAATGTCTATTCAGTTCCTCTGCCCATCTTTTAATCGGGTTGTTTATTTTTTGTTGTTGAGTTGTATGAATTCTTCATATGTTATGGAATCAGCTTCCTTTTCATCCATGCTAACCGAATGACACAAAAGACCATCTTACGTGTGAGCCACAGGACCGTGGATCTTCACTGCCAAACACGGCACCGGCACTTTTTGGACTTTCCACCAGAAACCAATCAGGGTTTTTAGGACACTGGACAGCATGGGTACCCCTGGGCTGGGTGGGGAGCAGGGAGCAGATGGGCCCACTCTCGAGGGCCTGTCGGTGCCGTGCCAGCGCTGGACTTCACTTTTCCAGCTGGTCCCCACAGCACCCCTTCTGCAGGGGTTGGAGATATTAAGCTTGTAGGTGAGTCAGTTCAAGCTCTGGCATGTCTGCACTCTTCCCACCGGCCACCTGCCACTACCTGTGGCACCAAAGCACAGCTCTCCCACCTGCGCGAGAACTCACCTGACACCTGGCAAACATGCAAATTCCCTGACCCGCCCCAAACCCACAGAACCTGCCTCTTTGGAGGGACGCCTGGGGACCTCCATCTTCACCCCTTCCCCCGAGATCCTCAGACACACGGGGGTCCTCTGATGGTTTCTGTTCCTATAAATGTCCTGGAATCAGCTCTCAATGCAGCAGAGCACGAGCTGAGCAGGCAAGTGCAGCTTGTGGCGTCCCCCCTCTGACTTGCCGGGGCCCTGTCCCCCCACCCCCGCCCCACACAGACATGTCACCCCTGACGCTAGAACAATGCGAGGGAATTGCTGGGCGTCACCCCGAGTACATTTGTGTGGCTACAGCGCCACCCACTGGCAGAAATCTGGAAAGGCAAGTGCGAAGTGGGGGGGGCAAGAATGCGGGGCCAGCCTCTAGGCCACTTCTGGAACTATCCAAGCTCCGCCTGCAAGACCCAAAACGAAATAAAGCAGCTGTCTTTGTTGGAGGGTGGCTAAACTATGGGATGGATATGTCCGCACACAGGTAACACTCCTATACGTTAATATTTTAAATGGAAATGCAGCTCGTTTCTTCTGCCTTTAAACATCTGAGCCTTAGATGGACCCCAGCCTTTTTAAGGCTACAGAGGCATTCCTTCACTTGTGGTGGCATCTGTGGAGCCAGGCCCTGCACTCGGTGCCTGCCCCTGGCCTGGGGTCTGGTTGGGGGACGGATGACAGATAGGCACGTGGCAGGTGCTCCGAAGAGGGCAGCGTGAGGTGTGGGGGGTGGGAAGTGGGGTTCAGGTGCCGATGTGGGAGGGGCAGCTGCAGGTGAGGGGCTGAGACCTGGATGCTGAGGTGTCAGGCAGGAGAAGGTGTGGGGTGCAGACACCCCAGGCAGAGGGGAGGGCAGGGCGACCCCGGGGGAGCTGGAGGCTGCTGCTGAATCCATGTCCAGCTGGGTGTGGACGGCACAGGCTGGGACCCAGGCAGCTCCAACTTGACTGGGAGCTGCCGTTTCCCGAGACCTAGCGGGCCACCCCAGGCACTCCATAAAGACTTGTGTGACCCAGAAATTCAAAACACAGGCTGACAAATGTTTATTCAGTGTGAGCGTCTCCAAGCTGTAGGTGTCTGTGGCTCCCAGCGGCTCAGACACACCCGTAAGTCCCTGCTTCGGGGCGTAAACTAGGAGGAGCGGCCCCGACCCGGAAAGCAGCCGTGAGGGTCTGATCAGCATCTAGCCCAAGAAGCACCCCCTGCCATGCTCCCGAAGGCAGCCTGAGCTGCACTGCCCATTGGGCAGAGATGCCTGGAAAACCACGGGCCTGGGCTCCTGAGGGCCACGGGGCTTTGAGCCGGGACAGCAGCTTCAGAAGCAGAGCCAGAAGAAACAGGTCTGCGCCCTGGACTCAAATCCCAGCTCTGGCACTAGCTCTTGACCTGGTCTCTCTGCAAAATACAGATAATAAATGGTACCAGTGACTGCCGCCAGGATTCAAGCGGATGCTGTGTGGAGAGGCGGGGTGGTCTGCCCTGCTCTCACAGAAACGTAGGGATCGAGGTCCAGAAAGGTTAACTCCTACTGCTCTTGTTATGTGAGCTGCACCTGCCCCCTCACCCACCCAGGCCCTGTCGGCTGATGCCCACTCAGAGGATGCAGCTCTGTGACCTTTGGGAGCCACATGACTTTTCCGGGCCTCCGTTTCCTCACCTGCAAAGTGGGGTTAAGGAGATTGCCCAGGTAAGGAAGGTCAAGCACGCAGTGTGGCCACTGGTGCATCGTAAGTGTGCATTAAACAGAAGCTCTCCGCAGACAACTACTCCAGACACACAGCTAATGGGAGCCCACTGCGTTCCAGACCTTGGCCTAGATGCTAAGGGAATCCAGCAGGGAAGTGACGGGCAAAAGTCCTTGCCCTGGTGGGGCTTACATTCTAGTGGGGGAAGCAGCCCAGAGCTAAAGGAGCAAAACGCAGCGTGCCAGGAGGGACAGTGCTGTGGACAAGAGCTGGGAGCAGTGAGGGAGCCGGTTGTCGGGGACGTGGAGATCGTATTTACGCAGAGACTGGAAGGAAGAGGGAGCCACGTGGGTCTCTGGGGGAAGAGCGGTCCAGGCAGGGGAAAGGGCCAGTGCAAAGGCCTTGGGGCAGGAATGCTGGCGTGGCCCAGGGGCATGACGAGGGGAGGGAGTAGGAGCCGTGCCCTGACTTCACACAGGACGGGTTTCTCTGGCTGCTGCTGGACAGCAGACCAGGGGCAGGGAGGCCTGTTAGGAAGCTGTTAGGCAATCTGGGCAGGAAGCGGCAGTGGCTCGGCCCAGATGGCGGTGGGGCTGGTGTGCAGTGTTCGGACCTGGAACTATCCACAAGGTGAAGCCGATGGGACTGGATGCCAGGGTCCACGGGTGGGAGGAAGACGGGGTCAACGGAGGCTCCAGAGGCCATTTACTGAGCAGAGGGAGGCCGTGGGAGAAGCAGCCTGGGAGCAGGCCCCGAGTGTGTTTTGGGGCCCACCCAGGTCGAGGGCGGATTAAGCATCCAGGGGGAGCCAGCCAAGAGGCACCAGCTGGACAGAGGACCTCGGGGCTGTGTCGTGGTACTAGAGCCACAGGCTGGATGAGGCCACCAAGGGAGTGTGGGTGGCAGTGCTCCCGGCGCACCCAGAGCCCCAGCAGAGCCATGCAGAGGCCAGCCTCAGCCCCCCGGAGCTGCCTGGGGCTCACGCCCCCTTCCTGAGCCTGGGATTCCAGATCGCTATCTTGGGGCCACCAGCCCAGAGGCATCTCCCGGCCAACAGGCCAGACCTGCACCCCAGGCTCACTCTGGGGAAGGAGTGAGAACGAACAAGTCTCGGGCAAGTATCCAAGCTCTCTGGACCTCAGCTTCCTCATCTGTGCAGTGGGGATAATACAATAACCACCTCGACCTCTAAGGGGTGTCGTGAGGACGACACAAGCTAAATGCTACAGAGCTTTGCAAAACCCTAGGTGGTCGCTGAACTCTGGCGGTAACCAAGGCATTGTCACCCACTTGGCCTCCCTCCCTCCCCAGTCCTGGGGCTCTTCCTTCCCAGCGTCCAGCCTCTCTTGCCAGGCCTGGCTGGGACCCTCACCGTCTCCCTCTCGGAGGGTCTACCAGGGGTCCGGCCCCCACCTCAGCCCCTGCCCCTCGGGCTCAGGCCTGTCCTCACAGTCACCAGAGGGCGCTCTCTGAACGTGGCCGGGTTTGCCCCAGAACTTCAAGGGTGAACTCTTAGCAGGCGGGAGAGCCCCTTCCTCACATGGAGGGCCCCCAGCCCAACCCACTCTCACTCCTCCCCAGGCGAAGGCCCCCAGGCCCACGTCCACCCACACACACTCACCCCGGCTCGGTTCATTCTACACACGTGCAGTGCTGCACACGCATGCGCACACGCACAGTCTGCGCGGGCGTGGAATCGGCCTCTGGGCCTGGAGGACAATGGCACAGCAAGTGGCTCGCCGGGGCCCCCAAGTGCCCAAGGCCTCAGGCTTCCTTGGAGTCTCTTCCGTGCCTGCCCGGTGCCGAGTTGGCAGTTGGGGTACAAGACTGACTCCTTCCCCCAGCACCCGAGGGGGGCTTCAGAGAGAACGACAGGTCCCACAGGGCTGGGGGCCGGGCAGAAGATGATGGGCTGAATGCCCCGCAGCTGCCCTGAAGCCTAAAGCCACCAGCCTGGCCCTGTCTGGGCGGCGGGAGGAGAGCCGGCACCATCGCAGGAGTCTGTGCGGGCCTCTGCGGCCCGGAAGCCACCAAGGGGAGAGCCCAGACTTGCCTGTGGACCCAGGGTCAGTGGAGCAGGGGAGGGGTCCGGGTCCAGGCGGTGTGACACCCAGGATTAACTGCCGCCCATGGAGGCTCTGGGGGGGCTGGGCCCCCGGGGGCTCAGGAAGCTGACTCCCTGAACACAGCGGGAGGGCTGGAAAGGTGGCTCTGTCAGCTGGCAGCTCTCAGCTGAGTTTTTGGAGGTCCCCACCCCTCCTCGCTGAGCCCCAAACCAACTGCCAACGCAAGGGGTCCCCAGTCCAGGGCCGGAGCTTCCCAAAACCCCCCAAGGCCCGGGGACCGGGGCGGGGAAGGCTCCAGGCCTGGCCTCCACCCAAACTCCCTTCCTGACCCGACAGTGGACAGGGCTGCGGCACCGCCAGAGGGGACGCCAGGCCCCCAGGGCCCGGGGTCTTCCACATGACGCTCACCCCGTTCTGGCTGTTGCAGTGCCGGGTGCTGATGATGGCCCCTGCCTCCTCGATCATCTTCAGGATGGTTCCTCCGTGGACGTTGCCGGCCACGTTGGCGTCATCCGGCCGCATGATCCTGGGCGGGGGGGGGGGGGGAGAAGCAGCACGGTGAGTCTCGGGAAGGACGCCGCTCGTGAACAGCAGCAACCCCGGGGAGGGGCAGAAGGTCCTCCAAAGGGCCCGACGGCTCCCAGAGAAGGAAAAAGAACTTCCCGCGTGTTTGCTCAGGGTGGGTGCTGATCTGACAGCCAGACAAGGGGCTGCAGGCTCGTGTTTCCATGTGTCTCCACCTTCCTGCCCTAGGGCCACAGGCACCCGGCCTGGCAGGTACCAGGAAGGGTGGGTGGCGGGGACTTTCCGCAAAGGCCGTGAGCGTGGCAGCAAGGCGACCCGGCTGTGGGGCGCCCAGCGCACCTGCCCCTCCTGGTTTCCAGGACTGCCAACGACCAGCAGAGCTGAATGAGCACAAGGACACGGGCTCCGACCCCTTGGAAAATGGACAAATTCCCAGGACCACCACCTCCATCAGGAGTCCCAGGGGAGCTGGCCTCGTGCGGCCACAGATGTTCTGAGAACTGGAAACAAGTCGCAGCACCCAGACCCATCAGCAGTGAACGCCCGCTCGCCACCTGCCCCTGGGCTCTGAGAGAGCACCAGAGGGGCCCGATTCCCTGGGGTTGAGAGCTGGGAGCTCCCCAAGGTCAGGAAGGACTGAAATGCCACCCCATTTCCTTGCCGTGGGCAGTGGGGAAGCGCCGTGAAATCTGCGGAGTCCCAACAGGCCAGCGTTGTGCTCCTACCTTGGGCAACCCCAGAGAGGTTGGCACTTTCCCAGACTCCAGTCTGGCTGATGGAATCTGCCCGCACCAGCCTCAGGCCCAGAGACGGGTACCAGGCAATGAGCGAGCGTGCGGTTCCTAGGTGCCCAGCATCCCTGGGCCCACCCAGCCTGTTCCGACCCACTGGCTAGCGTGGCCTCCGAGGCCGGACCCCCCACTCTGGGCCACGGAGCTCCACTGCCCTCCGGGTCTGGCTGCTTTCAGGCAGACTCAGAGATGGTTCCTGGCTCCCACTCTTACTAGCTGGGTGACCTGAGCAAAGCTGCCCAAACCCTCACTTCTCCGCTTCCTTGTCTGTAAAAGAGGAAGCACAGCACCGCGTTTGACGGTGGGGAAGACTGAATCACTCGAGACAGTGCAGATGACAAGCTCCGTGGCTGTGCCTGGCACGCGGTCAGACTCAAACGTTCACCAGCACTTCTCCCCTCTTCTCTGAGTGTCAGCCAACTGACCGCAGGAAGGCTGGAGGCTCCAAGAAAGAGCCGTAGCTGCCATTTTCTGGAGCAAATGAGCACCGACATCCTGGGGTGACTGACAGCTGTCTGTACCTGTCGCCCATCCCCAAATGTCACCCCCTCATCCTGGGGTGCGGGCATTCAGGCCCCCTGCTTCTCACCTGCATCACTGGCTCAGGGGCAGCCACGACGGTCCCCAAGCAGTGACCAGGGGAACCCCCGGAGCACAGGAAAGAAGCGTCACTTGGCTTATCAAATGTTCATTTTAAAAGACTTTTACATCAACTCAAAATAGATTAAAAACTTGAACACAAGACCCGAAACCATAAAACTCCTAGGAGAAAACAGGCCTTAGCGATGAGTTTTTTAGATTTGACACCAAAAACAAAGGCAATAGAAGCAAAAATAAACAAGTGAGACTACATCAAACTAAAAAGCTTCTGCACAGCAAAGGAAGCCATCAGCAAAATGAAAAGATAACCTGTGGGATGGGAGAAAACATTAATATCCAGAATACATAACGAACTCGTACAACTCACAGAATAGCCAAACAAACCAACAATCCAATTAAAAAATGGGCAGAGGATCTGAATGGACATTTTTCCAAACAGGCACATGAAAAGCTACTCAACATCATTAACCAGCAGGGAAATGCAAATCAAAACCACAATGAGGGGACTTCCCTGGTGGCCCAGCGGTTAAGACTCCTCGCTTACAAAGCAGGGCACGTGGGTTCGATCCCGGGCCAGGCAACTCAAGATTCCATACGCCGTGTGGTGCGGCAAAAAAATAAAAACATTTAAAAAAAAAATACCAACACAATGAGATCTCACCTCACACCTGTTAGAATGGCTATTATCAAAAAGACAAGAAACAAGTGCCGGCAAGGATGTGGAGAAAAGGGAGCCCTTGTGCACTGCTGATGGGAGTGTAAACTGGTGCAGCCACTGTGGAAAACAGCCTGGAGTTTCCTCAAAAAATTAAGACTAGAACTATCATATGATCCAGCAATCTCACTTCTGGGTATTAATCTGAAGGAAATGAAATCACTCTCTTGAAGAGATATCTGCAGCCCCACATTCACTGTAGCATTATTTACAGTAGCCAAGACATGAAACAACCTAAGTGTCCACTGATGGATGAATGGATGAAGCAGACATGGTGTGTGTGTGTGTGTGTGTGTGTGTGTGTGTGTATAATTCAGCCATAAAAAAGAAGGAAATCCTGCCATTTGCAACAACACGGATGGACCTTGAGGGCAGTTAAGATCCATTAGATAAGTCAGACAGAAGAAGACAAAAACTACTTCATTTTCCTTATACGTGTAATCTAGAAAGCTCAAACTCATAGATACAGAGAACAGACTGGTGGTTGCCAGAGGCCGGAGGGGTTCCGGGGGGATGGGTTAAAACAGGTGAAGGGGGTCAAAAGGTACAAACTTCCAGTTACAAAATAACCCATGGGGATGTAATGTCCAGCACGGTGACTAAAGTTAACACCACCATGTCATATATTTGAAAGTTACCGAGAGAGTAGATCTCAAAAGTTCTCATCACAAGAAAAAGAAATTATAGCGATGTGAGATGATGGGTGTTAACTGAACTTACCGTGGTGATCATTTCACCACACACACGTATGCCAAGTCACCATGTTGTACAGTTTTATATGTCAATCATATATCCATACAACTGAAAATATAAAATAATTAAAAATTTTAAAAACTTTAAGTTTAAAAATTTCAAGCTTATACCAGAGTTGTGGGGTTTTTTTAAGCTTAAGAGGTAGCCAATTCAAATAACAAAACTGCTGTATCAGACTCTTTCCTTTGTATTTGTTTTCAACTTAGTAAAGACCAGATGGTGCATCTCTGCATGCGGGAACCGGTGTCTGGTGGATGCCGAGGTGGGGTAAGGGCTGGGTGGGGGTTCCAGACAGGTGAGGACCAAAACGTTTTGACACCAGGAGTACCAGAGCCTGCCTCTGGCGGAGCCTGGTTCCTTTCTGTGGGTTTGCCTTTCCGAGTCTGTAAAGTGGGGCTGCCCACGCCAGGCTGGTGCAGAGGGATGCAGGGCCAGGGGGAGAAGTGCAGACAGAGGGCCCCAGGGTGCAGGAGGAAGTGCTTGTATCCGGCAGGACCCTGAGGAGGAAGGGACTGATAAGGAGGTGGCCTCTGAAATAGCAGAACAGGGGATGGCGCCTGCGCCACCCTGCCACACTGGGGGTCCCTGGGGACCCCACGCCATCAACATCCCACTGCCCCCGGGGTCCCTGGGCACTTAGGAGTAAATGCCAGGCGCTCCAGACTGCATACTCTCCAGCCCCCTCCCAACCTGGTCACCCTGGGTCCTGCCCCAAGGACCGTCCTAACCCCCCAGGCCGGCTGGCCACCCAGGCAGGCAGCGCAGACACAAACCTTCCCCCAGGACCTGACCCTGACTCGGCTCTGCAGTTCCCACAGACACAGGGGGGCAAGAGCCCAGCTCACTCACCCCTTTCCTGTGGCCCCAAATCAAGACTCCTTCCCCATGGCCTCACTGTGGTTCCTTCCTGGCCTCCATCTGCATGCTGAGCTGTGATCCCACACCTGCCCTCCCTCCCTCCAAAGGGCTCAGGAGCTGCTGGGCAGGGTCCTCCTCAACCCACCTTCCACAGAGCTCCCCCTACGCGTGTCACCTCCAGGCAGGACTGGGAGGAAGGAGGGACGCCAGGAGAACACGCGGCCCCTCTGTGGAGCTTCTGTTTTCCCACTTTTAGTAAAGACATGGGTATGAAAAGTGCTTCACTATTAAAAAAGAAGAAAAGACAGCCCAGCAGACGAAGCACGATGCCACGCGGCACTGCCCACGGGTGTCTGAGCAGGGACGCAACGGGGCGATACTGGGCTTGCACGCTGGCCGGCTGCGGCCGTGCAGGTGTCTGAGTCCAGGATGCCGAAGCTCTGGGTTTTCGAGAGAAGCTGGCAAGATCCAGAGTCTAACGCGACATCTCCTGGTATCTGACTGGCCACGCCCGACTGAAATGTTTCAACCCCACGCAGGGCAGCTCGGGGGGCGGGGGGCCGGGGGACAGAGCAGGTGGCGGGCCTGACCCAGTCCTGGGGGGAGACTCTGTGTGACCCATTCTCCCTCCCACCTCTCTCTGCCCCTCTGCCCATGCTAACCTGCGACTCCCTCGCTCCTTGGACCCCAGAAACTTCAGAGGACAGTGGAAGGTCAGCCCAGGGAACCCTGCCGGCTTCCCACCCCTCACGTCCTCTCAGCCGGCCGGTGGCACAGACACTGCCTCTGGTGAGCATCCTCTTCACCATCCTCCACTCCCCCCGCCCTCCCAGCAGTGGCGTCTGAATGTCACCATGTCACCCACTGCCCCTCCCCTTCTACTCCAGCTGCTCCTGTCCCAGAGCACAGGATGAGATGGCCAGGGCTGGGCCCGTGGCTAACCGAAGTAGACACCACCCGGACTCTGCTCCCCTCCGGAGCAGACACAAAGCTGACGACAGGAGCACGAAGGAAGCTGCACAGACCCGGGTCAAGGAGTCACTCCCAGACGGGGCAGCCACTCACCTGGACGCCGGGGAAAACTTCGCAGAGGACGTGACACCTGGGCCAAGTCCCTGAGGGGGAGCAGGGCTGAGCCAGGGACAGGGGGCAGGGGATGTTCCAAGAAGAGGGCGCATCTCAGGGGAAGGCCCCAGTGCTGGGAGAGCTCGGTGGGTCCAGAAACAGATGACAACCCCCCAACGCTGGCCAGCAGCCTGTGGGGAGACGGGGGTGAAGAGGGGAGCGGGACGATGGAGCCAGGAGCTTGTCACAAGGGCCTGGGGCTGGCTGGGGACGGCGTCTGGACTTGTCCTGGGGGATGGGGCGGCTTCGGGGAAACCAAGGCAGGGCTGGTATGTGGGGAGTCACTTGGGGACCAGGGGGGGGGGGCTTCTTCGTCTGCCTCTTGCCTCCCAGCCCTAACCCACTGCCTACCCCACTGCCCCAAGAGTCCCTCTTCTTAGGCAGGAGTGCACTCCCCTGCTCAGACCCTCCAGGGCCCCTCCTATGGAATAAAGATTCAACATCCAACTCCCGGGACTTCCCCCGGTGATCCAGTGACTCCCGCGCTTCCACCGCAGGGGGAGTGGGTTTGATCCCTGGTCAGGGAACTAAGATCCTGCATGCCGTGCGTGCGGGGTGGCCAGAAAAACAAAAGATTCAACTTCCTAGTGAGGCGTTCGAAGCTCTCAGGGATCCGGAACTTTTCTCGCCTGATCTCCCACTGTCCTGCAGGGCTCCAAGCTGCACCTGCCCAGACCAGCGCTGCTGGCCAGGCACACCCAGACGTTCCCACCGCCCTGCCTGTGCCCACCTGTCCCGAGGGGCTCATCGATGAACGGGGAGCATGAGTGGATACAACCTCCTGGAGGGCAACCTGGTGTTATCGTTATCCGTCCAAACTCCAGATGCATAGGCTGCTCTGAGCCAGCCATTCCACTGAGAGGAATTCACCCTACAGATGTTGGCACACATGATTAAACCAAGTGTGTTCAAGGTTACTCACTGCAAAGCTGTTTATCATGCAAAGACTGGCCGTGTCCTAAATGTCCACCAATAAGGGACTCAGATTAACTTATATCCACACAACACAAGAGTGCACAGCCCCAAGCAAGAGGGAGGAACGGTCTAGGAGAAGCACCATTAGATGAAAAAAGGCAAAGCGCAGAATGATGGGAACCAGGTGACTACACCTGCAGGCCCCGTGTAGACCATCCCTGGAGGGAGGCCAGGGAAACTGAAAGCTTTCGTTGCCCTTGAGAGGGGAACTAGCGCCTGGAGTCAGGGTGGTGTGCTCTAAGAACAAAGAAGAAGAACAAAGAGTTACAGGACTCCCATCACTCTGTCACAATGGGACCACTGCCATGTCCCAGGGCCCTCCCAAGCAGCATGCCCTGTCCCTTTCCCATCCCATATAAGGAAAGACATTTGCCTCTTTCTAAGGAAAGACAGTTTTCCTCCCGCTCAGCACGCTGAAAGTATACATACGCTGACCAGTTAGCAGATGACTCGCAGGTCCCCTGGCTATAAAAACAGACAAGCAACCCATACTCATTGTCGACTTTCCCTGGCTACCAGGAAGTCGGCCAGCTGTTCTTGCAGCAACCTTCTCTTTAATAAACTGTCTTCCTTACATTCTTTTCCAACCCACGCTCGGATCACAGCATTGTGGTGGCCCGTACGGGGATATCTCTTGGGGGATCTCTTTCCCCACCTCCTCTCCTCATTCCTTGGGACTCTCTGGGAACAGGCAAGTTGCCATGGAAGCAACAGAGGACTCTGGCCAGGGCCACACCCTGGCGTGTTCCGAAGGCTCCACGCTCACTTCGCCCCAGTAACTGCCGCCCAGACGGCTGAGGATCCCTCTGTCTTCCTCCCGACTGCGGACTAGGCCGATTGGCATCGTGCGGGCACAGGTCAGGCATTTAAAAGCCGCTAGGGTGCCTGCCGCTTGAAGACTCCCGTGAAAGCATAAGAGGGTCACTGAACGGACCAGGCTGTTAGAGCGTCTGTCCCCAGCAAGACTGAGGCGCGTATTGGTTCAAGCAGAACACTGAGCCTCCTCCCCTTGGCCGCCGCCTTCCCGGCAGGGCTACGAGGCCGATTCCTCAGCCTGTCTTCTCTGTTACACTTTCACCTCTTTCTCCGTCCGGATTGATTTACAGGAGCCTAGGTGTTGCCTCTGAGCCGTCCCCAGAGTGCCTTTCACGTTTCAGGGCATCGCCAAGCCGGGGGTCACCCAGTGGGTCCCGGGAATCTCTCTCTCTTTTCTTTCTTTCCCTGCCCGAGTCACAAGGTGCCTTAGTTGCACGCTCAGGGGTCACCTCTCACGGTCAGATGCGATTGTTGAGACGGTCGACCCATTTTGTGCCTCAGTCGCACGGAGAGATCACTGGGACAAAGGGGACACCTTTCTGTCAGCCGGTGGTGACTCTCAGTACCCCCATTCTATGGCACATAGGCATTCTTAGCCTTAGGGTTCTGGTACGTCTCAGGAGCCTCCCTCAGACTCACCCCGTGGTTGTATCCTCAGGAACTGGAAAATTTTGACCCTGAGAACCTCAAAAAGAAGAGGCTCATTTTCTTTTGTAACACGGCTTGGCCCCAGTATAAACTGGGGGACCGAGAACAGTGGCCTCCTAACGGCACACTAAATTATAACACGATCCTCCAACTTCATCTCTCTTGCCGGAAACAAGGAAAGGACTCCGAGGTTCCTTACATCCAGAGCTTTATGGCCCGTAGTCAGAATCTGGAGCTGAGGGACTCATGCCACCATGTGTCTTTCTGTTGCCACCTTATCCCCCCGACCCCCTCTGCCTCCCTCTCCATCAGATCTCCTAGGCGACCCTCTACTCGACCTTTCCTGTTCCCCACCACATCAACCCCCTTTGCTTCAGCCCCTGCCCCCGCCTCAACCCACAGCTCCCAACAGCCACCCCCTTATCAGGGCAAAAGCCCCCTCTTCCCTCCCCACACAAGATCGAGGACTGCCCAATGCCAGGAAACAGATTCTAATATGCTTCCCTTAAGGGAAGTAGCAAATGGAGACATGGGCACTATTAGATTCCATGTTCCCTTTCCCATGTCGGACATTTTCCAAATTCAAAACAAGTTAGGTTCCTTCGGTCAGGATCCCACCACTTCTATTAAGGAATTTCAGGCCCTCACCATAGCCTTTGACCTGACCCGGCAAGACATTCATGTAGTCCTGACCACCTGTTGCACTCATGAAGAGACAAACAGGATATGGGCATCAGACCAAGCTTGGGCAGACGAGGCACAGCTCTGTTTCCAAAACCCAGATGGCTGGGGACCCATTTGGGCTGGCTAAATGACTCTCTTTGTAACTACACCCTCAATTTTAATCAGACTAGCCTGGAGTGGGATCCCTGGTCCGAGGAAAATAAATATGAGGTACACGAAGGTAATTCCACTTTGTGTTGGGGAAATTCAAGGAAAACTGTGACTGAGAAATGTATTAATGAAGACCATATCCCCATAAACAGCTCGGCCCTGGGAACTAAATATGTGGGGATCGGTGTGACCACCAGACACTTACTTAGTTTAACCTCCCGGCAAGATTCTCCTCCAAAATATAACATAATTCAGCTAATATTCAGAAATTTGTTATGCCAATCCCCCAGTCACACTCATAATCAGTCAGAGCCTGGATTCTCCCCTTTATGTATAGATGATTACTTCCTTGGAGTTTGGCCTTCCCAATATAATCCTAGGCCATGGGACCCCAGTCTATTTCCAGAGGAAAACTCCCAAAAGGTCAGAGCCTGGCTCTGGGGAGCCACAGCAGGGGTATCCTTGAGGGGCACCGGATTTTCATTTCTGTGTGGTAAAGGGGTCTATCTGGATCTTCCCACACTTTGGAGGGGGCTCCCGCACAATTACTGCTGTGGTCCCAGAGGCGACCATTATGACTACCAAGGATTTAGCTTCCTCAGGAGGCATTCCCAGCCTTGGGTCCTTCCTCGAAGAGGCCGTAAGACCTGTCCAGGAGAGACAAACATGAACTGCTGCTTGGTGGGGACATGCTTATGATAACCCAGTTCTTGATCAGCCTGAAATAATATGCAGTGTCCTTGGAGGGCTCTTCTGGTCTGCAGGCACACCCCTCTCAGAGAGGAGCGCTCTCCCTCTCACCATCACGGCCCAGGAACCTTGGAAGGCAGCGGTAGCAGCCACTGAGGAACAGCAGTCAGCCCCAGGCTCTCTGGCCGAGGGGGTTTTACAAAATAGGCCCTTAATGTTATAACAGCTGAGGCGGGGGTATCTGTGCCCTGCTAAATGAGACATGCTGCTTCTATATTAATACCTCTGGCCAGGTTGAAGAAGACCTTCAGATTCTAAAGAAAAACATCAAATTAATAGAAGATTTAAAAGAGAGAGCAGGACAGGGCCCCAAGCTGGCTTTCCAACCTCCTCTCCTCTATGGGGATCCAGAGATGGACATGGCTATTGCCCTGTTGGGACCATCAATCCTGATGGCCTTTGTTTTGTTGTTTGGCCCCTGCATTATTAACACATTATCTCAATTCATCTCCCGACAGGTTCAAAAGATTCAGTTCCAGATGGTGCTACAACAAGAGTACCAGCCAGTTGGCACACGGAATACACTGGAACAAACTGCCTAATCATTGTGCAGGATCTCATCTCCCTCCGTAAATATACCCTGATAGAGAGTGGGCATTGGGACCCAGGGCCCCACAATGCCCCTGTCCAGCAGGAAGCAGCCAGAGAGATTGTCGCCCCTTCTCCTTACAAAAAGGGTTCCTGAACGCCTAAGAAGGAGATAGGCAGGTAGGTAGACGTGAGCAGGGTATCCAATAGGGCCAAAGAATTGGCCCTGTAAATAAAGAGAGGGGGGAACGTAGTGTCCAAGGACAAAGAAGATAAACTCAAAGGGCCAATATTGCCGGAACAAAGAGTTACAGGACTCCCGTCACTCTGTCACAATGGGACCACTGCCATGTCCCAGGGCCCTCCCAAGCAGCATGCCCTGTCCCTTTCCCATCCCATATAAGGAAAGACATTTGCCCAGTTTTCCTCCCGCTCAGCACGCTGAAAGTATACATACTCTGACCAGTTAGCAGATGACTCGCAGGTTCCCTGGCTATAAAAACAGACAAGCAACCCATGCTCATTGTCGACTTTCCCTGGCTACCAGGAAGTCGGCCAGCTGTTCTTGCAGCAACGCTTCTCTTTAATAAACTCTGCCTTCCTTACATTCTGCCTTGTGTCTGGAAATTCTGTTCCAACCTGCGCTCAGATCACGACATGTAAATATCTCAGCATTCCCTCGGAAAGATAAAGACTCCGTTTGAAAACAGAACCACAGGAATTCCCTGGCAGTCCAGTGGTTAGGAGTCAGTGCTCTCACTGCCGGGGGCCCCGGGTTCGATCCCTGGTCAGGGAACTAAGATCCCACAAGCCAGATGGTGTGGCCAAAAAATAAAAATAAAAACAGAATCACAAAACAATTATTCCACCTAAAATACGAACTCCTTAATATAACTTTTTTCTAATTGGCTTTATTCAATAATTCGTGAATCGGGCAGCATCCCATCTAGCAAGCAGAAAGGAGCTCCTCTTTTTCTTTTTTTTAAACTAACATTTTTAAAAAAATAATAAATTTATTTATTTTTGGCTGCTTTGGGTCTTCGTTGCTGTGCACAGCTTTCTCTAGTTGTGGTGAGCGGGGCCTATACTTCGCAGTGGTGCATGGGCTTCTCATTGCGGTGGCTTCTCTTGTTGTGGAGCACGAGCTCTAGGCACGCGGGCTTCAGTAGTTGTGGCATGCGGGCTCAGTAGTTGTGGCTCGCAGGCTCTAGAGCGCAGGCTCAGTAGTTGTGGTGCATGGGTTTAGTTGCTCCATGGCATGTGGGATCTTCCCAGACCAGGGCTCGTACCTGTGTCCCCTGCATTGGCAGGCAGATTCTTAACCACTGAGCCACCAGGGAAGCCCAGTTTAATATCATTAAATATCAAGTAAGCATTCAAGTTTCCTCAGCTACGTCCTAAATGTTTTGAAATCTGCAATTGTGAACTGTTTTCATACCTGCCCAAAGCTGGAAAGAACTCAAATGTTCACTGTCTGATAAAGAGATAATGAAGATTACTAGGCAACAACAGCAAGAATCACCGACACACACACACACACGTGTGAAACTCACAAGCATTGTGCTGAGTCTATGACTCCATTGATGAGAAATTCTAGAAAAGGCAAAACTAGTGATAGGAAGCATACCTGTTTGCCAGGGGCCAGAGCTGGGAGGAAACCAAGTGCAAAGGGGCAGGAAGGCACTTTTTTTTTTAGAAATGTAATTAATTTATCACTTATTTATTTATTTATTTTTGGCTGTGTTGGGTCTTGGTTGCTGCGCGTGGGCTTTCTCTAGTTGCCGTGAGCGGGGGCTACTCTTCAGTGTGATGCGTGGGCTTCTCATTGCAGTGGCTTCTCTTGTTGTGGAGCACGGGCTCTAGGCTCTCAGGCTGCAGTAATGTGGCATGCGGGCTCAGTAGTTGTGGCTCTAGGGCTCTAGAGCGCAGGCTCAGTAGTTGTGGCACACGGGCTTAGTTGCTCCACGATATGTGGGATCTTCCCGGAACAGGGATCAAACCTGTGTCTCCTGCATTGGCAGGCGGATTCTTAACCACTGTGCCCCCAGAGAAGTCCCCAGGAAGGCACTTTTTGAGGTGGTGGAAAAGTTCTATGTCACAACTGTGATCATTACACAGGTGTACACATTTGTCAAAAGTGAACCGTACATTAAAAATAGGTACATTTTATGGCACGTAATTTATACCTCAGTAAAGGTTGTTTTTAAAAAAAGCATAACTACAATATAATTACCTCACCTTAAAAAAAAAAGCGGGGTAGGGGGGGCTTCCCTGGTGGCGCAGTGGTTGAGAGTCCGCCTGCCGATGCAGGGGACACGGGTTTGTGCCCCGGTCCGGGAGGATCCCACATGCCGCAGAGCGGCTGGGCCCGTGAGCCATGGCCGCTGAGCCTGCGCATCCGGAGCCTGTGCTCCGCAACGGGAGAGGTCACAGCAGTGAGAGGCCCGCATCCTGCAAAACAAAAAACAAATAAACAAAAGAAGGGCGGCGGGGGGGGGGGGGGGGGGGCCGGAATTATCTGCCGGTCCAGTGGTTAGGACTTCTCGCTTCCACTGCAGGGGGCCTGGGTTCGATACCTAGAACCCTGGTCGGGGAACTACTGAGGCAGGAGATAGATGGGCTCCGGGCTAGGCCTTTACAACTGGCCTCCTGCTTACATTTCTTGGGGCAGGAAAAAGGTGGGCTTCAGGCCGGACACGTACAACTAGCCTCCTGTTTGCATTTCCTGAGACAGGAGATAGGTGGGCTCCAGGTTAGATATTTATGACCAGCCTCCTGTCTGCCCT
Source organism: Grampus griseus (assembly GCF_964374135.1). NCBI lineage: Eukaryota > Metazoa > Chordata > Mammalia > Artiodactyla > Delphinidae > Grampus > Grampus griseus. Next base: position 178,876,592 of record NC_139017.1, on the reverse strand, counting down.
TCGAGATAGAAATAACAAGAGGAACAGGGTAAAGAGCTGGACTTTGTCTCCTGTGGACACTTTAC